>NC_080654.1:417277-1617277 GCF_027579445.1 Ammospiza nelsoni
GCTGGGGCCTGTGAGGAGATCCTGACCTAAAGCTGGGGCTCCTGGGTGGGAAAAGAGGAGGGGCACAGGCACATGTCCCTTCCAGGGCCTGGCTGAATCGGGGTTGCTGTTGTTAGGACATGAATTAACCCCTTCCTGCTGAAATCCTCCTTCCAGCTTCCCAGGTATGGGACAGAATTTAGGGAACAGTAAAAGTCTCACTGGGGCAGCTCAGAGTAGGAAAAATGGTGTTTGTGTCACAAGTGCAGGGCAAAGAAAAATGGAATTTGTGTCACAAACGCAGAGCAAAGAGCAGCTGGTCACGGGTGCAGCAATAACAAAACACAGGATAAGGGCACCGGCAGCACCTGGGAGTGGGGAGAGGGTGAAGTGATAAAATCATGGGCACGGAGATAAGGAGCAGCACAAGCCACAGCTGCTGGGGATGGGGCAGCCAAATTTCCCAGGAATGAACAAGGCTGAGAGGAAAAAGCGGCGTGGGAGCTGGGAATGCAGCAGCACAGTGGGAAAGAGCTCCCAGAGGAGGGAGAGGCAGGGCCTGCACAGCCCCTGGTGTGGCAAGGAACAAATGGGACATTTCCCTCACCCAAAAAGCCCGGGAGGGGTGGCAGGGAGTGCCTGAGGGGATGGAGGTGATGGCAGAGCACAGGAGCTGTGGAAAATCGGGGTCACAGCCCTGAAAGCTGCCCCAAAACCATGGGGATGCCTCAGCCAAGGGGGCCCGGCACTGTCCCTCCCTCTGGGACCCTCCCCAGCCCCTTCGCGGCCATCCCGTTATCCCGGCGATCCTGCACTCCCGGATCCTCCCCAGCCGCCGGTGCCCTGACATGTTCCACCCCATCCTACAGGTAGAACCAGTCACTCATTAACCGCTCCGGCCCCGTGAATCAGCAGCAGCAGCGCAGGGAGAGCTCAGCCCGCAGCAGGAGCCCCGGGGCTGCCGTTCCATGGGAAAAACACCAAATGAGCGGCTCAAAACACCAAAGGAGCAGCCCCTGGGGCACTGGGAGCTCTGGGATCAGGGCAGGGGCTGCTGGGGGGGATCAGGAGGCGCAGGGATGTCACCTGTGCCCGTCCCAGGTGGGCAGCAGTGGCGATGCCATCACCTGCGAGGGTGGCCTGCGCTGGCAGCTCCGCTCTGAGCCGGCCCTGCAGCTGCTGCTGCTGCAGCCAGAAATGCAGCAGGGAGAGGGGCAGAGCCCAGGCAGCCTCCAGGGCACACAGGCAGCTCGTGGCTGAGCCTAGGGTTGGCATCCCCTGTGCCCCAGGTGAGGGTAAAGGATGATTTCCATCCCACACTCCCTGGGCTCCCAGATGGGCATCTCCCAGTGACCTCTGCCAGCATCCCTTCCCCAGCATCCACTGCCTCTGACAGCTCATCCTGCCTCCCCAGGGGAGAATCCGGGGTGGTTTGCGCTGCCTGATCCCTCTGGATCCACCTGATTCCCCGCAATTCCCTCTGCCGGGCACCGCGGCTGTGCCTCAGTTTCCCATTCCCCACATCCCAAAAGCTCCCAAAACTCCTCCCACACCCCCGGCCCACCCAGCAGGACCCACGGAGCCCTCGGGGGCTGCTGGCTCCCCCCGTGCCCTCCCCAGCAGGGCTGGGAACGGGGCCACGAGGCCACAAGGCTGGGCCGTGCCCGGGGCAGCCCTGCCCTTCCTGATTCCCTTCCCAGGCTCCTGCTAATCCGCTCCTGCTTCGTGGGAATGAATCATCCCACCTGCCAAAGCTCGCTCAGCTTCTCCCTTCCCTCCCAGCCTTCTCCTTTCCCTCCCTGGCAACCCAGGAACAAAAGATCCCAGGGGAAAGGTGTGGGGGAGATGTCCCCACGTCCCCACGTCCCTGCAGCACCCCTGGCTGAGCCAGGTCCCCTCCACACCTGCACAGAGGGCGCATCCCTTCCCAGGGGTCTCGATGGGACCAAGCTGCCGCTGCAGCCCCCAGACCCAAAGCCAGCGTCCCTCCCGAGTTCTGTGCTTGGGGAGGGTGGGGATGAACCCCTGGAGCGGCAGGGAGGGGTTGGAGGTGCTGGACATTCTTGCCTTGGCTGGGATGTACTGCAGGATTTTGTCCGTGCTCGTGTCCCGCTCCTGGCCTCCATCGAGCCCGAAGAAGCTGGGCAGCTTTTTCTTGCCATTTTGTCTACAGGGAAAAAGGGGAAAAAACCTTAAACACACATGGAAACACAGGTCCAGGCTGAGGCATGGTGAATCCTGCCCTGAAATAAGGAAGCCAGGAGGACAAGCATGCAATGTGTCACGGGCTTTCGAGTCATCCCACGGATGACAAAGCCTGGGAGAGCTGAAAAGGGACTTTGCCACACTTGTTGAGCTTTTTCCTTCTCTGCTTTTTCACAGGTCTTTGCTCAGCCAAATCTCTGGCTGGGACTTCCTCAGATTGCAGCAGAGACCCAGGATAATCCCCATGGGCGTGGGAAGCTGGGAGTCAGTGGGACAGGAGGGGCTCTGGGGCTTGGCTGCTCCACACAGGGCCCTGGTGTGAGACCCCCAAATACCCCAATGGATCCCCTCTCTTTTACCCCAAATTCCCCAAGAAATCCCCTCTCTTTTACCCCACAGGAGCTCCTCAGGCCCCTCCAGGTTTTTCCCTGATTTCTGGCAGCACAGGGGACAGTTCAGGGTCTCCTTTCCATTAGAAACCCCCAGCCTGGCAGACTTTGGGTGTTTTTGGCACAGTCTGGCAGAGTTTAGGGGTTTTTTGGCACAGCCCTGACGCTGAACCCAACACAGACAGGTTCACGAGGAATCCTCTGGTTCCCTCCAGGGCTCCTTTCCAGCTCTGGCCGTGCTGATGGGAGCAGTGGAAAGCAGGGAAGCTGCAGAGCATTCCCTGCCTGTCCCTATTTTGGGACAGCCACGTACCTGAGTGTGGCCACCCAAATCCCCAAAGGGTTTCACAGACGTTTTCTGCTGCTCCCCCTTGGGTTCACAAACACAAGTCCTACAGCGGGGTGCTGGGATTTGGGGCTTTCTCCCTAAAGCCCGAGCAGCGGGAATGTTGTTTTCCCACAAGTGTGAATAAGAGCTCTCCCAAGTGAAAACAAGGGAATATCGGGTGTTCTGCAGCCTGTCCCGCGGGGGAAGCTCAATTACCCAAACAGAAATGAACCCAGCGGCGCTTCGCCCGTGAATTCCATCCCGGGCACTCGGGGCGAGCCGATCCCGGCTCTGGCAGCGCCCGGCGCCCCCAAACCCACCGGGAATAGGAAATGCCCGCCGGGGAGATCCCGCAGGAGATCCCACACCCCGGAGCCGGTGGGGTTACTCACTCCTTTTTCAGCGAGGGTTTCCTTCGGAAGGAGCTCCTGAAGCCGCCGGGAGCCTGCGGGACACAGGCGATGTTCCCCATGCCGGGAGCGGTGCGGGGTCGGTGCGGGATCGGTGTGAGATCAGTGTGGGAGCGGTGCGGGGTCGGTGCGGGATCAGTGCGGGATCAGTGCAGGAGCGCTGCGGGATCGCTGGTGCGGGATCGCTGGTGCGGGATCAGTGCGGGATCAGTGCGGGATCAGTGCGGGATCGCTGGTGCGGGATCGCTGGTGCGGGATCAGTGCGGGATCGCCGGTGCGGGATCAGTGCGGGATCGCCGGTGCGGGATCAGTGCGGGATCAGTGCGGGATCAGTGCGGGATCAGTGCGGTATCGCTGGTGCGGGATCGCCGGTGCGGGATCAGTGCGGGATCGCTGGTGCGGGATCAGTGCGGGATCAGTGCGGGATCAGTGCGGTATCGCTGGTGCGGGATCGCTGGTGCGGGATCGCCGGTGCGGGATCAGTGCGGGATCGCCGGTGCGGGATCAGTGCGGGATCGCCGCTCCGCGCCCACCGCTCCGCGCCCGCCGGTGCCCGAGCGAGTGCGAGCGCAGCCCGCAGCCGCTCCTGGCCCTCGGTCCTGCCCTCGCTCCCGCCCCGGGGCTGGGAGGGGCGGGCCCGGTACCTGCGCCGCGCCTGGGAATCCACCCCGAGCACCGGCGGAACGGGGCTGGGGCCGCCCGCAAACCCAGCCCGGAGCGCCGGAGGGAATCCGGCACGGAAACCCAGCCCGGAGCCTTCTCCCAAATGGAATTCGGCTGATAAATCCATCCCGGAGTGTTCTCGCAAAAGGAATTCGGCTGGTAAATCCATCCCAGAGCGTTCTCCCAAATGGAATTCTGCCCAGAAATCCATCCCGGAGTGTTCTCCCAAAAGGAATCCGGCACAGAAACCCATCCCGGAACTTTTTCCCAAAGAAATTCGGCCGATAAACCCATCCTAGAGCGTTCTCCCAAAATGAATTCTGCCTATAAATCCATCCTGGAGCACCAAAAGGAATTCAGCCCAGAAACCCCATCCTGGAACTTTTTCCCAAAAGGAATTCGGCTGATTAACCCATCCTGGAGGGTTCTCCCAAAAGGAATTCGGCCCAGAAACCCATCCCGGAGCATTGTCCCAAATGGAGCTCGGCCCAGAAACCCCATCCTAGAGCTTTTTCCCCCAAGGAGTCCGGCCGACAATCCCATCCCAGAGCGTTTTCCCAAGTTTTCCCAAATGGAATTTGGCCGCCGCACTGGCGGAGATAAGGATGCAGGGAGATAAAGTTGGTCGTTGCTGTTTAAGCATTAACAAAAATCCCCGGGGTTGAAGGGTTCCGAAGGGTTCCCCCTTCCCAGCTGGGTTAAAGATATAAAAATAAACGAGGAAAAATATCAAACGGGACATGAACCAAAATCTAGGAGTGGTGTGAAATGGATCAAGGGAGCAAAGAGCAAAAGGAGATGTGCATGAGCAGAAAAAAAAAGAATAAATGCTTTAAAAGGAAGCAAACTGAAGGTTTCTGACTGTGCTGTGAGTGCCTCACTGCATGGAAATATAAACAATAAAACCAAGAAGTTAATGACAAAAGGTAAATGCAGACTCAATATTTCTGTGCTGGAAAAACCCCCCAGGAATTACAGCCATAAGAAATGAGAAACCCTTTTTATTTTCAGGTGGCTGCTGAGAAGTGAACACAAAATGAATGCTCTGGATCAAAATAGAGAGAGAATTCACATTAGAAAGTTTGAAAGATCTGAACACAAAGGGCTTGAGTCACTGTTGCAATTCAGTCTTGCAGGACCATGGAATTTGCAAAGAAATTGCATAATTTAGCAGGGATATCAGTGTTTCCTTGGGTAAAAACCCACCCCGGTAATTATGGGGTTGCCAGTTGACAGTAATTCCTGGGAAAATGATGTAACAGCTGTGAGGGAGTTGGATTAACTTTGAGAATTACAGGAGGAGAATATAATTAATACAAATCAACACGGGGCTGTGGAAATCACATCTTGTCAAAACAAATTGAACTGATGGCATGTTTGAAAAAAAAAAATCAGATTTAGTGAGTACAAATAACAGTGATGTAAGAAACACCATAGAAGATGTGGTGTGACAAATCCACAGGTTACTTTAGGAGGTTTTCCTGGGGAATCTGTTGGGATCAAGCTGGGGTTGGCAGACACCCTCCCATTTGTGTTTTACTCCATCAAAATATTCCCCAAAAGGGATTGCACGGTCAGGCCACGCTCACCAGGAGAGAGCAGCTGAGAACGGATGTGCCACAACATTTCTCCCCATTTTTGACCTTTAAAGCAGCTCCTTTGTGCCCAGAACCCATTAACCCTTCCTGGCCCGGCGCAGCAGCAGGACCCCCCTCGGGAGGGCCCCCACCACAGATTCCCTGATTTTCACACAGGGGCTGCTCTGTGCTCTGTGCACAGCTGGGACACAGCCCAGCAGCAGCCCAGCACCTCCTGCCCACGGTCAGCAAACAGCCCCAGCTGTGCTCTGTGCAGAAAATGTGACTCCTCTTGGATCCGTGGCTAACACGGTCAGGCCGTGACCGCGACGTGCTGCTCCTGCAGCTGGATCCAAATCAAACCTCCCAGCTCAGAGCAGGGGCACAAAGTGCAGCTCCTGCTGCTGTCACAGGCCCTGCCCGGCCGCGGGGACAGCAGTGACACCAGCAGGGCTGGCAGGGACGGGGGGCACTGGAGCCACGAGGGGCTGACCTGGAACAGGGGCTGGGCACAGTTCGGGGGATAAAGTGGGGTTTAAAGTAAATAAGGGAAGTTAACGGCTAGGCAGAGTTAAAGGAAAAAAGTGGAGTTTAAAGTAAATAAGGGAAGTTAAAGGCTAGGCAGAGTTAAAGGAATAAAGCGGGGATTTATTAAAAGGCCTTAAAAGGATACACCTTGGGCAGAACAAGAGCCTGGCTGGGGCTACACCCAAAACGGACTCTGAGTCACGAGTTTTCACCCTTTTATAAGTTTTGGTCCATGTCTATATTGGGGTTCACTGTCCAATCCCAGCTCCAGGCTATGCAGTCCCACTCTGCCAGTTTGCTCTCCTTCATTCTCTGCTGTTTACACTTTTTGAGCCTTTTAGGCCTTTTTGTTGTTTACACTTTTTGAGCCTGAAGCTGCAGCAGCACCCTTGGTTCTGGGGCTGGAAAACGATTGTTCTGTGTGCCTGAGCTGTGAGGAGAACTTGCTAACACTTTATATGGAGTTCAGGGTTGCCCAGCATCCTCTGGGGAAGAGCCTTTCCCTGATGTCCATCCCAAACCCTCCCGACACAGCCTGAACCTCCCCTGCATGCTCAGGAGCAGCCCCAGGAGCCAGGGAAGGGACAGTGAAGGATGCACCAGGCAGGATCCAATATCCAAGAAAATGTCTTTATTGTACACGTTGGCTTCTATTGCTTGTATCCCCTCCCCAGCCCCACGTAGTGCAAAAAATTCAGAGAAAACAGAGTTCCACATAAATAAAGTCGGATAAAGTTACAGAGAAATCAAAGTGACGACGCTCGGACATGGATCTGGACCAGGTGTGCCCAGCAGGGAGGCGCAGGGAGCCCCAAACCAGGGCAGGGGCTCCAGGCTGGCCCTGCTGGGAACGACCCCAGAGCCCGGAGCCCCCCGGTTTGGGGATGCTCCTCTGCTGGGAGTTCAACGAGGAACATCTTGGGCGAGACAGCACGGACGGAAACTGGCAGGGAAGCCACACAGAGTTGTTCTCCTCCCCTCAGACAGCACAGACGGACAGACAGACACAGACAGGCGTCCCCTCCTCCTCCTCCTCCTCCTCGGCAGGGGACGGGCAGCACCAGGAGCGATCCCACCCCGGCACACGCCAGGGCGGGTGCTGACACCTCGTGTCCACACAGTGTGGGTCGGGGGGCTGGGGTCCCCCAGAAGGTGCTGGGGGGTTGTTTTTGCCCTTTCCTGCATAGTTTGGGCAGCACAGACAGGAGGTTCCCTCTCTGCTGGGTTCCCATGGGTCAGGCTCAGTGGGATATTGCTCAGGAGCCAGCCGGGGGACACAGGAGTCACTCTGCCCTGTCCCTGCTCCTCAGGAAGCAGGATCTCCTGCTGCTCGAGAACTCAGGCCCACAGGAACCACAGGAGTGAAATCTGAGCTCTGTGAGTGAGAACTGGGGAGCAGGGGAGGAAAAAGGAGGAAGGAACGAGTTCCAAAGAGTTGGACCATATTTCCAATGCTACATTTGAACATCCGGGCACATTGAGGTACCAGTGGTTGAGTCGTTCCTCTGCGGTGTGCAGAGCACCTGAGCTGTGCCTCAGCTCACGGCTCACACACACAGCACACCCTGAAACACCACAGCACGGGGCCCTGGCTCCAGGACAGGCCTCACAGTGCTAATTTAGCCAAGCTTTAGCTCATTAGAGGGGTTGTTTAATTGCCAGGGAGTCGCTGATTGGAAAGGGTCCCTCCCGTGCTGCTTTTGGCATCTCACACACGCACACACCCCACCCATCCAGAGAGAACCTCCAGGGCACAGGAATCATCTCCTCCACAGATGAGAGAAGGAACTGCACTCCTCCTGCTGCCTGGAGAGCAGAGGGATGGGGAGTACCAGGGCAGAGTAAAAAACAAAGGGATATGGAGTCATATTAGCGTTCAAATAAAAAAGGCAAATAAAAAAATTAATACCCAAAAAAGTAATGCCAGGCAATCCTCCTCCTTCGGAAGGCTGGACTGTTCTTCCTCCAAGAACTGATTCCTTTCCACAAACCCAGAGTCTGCTTTGCAGAGAGGGGAACAGCAAACCCAGGGAGTCCCAGTCCAGAGCCTGGGCCAGCAGCGACGGCAGCGGTGCCACCAAGGTCCCTGCACCACCTGCCCGGCCAGACCACGCTCAGCTGGGCCCCCATGGGCGCCCTGGGGGGCTCAGGGGCCTCCCCACCCTGCAGGGCTGTGCCTGGGCTGGGCTTCTTCTCTTGCTGTGGTTAAGGCATCAAAGAGACGCCCTCGGAGCGGGGCAGCGTCCGGAGCGGGGCACACGCCTCGGGCTGAGCTGGCTACAGTGACATTCAGAGTGAGGGCCACACATTGTGCCCCGGGGCCACCACAGGGCTGGCAGTGCCACCACAGGGCCCCACGGGGCTGGCAGTGCCCGGCGGCACGGCTGGAGCACGGCAACCCCAGAAGCAGCAATGGTTTGGGGTCCCCTTGCCCAGAGGAGCTTTTGGGGGTGCTGGATGAGTCTGGCTGCAGGCAGAGCCCCCTGTGCCCTCCTGGAAGCACAGCTGGTGACCCTGGTGGCCCCGTGGGTGTCCCCAGAGCCCCCTGTGCCCTGTGCCCTCCTGGAAGCACAGCTGGTGGCCCCGTGGGTGTCTCCAGGGCCCCCTGTGCCCTCCTGGAAGTACACCTGGTGGCCCTGGTGGGTGTCCCCAGAGCGGGCAGAGCCCCCTGTGCCCTGTGCCCTCCTGGAAGCACAGCTGGTGGCCCCGTGGGTGTCCCCAGAGCACCCTGTGCCCTCCTGGAAGCACAGCTGGAGGCCCCGTGGGTGTCCCCAGAGCACCCTGTGCCCTCCTGGAAGCACAGCTGGAGGCCCCGGTGGCCCCGTGGGTGTCCCCAGGGCCCCCACAGGGCCGGGCTGGCTCAGGCGCTGTCCCCAGGCCCCGGGGCACGGCCGGGCTCGCTGTCAAAGGCTCGTGGAGGACACGGAGAGCGTGGGCGAGGAGGGCGGGGGGAAGTTGAGCAGCTCCAGCACGGCCACCCCCACGCTGCTGCGGCGGGTGAACATGCACGAGGCCGCCACCCACTTGTTGGTGCGCGGGTTGTACTTCTCGATGGAGTTGAGGCTGGAGCTGCCGTCGTTGCCGCCCACGGCGTAGAGCCAGCCGTCCATGGCCACCAGGTCGTGGGTGCTCCTGCGAGGACAGCACGGGGACAGGCTGGGCGTGCTGGGGCGCTCAGCATGGCAGGCACCCCACAAACAGCCCGTGGAGAAACGAACTGTTGGGGCACCAACAGGCAGAGCACAGCACAGAGCCACTGATGTACCCCTTCAGTCTGACCCTCTCACCCCAACTTCGTCAAATACCAAACCCCATCAAATACCAAATCCCATCAAATACCAAACCCCATCAAATACCAAACTCCATCAAATACCAAACCCCATCAAATACCAAACACCATCAAATAACAAACCTCATTAAATACCAAACACCATCAAATACCAAACCCTCTGAGCTCCCCCTTCATTCTGACACCGTCACCCAAACCTCATTGAATACAAAATCCCATCAAATACCAAACCCCATCAAATACCAAACCCAATCAAGTACCAAACCTCATCAAATACCAAACTCCATCAAATACCAAACTTCACCAAATACCAAACCTAATCAAATATCAAACCCTCCGAGCCCAAAATCATCAACATTGCAAGCCTTAATTCCTCCCACAGCCCAGCAGCAGCATCTCAGTGGGCTCAGCCAGCTCAAGCCCTGGCTCTTTATGGCCACACAAAGGGCAGAGGATAAATCCCTGTGCAGAACATCCCTGCTGTGCCCTCCTGGCTGTCCCTGCAACCCCTCTGAGCACGGCAGGAGCGTGCTGAGCCAGCCACAAACCCTGACACCCCAACGTGCCTGTGTTTTGTGGCACAGCAAGGTGAGATCCCCGCTCCTGAGGCTCCAGAGGGCTCAGCCCCTTCCTCACCTGCGGATGTTCATGGGGGCCACGCTCTCCCAGGCGTTGGATTTGGGGTTGTAGCGCTCCACGGAGTTAAGGCAGCTGGTGCCATCATTGCCCCCGGCCACGTAGAGCATCCCCTCGAGCACGGCCACGCCTGCACTGCTCCTGCGGCTCAGCATGTTGGCAATGGGGCTCCAGGTGTTCATCTGGGGACAGGGAGCCCATCATTGCCACCCCACACACCCCTGCCAGGTCAGCAAGGGGGCTCCAGGTGTTCATCTGGGACAGGGAGCCCATCATTGCCACCCCATACACCCCTGCCAGGTCAGTCCTGCTCTGGCTGCCCAGCTCCTGGAATGAAAACCCTTTTGGGGGCATCACTTTGTTCCTCCCCGCTGTCCCGCAGTTGGCAGGAGCAATCTCACTGCCTGGCTCAGAGAGCACAGCAGCAGCTGGCAGGAGCCATCCCAGGGGCACAGAGATGCCCGTGCCAGGCCACCAGTTGTGCCCCAGCTGAATGCCAGCCCAGCCTCAGGGACTGAGCTGTATCTATTTCCAATCTGAGCGAGTGCAGCTGCGGCTTTGCAGCTCAGGAAAAGCCTCCAGGACCTTCCCTTTGATCTCTCTGCAGTGACCGACCCTGGTGGGCAGAGCTGTGTCCCCAGCCTGCCACACTCCCAGCCCAGCTGAGAACAGCTCAGGGCATGGACAGGACCCTGCTGCCCCCAGAACCACGGGCAGTGGGGCCAGGGGCTGTTCTGGTGCCCAAAGCTCACTGGGAGCTCTCCCAGAGCAGCTTTGGGTCACTGTGCTCAGGATTGCACCCTGGCTGCTGCGTCCCTGCTGATCCCCCTCCATCCCCCAGCCATGCACGGTGGCTTGAGGCCTTCCTGAAGAGGGGAGTAGCACAGGAGTCACCCAAACCTCCCTCCCACACTTACCTGGGGCTCGTACTTCTCCACCGTGGCCAGGTGTGACGAGCTGTCGTAGCCCCCCACTGCATAGAGGTTGCCTTCTGCAAAGACAGAGCACAGGCGTGAGCTGAAAACACCTCCCTGTCCCACTCACAACGTCACAGGTGCCACTCTGGGGGTGCCCACACAGGTCCAGGCTGAGCCCCAGCACAGGTGCCACTCTGGTTAAAATTAGGGAAGTTACATTTCGATAATTAGCACGGACTGAGTTATAAGAATTAAAAATACTTTTTAATACATTATTAAAATAAGGAGAAGAGAATTTACTTTCTTTTAGAGCTTGACGCAGTTCTTTTACATCATGGTGAGAAAGACTTTCAAATCGTGGATTTACATCATCACGATTATACCTTAAAGGTAATGCAAAGAGTAGTTTCTTTGAATTTAAATATTTTTTAATTTTTAAAATTTTTAATTTTTAATTTTTAAAATTAAATATTTAAATCTAATTTTGATTAATATTAGACTAATTAGGTAATCGTAACGGAGGGTCAACTTCTAATTTAGATTGTTTTTTAGGTTTTTTTTTTTCTCAGTACTATTGTGTCTGAATTGGAGGAGCAGGTAGTATTACTATTAGCTGTTTTGGGAGTTCTTGGCAGAGGTGTTGCAGAGGGGACAGGAACCGGGGCAGAGCAGCACAAGGAACCCTCAGGAGCCTGCCCAGGACCCCCCAGCCCCCTGGCAGCACTCACCCAGTGTGGCCAGGACCCCCTGGCAGCACCCACCTGGCACGGCCAGGACCCCCAGCCCCCTGGCAGCACCCACCCAGCGTGCCCAGGACCCTCAAACCCCTGGCAGCACCCACCCAGCGTGCCCAGGACCCCCTGGCAGCACCCAGCTGGCATGGCCAGGACCCCCAAACCCCTGGCAGCACCCAGCTGGCATGGCCAGGACCCCCAAACCCCTGGCAGCACCCACCCGGCATGGCCAGGACCCCCAAACCCCTGGCAGCACCCACCTGGCATGGCCAGGACCCCCAAATCCCTGGCAGCACCCACCCGGCGTGCCCAGGACCCCCAAACCCCTGGCAGCACCCACCCAGCGTGCCCAGGACCCCCTGGCAGCACCCAGCTGGCATGCCCAGGACCCCCAAACCCCTGGCAGCACCCACCCGGCATGCCCAGGACCCCCAAACCCCTGGCAGCACCCACCCAGCGTGCCCAGGACCCCCAAACCCCTGGCAGCACCCACCCAGCGTGGCCACGCGCACGTAGCGCCTGCGGGTGCTCATGGCAGCGATGGACGTCCAGGTGCCCGTCAGCGGGTCGTACCTCTCTGCACTGCAGGGACACAGGGACAAAGGTGGGACACTGGGAAAGCCCAGGGCAAAGCTCCTGGACATGGGGAGCTCTCACAGATTGGGGACAGACAGGGGAAATGCACGGGGAGCTGCCACAGGCTGGGTTCTGTTGGGGCCGAGGGATACAAAGTGGGGAGAAGGAGGTGTGTCGCAGACATCTTTTCATTAAAAATCCTTTCCTTAGGATTTTTCCTCCTGAGAAGCTGGGAGGCCTAAGGAACAAAATGTAAACAATGGTTATCTGCTGCTGTGGGATGTAACAGGTGCATCTGTGATTGGTCTCATGTGGTTGTTTCTAATTAATGGCCAATCACAGCAGAGCTGGCTCACAGAGAGCCGAGCCACAAACCTTTGTTATCATTGTTTTCTATTCTATTCTTAGCCCGCCTTCTGAGATGAAACTTTTCTTTCTATTCTTGAGTATAGTTTTAATGTAATATATATCATAAAACAACAAATCAATCCTTCTGAAACCTGGAGTCAGATCCTCGTCCCTTCCCTCATCCTGAGGCCCCTGTGAGCACCGTCACAGAGGCGAGCTGTCAAACATCTGCTCCAGGCTCAGGAGCAGGGCTCCCAGCTCCAGGACAGTGCGTGCAGGAGCAGGGAGGCTGCAGCCAGGCAACCCCTACCTGTTGAGGCACGAGGCCCCATCGTACCCCCCGGCAGCGTAGAGGAGCCCGTGCAGGGCTGCCACCCCCAGGCAGCTCCTCCGGGTGCCCATGGACACCTCGGGCTGCCAGCAGTTGGTGACAGGGTCGTAGGACTCCACGGTGGCCAGGTCAGAGGTGCCGTCGTAGCTGCAGAGGGGCAGAAGAGGCTGCTCAGAGAAGCTGTGCCTGCCCCTGGATCCCTGCAAGCGTCCAAGCTGGACGGGGTTTGGAGCAAAGTGGGATGGTGGAAGCCGTGATGGGTGGGATGAGATGGGATTTAAATTCCAACCCAAACCAGTCTGGCACTCTGAGGGAAACGGGCAGTTCAGGAGGGGGCACTGCCCATGAGGAATGCCCATGGGGCAGGTCACTCCTGTGGGGTCAGTCCTGCTCCTGCCATGAAAACCCTTTTGGGGGGGTCCTCCTTTCTGTCCTCCCCTCTCTCCCACAGTTCCCGGGAGGAATCTCAGCTTCCTGCTTCAGAGAGGCCAGCAGCAGCTGGCAGGAGCCATCCCAGGGACACAGAGATCCCCGTGCACAGAAAAGGAGCTGTTCCACGGCCACCCCAGACATCCAGGATCATGCTGCCCATCCATGCCCCCCCTCCCCGTGCCCCCTTACCCTCCCACGGCGTAGAGCTTGTTCCCAATGGCGGCGACGCCGACGCGGGCGCGGCGCGTGGACATGGAGGCCACCATGTGCCAGCGGTCCGTGCGTGTGTCGTAGGCCTCGCAGTCCCCGTGGATGGCAAACAGGCTCCCTCCACCTGCTCGGGGAGGGCCAGCGTTGGAATTCAGGGCATCCCTCCTGTCGGGGTCTCTGGCTGCTCAGAGTGACCCCAAGAAAAGCTGGAAAGGCTCTTCGCAGCCTGGCGGTCAAAGGAGGAGTCAGAGCTCTTCATTTCTCAGTCTCAAGGTTGTTTATTGTACCTGATCTATAAAATTCTTTCTCCTGCCCTGCCAAGGTCCACTCAGCAGGACAGTCAGAGGCACTGTGCCTGCCCCCGGGGCGGTGTTATCTAACATAGGTGATAGGTATTGGAAAGTAATTGTAAATATTGTACATGTAGTTTTTAGTATAAAAAGATAACACCGCCCCGGGGGCAGGCAGAGTGCCTCTGTCTGTCCTGCTGAGTGGACCTTGGCAGGGCAGGAGAAAGAATTTTAAAGATAAGAAATAATAATAAACTTGAGAATTAGAATAGAAGAGCTCTGACTCCTTCAACCGCTGGGCTGCGAAAAGAGACTTTCTAACACATCTGGGGGTCACTGTGAGCAGCTAGAAATCCTGAGAGCTGAGGGGAGCAAACACAGCCCAAACCCCTGGGATGGGGCAGGGATTTTGGGCAGGGATTTGGGCAGGGATTTGGGGTGGCAGGGATTGGGGCAGCAGCAGGCCCTCACCCACAGCGAAGAGCACGGTGCTGGCGCCCTCGCAGCGGCGCGGCCGCGTGCGGCTGTTGCCCAGCACCCCTCTCTGCTCGGGCATCAGGTGGTACTTGAGCGCCTCGATCAGCAGGTCCTTGCACTCCGAGTGGTGCCGCACCAGCAGCTCCGTGTCCACGTGGCTCATCAGGAAATCCCGGCTCAGCAGCGGCAGCCGCACGCACTTCATCAGCTGGGGGGACAGCAGAGCAGGCAGTGGGACACGGGGACTGGAAGGGGACAGCTGGGATCAGGGAGAAACTCCTGGGGCTGCCCCATCCCTGGGAGTGCTCAGGGACGGCTTGGAGCAGCCTGGGATAGCCAAAGGTGTCCCAAGGGCATGGGGGAACTGAAAGGGGACAGCTGGGATCAGGGAGAAACTCCTGGGGCTGCCCCATCCCTGGGAGTGCTCAGGGACGGCTTGGAGCAGCCTGGGATAGCCAAAGGTGTCCCTGTCCATGGCAGGGGGTGGAATGAGATGGGATTTCAGGTCCCTTCCCACCTGGACTGGAAGTGGTAGGACAGGGACCTGCTGCTCCTGCCCTGTCCTGCAGCTTCCTCCAGGCCAGGCACTCGGAGATGGTGGGCACAAGCAGCCCCCTTCCAGCACTCTCATCTTTTCCCAACCCACTCTCCCCTTTTCCCAGTCCACTCTGAGCCCTTCCCAACCCACCCTCAGCCCATTCCCAGCACCTCACCCTGGGCACGTGCTGTCTCCTGCTGTCCACGTCGTGTTTGACCCAGCTGAGCACAGCCCTGTACACCTCCTCCTCCGAGGGCACATTGAGGCTGTCGCTGGAGATGAGGTCCAGCACCTGGGGAGGGCAGAGCTGCTCGGTGTGGAGGCACTCCCAGCTCCCAGCACAGTGAGCAGCAGTGCCAGGGGCACAGCTCTGCCTCCTGGACGTGCTGGGGGCTCCAAACAGCGACTGGTGCCCCAAAGGCAGCAGGTGCAGCTCTGTGGGGACATCTCTGACCATCCTCCCTGGCTCTTTTCCCCCACTGTGGCGGAGGCTGCTGCAATGCCTGACAATTGTCGCTGGCAGCGGCAGCAGGGAGATGACTCTACTGGCATTTGTCCCTTCTGTATTTCCTGGGACAGACCCAGCAGCCCTGGCTGCTCCCAGCACTGTCCCTTCACCTGCCAAGGGCTGCAGAGGTGCAGCAGGGGCAGATGGGACCCTCCCCTCATTGTCACCTCCCCCTGCCCCGGGGATGAGTGACAGAAACCCCATCCCCTCAGTGCACATCCCTCAGGCTTTATCCTCACACATGGAGCAGGACAAGCTGTGCTGCACCCTGACCTGCACACTGCCAGCAGGGCCTCTGTCACAGACATGCTTTATGAAAAATCCTTTCCTTAGGATTTTTTCTCCTGAGAAGCTGAGAGGCCTCAGGAATAAAATTATCTGCTGCTGTGGAATGCAACAGGTGGATCTGTGATTGGTCTCATGTGGTTGTTTCTAATTAATGGCCAATCAGCTAGCTCGGACTGTCTCGGTCAGTGATTTATCATTTCTTATAATTTCTTATTCTATTCTTAGCTAGCCTTCTGATGGAATCCTTTATTCTATTCTTTTAGTATATTTTTAATATAATATCTATCATAAAATAATAAATAAAGCCTTCTGAAAGAGGTACGCAGTCTCTATCGCGCCAATGGCGTCTTTGCATGGAGTCAACACTCTCGTCTGTTCCCTCATCCTGGGACCCTGTGAACACCACTGCCACAGGCCTCACCTGTTTGAGGGGCAGCAGCATGAACTCCTCAGTCTTGGACACCTCCACGAA
The DNA here is from genome assembly GCF_027579445.1 of Ammospiza nelsoni. Lineage (NCBI taxonomy): Eukaryota > Metazoa > Chordata > Aves > Passeriformes > Passerellidae > Ammospiza > Ammospiza nelsoni. The sequence continues at coordinate 433,403 of NC_080654.1, forward strand.
GTGCTGCAGCACGTACTTGTGGGCAGACTTGAGCAGGTCGCTGCAGGAGTGGGTGTCAGCAAAGCCCCGGATGCCCAGGCAGTTGGAGGGGTCCAGCTGGCTGAGCAGGAACTTGCAGCAAGCATCCCTCACACCATTGAGCTGAAGCAGGCTGGCAGCAGGGAGAAGGGTCTGGCAGGGTGGAAAAGAACGGGGCAAAAGGGAGTTCCCAGGGCAAAGGAACGATTTTCACCCTCGTCCCACTGCGAGGCACGAGCAGAGCGGGTTTAGTGAGTGAGCACCTCCAGGCACAGAAAGGACAGAGCACTCCTGGTTTCCAAGGTAGAGAACAGCTGGGGAGGACACCTGTAACTCCCCCCAGGGCCAGGAGAAGGGCGGGTGCTCAGGAGCAGGGCTGGAAACTGCACAGAGCTTTGAGGAGCCACCTCTGGGAAGGGAATCAGCTCCCTGAGCACTGCCAGCCCCAGAAAGGACAGAAAGGACAGAGCACTCCTGGTTTCCAAGGTGGAGAACAGCTGGGGAGGACACCTGTAACTCCCCCCAGGGCCAAGTGCTCAGGAACAGAGCTGGGAACTGCACAGAGCTTTGAGAAATCACCTCTGGGAAGGGAAGGGCAGCAGCTCAGCTCCCTGAGCACTGCCAGCCCCAGCTGCCACCACAGGCACAGCTGGCAGAGCTGAGCAGGAGAGGGGAGTCCCAAAGAGGAAAATGTGGAACAGAACAGCTTCGTGGAGCAAGGGGAACAGCTCCTACCTGCACATTGCCCTCTCCCACCACGATCTCAGCCGTGTAGGCGTACTGCACCAGCTGCTCCAGCGCCTGCGGGTCGATGTCGTGCAGTGTCACATGGGTCTGGCGGCTCTCACTCATCTCATCTGGGCCAAAGGACACCCAAAATGAGCAAAAACCCCCCAGCAGGGCTGCTCCCCCACAGGAGGATGCGTGGCACCAGCTGCATCCACCTCTGCATCCCAGCCCAGGGAGGGTTTCTGTCCAGCTCTGGGGAATGGGGACCAGGACTGCAGGAGGGACACCAGGATCCTGGGCAGGGAGGGACACCAGGATCCTGTTGAGAGGGACATCAGGATCCTGAGCAGGAATCCTGGGCAGGGAGGGACACCAGGATCCTGGGCATGGAGCTGTGGGCAAAGGGAATCAGGGAAGGGAGGGAACTGGAGGATTAAACCATGCATGGAACAAGTGGTTTGTTTCTGGAAGGTTTCCTGCCCAGCTCTAGGGATTGGGGGGCAGGTCTGCAGGACGGGGGACAGGATCCTGTGCAGGAGGGGGACACCAGGATCCTGCACATGGGCAAAGGGACTCAGGGAAAGCAGTGAAATGAGGAATATTCCTGCTCTTGCTGACAGAAATGACACATGAAAGGGCAGGGCAGTGAGAACAGGGAGGGGATTTGAGCAGAGAGGGGATTTGGAGAGGGGAGAGCTGCCAGCCTGTCCCTGGGGAAGAGAGGACTCTACTTGCTTGTGAACATGGCGTGGAAGTAGGGGCTGCACGACGCCAGCACCACCTTGTGGGCCTTGATCTCCTTGGTGGCCACGTGCAGGACGATGTCGCAGAGCAGCCCCCGCTGCCGCATGCGGTTCATGCACACGAAGGCGTCGTGGTAGTGGCGTTTGGAGTTGTGGGAGATGCTGTGCCCGTCGCGGTTCAGCAGCTGCACTGCCCCCTCCATGGCTGCGGCGGGCACCGGCGGGGGCAGCGCCCTCCCGCCGCCTCTGCCAAAGGGGCAAACAAAGGGTTAACGGCGGGAGGGGGCTGCAGGGCGGACGGGGGTACAGGGGAAACTGGGGGGATTTGGTAAATGGGCTTCAAAGGAGGCACCTTGGGCAGGGAAAGAGCCACAGCCAGGGTGGACCCAAAATGGAACCAAGGTGGGCACAAGGTGGACCCAAGACAGATCCAAAGTGGACCCAAGACGGACATAAAATGGACCCAAGATGGACCCAAGATGAACCTAAGGTGGACCCAAGATGGACAGTGAGTCACGAGTTTTCAGACTTTTATAAGTTTTGGTCCATGTCCATATTGGGGTTCATTGTCCAATCCCAGCTCCATGTTCTGCAGTGCCACCCTCCCAGTTTGCTCTCCTCAATTCCCTGCTGTTGGCACTTTTTGGGCCTGGAGCTGCAGCTTGGTTCTGGGGCTGGAAAAGGATTGTTCTGTGTGCCTGAGCTGTGAGGAGAACTGCTGACACTTCATATGAAGCTCAGAGTTACAAACCAATGCAGCACAGAATGTGGAAAATATGAAAGCTCAGCCTTAAGGCTTCAATGCAGGCTTTAGCCCTGGGTGATCCCTATGGGAGCCACCACAGCTCAAGCACCCTGTGCTGACAGCAACCCTGACAGCTCTGACCAGGCCCTGACAGGGAAATGTCATCTGCTTCAAACAAAGAAGGGAAATTCAGGCTCAATATGGGGAAGGAATTCTCCCCTGTGAGGGTGGGGAGGCCCTGAATGGATTTCCCAGAGAAGCTGTGGCTGGATGGAGCTCAGAGCCCCCTGGGATAGTGAAAGCCATCCCTGCCTATGGAACCAGATGATTTTTCACACTCCCTTCCAACCCGAACCATTCAGTGCTTCTAGGAAAACAAACCCTGCCTGCTCAAGGAACATTTATTCACGCAGAGATTTCCTCCCCCTGCTGCTGTCTGCATGCACAAGGCCTTTGTGCCGGCGCTGGGGGGGCGAGCGGGGATGACTGAGCAGCAGGAGGAAGGAGGGGGAGGCAGCACAAGCAGCTTGAACCCGTCCCGAGGCTGCCGGCTGCCCCCGCGTCCCTGCGGCGAGAGGATCCCCTCGGCCCCCGCTCCTGCACACCTCCAGCATCCTCACCCTGCCAGCCCAAAATAGCAAAGCGGCACCGTGGGCCTGCTCCGCCTCGGCTGCAGCCCGCCCTGCCTTTTTAAAATAGCAAAGTGGCACCGTGGGCCTGCTCAGCCTCGGCTGCAGCCCGCCCTGCCTTTATAAAATAGCAAAGCGGCACCGTGGGCCTGCTCCGCCTCGGCTGCAGCCCGCCCTGCCTTTCTATGGAGCAGTTGTAGCACGTACGGAGGCCGGGGGAGGATGGAAAGATGAATAAACTTCTTTTATTTCCTGCGCGGGGAGAGAAGCCTGCAGTGCCCTTTGCTGCTGGCAGAGGTGCCACGAGGTCCCTGCTGCCCCTGGCACAGGCAGGGTCTGCCGGTGCCCTCCAGAGGAACAGCAGGGTGGCACCATGCCCTGGGCACCAGGGAAGAGCCCAGGATTGTGGTCCTGTCCCCCAGCATCCCATTTTGGGAAGCTGCAGCATCCCTGGGACACCCCATCTCCTAGTTGCCATCTGCTGGCTGAGGTGCCCACAGAAAACAGGGTTTTTGTTATTTACATCCCTGCCTGGGCTCCAGAGGGGCAGGGTTAAACTCCAGGGGGGCAGGCACAGAGCCCAAAACATTTGTGGGCTTGATTATGACCCATGAAAAAATTTACCAACCTTAGATGAAGATCAGCAAGCCACAACAGTTTAAGTAGAATAATAGTGAAGTTATCACGGGGTGAAAAAGCAGATTTTGGGGTTTTTAGAATGGGGGTTCAGGGGGGCAAGATGGAGGGAACCGGGTGTGTCCAGCCTTTCTCCTTCTTCTTCTTGGCCTCCATCTTCTGGGTGATGTTGGCACTTTTGGATTGGTTTAGAGTAGAAACTCACTGTCCAACATAGGTGATACGTATTGAGAAGGAATTGTAAACATTGTACATGTAGTTTTTAGTATAAAGACATAACACCACCCGGGGGCAGGGAGAGTGCCTGGAACTGTCCTGACAGACAGACCTTGGCAGGGCAGGAGAAAGGATCTTTTATAGATAAGAAACAATAAACAACCTTGAGACCGAGAACTGAAGAGCTCCAACTCATTCTTCAAGCACTCAGGGTTGGAAAAGAGACTTTTAACATTTCTGGGGTCACTGTGAGCAGCTAGAGATCCTGAGACTGCTCCCTGTGCCCTGTGCCACCTCACTGGCAGCACCAAACACCCCTTTTTTCCCTGGTAAAACCCCATTTGCAGGAAATGAGGCTCTGTGGGGTGTCACTAACACCACAGGGACAGAGCAGCAGTGTCAGGGCTGCACGGGGGGGAGGCAGCACAAACCCATCCTGTGGGCAGCAGCAGCACTGCACGTGTCCCCACGGGCTGGGACGGATGTGCTGCCTCCCCTGGAATAACTCTGAGGCTGTGGCACACAAAAAACCCCAAAAAAACAAGAAAAGGAGGCGTTTGTTTGGCTCCTCTGCGCCAGAGCGTGGCCGTGCATAACAGCTCTGTTAATTAATGCAAATGATCCCTGCCCAAAGGGAGGCCTGTTCTCCGCGCACAAAAACACCATATTTTGCTGGGAGCGAAGAGAAGTGTGCAGAGCAATAAACAGAGCATCCTCCAGGGAGAGGCTGCGAGGCTGCCCTTTCCCCAGGAAGGGCCTGCAGAATGGCTTTTTGTGGGCAGCCTGGAGGGGCATTCTGTGTCTGGCAACAGAGCAGGGCTGGGAGGCAGCAGGGCCACATCCTGTGCAGCTGCTGCCGTGGTGGGGACAGGGAGCAGGGCACAGCCCCCATGCCCCCGGGCCTGGCACACAGCCAGGCTCCAACCCATCCCCTGCTCCAACCATCCCCTGCTCCAACCCATCCCCTGCTCCAATCCATCCCCAACCATCCACTGCTCCAACCATCCCCTGCTCCAACCATCCCCTGCTCCAACCCATCCCCTGCTCCAACCCATCCCCTGCTCCAACCATCCCCTGCTCCAACCATCCCCAACCCATCCCCTGCTCCAACCCATCCCTGCTCCAACCATCCCCTGCTCCAATCCATCCCCAACCCATCCCCTGCTCCAACCCATCCCTGCTCCAACCCATCCCTGCTCCAATCCATCCCCAACCCATCCCCTGCTCCAATCCATCCCCAACCCATCCCCTGCTCCAATCCATCCCTGCTCCAACCCATCCCTGCTCCAACCATCCCCTGCTCCAACCATCCCCTGCTCCAACCCATCCCTGCTCCAATCCATCCCCTGCTCCAACCATCCCCAACCATCCCCTGCTCCAACCCATCCCTGCTCCAACCATCCCCTGCTCCAATCCATCCCCAACCCATCCCCTGCTCCAACCCATCCCTGCTCCAACCCATCCCTGCTCCAACCATCCCCTGCTCCAATCCATCCCCAACCATCCCCTGCTCCAACCCATCCCCTGTGCGTGTCCCCATCCCTTTGTGCCTCATCCTTGCTGGAAAAGCAGCTGTTTGTGCCCAGCCCTGCAGCTCCCACACAAGGGAGAAGGCACAAAGCCCTCGGTGGCACTCGGTGCCCTCAGTGGCACTCAGCTGGGGCACAGCAGCACAAACAGCTCTGCCAGGTGGCACCGTGGGGCCAGGCCCCCCTCCAGGGCTGGACCCCCCAAAATGGCACAGCCAAACCCCACCTGGGATGGAGCAAAAGCCTGGATCCCTGGGGATTGAGAGGATCACAGTGCAGCAGCATTTTTCCATCAATAATCAAGTGCCAGGGCTGTCTGCACAGCCACAGCAGATCTGCACTGCCCTTACCCTTCAAACTAGGATATCCCAAATTATTCCTTCTTCCAGAGGGAAATAACAATAACTTCTATTTTGCAATTATAAAAATAATTTCTATTTTGCGATTTATTACAAAATAAATTTCTTACAAAATTGCGCTGCCACCTTTCCCACAATCAAGCCCAGCAGAGAGGATGGGAACCATTCAGCTGTGCCTGTCCAGGAGCCAGACGCCAGGCAGGCACTGAAGCCAGGCAGCTGTCCCCAGCAGGATGTGTCACCCAGTGCCACTGACACAGAAAATGAAACGCTCTGGGGTCCAGGCCTTGCTCAGCCTGCAGCCAGGGAGCTCCCACAGGCACTGACAGCATCAGCAGCTCGTTGTGAGCTCAGCCTGGGAAAGCTGAGCCTGGAAAGCTGAGCCTGGGAGAGGCAGGGCTGGCAAGCAGCAAGGGAGGGAGCTGCTCTGGCACCAAGGGGATGCTCTGAGCTGCAGATCCTCATTGCTCCCCACAGCAGAGTTTTGCACCTGTGCAGAGCTCAGGGCTGAGATTTTGGATGGAAGTGGCAGCAAGGGAGCTGTCCCTCCTGGAACCAGCCCTGCCCTGGGGAGGGAGCAGGAACTGGGGAGCTGGCAGTGCCAGGGAATCTGGGGACACAAGGACACACAAATGGGGTGAGCAGCACAGCCCAAATAGGGACAAGGAGCACAGCCCGGCCCTAAAAACACCTAAAACCCCCTCCAAACCTCCTAAAACCCCTCCAAACCCCCTCTCCTGCATCCCCTGCTGCTCCTGCAGCTTCCTGGCACGGCTGTGCTGCCTCAAGGCAGGGCAGGGCAGCACAGACAGCGCTGACTCTGCAGCACTGAGAATCCCCAGCTCCCAGGAGGGCTGGGGCTTTTTTATTTATTTAATTTTTTTTTTTTTAATGAATTAGGCATAACTGACACGCACTGAATCCTCCTGTCTAGACATCTGCAGAGAAGTGACAAGCTGCCAGGGAGGATGTGGAGCCTCAGCAAGGGGGTGGGGAGGACAGGGAAAAGCTGCACTCAGCTGCCAGCTCCAGGCACAGGGGCACTGCTGGCTCCAGGCAAGGAGGGCTCTCGGCACCCTGACCTGGGCACGGCCTCCCAGCCCCTCCTGTAATCACCACACTCTCCTAATTACAGCCTGGCTCCTCGCTATTCCCTGGGGAGTTTTGCTGGGAAGCTCCAACTGCTCTCAGTCACCCCAAAAAGTGAGCATGAGAAAGAGGCTCAATGCCTTGGGAGATTCCCACATATCAGGGGGATGAAGAGCATCCTCACCATCCTCATCTCAGTGCCCACAGCCTTGTCCTCACCTCCCCCAGGCAGCAGCTCCTCCAAACTCAGCTTTTGTCCTGCAGCTCCAAGCAAGGCTCCATGCTTGAGGGGTTCCGAGGCATCTGCGCCAAGATTTGGGTCATTTTCAAGTAATTGGTGGTGAGGGTCAGCACTGAGGAGGTTTGGGACTGCTGGACTCCCGGGCTGGGGAGGAACAAGGAGTGGAAATGGATTCCTGCCAGAAGGTGCAGGTGCCAGCTGCACTGGGTTGGACTGCAGCTCCCAGAGGCCAGCACAGAGCACACCAAAAGCTGAGCAGGACGAGCCCTGTGGCTCTGAGAGGAGCTGCAAATGTGGGTCATGTCCTGATTCCCCTGCCCAGCGTCCCCAGCAGCAGAGCTGGGCACAGCTCTGGTCACCAGTGGGCATTGCTGGCTCTGCCCTCTCACACCAAGGGGAAGGGATGGTTCCCAAAGCCTCCTCCAGCCAACAGAGACCAGCCCAGCTCTGCACCTCCTGCTCTGAACCAGCTCTGAGCTTCTGTGGAGCAGTGGGAAAGCCATTCCAAGGCAGGAAACAAAAGGATTCCCTCCCATCTCCTGGCCAGCAGCAGCACAGGCCACATCCCCAAACACAGAGCTATGTGACACCATGGCCTTGAGCTCACTGGCACAACGGGGCCTGCCAAGGCCAGCAGGTCCCAGCCCTCGGGAACTGCAGCTGGAGGAGCTCAAATTCCTGTCCCTGAGGAGCCACATCCTTCAGGGATGGTTACAGCAGCCCAGATGGAGCCTCTCAGGCCTCCCCAGCCCAGGCTGTGCCCAGACCCAGGAGGCAGCACTGGGGCTTCAGTGGGGCTGCTGACATGAAGCAGGGAATGGGCCCAGAGCAGCTCCCCAGCAGATCTGCACATGGAGTTCATGAAATACAGCAAAGAATGGGCCCAGAGCAGCTCCCCAGCAGATCTGCACACGGAGTTCATGAAATACAGCAAAGAATGGGCCCAGAGCAGCTCCCCAGCAGATCTGCACACGGAGTTCATGAAATACAGCAAAGAATGGGCCCAGAGCAGCTCCCCAGCAGATCTGCACACGGAGTTCATGAAATACAGCAAAGAATGGGCCCAGAGCAGCTCCCCAGCAGATCTGCACACGGAGTTCATGAAATACAGCAAAGAATGGGCCCAGAGCAGCTCCCCAGCAGATCTGCACACGGAGTTCATGAAATACAGCAAAGAATGGGCCCAGAGCAGCTCCCCAGCAGATCTGCACATGGCTGTTCCTGACATGGAGCAGGGAATGGGCCCAGAGCAGCTCCCCAGCAGCTCCCCAGCCCTTCAGAGGACGCCTGCTCTGATTTCCAGGCCGTCTCCAGCACCAGGCTGGCACAAGGGAGCGGGGCAGATGGTCACAGTCTGTGCTGGCAGAACAGAGCCCTCCCAGTGCCACCCGCACGGAGCTGCCCCGGGCTGGCAGCAGGCACAGGGACCCCCCAGCCCCCCGAGATGCCCGGGAGCTGCTCCCTGTGCGTGCTGGGCTCCCCAGCCAAGGGAGCAGGTGCCTGGTGCGCCTGCCAGCGCCTGGTGTGCTCTGAATTAGCTGCTCTCTGCTGTGATTCATTAATCACTCAGTGCTCAGGAAGGAAACTCGCATCTCTACACCCAACATCTCCCCGGGTCTTACTCACTGCTCTGCTGAATAAAGGGTTTCCAGCAGATGTTCACGGGCCAGGGAGAAACTCGGGGTGCAGAGGGAACGGGGCTTGCTTTGAAAACCAAAAGGTTTTCATCCCTGAGGGGTCAGTGAGCTCCAGAACACCAAACCTGTAACAAACCAGCACCAATGAGCCCCAAAACACCAAACCTGTAACAAACCAGCACCAGTAAGCCCCAGAACACCAAACCTGCAACAAACCAGCACCAGTGAGCCCCAAAACACCAGACCTGTAACAAACCAGCACCAGTGAGCCCCAAAACACCAGACCTGTAACAAACCAGCACCAGTGAACCCCAGAACACCAAACCTGTAACAAACCAGCACCAGTGAACCCCAGAACACCAGACCTGTAACAAACCAGCACCAGTGAGCCCCAAAACACCAAACTTGTAACAAACCAGCACCAGTGAGCCCCAGAACACCAAACCTGTAACAAAACCAGCACTAAACACTAAAGGCACCCAAAAACATCCACGTGTTGCTGAATCACTCCAGAATCACGTCCAGCAATGCAGAGCCCCCCAGAACAATGCTGTGGGACAGCAGGAAGTGACAGCAGAGCTGCACAGAGAGGCACCAAAGCAAGGCCACAGCTCCTGCGGGCTGGCACCGCACAGGGACAGTGCAGGGACAGCCAGGGACAGCCAGGGACAGCCACCCTGTCCTTCCCTGCCGAGTGCAGGGCTCTGCTCCCCGGAGAGGGAGGTTTTGCTCAGCCAGCAGAACCAGCCCAGCTGCCAGCCTGGCCTGAGCTGCAGGACCAGCTCCAGCCCCAGCTCCAGCAGCGATGCTGAGGCTCAAGGAGAGCCCTCTGCCCCGGCAGCCCCTGCAGAGGCCACCAAAAAGCTGCGTCCCACAAGTTTCCAGGAAGGAAAGCGCCTCTCCCCGTGCCCTTCACTGCCAGCCCCGAGCCCCCCGGGGCAGGGGAACACCCCGGGGCTGCGGCTTTCCCATTTCCAACGGGATCCGGCAGCACTTGGCAGAGGGCAGACGGGAGGAGGGCACAGGGATGCTGCCGGCCTGAGTTGATGCAGAGAGAGCGGCCGCACGGGCTGGGGAGGGCACCGGCCGCTCCGAACCCCTGCAGATATTCGGGAACCACAGCGGCTGGGCCAAAACCTTCGGAGGGTGCGGCGGGGTACCCCGAAAGCAAACTCGCTCTGCGGGGAGAGATGTGCAGGGGCAGCGCCGGCAGTGATGGAGCGGGGCTCCTCCCCATCATCCCCGGGGACCGCTCCGGTGTGCCCCCATCCCGTTATGCCTCCGGTGTGCCCCATCCCCGGTGTGCCCCATCCCGTTACCCCTCCGATAGTCCCCCATCCCCGGTGACCCCTCCGGTGTTCCCCCATCCCGTTACCCTCCGCTCCCTTTCCTCCCGCGGCCGGGCCCTGCGGGAAGAGGGACAGAGCGAGAGAGAGAGAGAGGAGGAAGAAGAGGGAGAGGAAGAGGCAGCCGGAGAGGAAGAGGAGCGGAGGCGCGGGCGGCAGGGCCGTGCCCCGGCGGTACTCACGGCTCCGGGGCGGCCACGGCCCGAGCCGGGCGATGCCGCGGGTCCCGCTACACCCGCAGCGGCCCCGCGCCGGGGATTCGGGGCGGGCCGGGGGCGGGCAGGTGCGGCGGCGGCTCCGGGGCTGCGGCTTCCTCCGTCACCCGGAATAACCCCGCGGCGGCCCGGCCCGGCCCGGCCCCGCACGTGTGGCCGTGTGTCCGTGCGCGGGCCCAGCGCTCCGAACCCAGCGGCACCGGCCCCGCTGCGGGCCCGGCACCGGCACCGGCACCGGGGGCGGGGCCAGCGGGCGAGGGCGGGGCCAAACGGGGAATGAGGCGGGGCGATGAGCGGAGGCCACGCCCCCGCTGCCGAGCGCCGCACAAAGGGTGAGGGGCGGGGCTAATGCGGGGGCGTGGCCAGTGCTGGTGGGCGTGGCCTGAGGGGCGTCCCGAAATAATTTATGCAGGGAAAGAGTTTTGGGTCATGGGCCCATCAGCACCTTGTCACCGCCCAAAGTACTGAGTGCCACCTCCAGGAGCTCCTGGACACCTCCAGGGAGGCCAGCCTGGGGCTGATGAACGCCTTGTCACAGCCCAGAGCACGGAGTGCCACTTCCAGGGATGGGGACTCCAACCCGTCACTGTGCAACCCCTGCCAAGGCCTGGTCTGCCTTTCCATGGAGAAATTCATGCTGGTGTCCAGCCTCAAACCAGCCCCGGTGCAGCTTAAAACTCCGTCCTCGTGTCCTGTCACTTGTTACGTGGGCAAAGAGACTGACCACTACCTGGCTACAGCCTCCTGTCAGGTTGGTGTGCAGGGTGAGAAGGTCCCATCTGAGCCTTCTTTTCTCCAGGCTCAGCTCCTCCATAGAACATGTGGCGCAGACCCTTCCCCAGCTCCATTCCCCTTTGTCAGACACACTGCAGCCCCGCAGTGTCCTTCCAGTGGACACACTGCACCCCAATATCCTTCCAATGGACACACTGCACCCCGATACCCTCCCAGTGGACACACTCCAGCCCTTCAATGTCCTTCCAGTGGACACACAGCATCCCAACCCCCTTCCAGTGGACACACAGCAGCACCCCCAGTGTTCTCCCCGAACTGAGGGGCCCAGAACTGGTCAGGGCACTCGGGGCACGGGCTCTGCACTGCGGAGAAGGGAGACAATCCAATCCTTTTCCTTCCCGTCCCTCGCTGGCCCCGATCCTGCCCGGGAATGCCCGGGACAGAGGGATCGGCGGGCGGGGCGGGGCCAACACAGAGGGGCGGAGCCAGTGTTGTTATGGGGAGTGGCTAAACATGAAAATGAGCTAAATTTACATATTTATGGGCGTGGTCTGATCGCCCCGCCCCGCCCGCGCTGTACGCCGGGACCGGAAGTGGCGGCCGCGTGGCGGAGGCAGCATGGCGGCCCCCGGGAGGAGGTGAGCGCGGCGCCGGAGGGGAGCCGGGAGCGGGCCCGGACACGCCGGGATGGGCCTTCCCCTCACACACGTTCCTTTCTCTCCCCTCACACACGCTCCCTTCCCCCCTCACACTCTTTTGTCCCCCGCAGAAAACTGGAGGAGCTGAGCCTGGACGAGTTCCTCGCTGCCGGCTCGGACTCGGAGCATGACGGTGGCTGGGAGGATGAGGAGGATGAGGAGGAGGAAGGCGGCCGGGCCCTTAATGGCACTGCGAGGCAGAGACGGCCGAGCGGGAAGGCGGCCCAGGGGCTGCAGGCACGGCCGGGCAGGTGAGAGGCGCTCAGCCGGCACAAAAGGAGATTTTTCTGCTTTCCACAAGCCCCTGACAGGAGGGGACAGCCCCAGGCGGGGCTCTGCTCCCAGGGAACACCCTCAGTGTCACCAGGGCAGGCTCAGGGGGGACATCAGGAGGAATTTCTCCATGGAAAGGGTGGTCAGGCTTTGGCAGGGGCTGCCCAGGGAAATGGTGTGGTCCCCATCACTGCAGCTACTCTGAGGAACTGAGGAACAGATTTGTGATGGTTTTTTCATGTGTTTCCATCTATCCCACTGCAGTCTGGTATCTTGCTGTCAAGATTTCTTAATCCTTAACAAAATGTTTTTGTCCCAGCCTCAGCAGAGCTCCGAGCAGTTAATGAACAGTTAATGAACCATTTATTCTGTCCCAGCAGGAAGAAGGGAAAGGCGTCAGAGCACAAGGATCAGCTCTCCAGGCTGAAGGACAGAGACCCCGAGTTTTACAAGTTCCTGCAGGAGAACGACCGCAAGCTGCTGGACTTTGACGCCTCGGACAGCTCAGAGGAGGAGGAGGCTCTGCACAGACCCCCTGACACCCTGGAGGTACCTGCTGGCATCACACACCTCAGTGCCACGGGCAGTGTTTGTGTTCCAGTGCCAGCCCTGAGTGATTTGGGCTGGAAAGGGACTTGGAACTCATCCAGCTCGGAGCCCAGGCTGCTCCAAGCCCTGCCCAGCCTGGCCTGGGGCACCTCCAGGGGTGGAGCAGCCCCAGGCTCCCTGTGCCAGCCTCACAGGGAGGATTCGTTCCCCATACCCTGGGCTGTCACCCCATCAGGTGTTTGTTCCATGTGAAGCATCCCTGCTTGGCACAGAGTGCTGGGGCAGCGCTCCCCGTCAGCCCTGCCTGCCTCCCTCCTCAGCAGTGCTCAGTGGGAGCTGGGGCCAGCCAGGGCTCGGAGAAACCTCTCCTCAGCCCCTCCTGCTGCTCTCTCTAGGAAGCCAGTGACGAGGATGAAGATGAAGACGAAGAGCAAGAAAAAGTCAAAAGGAAGAAAGTTTCCCTCATCCATGTGAGCTTGAAGATGGTGGAGGAGTGGAAGAAAGCTGCCCAGGTGAGCAGGGAGTGGGAGCACACAGCACTGGGGGGTTCTCCTCTCTGCCTCTAAAAGGGCCAGCTTGGGGTTTGTTCATCTGCCACAAAGTTTATTCATTTATTTGTTCATGTGGCAGAAAATTTATTTATTTATTTGTTCATCTTGCACGAAATTTATTTATTTATTTGTTCATCCAGTGCAAAAATTATTTCTTCTTATATTCGTTATTTATTTATTTATTGGTTCATCTGGCACAAAATTATTTATTTATTTGTTCATCTTGCTCAAAATTTATTTGTCCATCCAGCACAAAATTTATTTATTTATTTATTGGTCCATCTGGCACAAAATTAATTAATTAATTAATTAATTAATTTATTGGTTCATCTGGCACAAAATTATTTATTTATTTGTTCATCTGACACAAAAATTATTTATTTGTTTGTTTATTTATTGGTTCATCTGGCACAAGATTTATTTATTTATTGGTTCATCTTTCACAAAATTTGTTTGTTAGTTTATCTCGCATAAATTTTATTTATTTATTTATTTATTTACTTACTTATTTATTTGTTTATCTGTTTGTTTGTTCATCTGGCACAAAATTTCTGTCCCCAGCCCCCAGAGCTCTTGTGCCTTCAGCTTGACTTTGGGCTGTACAATTCAAGTGCTGCCATCCCGTATGAGGGGGAAGCTGCAGAAGTGTGGCTCAGAAGAGGCCAGAATGATCAAATTTGGGGTTTTTACCCTCTGGCAGCTCCAGGAGCTTTCTTAGTGCCATATTTAGCAGGATGGAATAGCTGAGGGGAATGAAGCTCAAATTTGAAGGTGCTTGCTGTTGTTTAATTCCTTCACCAGCCTCAGCGATTCAAAGCCAATTTCAGGGGGGGCACTGAGTTTGTTAACCCTGCCCTGATGCCTGAGGATGGAGCTCTGTTTGCCATCAAATTCCCAGTGAATTCCAGTCCCCTGTCCCAGTCAGGAGCTCCAGGAGATCCCTTGCTTCCCTTAACACCCCCTTTTCTTCTCTCCCCAGAGGAATCTCACCCCAAAGCTCTTCCATGAGATCACCCAGGCCTACAAGGCAGCTGTGGCCACCACCAAAGGGGACAGTGGTGGTGACCCCAGCAAGTTCCAGGTGACTGACACTGCAGGTGAGGGAAGGGGAATCATCTGGGGGAGTTGGGATGAGCCCTGGCAGGACTTATTCACCCTTTCAGTGCATCCAGGAGCTTGTCCTGCTCTGCTGCTCTGGGAGCTTTTCCTTCAAGGGTGGCTTTGGTGCTGTTTCCTCGGGGAGGTGGCCCCTGTGCCTGCTGATCTTTGATAAAAAATGGAATATGAGGCAGACTGGGGGTTCTAGAAGGAAATGCACGAGTTCTGCCATGGAAATCACTGGTTTCAGTTCCCCAGGGTCCCCTTTTCCCATGAGGAAAGCCAGAATTCATGGAAAATCACTTACAGTGCTTTCCTGCCTTGTTTCACCCAGTGTTCAACGCCCTGGTGTCCTTCTGTATCCGGGACCTGTTCTACCTCCTGCACAAGCTGCTGCTCCCCAAAGCCCCCAAGAACAAGCTCAAGTGAGTCTGGGGGCTTGGGATGTTCAGGAAAGCTGGGGGGGTTTCCAGAGCTGCCTTTGGACCTGGGGAAGGGATGCCAGCTCATCCAAACACTGAGTGCCTGCTGCTGCTCACAGGGCTCTCCTTTGCTTCCCCCAAGGAAGAAGGAATTGATCTCACTGCTCGTTTTGCTGCTGAAATCTGATTTATTTGGGGTTTTTTTAAAGCTAAACCCAGCTCTTGCTCCTTTCCAGAATGGTTCTCCCTTCCACCAGCCCCCTGTGGGGAAAGCTACGACTGGACATCAAAGTTTATCTTGGCTGTACCATACAGGTAAGAAACATGATCATTTTCTGGTTGTGGGCCACTCTGTGCCTTGCTGGGCTGTTTTGGGGTGAGGCAGGTGGGGTTTGCCCCCATGAGATTTGTGCTCATTGTTTCCCTGGGTTGTTTTGGAATTACTTGGTCCAATTAACAACGTGGAGCTTCAGAGGATGCTTGGGTCAGAATAGGTAAGGCAGTGAAGAAGGGTTGAATTAACATTCTGGCAGCTCTCTCTGTTTTAATTTGTCTGGCAGATTAATATTTAATAGGCTTTAAAGGAGTTTGCATTGTGTGTTCTGCATTCTGCATCATTAATTCAGTTTTTGGTGCTGTGATCTCTGCACTTGAGGCAAACTCTGAGATGTTCTCTTGGTGATCTCACATGAGGCATTTCTGACTATGACAAAGTTCCATCCCACCCATGCAAAATTTCTGGTGTTTCAGAGATGATTTATGGATTATTTCTGGAGGAAACTCCTGCCCCCACTTAATTTTATTTTGAGATTGCTTTGTTAGTATCCCCAAATTGGAATATTAAAAGCAAACCAACACTGATTCTTCAGCACTGAGGGAAGGGATGCCAGGAGTGACAACCAGGAACTGCTGTGCCTCAGCTGGGAGCTGGCACAATGACTTAGCAGAAAGAGCAATTGGATCAGGAGAGCTTTTTGCTTTTTCTTTTTTTTTTCCTCTCAAGCTGTGGTGCCTCTCTCCAGCAGCAGAGCATTGCAGACAGGGAAAAGCTGGGAATGCAGTCCCTGGGAATGCAGTCCCTGGGAGCAATCCCTGCTCCTGGGCTGTCTCCTGAGAGCCCTCAGCCCCAGCCTTCACCACTGTGGGTTTTCTGGCACCATTTCTGAACAAAGTCTTCTCCTTTTGGTGTCCTTGGCCAAGTCTGCTCAGTCCAGAATCCTTGCAGAGCGAGGAGGAGGGTGAGGAGGCAAATTAGCTGTGGACAAAATGCCTGTGCTGCTTCCAGCAGCTGGGGCTGCATCAGGCAGAGCCTCTCAGAGTCACCTGGAGCTCACCTTGACTGGAATCTGGGTTTGCTGCAGTGAGCTGAGCTGGACAAGCTGCACACACACAGGTTTGGTTCCTCACATTTTGTCAGAGCCTTTCCTTGAGGGAGAGGTGACCCAAATACCCAGAGAATTCCACCTTCCCACCCCGAAATCCTGGAGAAATCCAGCGTGCTGCCAGGCAGCTCAGGTGATGTTTCCTTGTGCAGACTGAGGGGCAGTTGGGCCATTCTGGTGTCCTGCACTGCAGAAAATAAAGTGGAGCCCCCATGCCCAGGCTGAGGGACCTGCAGGGCAGCTCTTTCCCCTCTGCCCTGGCCATTCTGGTGTCCTGCACTGCAGATAAATGGGATTTTGCAGTGTCCATGAGGGAGGTGCTGTGTGGTGAGCTCAGGGGCCATGAACCATGCAGGGACAGCACCCTGAGCCCCCATCCCCAGGCTGAGGGACCTGCAGGGCAGCTCTTTCCCCTCTGCCCTGGCCATTTTGGTGTCCTGCACTGCAGATAAAGTGCAGCCCCCAGTCCCAGGCTGAGGGACCTGCAGGGCAGCTCTCACCCCCTGCTCCTGCCCTGATCCAGCTGTTGGGTTTGTGTGAGCTCCTTCCTGGCCGAGCAGTGTTGGGAACCAGTGAAATTCAGCTGGCACAGGAGGGTGACAGCCCTGCCTGCCAACTGGGGGTGTTTCTCTCTCCTCCACAGCTGCTGTCCTGCCTGACAGAGGCCTCAGTGGGTGCAGCAGTCCTGCAGCACGTGAACTCCACAGTCCCATACTACCTGTCCTTCCCCAAGCAGTGCCGGGCCCTGCTCAAGGTAAGGGCGCAGCTGGGATGTGCCATTGGCCTCTGAGGTGCTTTTCCCTCCTTCAGCTGAGCATTTGTGGTGTTTGGGCTGCATCCCCTGGCAGGCAGTCCCCTGTAGAGTTCCCTGCTTTGCTGCTGTTCCTGCAGAGCGTTCCTGCCTCTCTGCAGGTGCCACGGGGTGATGCCAGGCTGAGGTGGCTGTGGGGGTGGCTCTGTTTGATGCTGCTGCTCCCCAGGGAGGTGTTTTGGGAAGCTGCTTCCTCCTCCCAGATGGAGGGATCGCTGCCAGGCCCTGGGAATGCCTGTGCTGGGGGTGGAATATTTCTGTGGCAGCTCAGTCTCAGCTGCTGAGCGTGAGCAGCAGCACAGGAGGTGTGGGGGACACAGGGGCAGCAGGGTGGCATCGACTGCAAACTGCAGCTCTGCAAGCAGCCAGGGAGCCTTTGGTGCTGGAGATGGCTGGAGTCAGGCAGGGCTGGAGGCTGGCACACCTCCCAGCTGCTGCAGGCGTTTCTGAGAGGGCTCTTCCAGCCCTGCACTGAGCCCCTCTGTGCTGGGCTCTTCACTGGTGCAGCTGAGCTGGCTGGTTGTGGGGGCACCAGGTGCTCCTGAGGGAGATGGAGTCACTCAGGAGAGTTCAAATGTGTGTTTAACCACACAAATGAAAGCTGAGTATTGTTTAGAGGTGCTGGTTTTGGACAGGTTCCTTTATTGACCATGGAAACATCAGCCTGGGCTGTGTGTGTGGTGTCCCAGCCAGAGTGTGAGGACAGGAGGGCTGCCAGTGACTGACTGACAGCACATTGTGTCACCTCTGTGTCACCTCTGCTGGGAAGGACAGAGGTTCAGGCGTGTGTGTGGCCAGCCAGGAGCTCTGTGTGCCTTCACTCACCTGTCTGTGTGGTTTGTCCCAGCAAACCATCACTCTGTGGAGCACAGGGGAGGAGACAGTCAGGGTCCTGGCCTTCCTGGTGCTGAACAAGATCTGCAGGCACAAGAAGGAGGTTTACCTCAGCCCCCTGCTCAAGGTAAGCCTGGCTTTGCTGAGCTCTGCGCCTTTTCTTCCTCAGGTTGTGTGCAAATACCTCAGAGCCTTGAGCTGCAGCTGAGCAGGTGCAGGAGGTGATGCAGGCAGCCTGCAGAGAGCCAAACAGGGCAGAAATTCTGTGCGCTCAGGGGGATTCCTGCTTCCCACTGCTGGCAGCCTCCAGAGACCCAAAGAGGGCAGAAATTCTGTGCGCTCAGGAGGATTCCTGCTTCCCACTGCTGGCAGCCTCCAGAGATCCAAAGAGGGCAGAAATTCTGTCAGGTCAGGGTGGTTCCTGCTTCCCAGTGCTGCCCTTGCTGCTGGGGGTACAGAGACTGAGCAGGGGGGTCTCTGGTGTTGATGAATCTGCATCCCCAGGTTCCTGGGTGCTGCCATCCTCCTGAGCTGCTCTGGCCTTCCAGCTGGGTGCCCAGGTGTATTTTCCTGCCTGCCACAGTGGCACTGAGCAGGAGAGCTGTGCCCAGCCATCCCCAGGTGTCCAGCCCCTCCTGCAGCCTTGTCCCCTTGCTGCCAAGCAGTGCTGGGCACATGGCCAAGCCAAACTCCTGTCTCCCCTGCAGAAGGGACAGGCTGGCTTACTCCTTTCTGTGATCAGAGCAGCACTTCAGCCATGGTTTGGTGTTAAATATAAGCAAAACCTTACAGAAGAAAGGCCTTGTAAAACCTAGTTTAGGCCTTACTAAGACAGTATGAGTATTCTGATGGGAACTTACCTAGTTAAGCTAGCCTGACGAGTTCCCATAAGAATAAAATCCTATAACAGTGAAAATGTGCTTATTCTCCAAGGCTGTAACTGTTAACAGCACCTGTAAAAACTGTCCTGAATCATTGAAAGAAAAATGCAAACAATATCTAGAAAGAGACACAAGCATGCAACCACCTAGTGAAGTGAGCAATCAGACAAGGTAACAGCTGGTTACCAACCAATTAGAATTAGGAACAATAGTTATAGAAAACTGTGTAAATTCAGGCTATGCTTTATATTTTTTATTTATATTAAATATTATTTATACATATTATTTATTTTAAATGCTTTGTATTTATTATTTATATTAAATAATAATATATGTATTATTTCTATGAATACATTAAATATCTATAATTAATTTTCTTCTTAATTTATAATTAGTTCACTTCTTTCACTGCTTGAAGAAGAGTGTGCCTCATCAGTCTCTAACCTGAGCTCACAGTGACAGTTTGGTCACACTGGGAGGGGCAGAGGAGTCCCTGAATGCTTTTTACTCCTATTTTACACGCTGCTTTCTCATCCTCTTCCCCTGGCAGCAAATGTACATTGCCTTTGTGAAGAACTCCAGGTTCACCTCTCCCAACGTGCTGCCCATGATCAACTTCATGCAGAGGACACTGACGGAGATGCTGGCCCTGGACAGCGCCACGTCCTACCAGCACAGCTTCATCTACATCCGCCAGCTGGCCATCCACCTGCGCAGCGCCATGACCCTCAGGAAGAAGGTGGGCACCCTCCTCATCTTCATCCTCATCCTCATCCTCCTGGGGCTCCCTGCAGCGGGGCTGGGCACAGGTACAGGTGTAAAGAAGGGATTTATTGCTGGGCACCCTGCTCATCCTCATCCTCCTGGGGCTCCCTGCAGCGGGGCTGGGCACAGTTACTGCATAAACAGGGGATCTGTTGCTGGGCACCCTCCTCATCTTCATCCTCATCCTCCTGGGGCTCCCTGCAGCAGGGCTGGGCACAGTTACTGCATAAACAGGGGATCTGTTGCTGGGCACCCTCCTCATCTTCATCCTCATCCTCCTGGGGCTCCCTGCAGCGGGGCTGGGCACAGGTACAGGCGTAAAGAGGGGATTTATGACATGGCCGTGGCAGGATAGACCACGGGCAGGACAGGAGCCCGAGGGAGGCTCTGTTAGTGCTGAGGAAGAAATGGCACATTGTAAGCAGAATATATCACAGTGTACAGCAGCCTCTGGTGTGAAACAAGCAGGTAAAGCACATATGGGTAGGGTTATGGAAACCACAAAGCGCAGAGCTCCAGGCACACTGCAGCTGCAGAAGGCATCCCAAGGGGAACACAAAACTGCCACAACATGGCTGTCTCTGTGGCTTTTTCCTTGCAACTAGCCCTAGGCTGGTTTTACAGCTCTTCCTAGGCCACCCTGGGGTGTTGCAGCTCCCCAGCAAATTCTGGGGCATTTAATGGACTTAACAAAGCAGCTCAGAGCATTGGGAGCAGCCCTGGTTTCAGGCACCTCCAGTGTGACCTGGGAAGTCTGAGTCAGATTGCTAATCCTGGATTTTGTCCTGTTTAGCAAAACAGACCCCACAGATTAATTGCTGAGCTGCCCCCAAACAGGGCAGGGTTGGTGCCCAGCTAAATCTCCTGGCCTGTCAGACATGGGGATAAATAAGCAGAGATAAATGAAGTCTGGGCTTCAGATCCCCTAATTGGATTGCGCTGGCTCCTTACACCCTCAGTTGTGGCCCAGACAAGGAGTAAATCCATTTGATTTCACAGCTGGGGGGTCTCGTGGCCCTTCAGATGGGCATGGCACCACCAGAGTGTCCAAATGCAAGCACTAAGCCTGTCTGAATGGGCAGGGATGGTGCTGGAAGGTGATTACCAGAGCAGATTGCTCGTCTGCTCTGTGCAGGAGGAGCTGAGAAAATCTTTGTGGTGCATCCCAGTGACCTGGGGAGAGCTGGCACAGCCCTGCCACGTCCAGCTGTGCCTTGGCTCAGGGCCCTGCTGCAAGGCTTGGCCCAGTGGCTGCAGTTAAACATTCTGTGCCTGTCTCAGGACTGTGCATCATCCTGCTGCTCCATGCAGGAGAGATCAGCTGGGCCTTGGAAATCTGGGAAAAACCACAAATGGGGGCTGAGGCACCTTGTGAGTGCAGTCTGCTGGTTTGGGCAATACCTGCAGAGCTGCAGGACTGAGGGAAGGGTTTCCTTCAGGGAATCCTGCTCCAGCTGGGCTTTTATATTTTATTATTATTCAGGATTCCCCAGAAGTGCTGGGCTGATATTTGCTGCATTGCTCAGCTCAGGATTCCCCAAAAGTGCTGTTTGATCCTTTCTCCAGTGCTCAGCTCAGGTTCCCTGTCCCTGGCCAATCCCAGTCCCTGCTGGGAGGTTGGGAACTTTTCCTTCTCAAAGCAGCCCCACTTAGCACAGCAGCCTGTTTTTATTCACTTTATTTCCTTCAGGCACTGGTACCAGTGAATTTGCTGCCCTGGGGATGGCAGCTCCAGCGTTGTTATTCCTCCCTGGGCAGGGAGCAGAGTGAGCACCCTTCAAATGCCACATTTTCACTTTTCTGCCTTTATTTTTCCTGCAGGAGAACTTCCAGTCAGTCTACAACTGGCAGTACATCCACTGCCTGTACTTCTGGTGTCGAGTTCTCAGCACCATCCACCCCAGTGAGGTCATGGAGCCCCTCATCTACCCCTTGACACAGGTCATCATTGGCTGCATCAAGTGAGTGGGGTTCCTCGTTCTTTTTGCTTGGCTTTGGTGTGTTATTTGGTGTTATGTGGGTTATTCTTTCTTCTTTATACAAGAGAAGTCTCAGCCTGAATAACCTGGGCAGATTATCCTTGTGACTGCAAGGAAAATGATCCAGAAAATCCTCACCTGCAGCTCTGTAAATGCATTCAGAAGCTGCATTTTTGGTGCCTGTTTGTTGGGACTGGAAGAAGTGGGCCACAGTTGTTGTTTTCAGGGTGTCTGCTGAGAATTCCCTCCTCACGTCAGCTCAGATGGATGAAATGTTTGTGCTCTGAGGTGCCTGTTAACATTAGCATTGAGGGAATTTGGGGATCTCTGGTGATCTCCCAAATCCTGTTAGCTCTGCTAACCAGATTCTCAGCTCTAAAGCCAGCTCTGGAGGAGCTCCCCACGGTGATGGAGATAAGCAGATTTAAACGATCAGATAAGAGGATGCAAACATCCCCCTGGCACCCCCCTGCTCTGGGATGGATCCAGGCACCTCCCTGCCTGTCCTGCAGATCACCCAGGGGCTGGGGCTGGGGCAGGGCATGGGGTGAGGCCCAGCAGGGTTTGAGCAGCTTGGCATGAGCTGCAGGAACTGCCTGGTGAGGCTTTGGGGGTTTGGGGTCACCTCACTGTGCCCTTCCAGGAGCTGAAGGAGCTGCAAGGGAGATGGAGACAGGATTTCCAAAGGATGGAGGGACAGGACACAGGGAGTGGCTCCAAACTGAGAGAGGGGGCTTCAGATGAGAGAGCAGGAAAAAATCCCTGCTCCTGAGAGTGGGCAGGCCCTGGAATGGATGTCCCAGAGCAGCTGGGGCTGTCCCACCCCTGGCAGTGCCCAAGGCCAGGCCGGACAGGGCTTGGAGCAGCCTGGGACAGTGCAAGGTGTCCCTGCCATGGCACTGGATCAGCTTTAGGTCCCTTCCAACCCAAACCATTCCCTGATTCTGTGATTCCAGCCTTGGGAAAACAGAGTCAGATCCCACCTGGATCCCCTCGGAGCCAGGCTGGGCTGTGGAGGAGGCAGAGTGGCAGCTCTGGGGGCTGTGGCTCCATGGGACAGGCACTGTGTTTTTATTTAATATTTTTATTATTTTTATTTGAATTTAATTTTATTTATTATATTTATTTTTATTTATTTTTATTTACTAATTTTATTCTCTTTATTTACTATTTTATTTCTTTTTATTTAATACTTTAAAATTGTTTTCATTTAATATTTTATTTTTATTTAATATTTTTATTTTAATTTAGTTGTATTTAATTTTTTATTTTTATTTACTATTTACTGTTTATTCTTTTTATTTAATGGTTTAATATTTTTATTATAGTTTTATTTAATATATTTATTTTTATTTATTTTTATTTAATATTCTTATTATTTTTAATATTTTTATTATTTAAATTTTGTTTAATATATTTATTTTTATTAGTTTTATTTAATATTTTAAATTTTAATTTTATTTAATATTTTAAATTTTATTTAACATTTTTATTTCTTTTTATTTCATAATTTTTTTATTTATTTAATATGCTAAAATTTATTCTTATTCAATATTTTAATTATTTTTTATTTTTATTTAAGATTTTTAATTTTTATTTCTTTTTATTTCTCTGGTTTTGCTGCCCAGGCTGGTGCCAACGTCTCGGTTCTACCCCCTGCGCATGCACTGCATCCGTGCCCTCACGCTGCTGTCGCAGAGCACCAGGACCTTCATCCCCGTGCTGCCCTTCATCCTGGAGGTGGGTTGGTGCCTGCTGCACGCCCTCAGCAGCAGCTCTGGGCTCCCACTCCCTCAGAGCCCTGGCAGGCAGCACCACAATTGCTGAGGAAAAAGAAAACGGAAACTGGAATTCAGCTTTTACAGTGTGGGAGCTGTGCCTGGAGCAGCCGGGCGCAGCATGGCCCCCCAGGCACAGGGGGAATTCAGAGCTGCAGGAATTCCCCAGCCCCGTGCTGCTGCTGTGGTCATCTCTGGTGAGGGCACAGTGGTTCCTGACTGCAGACAGTGGGAAATGGAAGGAAAAAACACTTCAAGAATGAAAAAAACTTACACATATCTTCCTGAAGGAGGCCTGGGAGCTGAGAAAATGGAATTGCTGCGTCCCAGCTCCCTGCCCACTCCCCACGTGGCAACTGGGAGTGCCAGAAATCCCTGAATCCCTCTCCTTCCTGCCTGTCCTGCCCTCAGTCTGCCTGTGGTTTCCTGGTGAGGTTCTGTGGCCCCTGGTCCCTCATTATCCCCTCCCAGCCTGCCCCCAGGGTTCCTGGACATCAGTGAGGCCGTGCCCGGCCTGGCTGCAGCCCTCAGCGTGGGAGCCACACTTCCTCCCTGCCCTGAGGCCCTGCCACCTCCTGGGCACTGCCAGCGCCCCTGGCTGCCCTCCCCTGCCTGCCTGGAGGGTGCCAGGGAGCCCCAGAGGCTGACCTGGGGATCGATAGCTGTGTTTGGGCCACAGAAATAACTGTGCGTAACGTGGTTTGTGCCATCGATCCCCCAGGCAGGGCCTCTTTGTTTGCACTCCTGTCCCTCCCTCCCAGAGAACCTGGATTGACAAATAAAATGTCGGGAATCAATAGCAGCCTCCTGCTCCTGTGGCCTGGGGGCACTGCTGTGACCTGAGCAGCCTCTGCCTCCTGGCAGCCTCCCTGTGCTGCATCCCCTCCGCGGGGATGGGCTGCTGGTGCATGTGCTGCTGCTGCTCACAGGCAGGGAAATGGTTCCCTGCTCTCGAGGGCAGTCCCAGAGTGTTTGGGCACTGGAGAGAGGAGCTGGGGCTGCTGCAGGGCGTGGGTGAGCAGGACGGGCTCCTCACCCCTCTCTGGGTGCCAGCAGATGTCATCAGCTGGTGGCTTTTTTATGTTTAAATGACATTGGAGCCTCCCCTGATGGCCACATGGGACCTTGCTTCAGACCAGTGGTTGGATCAGGTGTCCTGGGACAGTGATTTCAGTGACAGTAGCGAATTTGGTGTGAACATCACTTTGTGTTGCTTTGGAACTCTCCTCACCTTCAGGGACAGCTCCAAACCCCACTCCAGCTCTGGGGTGCAGCCTCTGACCGTGACAAAGTGGGGCTGAGGAGCAAACCCCAGCTTCCTGCGCCCTTGCTTGTGTTGGTTTCCTCTTCACACCCCAGCACCTTGCACAGCCAGGGCTCCACAGCCTCAGGTGGGGCTTTGTTTGCTCCTTCCCTGTCCCTGCCTGGGATATTTGGGAATGCTGTGGGGCAGTGAGCAGGAATTGGGGTTCCTGGATTGTTTTCTTGGCTCTGCCACCACCTGCCTGCCCTTGGCTGGGTTGTGTGCTGGTTGATTTGTGCTGTGATCACCTTTACACTCTTTTTTTATTTTTTTTTTTCTCTCCCAGGTTTTCCAGCAAGTGGATTTCAACAAGAAGCCAGGACGGATGAGTTCCAAGCCCATCAACTTTGCTGTGATCCTGAAACTCTCCAATGCCAACCTGCAGGAAAAGGCCTTCAGGGTGAGTGGGACCTGGGCTCCCTGTGACAAGGAATGTGCCCCATGTCCCTGTCCCCAGAGGCTGGACACGCCTTTCCCAGGCTGGGTTTGGGTGCTGTAGGAGTTCTGAGGGGTTCAGGTCGTACCCAGTCCCGTGATTTGTGTTTCTCCTGCTCAGGATGGGCTCATTGACCAGCTCTATGACCTGCTGCTGGAGTATCTGCATGGCCAAGCCCACAGCATTGGCTTCCCAGAGCTGGTTCTGCCCACTGTCATCCAGGTAAGGGGGCAGGCACTTTGGGGGTGCCATGAGTGTGCACAGGGTGGGATGAATGATTTAAACTAACAGTGACCTCAGGATGGCCCTCAGAATGAGAGGAGAGCCATTTACCTGTGCTTAATTTTTATTTTAATTTTTATTTGTGTTTTGGGGAAGAACAGAGGCATCCCATCCAGTTAGGCTGGAGGCAGGGGAAGGTGCTCTGGAGTTTGCCATCTGTTGGGAGCCAGAGGCTGCAGAACTGCTCTGGGATGGGGCTGGGATGGTGAAGTCAGCTGAGTTCTTGGGCGTTCAGAGCTGCTGCTGTGGGGTCTGGGAGCAGAACCTGCTCTGAGCCCCAGCTTTTCCTTGTGCTCAGCCTCCCCGAGGTGCTCTCCACAAGATGGCAATCTTCCCTGCCAGTCTGGCCTTCCCAATCTTTCCCTTCCCAATCTTCCCTTCCCAATCTCTCCTTCCAGTCTTCCCTTCCCCAGTCTTCCCTCCCTTCTCAGGCTCCCTCACCTGGAGCTGCAGACAGCCCAGCTCAGTGTGCCACTGTTGGGATGTGATCCCTCATTCCCTCTGCTTTTACCTCAGGACTGGCTGCTGTCACATCCTCTGTGGGGACACGAACCTGTGCTTGTCCTGCTGTGTGCCACCAGCCCCTGCACACCTTGGGGTGTCCCTGGTGCTGGGGGAGCCCTGGCTGTGCCCCACAGGCTGTTTGGGGAGCAGAACTCTGCATCCCTGCTGAGAGCTGGCATCTGTCAGGGGCTGGCATGTGCCAGGCTCTTGGCTGTGTGCCCCGGGCTGGCACAGGGCTGCCATGGCTGCTGGGAGCTGGCAGCCCCTGTGTGAGCAGCCAGAGCAGCTCCTGAGCCTGTGGCTGTGCCTGTCCCCCCTGTTGGCAGCCCTGTGCTGCAGCCAGCAGCTCTGGGAGCTGTGCAGGGCATTCCTGCATTCCTGCCTGCAGCAGGAGCTGTGCAGGGCATTGCATTGCTGCATCCCTGCATTGCTGCATCCCTGCATTGCTGCATTCCTGCCTGGCTGCTCTGCCCACAGCCCCGGGGTGTCTGCCAGGCTGGGGCTGCCCTTGGCTCCCAAAAGCTGCCTGGGGAGAGCATTTTCTGCTGGAGAGCTTCCATCCATGTGTGCCCAGCCTGCCTCCCTCCCTGCTGGGCTGCTCCAGCTGGCAGGGGCTGTGTCCCTCCTCCTCCTCCTCCTCCTCCTCCTCCTCCTCCTCCTCTGCTCTGGGGGGAGCTGGGCTGAGCTTCCCAGGCTCTGCTTCCCAAATTCTCTGCTGCAAGGCAGGAGAGCCAGTGGGGATGGGAGGCACTTCAAAGCTGCTGCTGCTGCTGCTGGCCCAGGGCTGACCCGTGGGGTCTCTGCCTGCAGGGGCTGGGGGAAGAGCCCCTGCCCTGCCCTGCCCTGCCCTGCCAGCAGCTCTCCTGCTGCTGCTGTCCCCAGCCCTGTCCCCAGGGCAATGTCCCTGTGCGAGCAGGGAGCTGCGCAGGGTTTGGCTCCCCTGCAGCACTTCCAGTCAGAGCAGCCGGGGTTTTGCTCTGGGGTTTTGCTCTGTGGTGTTTCAGGCTGGCACTGGGACAGAAGCAGCCCCAGCAATGACAGGGCTGGGCTGGGAAGCCTCAGTGCCATGTGCACAGACACACGTGGGTGTGCTGAGCGCTTCGCTCTGCTGAGATCCCCTTGCTCCATTTGGCAGAGCAGGGAAAAGCACACACAGACCCTGCTTCTCCCCTCTCTGTCCTTTGTCCTCTTTTACTGCCCTGGTTGTGTCCCTGCCTCTCCAGCCAGGGCTGAGATCTCGTTGGGTTCCATTAATTTCCGTGGCAGCCAGGGGTGGGACTGTGAGGGGAGCAGGGATGGAGCAGGGGCCGTGCAGGGATGGAGCAGGTGCTGTGCAGGGATGGAGCAGGGATGGAGCAGGGATGGAGCAGGGGCCGTGCAGGGATGGAGCAGGGATGGAGCAGGGGCCGTGCAGGGATGGAGCAGGGGCCGTGCAGGGATGGAGCAGGGATGGAGCAGGGGCTGTGCAGGGATGGAGCAGGGGCCGTGCAGGGATGGAGCAGGGATGGAGCAGGGGCTGTGCAGGGATGGAGCAGGGGCCGTGCAGGGATGGAGCAGGGATGGAGCAGGGGCCGTGCAGGGATGGAGCAGGGGCCGTGCAGGGATGGAGCAGGGATGGAGCAGGGGCTGTGCAGGGATGGAGCAGGGGCCGTGCAGGGATGGAGCAGGGATGGAGCAGGGGCTGTGCAGGGATGGAGCAGGGGCCGTGCAGGGATGGAGCAGGGGCCGTGCAGGGATGGAGCAGGGATGGAGCAGGGGCCGTGCAGGGAGCACACAGCTCCAGAGTGCCATGGCAGAGCCCAGAGTGCTGCAGGATTTCTGGTGACACTTTTGCAAGGGAAGAAAAGTGATAGTGGATGTGGCAGCGGATGGAATGGATCTGGGGCTGCAGCTGGGGGATCAAGGGAGATAAATCCAATGACAAATGCATCTCTCAGTGGAGATAAATAGGCAGCAC
This sequence comes from Ammospiza nelsoni, assembly GCF_027579445.1. Classification (NCBI taxonomy): domain Eukaryota; kingdom Metazoa; phylum Chordata; class Aves; order Passeriformes; family Passerellidae; genus Ammospiza; species Ammospiza nelsoni. The sequence continues at coordinate 460,773 of NC_080654.1, forward strand.
CTATAAAAAATAAATATTTTAGGAGGGGAGGGTGAGGGCAGGACAGGCTTCAGCAGCAGAGGAATTGTGTTGATGGTTTCTTTGTGCTTTGGGGGAGGCAGGGAAGGTCTGGCTCTCAATTCCCATTTTTCTGGGCTGGTGCTGTGCTGGCAGCTGGGGTGTGCTGGAGGGACAGGGACAAGGCTCCCTGCCATGGCTTCAGTTCTTCCTGTCCCTTTCCTCCTGCAGCTGAAATCCTTCCTGAAGGAGTGCAAGGTGGCCAACTACTGCAGGCCCATGAGGCAGCTGCTGGAGAAGCTGCAGGAGAACTCAGCCCACATCTGCAGCAGGAGGCAGAGAGTGACCTTTGGGGTGGCCAGCACGGCTGCTGTGGTGAGCATGGGGACAGCATGGGGACAGCATGGGGACAAGGGACGGACACTTTTCCACTTCAGTTTTTGGCTCCCTGTGTGTCCCTGCGGTGCCCAGGCCTGGGGGCAGTTCCCAGTGCCACCACTCCTGACCCAGGAGCTGGGAAAATGGGGTTGGGAAAGGGTCCCCACCGTGTGCCCCTGGCTGCCCGTGCTGGCTGGAAACAGCCTGGAAACCCTTGGAATGTGTGTGTGTGTGTCCTTTGCCCACAGGAGCAGTGGGAGAAGCAGCTGAAGGAGGAGGGCACGCCCCTGAGCAGGTACTACACACAGTGGAAGAAGCTGAGGGAGAAGGAGATCCAGCTGGAGATCAGTGGCAAGGAAAGGGTGAGCAGCAAACCCTGGGTGTGACCCTGGGGACAGCCAGGGAACGGGGTGCTGGGATAGGGGACAGCAATGGGGACAGGGGGACAGCCTGGGAATGGGGACAGGGGCTGGGGGACAGCAGAGGGGACAGCACAGCCTGGGAATGGGGACAGGGACAGCCCAGAGTGGGGCCAAGCTCCTGCCCCAGACTGGCCCTGCTGCTGTGGTGGGACATTGCCCTGCTGTTGGAGCAGCTCTCTGCAGATTTGGGGGTTTTTTCCTGTTCAGAAAGGCAGATTTGGGGGTCTTTTTCCTGTTAAGAAAGGCAGATTTAAGGGTTTTTTTCTGTACAGAGAGAGGCAGATTTGGGGTTTGCTCTGTTCAGAAAAAATCAGATTTGGGGTTTGCTCTGCAGAGGCACATTTGGGGTTTGCTCTCAGCAGACAGAGGCACATTTGGGGTTTGCTCTGTTCAGAGAGGATTTGCGATGCAGAGAGACAGATTTGGGGTTTGCTGTGTTCAAAGAGAAGCAGATTTGGGGTTTGCTGTGCTGCAGGCTGCCCTGCAGCCCCGCTGGTGAATGGGGCTGTTGTGTGCCTCGGTGGGGACTGGTGCCTTAATGATGCAGCTTTGTGAGCCCCAGCAGGAGAGGGAACACCATGAGGCCCATTAGGGCTGGGAAAATCCATGTCCCATTAGCAGCCATTGGGGAAGAAAGGCAATAACAGGAGAAAAAGAAAGCCAGCCTGGCTGGGAGCTGCAGCCTGCCTCAGACAGCAGCTCTGACCCTGCCTGCCCATTCCATTTGCTTTTCCCAATGCTTTTTAATGGGATGGGGACTAATCAGCTTGGTGAGACCCTGCAGATAGCAGCCCTCTAGCTGGGGATTAAAAGGCTGGCCCCCTAATTAGCTAATTAGTGTTTGTGTGTGATGAGCACAGGGCTGTGGGCTGTGCCAGTGCAGGTCTCAGTCCTCTGGGGCCACTGCAGAGCACGCTGGGTTAATTTTGTGCCCATCCTGAGGGGTCTCAGAATGGGGGAGTGGCACAGCTCAGCCAGCACCAGGTCGTGTTTGATGTGCTCAGGTTGTGCCGATGTCCCCCAGAGCTGCCTTTGCAAATGGGGATTTTTCCCTGTGGGAATGTGGAACCCCCAGCTGGCAAACCCCTGCTGCCAGGACAGGAGCCTGCCTTGTGCCCCAGAAATGGGGGGAACGATGGAAATGATGGGAATTGTGGAAAATGCTTTCACCCCTTGGTGGGGCTGCAGCATAACCCGCCTGGGGCTGTCCCATCCCTGCACGGTGCAGGGCCAGGCTGGAGGAGGCTCTGGGCAGTGCAAGGGGGCCCTGCCATGGAGCTGGGGGAGATTTGGGGTCCTTTCCTGCCCACACCATCCTGGGGCGCTCTGACCAGCCTGGGGTGGATGCCAGCCGTGGGGGCAGGTGAGAGCAGCACTTTGGCAGTGCCTCTGTCCATTTTGCTATCCAAATCTCCTCCTTGGCGCCTCTGGGCTGGTTGGTTTTTAAAGCCAGCCCTGAGCTGCTCCCAGCACAGACAGGGAGGAGCAGAGGCCTCTCCCCTGTGGCAGGAAGAGCAGGGGGAGGATGATGATGATTTAAAATGAGGCCCCTGCGGTGGTGGAGGGTGATTTATTCCCTTCCCTGCCATCCCTGCTGGGCAGTGCTCAGCCCCAGGATCAATATGGCCCAGCTGGGGACCATAACCCTGAGCAGGCTGGGGGAGATGGCTGGAATTGGCTGCAGGAGCAAAGCCGCAGCTCCATCTCCTGCCCCTGTGTCTGTTCTGGCTGCTGGGGGTGGCTGTGCTCAGCCTGGAGAGGCTTTGGGGTGCTCTGGGGGTGCCAGGGGCAGCAGATGAGTGCTGAGCGTTTCCAGGCCAGCCCTGGTGTGTGCTGGTGCCCCAGTGCCTCCCAGGAGGGGTGAGCAGCCAGGCAGGCTGAGCTCTCAGAGCAGTGGGGTTTCATTTGCGTTCTGATTGTCTCTGCCCTGCTGGCCTGAGCCCTTGCAGGTAAATCCTGCCCCTAATCCCCCTCCGGAGAGGTGTAAAGAGCACCGGGGTGGTGTCAATGGAGGGGAGTTAATGGCATCGATGTTGGCTGCCTGCTCCAGGGGCCCCGGGCCCATCCATCTCCTGCAGGGCATGGATGCAGCCCTTGAGCATCCCCAGCGCCTGGAACGCTGAAATCTGCACCCAAACCCAGGGGGTGGCTCAGGATCTGCTGCTCCTGAGGTGCCCCGTGGACGGATATCCTCATCCTCATCCTCATCCCTGCTGGGCTGCCAGCCCTGCATGTTCCAAGAGCTAAGGCAGTTTGTGAGGGCAGGATCATTGCAGAGCAGAGCTCTGTGAGCCTCCCTCACCCCTGGGACCCTCACAAGTCTGGCTGGCAGCTCACAGCCCCAGCTGCTCTGGGCAGAGCCAAGTTCTGCCTCTAAACACAGCCTTTGGCACTCAACAGCACAAGTGAGGGCTGCTCCTACGCTGGGGTTTGTTTGCTTTCCAGCTTGAAGACTTGAACTTCCCAGAAATCAAACGCAGGAGGCCGGATGAGAGAAAGGAGGAGGATAAGAAGGAATTCAAGGATCTCTTTGAGCTGGACAGTGACTCTGAGGAGGAGAATGGTGGATTCTCTGTGAAAGGTACAGGGCTGGGGCTGGGCTTGCCTTCTCCTTGTCCACAATCCCCTTTTCCTTGTCCACAATTCCAGTTTCCTTGTCCACAGCTCCTTTTTCCTTGTCCACAGTCCCCTTTTTCCTTGTCCACAGTCCCATTTTCCCTTTCCACAATCCCTGAGCAGGTTCTGTGCATGGCAGGGGCTCCCACCAGCACGGGGACCTTTGCTCCTGTCCTTGCTGCAATTCTGATTAATTTCTTTTATCATTCATGTTATCCTGCCTGATGCTCCCAAGGAGCCCAGAAATCCCGGAGAGCAGGGGCTGGTGTCACCTGGCTGTGACCACGAGAGGGCCACAGGAAATTGTGCAGCCTGCCTAGAAGCTGAGCACAGAGTTTGGGATGAATCTGGGAGTTCCCTGGGGTTTGGGATGTCCTGGGTGTGTGAGAAGAGCAGGAAGGGAGGGAGGGGAATCTGCAGCCCCTCCTTGGTGCTGTGGATCCAGGGGAGGCTCCTGCTCTCCTGTTTCCAGCAGGATTTCTGGCAGAAAGGGAAAGCTGGGAATTGGGAATGGCTCAGGAGGAGGTGCTGGGCCCCTGCAGCACAGGGAAGTGCCTTTGGGGGGATGTCAGTGAGAAATGAGGAGAAATCTGCCCTTGGGTGAGTCTTCCCTCCCTCACCTGTGCTGCTGCTCGTGTTCACTCACACCCTGAACCCCTGCAGGGAAGGGCACGGCCTCAGATGACAGCTCAGAAGCCAGCAGCAAGGAGTTTGGGGAGGAGGATGATGATGAAGAAGGAAATTACGAGGTGGAGGAGGACGAGGAGGAAGAGCTGGAAGAGGACAGCGAGGCAGAGGGTGAGTGGGGAGTTCCTGACAGCACCAGGGCTTTCTGTCCTGCAGGGTGCCAGGAGGGGCTGCACGGACCCTGAGGGCAGAGCTGGCAGCCCTGAGCTGCAGGGAGCAAGGGGTTAAATGCACACAGACCCTGCAGGTGCCACCCCAGGGTGCCCTCACCCTTCACCTGGGGCACAGGGGCACGGGGTAACCCTTTCCTTGCTGGAGAGCTCCCAAATTTCCCTTGGTGTTCCAGCCCCACTGGGGCACTTTGGCCTCCTGTTCCTGGGGAACTCTGGGCTCTTGTTCCTGGGGCACTTTGGGCTCCTGTGTCTGCCCCAGGGGGGGCACTTTGGGCTCCTGTTCCTGCCCCTGTGGGGCACTTTGGGCTCCTGTGCCCCCCAGGCACAGCTGCTGTGCCCAGCCCTGCAGGGCTCTCCAGGATGAGTTAATGAGTGCCTGGCATTAATTAGTGACCCCTGGCAGGCAGGCAGGCAGGCAGGATCCCTGACCCTGTGTCTCTCCCCAGCAGAGGAAGGCAGGGAAGGAGCCCAGCGTGCCCAGGGTGCCCAGCAGAGGAGGAGCTGCCCCCAGGGCCTGTCCCGCTCGGACCTGCAGCAGCTGGCACAGGGAGGGGAGGACCTGGTGCAGGACCTGGAGTTTTCTGATGAGGACTGAGCAGCCCAGCCCTGTCCAGCCCGAGCCCTGCAGCACCTGGAGCTCAGCTGGGACCAGCCCCACATCCACAGCCTGGACTTTGCAGCTCAACTTGGACTTCTCCAGCTTTTTCTACCAGTTCTGCTTTTGGTACCAATAAACCCGAGGCCGAGTCAAGGCCAGTACAAACTGCTCAGCAGAGGGAATAAAACCCCATTAAAATCTGCTTTCAATAGCACAGGGTTCACTTCCAGCTCCTGCTGAGTGAGCTGAGCAAGGGCAGGGTGAGGGTTTGTCCAAGGTTCCCCCTCTCTGCCCCAGCAGCCACCCCAGATTCAGCTCTGGGGCCATCCCCGAACCCTCCTGCTGCCCAGAGTGCCTTAAGGACTGCAGAGACTCCACCAGAGCTTTGCAGCTTCCCTGGAAGCCCTGATCAGTTCAGGCTGCTCCAAGTGTGCTGCAGAAGGAAACTTTCAATTAAAGTTTCTTGGGTTAGGGACGTGCAGGCGTGAAGGAATAAGGAAAGGCAAAATTGATAATTTAGGAATCACTGCCCAGGTGAGAACTGCACCATTTTAACTGTAAAAAAAAAAAAATCACTTTGTAGAGGATTTTAACTTACCTGTCATTCCCAAAGAGAAAGGAATTCCCTTTTTCTCCTGGCTCTAACTTGGCTGCCTTGTGCCAGCTGGGAGCCAAGCCTGGATGGGATTCCAGGCAGGAATGTGGAAAGGAAGGACAGAGACTGCTTCGGTAAAGCCAGGTACCATCTGTAAATTAAGTGTTTTTCTTTTTTATTTAAATTGATTGCTGGAAAGCATTTTTATCGTGATGTGATGGATAATGAATTTTTTTTTCCTTTTTTTACAATATAAAGAAGCTAAAGTACCACCAAAGCTATTCTGTAAGAAAAACGGCAGCACGTGCAACGTTTAAACAAAAAACAAACCCAAAAATAAAAAGGGGATGGGGGGGAGGAGAGGGAGAGAGAGAAAAGTACCACATGTGATTGTTGCTCACAACTGTACAAGTCACAGGAGGTCACCCCCAGCAGTTCCCAGCTCATTCACAGTAGTAAAAACTCTGCCCATTGCTTCAGCCTGGCCCCCTCCCTGCAGCCAGGGCTGGGGGGGCAGGGGTCTGTCTGGTGGGCCACAGCAGCCAGATGTGCACTGAGCCACCTCTGGAACCAGCAGCCAGGTGTGCACTGAGCCACCTCTGGAGCAAGGCTGCACACACAGGAGCCTCCTCCCCCAGAGCAGCTGCTGCTCCTGGACCCGACCATCCCAGGGGAAATCCATCCACCCCTGCAGGGCTGGGGCACGGGCACCGTCCCCTCTCTGGGCACTGCCAGGCCCCTGTGCCAGGGCAGGGTGGCTCTGTACCATCCGCACGAAGTAAACATGGACGGGAACTTGCCTTCTGTCCTTTTGTTTTTTGTCTCTTTTTTTTTTTGTCTTTTTATCCTTTTTGTCTGTCTTTGGTATTGTTTTCAAAGTTGCTAGAGATGCATAGAACACCTGAATGAGGACGTGAGCCCGGTTGCAGGGAGGAGGAGAGCTTGGCTGGGGTGCCCGTGGATGGGATTGTTCGCTCCAGGTACCGGGGCAGCAGCAGAGCCCCTTCCCCTCCCCGTGGAGGCACAGCCCGGGTTCCCAAGGCAGAGAGCAGCCTGTCCGTGCCTCCTGTGCAGGGCTCTGCAGCTCCACCGAGCAGCGTGGAAGGGACGGCAACGCTGCCTCCATCCTCCAGCATCCTTCTCTTCACTTGGCGTCGTCCCACGACAACATCTTTGGATCATTTTCCTTCCTTCCCTTTCAATCTTTTTTTTTTTTTTTTTTTGACAGTTCAGAAATCTCCGTGGTTCTTCTTTTATTTTCCCCAAACAAATAAAAAAAAAAGCAAACGCATCCAAAATAAAAAACCACCCAAAAGAGACCGTTCCTGCGGTGGGGGCGCTGGCCCCGTTAGGACGGGGGCTTGGTGGTGTCGCCGAGCAGGGCGGCGTTGCCGTTCTCCTGCTTCGGGGAGCCCCGGCTGGGCGCGGCGCCGCCGAAGGGCGAGGCCACGCTGCCGGTGGAGGCCGGGCGGAGCTCGCCCGGGGCCGCCTCCCGCTCCGGGGGCCGCAGCCCCGGCGGCTGCAGCGGCAGCGCCAGCGGGAACCCGGCCATGCACAGCACCCGGCCCAGGCGCTTGGCCACCTGCGGGAAACGGGGAAACAGTGAGGGTGGGAGACCAGGGGTGTGCAGGGCGCCAGGGCTGCTGCTGAGAGAAGAGTTCAAACAGCCCTGGCTGTGACACCTTGGAGCACCCGGGGACGGTGCTAAGTGTCCCCCCATGGCAGGGCTGGCATGGATGGGATTGATGCTCTATGGAGCAATCCCATCCCAGTGCCCCTGAAAACCAGAGCAGGGACGGTTTCCTCCTCTCCTCTCCTCTCGGATTCTGTCCTGCAGCCCTGCTCCTGTTCCTGGGCACTGCCGGAGCCCAGGGCTGCCCTGGTGTGCTGGGACAGCCCAGCTGAGGGGCCCGGGCTCATCCCTGCCCTCTTACCCATGGACACTTCACAGGGCGCTGCTCTCCCTCTGCCCAGGGCACAGCACTGCAGGAATTGCTCTTCAAAGGGCCAAGGCAGGGAGGGAAAACAAAACTGCTGAACCTCTCCCTGCTGCAGCAGCTCCTGCCTCCCTCCCAGCACCTCCACAGCTGCTTCCCATTTGAGCTTAACCAAAACCAGGGGCTGCTGCTGGACCCAGACAAGTGGGACATTATTCAGGGAGCAGCATCGGGGCTCTGCTCCCCCCGTCCAACTCCCAGCCCTGCCTGGTTATACAACTTTAAACGCTATTGAAATTGAAGGCGTTTTTCAAGCTCGTATCTCACATTCCCCCCGCCCCAAGCCCCATCTCCGAGCTGTTCAGGGCTCTCTTGTTTTTTAAGGAACATAAGAGTTTTATTTCCTCCTGAATTAACCCACGGGGAACAATTGCCCACAGACCCTTTTTACGAGCCCCCTCATAAACAGGGAGGGCTGCAGGGAAAGCACTAAAGTCTCTCATTGTTTGTTCCAAGGCAGCACGAGCAGCGTGGGCTGGGGAGCCGTGCCAGGGCTGGCACTGCCACAGCCCTGCAGGACAATCCCAGGGCACAGCACGGGCAGCAGGGATTGCCCAGCACTCAGAGGGAAAGGATCCAGCAGGGTTTGAGTCCCCCTGAGGGGAGGGGGAATGGAACTGCTGTGGCTGGAACCAGCCCATTTAGAGCTTCCCTGTTATTCCTTCACTGCTTCCCTGTTATTCCCTCACTGCATCCCTGTTACTCCCTGCCACCACTCATCCTGGAATATCTATTTCTGCCCCTGGGCAGGGAATTCTGTCAGTGGTTTCTCCCTGAAACAGCTGTGACAGCTTTCAGGTGAGGCCATGGAACATTTTCAAGGACAAATAAAGCGTTCTTGAAACAGAATTGCAACTGAATTATTGCTGAATAAATGACATTCTATAAACCATCTTTCTGGACACCCCAGGGACAGCTTCACCTGTTCTGGGAGAGGAGATTTTCCTACCTGTGACCTGATCTTCAGGGCAGGCCCCAGCTTGAGCCCCATGTTGTTCAGTAAGTGCTCTTCTGTCAGGAGGGGCAGGGTCTCCCCATCGATGGCCTGCTCTCGGAATACCTGAGGGGACACACAGGGACACACCTGAGCCACCCTGGCACCCTGGAAAAGGTGAACTCAAATCCCTCAGAGCCTGGATTCATCCCCCAGGGGTGTTTGCAGCCCTGTACCCACAGCCTGGAGCCATCCCTCTGGAGCCAAGGGGATTTTCTGCTCTTGGACCCAGCACAACTCACTGCACCCATTCCCATTCCCTTCCCCTCCTCTGCAGGAGCCAAAACTCTCCCTGAAACACTCCACAAAAAGCCTGCACTTGGGAAAAGCATCCCCTGGGGGCAGAGACAAAGCTGAATCCCAGCCAGGCTGGGGCAACTCTGAGTTGTGCTGGAGTTCCCTGAGATGTTGTTCTGGAACCACAGCATTCCAGGGAATCCTGCAGGGCTCTCCTGGTTTCGGATGATGAACATTCCAGGGAATTCTGCAGGGTTTCCTGGCTCTGGAACCACAGCATTCCAGGGAAGCTCCCTGGCCCCATCCCACAGCTTGGCTGGCAGCAGGCTCAGCAATCCATGAGGATAAAAGCCAGGAGGGCCCTCAGGGCTCTGAGATGGAGCTCCCAGGAGGGACAAGCCCAGCTGGGAGGGACCAGACCCCCAGGGAAGGAGGATGCTCCTCCTTTTGGGCGTACCTGAGTGTACTCGGTGCAGCCAGACAGGTTGGACACGAAGCTGCAGACGTCCTCCACTGTCCATTTGCTGATGTCCTCCAGCGCTGGGCTCTCCTCCCCATCCAGAAACAGACCTCCCATGGTGCCTGGGGTGTGGGAAGGACGGGAGGAGAAAGGAACATAAATCATTAAAATCCCACACGGACAACAAGCAGCCTGCGATCTGAATATCTGTCTCCAGCCACACATTCATCTTTAATGACCTGTCAATTAAAGCTCTGGGCAGGGTCAATTCATAGGCCTCTTCCTCCTGGAGGTCCCTGGCTGGGGGAGGGAAGGAAAAATCCCAGCTAATGCATTTCATGTGCGCAATGCTGCTCAGCTGCTGCGGGGGAAGCGGGGAGGGCAGGGCAGCACGGAGCCTGCAGGAGTTTGTGCTCCCAGAGCACAGAGCTCTGCCTGCCCCGGGGCTGCTGGAACAGCCCTGCTCCTGGAACGTGCCAGGAATGGCAACGGGGAGCTCCTGCTGCTCCCCAGGGCTGGAATGGTAACGGGATCACTGGGCAGCTCCTGCTCATTCCCATTCCCATTCCCATTCCCATTCCCAGGGCTGGAATGGTAACAGGGATCACTGGGCAGCTCCTGCTCATTCCCATTCCCATTCCCATTCCCATTCCTATTCCCAGGGCTGGAATGGTAATGGGATCATTGGGCAGCTCCTGCTCATTCCCATTCCCATTCCCATTCCCAGGGCTGGAATGGTAACGGGATCACTGGGCAGCTCCTGCTCATTCCCATTCCCATTCCCATTCCCAGGGCTGGAATGGTAACAGGGATCACTGGGCAGCTCCTGCTCATTCCCATTCCCATTCCCATTCCCATTCCTATTCCCAGGGCTGGAATGGTAACGGGATCATTGGGCAGCTCCTGCTCATTCCCATTCCCATTCCCATTCCCAGGGCTGGAATGGTAACAGGGATCACTGGGCAGCTCCTGCTCCTTGCCAGGGCTCCAGTCCCACCCTGCCCAGCCTGAGCTGCGCTGTCCCTGCAGCCCTGTCACTGTCACACACAGGGTGTCACCCAGAGGGTGTGACAGTGGCTCCCAGGGGCTGGGGCAGCCCCCCGGCCCTGCAGCCTGACAGAACACCCAGAAAAACCCCAAAGGGAGCCAGGGACAGGCACAGGGGGTGGAAATGGGGACAGGAACACTCAGGGACTCAGAGCTGCTGTGGGGGAAAGGTGAGGACACAGAACAAACCAAATCCCACAAACCAAATCCCACAAACCAAACCAAATCCCACAGAATACCTCTTTAGGGTGGGGAAAGCCAACACCAGCCCCTGGAACTGGCTGCTGGCTGCTGTTTGGACCAGTAGAGCACAAGGACGTTTACAGGGATGAGAACATCCAGGATTCTCAGGCAGGGAAAGAGTTTATGAGGGGTGTGAGCTGCTCTGCTCAGCGCATGGAGAATGCAATTGCCAGGAGAAAAATATTTCTCCCAGGAGCCTGTCATGACAGAATGATCTGTCCTGTGGGCTTGGGGCTTCTCCCTGGTGGATCAGATGGATATAACCCCTGCTTCTGCCCACAGCCGTGGGACAGCACAAGGGAAAAACAAATACAACAAAGCCATGGAGGGGAGCACAGGCCAAGGAGCAGCCAATTCCCTGGGGAATAGCCCAGGGCTGAGGGAACAGGCAGGGAAAGGAGCAGAGCCACACACAGGGCCCCACACACTCCCTACAGGGCCTCCAGCACATGCAGGGAGGCAGGGAAAGCTCGGGATCTGCAGGGTTAGCTACGGTGCCAGGGAGATGCTTTAGGGCAGCAGGGCCTGCCCAGGGAGCAGGCACAGCCTCTGCAATCGTTCCCACACATTTCCTTCCCATTCCCTGCTCCCTGGGCTGTCCCTGGGCAGGGGACAGCTGGGGCTGCTAACCCAGAGCCACAGCACCCTGTGATCCCTGTGATCCCCAGCCCTGTGTCCCCTCCCTGCTCCGGTAGCCCAGACAATGAGAACAAATGGGTGCCAGGGGCCGCAGCTCCCACCGCAGTAATGACCTGTCAGCTCACAGCCGCCACCAAGGGCAGCACCAGAGCCGGGCCTGCTCTGCCTGGCTGCCTGATGAATGATGCTCCGGGGCTGCAATGCCCTGGGGAGCGCTCCAGCAGCCGGGGCCTGGCCTGTGGGGCTGGGAGGAACCCGTGGTGCCGGGACAGGTGTGCCCAGGCCGGGCACGCAGGGCCACCCTGGCACCACAGGGCCACCCTGGCACCAGCCCACCTCTGGGCTCCATCAGCCCTGCTCCCATCCCCGTCCCTGAGCACCCCCTGCGTCCCCCAGTGAGGGCTGGGGTCAGGAGCAGCACAAGGCTGCGCTAATTGCTCTCCAGACTGCAATCAATAGAAGGATTTTAGCCTCCTGCACACTCCATCCTTCACCTCTTCCAGAGGATGGGGCTGCACAGGGCCCTGGGAGGAGGAGGAGGAGGAGGAGGAGGAGGCTGAAACCTTGAGGAGATGAGGTCATCGAGCCACAGCCCCAGAAAGCAGCTCTGGGAATGGAGCTGGACCAGCAGGGACAGAGCAGGGACAGAGCAGCTCCTCCTCCTCCAGCTGCCTCCATCTCCTCACCCTCCTCAGCTGGGTGCAAAAAGGGGTTCAGGAATTGTGTGGCACAGGGGTTCAGGTGGGTGCAGCCCTGCCTGCCTGCCCTGGGTGCTTTGTGCTCCCCCAGAGCCACAGAACACATTTGTCACCCACCCCAGGACGGCTGGATCAATACAACCCTCAATATTTCAGCTGCTGAGCTCCCACCTCAAGCCCTGGTGCTGCATCCTCCACACCCCCTGTCCTCCCGAGGCTTTGCAGGTGGGAGGATTCGCTCTGGAGCGGCACAAACCCTCAGCGAGAGCAGCCCCACGCTGGGTGAAACCAGCCAGAAGCCAAAGAGCCCTCAGGAAGAGACCCCAGCCCTGGCTCAGGCTGCACAAGGCAGGGGAGGAGGGCAGGGAAACCCAGCCCGGAGCTGTGCTGGTGATATAAATCCAAAGTGATAATAATAAATGGGCTATTACAGCATCTCACACGCGGCTGAGGGAGGCAGGGAGGGCAGCCAGCCCCAGCCCAGCTCCCCACAGGGCCACCAGCACCGTGAGCTGAGCCCAGCCCTCCCTAATGGCCGGAGGAAACGGCTCCTGCAGCAAGGCTGGGCAGCCCGAGGCAGCAGGAATATTCATCATCCTGGCCACCTGCCTGCCGCTGAAACATCGCTGAAACATCGCTGAAACATCGCTGAAAAATCGCTTCCTCCTTGCTGCCTGGGAGGCAGCTCTAATGAGGGATGGGCAGGCAGCTCCTGGTGTGGGGAACGGCACGGCACGGCACGGCACGGCACAGCACGGCACGGCACACACAGCACAGCCCCTCTCCCTCCCCGTGCGCCCTGCCTCCTGCTAATTGCCCTGCCAGGTAATTAGCTGGGGCAGGTTTGGGTTCTGGGCTGGGCTGGCGGGGCTCCCTGGCTGTGAGACCCCATTTGTGCCACCCCCAGCCTCTCTCAGGGCTGGCAGTGACCTCCCTGTCTGTCTGTCTGTCTGTCTGTCCCATCCAGCGCAGCTCCCCCAGTGCCTGTGACACAGAGAGGCACCACAAAGAGCCCCTGCCCTGCAACAGGGCACCTGGGAACCAGGCTGGAGAACCCTCCAAGGCCATCAAATCCAACCTTTGCCCAATGCCCACCGTGTCCCCAGCTCAGAGCACCACGTCCATCCTTCCTTGGACACCTCCAACGATGGTGACACCATCACCACTACCCTGGGCAGCCCTTCCAACACTTGACCACCCTTTCCATGCACAAACTCTTCCTTTAGAGAAAAGAGCACCTCACAAAGCAACCACAACCATGAGCAGGGGGCAGAACCCCCATTCCAGCTCCATCAAATCCATCCCTACTCCACACCACCATCTCCACAGCCTCGCCTGCATGGAAGTAGGGGTCCTTGGACATTCCAGGGATGGTGACACCACCACCTCCCTGGACAGCTCTTCCAATGCCCAACAACCCTTTCCACGCACAAACTCTTCCCTTAAAGCCAAGAGAACCTCACAAAGCAACCACAACCATGAGCAGGAAGCATTCCAGCCCTTCCAAACCCACCCCTGCCCCACGCCAGCACCTCCCCAGCCTCACCTGCATGGAAGTAGGGGCTCATGGTGTAGGGGAAGCCGAAGGGCAGCGGCTGCGGGGCGGGCAGCGAGGTTGGAGGCAGGTATTTCACCTCGGCCTTGCCCACGGCGGGCCCCAGCAGGTGGCTGGGGGACTCGGCGCTGGAGGAGCCGCAGGGCACCGTGCCGGGCGCCGCGCCCGCCTCGCCCGCCTCCTTGGCGCCCTCGCAGGCCTTGCCCGCGCCGCCGTCCTTGCCCTCCTTGGGCTCCGCGGCCGCGCCGCCCTCGCCCTTGAGCGCCTCGGCCTTGTCGTCGCCGTCGCTCTCCGAGTCCTTCATCTCGTCGTCGTTACAGTCCTGGGCGCCCGCCCGCGGCTCCCGCGGCTCGCCGGGGCCCTGCGGCTCGGCCCGCGCCTGCGAGGGGCCCTTGCGGCCCGCCCGCCGCGGCGGCTCCTTGGGCGGGCCGGCGGCGCCCGGCGCGAGGGACAGCAGCGGCGCGTTGTTGTGGCGCAGCACCAGCATGGCGTTGCGCCGGGACAGCTCGTCCCGCAGCGCCTGGCCCTCGGGGACGTCGTGCACGCTGCGCAGCGCCGGGTGGTCGGGGGGCAGCCCCGGGTGCAGGCTCAGCGGGTCGGCGGCCAGCAGCCTCTGCCGGTGCAGGTTCTCCAGCTCCTTCTGGCGGATCAGCTCGGCCGACATCTCCAGCCTGTGGGGAGAGGGGATTGTGGTGAGGGGTTGGGGGAATGTGGTGCCAACCCAGCCCCGCAGGAGTGAGGTGTGACCTCCACACCTGGCCAACATGTCCAGCCTGTGGGGAAAGCAGATTGTGGCAAGGGGTTGGAAGAACGTGGTCCCATCCAGCCTTGCGGGAGCCAGCCAGGACCTCCACACCTGCACAGGCCTCACTGGGACCCTGCCGTGCCATCCCCACCCAGCTCACCCCACAGCAGGACAAACCCAGCCCTTCCCACTCCTACCTGGCCAGGTTTTGCTTCCGTAGCATCTCCTGCTGCCGTGCAAACATCTCTGCCTGTGCCGGCTGCAGGAACCCGTAACCTGGGCAGGGAGAACACTGCAGGTTATTGCTGTCAGCAATGACCCCTGGCTGCCCCAGGGCCAGCTCCCCAGGGGGAAAAAGGACACCTGAGTGTCCCACCTGAGTGCTGCTTTTTGTTCCAGAGCCCAGCTATCCCCCTCGCTGCCATGGCAGGAACACAGGGCCAGGAAGAGCAGCCAAGGAATCTGCTCCTCTGGCTGCAGAACCAGGGGCAAGATGGCACAGCAGCCATGGGGAGACACTGAAATGTGTGTGGCTGCAGGGCAGACTGTCCCAGGCTGCCCCTCTGCCCTGCCCTGGCATCACCTGGGCGCTCACCTGGTGTCTGGCACAGTGCTGAAGGCACCCCGAGGAAGGGAGGCCTCAAGTGGGGCCCCAGGGCGATGTGGGGAGCGTTCTGGGGCGACAGCAGAGGCGGAGGGTGGGAGATCTCCCTGCAGGAATCACAAAATAAAGCCCTGTTGGAAACCTGGAGGCTCCCAAGGGCTCAGGAAGAACATCTTGGCTCCAGATGAGCTGCATCCTGCCCCAGAGGCTCTCTCTGTCTCCTCACCCTGATGCAGAACTGCTGAAGTGGAGAGAAAAAAGCAAAAAGAGCAGAACCAAAAGGGGAACAAAGCAGCCAGGACTCCACAGGTCCCACACATTTCCCACCTTTGCTCCTGTGGCCTTTCAGCCGGGCTGTCCAAAGGATTTGCCCTGGCAGCTTAAAAGGGAGGGCTGAGGATGCTCCATGTGCCCCTCCCTCATCACATTTGGGTTTCTGCCTCCACTGCCTCACACCTGAGAAGGAATTCTGTGCTTGGGGAGTGGGTTTGGGAAGATCTGAAAGCATCACTGGCTTGCAAAAACCCTTGTCCTAGCTGGGCTAAGGGATGACCTTTAATCATGGAGAGGAGAGCTGAAGTGAGGCAGAGGGAAATACAGACAGGAGAGGGATGTGAGCAGGAAGGGCAGTGGGGTCAGGGGGAAGGAATCTGCTGGAGAAGGGTGGGTGAAGCCAGGCAGAATGGGCAGAGCAGATGCCAGGGGCTGGGGAGACTCAGAAAGGCAGCGCTGGGTGGTGGGAAGGGGACAATCCTGGAGAGAGGCAGGGAGCACTTGCAGCAGCAGGGAAAGCAGGAAAAAAAAGGCAGGAAGGGAATAAGAGCCAAGGTCTCTTCCATTAGTCAAATCTGCCCTGGGAGCCTGCAAGCAAATCTGCTTTCCGGCTGCACGTCTCTTAATTCCTTTTGATGGCCACTTACAACATTATTACCTTCAGCAGGGCATCCAGAGGCACAGCCAAGTGCCGGGCCGTTTATTTTCATTTTACAGTATCTCCCTGCAAAAATCTGCTCTGGGAGAGGCTGGAGGCCAAGGCACAGGGAGGCAGAAGGTGCCTGTGACTTTGCAACAAACACAGCACGTGCAGAGGCGCT
Source organism: Ammospiza nelsoni (assembly GCF_027579445.1). NCBI lineage: Eukaryota > Metazoa > Chordata > Aves > Passeriformes > Passerellidae > Ammospiza > Ammospiza nelsoni. Next base: position 476,552 of record NC_080654.1, read on the forward strand.
GCTGCGGGGGGATAACAACGGGAGCATCCTGGCCATCCATGGATCATTGTGGGCATGGATAGTTCATGGGCATGGATCAGATTGTGGGAATGGATCAGTTCGTGGGCATGGATAGTTCAGGGGAATGGATCAGGCCATGGCCATGGATCAGACCGTGGAAATTGATCAGATCACAGGCATGGACCAGGTCATGGAAATGGATCAGCTTCTGGAAATGGATCAGATCACGAGCATGGACAGCTCATAGGAATGGATCAGCTCATGGCCATGGACAGTTCATGGGCATGGACAGCTCATGGACAGCCAGACAAGGATTCCTGAGCACAAAGCGGGCGAGGAGAGCCCTTCCCAGCTCCACTTTACCCCATTCTGTGCATCCACTACACCACACCGACCCGGCTGCGCTCCCCCTCCCCAGTCCCCCTATTCCCGGTGCCCCCTCCCCTCCTGCCCGCCGTCCCCGTGGCCTCTCCGGCTCCGTGCCCCCCTCCCCGGCTCTGCCCTAACCTAATTGAGCCCCGGCGGTGTCTGGAGGCGCGGCGCGGATCGATCGCGGCTGCCGCAATGTTAATGCCGCCCGCGCGCCGCTGGCAGCTCCAATTAATCTCAGGTAACGCCGCGCTCGACCTTCGCCTCCGAGCCGGGGCAGCAGCCAAGCGATGCTTATGTAATTACACCGTGAAGTGTGTAATCACCTGCCCCGATCCCCGAGGCCTCGCAATTAGCCGGGCCGCGGTCGCGGGGCTGCCAAGTGCTGCTGCCACCCGGGCCGGCCCGCCGATGAATGAGGGACAATTAAAGCGGCGTGACGGGGGCTCCGAGGTGTCCGCTCGATCGTAATTAGCTGTAATCACGGCGAGACGAGCCTGGCAGACGTGCTGGTCGTTTTATAAGAAGCAATTTAGGAAATCAAGCCGCTGTTAACCATCGCGTGGCCGTGCCCTCCTTCCCCCGCCTGCCTTGGGGATGTGCAGGGTGCTGCGGGACATCCACGCTGCCCACGGAGAGCCCAAAAACCAAGGAGCTCCTTGGCTGGTGCCAGTCTGTGCCCAGGAAGCAGAGGGTGGGACGGGGTCAGGGCTGGGAGCTGGAAAAGCAGAGGTTCTCCCATGGTGGCAGCCCAGTGCTCTCCCCAGGTTGTTTTGATGCTTTCATGTTGTGCTACGGGCACGACTTTGATCCCTGAGGAATTCACATCTGCTCCAGACTCTGCAGTTCATTCCCTCAGAGCTTCCCTGCCTTCCTGGGCCGGGCAGAGCCCTGGGGAGCCCCTCAGCTGTGTGACACGAGGGACAGACCCTCTGTGCCAGCCCACAGAGCCACCCACGGGCACAGAACCTGCTGGAGCCTGCCCTGCTCCCTGCCAGCCCCTCTGCCCCATCCCTGGCACAGGAGGGAGGCAGCAGCACCACGCTGTGCCCTGGCACAGCCTGGGCACCCTCCCAGCCTTGCCAGCCAGCTGGGAGAAGAACTGGCAAGGCCAGAGCACAAAGCCCCTGAGACCTCAACAAAGGCTGCTGTGCCTTCAGCCAGGTGTGCAGCAAACACTGACCCTGCATCCCCTCCCAGGTACCTGCCAGCCTCAGATCCCCAAATTCCTTCCTCCTCTTTCTCCTCGGCTCAGAGTCAGAACTGCAGTGCCCTGCTCTGAGGAGGTGAATTTAGCCCCTGGCAATTACATCTGATAAGCCTTGTCCTTCTCTGGAAGAGAGCAATTCTGTGCTGCTCACATTCCTCCCCCTGCCCCCTTTTCCTTTTCCCCCCCTGAAATGCCAGCTGGAGGCTTGTGAGCTGGGTATTAGGGGATTTGCACTGCACGCTGCTAAATTTGATATGTCCTTTAACAGGAGACAAATGGTTCGCGAGGCTTAAAAAGTATCGACTTTTCTTTAACAATAAGCACTAATGGCCTTCAAATAATCAATATTTAAAGTCATTATGGGGTTACACATTATACTGTTAAAACCAAGCCTTTCACTTTAACCCCATGATATCCTCCCCAGGCTGGAGCAGAGCTCCCCCCTGGCTCGAGCCAGGCTCTGGGGGCAGCCTGGGAGCACAGGCTGTGACTGGAGATGCGAGAGGGTCAGGAAATGCAGATTGAAACCGGCAAGGCATGGAAATAAATTTAGAACGGATGGAAGAAGAGGGAAGGGAGGGGGGCAAAGAATGCATGAAAGCTCTGCTTTCTTCTGCTCTGCATTTGATAGGAAGAGACACTTTAAACCCGAGGTAACGGGCAGGAGGCACAGAGCTCCTGGCTGCTCTGCCATCCCCAGACACTGCCAGCAAGGGAGAATAAATAAAATCAAAGGCCTTGCTAGAAATGCTGTTTGGGATTTCCAGGCAGGAAAAGAACATGTGCTGGCACTGGAGAGGGGCTGCTTTGTGCTGCCCCCTCAAAATGCAGACTGCTGAAACCAAACTGCTTAAACCAGGGCAGGATCTTTGGCCTTTGCTCTGCAGCACCTTCAGCCAGGTGGGAACCAGGGAGGAGGGATCCTGGCAGGGCAGAAATCAGCACAACAGAGCCTGCAGAGAGGAGAGGGGACACAGGGCTGGGGTGGGTGAGAGCAGGAGAGAGATGGTGCCCAGAGAGGGCAGGAGATGGTGCCCACAGAGGGCAGGAGATGGTGCCCAGAGAGGGCAGGAGGGGTGCCCAGAGAGAGCAGGAGATGGTGCCCACAGAGGGCAGGAGGGGTGCCCAGAGAGGGCAGGAGATGGTGCCCACAGAGGGCAGGAGGGGTGCCCACAGAGGGCAGGAGGGGTGCCCAGACAGGGCAGGAGCCGGTGCCCACAGAGGGCAGGAGATGGTGCCCAGACAGGCCAGGAGCCGGTGCCCACAGAAAGCAGGAGCTGAGCCCAAGGAGCCAGCAGGAAAAGGAAAACCTCCCCAGAGCAGGGAGGAGGAATGAGGCGGTGGAGAACAAACCGCAGCAACAGCAGATGGGAGGAAGGGAATCCAAAAAGCCAGGCTGGGTAATTGGGCACATCTCTGCTGAGAGGAAGCCTCTGGCTGGTGCAGGGTGTCTGTCAGCCCCTGCAGGGAGGCAGGGGGTGTTTTAGGGGGTGCCTCTCTCGGGCTCCCAGCCCAGCTCAGTCCTGCCAAGGGGCTGGGCTTCCCAGGACCCTTTGGTGGGGAGGCTGCTGGCACCTCAGCCTGGCACATTCCGTGCTCCTGGCACTCCTGCTGCCTCCCCCGGCTCCTGGGGGACGAGCTGTGCTCCCCCTGCCTGCTCAGAGCCACGCTGCTTGTGCCAACACCTGCCTCAGCACCTGCCTGGCTCTGCCCTCTCCTCCCTTGAGAGGGGTGGGACCCCCAGAGCCCACAGCTCACAGTGCAGGCACAAAAACCAACTCCCAACAGCTGCCAGCACAGAAACACGCACCCAACACAGCCAAGGAGCTTCACATCAGTGAGCAGAGAGGGCAGCACAGAAACCCAGCCCTGCCCCAGCTCCTCTCCAAGCCCAATGAGCACAGAGCCCAACATCTCACCCAGCCCTGCCCCAGCTCCTCTCCAAGCCCTTCCCCGTGCAGGCCATGAGAGATTTGCCCTCAAGAGGAATTCTTCCCCGCGCAGAGAGAAGCAGGGATGAGCACCTCGGGGAGGAAATGCCAGGCTGAAGGAGCCCAGCAGAACTCTGCCAACAGACCCTGGAGGCACAGCCGAGGAGCAGCATCCCAGCAGCTCTGCAGGCTACAGCCACCTGCCAGCCCTGCAGGAGAGGCAGCAGCGTGCAGATGGAGGAGCTCCAGGCTGGAGTGCTTACGGTGGCACCTTTCAGTTGTACCCTCTCCTCTTCCAAGTCTTTTTATAACACTGAACTCGAGCATCTCCCCAAGCAGACCGCCAGGCCCTGGCATCCCAGCTGGATCCATCTCCAAAGGGATCCAGGAAACCAAAACCACGAAGCCAAATGAATTCTCCAGCAGACTGTGCCTTGGGTCTGCTGTTGGCAGGATGCCTCAGTTCCACTGACTCCAGGGAGCACAGAGATGAAGGCACCAACCACTCTGCCACAACCACGACCTTGGCCCAAGAAAATCCGTATCTGTGTGTTTGTGTGCCTCATCCCCACAGAGCCAACCTCCCAGCCCCTTTCTGACCAGCAAAGATGCAATAATTAATTCATTAATTAATGGCACCCCTGGACCTCCCCAAGCTCAGTTCACCCCTCCTGCCAGCAGCACCTTCCCGTGAGCAGCCTCCAATTAATTAATAATTAATTAATTAATGGCACCCCTGGGTCCCTGGGTTTATCTGGACCTCCCCATGCTCAGCCTACCCCTCCTACAGCAGCCCCTCCCCGTGAGCAGCCTCCAATTAATTAATAATTAATTAATTAATGGCACTCCTGATATTACATGGACCTCCCCACGAGCAGCCCCTCCCCGTGAACAGCCTCCAATTAATTAATAATTAATTAATTAATGGCACCGCTGGGTTCCTCTGGACCTCCCCACGAGCACCCCTCACCTGAGCAGCTCCCAATTAATTAATAATTAATGAATGGCACCCCCGGGTTCCTCGGCACCAGCCCCCCTCCCCAGAGCAGCCCCCACCCTGCCGTGGGCGCTTTCTGAGGCAGCCCCGGGGCCGGGCTGGCTCCTCTCCAGCCCACACAGCGCTGGGGAAAGCGGCTGCAGGAGGCTCCTGCGTGCCTGCATTCCTCCCAGGTCTGCTCAGGAGCGGGGATTTATGGCCTGGGTTAGCCAAAGCACACGCTGTGGGAGAGACAGAGCCTTCCAGAGCTGCCCGGCCCCTCCACAGTGCAAAGGTGTTGCTGGGAGAGCAGGAAATCCAGGCAGGATCTCCAAGGCTCTGAATGGGGGAATTCTGGGCTCAGCACATCCGTGCACTCACTGCAGGGCTGATGGTGCAGCCTGCTCTGCCCCCAGCCCGGCACAAAAGCCAAGAGAAGTGGAAATGCCAGAGCCCTTCACTGCTCATCCCATGACATGCACAGCCCGCGCATCCCCACAGCCCCCTCCTGCCCCTCCATCGCTGTCAGGAACGCGCACAGCTTTAATTTAATTTCCCTCTGAAGTTCTTGATTGCAGAGGGAATGGCTCGTGGCACAGAGCAAGATAAATGAGCTAGAATTTCCTGGGGGTGGGGGATATCAGCTTTCCAGCACTCCCGGCAGTGGGAGAGGCAAGCTGAGGCTCCTTTCCCTAACAAAGAAAACTTCTCTCTCTGTTCCACCTCAGAGCGTTTCTCCTCTCTCATTATCGGGGGATGCTACGAAATGCAAACTTCAACACCTCAGCTTGCTCTGTGCCCACCGACAGGTGAGAGTGGCACCTCCAGCACAGGTTTGGGATCATCCCAGCCTGGCACTCACTCCCCTGGATGTGGATGTGCACAGGCAGAGACTCCCCCCCTTCCACAGAGACGCCCCAGAGAGGGGCAGGAGCATCCCCACCCAGCACGTGTACAACCCCCAGAGGAGACGGTCACACCTTGCCAGGGAAATCAGCTCTGCCCAGCTCAGAATTACACAACCCCAAATTCTGGAAAAACCCTCTAAAACCACAGAGTCCAGCCACCATGGACACCACCATGGTCACCACCAAACCACATCCCCAGTGCCACATCCACACGCTTTTTGAACACTTCCAGGCACGGTGACTCCCAAACTGCCCATCCCATCCCATGGATCCCATCCCATCCCATCCCATCCCACTGATCCCATCCCATCCCAGCCCTCCCGGCCCGGCAAACCCCGCCCCCGGGCCGTGCCCGGTACCTGTCGGGGAAGTGGCTGTCGCGGTGCTGGGGCAGGCCCTGCTTCCTGCGCTGGCTGGACGAGTTGCTGCCCGAGGGGATGTGCGCTTCCATCGCGCCCGGGGTCCGCGCCGCCGCCGCCGCCACCTCCTGCCGCGCCCGGAGCAGATCTGGGGACACGGGGGAGCGAACGGTCAGGAGCTGCTGGAGGAGCTGCTGGAGCTGCTGCCGGCCGGCCCCGAGCCCCGCTCGGACACACGGACACGCGGACACACAGACGGACACACGGACCCGCTGCGCCCCGAGACCGCTGGACGCACGGACACGCACACGGACCCGCTGTGCCCCGGGGCCGCTCCCGGCCGTGCCCGCAGCCCCCGGGCCACGGCGGCTCCGCTGCTCCCCCTTCCCCGGTCTGTTCCCCCTTCCCCGGTCTGTTCCCCTTCCCCGGTCTGTTCCCCCTTCCCCGGTCTGTTCCCCCTTCCCCGGTCTGTTCCCCCTTCCCGGTCTGTTCCCCCTTCCCGGTCTGTTCCCCCTTCCCCGGTCTGTCTCCCCTTCCCCGGTCTGTTCCCCCTTCCCCGGTCTGTTCCCCCTTCCCGGTCTGTCTCCCCCGGGGCCAGCCCGCGGCTCGGGGCGGCTCTCGGGCGCCGGGGCGGCGGCGGAGCCCGGCGGGGAGCGGCGGCCCCGGCTCCCACTCGGCTCTCACCCCGCGGGGAGCGGCGGCCCCGGCTCCGAGCGGCTCCGGGCGCGATCCGCCCCCGCCGCCCTGGGAGTCGGGCGGCGGAGGAAATTGTGCAACTACGGCAGGGGGGTGGATTTGCGGCTTAATTGCCTTCCTGCCGGAGGGAGGGAGGCAGGGAAGGAGCGGAAAAAAGGGAGGGAAGGATGGAAGGAGGGATGGATGGAAGCGAGGGGAGCGGGAGGAGAGCGAGGCGTTCATTGCCCGCGCTCCCTCTCCCGGCCGGTCCCGAGCGGAGCCGCGCTGGCACCTGCCCCGCTCCCAACGTGTCTGTCGGGGCTCTCTGTGCCCCGTGGGGCTCTGCGGCGCTGAACCCGCCCAGCACAGGGAAGGGCCGGGCCCCGAGCAGCTGAGCATGGGGCACAGAAGGGGACCCCCCTCCCAGCCCAAGCAGTGCCCCGAGACAGCTGCAGGTGAGGGGGAAACGCAGCCCTCGTTCAGCCTGCACTGCCCTGGGACCATGGCAGGACTGTCACATGTGTCACCACCCTGCCTGTGACAGCCAGGTCACCCTGCCTGTGTCACCCTGCCTGTGACATTTGTGACACCGAGCCTGCAATAACTGTGTCACCCTGCCTGTGACACCCGTGCAGTGACACCTGCACAGCCCCTCGAGGGGTCAGTGCAGCCCACACGGTGCCCTGGGATGGACAGAGCAGGCAAGACCAGAATCACACATGCACACGGCCAAGGAGCCCCAGGGAGGGGCAGGTGATGCAGGTACAGCCCAGGTGCCCTGCCCTGGCCCCAGGGAACAAGTGACATGGACACACCTGTGCCAGGAGTCCCTCAGTGCCGGCATCAGTGTGAAATCCCCCTGCACACAGCTCACACCCCACCCAGAGCCTCTGCTGCCCTTCACGTGGTGCGCAGGAAACATCCCCGCAGAGGAAACCTCCCTGACACCATCAGCGTGCCACAGGAAACCACAGCACAGCTGGGGAGAGCAGCAGCATGGGCAGATTTACCTCCCCGAGCACAGCCTGGGCAGGATCAGCTCCAGCACCGGCCCTCAGAGCCCTCACACTCAGCAGCACATGCACCTCATGCACCTCTTCCCACTGTAAAGCTGTAGGAGCGCTGCAAACCCTGGGAACGCCACACTTCCCATCTCTGTGTCTCCCTTTTCCCCACCAGGCTCTTTCTGCAAATCCCAGCCAGCCCTCCTGGCACCAAGGTGTGCCCAGCCCAGCCTGAGCTCCATCAATCACAGCATCCAACACCGTGGTGATGCTCAGGGCTGGAGCCCCGTGCTGGGCTGGGATCGTTCCCACAGCTGCTGTTTGTGCTGGCAGCAAGGGGGACAGGGGGACAGCAGTGCCCAATTCCTGCCCTGGACAGGGGGACAGCAGTGCCCAATTCCTGCCCACATTCCTGCCCCAGACAGGGGGACAGCAGTGCCCAATTCCTGCCCACATTCCTGCCCCAGACAGGGGGACAGCAGTGCCCAATTCCTGCCCACATTCCTGCCCCAGCCGAGGGGACAAACACTGAAACCATTCTGAACTGCACAAGCACGCAAGGAACAGCCAAACACCATCAGATCACAGAAAAAAAAAAACCCCGAGAATTCGCCGAGGCAGGCAGAGCGTGCAACCTTGCAATGTTTATAAATTAATTATCTGAAAAGCCCAGGTCAGTGCTGATTGCCACGGCGGCTGTAATTTAGAGGGCTGGCGTGCAGCCAGCTGCAGGAGCCGCATTGATCCTGAGTGACCGCAACAACCCCCGCTCACACCCCCTCCTCTCCCCTGCCTTCCCCTCCCTGCCTGCTGCCCGGGCCCCCCCGAGGATCTGTTATTTACAATCCCACCCTGACAGTTGGGAAATCAGATTGATTGACAGAGGGACGCTGGCGGATGGAGGTTCCAGGCACGGAGACAGACTGAATTCAGAATGTGGGATGAATGCCACTGGGAGAACAGGGGAGGAGGAGGGGAGGGGGGGGCTGGAAAGCAATTAAAAAAAAAAAAAAAAGATTTCTAAATTATTAACATTTTTTAAATTATTAATGTTATTGGTGCCTCCGTGTGAGCCCGCAGATAAACTGCGCTTTGTACTGGCACTAATAATTTATAGCCCAACCAGAGCCCCGTGGTGTGGAGACAATCCAAAAATACGCCAAGTTTTGTCTTGTCAGAGCTCCCCCAGCCAGTGTGCCTGTGCAGGCTCCTTCTCCCCCCAAACCCCAGCGTGACCCCCCCCAAATGCTGATGAGGGAATTTAATCATCACCACAAAAACACGCCAGGCTCTCAAGGTAATAATGAGCTCCTCTCGTTATTCTGAGGGCAGGGGTGACCCAGCTGTCCCCCAGCACACTCTGGAGGGATGGACACGTGCCTGTGGCCAGCAGCCACCAGGGCCAGTGTCTGTGCCAGCCTGGTGCCACCCCACACTCTGTGCTGTGCCCAAGCCCTGCCAGTCTGAATATTCAGTGCCACCCTTTTGTCACCCTCTGTGCATCCTATGTGCCATCCCGGCCCTGTGGCACACAAACTGAGCCACCAGAGCTGGGTTTGCAGGGGCTCTGCAGTGCCTGGCACAGCCCCAGCCCCAGCCCCAGCTGCTGCCACCTCCCCACGGGGCCGGGGCAGGTTTGTGTTTGTGCCTGTGCTGATAAGCAAATCCTTCCTCCACAGCAATCCTTGCTGCCCCCAGAGAAGCCAATCAAATCAAACAGAGTGGAAAAGAAGACAGCCTCTTCATTAACCTAACAAGGAGCCCTGGGGATTCACACCAGGAGCACAGATCCTCCTGCAGCTCCAGCGATGCTCTGCTGGGGCTGCCGCTGCTCCTGAGGCAGGCAGGACGTGCCAGCCCTGCTCTCTACCTGTGCAGGGATGCTGTACCTGCGCAGGGATGCTGTACCTGTGCAGGGATGCTCTACCTGTGCAGGGATGCTCATGATCCTGCAACCTCCTGGTGCCCCCTTTAGGCACAGCCCCGGACGTGCTGGATGCAGCCAGCTCCCTCCAAAACATGTCCCAGACCCATCCCAAAGGAGTCCAGAGCTCAGGGACAGCTCCCAAAGCCACCCCAAACAGCCCCAGGGCTCAGGGACATCTCCCAGATCCATCCCAGACAACTCCAGGGCTCAGGGCCATCTCCCAAACCCACCCCAAACACCCCCAGGGCTCGGGGCCGCCCCCATGGCACTCCCCCCGTGTCAGCAGCCCCCGTGCCCGTGCTGGCCATGCCTACCCCCGTGGCTGGGCACTGCCATGCTGTTGGCCAGCTGGAAGAGGCGCTGCTGCTGCTGCTGCTCCTCGAAGGAGCCGTGCTCGTTGAGGGCAGACATCATGCGCCTGTAGTGCTCCTCGGGGGTCATCTGCGCCACCTCCTCCAGCGCCGGCGTCTGCGACGTCTCTGGGGACAGACGGACACACGGACACGCTCAGCCCCGGGGAAATGGGGCTGCTGGGACACGGGGTCTGCCTGCGGGACAGCTGGGTGTCCGCTCACATTTGGTATTTATGGGGAGTATCAGAGGGGATGTGCTGGCTGCACCGAGGGGAATTCAGGCTGGAGGTTGGGAAGAAGGTTTTTACAGAAAGGTGATGATGTTCTGGAATGAGAGCAGGGCTCAGGAACATCTTCCAGACCTATCCCAAAGGAATCCAGGACTCAGGAACATCTTCCAAACCCATCCCAAGTGAGTCCAGAGCTCAGGAACATCTCCCAAGCCCATCCCAAAGGAGTCTAGGGCTTAGGGACATCTCCCAGATCCATCCCAAATGAGTCAAGAGCTCAGGAACATCTCCCAAACCCATCCCAAATGAGTCCAGGGTGCCAAGGTTTAGTTGAGGTGTTGGGGCTGAGCTGGACTCAGTGGTCTTGAAGGTCCCTCCCAACCTGAGGATTCTGAGAATTTGGGGGAATTCTGTGAATTGGGGGAATTCTTTCCTTGTAAGAACTGAGAAGCCTGTTGGTAATTCAGAACTCAGCAGAGCAAGGCCTGACAGTGCTGCCACCCACCAAAGGGACAGTGCTGACACACCCCCAAGGGACAGTGCCACCCACCGCAGGGACAGTGCTGACACCCTCCCAAGGGGCAGTGCCACCCACCCAAGGGACAATGCTGACATATACCCAAGGGACAGTGCTGACACACCCCCAAGGGACAGTGCCACCCACCCAAGGGACAGTGCTGACACACCCCCAAGGGGCAGTGCCACCCACCGCAGGGACAGTGCTGACATATACCCAAGGGACAATGCTGACACACCCCCAAGTGACAGTGCCACCCACCGCAGGGTCAGTGCTGCCACCCACCCGCCCAGCCCTCAGCAGGACACCTCAGAGCCGGCTGTTTCCCCTCTGGCCCCGTGCCCCAGCCCCCTGGGGGCTCCCAAAGCCCCTCCCTGCCCGTGCAGTGCCCGAGGGATCCCAGGCTGGCAGGAAAACCGCAGGGGTTTGTGTTTACTGTAAGCACAGCTCTCAGTAATTACTGCTCTCCGCCCTGGCTGCTCCAGCGCTGCTTTATCTGGCATCTCTCCCACAGGCAAAGCCTTTTCATTACCCACAGAGGAACTCCCAGGCACAGGGGAGGGGGTGGCAGGGCTGGCACGGACAGGGCCACCCTCCTGTGTGCCCAGTTCCTGTGCAGGGCTCGCGGGGTGGCACCTGCCACAGCACGGCCCTGGAAATGCTGCTGGGGGCTGAGAGAGGGGCTCCCATCGGGAAAGGGGCGTGGGGGCAGCAGGAACAGCCCAGCACACACAGGGGCTCGGAAATGGGGCAGCTCAGGGGCTGGTGCTGCCTTGGTCTGACCCAACCCACGGGGCTCAGCCTCTGGAGGTGAAACTTTCCATGGGTTGTAATGAGACCACCACCCCCTCCCCAAAATACGGGAGGGAAACATCATCATCATCATCAACATCATCATCATCATCATCATCACCATAATATCATCATGATATCATCATCATCATCATCATGATATCACCATCATCATCATATCACCATCATCTCATCATCATCCCAATAATTAATTATAACAATAATAAAATAGAAAAATAAATAACAATGAATAATGAGTAACTATAACAACAATAATAATGATTGTAATTATGGTTATTGAAATAATAATAATAATAATAATAATAATAATAATAATAATAATAATAAGAAGAAGAAGAAGAAGAAGAAGAAGAAGAAGAAGAAGAAGAAGAAGAAGAAGAAGAGCCGCACACCATTTCCGCACGGCAGGGCTGCATCCCCGGCTGCCAAGAGCAGCAGGGAGATGCCTCCAGCTCAGCCCAGCCCTGCAGCAGGGCCAGGGCTCTGCTCACACAGCACTCTGGCTGCCCTGCAGCCCCAGCCCGTGCCCCAGTGACCCACATCTGCACGCTGCTGCCTCCCTGGGCTGCTCCCGGCCCTGCTGGATGAGCAGCTGGGCTGCCTGCCTGCCACGGGTCCCCCAGCCCCAAACCCAGACCCCGAGGGCTGCTCTGGGAACAGCCCTGCTCCCCCAGCCCCATCCCAAACCTGCAGGACAGCCCTGGCAGCAGCAGGGGAGGGAGGAGAGGGCAGAATTCCCTTCCAGGTCTCTTCCCAGCAGGGAGGATTCCCTCCTCCTCCTCCTCCTCCTGCCCCCGGGATGCAGGAGCTCACTGCCTCAGCTCCCTCCTGATGCTCTTACCCAAAGGTCTCAGGAGCAAAGCCACAGACCTGATTTAGAAAAACACTGATTTTTTTTTTTTTTCTTCTCCCCCCACAGCTGTGTCATTAGAGCAAAGAAAAGGGAGGGGGGAGGGGATTTAATAACACTTAATTACCATAAACTCCACGGGATCAGCCGCAGAGCAGATTTCAGGTGCAGGGAGGGGAGGGACAACGGGGGTGGCTGAGAGGGGAGGCTAAGAGGAAGGAGGAATCCAGGGAAAGGCTGGATTTCCACGCTTAAAACTTGGGAGATTTCACATGACTCAGCCAGCAGTAATTCCAGCTTTGCTGGAGCTTTGCTGTCTGCTTTTGTCATTACCAGGGGTAATGCTGGAGACTGATCTGCCAAAGCTCCCGCAGGCGCCAGGTGTGAAATGGACTCTGGCCAGCCCTGGGCAGGCTGTGAGAGCCAGGCCTGGCATCTGCTGGGCCCTCTGCAGCCCCAGCACATGCCCTGAGCAGCCCAGCCCAGCCTCCCATGTCCCCCCACAGCCAGGGCAGCCCCTGGGCACTCAGCTCCTGCACAGCCAAGGACATTTCCCTGCTGCACCAGGGCATCTCCCCAGGCTCATCCTGCCCAGGCAATGCAGACGAGGCAGGAGCACCCAGCCTGTCCATCAGCACACCCCAGACAGGCCAAAGTTCCCTTTATTGAACCCCAAGGACCTGCAGCAAACCCAGCTGAGCCCAGAGCCCAGGGCTGGCTCAGCAGCCTCAGGGGTTTCTCCTGCCTGTGCCCACTCCTGGCATGTTCAGCAGCCTGGCTTAGGGGCACTGATGCTGTGAACAGGGCCAAAACCTCATTTCTTCCCCTGGCCTAACTGGGGAAACAGCTGCCAAAGCCACCAGCGCGTGGGTGTCCCCCCAGGGAGAGGGACAGACGGACAGAGGCTGGGTCTGAACCGCTCAGCTGCAGTCCAGCTCTGGTTCTGGGCTCCCCTGTTAAGCAGAGATCTTGTTTTGGTTTAACTGGTCCCCAGCAGCACAGAGAGGAGGATGGCAGAGCAGCAGCCTGTGAGCTCACCCCCATCCAGGGTGAGAGCCCCAGAGCCTTCCCTGGGTGTGTTTCCCAGCCCTCCATCCAGCCTGCTTTCCTACCTCTCCATCCATCCAGCCTGCTCCTGCTCTCCCACCTCCCCGAGGCTCCCACCAGAGGGATTTTCCAGCTGCTCCAGCAGGAACTGAACGCTCTTCCCAATTTTCCCTTTCCCATCCTCCGGTTCCAGCCTCGAGGCGCTGGGGAAGGAGCTGTGCAGGCAGGCAGGAGAGGATTCACTGGGGAAGGAGCTGTGCAGGCAGGCAGGAGAGGATTCATTCACTGGGGAACCGTGTCCCCCTGCCCTGGCAGCCCAGGCCTGGCTCCAGAACGTTCTGCTCCGTTTGGCAGGGCCCCGTTTCCCCAGCCCAGCCAGGGCTCCCCTTTGATCTCTGGAGCGAGCTCTGGGCAGGGAGCAGGCCAGGCACGGGGGCTGTGTCCCCCTGGGAGGGTTTCCAGCCCCACAGGTGTTTGTGCACTCAGCCAGGGAGCAGCAGCAGGGATTGCCTTGGCTGCCTCTGCTCCCCTCGGCACGCCAGGAGCGGCCGCGCCGCACCAGCGGGGCCACGGGCTCTCTGCTCCTCCTCCAGAGCTCCTGTTCCAGAGCCTTCCCTTCCAAAGGCTCCCCTTCCAAAGGCTCTTCCAGACCCTCCTCTTCCAGAGCTTCCCCTTCCAAAGGCTCCCCTTCCAAAGGCTCTTTCAGATCCAGCCCAGCTGGGCCTGAGCCAGAGCTGCTCCCAGGGCCAGTGTGGGATGGAGAGGGGCAGATCCTGCTGGGATGGAGAGGGGCAGATCCTGCCTGGGATCTCTGTGATAGAGAGGGGCAGATCCTGCTGGGATCTCTGGAGAGGGGCAGATCCTGCCTGGGATCTCTGTCATAGAGAGGGGCAGATCCTGCTGGGATGGAGAGGGGCAGATCCTGCCTGGGATCTCTGTCATAGAGAGGGGCAGATCCTGCTGGGATCTCTGGAGAGGGGCAGATCCTGCCTGGGATCTCTGTCATAGAGAGGGGCAGATCCTGCTGGGATGGAGAGGGGCAGATCCTGCTGGGATCTCTGGCATGGAGAGGGGCAGATCCTGCTCTGGATCTCTGGCACGGAGAGGGCAGGTCCTGCCTGGAGCCCATCCCCACCGCAGGGATGCAGGAGGTGCAGCAGCAGCAGCACCTCCAGGAGGCCCAGGACCCCCAGGCTGCAGGACAAGGGGTGTCAGGAGATGCTGCAGCCCCGGCTCCCCCAGCAGGACACGTGGGGCTGGTGGGACCCTGAACTCCAGGCAGCCCTGGCCCCCCTTCCCACTCCCAAATCCCCCCGGTGCCCAGCAGCACCCACAGCAGCACTCCCAAAGCCCAGGGCAGCACCCACGAGGGCCCATCCCATCTGGGAATGGTTCCCCACACGAGCTGGAGCCTCCTTGCTCCCTGGGACACAGGGATTGTTTTCCCCATGGCATCCACGGCGCAGGGATGCTGCTGCAGCCACAGCAGGATGGGAGCTGCTGCTGCTTGGGGCGGGACACAAACCCGGGGGCACAGCCCCTCCTGTCACCCCCTTTGCACAGCACAGAGCAGCCCCAGAGCACAGAAACCTCAGCCCCTCACCACTCCAATGAATTCCAGCATCAGCACAGCCCTGGGGGCTCCCCAAGGATTTAATAAAAACCAGTGGGAGATCAGCAAAAGCCTCAGTTCCCAATTTCCATTCTGCCTCACCTCAAAGTGGGAGCAGAGAACAAAACTTTGCTTTATTCAGGGTTTCCTGGTACCCCTCTGTTCAAAGGCTGGGGGAATCCCTGGAGCTCTGGGAGCCAAGGGCAGGATTCCATCCTGAGTGCTTCCTGCAAAGCCAGGGCTCCTCAGCCCACTAAATAAAGGTGGGGAGGCCAAAGGAAAGGAACAGAGTGACAACACTTGACCCTGTGCCCCAAACATCCACCTGTGCCAGCTCGGGCACTTCTTCAGGATGAATCCAAAGCAATCCCTTGGCTTGGGTGAAGTTCAGCCCATTCCCAGCCAGGCCCCACAGGTTCCCTGCACTTGGCTCTCAACCACAAACTTGGGATTACCAGGGGCACAACCTCAGATAAATATAAATATAAATATAACATAACTATAACTATAACTATAACTATAACTATAACTATAACTATAACTATAACTATAACTATAACTATAACTATAACTATAACTATAACTATAACTATAACTAAATATAAATATAAATATAAATTGTGTGTCCCGGGGGCCTCGTGCCTGATGGAACAAATCTGTGCATGAACCTGTGGAAGCATCACCTGGAACTCACTTGCACAGCCACCAGAAACATTTCAGAGATAACAGGAATAGAGCAGATGGGAGAAAAATTCAAGGAAAACATGAGGAGGAGCAGTT
Source organism: Ammospiza nelsoni (assembly GCF_027579445.1). NCBI lineage: Eukaryota > Metazoa > Chordata > Aves > Passeriformes > Passerellidae > Ammospiza > Ammospiza nelsoni. The sequence continues at coordinate 492,113 of NC_080654.1, forward strand.
TAAAGGGTTCCCAGCAAGATCTGAGGCATTTCTGCTGCCATGAAAGAGTCAATGGGCAGGAGAGGGTTACATCCGAGAGAGGATTTGGTATTTTCCATAGTCCTCTCAGAGAATTCTGCCCCCAGAGCATCCTGTGGGCACAAGGAGGGCAGAGCCAGGGACGCTCTGTGCCACCAGGATGCAGGACAGGTCCCACAGTGGATCTCCACAAAGCAGAATGTGAGGCTGAAGGAGGCTCCAGCACAAAGTGCTGCCCCTGGAGATGGCCTGCATGGGTCCCTGGGAGGCAGCTGGGTCCATGGGGCAGGATCAGCCCCAGAGCTGCTCTGGGTGCTCAGGGAGAGCAGGTTTGGGCACAGGCACGGAGCTGGGTATTACTGACAGCTCATTAGCCCGATATTAACAGCAAAGCCTTTCAGTAAACGGCCTGCAAAACCTCATTTACCCAACCTGGAGACAAACTCATTAACTGCAGGCTCCATTAGCCAGCCCACTTTGCCACTCATAAAGAAAGTTTAAAAATCCTGTTTATAGGAAAGAACTGGAAGGCAAATCAAGAGATAAAAATAAATAAATAAATAAATAAAAAGACAACAAACCAAACCCTAAATAGAGAAACCTTCTGCAGATTCCATCTCTATAGGAACGGTGCCATAAATGCACAAGAGAAAACTCAGCAGCCCCGTTCTCCCTGGCAGGCTCCCTTTTTCCCTTTAAAGGAGCAGATGCCAGCACGATAAGCCCGTGTGTACCTTTCACATTGAACATGTCACCGAGACATTTCTGCCTGAAGAAAGCAGGAACACCCCTGAAATCCACCTGGAGGGCTGCAGCCTGTTTTGTTTTTTGGGTTTTTTTTGATCATGAAGCAATTACAGTAATTAAGAGGCAGTCCCTGCGTGCCCTGCCAGCAGATAAAGGGAAGCAGAGCCTCCTCCTGCAGCCCCGGTGCCAGACACAGCTCCCAGCCCACAGCCCTCCCTCCTCCATCTCAGCTGAGTTCCACGGGGGAAAGCAGAAGGAAGGGGAAGGGGATGGGGAGCAGAGCAGCACTTACCCTTTGGGGACTCACTCCGGGCTTTCTTGCTCTCCAGAGGACACTCACTGCTGCTGTTGGGGGAACATACTCTCCTCTTGCCTAGAATCTCGTCTGGAGGGAGAGCAGAGAGCTGAGTGTCAGAGAGGCTGCACTTTGCAGGAGAGACCAGAGACACTTTGCTGTTTTGCTGCTCTCTCTCACACACACACACACTCTGATATTACGAGCAGAGAGAGAAAAAAAATGAAAGTAAGAAAAATCATCATCCTGAGAGCCTTGATCTGCTTTCCTAATCACGCAGCCCAAAAGCACATAATGACTATTCATACTCTGATCAATGCAACGTTTTCCAGCCATAAATTCTGAATCCAGTTGATTTCCTTACTGAGTTTCATCATTTGCTCTGGTGCCTTTTGTCCCCCCGGTGTTTCCACTCCTTTCATGCCCTGATGCAAAGCAACTGGGGGGGGGGGGAGAGGAAGGGGAGGAAAAAAACAACACAGGGAAGGGATAAAAAAAAAAAAAAAAAAGCACAACAGATCTCTGAATCTTCCTAGCACAGTATCTGTGTCTGCCTCTGTCTCTCAGTCTCTCCCCTCCCTCCCTCCTCCTCCTCCTTCAAAACCTCAAGGTCCTCAGCAATCTTCCCCCTCTGGATTGCACGGAAACGCTCGAGCCCTGTGCATTACTGCAGCCCTCGGAGCAGCCCCGAATCCCTGAGACACAATTACAGCGTCCCCGAGCAGCTTTGGAATCAATATCCTCCCTAATAACGCCGGGGAAACTGAAAGCATGATGGTGCATATGGGCAGGAAGGAAGAGCCTGCTTGTCACTGCAAGCACCAAACCCTCGTCTATCAAGGGCTTGTTAAAGATGCAGCATCTTAAAGGAGAGAAAATGATAATAATAATAATAAAAAATTGAGAAACGAGGAGAGAGAGAGAGGGCTGGATGTGCCTGAGAGCCCAAGCACTGCCAGGCTGCTGCAATGTGGGGGTTAAGGGAGGTTACAAACCCCCTGCTCCTATTTATAACAACAACAACAGCATCTTCCTGTTCCAGGGGACATTTCCAGCCAAGAACTGTCCCCAGCACTCAGCATCACTCCCCAGCACCGGGGATGCAGCTGGGCAGCCCAGGCGCTGCTGTGGCTGGGATTTATTGGGGATGTATTGGGGAGCAGAGCACAGCAGCCCCAGCAGGTGCCTCTGCCCAAGGGGCATCTCAAGGCTTTCAAAGAGGCATTTCTGCCTCCAAACCCAGCCTGCCAGGACCCTGCCACCAAATCCTGGACAGAACTGGCACTGGGGATGGTGCAGAACCCAAAGGCAAGGAGGCACAGCAGAGCAGAGGGGCTGGGGAGAGCCAGGGAAGAACAGAAGCACCCTGACAGCTCTCAGCACTCACATCCCGGCTGCCTGTCCATACAATTGGGATTTTCTCACTCCTCCTGCCTCAGTTTACCTCTCAAAAAACTCCTGCCCAGCCACGTCAGCTCCCCAAGCTCGAGAGTAGCAGGGAGCACACCCAGACCCTGTCCACAAAATCAGAATTTTCCCACTCTTCCTGCCTCAGTTTACCCCTTACACAACTCCTGCACAGCCATATCAGCTCCCCAAGCTTGGGGCTCGCAGGGAGCACATCCAGAGCCTGTCCACACAATCACAATTTTCTCTGTCCATACAATCGGAATGTTCTCCGTCCACACAATCAGAATTTTCACTCTCGCTCCTCCTGCCTCAGTTTCCCCCTCTCCAAGCTCAGGGCTGGCAGGGAGCACTCCCAGAGCCCCCGCGTCCCTCCCCCTGCCGCGCTCCATCCCTCGGCGCTGATTTTCCTGGAAGCTTTGCCCGATGCTGCAATCCGGAGGCCAAGATCACACATCCTGCTCCTCCGCAGCCAGGGCTGCTCCCAGCCAGGCTCCGTGGCTTTGGAACCAGCTCCAGTCTGTGCTCTGCTGGGCTGAAGGCACAGGAGTCTCCAGGCACGGAGCTGGTGACAGCAGCACGGGCTCCATGTGACAGCCCTGGGATGTGAGCAGTGAAGATTCCTCGCTTTCACAGCTCTGCCAAGGCTCCTGTTCCCCCCTCCCGTCCCTCCCGCTGCTCCTCTCCCACCCCCGGGCCCATCTGCCGGCAGCGCTGCTCCCTCGGGGCTGCTCCGCACTGATATGCCCAGATATTCACAGATATTCCCTGCTATGCACTGATATTCACAGATATTCACAGATATTCCCTGCTATGCACTGATATGCCCAGATATTCACAGATATTCCCTGCTCCGCACTGATATGCCCAGATATTCACAGATATTCCCTGCTATGCACTGATATGCCCAGATATTCACAGATATTCCCTGCTATGCACTGATATGCCCAGATATTCACAGATATTCCCTGCTATGCACTGATATGCCCAGATATTCACAGATATTCCCTGCTCCGCACTGATATGCCCAGATATTCACAGATATTCCCTGCTATGCACTGATATGCCCAGATATTCACAGATATTCCCTGCTCCGCACTGATATGCCCAGATATTCACAGATATTCCCTGCTATGCACTGATATGCCCAGATATTCACAGATATTCCCTGCTATGCACTGATATTCACAGATATTCACAGATATTCCCTGCTATGCACTGATATTCACAGATATTCACAGATATTCCCTGCTATGCACTGATATTCACAGATATTCACAGATATTCCCTGCTATGCACTGATATTCACAGATATTCACAGATATTCCCTGCTATGCACTGATATTCACAGATATTCCCTGCTATGCACAGGTATTCCCAAATATTCACAGATATTCCCTGCTATGCACAGACATTCCCAAATATTCACAGATATTCCCTGCTATGCACAGGCATTCCCAAATATTCACACTTTGCACTGATATGCCCAGATATTCACAGATATTCCCACTTTGCACTGATATTCTCAGATATTCATAGCCATTCCCTGCTATGCACAGATATTCCCAGATATTCCCACTTTTCACAGATATTCCCAGCCATTTTCAGCTGTTCATAGCCATTCCCAGATACTCCTTTTCCCAGATATTCCCAGCCATTCCCTGCTATTCCCATGCCATTCCCATGCCATTCCCTGATTTTCCCTGTTTTTCCCATGCCACTCCCTGCTATTCCAAGCCACTCCCTGCCCATTCCCAGCCATTTCTTGCCATTCCCATATATTCCCAGCCATTCCCATATATTCCCAGCTCATTCCCTGATATTCCCAGCCATTCCCACACACCTCAGCCCCATCTCCCTCCCAGGCAGGGGCAGGGCAGCACCGGGATCCCGCAGAGCTCTGACCTGGCACCAGGTTATTGCCCGGCCTGGCTTCATCACTCCACAGTTCCACTGATAATGTCTTTCACTCTCAGCTGTGATATTAAAACCTGCCCTGATCTGCCTCCCTCTCAGCTGCAGAGTTCTGCAAGGAGGCAGAGCAGGGACCGGGGAGCAAAGCCCCAGATGTGCCTGCCCCTCCTCTCAGGTGATGCTCTGCACCTCCTGCAGGTGCAGGGATTGGGGAGCAGAGCCCCAGATGTGCCTGCCCATCCTCTCAGGTGATGCTCTGCACCTCCTGCAGGTGCAGGGCTGAGCAGAACCTGCCTGGGGCTCTGTGCTGGATGAGCAGCAGGCACTGAAAGCACAGCCTGGCTCTGGGAGGGGGCTGAGGCATCCAGAGCTGCTCTGCCAGCTCATTTGCAAAGCAGATTTGGGCCTGCTGCTGCTGCAAAGTCAGGGGCGATGGGCACGGGCCGCTCCCACCTGGCTCTGTGCATGTGAGGGCTCAGGGCAGCAGCAGGACAGGAGCTGGGCACCGCCCAGCTGGCACAGCTGGCACGGCAGCCAGCCTGGGGGATGTTTTGTCTCCTGGCTGCTCTAATCCTCAGGCTCCCCACGCTGAGCAGAGCCAGCCCAGCTAAGCGGCCCAAGGCTCTGATCAGCTTCCAGCAGAGCCTCGGGCTGGAGGATTAGAAACCCTACCCCCAGGATCCCCAAAGGCACAGGGGGGCTTTGTCCCACCCTGCACGGGGATCTGCTCCAGGGACACCCCTGGGCACGGGGGCTCACCAGGCAAGGGAATCGGGGAGGGCTTGGCTGAAGGGGCTGCAAAGGGTCCCAGTTTGGGCCCAAACTGCACAACGGGGAGGGATGGGGACCTGTCTCACGCTCCCCACCCAGCTCTGGGGCTGCTCTGAACGATTCCTGGAGCACAAAGTCCTGAGCAAACAGAGAATGGAGCCAAGTTCCACGGGAAAGCACCCAGGCTGGGCCAGCCAACATCCACGGGAGCACAGCCCCTCTCCCATCTCCTCCTCATCGTTTTAGGAGAGGGGAAAAGGGGAAAACATCCTCCATCTCCTCCTCATCACTTCAGGAGAGGGCAAAACATCCTCCATCTCCTCCTCATCACTTCAGGAGAGGGGAAAAAAGGGAAAAGCATCGTGCCTGGCTCTGAGCTGCAGCCCTGAGCAGGACAGTCCCCACTGGCCAGCCTGGGATGCCTTGGCAGCCTCTCCCTGCTCTCCTCTGGCAGGGACAGCTCCCACAGAGGAGCTGTGAGCCCAGCCCGGCCACTCCTGCTGTCCCTGTGCCCAGCCCAGAGCCCTGGGGACACCCTGGGGACACCCTGGGGACACCCAGGCCCAGGGGTGACCCAGAGGGAGGTGCAGGGGACGCTGGAGCCATCCTGCTGCCTCTCATCCATCAGGGAATGTACCCCAGCATCCCCCTGGCTCCCAGGCTCTCCCAAAATTCATTTTTACAGCGAGCACCGAAGGCACAGGGAGGTGGTAAATATTCATAGTGCGAGAAAGGCTCGTGGAAAGGATATACTGCACTTAAGAGAGAGATGTGAATTAATTTTATATGCTGCAGAGAGGCTTTTTAGCAATCGCAAACTTGTGAATCTCAACTTTCTTTTAGAAAAGCTCTAAAGGACGCAGCTGGGAGGGTGGGCTGGAAGTCCAGGCTCATTTCCCTGCCTGGAAAGGAGCAGGAACAGTGGGAATTCTGACAAACCAGAGGCACAGGCACAGCCAGGCTGTGCATTCGCCACCCCTGGCAGTGCCCAGGCCAGGCTGGGCAGGGCTGGGAGCAGCCTGGGGCAGTGCAAGGCGTCCCTGCCATGGCAGGGAAGGCTCTGGGTGCTCCCTTTCAATTTAATTTAAATTAAATTTATTTATTAATAAATAAAGGATTTTTATTTATTATAAATTTATAATAAATTTATAATTTTATTATAAATAAATTTATAACATATATTTTATTTTAAATTTCATTTGATTTTTTTACTATTTTATTTTTAATTTTTTATTAATTTGTTTATTTTATTTATTTATTTAATTCCCTTCCCACCACTCTGGGGTCCCGTGAGCACAAACCTCTTGGGCAAAGCCTGTTTGCCCTCACGTCCCTGAGCCCTGGGACAGCACCCCTGTCCCCGTGCAGGCTCAGGAGGCAGCAGAGCTGCTCCAGCTCCCTGGAATCCTGCTTTTCCTGCCCCTTCCAGAGCGTTCCCTCAGCCCAGGCATGCCCAGCAGAGCTGCTGGTGGGGCTGGACCCCCTTGGCACCATTTAAATGTCCAATTGCACTCATTCAGCCCCTGAAAAAAACCCCGCTGCTCCTGCAGCCTGTGACAGCTTTGACAGCCAGACTCCTTAATTCCTTTTTCTTATTCCCTTAATCTGTCATCTTTATCAGGCTGGGGAAGTGCCAGGCTGCGAGCAGGAGCCCCGGCCCCGATCAATCTGCACATTACAGCTGACAGAATGGTGCTAATAACTTATTGATCTCATGTTTGCCAGGCCCCGGTGGGGCTGGAAGGCTCCCATTGATTGGCTTGGGGGAAGGAGGGTGGAAAACCTTCAAATTGTCTCCTTCCCCAGGAGCTGGGCAGGGAGGGAGGGCAGGGACCTGCTCAGGGAACCCGGGAGGAGGAGGAGGAGTGCAGAGGAAGAAGGATGTGTGTGAGAGAGATGGGGACTAGGAATGGAAAAGGAATTGGGGGGGAAAAGGGTTTGAGAAAAAAGAAATGCAAGGAGGAGGAGGAGGGGGAAGAGCAGGGAAGGGGAGAGAAGCAAAGGAGAAAAGGAACTGGGAACAAAAAGATTGTGCTGAGCTGAGAAATGAATGAAAGAGGCAGCTGAGCCTCTCCTTGCTCACAGCGAATCATTAACAAAACCCTCCCCATGCCCAGCCCTCCATCCCTGAATAACTCTTCCCAATCTGCTCGTGGCTGGCACAAAGCAACGCTCACTGCCTGGGCAGGGTGGGAGCAGAGCTTTACTGGGACAGGGCAGCAGCAGCAGCAGGACAGTCCCCTCGGTGACAGAGCCACAATCCCACCCTGAAATCCCAGATCCTCCTTGATCTGCTCTGCAGAGGCCAAGAGCCACCAGGAGCCACCAGGGATGCTGAGCCCTGCCCAGGCTGGCCTTGGTGATCTCAGAGGTCTTTTCCAACCTTGAACTCCAACAACAGGGCCTGGCCTGCCTCAGCTCCTTCTGCTCCAAAGCCAAGGGTAAAACCTGAGCAAAAAAAAATCTGCAAAACCCTGCCCTGACCTGTGCTGACACAGCCAAAGGAAACACTCCCTTCCACCTTGGCTTTTCCCACTTCCCAACTCCTCTGGTATTACAAAGGCTCTTGGTCACATCCCACTCCTGCAAGGCCTCAGGAGGTGCAAAACCAAAGTTAAACAGAGCCCAGAGAGGGGAAACAGAGCCCAGAGAGGGGAAACAGAGCTCCATCTCCAAGGGCCGGGGATGCAGGGCAGGGACACAGCCTGGACCCTCAAGGTAAACAATTGTCCTTCAGGGTAAAACATGTCAACAACAGGGCCTGGCCCTCCAGCCCCTGGCTGCCCATTTGGTGCTGATTTTCTGCTCAATTTAAGGCAGCAGTCCAATAAAGGCTGCTGCTTTTTTCGCCCGTTGTTTGGCTGAGCTAAATGAAAACATGTCTGCAGCCCAGCTCATTACCCCAGCCCTGTGCTGGGATCCTGTCTCCAGCCATTAGCAGCAGCAACCCTGATTCCAATTCCTTTTCATGCCCAATATTAACTCCTCCTTAGCATATGAAAGCTCTGGGGCTCAGTGCAGAGGCAAACCAGGTCACTGCAAGGCCATGGCAGGGACACAGAGCCCAGGGCTAGGTCTGAGCAGCCAGCTGTGCATCCACACTGGGGATAAAAACCCCAAATTCTCACTTTGGAATCTCTTTACAGCCCCAAAATTCCTCCTTGCCCCTTGCTTGGCCAACAGGGAAAGATGGGGCAAGAGGGTGAGCACAGAATAAATCCTCTCCCAGGGACACAGCTCAGCTCTGTGGTGTTTTTGAGGTAATAAAACCCCAAATTCTCACATTTGAATCTCTGAATTCTCACATTTTAAGCTCTTTACAGCCCGAAATTCCTCCTTCTCCCTTGCTTGGCCAACAGGGCACCACGTGGAAAGATTGGGCAAGAGGGTGAGCACAGAATAAATCCTGGGAGAGGTTTTTGCTGCAAAAGCACCAGGAACACAGGAGCACCTGGAAAAGCCTCTCTGGGGCTCTGCAAGGCTCTCGGGGCTTGTCATTCCCATCAAAGTGACCAAAAACCCCTGGAAAAGCCTCTCTGGAGCTCTGCAAGGCTCTCAGGTTTGTCACTCCCATGGCACTGCCCAAAATCCCCGGAAAAGCCCTTCTGGAGCTCTCAGGGTTTGTGACTCCCATCACATCACCCAAAAACCCCTGGAAAAGCCTCTGAGGGTTTCTCACTCCCATCACATTGCCCAAAATCCTTGGAAAAGCCTCTCTGGAGCTCTCAGGGTTTCTCACTCCCATGGCACTGCCCAAAACCCCTGGAAAGCCCCTCTGGAGCTCTCAGGGTTTCTCACTCCCATCACATCACCCAAAAACCCCTGAAAAGCCTCTCTGGAGCTCTGCCCTGCTGCTGTTGCTGCCTCCCCCGAGGCAGGGCAGGCTCAGCCCCAGGTGCTCCTGCTCACAGTGCATTTCTCCTGCCTGGGGCAGCACTGGGGCCCTGTCTCCCCTCTGGGCCCTCTCAGAGCCCCTCCAGCCAGCACAGCAGCTCCCTGAGCACGAGGGGCAGAAGGAGGAGAGGGAAGAGCTACCCACCTTCCTCTAGCATGAGGGAGCCTGAATCCTCCACTTCTATCCATGCAAATAGTCCTACTGCCACTGGAACCCCATGAAATCTGGCACTGCAGAACAGAGGGTGTGTGAGGAGAGAAAGAGGAGAGATTAACAGGATTTTTGGGCAGGACAGGGATGAATCAGAGCCTGGGGAGCAGGTGCCAAGGGCTGCCTCAGGCCCTATTGCAGCCTGGGGGAGGCACTTGGAGACCCCCAGGGAAGCACAGAGCCCATTCCATGCGCCTTTCCTCTCCTCTGAGGTGTTTTTGAGATAAAACAACCCCCCTTCCATCCCCAGCTGCAGTGCAATTAGCACCAAGGAGAGCACCCCCCACTGCAGAGCCAGCAGGGAATCCTCTGCAGGCTCAGCTGAGGAGGGACCAGCCCTGGTTTGTAGGGAAACTGCTCTGGGGGCTTGGGGAATCCCAAATCTGCTTTTTCTGCCTGGCCCCTGTGCAGGCTGGCTTGGGGAATCACCAAATTGGCTTCTTCTGCTGCTCCCAGTGCAGGCTGGCAGTGCCAAGGGGAACCAACCTCACCCCAGCCCCAGGCAGCTCTGCCCTGAGCCCTTTCCTGCCTTCCTGAAGTCAAAAAAGCCCCAGAACCACGCACAATTATTTTTCGCTCGTTCCAGCCCATTTCTGCATTTCAAAGACCATCCAGACCCAGTGATATTGCTGATTTCCCAGCCCATGCTGCTGGAAACTACAGCACTGCCTCTAATCCTGGCTGTACCAACCAGAGAAGGAATTCCCTCCCAGCATTAATCACAGAGCAGCCAGCTCCAGCCTTTTTGCTGGCAATGAGCAGATCTGTGCCATTCTGCTCTCCTTGCTCCCCATCCTCCCTGGGGCTGGGGCAGGGAGGAGCAGGCACTGCTGGGTCCTGTTCCAGCAGCACCCTGAGCTCCTCCTGCCCTCCCTGGTTCCCAATCCCACCCAGAAACCAGCACAGGAACATTTCAGCAGCACCAGAACGTTTCAGAGCAGAGCCCTGCAGCTCCCAGGCAGGACTCTTTGAACCCCAGCATCATTTATTCGGCGTGGTTTGTGCGCAGGTGCCTCCAGGAGGGGGAGATTCTCACAGCCCAGCACACAGGGCAGCAACTGCGGGCAAAGCTCCTCTGCCCTTCTTGCTGGAACAAAATGGTTTCAATAACAGCAAGCAGTGCTTCAGCACCTCTGAAAATTCTGTGTAAATTCATCATTGCCCAGCTCCCCTCCCAGCAGAACCAGCCCCAAAGCACAAATGGACCTGGCCCTGGGGACAGGTGACAAAGTGACAAAGCCGCCCCTGTCCCCTCAGACACCTCCTGTGCCCTCCTGACCCTTCTGAACACCCCAAACGTGTCATTCCTTAGAGCTTTGTCACTGCCTTGGTGCCTCCTGTGCGCCTCAGCCTCTTCTTTTCACTCATGAACGTTTCACAGGATCAGAAAGGTTGGGAGAGACCTCCAGGACCAGCCAGGCCAAGATTAACCAGCCCTAACCATTAACCAACCCACATCCCCAGGTGACCTGGACACCTCCAGGTGGTGACTCCACCCCTGCCCTGGGCAGCCTCTTCCCCCTGGAAATTGATCCTAATATTGATAATATTTCCCCTAAAAATTGTTCCTAATATTGATCATATTGTTCCTAATATTGATAATACTTCCCCCAAGAAATTGTTCCTAATATTGATAATATTGCTCCTCATATTGATAATATTGTTCCTAATAATTGCTCCTAATAATTATCATATTGTTCCTAATAATTGTTCCTAATATTGATCATCTTGTTCCTAGTAATTGTTCCTAGTATTGATAATATTGTTCCTAATATTGATAATATTGTTCCTAATAATCGTTCCTAATATTGATCATATTGTTCCTAATAACTCATCCTAATATTGTGCCTCTGCTGGCACAACTTGAGGCCATTTCTTACAGTTTCCTAATTTAAAAACAAACCAGAGCAGCTCAATCACCAATTAAGAGAGAGGAGTCAGAGCTCCTACACCTCATCCTTCCTCTTGGTGGGAATGAGAAGAACCCTTTGCATTTCTGGGATGCCACGGGTCCCAGAGAATTCCAGCAATGCTGATCAGGCCCAGCGGTTTCTCTGCAAAGCAAACAAGACTGAAACCCACTCTGACACCCAGGGTCAGCTGAGCCACGCAGGCTGCAGCAGGGTCACGGGGAAAAATGGATTTATGGCCAGTTTGGCCTTTGGAGCTGCGCAGGGAAAGGGGCTTTGGGAAATTGTTAACGATGAGATTGGAGATTCAGCTGTGAGAGCAGAGTCTGGGAGCTGCCATGGCTGATTTACACACACACACACCACAAACCCCTCCTGAGTCCGTCCTGAAGATGTGATTGAAGTTTTCACCCCATTCCCAAAGATATTCAGGTGTGGGGCTCCCTCTGGATCTGGGGTTCACTCACACACTGAGCAGAATGACTGACAAAACACATGAACACAACCAGACAGACTTTCTGAAAAGGCCCAAAACAGCACACAGGGAGATGCAGCTCTGATTTGGAAGGACAGGGTATAAAACTGAATAAAACACTATAAAAACTGACAGAAACCCCAGCTTTTCCTCAACTTTCGTTTCTAACCGAAGGATCCTTCAATCAACAAGCAGACGTTGGTTTATTTATCCCAGACTGCCACTTGTGGACTTCTGCACCACCAGAACCCCCTCCCTGACCCCAGGGCAGGATCCCACAGGAGCATCTCTGGTTCCACACTGGGTGCATTTCAAACCAGGGAACAACCCAAACCCTGCCCAGAAACCCAACCCACCGTGCTCCCAGAGAGCTGGCAGCCCTGCAGCAGCGCGGGGAACCCGAGATTAATGAAATTACAAATCCAATCATGCTCCGTGCGAGGCCTTTCTGCCTCACTGGGCACCAGCCCTGGGGACGCTGCCGTGCCGTGTGCCTCAAGCTCCTTTGACACAGCCCGCTGGGTCTGGGGACCTCCAGAGGGCTTCTCCAGCACCACAAAACCCTTCCCACCTTCTTTAGCCACCCTCCCCGCCTTCCTCTTTAGCCACAGCACCACACGATTTCCTCCAGCTGAAATGCAACATGGAAAAATCCAACAGGACAACAAAGGGACCGGGGAGCGAGTGTAGCCGTGATATTTTATGAAAAATCCTTTTGCCAGGACTTTTCTCCTGAGAAGCTGAGAGGCCTCAGGAATGAAATGTAAACAATGGTTATCTGCTGCTGTGGGATGCAACAGGTGCATCTGTGATTGGTCTCATGTGGTTGTTTCTAATTAATGGCCAGTCACAGCCCGGCTGTCTTGGACTCTCTGAAAGCCACACGAGCTTCTGTTATCATTCCACTTCTTTCCTTCTGATGAAACCCTTTCTTCTGTTCTTTTAGTATAGTTTAAATACATATTAATATATATAAAAACTATTATATATATAATATACATCATAAAATAATAACTAATATATATAAAATAATGTATATCACATATATAATAAAATAATGTATATCACATATATAATAAAATAATTTTTATATATAATGACATATATAATACTATATAGAAAATAATAATAATAATAATAATAATAATAATAATAATAATAATAATAATAATAATAATAATAATATCATCATAAAATAATGACTCAGCCTTCTGAAACACAGAGTCAAGATTTCCATCTCTCCCCTCGCCCTGGGACCCCTGTGAACACCAGCACAGGCGAGAGGGAGCGGAGGGGAGGGAGCCCAGGAGCCCGGGGCAGCAGGGGCGCCCCAGCCCTCACCTGCTGCTGCCAGCCCCACGTCCAGGGGGTTCCTCTTGAGCTCGCAGCGGCTCTGGCTCTCTGGCATGCCGAGCTGGCGGCCCTGCTGCAGGCTGGAGATGATGCTGGACAGGTCGGAGTCGTGGCTGCGGCAGAGCACAGAAACCCCACGTTAGGGAAATCCCACCTCTGAAGGAACCTGAAGTACCTATTGCCCCAGAACTGATTCTTTCCGCAGTGTGAGCACAGCTGGGAGAGGTTTTTGTGTGCTGCAGCACTGCTGGATTGCAGGATTGCCCCTTCCTTCCTTCCTTCCCTCCCTCCCTCCGTAACCTCTCCTGGATTTCTGAGGATTCCAAAGCCCTTCCCAAACTCCCCTCTCATTTCCCATCAAGGGCCCTGCAGCTGCCAGAGCTGCTGATTCCTGATCCCAGCCCTGCCAGAGAGAACTTGCGTGGGCCAGGACTCGCATCGACGATGGAAAATCTGCAAGCGGAGGAATTGGCAGAGCTGCTCCAGAATGAATAGGAAACTTGAACTGAAATAACTGATAGTTTTCTATCAGCTGCCACCCTTCTATTCTTGCAAACCCAAGTTTTTCCATTCCATCAGTGCTGGGACAAAAGGCTGTTTGGTTTGATTGAATGACGGTTTTCTCCTCAGAGAGGAGCCCACCACGAGCCCGGGCAGCAGCGTTCCCCAGAGCTGAGGGCATAGATTTATTTACAAAACCCATTTTCAATTCCCCTCCAACAGATCCTGAAACAATGGTCTTCCTTCTGGGAAAAGAGCAATTCAGCATTATTTTGCTTGCTCTCCTTGCATCACACTGCTGCTAACTAGGCTGGGTTAGTCCTTTTTTCTATTTTTTTTTCCTTCTATGGAGATAATGAACACAACAATCAATTTGCTGTAGCAGATACTGCAGCTCAGTGGTGAATTCTTTTGCTGGCAAACCACTCTCCAGTTGCAAAACATTCCTGAGTCAAGGATCTATCTACAAGGAGTGAGGAGGAAGAAGGTGGCAGGAGCTGGTGGTGCAGGAACATCTCCCTTTGGTTTGTCTGCTTGCAGGAGATGCTGAGCTCCCATCCTGCCAGCACCAGGGGCTCACCCCCAGCTAAACAGGACAACTCCTGCCCTGTCTCTGAAGGGAGGATGACAGCCAGGAGAGCCAGAGACACTTGGCAGAAAGGACAGAAATGAGGAATAAATGAGGAATAAACGAGGAATAAACGAGGAATAAACGAGGAACGCTGCCCTCCCTGCCCAGCCACAGCTCCCTCCCTGCTCCCACCCGGGGTGTCCTCACCTGGGCCCGGCAGGGCAGCCCGGAGGGTGCATTATCTGCAGCATTACCCAGCCCTGATCTGCCTTAAATATCCCCCCGGTGCTGCTGCCTGGCCCGAGCAGCTCCGGGGCTCCAGCCCAGCCCGGCTGCAGCAGGGACGGCGCTAATCCGCGTCTAGCTGCTGCTAAGCTCATCAGGCCAGGACAGAAAGTCTTTAGGTACTTTCAGCGGGCGTCTGGCCGCAGATTGCAGGGCAGGCTGCAGACACAAACAGCCCCTGATTCCCTCCAGGATCCCCATCCCCGGGGGGATCAGCAGGAGCAGGGATGCTGGGCTCCCAAATCCCCTGAGCAGCCTCCCACCTCCCCCCGGAGCTCCTTATGCAAGCACGAGGCTCATTACTTAAGCAAGCCCACAGGTGAGTGGGAAGCCCATTTCTCCTGTGCCAAGCAGTTTTGGGTCTTATCCTCTTTTAGCTGCCACCTTTAAGATGCATTATGCAAATATTTTGGTGTCTTAAGTCATTTATGGGATTAATGTGAAGTGATTATCAGTTCTTTTTAATCATGCCAATCAATAAGCGGCTGTCAGGGACAGAGGACAAATGCAGATAAACGCTGCCATCAGCACAAGGCCCGGAAAGGGCGGAGGAGAGGAGCCAGGAGAGCAGGGAGTGGGAAGAGAAAAATGGGATAATTACATCTTTGCATTTGCACGCTGCCTCGCATCCCAATGGAGCCCAGAGCAGGCTGCTGGGCAAACACCTTCAGCTGCTGCGAGGGATTGTTCCACCCAGCAGGAAAATGCAGCCCCTCAGAGCCCAGGGAGGGCAGAACACCGGGAGGGATCCAGGGAAAACAGAGCCCAGGGCAGGGAATCATCCCCACCAGCACCAGCAGCGCTGCTCTCCTGCCCCAAAAAAACATCATGGTGTGCTGCTCTCCTGCCCCAAAACCTCCTGCTGCCCGATCTTCCATGGTTTGAAATAAAAACCATCGAGGTGCGCACAGGTGCATCAGCAAATCCACGCTCAGGGGGCCACAGGGACACTCCAGCCTCAGTTTACCACTGGAATCAGGCAGAACCCAGTCCCATCCTCCACCCCAGCCCCTTCCCCTTTCCGTTTACCCGTGGAATCAGGCAGAACCCAGCCCCATTGTCCACCCCAGCCCCTCTCAGCCTCAGTTTAGCCCTGGAATCAGGCAGAACCCAGCCCCATTGTCCACCCCAGCCCCTCTCAGCCTCAGTTTACCACTGGAATCAGGCAGAACCCAGTCCCATCCTCCACCCCAGCCCCTTCCCCTTTCAGTTTACCCACTGAATCAGGCAGAACCCAGTCCCATTCTCCACCCCAGCCCCTCTCAACCTCAGTTTAGCCCTGGAATCAGGCAGAACCCAGCCCCATTGTCCACCCCAGCCCCCCGGCTGCTGGCCTGTGACCCCAGTGGGCACAGAGGTGCTGACAGACGTCCCCGAGGGTCACAGCCACCCCCAGCCTGCCCAGGCAGACCCAGGCTGGCACAACTCTCCCAGATGTGCTTCATTTGCAGCCATTAGCAGCGAGTGCATGTCTGAGGAGGAGAGGGATGAGCAGACTAATGGTTGGAGACAATTAAGCAGAGGATAAATCAGTGTCAGGCCTCTGCAGAGCGCAGGCAGCCAGGCGCCCGCAGGCTCTGCTCGCAGACTGCACGGGGAAAGGAGACAGCCCGGGCAAAACGGGAATAACTCCCACCAGGGGCTGCCCTTCCCGGGAAAAATGGGAATAACTCCCACCAGGGGCTGCCCTTCCCTCCCTGCAGCTCCCTCTGCCCCCAGTGAGGAGGTGCTGGGGCTGCTCCCAGCGCCTCATCCTCCTCAGGGGCGAGGCTGAAGGAGCCGGGCAGGGTCTGCCACCCTGCTGGCACTGCCAGCTGTGCCCTGCCCTGAGCGCCAGGGTCACTGCAGAGAGATGCCAGCCAGGGGAAGGGCAGTGCCCGGCAGAGGAGGGGTTCAGCCAGCTGCAGCTCTGACAGGGCTGCTCCAGAGTGAGGTGTGGGTGTCAAGGTGGAGCTCCAGAGTGAGGTGTTGGTGTAAATCTGGAGCTCAGGCCATCCTTGGTCTACTCCAGAGTGAGCTATTGGTGTAAATCTAGAGCTCAGGCTGTCCTTGCCCTGCTCCAGAGTAAGGTGTTGGTGTAATTTTGGAGCTCAGGTTGTTTTTGCTCTGCTCCAGAGTGAGCTGTTGGTGTAAATGTGGAGCTCCAGAGTGAGGTGCTGTGTAATTTTGGAGCTCAGGCTGTCCTTGCCCTGCTCCAGAGTGAGCTGTTGGTGTGAATCTGGAGCTCCAGAATGAGATCCTGTGTAATTTTGGAGCTCAGGCTGTCCCTGCCCTGCTCCAGAGTGAGCTGTTGGTGTGAATCTGGAGCAGAATGAGATCCTGTGTAATTTTGGAGCTCAGGCTCTCCCTGCCCTGCTCCAGACCTCTCTGGGCTGGCAGCTCTGGGATGCCCAGGAATGGAGCAGACAGCAGAGCCCACCTGGCCCTGCAGCCTCAGGAGCTCCAGAGAGAGCTGGGACAGAACCTCAGGGACTCCCAAAGCAGCAGGGACAGAATTCCACAGGTCCAGGAACGTCAGGAGAGCTGAGGGAATGGGGAACAGACCCAGCACCACACCAGAGTGGGGAACCTTCCCTAAAGCTCCATCAAATCAAAGCAAAGCTGGGAAAACACTCAAAATTCTCTGCAGGAATGCAAAGCAGGGGACTGGAAGAGAAGAGAGACTCAGAAAGTGAAATAGGAAGGAAATAAAATGGAAAAACATTTCTTTTAGAACACATCCCAGCGGCTCTCCATCCCCTTAACGATCAGGCAGTAAGTGCAGGGATTATATTAAATTTTCCTGATCAATACAGCAGCCATAAAACTGCCCCGACCCTCTGCCCCTCCCTCCAATAAAGAAAGGGAAAATCCAATATGCAAAGGGAGGGATGTCAGAGCTGCAGGGAGGGGACAGCAGGGCAGGGACCGGGGCAGGGGCAGCTGCACCCGGGGCTGCTCCATGGCTCAGGGGCAGGCTCAGGGCACTCCCTCTGCAGTGGAAACCCTGCGTGTCATTCCCCGCTGACCCTGCCTGGCCAGGCTGAGGCACCCACAGGAATTCTGAGCAATCGGCGTCTCCAGCAACGGAACAACTGTCCCTGGCTGTGCCCTGGCGTGGCCCCCGAGCAAGGTCAGTGTCCCAGGCCAGCATTAAGCCAGGCTCCTGAGTCAGCAGAGGCAGGGCTGGGATCAGGGAAAGCCTCAGCTCAGCCCCACCGCCCCTCCTGGCCATGGTCACCTTGGGCAGAGCCCCAAAGCCACCCAGGGGCACCCGGGGCAGGGATTGGGGTCAAGGGGACAGGGCAGGGTGGGGGCAGCAGCCTGAGCCCTCCTGTGGGGCTGGCACCCTCCTGGCTGGGCTGGCACCTGTCCTGCAGCACTGTCAGCTCCCTGGCACAGCCAGCCAAGGCGGCTCCTGGAAATGCCCCCTGCCACAGGAGCAGGATGTTCCCATGGGAATTAATTCTGTTCTCTGAACAAAACCCAGCAGGCAAAGCTCAGGGAAAGACACCCCTTATTATTATTTTGATTTGTAAAATATATTTATATATATTTATAATATAAATATATTTTATAGTATATTTATACTGTATATTACATTGTATATATTATATTGTATTATTATATAGTATTATACTCTATTATATATTATATTTTATATTATACTTATATATTATATTATATCGTTGTACATATTATATATTATATTGTATTGTATATTATTATACTCTATTATATATAATATTGCTATATGTATTGTATTATTATATTATTCTATTTATTATATATTAAATATATATTATTAAATACAAGTATATACTATAAATACATTATTTCTTGTGTAATATTATGTATATGTATATTATGTTTCGTACATTATATTGTATATTGTGAAGCATTATTATTATTATTAAGAAGTATGTTGTGTATTATTATTACTACTACTACTACTATTATTATTATTATTACTATTATTATTATTAACTATATTGGATTTGTATTATATTTTTATTGCTCTGTCTTCTGGGTAACTTTTCCAACTTCCTGCCGGTACAAAGCCCTGTGTGTCACTGTGTCCTTGTCACACGTGGATCTGCCAGAACAATTCCCCAGCCTCCCCCTCTGCCTGCCAGGGCCCTGCACCCCTGAGCTTCACCCAGCAGCACCAAGGGAAAAGGGGAAATGAGGAGAGGAAAAGAGGGAGGATAAACAAAGTTTTCCCAATTGGAGGGAGCAGAGAGGCCTGAAAACCCCAACCCTCCCCATGGGCAGCACAGCCCTAAATCTCCCTGCAGCCTGAGCCTGGAAAAACAAATTAATCATCCTGCAATGTCCCCAGCAAAATGCCCATAAAATTTCATTAATGCTCATGACAGTTCATAAAAATGATCAGTAGGGCTGGCAACTCCAAAATAAGGTGGAAATAAGTATGAAGATGTTTTCACTGTAAGCCTGCTCTGTCATTCAGCTCCCTGCAAGCTCATAAATAAAAAGCAGCTGGAATTGCAGCACCCTGAGGGAGGGAGGAGAGGCATCCCTGAGTGTGGGACCTGTCAGGAGATTTCTGCTCAGCAGGGACAGGGACGTGGGGCTGGCACAGCTGATGGAGCTCAGGGCTCCTCCAACACCCCAGATTCCCCTCATTTTCTCCCCTCACCAAGGGCAGCTGATGAAATATTAAAATAATATTAAAATAATGCAACGCGTGGTATAAAATAATGGGAAAAATGGAAAATAAAATGAGCAGCTTTGATTGGTGCCACTGATAATGTCACCTGTGTCACCCAGCAGAGCTCTGCTGAGTCAGGAGCAGCCTTGACACCTCCACCAGCAGCTGCTTCTCAATCCTGCCCTGCTCTCCTTTCCAAAGCACGGAGCTAAATCACTGCAGTTTCCCATTTTCTCTGCTTCTCCCATCTCCTTTCCCAGGTGTTTTTCACCTCCTCCTTTTCCCCAGCCTGATTTACGTCCCTTTTCCCCTGCTCCATTCCCCTTCAGCAGCTGCACACCCAGCAGGGCAGGTCTGTGACAGCACCTGAACCTGTCTGCCAGCCCTGCTGGAACTGAAATCTGCTTTACAGGGCTGGTGCTGCTCAGATACAGAAAACCCCAAATCCTTCCTCTGCCACACAGCACAACCAGGTTTGTTCCCTTTGGAATGGGCTGGATGGGCAGCTTTTGGCGGCTGGGCTCCTCAGGAAAAGCAAAACTTCTGCTCCCAATAGGAATTACTGAGGTTTCTCCCAGGACAGAGCTAAACTGAAGGGAACAGTCAAGCTGAGGAAGACCAGGAAATGCATCTGACATAAAAACCAGACCATTATTTTATTCCACACACTGGAAGCTCAGAATTATTTTTTTAAGACAGGGATTCTAATTTCCAAAGGTGTTGGCACCCTCAGCTGCCGTTGTGCAGAATCATTGCTCACAGGGCCATTAATTAAGGCACTGTCAGCACTTCCATCCCAAACCTCTGCCTTTTAGGAGTTTATAACAGCCATAAAATTCTGCTCTGGGCTGAAATTTCGCATGGAAGGAATCCATCCCTTTGTATTTGAGAGTCCCAGCACTTGGAGCAGCCAGGCAGGGTTTGCAGTCTAGGGCTGCCTTTCCCAAACCTGCTTTTGTGGTGCTGAGCTGCTGCACCGGCTCCTGGTGCTCACTGTGGGCTGGGTTTGTGCTCCTAATGCTGAAAATTTGGGAATTGTGCGGGTTTGTGGTTCACAGCTACAGCCTGAAACACCAGTTAAACACCAGAGAATTGCTCTGCCCTCACTGCTCCCTGCTGGAGGATGAGCCCACGTGGATCTCCCACCTTCATTATTCCCATGGCCAAGGCTGAATCCCTCTCCAGTTAAAGACATGGACATTGCTCCATCAGTAGCAATAATTTCCCTTTTTTCCATCTCTAACTGAACAGGCTCACACAAAACACCAAAAATTCCCTTTTAGCGAAACTCCAATTTCTCCCTGGGAGCAGATCCTGATTTCCCCAGCACTCAGGAGTGGAGAGAGCCCCCCCAGACCCCACCCTGCCTCCTCCTGCTGCTTTCTCCTCCCTGAGAAGTTTCCCAGCTGCTCAGATTTATTGTTCTCATTCCAACCAACCAAGTTTTCTACAACTCAAGGGCTGCATCCTGATCTGGAAATCCAGAATGAAAGAGACCTTTCAAAATGCCAGGTTTTAGTGCAAATTTCTGGATTTTTAAAGGATGAGAGGAGTTTGTGGCTGCTGGCAGCACATGAAGATAACGCACCACGCCCAGGATATCAGGGGTCACAGAGGAATATTCAGTTTGCAACTGGAGAGCTTCAATTTATGAATTTCTACCTTCTTAGGACCAGAGTAAACTCATAAAAATCGGGCTTTCTTTAGCAATCTCATCAATTCTCTCCTCCGATGTAAAGGGACTGTTTGCCCCACAGCTTCCCCCAAAATAACAACAAAATAGAGGCTGCGTGGGAAGGGGAGGATGAGGAACAAAGGGAGGAAGAAATAAACCCCAGAAGTGCCAGAAATGTTCATTTCCATCCATCAGCACCCAGGAACAATCAGAAACTCTCAGCCCACCACACAGAGAGTGGCCCAAAAACGGTACCTGCAAGAGCTCTCTCGGAAGGAGATGTTCAGATCCCAGTGGGTGTGAATCCTGCAACAACAAACAAACCAAAAACAGAGCTCAGAGACAGGGCTGAGCATTCATCTGCTGCCCCTGAACCCTGCTCCAGCCTGGGGACCTGCAGAGACCCTCAGCCCCAATTCCTGCCCTGTTCAACCCCAATTCCAGCCCCAATTCCTGCCCTGTTCAACCCCAATTCCAGCTCCAATTCCTGCCCAATTCCTGCCCTGTTCAACCCCAGTTCCAGCCCCAATTCCTGCCCTGTTCAACCCCAATTCCAGCCCCAATTCCTGCCTTGGCCAGCCCCCAATTCCAGCCCAAATTCCTGCCTTGGCCAGCCCCCAATTCCAGCCCCAATTCCTGCCCTGTTCAACCCCAATTCCAGCTCCAATTCCTGCCCTGTTCAACCCCAATTCCAGCTCCAATTCCTGCCCTGTTCAACCCCAATTCCAGCCCCAATTCCTGCCCTGTTCAACCCCAATTCCAGCTCCAATTCCTGCCCTGTTCAACCCCAATTCCTGCCCTGTTCAACCCCAATTCCAGCTCCAATTCCTGCCCAATTCCTGCCCAGTTCAACCCCAGTTCCAGCTCCAATTCCTGCCCAATTCCAGCTCCAATTCCTGCCCTGTTCAACCCCAATTCCAGCTCCAATTCCTGCCCTGTTCAACCCCAATTCCAGCTCCAATTCCTGCCCTGTTCAACCCCAATTCCAGCCCAAATTCCTGCCTTGGCCAGCCCCCAATTCCAGCTCCAATTCCTGCCCTGTTCAACCCCAATTCCAGCTCCAATTCCTGCCCTGTTCAACCCCAATTCCTGCCTTGTTCAACCCCAATTCTAGCCCCAATTCCTGCCTTGTTCAACCCCAATTCCAGCTCCAATTCCTGCCCTGTTCAACCCCAATTCCAGCCCCAATTCCTGCCCTGTTCAACCCCAATTCCAGCCCCAATTCCTGCCTTGGCCAGCCCCCAAGTCCAGCCCCAATTCCAGCTCCAATTCCTGCCTTCTCCAGCCCAAATTTCAGCCCCATCCCAGTTTAACCCAGGTTTGCTGAGGCCTGGCCCAGTTCCCCATCCCAGTGTAACCCAGGCCTGGCCCAGTTCCCCATCCCAGTTTAACCAGGCCTGGCCCGGCTCCCCATCCCAGTTTAACCCAGGCCTGGCCCGGCTCCCCATCCCAGTTTAACCCAGTTCTGCTCTCAGTGGGGGCCAGCAAAGCCCCTCAGCCCAGGGGGAGGCCACAGCAGGTGAATTAAGGCCAGAGCAGATGGGGCACAGCCCCTGCAGGGCCCAGCTGTCGTGTCTGGGCTCTGGGGCCGCTGTGCTGCTCCTGATGTCCCCAGGGCCATCACAAGGGGGTCAGGCTGCTCCTGATGTCCCCAGGGCCACCCCCAGAGCCACCCAGGGCCATCAGGAGGGGGTCAGGCTGCTCCTGATGTCCCCAGGGCCATCCCAGGCCATCAGGAGGGGTCACTGTTCCATTCTCCCCCCACTGGGACAGGAGACCCCTGGGCTCCCCTGCCTGAGGGATGAATGCTCAGGGATGCTGGGGCTGGGAGCAGGAGATGCTCCCTGGGCACTGAATTCCTGGTTTTTCCACCTGTTCCTGCCCTCAGGGGAATTCTACCTGTCCCACCTGCCCAGCATACTGCAGCACAGGTCCCAGGGAAGGAAAGAACAAATGCACGAAATCGGGGAAAGGAAAAGAGCAAGGGCACAAAATCAGGGAAAGGAAAAGAGCAAGGGCACACAATCACAGAGAGATTAACCCAGCTGGGAGAATCCTGCTCCCACCAAGGAAATTAAAGCTAACCAAGGGGCACAAACTGCAGGAGAGCACATCCCTGGCAGGCTGGGGATCACTGCCTGGGAGCTCCCACACATTCCTCCTTCATTTCCCAGCAAACCAGGCACAGCAATTACAGTAATTAAAGATTTGAGATAGGGGCACTTTGTGTTTGGGGGGCCCAGCGTTATCAATTGCAGTTATCACATTGTTCTCCCCGTAATGAGACAATCCAGCACTAATTCTGCTGCATTAAAAGCACAATTAAAGGGGCAGGAGGGACAGGGCAGATCACCAAAGCTCCCTGGGAGGGTTCCCTGAGCTCCTGAGCAGCCCAGGTGCATCCCAAAACACATTTCCATTTCCAGCAGCACCCCTGGACAGCTGCAATGATAAAATTAATTACAGGTGGCTTTATGGGCAGAGCTGGCTGCTCCTTCCCTGAGCTGCTGGGGGTACCAGCATCTGTCTGAGCAGGGGGCACAGCTCCTGCACTGCCAGCCAAGGAGCACATAAACCACCAGGAAAGCAATTACAGCCCTCAGCTCCCTCTGCTCTGCTTTTACAGCCTTGTCTCAGGAGCTGAGCCCTGCTGTGCATCACGGGGAGGGGACAGCCCAGGGGCATGGGGCACAGTCCTTTGGGGCTGTGCTCTCTGGGGTCACAGATCCTCTGAAATTCCTGCTTTTCCAGAGGGCTGGGAGCACCTGGAATTTGGGAGCTGAATATTGAGGGCACTGAGGCCTCCCAGGAGAGGATCTGGAATTTGGGAGCTGAATATTGAGGAGAGCCCAGATGAGGGTCACCACTCACTCAAGGCCATCCCTTCTCCTCCTCCTCTAGGGCTGCACAGTCCCAGGAGGAATGTCCATGGCACTGAGAAGAACAGGACCAGAATCCAGCAGCTCCTGCTCCCTGCTGCAGCTCCAGCATTGCTCCCCTGCTCCCAGAGGCTCTC
This sequence comes from Ammospiza nelsoni, assembly GCF_027579445.1. Taxonomy (NCBI): domain Eukaryota; kingdom Metazoa; phylum Chordata; class Aves; order Passeriformes; family Passerellidae; genus Ammospiza; species Ammospiza nelsoni. The sequence goes on from NC_080654.1 coordinate 515,807, forward strand.
AGGATGCTCTGAGGCTTGGAACCAAACATCAAACCCCACAACACCTTGGCTCCCCGGGGCAGGGCTGCCTGTGCCCAGGTTCCTGTGCCCGTGTTCCCCCCAGCCCTGCCTGCAGGTACCTTCTTTTCATGATACTGATGTGCAGATCCTCCTCCTGCTTCACGTGGGGCTGCTGCTGCCCATGGCTCCTGTCGCTGTCCTGGCTGTCCTCGCTGGGGGACAGGAGGGGGCCCAGCTCCTTCTTGGGGACCCTGCTGGGGGGCAGGGGGATGCTCCTCTTCTCTGCCAGCCGGCCCCGGTTCTGCCACGGGAGAGACAAAACCACAGGGTTTGGTGAGGAACCGCAGCATTTCCACAAACGCCACTGAGAAACCTCAGCATTTCCACAAACACCAAACACCACTGAGAAACCTCAGCATTTCCACAAACACCAAACAAAAACTTGTTCATCTCTGTCAGAAAGCTCTTCCTGACCAGCCACAGCAGTCACACACGGCTCACAAAGCACACGTGGCTCACACTCTGTCACTTTTTAAAGGACTTTGCAGCTCAGGCACTTCTGATTGTGATTTCTCCAGTCCTGACCAAGCCCTGCACCTCCAGCCTCTCCCAGCCCTTCATCCCCAGCCTGCCCCTCATCCTCAGTGAGAGGAAAGGAAGGAGGCAGCACAATCAGGCTCCAATCTCTGCCTCCGGAATATTTCCCACCAAATAATCCCACGTCACCATTCAATGAAAGCTTTCCCAGGGAGGTCCTGACCCTGCCAGCAGCAGGAACACCCCGCAAACCACAGAGCTGCACTGCCACTGCCACACAGAATCTGCAATTTCAGCCAATCAAATGGAACCGGATTTCATTTTTAATACAAGTCCCAGTGGAACTGGGATGGGACCCCCAGCGAGGCCAAGAATTGGAAAATATCAAAGCTGTTTGCAAGGTGATTCACGTGCCTGTGATTCAGCCCTCAGAAATAATTATTATTGGATAAAAACCTGCAGGGGAAAGCAGCCCCTGCTCCCAGGTAAGGCTGGGAAGCACAGGGAGCAGCCAGGGAATGCTGGGGCAGCTCTGGGAGCAGGAGCGTTCTAAATCTCTTCCATATGTGAAGGAAATCCTCGAGCCCAGACAGCATTTTCCTCCTCTTTTTATTGATAATAAAGATAGGGGAGAGGAAAGGGGGAGGCTCAGAGAGCCTGGGATGTTTTCCTTTGCTTTTCCCAATAACAAACGTGGGGAATGGCTTTAATTAGGGCGTTACAGAGCAGTGGGGACACATTCCCTGCAGGAGTGGCAGAGTTTGCACTCCCCCTCAGCTGTGATCAGTGCAAACACCTCCCCGAGGGCCGGGATAATCCTGCCCTGTCCCTGTCCCCTGGGCCTTCATTAGCCCCGAGTGCTCCAGGGAAACATCCAGCAATTATTAAATAATAACATAAATGATAATATAAACAATAACAATAAACAACAATTTATAAATAAAACTATATTTATAAGTATAGTTGTATATATAAACTATATACATAAGTATATGTATATTTATAAGTATAAAACTACTTATAAATATACATATATTTATAAATATAACTATCTTTATAGTTGTATATATAAACTATATACATAAGTATATGTATATTTATAAGTATAAAACTACTTATAAATATACATATATTTATAAATATAACTATCTTTATAAATATAAAACTAAATATAAATATATGTGTACATGAAACTGTAAATATAATTATACATGTAAATGTAAATATAACTATACATATAAATGTAAATATGAATATAAGTATTTTTATACATATAAATAAATGTAAATCATAATTATGGATAATCTATATTTTAGATTTAAATATCAAAATAATACATGTAAATAATAAATAGAAATAATAAATCTAAGTAATAATTTTTTTTTTTTCTCTAGAGACATTTCCCCAGCTCTCAGGGAGCAGAGGGTGTGGATGCTCTCACACATTTCCCCGTCTCGCAGGTGAAGGGACAAGGAGCAGAGGGAGGTTCAGAGGATGCTCTCAGGCATTTCCCCTCTGTTCCCAGTGCCAGCTGCGGCACCTCTGGAGCAGCAGAACAACAGGAGCAGCTCCCAGGGCTGTCCCTGTCCCCAGCACCTTCCCTGGCACCACACACAGAACGCTGCAAAACCACCCAAAAACGCCAATTCCCCTCCCCTGTGCCCTTTCCTGCAGTTTTACTCCTTTCCCAGCCTCCCACCCCACACAGCCCTGAGCCTGCAGCCCAGCTCTGCCATTTCCCTGCCACACCTGGGGGATTTCCCAGCAAATTGTATTACTTTATTTGATCAATTGGCCTACAAATTGATTTTCCTGTACAAATAATGAACATTTATGGTTATTTTCCCCATAGACTGCTTTATTTCACGTGTAACAAAGACTGATTTCCTGCAGGTTTCAGACCTGAGCTGCAGTTCCTGTGACCCCTGGCTGATGGATGGCAAAGGGCTCCAAGCACAACTGGAGGCTTTGGGGCTTTTTTTTGCACCCTGAGGTGGCTGCCGGAAGCAAATGTTGGTGCCAGAGCAAGGTATTCCACAGAATAAATGGGAATAAATTGTTTTAGAAGAGATTCAGTGCTGGGATCAGGCCAAGGAAATGCAGGGGAAGGAGATGGGGATAGAGGGCAGAGCTGGAGTGGCCAAATCCCTGCTCATGACAGCCTTGGGGGACTGGCCACATTAAAAATCACCAGAACACTCACCCAGCTGCCAAGAATAAACCCTGCACCCCAAAAATCACCAGAACACTCACCCAGCGGCCAAGGATAAATCCCTATATCCCAAAAATCACCAGAACACTCACCCAGCTGCCAAGGATAAATCCCTATACTCCAAAAATCACCAGGAACACTCACCCAGCTGCAAAGAATAAATTCCTATACTCCAAAAATCACCAGAACACTCACCCAGCTGCAAATTATCAATCCCTGCACCCCAAAAATCACCAGCTCAGCACTCTGTGAGCCCCACCAGGTGACACCACAGGATTTTACAACATTAGTGTTTATAACTAACACTGGGAAATGAGTGACCAATAAATTCAGTGGCTTCCCAAGGAGCACAAGGGAGGGTGCAGGGGGTGTTGGGAGTTGTGTGTTTTGAAGGTAAACACAAAGAGAATATAAAAAAAAGTAATACTAGAGAGGTAAATAATTCATCAAAAGAGTGGAGAACAAGAAGCTGGGAGGGAAGAAAGGAAAAGGAGCAATGCCAGAGGGAAGAGTCTTCTGAGAAGGTGAAAAAATCCCAACCTCACATGGGAGTGGAAGCAGAACCAGAGTCAATTGGAGTAAAACAGAGGGGAAGTTTGGAAATTTGATGTGGAAATGGCCTCTCCCCTCCGGGCACTGAGGAATTCCAGGGTGGGAAGCAGAGCTGGGGTCTGACACCATGGACAGAGCCCTGCAGCAGGGCTGGGGATGCCTGAGGGAATTCCAGGAGCAAAAACCACCCAGAGCCCCAACCCTCACCTGTGACACACTCAGCAGGGCTGGGGATTCCTGAGGGAATTCCAGAATTCCAGCAGCAATCCCACCGAGAGCCCCCAGCCCTGACCTGCTGCACACAAACCCACACTAACACACTGTGCCCACAGCCTGGAGGTTTCCTCAGTTTTTGAACCACAACCTGCTGCACAGCTGGGGTTTGCTGCCAGCCACTCTGCAGCTGCTTTAAGCCCCAGCCCGCCTGCAGAGAGCCAAGTGAAACCACACAATTTCAGAGTGAACACCCTGGGTCTGTCCTGCACCCCAGGCTGGAATGATGCTTGGAAAGGCCCGGGATGAGGTTCCATCTGCATGAGCTCAGGTAAAACACACCTGTGCAGAGCAGGGGAGCTGTGAGAGCACCTCCTGCACAGCAACCTCAGAACCCCAATTTAACCTTTACCTGCTGATTTCCCAGGCCTCTGAAAACAGAGCAGCCCAGGCAAACAGGAGCTGCACCAGTGACACTGTGGCAATCCCAAATCCCCTGAGCTGCAGCAGCCTCGGGCTCCTCCTGATCCTCTTGGGCTCTGCTAAGCAGCTCTGGGTCACCCCTGGGCACTGCAGCGGGCTGGCACAGGGAAAGTGAAATCACACCTGGGCCTGCTTTCCATCTCTTCTTCCTCCTGCAGGAGCCACCACCTGCAAATCACAGCTTTGGATTCACCCCTGCAGACAGCCAGAACCAGGGCGGCACCTGCTTCACAGGTCAGGGAGGAATTCTGCTCCAGGGATTTGGGCCATGGATAAATCCTGCTCCAGAGATCCTTGTCATGAATAAATCCTGCTCCAGGAATCTCTGCCATGGATAAATCCTGCTCCAGGAATTCTTGTCATTGATAAATCCTGCTCCAGGAATTCCTGCCATGGACAAATCCTGCTCCGTGAATTCTTGTCATGGACAAATCCTGCTCCAGGAATTCCTGCCATGGACAAATCCTGCTCCAGGAATCTCTGCCATGGATAAATCCTGCTCCAGAGATCCTTGTCATGAATAAATCCTGCTCCAGGAATTCCTGCCATGGACAAAACTTGCACCAGGAATTCCTGCCATGGACAGCCCTGCCATGGACAAATCCTGCTCCAGGGATTCTTGTCATGGAGAAATCCTGCTCCAGGAATTCCTACCATGGACAAATCATTGCTCCATGAATTCTTATCATGGACAAATCCTGCTCCAGAAATTCCTACTATGGACAAATCCTGCTCCAAGAATTCCTGCCATGGACAGCCCTGCCATGGAGAAATCCTGCTCCAGGAATCTTTCCCTGTATTTCCCTCACTCCAGCTCAAAGCAAAAGTAAAACACCAATGTCAGAGCACAGCACCATGTGCTCTGCACTCCACAGGGTATGGAGCACCATACCAATAATAATTACTTTTACTTACTTAACAGAGGCATCTCTGCACAGGTAAAACCAAGATCAAACCCAGCACAAACCCAAATTCCCATGGAGAAACAGCCAAAATAAGGGTTAAATCAAAGCAGGGTCAAACTCTCGCACCCCTGGGTTCTGCAGGCGCCAGCTCAGGTGTGAGGCAGCTCCTGAGCAGTGAATGCCCCACTAAAACAAACAGGATGAGGAGCACAAATCCCTGCAGAGCCTCCCCAGGCCCAGCTGGATCTGCTGTCCCTGAGCTGCAGGTGAGCCCTGCCCAAACACTGCAGCAGCACCAGGCACACCCCTGCCTCTCTTTGGACACTGGAGCTGCAGGAAAATCCCCTCTGAAATCACATTTGGGGTCGGGAAGGCAAACAAAAGACAAGAGCAGGATTGTGAAAAACAGAAATTAAAGGAATAATAACTGCAGGTTCTTCCACCCAGGCAGCCAAGGGGGGATTTGGGGGAAGGAAGTGATTTAGGGGGAAGCAGTGATTTAGGAGGTGTCCAAGCAGAAACTTCCAAAATTATTCAGGTTTAAATCAGCAAACTTGTGTACTTTGCTCTCAAAGACTTGCAGAATTCCAGTCCAGGGAAGTTCTTGTGACACTTCAGGTTTTTAATGAGCCTCAGAACAATGAGGAAATACAAGGTGAATGGGAAAACACAGCACTGTGACTGTATTTTAAAAAGCTTAAGCAGAATAATCCCAGTAATTTTATAACCCCCAGGAGAAATAATGAAATAGAGGAAACCGAAGAAGTAATAATAAATTAACAGGGGGTGATATAATTTATGCAAATTAAAGCTTGTTAATGGAAAATATGTTAAACCAATATATCTTTTTTTGCTGGGACAATAGTGCCGACACAACGTGCTTGGGTTTCTGCGAGGATGGAAGTTGTGCAGCCCAAGGAAAAGCTCAGCAACTCGGAGCCCATCATTTCAAACACCCTTTAAACACACTTTGTGCAGGTCCTGCAGTGGTTTAAAGACAACAGCACACACATCAAAGGCAGAGCTAAATCCTCCCAAAGCAAGGATGATTTCTGCCCTCTGCACATGCCAGGGGACAGAAATGCTCCCCAGCCTTTGGAATTACTCTGAACTCAACTTCTGCCTCAGAAATCCATCACGGCAAGGTGAGACTTCAAAAAAAATACCCAAACCCAGATCCACAGTGCTGATACAAACCAGCCCAGATCCTGACCTGCACCAGCAGCTCATGAATTTCAAGCCAAAGACGTTGTAAGAAATCACACTGCTAATGCAGGAATTAGAGAATAAATTGGATTTTAATTCTGAATTAAAGGCATTCTGCAGAGGAGCTGTGATTTCTTGTGTTTTCATGTATTTTTGTATTTTCGTATTTTCGTGTATTTTGCCATGAATTTTGCCATGAATTCTGCCATTATTTTTTCCATGAATTTCCCATGAATTTTCCATTATTTCTTCCATTAATTTTCCATGAATTTTTCCATGAACTTTCCCATTAATTTCCCATTATTTTCACCATGTATTTGCCATTAATTTTCCATTAATTTTCCCATGAATTTTGTATTTTCATGTGTTTTCATTTCCTTCCTTTAACTCTAGAACACTGTAATATCTAAGAGTGATGGTGGGCAGTGTTTAAGCAACCCCAGAGCTGTAAATTCCAGTGCAGTGAATCATCCCTGGAGAACCCTGCAGTGCCTTCCTCTGCAAGGGCACCTTAGGGTTAAGTGGGTGAATCACAAGGGGGAAATAAAAGAGGAATTGATATTATTTGTCCCCTCTGGGAGAGGAAAAAAGAAAATAAAATTAAAAAGAGGCAGGTTTGTGCGGCTCACCCCGTGCCACAGAAAAAGAGATCTCAAGAACCACAGCTGCGACGAGCAGCAGGGAAAGTTATTGATCTGAAAGAATTCATTTTTATTATAAGGGCTGGTACTTTTACTTATTTAATAAAGGCCTGGCGTCAAATCAGCGAGAATTCCAGGATTATCTAATTCCATCTAATCTCATTCAATCACCGATGCTGCAGAGAGGAATGTTTGCCCTTTCCTGTCTGCAGGGGCCATCCCTGGTTGTCCTGGCAACCCAGCAGCAGCAGCAGCAGCTCCATCCCAGCCCTGGCACTCCCCAGCCAGCTGGGATAAGGGGGATCACGGCGGGCTGGGGTCCCAGGGGGCTCTGGGATGGGCTGGGCAGGGAGCAGGAGCTGTGGGGTGGGATCCAGCCCAGCCCCAGAGCTCTGAGAAACACAAACCCCAGGCAGGGAACAGCCAAGAGTCCTGCCCAGGAGCTCTGCTGGCTTACAGCTCCTTTAAAGTCCTTTAAAGGTGCTTTAGGAAAGTCCTTTAGAGGTCCTGGAGTCCTTTAAAATCCCAGAGCTGCTGCTGAAACCAATCCCTGCACTGAACTGGGCACCAGCTCCAAGCAAACACAACTCTTCTAAAATAATACAGAAAATACAGAAAATAATATTTTGGGTCAAGGAATAATTAAATAAAAACAGGGAGGATTTCTTTTCCAAACCCAGGGCCAATCACAAAACCCCAGGCGTGGAAGGAACCCTAAATCCCAGCCCATGGCAATGGCAAATGGCCAATTCCAGCCCTAAATTCCTGTCCCACGGTGGCAGGTGCCCCACGGCAGGGACAGCTCCAGCAGGATTCCAGCAGGGACCTCCTCCTGCTCTCCCTGTGCCACAGCTGAGCCACAAGGAGCCCTCTGCAGAGCCCAGCACCCCTGCAGCCCTGACCTGATGGGCAATTCCAAATTAATGAAGGTTCTGAGGGCACCCTTTGCCTCCCAGCTCCCTCTGAGCCAGGCCAGCGAGCCTGGACACACAGCAGAGCAAATTAACACCAGGTGCCTGTGCCCTGAAGCACCACAGACAGCCCTAAGCACTTTAATGACATCTCTAAATAATTCTGACAGCAAAATTACTTCTCCTGTGTCACCTCTGGGCTGCCCTTGACGCGGCACTAACGAGGTGATGCTGCTTCCCCTGCTCCCCCACGTTTATTTGTCTGTCTTTCCTTCCTCAGAGCGGAATTCCAGCAGCACTGCCGGGCTGCTGGGTCACACTGAGGGCTCAGGAATTGCCTTTTCCTGCAGCAGGGAATGCTGAAGTGCTGCGGGGTGAGGGATCCCTGGGAGCATCCCAAGGAGAAGATGATGTGATCCCGTCAGAGGAGCCCTCCCACACCAAGCACAGCTGGGATTTTCCTTCCCTCTCTCCCCTGGCCTGCTTTCCACAAGCCCTGAGCTCACACAGGGCCCCTGCTCTGCCCCTCCATCCCCACTGTCTCCTCTCCAGAGCAGGGATCTTCACCTTCACCCCAGCCCTGCACCAGGCAAACCTCACCCCTCTGGAGCCCCTCAAAGCCCCTCCGAGATAAAATTATTTCCTTAAACCACAGCTGCTCCTACATCTCTGCTGTTCCCTCCCAAGCCTGCAATCCAATTAATATTTTCCTTTCCAGAGGGTATTTAATAATCCACAAAATTAAATCCTTCAGCATTGTGCTGGCACTGTCAGTGCCATTGATCTGGGCTGGTTGTGCCTCTGTGCAGAACAATAACTGCTCCTGCTGCTGCTTGTGCTGCCCAGGAGCAGAACTGGGACCGTCAGCAGCAACTCCCACACCCCAAAGAGCTTTCACAGCCACCCTGATCCCCATTTCCAGCTGTTTGCAATGGGAAAAGAGGATGGGGACTATCCCATGCAGAGCTGGGACCATCAGCAGCAACTTCCACACCCCAAAGAGCTTTCACAGCCACCCTGATTCCATTTCCAGGTGTTTGCCATGGAAAAGAGGAAGAGGAGCAGAGCTGGGACCATCAGCAATAACTTCCACCCCAAAGAGCCTTTCACAGCCACCCTGATTCCATTTCCAGGTGTTTGCCATGGAAAAGAGGAAGAGGAGCAGAGCTGGGACCATCAGCAATAACTTCCACCCCAAAGAGCCTTTCACAGCCACCCTGATTCCATTTCCAGGTGTTTGCCATGGAAAAGAGGATGAGGAGCAGGGCTGGGACCATCAGCAGCAACTTCCACTCCAAGAGCATTTCACAGCACCTCTCCAGCCACCCTGATCCCCATTCCCAGCTGTTTGCCCCCCAGAACCCCCTCTGCAATGCTCCCTGGCCCCACAGCAGTGGATTTTGGGGACCTTTCTGTGTCAGCAGCAGCACAGGGGCTCCCACTGCCCCCAGAGCAGGAGCCCTGGGAGCTGGACCAAGCTCAGCACCCCAAACTCAGCACTGGGGGGGCTTTGGGGGTCCCTCACCCCATTTCAGAGCAGGAGTCACCTCATCTCCATAAAGCTGAAACCTGACAGAGATTGAACCAACTTCTGTTAAGAATTCACCCTGCAAGTCTGCAGTGCAGCACAGGTTAAAATGCACCTGGGCCAAGTCCTTTAAAACAACAAAACAGAACCAAAACAACCCTGCAAACAAACAGAAAGAGCCCATCTATCCCAAAACCTCCAACAAACACTAACCTGAACTGAAATGAGCTGGATTAAAAGCAACAAGCCAAATCAGCATGAAACCACAAATAAAAACCAACAGACTGTGCCAAAGTCCTTGGGGGGATTTGGAAGTTTCTAAGTCTGCTTTACAGAGGGGCTTTTTCCACATTCATGAGGCTGCCCCGAGGGCACAAAGGCAGAGTTATGGAAACAGCCCCTGCACACAAACCCCAACATTCTCCAGTCCCATCCCTGAACCCAGAGCAGCTCAGAGAGGAACCCAAATCTGATCTACTCAGTTAACAGTGAAATTTCAGAATTAATCCTGCCGAGGAAATTCTGCAGCAGGCAAAGTCCCCTTGGCACAGCAAAGTTCTCCTGGAGGACTCGTGCCTGGTATGGGAGATTCCCTTTTTGATGAAAACCTCTGAATTTGGATCCCACCATGCCCTGGAGCCCCTGGATGTCCCTTCCTTGCCCTGCTCTGCTCCCAAGGAAACTGTGGAGCAGCCAGGGAAGGACAGAAAGGAGCCCAGCACCAGGAGTGACACAGAGCCACTCTGGGGACACTCAGAGCTGCCTTCCACCCAAAACAGGGCCCAGGAGGAGGCTCAGGAACCTCAGGGCTAACAAACAGATTTGGTCCTCACTGGCATTGTTGAAGTTAGCAGCACAGAGTTCCTCCCTCCATCCCTGACAAAGTCTTGGACTGGGGCCTGAACCTCGGGGCAGCAAAGGAAAACAACAACCACGATGAGGAAAGCAAAAAGCAGCAAATAAAGGAATCACACATAAATCAAACCAAGAGCAAAACACAGCCCAGCAAATTAATTCCCACTGTCAGTGCTCAGCCCTGCACAGCCACCCTGTGCCTCTGCATGGGATGGACAGGGGCAAACCCCAAACATCATTTATGGCTCCTTTTGTTTGTTTGTTTGAATGTGGCCATGCCACAACAGATCTGGGGAAAGGGGTCTTCTCTACCTCAACCCCATAAGAGCCACCTTTCCAACAGAAACCCTATCCCAGAAACCAAATATCCATGGGAAACAGAGGGAAAAGAGGATGAGGAGCAGCCAGCCTCCAGCCCTAACTCCCCTTCAGAGGCTGCACCAGAGAATGGAACACACAGCAAGGGTCACACTCTGTCTGTAAGGGAAACAATCCAGTGGTTAGGTTTGTCCGTCCTAAAGAGAAGGGAGGGAGGGGCAGACAGAAGGATGGAGGGACAGAAGGATGGGTGGGCAGACAGGGGGATGAATGGAGGGACAGAAGGACAGATGGAGAGAAAGACAGATGGAGAGAAGGATGGAAGGATGCAAAGAAGGATGGAGGGATGCATGGATGGATGGATGGATGCATGGATCCATGGATGGAAGGATGAAAGGATTGATGATGGATGGATGGATGGATGGATGGATGATTGATGGATGGATGGACGGACGGATGCCTGGCTGCCGGCCGGCGGCGCGGGGGCAGGCCGGGGGCGGAGGCGCCGCCGGGGCCGCTCCCCCCGAGGCTCGGCGCAGGAAACCGGCGGTCGGTGCGGAGCGGCCCCGGCGCCGGCCCCGTCTGCAGCTGCAGCGCGAGCGGCGCGGGCGGCGGGGGGCGGGCGCCGGCCCCGGGGCCGCCGGGTCACGGGCGGGGAACGCGGCGCCAGCGGCGGCCGGGGGGAGCGGGGGGAGCGGGGGGAACGGGGGGAACGGGGGGAGCGGGCTCGCAGCCCGGCCCGGGGCGCTGCCAGCCCGGGGCTGCGCTCGCTGCAATTTCCCCTCCAGACCGAGCGCGGGGCTCGGAACCGCCGGCCCTGCCCCGGGGCTGCTCGGGACTGGCGGGGGACACACACAGGGGACACGCTCGGGGATGCCAGGGGACACACACAGGGGACACGCTCGGGACTGGCGGGGGACACACACAGGGGACACGCTCGGGGATGCCAGGGGACACACACGGGACACGCACGGGGGACACGGTCACCGCTCCCGCAGGGACAGCCGGGCTCAGCCCGGAGCACAGCGCTGCCTTTGCTGCCCGATGGGCTGATGGGTCACGCAGAGGTGCAGACCCTGCCTTGCCCCTGCCACGGCACTGCCCGAGTTCTGCCGGCCCATCCCCGCTGTCCAAGGACCGATTGCAGAGCGTGGAAGCAGCTGCAGACAGGATGAGCTCCCCATCTGCACAGCCCCACTGATCACACAGGACCAGGCACTGCCAGTCTCTGTCATCTGCATTATAAATAAAGCATTTCTACTTCTGAGGAGAATCAGCCCCTGATTCTCGAATGGGCAATCACTAAATGGGGAAATAAAAACCATGCCCAATGACTAATCCTCCTCCTTGTGTGGCTGCTCTGGATGTGCAGTGGATGCAGCTACCACAAAGAATTCAGGTTCAAAATGTGGAACTGTCCTTTGGTCAGGGACTTGAGCTAAGTACAGCACAGAAAGTGCAGGGAGCACTGAGAAACAGCTCTGACAGAGCTCCTCACTGGGCTCTGGCCTTGCTGTGCAAATTCTGACATCCTAAACCCCTTTCCCAGCTGGGGAAGCAGTGGAAGGCAAATCCAGAAAGATTTATTTCTCCTTGCCCAAAGCTGCACCAACCTCTTTTTTCCCCTCTAGCTGTACTTTCCAAACCCAGCTCTCAAATACTGTACCACACACTGGCTTCATGCAGAGCTGTCTGTGCTGGAAATGCACCTGAAAACCCTGAAAATGCTGCTGCTAGGAAAGTGCATAGTGAATGTTGGGTACTGCTAGCCCAGAAAACACCCAGCAGCCAGCATCACCTGGCCAGGCACTGCTCAGCATGCCCACAGCATCACCTGGCCAGGCACTGCTCACATCCCCACACAGCATCACCTGGCCAGGCACTGCTCACATCCCCACACAGCATCACCTGGCCAGGCACTGCTCACATCCCCACAGCATCACCTGGCCAGGCACTGCTCACATCCCCACAGCATCACCTGGCCAAGCACTGCTCACATCCCCACACAGCATCACCTGGCCAAGCACTGCTCACATCCCCACACAGCATCACCTGGCCAGGCACTGCTCACATCCCCACAGCATCACCTGGCCAGGCACTGCTCACATCCTCACACAGCATCACCTGGCCAAGCACTGCTCACATCCCCACACAGCATCACAAAAGATCTACAAAAGCCACAAGTGAGCTATGGCACGAACGATGCTCAAGCTGTGAGCATTTGAGTTGTTCCTCATGCAGCTCACCTCACCAGGGTTTGTACAATGCCTGCTCTCACTCTAACACGTGGGCAACAATTACATTTCCCTTTTGCTTTATTTAGCCACTTTCACACCTGTGCACAACGCACTGAAACCAAGGGGTGGGACCACCAAAGAGGCTCCTCAATGATTTGCCTCTGCACACACACAGAGCTCCCCCTGAAAACCAAAAAATGCCACCGAGTGCTGCTTCCTTCGGCTCAAACACTGCCCAATAAATGCCACCGAGTGCTGCTTCCCTCAGCTCAAACACTGCTCTCTTGCCGTCTGCTCTGCTTCCAAGCTCCTCTCTAACACTGCTGGAACCCTCCCAGGGCAGGCAGGGCTCTGGCAGCCTCCACGACCCTCGCAGATCACGGTTCCACCAGCACAAAAGCAAAGAGAATTTTTCTTTTTCTTTTTTTTTTTTTTTTTTTTTTTAAGGGAAGGAGGCAGAGGAGAGGGAAGATGTCTTAACCAAAGCACATAGTTTAACAATAATCTTACCACTGGAGACGAAATTCGACACCCAGGGCAATCACAGATTGGAGGATGTACCTGTAAGATTCCTTTGGACATAAGAGTCTTCAAACTTTTCCCTATATGCAGAAGACGAGAAAAAGCACAAGAAGAAAAAGAAATCAGCACGTTTATAAAAGGAAAGTATTTAGGGAAGGGGGGACGGGAGAGGCACGAGTCTGCTTCCATATAAACAGCCCTCCCCTTGCCTGCCCAGCAGCACCATCCCCAACTGCAATGCAACCGAGTTTGTGCCCCGAGGGTCCCGGGGAAAGGGAGCCCAGCACAGCCCGGCACGGCCCCAGCAAGAACCGGGTAGAGGAGCCCCGCACAGCCCGGTACAATGCCCGCAGGTCCCGGGAAGGGGAGCCCGGCACAGCCCGGTACAATGCCCGCGGGTCCCGGGAAGGGGAGCCCGGCACAGCTCGGTACAGTCCCGGCAGGTCCCGGGAAGAGGAGCCCCGCACAGCCCGGTACAATGCCCGCAGGTCCCGGGGAAGGGGAGCCCGGCACAGCCCGGTACAGTCCCGGCAGGTCCCGGGAAGGGGAGCCCGGCACAGCCCGGTACAATGCCCGCAGGAACCGGGGAAGGGGAGCCCGGCACGGCCCGGTACAGTCCCGGCAGGTCCCGGGAAGGGGAGCCCGGCACAGCCCGGTACAGTCCCGGCAGGTCCCGGGAAGGGGAGCCCGGCACAGCCCGGTACAGTCCCGGCAGGTCCCGGGAAGGGGAGCCCGGCACAGCCCGGTACAATGCCCGCAGGTCCCGGGGAAGGGGAGCCCGGCACGGCCCGGTACAGTCCCGGCAGGTCCCGGGAAGGGGAGCCCGGCACAGCCCGGTACAATCCCCGCGGGTCCCGGGAAGGGGAGCCCGGCACAGCCCGGTACAATCCCCGCGGGTCCCGGGAAGGGGAGCCCGGCACGGCCCCCGGGGGTCTCAGGAAGGGGAGCCCCGCACGGCCCCCTTAGCCCCGCCGGGCTCGGTGCCGGCGCTGCCGCAGTCCCGGGGAAGCGGAGGCGCTCCCGCAGCCCCCGCAGCGGGCACGGCCCCGGGCACCTCCCGCCGCTCCTCCTGACTCACCCCAGAGCGACTGAGGCTTCCCGAAGGCAGCGGGAGCGCAGCCATCAAAGCGCCGGGCGGCGGCAATTAGCGCGGCCCCCGCTCTCCGGCGATCAATGCCGCGCCGAGGTGTCAGTCACCTCCTAATCGCTCCTCAGCCCCCCGGGCCGCCGCCTCCAGCTCTGGGCTCATTAGGAGCCGCCCGGGCCGTGCCCGCCCGCCCCCGCCGCTCCCCCCGGGCCCGCTCTCCACCTGCCGCCCGCAGCAGCGGAGCCGCGACTGGGGCGCCGGCTCGGGCGGGGAGGGGAGGGAGGCAGGGCAGGCGCCCGTCAGCAGCCGCCGGCGCCGCGGAGGGCCCGCACCACCCAGCTGCGAGGGGAACACCCCCGAGCCCCGCCCGCCGCCCCGCCGGTGCCGGCCCGGGCCGCGCTGCCGCTCCCCGCGGCGCCGCCGCCGCCACCGACACCGACACCGCCACCGCCGGCGGCGCGCAGGGGCGGCGGGAGGGAGGGCGGGGGGCCACCGACAGCCCCGAGCCCCCGGCACCGAGCACCCCGAGCCCCGGGCACCCCGAGCCCCCCAAGCCCCTGGTACCGAGCACCCCAAGCCACCGAGCCCCCCGAGCCCCGGGGCTCGCACCCCGCCACCCGCCCGCTGTTCAAATCTCTCTCCGCCCGCGCCACATCAAACTTCTCCCCGGCGGAGAGGAGCCCCCCAAATCCCCCCCGCCTTCCCAAACACCCAACGCCACCCCAAAGGGAAGCGTTCCCAAATGGCTCGGAAAAGTTCGGCGGTACCGGGGCGCGGCGATCCGCAGAGAGGGGCCGGGGGAGCGGGGAGGGGGCTCGGTTCTGCCCGAGCACGGGGCGAGAGGGAGGATGCGAGGAGGAGCGGGGCGGCGCGGGGACCCCGGCGCTGCCTTTACCTTTGTGCCTGATGCTGCGCTTCCAGTCCTTGGCCGTCTCCCTGCCGCTGACGAACTGGAACTCGTTGGGGGTGAGCCACTCTCCCCGGTACCGGATGGAGGGTCCTTTGCTGCCTTGGCACAACTTATTGATGTAGAGCAGCGCCTTGTTCTCCCCGCACTCCACCTCGATGCAAGGCTCCCCGTTGTCAAAGAAGGGCTGGAAATCCGGGATGGAGGAGAACCTCTCCAGCATCAGGTCCTCGGGGAGGTGCTGGGGGTGGTGCGGGTGGGGCTCCTGGAAGCCCAGGTACGCGCGGTGGGCGAAGATGTGCTCGTACGCCGGCGGGTGCGGGGTGACCACCGGCATGGCAGCGGCGGCCAGGGGCGCCAGGTACTCGGGTAGGGTTTCCATGGGCTGGTTAAAAGCCGCCAGGGCCATCTCCTCCCTGTCAAGTCGCTCCTTCTTGATGGCAGGCATGGTGCCGCCGCGCTCCCCGTGCGCCCCGGCGTCTCCGAAGCACAGCGGCTCCAATGCCTCCGGCTCAACTTGCCCTGGCTCCGGCTGGAGTTTGGCTGAAATGCGCCAGCAGCAGCAGCAGCAGCAGCAGCACAGGCACCTTTGGCGCTCGGGTGCCGGAGGTGGCTGGTATCCCCCGGAGCAGACCGCTAACAAATCTCCTGGGCTGGCTCCCCAGCAGAGCTGTCCGGGATCCCTCTCCCACGGAGAGCCTAATGGACCGTAGACCCGGGAGCTGCCGTGTGCCTCGCAGATCTGCCCCTCCGGACTAATACCTGACATCTCGGAGAGGTCTCTGCTGCCGTAGACATTATTTTGGTTTAAGGAGAAAAAAAAAAAAAAAAAAAAAAAAAAAAAAAAAAAAAAAAGCTTATTGATTCCCCTAGATCAACCCACCTTCTCGCCAGGCTGGAGGGTTCCCCGCCGCCCAGCCAGCCAGCCAGCCCCCTTTCACCCTGCCCCCCTGCTTCCTTTAAACTGACACCTGGTTTATTTATTTATATGCAATAATTAAAATTAAACGCTGCGCCCCCGCCGCCGCCGCGCGCCCCCTCCCCGCCCCGCCGGCGCCCGGCGGGAGGACGGAGCCGCGGCCGGTGCCGGCTCTGCCCGCGGGGCCCCAGACGCCCGGGCGGCGGCGAACTTTCCCCGGGGCCGCCGCCTCCCTTCACCTGCGCCGCGGCCTCGCCCCGCTCCCGGCGGAGCCGCTCCGCTCCCCGCCGGCCGCGTTTGAATCCCCGCTCCCGCAGGAAGCGTGCACCAACGCGGGGCCGCGCTCCTCGCCCCTCTGTGTACACACATATAAATACATATATCTACAAATACAAGCGCTCCGCACACGCACAGCCGCACGGACATCTACAGAGCCGTCCCCGCCAGCGCTGCGCTCCCCGCAGCCCCCGGGCCGGGCCGGGCCCCCGAGCCGGGACAGACACGCATTGATCGGGGCTCAGAAGTCACCGCACAGTTCGGAGACTCCGACCAAACAAGATTTCCCTCCGCCGCCGCCGCTTCTCTAACTTGGCCCATTTAAACAGCGGAGGCGCTGGGAAGCGCCGCGCCGGCGGCGGCGAGGGGGTGAGCGACGGACGGCGGGGCCAGCGCCGGCTCAGCCAGCCCGGGGCCACCGGGGGGACACAGACCCGCGGGGACACGGCCGGGACTCGCTGTGCCACCCCCGGAACCCCCGGGCACGGGGCTGGCAGTGCCCGGCCGATGGGAGCTGGATCCGGGATGGATGGATGGATGGATGGATGGATGGATGGATGGATGGATGGATGGATGGATGGATGGATGGAGGGATGGATGTGGATAGATCCATGGATGGATGGATGATGGAGGGATGTGGATAGATCCATGGAGGGATGGAGGGACGGATGGATGGAGGGATGGATGTGGATAGATCCATGGATGGATGGATGGATGGATGGATGGATGGATGGATGGATGGATGGATGGAGATAGATCCATGGATGCATGGACGGATGGATCACGGGATAGAGAGATCAAGGGATGGATGGATCCATGAATCCATGGATGGAGGGATGGATCCATGGATGGACAGAAGGACACACTGGGTGAATTTGTTTTCTGTCACAAACTGTGGCAGACACAGCACAAGGTCC
This sequence comes from Ammospiza nelsoni, assembly GCF_027579445.1. Classification (NCBI taxonomy): domain Eukaryota; kingdom Metazoa; phylum Chordata; class Aves; order Passeriformes; family Passerellidae; genus Ammospiza; species Ammospiza nelsoni. The sequence goes on from NC_080654.1 coordinate 533,033, forward strand.
ATGTGGAACTGCCCCGAGAGGACGAGGTGGCCCAAAATGAAGCTGTGTGGTTGTCACAGGGATGTGTCACCTCAGCAGGATGGAGCTCCCTGCCTCTGGATGCCAAAGTGGGATCCAATGGGCAGGAGGAATCCTACCCAGGATGGGAACGACAATAAATTATCCCCCTAACCATGGGACAATAAATGTGCCCACGAGTCTCTGGCAGTGGCAGAGCAGTGGGAGCTGTGTGTGAGCGCTGCCTCAGAGCTCCCAGAACCACACAGAGCTCCCAGTTTGTCCCAGGCCGTGTCCCCTGACTTACCTGCCTGCAGGGTGGGCTGGGGACAGTCTGACCCTGCCCTGCAGCCGGTGAGGAGTGGCTTTGCTGTGTGCCATCAGCCCCTGGCAGAGCCATTGCTGAGCCACCTGACACCGCCCTTGTTTTGTGCCATTTTATCCTCCAGGAGCTCCAGCTCTGGGATCCATCTTTGGCTCTGATGAAGGAGGCACATCCACAGACCCATCAAACCCTCTCATTGAGGCTTTCAGGCTTAGGCTCTTATTCTTAATGCTCGTGATTGCCTGAGATGACAGGGGGAAAATCACCTTCTATTATCACCTAATGATCCAAGGAGAATGCTTGGGAGAGGCTGTGGGAGACACAGACATTGCTGTGGCAGCCAGAGCATCCTGGATGGAGGGCAGAGGGGCTGTGTTGTGAGAGGGGCTCATCTTGCCTTCCAAAACCCTTCATTCTATCACATCCAACTGCACTGGGCTCTCACTCTTGGCTTCCAAAACCCTTCATTCTATCACATCCAACTGCCTGGGCTCTTGAGAGCCTTGGGTTCTTCCTCAGCCTTCCCTTGACTCCATCTCCTTTGCAGCTTCCTGGGCCTGAATTCCTTGCACTTTTTTAAGGGAGTGGGGGTATTTTCTCGAAGCTTCTTTCCTTTACAGCCATCAGGGCTGTTACCCTTCCACCTCCAAGGGCAGGGACAGCTTGGCCACAGCCTCTCCAAGGGAAGGCCCCGTGTTTGCTCCAGGAGGGGTGACAGGAGAGCAGGGCAGGAGCGGCCCCCATCCTGCAGGAGCCTCTCCCACACGGGGAAGATGCTCTGGCAGATCTCAGGGAAGTTTGGGGGTGCAAGAGGCGCAGGCTGGGACTGATGCCATCCCTGTCCCAAGCACTGGGGTCACTGAGGGCTCCTGCCTGCAGAGAGCAGAGCTCTGAGCTCCCAGCAGAGCCCGGAGTTGCTCAGCTCCAGTCTCTAATAGCAGAGCTTTTGGGATTAGTGTAAACAGATTCACCCCTGGAGAGCGGATCAGAGAGCAGCAGGCAAATCCGTGCACATGTGGAGAGAGGGGAGCCAGGTTTGCTCTGCACACTCCCCAAACTGGAACAGGTTCCCAGTCTGGGGCAGGGATCTCTCTCTGAGCTTTTTGTTGTTGTGTGTTTCCAGGGCAGCAGGCAAAGTGAAAGCATGAGTCTTCATTTGCTCACTGCCACAGCAAACGGAGTAAATAGCGATCATTTCTCAGCATCCCTTCCCCACCTCTGGGATACATCACCTGGGATTGAAACAAAACCTCTGTCTCAGGTCAATGTGTCAACAACTGCCAGAGTTACCTGTGCCAGAAAGTGCTTCCTAAGTGGAGATAATGCTCCAAGCACAGCTCTTACACTTAAGAAAGAAAGATTTTCCTCCACATCCTATCACCAGTTTCAGGGACAAATTCCTTATCCTGGACATTCCTCCACTATTCAACCAATAAAAGAAGAGAAAACTTCCTAGATGTGAGTTATTTACATGTGCTTCAGCAAACCCCTGAGTTTCTAACTCACATCAAAGGTCCTTTGAGCTGTTTTAAAACCTGATTGCAGGGGCAGGCCCTCATGGCAGATACAGGAAAGACAGGTTGAGGCTGGGAGGAGAGAGAAACCCAGCTACCTGTGAGGTGAGCAATCTCCAGAGAGGGATCCGGAGCTCCTGTCCCTGCAGGATCCAGCACAGATTCCATCCTGAGCTCCTGGATCCAGCACAGATTCCATCCAGAGCTCCTGTTTGTGCAGGATCCAGCACAGATTCCATCCAGAGATCCTGGATCCATCCATAAACAGATCCCATCCACAAACAGACCCCGTCCACAATCAGGTCCCATCCACAGCCCAACCCTCTCCCCAGCAAAGGGCAGGGAGGAGAGCAGGGAGCCACCCCAGCAGCTCCTGAGGCAGCCAGAGCCATCCCTCGGGCTGTCCCCAGCTTTGGGGACACCGGGGCTGTGCCCCAGCCGGGCTTCCCTGGCTTTGTCCTCCCCTCCCAGCTCCTGCCAGGGATGGGGAGTGCAGCAGGAGCAGCCCCAGGCCAGACTGCTTCATTAGCAGAGATGTTCTGACAGCCCAGCCAGCCTGGGGAGGGCACGGGTGGCTCTTCAGGGCAGGGAGGGCACCGGGAAAGACTTTCCCTATAAAAATGCTTTCCCAGGAATTCTGGGCTCTTCCCTTTAATCCTGCTGCTGCAGAACGCTGCCTTTGGTTGGGCTGGAAGTGGAACACCGTGGTCCCTTCTGCACATTGGTTATATTGGGACAAACCCACCAAAATCATCCCCACAAACAGTCCCAGGCCCGAGCAGTGAGCTCACAAACACAATCCCAGAGCTCTGTACTCAGCCCTCACTCACTCCTGGGGCAGGACCACACCAGGGCTCCTCTTGTTTGGTTCCGTTTTCTTTCAAATCCTACAATCCAATAAAAACAGTCTGCTGGATGTAAACCACAGCTGTGCTGCAACAGAGGGCTTTAATCAAACAGAAACTTAGATAGGAGATAAGGAAGGGATAACCAAAACAAAACAAAGGGAATTTCAAAAAACATGTAAATTGGCATTTGCATATTTGGATCTTCTCGTGGTGATTTGAGTTTCTCAGGAGAGGAGCAACTCCTCTGCTCCTTCACCAGTGCAGAGTGCAGAGGAAAGCTGCTGCTGCAGGGGCTCACCACTGAGTTTATTTGTTGTCAGCCTTCCAGAAGGGATCTTTTCTACGTGTGGAGTCGGGCATTCCAACCCCTGCCTGCTCTGCTTCACCGTGGGACTGCAGCAGCACCTGGGGACTGCAGACTCAGGTGCTTCACTCTCCAGCCTGGGAGCAAACGTCTCTGTGAAACTCCTGAGGCGTTTCCAGCCCATCCTGGGGATTTGCAGAGCTCTGTTTCTCCCAGGTTCAATAACTGAGCCTCTGAGCAAAACCAGGGAATTGTGAGCAGCAGCACAGCACACGTGGCAAAGGCAGAAATGTCAGAGCAAGCTGCTTACAGATCATTTTAATGCCTAAAATTATTATCTGAGCTCTCTGGCAAACACAAATCACTGGGAAGGGTTCGTTTGTCACACATCCTCCTTTAGCCAAAACTGCTGCACACAGCCATGGCACCCTGGGTTCCAGCACACATTTCCTCCCTGATTACCTGGGAAAGGCTGGCCAGGAAGGTGAGGCCCAGCCCTGAGGATGAGGAGCAGAGGAAGGAGACCTTTAGGAGTTCCTGTTGTCCCTTTTAGGTCCAGCCAGCAGCAGCCACTTCTCTGCACCCATCAGCCATAAAGCACTGCTCGGGGGTTAGAGCAGCTCTGACCCCCAAATAAAAGAGCCTAATGCACTGTAAATATCCAGGAGACCCTCAAGTCTATTACAGCCCGGCTTTTCAGGAGTCTGTCTCTCTGCTATGGTCTGTGCTCACAATTACAGCAAAACACTGATTAGGGTGCACATGGGAGCAGCACAGGAAGCAAATATAAAATTGTCCTAAGCAAGTAACTGCATTTGTAAGGACGGCATTGCTTTTAATTAGCCTTAATTTCCAAAGAATTATTGCTTGCTCAAAAAAAAATATATAAAATCTTTATGGATCCATGAATTATTGAGCACAGGGTTCTCCCCCTGCCTCCTGCTGGTACCTGGGGAGCAGCCCCAGCATTACTCACCAGGGAATTCTGAGTTTGACTGCAGGAATGCCTGCTGCTCCAGCCCATTCAGTATTTCTGTCAGAACCTCAAGGACTGGATCAGCTCTGGCCGAGTGAAAATGGAAATCAAGTCCCAGTCTGGATTAACCTCCACAGCAGCAGTGTGCTGTGTTTGCTGGGAGAGATCTGTGTTTGCACACAAGAAAAGGGAACTGTAAGGATGTCTGTGACAAAAAAAAAGAGTACATTCAAGAGAAAACAGGAATAAATCTCAGCAGTACCTCAGCAGGGACTGGGAGGTGAGAGGTGTCCCCAGCATTCCCTCAGCAGAGCACTGGAAACACCTCTGGCACTGTCCCTTGATTCAGGACACCTCCTTCCCTCCCTCTGGAACCCCCTCCAATTATCAGATGAAATGCAGGAGGATCAAAAGCAGAGTCCCTGCTCTCTCGAGGATAATCAGAGTGGGGGGTAATTAGTAATTGGTAATTAGCAGCCCTGAGTGCTGCTGAGCACCTTTCCCTCGTTAGCAATGCCCAGCTCCCCTCCTGTGTCCCCCCTCACCAAGAGCTGCCCTGACCGAGCTTTGGGGAGCCTGGACGTGGCCACAACCAGGGGACACCACAACAGAAATAATAAATAGACAGTTAAACAACAGCTACATAATATTTCCATTGCTGCCTGCTTTCCCTTGTGTCCCAGGAGCTCTGTCAGGGTGGGAGAGCTGTTCCCACTCTTTCTCACCTGGGTAATGCCCTGCAAGCAGCACACAAGGTTCAAGTCTGAAGGGCCCCTTAATGATCACGGGATCAGCTGTCAGGAGTGAGGCTGAATTATGAGTTCCTTGTCCTTGCAGGAGAAATGGGGTGGCCTGTCTGTCACATGTGGGGACCCTGGAGTTTCTCAGAGGACCAGGGTTAAGTGCCTGTGCTCTCCAGGGAGAGCAGCAGCCAGGAACTCTACTCCATCCAAGAGACAGATCAGGCCAGAAGGTGCAGAAGGGAAACTTTACCCTGAAATCCCCATCACGAACAGAATTCCCCCCAAAAATGGGGGAATTTCCAGCCAACAAGTCAGGCCTTGCCCTGATGTCCCTGTCCCAACACCTGGAGCAGCCTCATGCCCCAACATCAGGGACAAAATCCATGGGAGGACACACAGCTACAGCCAGGGGAGCCAAACTGATGGGGCTCACAAGGAATTTGCATGCAAGGAATCAGGCGGGCTGAAATGAGGCTGAAATGTTAATGAACATTGTCTGGAAAGCACTGGGAAATCCTTGGATTAGAGGTATCCTAGGAACACAACACAGCCTGTGACAGCAGATAAGGTCAGCCTGGGGACTGCATCCAGCTTTATCTAAAACTTTGCATACGGTGACTCGACAAAAAATGCCATAAATGTAAATCGTGTAACAGTGCTGCCCTGTGGATTTTGGGTCGTTTTTCATCAGGCCTGGCTGGCAGGATGCCACAGCCCTGACCCCACTGCCCAGAGCCCGGGCTGGGCGCTGCTGGAGCCCAGGCAGAGCCCCCAGGGCTCTCCCAGGCAAGGCTGTGCCTCACTTTTACCGTCTGATCTCGGGTATGGGCAAGAGCCAGAGTGAGCCACAGCCCTGGTCGGCAGTCCAGCTTCCAGAGCTGAAAACCCCCGGAGTGCAGGCTCTGCCAGCCCTGCCCGGCTGGCACGGCTGCCCTCCCCGCACGCCTGCAAACCCACATTTCCCGTGATTAAGGAATGGCACAGCGTGTTTGGGGAGCCGGGAGCCTCAGCCCAGCGAGACTGGGATGCTCTGCTGGATTCTGTCTCCATCGGCACCGACCCAAACCACGGGCACGGAGGCACCAAACTCCCTTTGCCCGAACTTAGCCGGGGAGCTTTTCAACATCGGTGTGCAGAAAAGCCTTTCCCTGCTGCCCGTCCCGTTCCGAGCAGCGCCGGGAACGCTCCGGGAGTGCCCCGGGATAGCGGGTGCACCTGGGGCCGGGAATGCTCCGGGACAACGGGGGCACCGCGGGCCGGTGCCGAGCGGGGACAGGGACGGGGCACGGCCGGGCTCGGAACGGCTCGGAACGGCTCGGAGCGGCACGGCCGGGCCAGGAGCAGCCCTGCCAGGCTCGGAACGGCACGGCCGGGCCAGGAGCAGCCCTGCCAGGCTCGGAACGGCTCGGAACGGCACGGCCGGGCCAGGAGCAGCCCTGCCAGGCTCGGAGCGGCGCTGCCCGCCCGTCGCTGCTCGCGAACCCCCCCGCCGGTGCCCGGAGCCGCCGCGGGTTGCTGGCAGCGGCCCCGGAGCCGCAGCGCTGCCGCCGGGGAGAGAGGTAATAAATAACCCGGGGAGCGCGGCGCGGAGCCCGGCGGGCGGCGCAGACTCTGACCTGACAAATACCCGCTGGAAAATCATCACCTCCCGCCCCCGGGAGCCCGGAGCCAGCCCCGGGCCGGCCCCAGGCGGGGGGCGGCGGAGCCAGCCGGGCCCGTCCGGCCGCGCCGCCGGGGGTGGCGGCAGCGGGGGCGGCGGGGCCGGGCGGGGAGCGGGGATGCGGGGAGGGGATGGGGATGGAGCACACACAGACACACACACACACCACACACACACAGAGCGGGGTCCTGCCTCGCCTCCGCCGCGGCTCCCCCGGGCCGGGGCGCGGGGAACGGGCGGGACCGTCCCGCACAGCGGCGGGGACGGATGGGGACGTTCCTGATGGGAATGGGGACATTCCTGCTAGGAATGGTTCTGTTCCTGCCAGGAATGGGGATGTCCCTGCTGGGAATGGGGATATTCCTGTTGGGAACAGTACTGTTCCCTGGGAACGGTGCTGTGCCTATTGGGAATGGGGACATTCCTGCTAGGAATGGTTCTGTTCCTGCCAGGAATGGGGACGTCCCTGCTGGGAATGGTTCTGGTTTTGCTGGGAATGGGGATGTTCCCTGGGAACGGTGCTGTGCCTATTGGGAATGGGGATATTCCTGCTAGAAATGGTTCTGTTCCTGCCAGGAATGGGGATGTCCCTGTTGGGAATGGTGCTGTTCCCGTTGGGAACGGTGCTGGTTTAGCTGGGAACGGGGATATTCCTGTTGGGGATGTTCCTGCTGGGAATGCTGCTGTCCCCACTGGAATGGGGATATTCTCACTGGAAATGCTCCTGCTGTCCCCCCATGGTCTGCCTGTGCCATGGTGGGTGCTCAGCCCCGGAGCCTCCTCAGCTGCCCCAGGAGAAGGCAGCACCCAATTTCCCAGGGGTGGAGAGGAGGAAAAAGGGGGGGATGGAGAGGGAGATGCTTTATTTTCCACCCCCTGCAATAAAGTGTGATTATAAAGAATATAACAGGGAGCACAGCTTGAATTCCAATCGGTGCAGGGCCCGTTGTTAACCATCAGGGAACTATTTATTCTCCAGCCTTACTGGTGCTCCTTGGTCAATAATGATAAAGGGGGGAAAGGAGAAGAAGTTGAAGCCATTATAAAGCAGCAATCCCATTACAGAGGAGCAGCAGCAAGAGCCCCCCCAGAATCTATGATTCCCTCAGGTCATGTCTCATGTGCTCAGAGCACTGGCCACTGTCAGGATTTACCCTGCATCATTAACCCACCAAAGAGAGGTTTTTTCCTTGCCAGAAATGACTGATTTCTCCAGCCTGATGGCAGTCATCGTTTGGGAGACAGAGCAGCACTCCCCTGCTGCTGAGCTATCTCCAGAGATATTTAATAAATAAATAAAATAGCTGGATGCCCGACCAGCTCCTCGGGAAGAGGGAAGACAATGTGGCTGTTTATTGTGATTAAATACTTGCTGCTCCCTAATTCTGACACTCACTCACACACACAGGCAGCACCCGTGTGTGCTCGATCAGCTCCCCAAACATTATTTATCATTTGCATTTCTCCTCCAGCCAGGGCCAGGCTGTCCCGGGCTGTGCAAGGAGCAGGAACAGCCCCTGTCCCACCCAGCTGCTCTTCCTCTGCCTCACGTCAGCTGTGCCAAGGTTTCCAGCAGGATCAGATCCACTCCGGGCCAGCTTTAGAAACCTCTGGCATCCAGTCTGGATACCAGCTCAAAAACCCCAAGCTCAGCACAGAAACCTAAGCCCAGAGCTTGTCTCCTGTGCTCTGCCCCAGGGGAAGGGGCTGGGTGGGAGGTTTGGGCTCCCTGGGGGCTGCACACCCAGCAAAGGGGCCTGGAGCCTCCTCACAGTGCCCAGCCCATGGAAAACTGAGCTGTGCTGGCCTCAGCCACACCTCACCCCTCACTGCTGCATTCCCAGCCCCAGGAAGGCTCTCAGAGCCTTTCCCCAGTGCAGATTATCCTGGCTGTGTCCACCACCGTGCCACCAGGGAGTGGAGGCTGGGGTGGGGCTGTTTTCATGGTTGTCATGGCTTTGCCATAACTCACAAACCCTGAGCCTCCCTGCCACGAGCAGCTCTGGGAAATCCCTGGCTCCTGGCAGCTCTGCCTCTCCCCTGTGCATCCAGGAACGGCCTCAGAGCACAGCAGTGGATGGGGAGAGAGGAGGAGGAGGCTGAGGGGAGCGTGGCTCTGGCAGAGGATGGAATCTGGGGGGAACGAGCTTCAGCGTCCTTTACATTTATTTAAATATTCTGCCTCCTTTAGTTCTTTAAATATTCTGCCCTTACCTCCAGAGCAAGCTCCTTCTTCTGGCTGAGTTATCCTGTTACCCAAACAGGACCTTTTGGCTCAAAAGCTGTCACTTATAGGCTGAGGCTCCTCCAGGCAAACACTGAAGCGTTTCTGGCAACTCAGCCAGCGTTTTGCACTGGATCTCTGTTATTCACACACGGGGACCCAGGTGGGAAGCTCCCACCCTTGTTTTGAGCCTTGCAAATGTCCCTCAGCTGTGACTGATTTGTGGCGTGCCACCGGGTGAAGCTGCCCTAAAGCAGCCAAGGCAGTTCCTCCCCAAACAGAACAAAGATTGCTTCAAGGGCAATCATTAAATTAATCTCTTTTAATAGGCAAGATGGAAATGAAGACCTACAAGAAGCAGCAGAAGGAAGGACAGCAGCAGAGGAACTGGAGACCATGAGTTTAGATAAAAGCTTGACTTGAAGCCTTGGTACAACTACACCCAAATCCTTTTGTGGGAGCCCAGGAATGAGGTTCCTGATGGCTGAGGAGGAGCCTTGGAGCTGCTGCTGGGGGAGAAAGCCATGTTTCTTCCCCTGAACAGGGCTGCTGTCTTCCTGCTGTGTGATGCCTTCCATAAGCTCTTCTGGGGATGGGGGCATAAATCATCATAAAGCCATGGCACGGCATATAAATCATAATAAAGAATAATGATACGTAATAAGGATGAATAATATTAGGGGGAGAATTGTGTGAGAGCCCCGCACACACACAAAAACACACAAAAACACAAAAACACACACAGAGCTGTGCAAACAGAGGTGCCTGTGCCTGTCCCTGCCAGCACACTGACCCCTTCCTGCCCACCCTGCGCAGGAATTTCAGTGCTCACAGGGGCCCAGGAGCAATCACAGAGCACTTTAACCCCCCCAGCCCCGGGGCTGCCTGCACACAAAGCTTCCCCTGTGCCAAATTGCAAATTCACCCCACCCACCCTGCCTGTCCCAGGTGATGGGACAGGGACATGCTCCACCTGCAGCCCCCAAGGAGGCAGGGATGGAGGGGGAGTTCTGATTCCCAGTTCTGCTGATTGCAGCCCTGGATTAGCACCCCAGGCTCCCCCTGTGTTTGTCAGTGTGCAGCGAGGGAGGGAAATAAATCCTGGCTTGAGATCTTCAGGGCGGGACGCAAAGAGCAGCTGAAGTCAGTCCCCAGTGCTTGGAGAGCACAGGAATCCAAGTTCCACATCCTCCTCCTCCTCTGGCCTGCTCAGCTCCTACACAAATTGATTCATCCCTGCCTGCACATCGGCCAAATTTGGGGGTTTTGTGTGTTTGGGTCGACAGATTCTCCACAAGAGCCTGACTGGAAAAGCTCGGGGATCACGAGATTCCAGGGTCTCTGACCAGCCAAACAACAGGGCTGGTGTCACTTACAGGATCCAGTTATAGCTGACTAAATTTGGGCCACTGGGCAAGACCCATCCAAAATTATCTGCTGGCTGAGCAGGGCAGCTCCGTTCTGGGCAGGAGGAAACAGCTCCCAGGCACTGAACATCAGCACCAGGGGAAGATTGTTAAACCTCCCTGGTTAAATGTGTATTTAAAATGCTGATAGCCCACACCGAGACCCCGGAAAAAAATGTATTTATCATTGTTATTAACAGTAATAGAAATAAAACCAGTTCTAATAGCATGCAGGGTTTGATGCATTTCCCAAATAAAAGGATTTATTCGTTTAGAGCCTGGGTATTTATTTGTTTCTCTCTCCCCAGTCCTGCCCCCCCCTCCCAACCCTGCTGAATTTTTAATGCCCCTTGTTTCTAATGTCAGCCGTTTTTCTTGTAAAGGTTTTTTGACATAACTTTATACTGCTGCATCCTTTTGTTGCTGCCATTCCCCATCCTTGTTAGAGACTCCACTTCCCTAATGAAGCTCAGCTCCTGCCAGGATAATAAAAGGAAATAGATCCAGGGCCGAGGAGAGCCTGGGAGAGCTCAGAAATGGGGGTGACACAACACAAATACAGGGAAAGTGTCCTCTGGGGACACCCCCGGCTGTCCCTGGGACTGAGTGTGAAATGCACAGACACACAAATGCACAAAGTTTGTGTGGGTCTGTGTGCACACTGAATGTGCACTGATGTCATTTTGTACACTCACACTGATGGGGTGGGAGGAGACACTGGGAAAATGTGTCCTGCAGGTGCCAGAAGTTGGGGACATTCTGCCAAATTAAAAAAAATAGGATTTAAAATATCCCCTTTGTGCTTTGGGAGGGCAGCTCACAATCTTACTGTAAGTTATGAAAAAAAATTACCAAACTCTACAAAGCTGCTTTCTCCTCTGTGCATTGAGGATGAGAAACTCCTCCGCTTTCTGTGGCTCTCCTCCAGTGACAGCCAGCAGTTCAGAGAGCACAGTGGCTCCAGCTGAAACTGCAGGGCCTGGGGATCTGTTCTGCCTGGTTTCCAGGGGGATCTCGGGCTTTTAAACCCATCAGACACATTAACATGAGGAGAACCTCCACATACTTGTGGCTTCCAGCCTCTGAAATATTTAGGGCCGTGCATGGCCCCGCTCAGCTGTGCCACAGGCCCGAGAGAAAACTCTCATTTCTCCCTAGCAGACCAATTCTAAAATTCAAACCCCAGAGTCATCATGTCTAGGCTTGGCTTACGCGCTAATTCTACCCTGAAAAGCTTAATTGAAATTTCAGGTGGAAATTAATCTGGCCACCTCTTGTTCCCTAATGGATTTTGATCTACTTCTGCACACTGTGACAATTCCTGGCATGGTAAGTGATGTCTGTTTTGAAGAAGGCTGTAATTATGAAGTCTGCGGGGAACTGTGGGTCAGGCCAGAGATGCAATGACATAGCTCTTACTAGACCAGAAAAACAGGAATGACGAGGACTCCTGACACTGCAGCAGCAGTGACAGATCAGCAAGGAAAATCCTTGCAGCAGAACTGTCTCTATTTTGTTCTTTTTGAGCTATGGAAAAACATCTCACTAATTTTTGTAACTAGAATATCATTTACTGCTCCCCTTCCAAAATTCCGAGGCCTGTGCTGTCCCTGAGGACAGGACACACAACCATCTCCTGGTGACAGGAACCAGCCCCACTGTGCCTCAAGGTGTGTGTGTTCCTCAAAAGCCTTTTTTGACCTCAAAGAGCTGCACAGACCTTTTCCAAACCAACCCCAGGGTTAGGTTAGTCCTGCTCCCTTCTGCTTGTTGGGACTGAAATTCTCCACCCTTATCTCATGGTCTCCTTTTATTCACCCGTTTTGGCACCCTGTCCCTGACCAGCAGCTCCTGACTCAGGATGTGCCCAGGTAACATTACCTCCACCTTTCCTGGAGAGCTTTCCTGCTCCCGCAGGGCAGGATCTGTTCCCGAGGGCTGTGCCTGTGTCCCAGCCCGGGACGGGCTCGGGGTGGGTTCGGTTCCCGCAGGCTTTCCCTGGTTTTCCAACCCAGGATGGTCTCGCTCAGGTGGGTTCGGTTCCTGTGGGCTTTGCCCGGTTCTCCAGCCTGGAACACTTTCCCCGGGGCTGGGTTCTGTTCCCGCAGGCTTTGCCCGGTTCTCCAGCCCGGGATGGTCTCGGGGTAGGTCCGGTTCCTGCGGGCTTTGCCCGGTACCCGTGTCCGGCCCGGTCCTGGCCGGTTCTCGGCAGGGCCGTGTTCCCCTGGCAGGGCTGTGTTCACTTCACAGGGCTGTGCTCCCCTCGCAGGGCTGTGTTCCCCCGGTTCTCGGCAGGGCCGTGTTCCCTGGCAGGGCTGTGTTCACTTCACAGGGCTGTGTTCACTTCACAGGGCTGTGCTCCCCTCGCAGGGCTGTGTTCCCCTGGCAGGGCTGTGTTCACTTCACAGGGCTGTGCTCCCCTGGCAGGGCCGTGTTCCCCTGGCAGGGCTGTGTTCACTTCACAGGGCTGTGCTCCCCTGGCAGGGCCGTGTTCCCCTGGCAGGGCCGTGTTCCCCTGGCAGGGCTGTGTTCACTTCACAGGGCTGTGTTCCCCTGGCAGGGCTGTGTTCCCCTGGCAGGGCTGTGTTCCCCCGGTTCTCGGCAGGGCCGTGTTCCCCTGGCAGGGCTGTGTTCACTTCACAGGGCTGTGCTCCCCTCGCAGGGCTGTGCTCCCCTCGCAGGGCTGTGTTCCCCCGGTTCTCGGCAGGGCTCTGTTTCCCTCACAGGGCTGTATTCCCCTGGCAGGGCTGTGTTCACTTCACAGGGCCGCGTTCCCCTGGCAGGGCCGTGTTCCCCCGGCTCCCCAGGCAGGGCCGTGTTCCCCCGGTTCTCCTGGCAGGGCTGTGTTCCCCAGGCAGGGCCGTGTTCCCCAGGCAGGGCCGCGCTTCCCTCGCAGCCCCCCCGGGCCCTGGGGGATCGGATCAGAGCGGGCGGTGCCCGCAGCCCGGGGGAGGCAGCGCCGGGCCCGCCGCGTTAATTGAGCCGTGGCGGCGGCTCCGCTGCGCTCCGACCGCGGCGGCGGCGGCGGCAGCGCCCGGGGGGACCGAGCGGCGCCAGCCCGGGCCGGCCCCCGGCCCAGCCCCCGGGCCGAGGCACCGAGGCTGCCCGCCCGGCCCGCGTCCCGCCGGGGTGGATACGGGGTGGAACCGGGGGGGATCCGGGATGGACCCGGGATGGATCAGGGATGGGCCCGGGATAAATCCGGGATGGATCAGGGATGGATCAGGGTTGGGCCCGGGATAAATCCGGGATGGAACCGGGATGGGCCCGGGATGCCGCCCTGGCCCGGGATGCCGCCCCGGCGGGAGGAACCGAGGGGAGCCCCCCGAGCTGCTGATGTGCCGGGAAGGAGGAAAATTCTAAAATTCTCCCCTAATTCCCGTCCCCGCTGTGAAAGTAATTGTGCACGGTGGAGCGTTCCCAGAGATGGCGCTGGGATTAGGGGAAAACCTCTTCGCTCGCTGCTTTGATTCCGGAGAGGAGATAATCGGATTACTCGCAAAGTCCCTCTGATGCGCAGCCTACACGGGAAGTACAATGCCGCATTGTTTTGTCTCCCCGCCGATCCCCACACCCTGCCAGAGACACACCTGGAGATGTTCTTTCTCTTTAGCACGGATTTTTAGTTATTTCCCCCCTGTTTTCCGTGTGTACTCACCACAGAAATTAAAGGAGGGGCTGCAGGAAGGGCATCCTGAAAGTGTTTAGAAATAGGGGAAAAATTCCTCTTCTGGGAATCCTGGAGTCAAATATCAAATGTGAGGAATGGGGTGGAGGGATCGGGAAGGTGTGGAACTGTCCCCAGGTGGGGATCACCCACAGGCAGGTGGAGACCCTGTTTGACGCATCCTGCCCGTGGCACAACTCCAGCTTGTTCTGCACAAAGCACGGCCCTGGCAGGTGCTGATGGCAGCCAAACAAATGTGAAATAGGTTGTGATAAAGGGAGTTCTCCTGGGAAGTGGAGAAAGCAGCGATAAATATCTTGGAACTGCTGGATCGCAGGAAGAGTGAAGATGTGTTTGTTGGAGCACTTGGGGACTGCCCTCCAATGCATCAAATGTTTCATCTGGGGGCCTGATGAAAGCCTAAGATTTCAGTTAAGTTTGCTTTCCTTTTTCTTTTCAGCATTTTCCTCTCCAAGGATAGACATTTGCATATCCCAAGGAGTCACAATAAATTTGGTGCTATTTTGGGACCTTTGTTCTAAACGTGGTGAAGGAAGACATGATTTTGGGTCCCGTCTCAGCTGATCTGGGTTAGAACTTGATGGCTCCATTTCTTCCTTGTCTCTGGCTCTTTCTGCTAAGATTTCAGTTAAGTTTGTTTTCCTTTTACTTTTCAGTATTATCTTCTCCAAGGAGGGACATTTGCCTGCCCCAAGGAGTCACAATAAATTTGGTGCTACTTTGGGACCTTTGTTCTAAATGCGGTGATTTCGGGTCTCCTCTCAGCTGATTTGGGTTAAAACCTTGTGGCTCCATTTCCTCCTTATCTCTGGCTCTTTCTGCTGCCAGCAACCTTCCTGCTCAACCCCTTTTCCAGCGTCTGCTTCCCAAGCATCCACAGCCACAGCCAGGCCTCAAACTTCTCAATCTTCCCCCGGAGCAGCATCCATCCAGTGCTGGGCCTGACTCCGTGCCAGGGCTTCCCTCCTCCTCCTCCTCCTCTGCCCGGGATGCTCTGAGCTCCATCCTCCTCCTGCTGAGCTCCACACACGCAGTTTGCTCCCAGCAGCTCGGTGACAGGAGCTGGCAGCGTGCTGGGGCTGTCACTGCCTCCAAAACGGGATTTTCACCCAAAACCTCGCTGGCAAACGGCACAGGAGGCATGGCCCAGCCCAGCTGGGGACCCTGGCAGGGAGGAGAGCAGGAGGGAGCTGTAATTAAAGATGGAAAAGCCATCCTTGCCGTGCAGCATGAAATAGGAGCGAGGCTGAGGGGCTGGCTGCCGGCGATCCGGCCGTGGCAGCATGAAAAATGAGGAGGAGCGCGATAAGAAACTAATAATTTATGTTCCAAGCACAGCCTCGCACCAGCACGGAGGGAAATTCATGCCAATAACTCCTACTAACTCAGAAAGGCACGCAATCTTTTATTGCACAAATTATTAACGACCAGGAAATAAATGACTCTGTAATCAGGTTGGTGCTGCCGGCGCTCCTCGCCTCTCCTTCGTTTGTGTAAATTCTGCAGCCAGCAAAGCTGAGGCAGGGGGAAGTTGTAGGGCCCAGCGCCTGACAACAGGGCAGATTGAACAAGGTTCTGGCATCTCTGTCTGTCTGAGATGGGTTTGCTCCACAGGCATTGCCCCAAAGGAGCTCTGGAGGCGCACTGGGCTCCTGCTCTGGGTGTCCAGTGCAGAACGACTGGAACAGCCAGAGAAGAGCACAACTGGCAGCTCCCAGTGCCTCCTCTGTCTTGTCTCATATATCCAGTGTTCTATTGCCATCATGGTGCAAGGATTCCATATCACCAGAGCTTCACACCTCCTTGTTGTTTCTCACAGGCAGCTCCTCCAAGTGCTGACTGTTCCTGTCCTTGCAGCAGCCATCATCTGACTCCAGGTCCCACCAATCCTCTCTTTCATACCGCTGTTCTTATTGGCCACAGGTGTGGCCTGTTATATCTGGCCTGCTCCTAATCTTCAGTAATTGGTGCAGCTGCAGCTCGTTGGGGATAAGATTACATTGCATACCACCTTCATTTACCCAAACTGTGTCCCCCTACACTCTGGGCCCTGGCCTTCTCCAGGCTCCTTTCTCCACGTCCTTCCTTTGCCCTTGGGCTGCTGCTGTTGCATTCCCCGTGCTCCTGCTCTGCTTTTTCAGCATTTGTGCTCAATGCTCAGAGGTGCTGAGCACCTCCAGCAATCACCAGAGGTTCTGGAATTAGGGATCCTCAGGCCAAGGGGAATGTGGCCCTTGTACCTGCATGGGGAAAGGAGCACGAGGAGTTTATTTACCTGGAAACACAGCACGGAACACTTCCCTACCCCTGCACATCCTGTGATCTGTTCTGAGGGACAATCTTTATTGGGATGATGAAGAAAAGGAGTACTGATGAACATGAGACATCCTGAAGAGAAAAGTCCTGCCTGTGACAGCCCAGAAAAAGGAAAGCCCCAGGCTGGGATGTGGACAGGAGGCTGTGGGGAGGCTCCTGGCTCTAACTCCCTAGGTGTGCTGTGCTCTAGGTGAGCTCTGCCGGCCCAGGTGAGCTCTGATTCCCCAGGTGTGTTGATTCCCCAGGTGAGCTCTGCCAGCCCAGGTGAGCTCTGCCAGCCCGGACCCCTGGCTCAGCCCCTCTCAGCCCCTGGCCGAGCTTTGCAGGTGATGTCTCCTCGCCAAACAGGACCCTGGAGGATGGGAGTTCTCTGGATGGCACCAGCAGCTCCCCTGTGTTCCTCACCTGGTGGAGGACACTCCTGAGAGGCTGAGACTTCTCTCCCCTGCACTCCGCTGCCCTGTTTTGATTATGTGCACCATATGATAAGGGAGAAAAATGTTCCCATTGTTAATTCAGCCCATTTGTTATCGGTGGCACCATCTCCCTGATGGCTTCATCTGCAGGGAGGAGGGAGAGCTGCTCCCCCTGCCCTGCTTTATGGTCAGGGGGTGCTGGGGAGGCTGCAATAATGAATAATGTGCAGATTGTTCCTGGGCCTGGGAGTGTTTTATTAAGGCAGGTTTTTTTAGACTGAATGCCCAATCACCACAGAACCATGAAACTCAAATTGCCTCACAGCTCTCTCATGAACATAGTTTTAATCTCATTGACCTGTCGTTATACTACAACACATAAATCCACATTTGGAGATCTTATGTCCAACCATAAATTGGGCTGGCAGACTTCCGACCAACAGAATAAAACTGTCTCCTCTCAGGGGGGGTTTATTCATCAGGGCTGGGGGGCAGTCAGCTTTTCTTAATGAACCTTTCCTTTAAAAAATGGAGGGAAATAAGAAACCCATCGTGAAATTCACAGAGAGAAAAAAAAAATAATAATAAGGTGACTTTTAAATAACGTGAGCATTAGACATAAAGGCAGAAGGTGGAAAGCTGGGAGTTGAGGGATGTTAACTCCTGCTAACATCACAGAGAAAGGAGAGGAAAGAGAAAGGGAAAAAGGAAAACAGCTTCCTCCTTTCCTGGCATTCAGGAATTTTCCCTTCCCCAGCTCAGTTCCTCCCCCTGTGCTCCTGTGGGGCTCCTGTGTGCAGCAAATAAAGCCCACGGTTCAGCACTATCCATCTAATATCTTCTGACTGCCTTTAATCATAGCGTTTTCCATTTAATTGGGAAGGCAGGCACACTTTGCATATTAATCCAGCCCAGGCTGCAGCTCCTGAGCTCTGCAGCCGTGCCTGGGCTGTGTTCCTGAGCCTCACTGGGGCTGGGATAGGTTCCACGGGGCTGGGAACCTGCTGGGGCCCTTCAGCAGCTCTGTCAATGAAATCCAATTCAAATCCACAGCCACAGCAAATTCCCCCTTCCAAAAACCACATTTCTATGGATTGTCCCCATTTGAGGAGCTGCTCTGCAGGCAGGGCCACTGTGCCATGCTGTACCCGTGGTCTGCCCCAGATCCCAAAGGGGAAAATATCATCTTTCCTTGAGGGGCTGCTGGCTGTGGAGCACATTCCCCTTGTGTCCATCCATGCATCCATCCATCCATCCATCCATCCATCCATCCATCCATCCATCCATCATCCATCCATCCACATCCATTCTCCATCCATCCATCCATCCATCCATCCATCCATCCATCCATCCATCCATCCATCCATCCATCCATCCATCCATCATCCATCCATCCACATCCATTCTCCATCCATCCATCCATCCATCCATCCATCCATCCATCCATCCATCCATCCATCCATCCATCCATCCATCCCTCCATCCATCCCTCCATCCATCCATCCATCCATCCATCCATCCATCCATCCATCCATCCATCCATCCATCCATCCATCCATCCATCCATCCACATCCATCCATCCATCATCCATCCATCCATCCATCCATCCATCCATCCACCCATCCATCCATCATCCATCCATCCATCCATCCATCCATCCATCCATCCATCCATCCATCCATCCATCCACATCCATCCATCCATCCATCCATCCATCCATCCATCCATCCATCCATCCACCCATCCATCCATCCATCCATCCATCCATCCATCCATCCATCCATCCACCCATCCATCCATCCATCCATCCATCCATCCATCCATCCATCCATCCATCCATCCATCGCCAATTCTTTCTTTTCTTGGCTTCATCCTTCTGCTGTATTTTATTCCTGCATGAAACCCCTGGGTTACTCTTGATGTCCCTGTGCCTTTCTTGACTTGTTGGGCAGAATTGCAGCAGCCTCACCCCTCCATGCACCGTTCACTCCCTTACTGGGGTTAGGTTATGCCTAGGGTTAGGGTTGGGATTCTGTAAACCACAAATCCCAGAGCTCCAAGCACACTGCAGCTGACGTAATTTCCCACCTCAATTCAAGCCTTTAAAAACCCCAAACCTAAACCCAACCCTAACCCTAACTTATTCACCCAATATATTGGAAAAACAGAGGTTTTCCTCACTTTAAATTTCACTTTTTCACTTTAAATTTCTTATATGATGGAAAAAGGGGGGTTTTGTCCCCTCCATTCAACCCCTTAAGAACTCTAACCCTAACCCTTATATAATGGGAAAAGGGGGATTCTCCCCCTAAATTCAAGCTCTTAAAACCCCTAAACCCTTAACCCATCAGAAATTCCTGCACAGCTGTTTCAGGCCACAGCAACCCCACTGGATGCATTTAGCATTAAAAATGATGGTATTGCACGTTTCTGCTCAGTGGGAACAGCTCCTGCACCTGACCCCTTCACCAAGCTCTGCCCTTGCTCTGGTGGCACCCGGGCACAACACAAATTCAGGAATATCCATGTCCTGCCATGCAGCCAGCCCTGGATAAATCCCACCTGCACTGCCCAGCTCCCTATCAGCACACAAACCCCAAAAATTCCACACTTTTCCATGGAAAAAATGGGAAATATTCCACCACTCCTCCAGGCATTGCACACCACAGTGGGGACTGGGCTTGGTAAAAGTGGCTGCTCCTGTCCTCGGGGAGCTCAGCTCGCTGACTGCACCAGGCCTGTTTATGTGAGCAATAATTACTGCTCTGAATGAGGGATTAAATCTCTAGCTATTAGGCTCTAAAGTAAAAGCCCCAGTGACAGGCACTAATCTCTTCAGGGTATAAAAGGCGTTTTTGGCTGGTGCATTAACTGGCTGGGTGGCATCATCCAGAGTGTCCCCGTTCCATGCTCAGGGTGTGTGCCCTGTGTGGCCCCTGCCAGGGCCCAGCCAGCAGCTCTAGCTCTGTTATATTTATACATATACATATACATATACATATACATATACATATACATATACATATACATATGAAATATAAGATAATTATATATAAATATATAAATTTTATGTATTTAAATATATATACATATACATTTAAATATATAAAATATTTTATATATATATAAAAAAACAGAACTGAGCACTGATGTTTTTCCACCCCAACCTGCAAATTTCTGCATGGTGACTCTCCCACCAAGTCCCCAGTGTTTTATGCTCAGATTTTCCCCATCTCTGCCACACTGTGCTGCTGCAGAGGGGGGTTCAGGAGGGCTGGGTGAGCTTTTAACCACGCCACTGATGGAAATATTTCTGATTGCATTAATAGATCTCTCTGCTGCCTCCTCCCCAAGGCTGGTTACTGCTCTGCTCACAGACAACACTCCAAACTCAGTGATTACCTGGAAATTACAGGTTTGGATGAGACCTCTGTTTCACTCAAGGATGTTTCACACTGCAGTGGTATAAAAAGAGCTGGGTTTGTGACTGATCAGGGCTCTTAATTTTGCCACTTATTTTGCAGCTGCCTCTTTGAATGATTGGGGGTTGCAGGGCAGGCACATGGAGCTTGTTCCTGTGCCTTCAACCACAGAGCATCATTGTCCTTTATTTCTTAAATTTGCCTATCAATCTGAGTGGGTATATACATATATATATATATATATGAAATTGTATTATAGTATTATATACATGATTGTATTATGTATAATATATATATAATATATATAAATATATTTTATATATGTATTTTATTTTTTTTATATATATGTATGTTTTTTTAATTGAGCAAAGGAGCAGTCCAATAGATATATATATGTATTATATATATTATATATATAATACAATTACATTATATATAATATAATGTGTATATATATATATATATATATATATATACATTGTATTATATATATATATAATACAATTACGTTATATATATATATGTATTTTTTAGTTGAGCACAGGAGGAGTCCAGATTTCCATATGCAAGAGATGCAAAAGAGTTAATGAATGCAGAGGACTGCCACCACATCTCTGGAATTCCTCACCTTTCTGCTGTGTTTTATTTCTGAGCTCCTTTGGGTCCCTCATTCTGGCCATTCCTGGCACATCCTGAGGGCTGGTGCTTCCACATTCCCTGTCCAGAGTTTGTAAAATGGGAATGGAGCAGAGGGGAGGGCAGCTTGGAAAAACACACATTATTCTATGTATTTAAGCGCAAGTTATTCTATATATTTAAGTGCACATTATTCTGTGTATTAAGCACACGCTATTCTATATATTTAGGCATACAGTATTCCATGTATTTATAGAGAGAAGGAGGGGATAAACCCCACCTGCCCTCGGCAAGCAGAGACCAAATTAAACAGAAAGAAAGGGGAGAAAAGGAGCAAGGAAAGGAAAATGCCTGGGATTAACTCTGGCCCCAAAAAGGAGCAGCTTTAGGAGCACTCAGCCTCCATCTGTGTCGGGAATGAGCTGCACCTCCTTACCCGCTGTTGGTGTTTTTCATTCTGGAGAAGTTAACAACAAAACCAAAATAAACCCCCCTGGCACTCTCAGCTTCAAGGAATGGGATCCAGACAGACTGCTGGAGGGAAGGAAGGCTTTTGGATTCTGATTTTATTTTATTAGGTGCAAGTGAGTTATTTTGATTATGTTGGCAAGGAGAGGGAAGAAAAATCCTTATGGCAGCAGCTCTGTCCCCTCTCTGCCCACATGTGCACTCCCAGCACCGCAGCCACAGGGCTTGGCCAGCAAAGAGCTCCACGGTGCATCTGGGAGGCAGAAAAACCTTTTATAAAAAAAATTATATTTTAAATCAAAGCATGAAGGCAGGGGAAGGAAGGGGAGGAGCCAGTCCCCCCAGTTTGGGGCATTGCCCTGGGGGTTTGGCATGAATAAATGGAATTCTTGCAGGCTGCCCTGGAGCTCAGGGTGTGTGAGAGCCAGAAACTCAGGGGAGCACCCTTCCCTTCCCTTCCCTTCCCTTCCCTTCCCTTCCCTTCCCTTCCCTTCCCTTCCCTTCCCTTCCCTTCCCTTCCCTTCCCTTCCCTTCCCTTCCCTTCCCTTCCCTTCCCTTCCCTTCCCTTCCCTTCCCTTCCCTTCCCTTCCCTTCCCTTCCCTTCCCTTCCCTTCCCTTCCCTTCCCTTCCCTTCCCTTCCCTTCCCTTCCCTTCCCTTCCCTTCCCCCAGAATGGGGATGGCAGATCCCAGCTCAAGGAGGAGAGCTGTCCCCACAGAGGGTCCCAAACCCCCAGGAACCAGAAGCCCGAGGTGCGGCTGTGGAGCAGAGCCCTGGCCCAGCTGTTGAGCACATCTGGCTGAGCTCCGAGCCCAGCCCAGCCCAGCCGAGGCTGCAGGATCGGCCCTGGGGCTGAGCAGAGCAGCTCCCCCTCACCTGGCACGGCTCAGGGAAGGGAAAGGCTGCTCAGCTCCCCTTGCTGGATGCTGGGAAGGGTTGCAGCTGGAATTCCTCAGGCTTCAGCCCAGCCTCCCTGCCCGCGGAGAGAGGTTTGTGCATTGAACACCCCTGGCAGGTGGAACAGGGTGAGGGAACAGGCAGATCGCACCCTCAGAGCAAACCTTCCTGCCTCAGCCCCAGCTCGGGTTTAGCAGAGCTCAGGTTTAGCAAATCTATCTGTAATAATCTATCTATAATAATAATATAGTAATAATAATAATATATCTGTAAGATATCTATAGCATATCTATCTGTAAGATATCTATAATATATCTGTAAGACATCTATGGTATATGTATCTATAAGATATCTATAGCACATCTATCTGTAAGATATCTATAATATATCTATAAGATATCTGTGGTATATATCTATAAGTATATAAATATACTTATAGATATCTGTAAGATATCTATATCTCTAAGATCTCTATAATATATCTGTAAAATATCTATATTCTATGTGTAAGATAGCTACAGTATATCTATCTGTGATATCTATCTGTAAGATATCTATAATATATCTGTAAGATATCTATAGTACATTTATCTCTAAGATATCTCTGGCATATCTATACGATATCTATATCTGTAAGACCTGTGAACTGCCCAGGGCAGTGAAGCACAGGAGGAAGGAGCCCGGGGAGGGGTTTGCAGCTGCTGCTGGGGCAGCCCTGCCCTGCCCTGCGCTGGTTTCCTGTGCCAGCCCCAGCACTCTCAGTTTCAGTCACAGACTCTCCTGTTCCCCCAGGGGAGGGCTCAGCCAGCCTGGGTAACCCCACTGCCGCCCACACAAGGTTCTCCCTGCTGTCTGTCTGTCTGTCTGTCTGTGCGGGTGTTTCCGTGCTGCCCAGGCACCTCTGCTCGCACAAACCCCGTCCCTGCCAGCCCCCAGCCCAGCTGGCCCTGCCCTGCCCCATCGCCTGCTTCCTCTGGGCTTTTTACAGCAGCCCTGGGAGGCAGAGCAGCGCCCCGTGTGCTGTGGGGTGAGCACCCACCCCAGACGCCCTGGCTGGGTTTGTATGGTGGCTTGGAGCAAGGCTGAGTCTTCATTTGGGTTTTGGGTTTTCCCCAGGCAGTTCACAAATGGTTCCTGCTCACAGCACCCGAGTGCTGAAAGGCTCAGTGAGGCTGTTGGCTTTAACAACCTTTATCAGGTGATAAGGCAGCCTGAGCTGAGGGTTTGAGGGGAGGGAGGACAGGGAGCCACTGTCACCCTGTGTCCCTCTGTGTCCCCACGGCATCAACAGGGCTGAGCCAGGGGCTGCCTTTGTGCACATTGAGGAATATTTGGTGTGAGCAGGGATGGCAGAGACTGGGGTGCTGTGGGAGAGGACAGCCACAAAACAGTTAAAATTATATAATAATAAAATTTAAATAATAAAATAAATAAAATAATAAAAGCAGGCTGGGACAGCAAGGAGGAATATTTGGTGTGAGCAGGGCAGGGATGGCAGACTGAGATGCTGTGGGAATGGGGAGCTAGCAAAGATGGCTGTTATTTACATTAATGTTATTTACAATAATGTTAATGTTATTTACATTAAAATGTAAATAACAACAGGGGAAGGATGGAGGAGAGCCTGGAGAGAAGAGCAGGACCCACACATTGGGGGTTCCAGAGAAGCTCCCCCAGCAGCCACGGGGGCTGCAGGGCAGAGCTCTGTGCATCTGAGCAGACAAGGGCTTAATGAGAGAGGAGAGCAGCAAAATAAAATCAGAGATGACATTCTGGCCAACAGAGCATCTCCAGGCTGGGGAAAGGCCCAGAGACCTCAGTGGGTTCTATTTTCTGTCCTGCCTGGGGACGAGCTCGGGGCTGAAGCTTCGCCTCCAATCTCACCCCTGCGTTTGAGCGGAGCTGCGGTGCCACAGCCGGGGCTGGTCCCAAAGGCTCGGGGTGAACCCGGAGCTGTGGGGAGCTGCTCCCAGCCCAGCCCCATTGCCAGGCACTGACGGGCACTGCTGAACCCTCCCAGAGAGCCCTGGGTGCCCCTGGCACTGCCCCATTGCTCCGTGCCTCAGTTTCCCCAGCCCCAACAGGGAGATCACTAATCACAGTGCAAGGCAATGAACGCGGCGTTCCCGAGGTGCTGGCACGCCAAGGGGATGGCACAGCCCCACGGAACAGGAACAGCCCCACGGAACAGGAGCAGCCCCACGGAACAGGAACAGCCCCATGGAGCAGGAACAGCCCCACGGAACAGGAACAGCCCCACAGAACAGGAACAGCCCATCAGAACAGGAACAGCCCCATGGAGCAAGAACAGCCCCACGGAACAGGAACAGCCCCACAGAACAGGAACAGCCCCACGGAACAGGAACAGCCCCACAGAACAGGAACAGCCCATCAGAACAGGAACAGCCCCACAGAACAGGAACAGCCCATCAGGACAGGAACAGCCCCATGGAGCAGGAACAGCCCCACGGAACAGGAACAGCCCCACAGAACAGGAACAGCCCCACAGAACAGGAACAGCCCATCAGAACAGGAACAGCCCCACGGAACAGGAGCAGCCCCACGGAACAGGAGCAGCCCCACGGAACAGGAACAACCCATCAGAACAGGAACAGCCCCATGGAGCAGGAACAGCCCCATGGAACAGGAACAGCCCCACAGAACAGGAACAGCCCATCAGAACAGGAACAGCCCCACAGAACAGGAACAGCCCCACAGAACAGGAACAGCCCATCAGAACAGGAACAGCCCCACGGAACAGGAACAGCCCCACAGAACAGGAACAGCCCATCAGAACAGGAACAGCCCCACGGAGCAGGAACAGCCCATCAGAACAGGAACAGCCCATCAGAACAGGAACAGCCCCACGGAACAGGAACAGCCCATCAGAACAGGAACAGCCCCACAGAACAGGAACAGCCCCACGGAACAGGAACAGTCCATCAGAACAGGAACAGCCCCACAGAACAGGAACAGCCCCACGGAACAGGAACAGTCCATCAGAACAGGAACAGCCCCACGGAACAGGAACAGTCTATCAGAACAGGAACAGCCCCACGGAACAGGAACAGTCCATCAGAACAGGAACAGCCCATCAGAACAGGAACAGCCCCACGGAGCAGGAACAGCCCCACAGAACAGGAACAGCCCATCAGAACAGGAACAGCCCCACAGAACAGGAACAGCCCATCAGAACAGGAACAGCCCCACAGAACAGGAACAGTCCATCAGAACAGGAACAGCCCCACAGAACAGGAACAGCCCCACAGAACAGGAACAGCCCATCAGAACAGGAACAGCCCCACAGAACAGGAACAGCCCCACGGAACAGGAACAGTCCATCAGAACAGGAACAGCCCCACAGAACAGGAACAGCCCCACAGAACAGGAACAGCCCCACAGAACAGGAACAGCCCATCAGAACAGGAACATCCCCAGGCAGCCCCACAGGAGCTGGGCCGCCCCAGGGCTCCCAGAGCCACTGTGCCCAGCTCAGTTCATTAACCTGGCCCCAGGTAATTAGCTAATTACCCGGTGGGGCTCCCTCTCCAGCAGACACTCTCCTTTCCCAGCCGGAATTCCAGGAGCAGGAGGAAAATACAACAACCAAAACCTGACTCCAGGGGTGCAGGAAGAGCCCGGGTTGGGCTGGGAGCCTCCTCTGCAGGTGGAGCTGCAGCGTTTGGAGCGAACAGCCCCAGTCTGGAGGAAATATTGGCAGGGCCTGTCAGCAGCTCCCACAGGGAGCGGTGTCACAGCACATCAGCCTGCTGGAGAGGAAAAGCAGAGGCAGGGCTGAGGGCTGGGAGCAGCAGAGCTGGGGCAGCACAGGCTCTGTGCATGCTAATTCATTTCCAGGAGCATCCTGGGCTCCTTTAACTCTGGGGGTTTTGTTCCCCTGTCAGCTCTTTGTAAGGAACTTATTTAGAAAATAGTTAACTTGCTTAGAAATAAGTTAAGGAATAAAATAGTTTACAAATAAATGCTCCACACAGAGATTTTTTTTGGGCCAGACTTCCCCGGTTCTTTAGGTTACAAAGGGCTGAGAAACATGCTGGGCAGCATTGAGAAGAACATTGGAATGAAGGAAGTGCCTGCCTGCTCTTGGCTTCAGGGGACTGTTCAGCATGCAGGAATATTCCACATTTCTGGCCCATTCTCTCGTTTATCAGCCACACAGAGAATTATCTGGATTTCCTCCAGAAGCAAAATCCTCACTCCAAACCCCATTGCTGTTCATTGCACATGACAAAGGAGTGGGGAAAGCAGAGCGGGACTGTGGAGACCTGGGGGTGACAGTGATTCCACCGGGGACAGCCCCACAGTGACAGTGATTCCATTGGGGACAGCCCCACAGTGATTCCACCGGGGACAGCCCCACAGTGATTCCACCGGGGACAGCCCCACAGTGATTCCACCAGGGACAGCCCCACAGTGACAGTGATTCCATTGGGGACAGCCCCACAGTGATTCCATTGGGGACAGCCCCACAGTGACAGTGATTTCACCAGGGACAGCCCCACAGTGACAGTGATTCCACCAGGGACAGCCCCACAGTGACAGTGATTCCACCAGGGACAGCCCCACAGTGATTCCACCAGGGACAGCCCCACAGTGACAGTGATTCCATTGGGGACAGCCCCACAGTGATTCCATTGGGGACAGCCCCACAGTGATTCCACCAGGGACAGCCCCACAGTGATTCCACCAGGGACAGCCCCACAGTGATTCCACCGGGGACAGCCCCACAGTGATTTCACCAGGGACAGCCCCACCAGTCACAGTGATTTCACCGATTTTGCCAGGCTGGGGATGTTCTGCCAGGTTTGCTGCCCGCCCCGTGCCTGTCCTGCCGTCTGTCCTGTCTGTCCTGTCTGTCCTGCAGTGATGGATGGCTGCTGGCTGCGCCTCCATCCCCGCGCAGATCTGTCACCCCGTGCCGGCAGAGGTGACAGCAAATCCATCAGCGCTCCCTGGCACATTGCTCCCGAGGCCGCTGGGGGCTGGGCTCTGCTCCCCTGTTTGACTCAGTAAATCTTCACCTGGACAACCCCCTGTGCCCAGCGTGGGTCACACAGCCAGGCTGGAGCGCTCTGAATTACCGTGGCACTGAAAGGAAAGGAAACAAGAAGGAAAAAAGGAGTTTTCCAGGGTCTGGGTTCAGATTCTGAGTCCCCATGGCTTTACCAAGCCCAGAGCAATGTTGGAGAGTTGGGCCAGGGGCTGCTTCTCCTCAGGGCAGGCTCAGGGGTGGGAATGCAGAGAGGCAGGGAAGGGGGAGATGGCAAATGCAGGGCTGCAGGGCTGGGGCTGCAGGGATGCAGGAATGCAGGGATGCAGGACTGGGGCTGCAGGGCTGCAGGGATGCACGGCTGGGGCTGCAGGGATGCAGGAATGCAGGAATGCACGGCTGGGGCTGCAGGGATGCAGGCTGCCCGTGCAGGGGATTTCTGGATCTCTGCAGGTTCCACCACAGGGCTCAGGACCAGAAGCCCAGGGCCTGCTGCTTCCCCTGCTGCAGCACTGCAAACTTCCCCTAAAATCAACTGCTTTGGCATTTTAATATTTTAAGTGCCGACCCCTCATCGATTCCGTTCAGCCCTTTAAATCTTTAATTTACTGACTTCTTTGGGTTCTAAACCTTGCCTGCAATTGCAGCTAATTAAAAAGCTCGTTAGCTGGCATCCTGAGCTGGCTCCCTGGGTTGATGTGCTGCACATTCTCCCTCCTGGGGGTCTGAGCCGTGGCTGGGGCTGCCCAGCCTGTTCCCCCTCCCCAGCTTTATGAGGTGTTCCATATTTTGGAAGGCTGCTCCCTTTCCCTGGTTTGGTTTGAAACCAGCCCTTGCTGCAGCCTGAGGAGGCTCAGAGCCGGTGTGGCCATCCACAGGAGCTGGGACACAAAGTTATTTACCCAGGAGAAAGCAGGGTCTGAGCTGGGTCTGCTGGAACCCGGCATGGAGCAGGATCAGTGGATTCCCAGCCATAAGACACGGCCCGGGGTCACCGCAGGTGCCACCAACCGAATCAGCCTGTCCCCAGCCTGGCCTGGCCTCCTGCACACCCCCAGACACAGCCCTGGTGCTCCAGCCTCCCCAAACTCAGCCCTGGTGCTCCCAACCTCCCCAAACTCAGCCCTGGTGCTCCCAACCTCCCCAAACTCAGCCCTGGTGCTCCCAACCTCCCAAACACAGCCCTGGTGCTCCCAACCTCCCAGACACAGCCCTTCTCCTTTCAACCTCCCCAAACTCAGCCCTGGTGCTCCCAACCTCCCAGACACAGCCCTGGTGCTCCAGCCTCCCCAACCTCCCCAGACACAGCCCTGGTGCTCCAGCCTCCCCAAACTCAGCCCTGGTGCTCCAGCCTCCCCAAACTCAGCCCTGGTGCTCCCAAAGGGGCTGCACCAGGGTATTTCTAAATCTGTTTCACTGCCAAGCTCCCAGAGAGGGCAGGGAGGGGATGCTGCCAGTGCTGAGCTCCCTCCTGGCTCACTGGTGCCAGGGCTGTGCCAGCCTGTCCCTTCTGCTCCAGCAATTCCAGCTGTTGGCACGGAAATTCCAGCTGTGGCACAGAAATTCCCAATGCTGGCACTGTAATTCCAGCTGCTGGCAGGGTAATTCCAGCTGTTATGGTAATTCCAGCTGTGGCACAGCAATTCCAGCTGCTGGCACAGAAATCTGCTATTTCCACATTTCCATTTCCCTGCCTTCAATCCCCTCTCTGCTATTTCCACATTTCCATTTCCCTGCCTTCAATCCCCTCTCCTGTTCCCACATTTCCATTTCCCTGCCTTCAATCCCCTCTCCTGTTCCCACATTTCCATTTCCCTGGTTTCAATCCCCTCTCTGCTATTCCCAGATTTCCATTTCCCTGCCTCCAGCCCCCTCTCTGCTGTTCCCCAGGCGGTGCCAGGGAAGCCCAGCTGCCTCAGCAGGTACGTTCTCATTAACGAGCAATTAGCTCCCAGCCTAATTGGGCAGCAGCATGGCTAATGAGCCCTGGCTGGCTGTGCCCTCGCTATGCTGAGCTCAGCCAGAGGTGAGGCTGAGCCTCTGTCCCATTTCCTCAGAGCTGCTGGTGGGTTTCCCTGCACTGCTCCAGGGCTGGTGGGTTCTGCTCTCTTCCCCTGGAAAAGCTTCCCTGTGCCCTGCCCAGCACACCCTCCCTGTCTGTCTGTCTGTCTGTCCCCTCTTGCTCACTCAGGGGGTTTCTGATCTCTCCTCTCTGTGTTCATGGCACACACAAACCTTTAACTGGCCGTGCCCACATCAATATTTCTGTTGGCATTTGTCACCTGCACACAGGGCTGGGAAATGCCCCCTGGTCCCACTGGCTCTCCCCGCGTCGGGGATGGCCGAATTTCTCTGTCTGAGGAGGTTTCTGCTTTCCCGAGCACGGCACAGACGCTCCAGGCTGGAATTCCTGAATTCCTGAATTCCCGAGGATCTGCTGCCATCCCGTGGCAAATCCTGCCCTGGCACCCGGGGACAAGAGCCCAGGGAAAACAGCTCCTGTCACATCCCTCACCTTCAGGGATGCTGCTCTCCATTGCTCCAGGTAAATCCAGGTACAAACAGCTCCTGTCACACCCCTCACCTGCGGGGGATGCTGTGAGCGCTGCTCCCCTCACTCCAGGTAAATCCAGGTACAAACAGCTCCTCTCACCTTTAGGGGATGCCGTGATCGCTGCTCTCCAGGTAATTCCAGGTAAATCCAGGTACAAACAGCTCCTCTCACCTTTAGGGGATGCTGTCATCGCTGCTCTCCAGGTAAATCCAGGTACAAACAGCTCCTCTCACCTTTAGGGGATGCCGTGATCGCTGCCCCCCTCACTCCAGGTAAATCCAGGTACAAACAGCTCCTCTCACCTTTAGGGGATGCCGTGATCGCTGCCCCCCTCACTCCCGGTAAATCCAGCTGGACTCACGGAGCAGCTGCTCGGGATGGGTCCCTCCAGGGCAGGGGCAGTGAGAACAGCCCCGGGGGCTGCAGCATCCCCTCTCCGGCCGCACAGCCCAGAACCACAGGACAGAGCAGGAGGTGGAAATAAATACCCCCGACCACACTGAAATTGTGGCGCTGTATTACAAACCCTGGAGGATTCAAGGCTCTCAAAGCCTTTACTGAGTTCTCTTCCATCTCTGCTGCATCAATAGTGGGAATCCGTTTGTTTGCAGCTCTTTGGGAAGAACTGAAGTGTAATTTAGAGGCAGGAGGAAGCTTCACCCCTGCTCTGTGCCCAGGGGAGCCCAGGGAGCCCGGGAGGGGTGGCAGGATCCGAGGGCACCTGCACAGGCTGGCACAGGCACCACCCAGCCCTGGGGTCACATTTATCCTCAGCCATTTGTCACCAATGCTGCTGGAGAGAAGGAAGAGCCGGGAGGGGCAGGCAGGGTCTCACACCCAGCTCCCATTGCCATCCCCAGCTGCCAGGACTCACCCAGGGCACCCCAAAGTGCAGCCCAGGGCAGAAGGGAATCAAACACGGGCACACAAAGCCCTGCTCACGGCTGGTGCTGGCAGGAGATGCACGTACAGAATTCACACTTCAATGCAGAGCACAAAATACATTAAAAAAGATGTTTTTGCAGTTTGGTGTGGTCTCTCTTACCTGCTTTCCCTTTCCAGGGTGGGGCCAGAGAATGTCAAGCTGATTTTGTCCGGATGTTTCTGCACTGGGGTGACTCAGAAATCTCTGTTTGTGTCAGGACTTTGTGTTTAATTCCTTTACTCCACCCAACCCAACCTGAGCCTGTCCCAGGCTCGGGGAGGAGCACTGGGAGTTCTCTCCTGTTTCCCTGTGTCCCACCATTGAGCACCTTCCTTCTGTCCCCCTCAAAACCCCAAACTGTGACTGCTCCCAACCAGGCCCACAGATTCCTTCTCCTTCTCCTCCTCCTTTATCTCTGCTCCATCTCTCACACCTGCCCAAAACCAAACCCGGTCCCAGCAGCCCAGAATACATTTCAAAGGAACATATAAAAGAGCTTTTATTGACACGAATAAATTGATTGGGACCATTACTCTGGAGCTGCTTGCCACAGGAAAAGCCTCTCGCAGGCAGCCCGAGGCAGGGCAGCAATATTTACATTTAGATGAAGGCATTTCTGTCACAACACCTCCCAGCCCTTTCTGGCCCAGAAACTCTCCAGAAGAAATCAGTGAAGCCAAGGAGCCTGGCTTTAAATAACACAAAAGGAAAAGGGAGAATTTGTTTCTGCAATCCACTGCCTGTTGTAGTCTGGAATCACAATCTGCAGCAAAGGAATGTGAAAGCAGAGTGGGGACACCACAGAGTGTTCCTGTACTCCTGAGGGTGCCCTGGCACTGCTTCAAACACTGCCCTGATTCTATTTCACTCAAAACACTGCTGCTGATTCCATTTTATTATTTAAAACACTGCTGCTGATGCCCATTTTATTATTTAAAACACTGCTGCTGATGTCCCTTTCATTATTTGCCAGTGCATAAAGAGCATGAAGCTGTGAAGGAGTGAACTGGAGAGAAGGATAAAGTGACAGCTGGGTGACACTAAAACAATCCAACTTAGAGGAAGGAAAAACCTCCCAAGGGAAAATTATTTTATCCCATCCCACCTGTGCTGTTGGAGCCTCTCAGGATCTCTGCCAAGGTGCAGGTGACAAAGGCACACACTGATGGTTCCAGCTCTCACCCTGCCACAGCACAACCCCATTAACACAGAACCACAATTTAATACCTTCATTGTTCCATTTATCCAGGGGTAAAAGTCCTCCCCAGCCCCGTGGAATTCATCATTTTACATCTGGAAGCTCAGGACCTGTTCAGCAGCACAGGGCAGCCTGAGCTCCCCCAGGTTCTGCACTGGGCACAAGGAACTAAAAAAAGAAATGTCAAAATAAATAGCAGAGGCTGGGGAAAAGCTCTTTCAGAAGCTATCTGCAGCAGACAGGAGCTGACCTTCCCCTCCCAAAATGCCAGGGGTATAAATAGAGCAGCCTCTGATGCCATTTGTCATGGAGCCCCCTCACTCTGTGTGCTCAGAGCAGCGATTCCCCTGCCCTGAGCCCAGATTCCAGAATGTTCTGATATTCCTGATAAATCCCAGAGCAGGGAGAAACCTCCCCTCGTCTCTCCTGACCTGCCCTGCACAGCTCCCTGTGCATCCCAAGGCTGCCCTGGAGGTGCTGATCCTCACCTGTCACACAGCAGCCCCTGGGGAACCACAAATTCATGGAATTGAAGGCAAATTTCAGCTTTTCAGTGAGGGAACTGTGCTCATCCTCAGCTGTCACACATGCAGTCCCTGGGGAGCACCAGTTGATGGAATTGAAGGCAAATTTCAGCTTTTCAGAGAGTTACTGTGCGTGTCCCTCTCTGCAATTTCCCCTGTGGAGGGCAGCTCTGGCCAGCTCGGGGTCAGCTCTGTTCAGCACTGGCACAAAGAAGGAAAAATCTGTTTGCAGTTTCTTCCCCCAGGAAAAGCAATTCCCAAAATGCAGCTGCTGGGGCATCCCCGGGGTATCCACAGTAAACTGAGCAGCAGAGCAGCAATGGGACTCAAGGATGCAGAACTGGAGCTGGACGTGATGCTGTTTGTGCACTGCGCATTAAAAACAAAATTATCTCAAAGAGGGAATGAATAAAGCCAAGAAAGACAGGTTTGAACCCACAGCAGCACCCACACCACCTCAGGTGAGAGCAGCTCCTCTCCCACCAACAACAAGCACGAGACACATTTCACTTGCAGGCACAACCTGGCTGCTGTAGTGTAGCTTGGTTTTATTTATGTCCACAAATATTTCAAAAAAATTACAAAATACTCAAATGGAGAGAACACAGAAGTCACGATTTCTGGGTTTCTACTCTGTTTACACTGTGTTATCCCATGGCAAACTACTCATATATACATTAAGCTTCAAGATATATATAAATGTAGCAGTCAGAATGTACACTCTGCTCAACGGTGCAGTGAAACAAGCTCAACCATGACGACATAGAACAAGAGAGACGCTTCAAAAACACCAAAGCAAAATCTTAAAATTAACTTTTGGAACAGAGGAAAAATAAAGAGATATTTCTGGAAAGGAAACCAAAAGGTCTGGGTTGTTTTGTTGAACAGGAACACCGAGATGGCTTCAGAAGCCACTGCAGGTAAAGTTGTAGTTAATCACTGGCTAAAACTGAGCAATTTCAGTGCTTAATTGTGAATCACGTGAACAAAAAAGCTCCCACAAAATTATAAGAATGCTCTTCTGGGAAAAAAAAAATATCAATGAACAGCTTTAAAACAGACAGCAACTTCAGCTGAGAAATAAGGAATACAGAGAGGACCATTGGAGGGAATGAGCTTTTCCTTTTTCTGAAGAACTCTGGCTAAAAAACAGCAAGAGAAGGGTCAGAAGAAATGGCTGAAGTGGCTGAACTCTCCCAAACTCCCAATTCCAGACAGTAAAACAAAAGGAGGAGAGAAACTGAACAGAAATGTGTCTGATGAGATCCTCAAAGCACTAAAACTAAAACCGAGGCAGTCTCTGCTGAGTGAGCAGGCCCATCCTCCTGGCCACGAGCAGGAACAGTCCCAGCCCCACGAGGAGCCCTGGCACCCATCGCTGCCCCAGCCACGGAGCAGGAGCTCAGCAGGAACAGTCCCAGCCCCACGAGGAGCCCTGGCACCCATCGCTGCCCCAGCCACGGAGCAGGAGCTCAGCAGGAACAATCCCAGCCCCATGAGGAGCCCTGGCACCCATCACTGCCCCAGCCACGGAGCAGGAGCTCACCTCCCCTGATTCTGTACTGACCCGGGGGCTCCCCACCCCAGAACACAGCCCGTCCCCCCAACAGCCACAGCTAACCCAGCAGCACCCATCAAACCCCCAGCACTGGAGACTGGGCACAGCAAAAAGGGAATTCCTGCAGAAATCCCCTGCTCTCCCCTTGCCTCAGTGGGCCTGCAGCATTTTTACTGGGCTGAGCAGCAGAGGTGGGTGAGCCCTGTGCCTGCACTGAGTAACTACAACTTTACCAGAGGGCTCAGGACAGTGCTGGGACACAACCATCACACTGGACAGGCTACAACAGCAGAGAGCACTCCAGAGTGGAGAGAGAGAATGGGGAGTTGTGCACCAGCAGGAAAAACGAGCAGCAGGTTCAGATGTCCATTGGTCGCATCACCCTCTGCTCCAGCAAACAAAAACTGGCGGGGAAAAGTTAAAAAACCTACTTGGTGAGCAGAGCTGTGTCCTTTAATGCTCTGTGTGTGCTCCTCTCCCCTGCCCAGCCTGGGGGAGCACCAAGAGGAGCTGCCCTGTGCCACTGTCCCAGAGCACCCACAGCTCCTCAGGGACACTGCCCTGCTGCATTAAGCACTTTCTGCTTACAGAAACCCAAACTCAAACAGTCAAAGACAAAAACAGACTGCTCTTTGCAACACAACCGAATGAGAAAGTTGCCAAGTCCACTTTCCTAAAGAGCTCGTGCAGCAGGAGGGCAGAAAAGCAGCTCCTCCCCAGGTATGCACTGCAGACACAACTGTGGCTGCGCTGCTCTGAGCCACCAACAGCTAAAAAAGAGATTTTTACAACACATTATTTCTCTGAACCTTCTGCCCAAAGTCAAACCCAGTGGAGCTGGGTTAGGTTTCAAATCTCCCAGGAAAGAAGTGTTTTATGGCCACACAAAAATGAACCGTTGAAGGCGGCACCCAAAGGGCCAGCGGGGTCCAAGGGACATCTGAGCTGCTGAGAAACCCAACTCAACAAAATCAGCTGCAGAACAGAGAGATGGAACACCAACAAAAACCCCCAAACAACCAAACCAACCGAAAAACCAAGAACAGAAACAGTCATTTGCAACATTATCCCTGCAAATCCCTTTAATGCTTATTGTTGATATCAAACCAAATGTCAAGCTTTTACCCATTTGAAATTATTGATAACCCAACGTTCCCTTTAATTAAAGGGATAATTATATATATATATTTTATTAAAAAATCAACTCTGTATTCTGTCAATACCAGGTAGGAATTCACAATTTGTGATGTTACTGAAAATCAAGATAAACGTTTCTGGAGTTTGTTTTGTTTCGTTTCTCCCCTCTACCCAAAAAAAGTTATTTACAGACTTAAAAAGCCATGCTGCAGAACTGAGCTCTCTTTTAAAATTATGAAGATTTCCTACAATGTATTAAAATAAAAGTAGATTTTTTTTATTATTATAGCACTTGGATTCAGAGCTTGTTATGTCACCTACTTGCAATCCTTGTTTTTTTTTTTTAGTTACCTATAGATGCATTGAGTGTCCCTTCACGCACAGTGACTCGTGTTGTGAACCTGATTCTAGCACCTACTGAAAACAAACTAGTAAGAAAAGAAAGAAAAAAAAAAAAAAAACCAAGATTGCAGGAAGTTCTCTGAATGTTCCACACAGTCCTGTATTTCCAAGAGGCTTCTGAATACGTTTTCATGCAGGGAGACCCACACCAGTCTTGAGAAATCTTCTCTACAAATGAACACTATGCTGATAAGTCTCTACTTGTCGGGTGGTTGCT
This sequence comes from Ammospiza nelsoni, assembly GCF_027579445.1. Taxonomy (NCBI): domain Eukaryota; kingdom Metazoa; phylum Chordata; class Aves; order Passeriformes; family Passerellidae; genus Ammospiza; species Ammospiza nelsoni. The sequence goes on from NC_080654.1 coordinate 568,399, forward strand.
TCTGTTTTAAATATATAAAGAAATCTTTATAAGATATTCTTTTCCTTTTGTAGCTCTTCTTGTATGTAAAAATGTTCCACTCCTTCCCAAGGACTGGGGTTTCCATAGCCAGCGTTACAAATAAATAATTTATTACAACTGTTTGTCGCCTTCTTTTTTCAGTCGACTGCAAGAGAAAGAAAACTCATTTTAACACGTTTTAACAAAGAAGGTGTGAGACACAGGAGACTGCTCTGCCCTCCTGCCACCCTTTTGAACCCTGAGCACTGCCACAGACATATTGGATGAAAAATCCTTTTGTTAGGGTCTTTCCTCCTGAGAAGCTTCAGCTTCTCCATGTTTTGCTGCTTTAGAATGTGATTTGGAGAATTGTTTACCAGCATGTGAATTGTTTTTACTTGATGACCAATGACAGCCACCAGTGTCGAGGCTGTGAGCAGTCACAAGATTTTATCATCATTCTTTTCTATTCCTTTCAAGCCTTCTGATGAAATCCTTTTCTTCTATTCTTTTAGTATAGTTTTAATATATCATTTAAATATAATATATATAATAAAATAAAAAATCAGCCTTCTGAAACATGGAGTCAAGATTCCCATCTCTTCCCTTGTTGGGGTTGCATGCAAATTCCACAGAGCAGCACCCTGGGCCCTGCCCTGGCACAGGGAGCCCCACAGGTGGCACCAGTGCCAGCTGTGCAGGTGGGACGTGACTGGGGATCCTGCAACAGGACACTCAGCTACTCCAATGCCGTGCCAGAATCTGATTCCCCTTCCCACCTGCCCAGAGCAGGTGCGAGCACAGCTCAGACACCAGGGCCCAGCACAGCGAGAGGAGGCAACTCCCAGGGAAAAGAAGGAATGTAGACAAAGCCCACGGAACCCCCAGGTGCCCAAAGCCCCCTTGCAGGCTCACCTGTAGTAATCTTCCTGACTGGGTAGGTGCCCGCCGTGCATGTGGGGGTGGCCGTGCAGCCACTGCTGCTCCATGGCCAGTCTCTGCAGCTCTGCCGACTGCGCGTGCATGGCCTGCAGCTGGTGGGCTGCTGACATGGGAGGGGGGATGGCCCCGGGCAGGTCCCGAGGGTAGGGGGTACCTGGGGGGACAGGCAGCGCGTTCGCACTCTGCTTTGCTCCTCGGTCACCCCAAAAAGCCGCCACAACCACCCAAAGCACAGCTCGCTCCCCCCACTGAGAAATGTTAAACCCCACGATAAAAAATAACGCTGCAGATCAAAGCCCGGCCCTGCAAACCACCACAAAATGCTCTCACCAAAGACTGGATGCCGGAGCATTTCATGCTCGTGAGGTGGCTGCCCTAGCAATGGGTTGGGGATGGTCCCAGGTGGGTAGGGAAAACGTGCCAGGTGGGGTCCAGCTGCTAAAGGATCCACCAGGGGATGGACAGGTCCTGCTGAGCCTGAGAGAGAAGGAGAGAAAGAGTTTCCACAGGGGAAAGGAACACAGAGGCAGAACAATTCCCTCAGGTGGCGCCCAGCACCAATGTGGGGTCATTGTACCTCTGTTCACCCCACTCTGAGCAGACACAGGGGCTGTAACAGCCTTGAGCACCAGGGGAGCCACCTGGAGCAAGAAGCACCCAAGAGCCCCTGACTGTGCTTGAACCTGGCAGAGCTCAAAGCCAAATTTGGCTCAAACACACACACACACAGAGCCTTGGCAGGGAACTGCCTTGGCTGTGTCTGCAGCAGCCTCTCTCCGCACTGGGACAATGTACAAGCCATGGTTTTGTCCTGAACAAGCACCTGGGGAGCATCCAGCCTCACCTGCACAGAGGTGCTCCGTGACCGCCTCAGCTGGCAGCAGAATCCGTGTACACACACGGCCTGGGTCACATTTCCTGTGCTGCCAGGGGCTTTGCACACCTGCTGCACCTGAGCCCACCTGTGATTTCTGCAGGGAGCCTCAGCAGCTTCAGGAATGCTGATATTCAGCATTCTGCCATCCCTTACCTGCAGCCCCCCAGCCCTCAGGAACCTCCCTGCTGCCTTCCTTGCTGTCCAACCTGGCTTGTGCAGCAGCACTCCACATTCCCTCCAACTCCAACAGTGGCCATCCCAGCACACTTAATGGACATTCTCCAGGGTAAAAGGATTCTCCATCTGCTTGCACAAACACTGCATTGGTAACCAGACACCAGAACCTGCATTTTACTCTGACTCCCTCCTCCCCTACCTTGGCAGCTGCAGCACCTGGTGCCTGGTTCTCTCCAGTCTGTCACCAGAAAATGTGAAAATTCCTGCTGAGTGCCTCATCTCCAGGGCTCCAGACCTCTGGAGCAGTAACCACGTATCTTGCTACAGAAATGGGCAAGCCACAGATCCATTTCTGAGACTATTAATTATTCCAACTGTAAGGTGCTGCTCTGGGACAGCAGTACTTAAAAAAACCAACCCACAACAAACCAGCAAACCTTTCACAGTGAGGGTCTGAAGGAAGATCACTGTGGTGTTACCATCACCCTTCAAAAAGTAACTGCATTTTAGTTACCACAACCTTCCACAGCACAGAAGCACAACAGGGACACGACGACAAGGATTTTGCTGTTTGAGGTCCAGAGTCACACTGGGCCCATTCTGAGCTGCTCCCCAGGGCAGTGCCCAGCTACCAGGGATTTTGCTATTTAAGTTCCAGGATCAGACCCATTCTGAGCTGCTCCCCAGGGCAGTGCCCAGCTGCCAGGGCACAAGGATTTTGCTATTTGAGCTCCAGGATCAGACCCGTTCTGAGCCCAGCTCCCGGGGCTCACCTTGGTGTAGGGGGTCCTGCTGGTGTAGGTGTAGATGCGAGTGTATGTGCGAGTGCTGGTGGTGGTGGGGGGTGACGTTGAACATCTGCAGCCGCGCCAGGGGGTCGTTGGTGAGCGAGGCCATGCGCTCGGCGTGGATGCGCTCGGCCGCCAGCCTGTCCGGGTAGCTCATCTCCGGCCGCAGCTGCGGCCCCGCCAGCGCCAGTCTCTCCCTCTCCAGCGGGTTGAGCCCCGGGTGGAAGGAGGCGAAGGGGTGCGGCCCGGCGGCGGGCGGGATGGTCAGCGCCCCGTGCCTGGCGAAGTGCTCCATGGGGTTGGTGGCCGGGTGCAGCGCGTCCAGCTCCGGCGGCTTCACCTCGAAGCCGGGCTTCATCCTCTCGCGCAGCTCCCGCTCGCGGATCTCGCGCTCGCGGATCTCGCGCTCGCGCAGCTCCCGCTCGCGGATGCCGGGGTCCACGTTGTACAGGCCGGGCATGTGGTAGGCCAGCAGCGGGTCCGTGGGGTTCAGGGGCACGAAGAAGGGGTGGTTGCGGTTGGTCGGGGACATGACGTGGGGCCGCGCGTACTCGCTGAGCGTCCGCAGCGCCGGCGTGTCCGGCCCGATGTACGGCGGCACGGCCGCGATGGTGGTGGGGGGCGGCTCGAAGGACGGCCTCATGTGGGCCGGCCCGCTGAGCTGGGACTCGCCCAGACGGCCCTCGTGGGAGGAGCTGGACACCTTCTGCTGCACACAGCGGGGAAACAGCCTCAGGTCAGCACAGCTCAGCCACACGCACACACATAAACACAGCCCTCCCCTCCACCGCCAGCCCCTCTGCCCGGACACGGCACTCGTGTGCCTGCACAGGACACCGAGGCATTCCCTGCGTCTGCACAGCGCTCTCCTGCTGCAAGGTAAATGCCAACACTTGGCCTCATTCTGCCCAGCTGCTCTGGCTTCCCACAGACCCAAACCTGGGGCAGAAACTCTCCATTTCCTTTAAGGAGAAGACAGTCCCAGGCAGGTCAGAGGTGCTCAGAGCGGGCTGGATTTCAGTCCACACAGCTCCATGCTCAGAGACCCCTGACAGGGTTAAAGGGCTCCTGGGGATCTGCATCCCGCAGCCATCACCCAGGTCAGACCCAGGCACCAATTCCCTCCCCCAGCTCTGAGCCAGATCTGCACCTACCGCAGCTCTTTCCGCTTCTCTCTCACGCTCACGCTCCCGCTCTCTTTCCTTCTCTTTCTCTTTTTCTCTTTCCCTCTCTTCCCTGGCTTTCTGCTCCGCTTCCCTTTTGGCCTTTTCGATGGCCTCTTCTCTCTTCTTGGCCAGTTTGGAGCCTGCCAGAGGCATGAAGTACAGGTCTGCCCTGGAGCATGAATTGTAGCCACGGTCCAGGTGTTTATAGAACCTGAAAGGAACAAAACATAGAAGAGCTCAGCCCTGGGAAAGGTGCAAAGCATCCAAACTAAAAAATATCATTCTACACTTCGACCAAACAGTACCAGCTTCCCAGGAGAAAATTCACTGTACTGTACTGGTTTTACACACACAGACAGTGGAGTACAAAGCAGGGAAAGCAGAGCACTGATGAAAGCTCCTCACCTGGCTGACTGGCTGGCGTGGCTGGGGATGTCCACCACCGTGGGCTCTGGGGATGGGCTCCGGGGTGGAGGGGGAGGGCTCTCGGGCTCCTCAGCCTCATCGGGGACCTCCTCCTTGATCTGGATGGGTGGCAGCGTGCAGGCTGTCACCACGGGCACCGTCCCACTAGAGGCTGCTGACGTGGAGATGGGGGTCTGCAGGGGGATGCCAGGCACGGTGGGCGGCGTGGAGGTGGAGGGGCACGACGGAGGCGTGATGGAAGGGGGGCCCCCGGGCACAAAGGGGTGCTGGGAGAAGGGGGGCTGCGAGGAGACCTGATGGAGTCCGGAGGGAGGGTGACTGGCAGGAGGGGGAAGGCTCTGGCTCTGGGTCAGAACGGGAGGCTGGGCCTGAGAGGACTGCAGAGGCTGGCTCTGAGGCATCAGCTGCAGGGGAGGAGGGTGTGCCGAGGGAGGGTGGTGAGTGGACAGCGAGCTCAGCGGCTTCAGAGCGGGCGGCGGGGGCAGGTTGGAGTTCATGGAGAAGGGAGACGGCCCCGAGAGATGGGGAGGGTGCTTGTGGGCCGGGGCGGTGGGCAGCTGCGGGATGGGGGTGGTGGGGGGAGGTTTGATGTGAGGCATGGCCATGGGGGCGGGCGGCAGAGGCTGCTCACGGGGAGGCTGCGCCGGCTGCAGCGAGGCCGAGCCGGGCAGCACGGGCTGCGCCGCCTGCAGCCCCGAGTGCGAGTGGGACGGGGCCTGCGTCTGGAGGGGCACCTGAGACTGAGCGGGCTGGGCGGGCAGGGAGAAGGGCTGGGCGGCCCCGGGGCCGTGGGGCAGCAGCGGCTGCGCCTGCAGGGCGTGCGGGGCGGGCTGGGGCTGCCCGTGCGGCGGGGGCTGCGCCGGGGCGGGCGCGGGCTGGCTCTGGGACGCGCTCAGGGGCTGCAGGGGAGGGTGGGGGGACGGGATTCTCTGCGGGTGCAGCGCAGGGGCCTGCTGGATGTGCGAGTGGGGAGCGGGGGGAGCAGAGGGCTGGGGCTGGCCCGCGGGCTGGGACACGGGCGGCGACGCCTGCGTGGGCGCCGGGGCGGCGCTGGACGCGGGCGGCGGTGCCGGCAGCGGGGCCGGCGCCGGCGGCGTGGGAGCTGCAGCCTGGGCAGAGCCGCCCGGGGCCTGCAGCACCTGGGGCTGCGCCTGCAGCACTTGCTGCTGGGCGGAGGAGTCCGAGTCGCTCTCGTTGTCCTGCGGGCTGGGGATGCTGGGGGACGTGCTGCGGTTGTCCTGGTCGATGTCCTTGGGGTCGCTGCTCCCCTCGTCGTTGACGCTGCGGCTGTCGGAGCTCTCGCCCTCGCCCTCTCCCTCCGAGGGGGAGTTGGGCCTGCTCATCTCCTGTGGGGAGAGGAGACCACTGAGCCCGGGACAGGCACTCCAGGTGTGCTGCAGAATGGGGTCTGTCACACTGTGCAGACACAGGTGCCCTTTGAACCTCACAGCGCCCAACCAACACAGGAACACAAACACACAAAGGAAGCGCAAAGACAGCAGAACCGGGATCCCCCCACAGTGCCCAGGGGCAACAGGAACAAACTGAAATACAGGAGGGGTCCTGCTGAACATAGCAAAACACTCCTTCACTATGAGGGTGACCAGCAATGGAAAAGATTTGTGACAACTCCAGTGGTGGTCTTCTAACTTGTCAGAAGACAAAAACCCAAATTTAAATTTACAAAAAATGGAGGAAAGGAGTGGAGAACAATCCAGTGTACTCCTATAAGGTTGATATTAATATTAAAACAAAGAAAAAACCCAACTTCTGGACTTACCCCATATCACTCCACTGTTTTCAGCAGGAGGAACACATTATAACATTGGTCGCTTTCCAGCCACAAGATTAAGTTACAATTTGCTGTGGCTTAAATTGATTTAATGTTTTTGGTTTGTTACCAGATTTGCACTCCTCCCCACCTCAAACCATTCTCCTAAGAGGAAACACTCCTGTGTGGGACTCACTTGAGTTTTCGATTTTTTGGCATTGGACCTGTCAGGTTCTTCCGTGTCAGACGCTGCCTTCTCCCGCTGCCTCTTGGAGTTCTTGAGAGGAGAAGAAACCTCTTCTTTTATCTTCTGCCACAAAGGGAACAGAACACAACACTCACCAGTGGTGTAAATGCAAAAGTAAGTTGAGTGTAGGCCAGTGCCACCCTATTAACACAAATTAAGGAGCAGCAGAACTCAGGAGTTGGCACAGCCAGTATTTAAGAACACTCCAATGCACATCAAACCGGTAGGAAAAAGGCAAAGTGCACAAAGCATTCCTCATATGAAGGGATATTTTAAAGAGAGCTGGGCAGAACCAAGTCCATGAGGAACTCACAGCAGATCAAGTGGCCCAGGTTACCCTTCCAACATAGACCAACACAGTTATTAACTGGTGCAAGACAGAGCCAGAATTTCTGCAGGAGACAGGATAAACCTCCTTCTGCTGCATGAAAGTCTTGCTCTACTCTTGATATTTTGAGAGGAATATTTTTAGATCCCCTCAAATACAGGGCCAAGAGTGAATAGCTATTCTGAGATTACTACCTTCTCCCATGGCCTGGAAAAGCTCTGTGCATCACATAATTACCTAACTTTAAATTCTGCTGAGTTTTCAGTTTTATAATGTGAAAACTTACTCCATGCTCATATTGACTTTTTCTAATCTGTGTAATATTTATTTTTAACTTGCTACTTCTCAATTCACACTGCTTAATGGTAAGCCTTCACCTTCATGTGGCTTTGTTTCTTTAGAGCTCCCTTGGAAAGGCACTCAATTCATTTGAACAGACCCAACTGTCAGCTTGCTCTGAACAATCAAACAAATACACCTCCAGAAAACAGTGGCAGAAGCAGACTCAATTACTAAATGCTCATACTCCTTTGTAAACAAAGATTAAGCACTGCTTACAAAAAATCCCCAAAACTGTCTACTAGTCTTAAATTCAGCATTTCTGATCTGCATTACTCCCCTGAGCTTAATGCTTACATTTCCATCTGAAGTGGAGGGATTACTTTACTGTGAGAGCAGGGAGGTGATGTGGGGAGGTTGGATCACTCTCATCCCTCCATGGCCAGCTCCAGGCTGGCCCACTCTCTGCCTTATGCACACTCACAGGGTTTTTGGGTCATGGAGAGATTGCCCAGCCTTCTGTACCAGTCTGAGTGGCCTCAGGTGCGCAGCCCTGGCTGGGGGAGCGCAGGGAAGGGTTACCTGCCCAAGGCAGCCCAGGGAAGGGTTACCTGCCCGAGAGGCCTCAGTGTTCAGCCCATGGGAAGGGTTACCTGCCCAAGGCAGCCCAGGGAAGGGTTACCTACCCGAGAGGCCTCTCCTGGCCGGGACAGCCCAGGTGTGGGGTTACCTTGGTGGATTTCTTGACGGACTCGGCCTTGCTGTCGTTGCTGGAGGTGCTGGCGGCGCTGGGCGAGTTGCGGCCGCTGGAGCGCACATCCTCGGCGATGGGCGAGGCGCGGCCATCGGGGCTGGCCGCCTGCTTCTTCCTGCCACTGCGTAGGGTCGACATCTGGGGACAACAGCCCGGTCAGACCAGCACTGAGGGGCCCCCTCAGAGCGCTCTGCCTTGGCAGGGCCATGGCGAGCACGGCCCTGGCACCAAAAACCTGCAGCGTTTCTGCACTTTGTCCTTCAAAGCCCAAGCGGACTCAAATGTAAAAGGAGGCAAATCCTTATTCTGCCTACTCACAAGCATTAAGTGCTGATTATTTCATCAGCAGTGGCTGTTAGAAAGGGCATTCAGGAAGATGCTCCCATACACAGCACACACACAAGGGGGCTGAGGCAGCAGAGGAGCCCATGCTCCATTAAGAATGCTCCATCTGCTGGCAGTCAAGGCCAAGGTCTAAACCCCCAGTTCCAGCGTGCTCCTGCTTTAGAAAGCACAAAGCTCTATCTCACTATCTACTCCATCAGTAAGGGATCAGGAGAGTACATTTCAATAATTAATGCTGTTTCCCTGCCAGTTTGGCAGTTTTTTGGAGGACTGACTATGAAAAACAACACTCCCCAAGAGTGTAGCCTCACGAGGTATTTACAATCAATGGTCACATCATCCTCTTCAGAAAGACAGAGAGGGTAGGGCAAGGAAAGAAATCTATCTGCTGCTTTCCCTCAGCTAAACCCAACTCCAAGATAAATCACCCAGAGTTGCTCCTGATGCCCCACCCAAGTCACAACTCGGAGCACACCAACCACAGAGGCAAAGCAGAGCTCTGTGAGGGAAGAGGCTTTAACTCCAGTAACATGAGGCGACCACATGAACACCATCTGATTTTTCTGAACCTCCCAAGGGCACAGCTCTGACAGGATGCAGCTGGAAGGAGGACACGCACTAGCACAGGATCTGCAATGCACTGCCAATGCCCCCTCATGGTGACAGCCCACTGCCAGTCATGACAGAGAAATAACACAGCTTTCAGGGACATTCCATCCCCTTTTCCAGAGACAGCTCAGCCTCAGCAAAGCTCCCCCTGGCACATACAGGCAGCAGGAGCAGCACAGCCCATGGCAAACCAGTTCAGGGCTCTGGCTCCCTTTACCCCTGCACTGAGCAGGGTGAAACGCACCGAGCCTCGACTGCGCCGTGTCCTCATGCTATGCTTCCCACTGAGGCCATCGTCTTCCTCCTTCACGGGCTTGAACATAAAGGGGGGGGGGTCCACGGGCTTCTCGATGGGCGGCAGCTCCCCGTACTTCTTGAAGTGGATGCGGCAGTCGGTGCACAGCAGGATGTTCTCCCGGCCCCCGTGGTGCCAGTCCTTGGAGGCTTGGGGCAGGGAAAGCAGCAGCTCAGCACCCACAGAGCACCCAGCCCAGCACAAACACAGGAATTGTTAAAAAAAAGCTGATTTTCTATGGGTAACAAGTTTCTGGAAAAGTCTGTTCTGTCCCAGTGCACATCCTCAATACTCAATTTTTACCAACTATGGTTGCTTGATTAAGAAACTCCAGCTTTGAGGCACAGAAAGAAACCTTATCTGCTCTACCTGGGAGCTAACAAGCAGCTGCTGTTCTTCAAAGCTGTGGTTTCTGCAAGAGAAGTGAGCTCTGAACCTCTCATTTCCTTCCCCATTCTGGGGCTTCCACTTTCAGCTGCAAATGCCCCAGCACCAGACAACCTTTGGGAGCAGCCACAGCAAGGGGGCTGATGCACAGGACATTTGCTGCAGCACCAGGAAGTTCTGTGTGCGACAGCCACAGCCCAACAGTGACTCATTATGTCCCAAATTGATTACCGAGATTATGGATTATGCAGATTTATTCCTGTCTAAATGTCTACCTCGGGCTCCCCCTCTGTCAGCGCAGTATTAATTTGCAATGGCAAAGCCTGGTTAACTCTGTTAGGAACGCTGCATATTTCAGCTGAGAGCAGCTGTCCCAGCTCAGGAGCTGCCCGTGCTGGCTGCAGCCAGCCCCAGGGGAGCAGAGGGGAGCCCCAGCAGGGATGGCACTGGCACTGGCACCTACTGGTGGTGAAGCAGTGGCGGCAGGCGTAGCCCTTCAGCTCCTGCTCGCTGTCCTCGCTGTCAAAGTCATCCTCACTGGCCGAGCTCAGGTCCACTGAGGGTGGGAGAGAGAGGAAAATGGAAAATCAACACTCAGCAGGATTTTCTACTTCCTCCTACTTGGCTAAAATAAGCACTAAGTGGAATGGATCGTGACTCCCCACGCCCACCCTGCCTTGCATGGCCATTATTGCTGATTTTTCACACTGAGCAAAGCCAGATCTCATCACGCTGCAGGTTCAAGAGGATCCCAGGAATGTGCCAAGGGATTCAACTCCTGGAACCTCTGATTCAGCACGTGCTACGTGTCCAGGTAAGTTGTCATTCAAATACCATCCATGGGGAGTTCAAGAGGCTGTGTTCCAAACCCACAATTTTCAAGAGAAAAGGCATTTATCTCTAGAATCTGGTCCAATTTGAAATAAAATATTCTACATTTAAAACCTACAATATCCCATGAACAGGCCCTGTAGTGGCTTTTCTGGCTTTTATTTTGTTACCCAGCAGCAGAGGTGTTTGTGGGTGGAGCAATCAATGCTTACATACCATGAACCTGTCTGAAAAACCTGTTCAGATCCTTTTGCATGAGAGGCACTAAAGGATAACTAACACCAGCTCTCCTGTCCTTAATGCAGTACTCAAAGTTTTAACCTGTGGCAAACTCACACTGCAAAAATGTCATGTTCTGAAGAAGAAAATATGCAAAGGGTCCCTCTCCTTTGTGGCAAATTAGCTGATTACACATCTATGAGCTCAAAAGCAGCATCTAAAGCACTGAAAATATGCAGACATCACAAAAGCTGTATCTTACCTTCTAAACACCTCAGGAGTAAGTATTTACCTTTTGAGAGCACTGCACTTTTCTAGTCCCACCACTATAAATTCACAACATAACAGGGCTATAATTTGGCACAAGCAGGAAGCCCTGAGGCTTCTTCTGTTCAAATCTTTAATTAGAAGAGAGGTCCTTGATACAGGAACAGTGTTTTTCTAAAGGCTCCAAGAAGATGTTTTGTACATGCAGGTTACAGTTTATGGATTAAAGCTCACAGATTCTCCTGTACTTGCATTTGTCAGCAACTCATTACCCTTCAAATTAACACAGGGTTACATTTAACAGCTACCACTGCCCTGATTCCTACATTAATACTTGCAGGTGCTGAAACCCTGACTGCAGAGCTGACCCCAGGCTAGCACTTGTTTCTTTTGCTAAATGAATTGTGATTCTCATCCTGCAGTCAGGTCCATAGGATGGCTCCCCCCAGCCACAAGCTCTCACAAGCTGAGTATCTGGGACTGAGCAGTGGAGTCCAGATCCTCACTCCTTGTGCACACAGAGACCAGCATTAAATCCCACCAGCTCAGCAGTGAAAAGCTCCCAGCCCTTTCCTGCTCCTTACCCTGGACAGAATTCTGTGTCCAGCCTGCCCACCACATCCTCCACCTGCCCTGGTCATTATTACATCTGCCCATCTGCCTCCCACAGCCCCTTTTCTCTATGTGGCTTTAGGAAGATTTAAACCTCCCAGGGTAACAAACCCTTCCCATTTGGACAAAGGTTTCTGTCCCTGTAGGGACCCTGTGCAAGGCAGCAGGCACTGCTCTGGGGAATTGCTTTGGGTTGGACACTTTGCTCCAGGCAAGGCCACTGCTCCTCCAAGGCTGCCTGGGACAGTGCTGGCTGCAGCACAGTCTGAGCTCCAGCAGAGGGTAGGGGTCACCCACAAGGATGGAAGGGATTTCTTTCCAAAGACAGGGAGCCCCTCCTTCCTTCCTTCCTTCAGTGCTTCCCAATCCCCATTACTGTAACAAGCCTGGAGAACATACCACAGCACCAAGAAAAAGAGCGGGGAAACCCAACCCCAGGGCAGCATTTCCATGCTCACAGGATGCTTTAGTGCTTAGGGCCTGCACACATCCCTGGCTGACCAAAGCCCCGTTCCGGCAGCACGGTGCACGAGCAGGGAGGGCGGCTGCCCCAGCTCCGTTTCCCCGCTGTCCCTGGGATGTGGCACCTGCTCCCTGCCCAGCAGTGCCCAGCTGGGCTGCACTCACAGAACTCGCTCGAGGGGGGCCTGGAGGGGGTGTTGACGGGCGTGGAGGCCGTGCGGGTTTTGATCCTGCGGAACACGGCCTGGCGCCGGTGCCGCCGGTGCGCGCGCGAGCTCGCCGCCTCGGGGGTCTTCTTCCAGTAGTAATAGAAGGTGATCAGCTCCCCCTGCAAGCACAAACAGCAGAGAGCATGGGGTTAGAGGCACCTGCCTGCCGGCCCCCTGCCTGCCCCAGCTCACTGGGATTTCTCCAGAAGAATTAGGACGGATTTCAGCCAGGAAAAAAGAACTGTTCGGGTAATACACACAAAAAACACTTATTATTTTTTGCCTGCTTTGGCAGAGGAGGAAAGTAAGTAAATAAATGCTTTTTCACTCCTCCCCTAGGAGAGGAAAGAGGCTGGGAAGCACCAGGAGCCAGCCTCCACCTGGATGCCTCAGAAGAGGGTGCCCTTGTGTCACTGTCAGTGTGCCCTGGCACCGAGCTCTGACAGCCACCCCAAAGCTGACAATGACCCCAGACCTGACAGCCACCCCAAAGCTGACACCACCCCAAAGCTGACAGCCACCCCAAACCCAATAGCTACCCCAAAGTTGACAATGACCCCAAAGCTGACAGCCACCCCAATGCTGCCCCAGCTCCTGCTGTCCACAGACAGAACAACGCTCAGCCCGAGCACACTCTGCCACTTTGTCAGCCATTGTTCAATATTCTGTGTAAGGAAGTGGAAGTTTGAGTACAAACGTGTTCAACAACAAGTCTATAACCGTAACACAACCCCACCACACTAAATCGTGTTTTAATTTGAATATATATATACCCGCATCTAAATTAATTAAGCCGTTAAAAGAGCACACCTAGAGAAATGAGTGATAATTTCACAGCATAATGAATCTGGCTTACATTCAGGAAGTGCAGCAGCTGCCATTCAAACCTGGGTTTGCAAGGCTGAACCAAAGAACAGCATGTGGTTTTAATCTCTTTTCTCTTACTTTGAAACCCCATCATTTCCTGGCGACTTGTCTGCCTCTAAGGTAAAAGGTGTTGTTGCTTTCAAGTTGCAAGGGAAAAACGGAGAAGTTCTAACCAGCCCCTTGAAAAAATCAACATCAGAACGAACATACCTGAACTGCCCACAAAGAGGGTTTCTTTGAACTGTGTTTTGTGTGATCAAATAAGCTCAGCCTGCTGCCTCCGTGGGGAAATGCTGCAGCCCCTGCTCCGGGCAGAGCAGGAGTTAACTCCAATAACGACCCTGCCTGAATCCAAACCCTCCCCAGGGCCCCAAACAGGCAATTACAGCCACAGCCAATACCTGCACCACTGAGACACTGCAAAGACAAAGGGAGGATGTTGTTCTAGACATTAACTGCTGACATTTAAGACACTTAAGAATTTTACCAGTGCCTAATTTAAAAATAGAAACCCCAGAAGAAAGAACACAAGCACATTCTGGCAACGGGCAGAACAGATCATTTTTAATCTGCGCTGCCACAGACCGGGATGATGCTGCTGATCCCCACCATGGAACTGTGTTCGTGTTTCATGTACTAAAATAACAAATATTCGCAGTGATGGCTGGGGAGGAGGAGCAAGGGGGAAAAATGTTACCTACAATTCTTGATTCTGAAGGACTAAACCCTACTAAGAATATTAAAAATGTGTTTCCTGCAGAGGATCTGAAGCTGCCTGGTGATGAGCACACAATGCTCATGGCAAACTGGGCAGAAGGGCAGCTCTGAGCCCAGCACCCTGCTCTGCCCTGCCTGTTTGCTTTAGAAATGCCATTTCCCTGAGCCCATCCAGCGGGCTCAAAGTCCACCCAGGCCAGCTGTTTGTCCACTTGGGGCTGTGCCTGTGCCAGGGCCAGCCTGGGCTCTGCAGGGAGGCTTTGGCAATGCTCTGCACAGGCTCAAAGCCTCCTGCAAATGAAACCAGACGTTTTTTTACCTATAAATTCATTTGTACCAAATCTGAGGTGTCAGCACCAAGGAGCAAGTCAGTAAATCCCACGTCTTTATGTCAGTGAATGAATGCGTCCTCTGACACATGGCAACAGCAGAGTGGGAGCCAATCTGTTCTCCTCCCATCATAAAATAGGGAATGGGAACCTATTAGAGCTCCATTTACACATTGCAAAGCCATCAGGTCCCGAGGGAAGTTTAACAATTTATACATGCAGATCATAAAGCAAAGTTTAAAAAAGAAACTGTGGATATTTATAGAAATGCCAGCCTCATGACCATAATGCTTTTTTCCCCCCGAGACTGGCTCAGAAGTACAGTCACAACTGCACAGGGATAAAGATGAAGTCAAAGTCTATTTATCCAACAACCAGTCTTACCCCAGGTAAAAGGACCAAAGAATGAAAGGACCAAAGAACGCTCTGTACCTGCAGTTCATGGTCAGAGTGCACAGTGCAGCACCCAGGAAAGGGCTCAGGGAGCAAGAGAGCACTCAGAGGGGCAGCACACACAGAATGCCAGGTAACACAGGTACCCACTGAAGGGATTCCCTGCAGGATCCCCTGGGCTACCCAGGATGGCACTGTGTGCCCAGGGATAACTGCTGGGGCTCAGCCTGGCAGCATCACCCCATCCTGATGCCCATCCTGATGCCACCGTGTGGGTTCAGCCTGGCAGCATCACCCCATCCTGGTGCCCATCCTGATGCCACCGTGTGGGTTCAGCCTGGCAGCATCACCCTTCTCCTGCTGCCTGCATGGGTGGCACAGGCTGGAGCACAAAGGGCTGAGTCAGGCAAGCTCTGGCTCCCCAAACAAGGAGCAAAAGCAGCTCCCAGCCTCACTGCAAGAAGTCAAATGAGCTTTAATCAAACATGCACAGTGCGTGCTGCTGAAAGCCAGGGCACATAAATTCAGGAACAAAAGCTGCTGCAGAAATCAATAGCCTCCTGAAACATTAACACAGGCCAGCATTGATCAAAGGCCCTGGGACAAAAGGCTGCCTTGCAAATTAGCTGCTGCCTTTGCTTGCAAGCAAACACAGAGGCACGAACGCCGTGCCATGAATGGCCTGTAATGATGGTTTTGTTCGGGTGATCTCACCTCGGCTCACCACAAGGTCTCGCAGTCAGCACATCCCACACCCCTGAGCCGTGCCAGCCTGGCAGGGCTGGGCAGCTGCTCCAGAGCTCTTTTTGTGGCTCCCAGGCCATCAGCAGGGCCAGCCTGCCGTGCCAGCCTGCAAACACAGTGTCCTTGTCCTGCGGCTGCTCTGGGCAGGCTGGCCAAGGCACAGCAATAGCCTGGCTATCCCATCCCTGAAGATGCTGCCAATGCCCTCCCAAACCATCTCCAGGCCCAGCTTTCTCTTGTCCAGCACTGTGGGAGCAGATTCCTTTCCCCTCCTGGTCACTGCAGCCTCACCTTCCCTCCACACACCGGCACCTCTCCTTTCCTGCACACACAGCTCCGTGTCTCCATGTTAACATCTGATTAACTGTCCCCAACACACAGAAAGCAAAATGAGAAGCATTATTCAGGCTTTTAACGGCACATTTCCCTGACAACACCGACATTCCCAAGTTTCACAAGGCAGAGGGGATTATGTTCCTCACTAGAAACACCAGTTCAGCTTTCAGCAGCTCTGAGATGCACGCAGAGCTCACCACTCCAGTCTCCTGCCTGCTCCTGCCAAGGCCATCTCACCCCTCCTGGTAGGTGCATATACAAAAGTCACACTTCATCTCCCTTCGGCTGTGTTCTGCAGGTTATTTCTGCGCAGGGAGATGATTCTGCAGGTTATTTCTGCACAGGGAGTGAGGCTCAGACCCCTCCTGCAGGACTCACAGCAGGGAGGTTTCTCTGCAGTTCTGAAGTGCTCTCAGCCCTCACCTGCCCCAGCAGGGACTGTCCTGGCCAGGGGCCACCTCTGCCCTGCCTGTCCCATCCTGTCACTCCCACCTGGCTGTTCTGCCAGCTCCCTCCTTCCCCCAGCACATCACCCCCACCAGAGCAGCCCCTCTGCCTGCAGACCCCGCTTTTCTATTTCTGATCAGCAATTGTCCAATGTAAAACCCACAGCCCGAGCTGTCTGTGTTCAGTCCTGCCTGGCACACACAGGGTCAGGGCTGGCTGGGCATCCCTGGACAGGAGGGCTCTGACAGCACCTGCACAAGCCAATCCCACGCACACCGACCTCCCTGCAACTATCTGTTAAGGTATAACACAGTGAGCAAACACCATAATTGCTGTTTAATTTCCCCAGAGCCGAGCTCTGACAGGGGAAAAAAAAAAAAAAATCATGGAGGAGGGGAATAGCTTTGCAGTAATGAAAGAGAAAAGGTAAATGACAGCACTCCTCACTGGCTGCAACAGCCATGGCAGAGCAGGGGGAACACACTGTCCAGCTGTGGCCTTAATGAATTCACAATCTTTCTGGAATGCCTCAAGATTTTATTAAGTCAACTCAATTTAGCTAATACTTATAAAGTCCTGCAGTAAGAACAGTCTCCAGCGCTTCCCCTGATGCCCTGGCACAGGCTGTTCCCAGCATCTGCCCAGGGCAGGAGCAGAACACGGGTTTGTATCAAGGCAGAGTGGAACACACTGAGCCTGGGCAGGTCACAAATAACCCAGGACACTGCCCTGCACATCAGGAGACAGAACTGAGAACATCCATCCCTTCCATCTCACAGCCAGGGCAGGGGGGAGCCAGCACCCCTGCAGGTGTAGGTGACACCTGGCACAGGGCAGTGGTGACCATGGCAGGGCTGGGTTAAACCTGGACTCCATGATCCTGGAGGGCTTCTCCAGCCTCAGTGACTCTGTGCCTGGTTCTTCTCATGATCCACACCCAGAGAGAGGAAAGGGGAACCCCTGCACAAGCTGGAGGGTGAGAGGAGCAGCTGTGAGAGCCCAGGAGCTGCACTTGGCCCTTCCTGCAGTGACAGGCTCAGCTCCATCCTCTGCCAGCCATGACAAACAGCCCTGCACATGCTCTAATTAAGCAGCAAGTCTCAGCAGCTTGTTCAGTAGCACTGATTAATGTCCACCTTGGCTGCACAGGAATCCTGCATATTCCAACACATCACTGAGGTTTTAAGAGAGGCTTTTAAAAACCAAGCAATATTTCACTTAACACTACAAAAAGCCCCATTAAAAATGGTGCGATGCTCTCTGAGGAATGCCCTGCAGGTCTGGGCTCCCTGGCAGATCTCAGAAGCACAAGTACAGCCATTTCACCCTGCAGCCCCTCTTTGCAGGCCATTTGTCACCTCCTGGATGGCAGCACAGCCCTGGCTCCGTGGCCCCTGCTGGGAACTGCACTCCAGTTTGGGAGAGTGGCTGTCCCCACTGCCTCCCTGCCCCGCACACAGCCAGCCTAAACTCCCCGGTTCATTATTTGTGTGAAACTCCTGGCAAACAGGCTGAGCAAGTGGCAATCCAGAGAGGAGACAGGTGTGTGACAAACCCGGGCTGACTCCTTGGGCTTTATGCTCTCAATTTGCTCCCAGCACAGGAACAGCCACAGAATTTCCTGGGAACCCAGCCGAGGCTCCATCTGCATCTTCTGGATTTCATTTTGTTGTGGAAAAATCCTGCAGTCAGACAGAGCTTTATGCTTTCTAATTGTTTCTGCTAAATGAGCGCGGTACCCTGCTCAGCCCTCACTCACCAGGGGAACGGGAAGCTCCTCTCTCCCACAAATGAGGGCTCTGTTCTGTCTGAAGGGCTGCCACGGGTCCGCAGAGAACTGGGGCACGCCTGGGAGGGCCAAAATAAGCCTGGGACCTGAAGATTTCACTCCCAAGTTCCTCGAGCAGCGAAGGGACCAGAATAATGTCACTGTGCACCTAAACACACAGGGGACACTTCTGTAACTGCCCCAGGAGAATGTGTCTGCCCTTCTGAGCTCCTACCAACTGTCCCACAAAAGGGGTGAGGGATGGAATCACTGCCAGAGGAGTGAAGTCACTGCTGGAGGAATGAAATCACTGTCAGAGGAATGAAATCACTGTCAGAGGAGTGAAATCACTGCCAGAGGAATGAAATCACTGTCAGAGGAGTGAAATCACTGTCAGAGGAGTGAAATCACTGCCAGAGGAGTGAAATCACTGTTACACTGTCAGAGGAGTCAGTGCAGGGGCTGCAGAGTCAGGGGAAAAAGGAAAGGAGAACATGAGCTGGATGTAAGTGATCTCTCCTCCAAAACAAACATTATCTGCAGCAGCACAGCAACACCCCAGCACTGTACAGCATCTTCTCCTGATGACAAAGTCAATGAAGTTTCACAAATGAAGTCCCAGCACGTCCTTTTGAAGTTTTATGGCGTGGGGAAACAAAGAGACAGAAGATTTATAAATGGGCTGGGATCAATGCTGAGTGGGAAGGACAATTGTGCTGATTAACTCCAGCTCTGTGAGCAGCCCCTGAAACTCCCTCAGAACCCCAGCCCAGGCCTGCAGGACAGGGTCACCCCCTTGGAAAGGTCTGACCCAGTGCTCAACATTCACTTTCCTCGTGCCCTACACGAGCTGCTCTTTTGATAGCATGAATCCCTGCTTCACTCCTGCCTGCATGGCTTCAGCAAACCACAGAGAAATTGGAATTATCCACAAAAACACCAGTAACTCCTCTGTGTGCCACATCCAACTGGCCATTTCCATGCAGCTCATTTGTTCATCTCTTCCAGTGTTTGTAATTAAGGTTGCACAAACTGGCAGCAAATAAGATAATTACCATTTTATGGAACTTACCCTGGCTATGCAAACAACTCTTTTTCCCCTCCATTTTTAGGGATTTAAGCACCAGCTTCAGCAGTTGTGCCAAACAAGTGCAGAGCACACTGGGGCATTGTTTTAAGGCTGAGCCCCAGTTAAAAGCTGCCACCCCTCTCTGCATCAGGCCAGAATGGGAAGAAAGCTTTTGTAATTAAGGCTTCTTCCTCCAGAGACTCCTCTTTGTTAATCAACAGAGTTCCCAATCCCCACAGGAACTCTCACACTGTTGGCTGCATCCATTATTAATTATCAGAGCCTGTCCTTAGCAGTGGTGGCTCCAGGCCTGTGCAGCCCTGCCAGGGTCACCAGGAACGTCCCAGGGGCATCCCAGGGGCTGGAGCCACCACGGGGTTATCAAAACAGGGACAGCTCAGGGCCTCAGCCTCATACACATCTATTGGTTTTCTACTGTATTTATTGTTTATTATAAATATATATTTATATAGTTATATATTTGTTTATATTTATATATAAAATAATAGAATATATAGAATATTACATATAATTATATATTTATATATAAATATATCACAATATATTTATATATTTTGTATAATTATTATTTTATTTATATTTATTTAAAATTTTGTATATATGTATACAAATTTTGTATATAAATTATATATATTTATATATTATTTTTGTATTAATTTTCTACTCAGCTTTCCCTTTGCAACTTGCATTATCAACGTTCCTGGGGTTATAAATCCTGATTTTCTCCACCACTTTTATCTGCAATAATTCAACCCGTGCCCAATCCTGCAGCCCTGCTGGGATGCTCTCAGCCCTGGGCACTCACACAGGGCCAGGGAATGAGGAGCAGAGCTGAAATGCCTCTGAAAGGTGGCACAAGGTGCTTTTCCTGGGCCAGCAGTGCTGCTGTTGCACTCCCCAGCCCACATCCAGCAGCTCCTGTTGGGGCAAGCTCTCCAGATGTGAACTCACACTCGACTAAAGCGAGTGGGATAAATACCCAGATCAATTGATGCCAGTTACTGAGGAGAGCTCTCAGGGCATTGTCTGCACTGGGCTGCCTCTCTCCCACTGCACTTCCACCACCCCATCAACACTGAGAACGACAATGAGAATTTAGCAGCACAATGCCCAGAACAGGACCTGCTCAACGGAGGTGCCAATTATCCCTTGTACTGCACTCTCTCCTTGCTCCATAATTAAGGCTCTTGATGGGGCATAGCTGGAGTTCAGGCTGAGGAACAAACCCCACTTCCAGAGCCCAGGGCTGATCCCATTTCCACCCCACAGCCAAGGCAGCCTGGGTTCCTGGGGCTGTGACAGTGCCACGGAGCCATAAAGCACCTCCAACCGCCTCACTCCATCCTGCAAACATTTCTCTATTTATCTGCCCTTCATTACATGCACAATCTTATCATCCCTGCACATCCTCAAAGCGCCGGCCGCCAGGGTCACCCATCAAATATACATGGGAATGCTGCAGCTAATGACTGGAGCAGGCAGGGAAATGAAGGATGGGAGGAGTGGGAACCGCAGGATGCTTGGAAGGGATCATCAGTTACATCTGTGCATTTCCTGAGGTGATAATTGAATGACAGTGGCTGCGAGGAAAATCCATTTCTGAGCCTCAGAAAGGCCTGGTTTTGTGTGGCAGCGTGGAATGGCTGCCAGGAAATGGGAACAGCTCCTCTGCTCCCTGGGTTTCACAGAACCACATCCAGCACCACCGCTACTCACGCCAATACACAAATAGACAGATTTTGGGCATTTCAGCTGCACCCAGGCTGCCTGTTGTTGTGGTTTGCATGTCAGCTTTAATTAATTGAAGTGAAAGGCCTATTTGTGCATGTGCATGAGAAAGGGACACAACACAAGGACAGAGCATTGTCTACTCTCATAATTCCTGTTCAAACAAAGTATTAAAATTTTAATTCTGCTATTCAGCAGGGAACTTAATCCCCTGCACCTCAGGAAGGTGTACAGATGCTTATTTGTTTCCCAACACCTGAAATTGGGCTTGCAATGATTAAGAAAGTTTTACTACTTCAAAAATATTTTCATTATTTCCTCATGCCAGTTTTACAAATAGAATCACACTATAATCACCAAAACTTTCTCTGAGTTGTAACTGGGAGCTGTTTTTGCTGCTAGGTGAGTACTTCACAGCAGTAATTCCAGTTGGTATTTGAACCACCCCATTGCCAGAAGTGTCACCTGGGATCAATTCTGTCACCAGAGCAGCCCTGCAGGGCTGAGGGCAAACACTGAGTGCAGCTCAGTCACCCTGGCAGGGACAATGAAATAACCCCACATCCCCACCCCACAGCAGCATCCCCAGCTCAGGGAGCCCCCCTCCAGCTGGAAATGCCCCAGGTGGGATGGATGACATCCTGCTGATGGGAGGAGAGGATTTCCAGGGCTGATTTCCCCTGGCAGAGCTCACTCCTGGCCCTGCTCACCTGAGCAGCTCCCAGTTACCTGCCAAGCCCAGTTTAAGTCACCCGCTGGTCCCTGTGTGGGCAATGCTCCAGTCCCCAGGCTGCTGCAGCCTCTCTCAACAGCCACATGAAATCCTGCAGCATTTCTGGGCCACCAAGGGCTGCCTGCCTGTTCACTGGAGCTGCTGCTGCCCTTTGCTGCCCTGCAGGAAGCTCCTGGGCTCCCCAGTGAAATCAGAACTCAGTATATTGGCAGGTTTGTGTTACCAGATGCTGCACACTGAGAAGATAACACCCCACAAAACCAAGGAAACAAACCCACTGAATAAACAAAAAAATACAGAATCTGAAATTTTCCATTTTCAACAGGGCAAGGAGAGCTGAGAGGTGAGGCAGAACCAGCCACTTGTTTCACAATGTCCCATTCTGTAAGAGCTTTCATTTAAACACAGAACTCAGAACTGAAGGTGCCCCAGCAGCAGCAGCAGCACTGCCTGAACCCCGATGTGCTGAGCACTGACCTGCATTCCACACCTCCCACAGCAGATGTTTCGGGTTTTCCAAGCACATCTGTGCTGGATCACACAAAGCCTGGCCTGTCAAACGTGCACACTCCCCTCCTGTCCCAGCTCCTGAGCCGGGGAGCTGCTGGGCTTTGAGGGTTTATTACAAACACAAATCAGAAAATACTCATCACTACATACAGGAGACAAGCCGTGAAATTATCCCCACTGCTAATGAGGAATGGCAAGAGTTAATCTCCTGGAAATAACAGTTTTAAAAGTCCTCACACCTGGTTATTTCACCATGTAAACTATCAGCCCCTCTGATTCCATGCTGAAGACAGACACAGTGTGACCTCTTAATAAAAATCACAAGCACAGGATGTCCAACATCTGAGCAGGCCAGATGGAGGAAGAATCCTGTCCACTGACACCTGGAAAGCATCAAGTGAGCTCAGAGAAAGCAGCAGCTTATCAGTGCAAAGGCACCGTGGCACAGGGGGAGAGGGAGGATGGCTCCTGCCCTGAGTTATGGACACAGCAAACACAGCTCTCAGCACAGTCCCTGTCATTAAACCCTGATTTTAAACAGACTGCTCTCTCAGATCTGCTCCCTGAACAGCTGTTTTCCTTTTACTGCTCTCCAAGAACAGCTCCCTAAAGCAGTAGATTTTCTAGATTAAGTGTGGAAGGTTGAGGAGTATTTCAGTGTTTTCCTGTTGATCAGAGCCAGTAAGAAAAGAGGAATATTGAAGCAGGACATGAAGCAACCCCCCACCCCCAAACCACAAAGAACTGCCACGTAAGCTGCTTATCCCTCACTGATTGTTGCTTCCCTCCAGTCTCAAATTCCTTCTGTCAGGAAAAATCCTTAGCAAGCAAAATGTAACCAGAAGACAAAGCTAAGAGTTGTAAAGCAGCGTTAGGAAGAGCAATTCATTGTAGCTCACTATAATACCTGTACAGTGAGCTCACGAGTGAAAGAATTACCAATTCTTTCCAGCCCTGCTCCACCCTGGTGTCTCCAGCAAACATTAATCCGAGATCAGAACCCCTGAGAAGGTGAATTTGATCCCCACAACCAGGGAAAAGGAAAAGGGCAGCAGGAGTGCGGGGCATGGTTTGGGGCCATGCAGGTTCTGCAAGAGCTGCAGCTCAGCCCAGGGCAGGGGCCCTCGTCTGCAGCCCATTCCCCACCCAACACTGCAGCTGTGCTTGTGCAGGAACCCAGGCATCCTCCCTGTGCCAGGACAGGTGACACCCCTGCCCAGCCTGGCAGGAGGGACCAGCGCAATCAGAGCTCGGATGCAGCACTGAGGGGTCACAAACCAGCAGAGAAGCCCCCAGAAGGGGGAACTTCACCCCAGCATGTGACACCAACACCTGCTGGCCTCCTCCTCCTCTGCAGCCTGCTGATGTTCCACTTGTGTGGCTCTTGGAAGGACAAACTGCTATTAGCTGATAAGCTGCAGCCCCAGAGCTGCCCAAAGTGCTGGAATCCTAATCTCCAACCCCTGCACTGTCTGCAAGCAAAACTGCACACAGAAACATCCCTGACAGCCACAATTCCCCACTGCATTCTTCTCTTTAAACACTGTTTTTCTGGACCAGGTTTGCTTCCCCTGCAAACCAACCAACCATCCTGTGGTTCCAGACAGAGCACAGCGGCTTTCATCTGTTAGAAAGTCTCATTTCATTCTGGATTTCACTGACTGCAGCAGAATGTCACACCCTAAATAAATTCCTCAGAAAGATGCAGTGACCCAGAGGCACAGCTGAGTGCTGGAAAAAAGCCTGACATGGAAGCTCAGGGTGCTGATGTGTCTGCATGGAAAATGAGTGCTAAAAAACCCATCCCCAAGATGCCAGCTCCTGTTAATTACAAACACATCCAAGCACCAGCAGCTGCCACGAGCAAGGCACAGATCTGCAGGCACAGGGATGGGAGACATGACACAGCTCTGGGAAGGAAGGAAATCCTGTGCCATGTGAAAGACACACCACAAGAGCTATTTTCTCCTTAAAAAACCCACTTTGCTGTGCTTGATCTGCCCACACGTAAGCACAGGGGAAGTTGTGAATGTCTCATGTATCATCCCACAAGCAATTCCACCTCTCCTGCTTTCCCCCTCATTAAACTCAGCACAGCAACACTGCTAAGACACACAATCTGGTTCTGGTGCATCCTTGCAGGTGTTCTTTGGAAGGTAAACAGGCAATTTCTCTAAGTATTTCTATTGCTCAGGCCTGACATGTGGAATCAGCCTGGAATTCAGCCCATTCCCACAGGATGTGAGGGCAACCAGGATTCCCTGTGCTGACACTGCTGTCAGCAACTGCTGCCCAGCAAACAGGGCAAAAAGTGGCATTTCTGGGTGGGAATGAAACAAAAGCTGCAAACTAAGCCCCATGTTTTCATGCCTATGATAAAACTAAAAAGGAAAACACTGAAGATGCCCTGAACCTCTGGAATCTGAGTGGAATTTTTCCCGTGTTATTTCTCACAGCAGCACTGGCACCTCTTTAAAATGCCCCATGGATCTTTCACACACAAACACTCAAGAGGCTCCACAAACACCTGGCAGGCAGCACAGGCGTGTGAGGGCTCCTGGAGTGTTTATTTTGCAGCAATTCCAGACTTTGCAGGCAGGAGGAATTCTGCACCTCCAGCCCTGGAGCATCAGTGACGGCAGAGCTGGGCAGCACCCAGGGAGCAAAGAGGAGTTTGGGGGAGCAGAATAACCCAGGAGCCTGAACCCATCCGTGTACAGCACTGGAGGGAAAAGCAGGGAGCAGCTCCTGGGAGGTTTAAATCCTGTGTAAATCCTGATGGAGCTGAGGAGGGCAGCACTGCAAACCCTCACAGTGCAGAGAAATGGGTATCTTGAAGCTAGACAATTACTGTAACATTAAAAAAAAGAGTAGGGGGTGTTTTGCAAACACAAATAAAAATCAAACAAAACCCCCAACAAACCTGCAACTAATATAAATGACTTCCTCACAGTCACTCACGGCAGTTCCCTTGAGCAGGCAAACACCCAAGAACCAGAGCTCAAACAGGCAGAAGCTCCCACAGCACCCACAAAAATTCGAGTTTTCTAAACCACATTAAAAGTGTACAAAGGTCTGTGAGTATCACACGTAACTGAATTAGAACAGCTAAGCTCTTGCAGTGGCTGGGGAGAGACTGAAGCAGAAATATCTCAAAAATCAGAACTTCTAATTCCTAAAATATGAAGTCCCTGCTAGTCTGAGTTTGGGCTGGGGTTTTGTGCTGTTGTTGCTGATTTGTTTTGGGGTTTTCCCCTCATTTTGACGTGACCTTCATGGAATGGCAAACCCAGACGGAGCAGTGCCCCAGAAATGCTGTTTATCCACAGCCTGCAGGATTCCACCCAATTTCAGCTCAGGGATGACAGATGACAGCTACAGCAGCCAAACATAATGCCAGACTCACTTTTAAACATTTCCCATACCTCTGCTATGCAAGTTCCCTTGAAAAGGTCAGAGCAGAACTTCAGCAGCTCCAAGAAACGTGAGACCTCAGTGCTGGCACAAAGAGCTAAGGCAGCAATTCCGAGGTGATTCACAGCATCTGTCGGTGCTCCTCAATTGCTGCAGCCACGAAAACTCGTGCAGTTGCAATCTGCGGGTGCCAGCAGGGCAGAGCTGTGACTCAGGGCTGTAAACAGGGGAGGAGGGCTATGCAGGAGTCACAGGGATGGCTCTGACACAGGAGCAGCCCCTGGATCCCTCTGAGCAGCTCCGTTCATGTGCTCCATGCAAAACCAGCCATGAACCTCAATACAGAATAAATAGGTGGCAGATAGGAAGGGCAGTTTTATGCCCACAGTGAGCAGACAATTTCTTCTCAGAAGCTCTAAAAGCAATGTTTTTCTAAAGCCAGGTAACAAGAAGGAAAAAAAAATCTCTCCCATCAAATGGCACAGAGTAAGAACATGAGGTGGGATTGTTAAATCAATACAACTTCAGCACAGCACTGAGGGAGGGAGGAAGGCCTTTGTCCCTGTCACTTCTCCACAGCAAGGTGAAGGTCCAGGCACAGCCTGGAGCTCCTCCAGCAGCATCAGGGAAAGGAGCTTTTCCATTTGCCCCTTTAGAGCCCAGGCTGTGCAAGGTTTATGGCACATGTTTGCCATCACATCTCGGTGGGCAAGGCTCTGCAGGGCACAACCAGGGCCCAAACCAACCCCTCCTGTCTCTGTCTGTTGTTCCCCCAGTTCCTGAGCCATTTCCAGCTGTATTCCTGCAGTCCCTGGAGGAAGAGCTGCTGCACAGGAGCCAGACAAGCTCCAGGGAAGCACAACCACCACAGGTGAGCAGCCCTGCCCAGGCTGAACACAACTTACTGCACTGAGCAAACTCACCCTCAACCCTAAAAGCAAGGGAAAATAACAGATGGAGAGCAGCAGACTGCAGGAACAGGGCAAGGAGAGGGAAAAGGGCTGGGTTTATAGCTTGGTGGGGTTTCTTTTGGTTTTACTTTGGCTTGTTTGTTGGGGAGGTGGCATGATTTACTTCTCCAGCTCCCTCTCATTGCAGCTGAGGTAATGAAAGGCTTGGGCTTTGGCAAAGATCCCCTCCTTAGCTATAAAAATAAAATAGAACTGTAATTAAACGTACCAGAAACAAAGCTAATCAAACTCAACAGTAACAAAGGGCAGCAGAAACACGTTCCCTGTATCAGATCTTCCTTGCTGGCCCAAAGCCCAGAGTTTTCATTACATTTTTTTCCTTCCCCCCCAATTTCACAACAGCATTAAGCAGCCCTGGCCCAGGATGCCTCAGCTTTACAAACTATTTGTAGGAGATCAGCTTTTCATGATCCAAAAACCCAGCATGTGGAAAGTGTTAAGTCTTTCATGTAGTAGAGGAGGTTCTTAAAACTTCTACTGTTCAGCTCAGAACTCTTGGAGCTTCACAGCCCATTAGAGGTTTGTGAACCACAGAGAAGGGCAGAGCCAGCAAAATAAATCAAGAGTTCCTGTGGGATGTCCTGGTGCTTTACACAAGAGGCACAAAGCAGGCCCTGGGTCGAACACCAGGGAGGAGCTCTCAGATTGCAGCAGCAAGGGCTGGTTTACAACCTGGAATGTGCTCTCCTCTCTTTGAAGGCTCTGGAGGCATCCCACAACATCACAGCTTGTGTCAGGGGCACTGCAGGGGAAAAGGAGCCCACAAAGTGTCTGGGGAGGGGGAGGATCAGCCCAGCTCCTCCAGCCAAGGACAAACCACCTCACCATGGCAATAAAAGCAGTGGGCCAGCACCTTCTCTGTGCTGGACAGGAGTTCGGTAAGGTAAAACAAACACTTTCTCCTTCCTGGACAGGAGTTTGGTAGTGTCAAACGAACAACCCTCCCTGCCAGTGCTGCTCATCCCAGGTGACCAGGGTCAGGGAGATTTCCCAACACAGCACGTCAGCAGCCCGGGTTTTGTCATCGTTCCTGTAACACTCTGTCTGTTTTTTAAAGGCCCAAGTTCTCAAATACAGCAATTACCCTGAGAGCAGCTCCCTCACTCACAGCTGCCCTGCTCCCAAAGTGTGCAAAGCAAAGGGCAATGGACAAACTTAACCTTGGAGGATCTGAATCAGAAGGAAACACCCCTGTCACCGTTCTGGGATTTAAAAAAGAATCAAGAGGTTTTCCGTGGAAGCTGCTCTGATCACTCGGGTGCTGAGGCATCACCTGCACCCTCCCAGGCAGCCTGAAGCAGGAAGGGAGGGACGGCTGGAATGGTCCTGCAGGATTCAGCCCCTCCTGGCTGCAGGGAAAAGGCACCAACACCACAAACGGGGGATCCCAGCCCCGTAGGATCCTTATTCCTTATGAGCAGGAGCAGGAAACCCAAAGCCTGAGCATTTCACAGCTTTTCCACACACAGGAGACATTAATGTACCTCCTGGCAGGGAAAGGAGCCCCTCACATCCCACGCATCCGTAAATCCACCCTGGTGCAGGTGTGCAGGGCTGTGGCTGACACTGACAGCCCTCCTGGCACCCTGCACAACAGAACAGCACAGGAGAAGTTCACCCAAAACGACACCACCCTCACCTAGAGGTGATCACCAGCATCTTTATGTGCTGGCAATCTGAATCCCATCACACTCCTCAGTGTTCTCCCTTCAGATACAGACTGGAAAGGAAAAACAAAGCAAAAGCAAATGCAGCAGATTTCAGTGTGTGATGTTAAATGTTTCTTCTGCTTACAGAGCCAGTTCTACCCACAAACTGCTTCACCTCCCCTATGGCACAGCCTCTACTGCAGCTCCCCGCTCTCACTCTATTCCACCATCTCTGTAATTCCTGGAGCCTTTCTTGGCATGAAGAAAAAAAAAACAAGCAGCAAAAAAACCCCAGTAATCAAGGACTGCTTCTTTTTTACAGCTGGCTGGAAACAAAACTGACAAAACGAGTGCATCTGTCTCCTGGAGTTGTTATTGTCTTTCCTCCCAGCTCCAGCAGCACACTGCAGGGTATTTGGGAGTGACGGATGTGCTGGGGCTGCTCTGGGGCCAGGGGAAGGCAGTGGGTGCTGTTCTTACAGGGCATCGGGGCAGGGGGTGATGCTGAGGAAGCACAAAGCTCATTCTGTGCTCTGTGGCAGTGAGCTCACTCACAGCACACTTTATCCCCTGCCCACAGAGGGTTTTCCTGTGCACATCCTCTGCCCCAGATGTGAACCCCACACAGGCCAGGCACAGCTCCCTGCGTGTGCGAGGAACCAAACCCTGCTCTGGCTCACCACAGTCTGAGCTCTGGGGTTTATTTACTCCTTGAGCTCCAAACCTCAAAGCGAGCTGAGCTGCTGCACAGCTCCTGGAGCTGTGACCTGTGTCACACGCTGTAAATACCCACAGAGAGCAGCACACACACAGGATTACCTGCAGTGTTCCCCTCCCGAGCCATCCCCAGGTAGGATTACACACATGCATTTCCTGCATTAGTACTGCTCTGGCACAGGATGTCCCACAATCAGCACTGCCTCATTTCTGCCTTTCTGAAAGCCATTTTCAAGCTATAGAGCTCATCCTCAGTCAGTGGCTGGATGGGGAGCAAACACCACCAAGGCTTTGATGCATGGCAGCCGTGGAGAACTCTTGCCAGGCTGGGACACTCAACCATGAAAATAAACTGCACAAATCCTTTACCAGCCACCTATTTTATGTACCTGCAACTCACAGGACCTCGGGGTTCATGTCTGAGTATTTGATACCATCTGACAACTGCCAGGAAGAAAAAAAGCTGCTGGTTTTTCTCACAGGGAAAGAAAACACAGAATAAATATACAGCTGTTGATGAACAAAAGCATTTTAACCAGAGTCACACATACCCTTCAGCACAGATGCAACAGAGAATTCACAATAGGAAAATAAACAAATTGAAATTCCTTAGGATGGTGAATTATAAACAGAAAGTGAGGAAAATGCAGTGGAACAGAACTCTGAGGAGCAGCATTGTGTTCTCTCAGTTGCTGAGGAAGGCTCAGACAATATTGGATCAATTACCCAAATAATCTTGGCTTGTATCTCTGACTACAGACTTTTCCCTACAAAGCAGAAATTGTCCTTCCTGGCTCCCTGACAGAGCTCAATGCAATTGCCTAATGGCCCTCTTTTACTTGCAACAATATTTTACTCCTACCTACCTCTAAACCTTCAGAGAAAAATAAACAATGAGATCCAATCTTGTAATGTAAAATAATAAAAAAAAGCCACTGGAGTGCAGAGCTGATTTATTGCCCATGCTAAAGTCAATTCTAGAGTCCAGCTGGCACACTGAACACACCTTCTGCTTTAATGCTCTCCATCTAGGAGGGTTTCTTAGGAGCAAAGTCAAATAAGCAGCTCATTTTTTGAGCTGATGACGCTCTAAATTACCTTTGGCATACAAAAGTAAAATGATACAATTGAAAATTAATCCTCTTATTGTCTTAGGAGAACGCTTAAGAGATTTAAAACAAAAACAATAAAAACAAAGCACATTTCAGGTACTTCCTTTCTTTGGTTTTGTCTGCTTCAGCTGCAACTGAGTTTGGGAAAGGGTATTTTGGTCTTTGGAAGCTGGAGCCAGTCCTTAATCAATCATTAATCAATGAGCACACAGTGGCACTGGCCAGGGGAAAGGGCTGCTGAGAGTCAGGTAAGATGCAGGTCCAGGAGATGGGAATTCACTCAGGGAACTGAAATAAAGGAATACACATGTGTGTGCACCTCCAGGAGATGGGAATTCACTCACAGGACACACTCAGGGAACTGGACTAAAGGAACCCAGGTGTGTGGGAATTCTGCCTGCCAGGGGCTGTGCTCACCTGAACACCTGCAATCCCTCCAGAGATGAACAAAGACACCAGGCTGTGTGTGAGTTAAACTTTACGTCTCTTTAAAGGCCTTTCCAAACCTCCCGGTTTATTATCCAATAAAGTTATGACATTTGCAATAGGTTTAACAGTTAAACTTCTGAAAACAAACCAGAGCACACACGCTGAACACCCCTCTGCAAACAGCCTCCAGCTCAGAGGCGCTGAAATTCAGGAATATCTCCATCTGAGCCCAGCGCGTCACTGCATTCCCGGTGAGCAGCACCCAGGGCCCGGCTGCAGCTGCCTCACCTGGAGCCAAACACCGACCCAGAGCTCCTCCTCCCTCAGCTGAGACTGCTCACAAAAACAGGAAAATGAAAAAATAAAAAGGCAGCAGGCTCCCTCCACAAGAGTTTGTTATGCAAATGGCTCGGTGGTTTCACTTGCACAGGAAAAGCAGCTGCTGCCTCTGCCCCTTTTGCTACCTGGAGCGAAGCCCAGGAGGATTTTGCTGCGACACAGAGAGGTCTCAGGCTCTCATCTGAGATAATCTGGGGAGGTGAAGCCCACGAGCCCCTGGTGAACAGAGCAGAGCCCTGTGCTGCAGCTCTGGAGGCAGCAGCAGCAGAGAGCAGATGAAATGAGAAGGAGCAGGGGCTGTTTATGTTGGCACTCGCTTCAAACTCTAATGGAAAATTTCAGCTCTGACTGCATCCAGGCTAGGACAAGTTATTAAAGAAAAAGGTTCAGCTTTCAAACAGAAAAGGCTTCCACAGCTTGTCCCTCTCTGAACAGCAAAGACAAGCAGGAAATAATGTGCCTTGACTGCAGTGTATTAATATTCCATCATTGGGGGAATATGGCCTCAAATAAAGCAGATTTCCTTGGGGAGAGCGGGCAGGGATAGAGCCCACGCCACAACTCCTGCTACAAACACGGCTCACCACTAAATGCAAATATTAAAAAGCCAATGTAGGGCTAAGTAATCACTTTATACCAACAGACCACGAGATATTCATCTAATTATCCCCCTGCTTTGATCAAAGGCACTCTGCTATTTGAACAATCGTGTCGAGGGAGCAGCTCTACCTCTCAGATGCTCGAGAGAGCCTTGCACAAATATTCCTGGGGCTCTGGCTGCCATCAGGAGTGCCACGGGGAGGGGACAGACACCTTGCCAGCCTGCACATATGGTAACTGCACTGACCTTTCAGCTGCTCCACGTTTGCACTATATTTAAGTGCTACTCAGGAAGCCAATATTGTGTATTATGTAACACAAGATTAAGCATTAATGAGGCAAGAATAAAATTGTTTATCTAAACCCCAATCTAAAATTAAACAGAAGTTTATGCTGAAAGCTCACACTGCACTCGTTCTGCCTCCTAACACTAACAGAGCAGAGCTTATTTAGTCTCTGAGGTAAGTCCCAGCAGCATTTAATTTGAAGAGGAAGATTTTACCATCAGAAGAGAGACCATTTTTCCTAAAGAAATGATGCATATTTAGCTCTTCTGTGCATAAATACAGCACACTGCAGGTATTTCAGTGTCAGGAAACAGCCAATATTCATAACTCCTGTTTACACTGTGCTTCAGAGCTAAATAAAGGAGCATCCACCCAGAGGCAAGATCTTTGGATTGCACTCTGTCATCCCTTGCTCAGCAGCCAAACCCAGAATCACACACACCACAGATACCTACATGCTCAGCAGGGAAATTCAGCCCAAAATTAGAGTCTGGAGTCTGTGTGCCTGCACAAAGAGCCACTGTCCTGCTGCTCCTGGCTCCCTGCAGGGCCAGCGGGGAGCAGAGAGGGGCACGGGGACCTTGCCCACAGCCCTGGGCACACAGGAGCCTCTGCAGAGCCCCAGAATGTCCCAGAGCTGTCACCCAGCTCTCAGGAGAGCCCAGAGTGCTCAGAGCCATCCCCAGGAGAGACAAGGTGGCTCCAGAATAATCTCAGTTCAACTGCAGCAAAGGCCATGGCAGCGTGGCAGGGCCGCACCTAGGAAAGGGACAGTCACACACAGCCCACTTGTGGGGACACAGGAGCCTCTGGAGACCCCCAGAACGTCCCCAGAGCCGTCACCCCAGCCCTCAGGAGAGCCCAGAGTGCTCAGGCCCATTCTCAGGAGGGACAAGGTGGCTCCAAAACCTCAACGGAGCTGCAGCAAAGGCCATGGCAGTGTGGCAGGGTAACAGGACACCCCTCCTGCACCTAGGAAAGGGACAGTCACACACAGCCCACTTCAGGGGCACTGCTCAGACAGCTCTCCTGCCCAGAACCCCAGGAGAACAATCCTGATCCTGCTGGGACAGCCTGTGCTAAGGGAGAGCCGCAGGAGCCAGCCCTGGGTCGCAGCAAGGTGACACCAGGACCTGTCCCAGCAAGGTGACACCAGGACCTGGCACCTCCTGCTCCTGCTCCATCCCCTGTTTGCATTCACCTCCTGCACCAAGCCAGCACAGAGCTAAGCTGTTCCCAGGAACACAGGAAGGCAATCCCCAACCTTGGAGGCATTTAAGTGCCTTTATCTCAGGCCTATCACAATGCTGGTGCTTCTGAAACTCTCCAATTCAAGTAGCTCAGTGTAATCATGTAAAGAATTCAGAGCAGAATGTTAAATACTCGGAAAATCCTGTATTATCACCAAGTTTTAGCAAATTACCCCAAAATGGGTGGATGGGAGGGGAATAAAACCACATTTAAAGCCAAAGCAGACAGTTAAGGAAACTGCTGCCAGCTGTGCACCTTTCATTCTCACAACATGGGAATTTAAATGCAAGTAATTATTGAAAACTGTTCATGCCACTGAAAAGCCTCCAAAATTCACTTGTTCCCATGAAGAGCAATCACAAGTGCTGCTAGGCAGGAACCCAAGGGGAGCAGGGCAGCTCAGCCCTGCAGCCAAGGGAAACCACCCAGGGGAAGATAAAAGGAAAAAAGCTGCATGGAAATAGAGGAGAAGGGGCATTTCAGACAGGTCAGTGGAAACCCAAGCAGTTCCAGGAGTTTCATTAAAAATCCCCTGGCTCAGGTACACGGAGGCACTTCTCCTCCAGGTTAGCACTGATCCACATTAAAGCAGCACCTCCCTTGATCCATTGCAGTTATTCACCCCCACGTCCACTGGGAACCCTCCTGGACATAAACATGGAAATAAACTGGAAATGTGAAATAAACCAGCGGAGTGCAGACCCAAACAAACACGCCTTTGATACGGAATAAACATTCTCCTTCATAAAGCTTCTTCCTTGAGGATTATCATTTACAAGAAATAATTGAAAATTGTTGAAAAACTATGTTAAACTAGTTAAAACACACATTGACAAACACAGGGTTTTCTCAGAAGGGATTTCACACTGATTGTGGAGGGGGAAAGCCAAGGCACAACTGAAATAGGACATTCCTCAGCACACTGTGAGAGCTCAGTACAGCATGGCCTGATTCTCATCTCACCAGGGCCACATTACACCTTCCCAGAGCCCACAAGAAATCCAGTGTCATCTTCACATCCTCATTTCCTGCACAGCAGCCTCAGCTTGGTTTAACATGGAATAACATGAAACAGGCCTGGTCTCTACAAGAATTCCCTGTTTCTGTTGCATTCCTTTTCTCCCACTGTTTCCAGGTTCAGGGTGACTTTGGGGAGAATTGCAACCCAGTGAAGGGTCCAGGAAAGGACTAATTTACAGAAACCATGGTAATAAGGAGATTTAACTTTTAGTGGGGATTGCTGAGACAAAACCCCTGGGTCCCCTCCCCAAACCTTCAGTGACCAGGAAAGAAAACTCTGAATAAATCAGAAGTCCAAGAGCCATTGGGGCAAGTCACTGCAAGAATGTCCCTGACACATCTTTAAGCACCTGGAAGTTGCTTTAGTATCCATATAACAACTTTTTACAGTTTTATTAGTTATCCATTAGTATCCATTAAACAACTTTTTAGAGTTTTATTGATGTTAATATGGAAGCTGAACAGAGAATAAAGCCTTTTTCTGGTGTTTCTGGAATTGCTACAGGGTTACTTCACACTGCAACAGAAAAACGGCAGGCAAAGTATCTGAAATTATTCTGGTGATGAAAAAATGCAGACAGATTAATCCCACAGCCTTGTCATTTACATTACTCATTATTCCACTTTAAGGAACAGAAGCAAAACTGTACAGTCAAATATTTACTGCAGCCTTTATGCTGCAATCTCTTCCTACAGCAGAAGGGCTGTAAATTTGGGCTGGAAAAGATTGGGAATTAAAGAAAGCAGAAGTGAGGCCTGTGGGCAAAAATAGGAAGCAGAGATTATAAACAGCCCGTGGTGGGTCAAAGGTTATTTGTAGATCAGTTACCACAGGGGCTAAAAAAACCCCTGAGCCCAAACCCATCAACATGACACTTCCCACAGCTCAGACTTAATATTTAGTCTTCTCTGTAGTAAAAAATTACACCTAATGAAACAAAAATATAACACTCGAAAAACGAGAGCTTCTGTGAGCTTTAACACCACTTGCAAAACTTTTACAGAAACCCCAAGGCCGGTGTCCAAGCTCCAATGTAGGAAGTTAAGCAGCACAAACAGGGGCAGGCACCTGCCCCAAACTCTCCATTTTTCAGGGCTTTTTGTTTTCCCTCCCCCCACACCCACAAAATGTTTTTCTCCATCACAAAAAAACCCAAACAAACACATTTCATATTTAAAATATAAATTTCAATTTATAAAGACACAATATACTTCAGAGCTGCTGTAATTCAAACTCAGAAGAGCACTTTTGCCCCTCAGCAACTTTACCATCAGCAGAATTCATTTCTAAAAGCAAACACTGATTTGTTCTAGACCCATTCTGGGAGATATTCTGGAGGCAAGAGGAAAGGCATGGTATGTGTAGGTTTGTAGGATGCTGATAAGATCCACACTATCCCAGCACTCCCTCCCAGCTGTCACCTTTCCAGGCCTCCACACCTCAAAATCCAACAGGATCCTCGAGTCCACCAGGACCAGAGCAGTAATCTGAGTTTCCCTTCTCAGCAGGATGAGCGAACTCGCAATTGTCTCATCCTCCCCTTCCTTTTTAACTCACACAGTGTTACTATTTACCACCCAGAGATTTGTGTTATCACAGCACCGTCTCGCAGGAACCTCGGGGAGGAGAATGGAGCCATCCCACAGAAACTGAGAGCTTTTTAAATATCATTACAGCCACGCTCTCCCCCAGCGCACATCCAGCCTGCACACCTACACAAGTCTGAGCGCTCCGTGACGCTCCAAATCCCTGACACGCTGCTAGAAAACAGCCCAGCTCCATTTGCACGGAGCTGCCTCGCTGCTGAACCCGGCACAAAAACGAAAGCACTGCCCAAAGGCTGGAGGGCACCTGCAGGACAGAGCCCGAGGCTCTTTGGGGCAAATGGCAAAGGGAGCGGGGCTTGCCAAGGCTCCCAATCTCCTGGGCAGGGTTTGGGGTGCAGGGACAGGGTTACACAACCCCAAAGAACACCGGGACACGGATCCAG
This sequence comes from Ammospiza nelsoni, assembly GCF_027579445.1. Classification (NCBI taxonomy): domain Eukaryota; kingdom Metazoa; phylum Chordata; class Aves; order Passeriformes; family Passerellidae; genus Ammospiza; species Ammospiza nelsoni. The sequence continues at coordinate 603,832 of NC_080654.1, forward strand.
GTGGGGAAGGGTTAAGCAAAGCCTGCACGGTGCGGGTCACAGCAGACCCCGATCCCATCAGAGGCTGCTTTGGTTTAGCTTTTCTTTATTTACCCGATGCCACTCGAGCCCCACCGGGTGACACAAAATGTATTATCCCGTCGTAATGTCAGAATTTAAAATTAGATTCGCTCTCCATAAATACACTTCAGCCAGGCTCAGTGGCTCCGTCCAGCCATGACGATTATTTTATGTAACATCTTTCACAGCCCAAGACCTAAAAACTGCACTAAAAACCAGCAGCTGCCTTGGCTGGCTGAGGATTTCTCTTCCGTTTATCTGAGGAGAATTCGGGCTAAAAAGGAAAGAGTTTCGCAAGATCAAACAGCGAAGCAGCGAGAGAAAAAGCCAATTACATAAAGTCCAAATGTACTTACGGTCTCCTTATTGGGAAGCAACTCCTTTCGGATTCTGAAGAAGTTCTTGCCGTACTGCCTCAACCCCTTAATAAACCGTTTCTGTGATAAAAGATAACAAAACCAGCGTGTTAGCAGCAGCAGCAGCAAAAATAAAAAAATGTTTAAAAAAAAATATTAAAAAAATCCCCCAAACGGCGGCGGTGAATCGGCACCGGGAGCCCGGGGAAGCGAACGCACCTACAGGGCTGCGAACGGGGGAAAGGGCTCGGGAAAGACACCGAAATCCCCAGCCGCATTCCCTCCTTCCGCCGCCAAGTTCGGCGCCCGGAGCTCCGCCGGAGCCGGGGCCGCTCGGAGCTCCGCCGGAGCCGGGGCCGCTCGGAGCCGCTCGGAGCTCCGCCGGAGCCGGGGCCGGGCAGCGCGGGCAGAGCGCGGCGCGGGGCTCGGGGCAGGTGCCGCAGGGGTTAAAGGCTCGCAGCCCCCGCGTTCCTCGGCGGGGCTCGCTCGGGCCGGGGCCGGCGGCGGGGCCGGGCGCGGAGCGGAGCCGAGCCCCGGAGCAGCCGCGCAGGGCCGGGCGGAGGCGGCGGCGCCCAGCGTGTGATGGCGGCGGGGCTGGGCGGGCGGCTCCGCGGGGCGCGCCGCAAAAGGCGGCCTGGATCGCCGGCCCCCCTCAGCCCCGGGCCCGGCACCGCCGCCGCCTCCTCCGCCCGCCGGGCTCGGCCCCGACACCGCCCCCGGCAGCCGCGGCAGCCGCCCGGCCCCGGCCCCGGCAGCTGCAGCGCCGAGCGGCCGCGGCACCGCTCCCTGCTCGTCCTCTCTCCTTCCTTCTCGTCCTCTCTCCTTCCTGCTCGTCCTCTCTCCTTCCTTCTCCCTCCCGCTCGTCCTCGTCCTCTCCCGGCCCCTTCCCCGGTCCAGCCGCGGCCGGGGGGCTCCAGCCCTGCCCGCGGCCTCTCCCGGCCCCAGCACATCCCCACAGGAGCCAGCAGCGATGTAAGGCTGGACAAAGTGCCTCTCTCTGTTCTAGAGAAGGATTTCTTCCTTCCCCTGTAAACACCGAAATAAAAAGGCTTTTTCCTTTCCTATCAACACCGTACGTGGGTATAAACAACAAGCAAACAGCAAATTTCTGCCTGCAAAACCGACAGGGGATGGTGAGTATGTGGGCCCTACTATTCCAGGGAAAGGAGGGAAATGCGAATTCATAATTCCCTAAAAAGAAACTAGCAAAAAAATAAAAGGCCTTTTCCTTTGCTATAAACACTGTGTATGGCTATAAACAACAAGTAAATAACACATTCTGTCTGCAAAAAAGATAATGGATGCTGAGTACATGGGCCCTGCTATTCCAGGGAAGGGAGGGAGAGGAGATTTTAAAATCCCCTAGAGAGAAACATGCCTCAAGTTGGGTTAATGTATTTTGGATCACATCTTTTTGCAAACATCTGCTGGAAGGAGGTGGGCAGGGATCAGAGGCTTCCATGAAGGCATGAGGACTCCCAAAAAGGTGAATTCTCTGCTCAAACGGAGCTCTCAGCTCCCAGCCCAGGAAAGAGCCTCTCTGCAGCCTCCAGGATCCTGCAGGTTTGCTCGCACGGGGATCTATCCTCACCTAACCCTGACCCTCAGAACCAGCACGACTGCAGAGTTCGCCAGGAACGTGCCCGGGGCCACGGAGACGGGAATTAAGCAGCGCTTGTAAAGGCTTGGAGATTACAGTGTGAGATTTACTCATCCCCACCTGCTCCTTCCCGACAGCCCACACCGCACCCCGCAGTGAAGCGTTCAGGGGTGCCCGAGCTCCCAAACACGGGAGGTTTTACTGCCTGCCCCCAGACACAGGCACAAGTCGCCCAGGTACCTGCAGAGCAGGATGCCGAGTGCCACAGCTGGTCCCCAGTGCACTCACACTCCCGTTTTTACCAGGTGAAGCTTCCCAAGGAATTCTCATTAATGCTGGGCTGGGTGGCTGGGTCACTCCCCTGGCACCACAAGCCTCTGGCTGGTGCTCTGGGCAAGAGAGGGTGGCAGCAGCAGTGACAACCTCAGCCCAACACCACTCCCAGCATCCCAGGGAGCAGTGCAATTCCTGTCTGCAGGAATTCAACAGCTAAATGGGGAAACATGGAAAGGCAGGCACTGCTTACAATGAGAACACCCAATTCCTATTCCTTATTTTGCCTGAGACTTACTAATGGTGCACTTGAATTCTTAGGCAACCATTGAGTTATTTTTTAAGATTCCTTTTAACCAAACCATGTCATATTTGGGTTGTGTTGTGATTCAGCTCTATTAATAAAACCTGTGACAAACTGTTTTCCTTTGACCCCATGGGATGCCAGAAGTCCCTGCTGGAAATGCAAGCCTAGCATGGAGCCCATCAGAATAACAGAATTCAGGGACCTTGAATGCTGCTCCAAATTTCCACGTAGGAATGGAGTCAATCCTTCTGGCCAATTCTGCTGTTAATCACCTTTATTGAGTACAGAACTATCCCTGGGCCACTGAGAGATACCCAGCTCTAAAGGAGCTTTGTGCCCCTTGGAAAGGCAAGGGAGAGACGCTTCTTAATATACAAATAACAACAAAGCACACAAAAAATAATTTCAGAAACTCAGAAAATCTAGAGCTTATAAATACTTTTTAAAAAACCATTTTCAGATTTTTCTTCCTATTCTAGACTTCCATTAATTCAGGCATCATGGCCCATTCTCCCTGCAGCAAGAATAGGACTTTTCTCCAAGTCAAGCCCAACACAGACCTCAAAATGGCTTTAAACAAAACAGAACAAAATAGCTGCACACCAGCTCAGAGGTGACCTGTTGCTCCCACAGAGCAGAGTGCCTGACACTGACTGAATTTGCTGTGCCCTGCACAGATGACATGCACCAGTGCTGCAGGAGATGCTGCACTGCTCACAGGAGGCATCCGAGAGCGACAGCTGCCACGCTAAAATAGCCTCAAACACAGGCTGAGCTCAGGCCCATGGATAAGTTTGGGTAAGAAGTGGAAATGGCTCTGAAGCACAATGGTTTCATTTTCACAAGTACATAATTTGGATTTTTAGGACAAACATTTCAATTTCAGCACTTCTGTTTAACTTTAAAAGATTGCTTATGACAGGATTCTGTCAGCATTATTGTTTGTGCCGCTCACTGAAGACAAACTGTGCCACAATTAATGAAGTGCTGTGGGTAATGAAGCAGCTTCAGGAAATCCCAGGGCCTGTGGGGCAGCCAGTGCTGACAGACACAGCTCAGTTTTATGGGGTGGTTTCCATGGCTATTGACCAGCCCCAGCACGAGGCCTCCTCCTGCCATTTGATAATTTGATGAAATGCATCAGATGCTGCAGCATCCTGCGTGTCACAGGAGCTATAAATAACCAGGGCAGAACAAGGAACAAGCGTGTTAATGTCTGCCTGCTGCTGCTTGCAGGTCCCTGTTTCACCCTGAGGAACAAACAGGACCCACAGAGCCTTGCAGGTCCCTGTTTCACCCCTCCTGACAGGACCCACAGAGCCGCTCTGTGCCTGGCAGAGCTCATCTGGCATCTTTGGCACGGGGCTGGCAGTGCCAGCCTGAGCTCCTGCGTCAGGGTTTCCATCGTGCCCAGATCACAGCCTGGCAGGAGGAGCTGCCTGCTGCAAACCCTGTGTGCTCCTCCACCCCAAAAACCCCAAAGAAAGCTGCTGCTAAAGGGTGCACCAGTGACATCCACTGCAAAAACAACCACCAACATGCTCAGTCAACTCCCAGCTGAGGATTTCCACCTGATACCTTCAGAAAGGCAGCACAGCTCTGATGAACCTGCAGATTCATCAACGTGTCCCTTCTGACGTGGTGCTGCAATCCAGCTCACAGCTCATTGTTTTCTCTAAGAAATTCCATGTGCTGCTTCATTCCCTCCCTATGATTTCCACCTGGTTAATGAGTGAAGAGCATTGTGTAATGCAAAACATTTACACACAGGGCCTCTCCTGATCTTTCTCAATCCAGGAAATGAGGATTTTATTTCTCAATCTTTCTAATAAAAAACAAAATCAAATCACCTCTTTAGACTATGTCCAAAAACAGTAAGTTCTCCTCTCAACCTTTTCCTTAATTCTAAGCAAATAAAATGGGAGATTTTGCTGTTATGAAAGCAGTAAGTTCAGTGCATGTCTGGAAAGGCCAGGCTGTCCAGGCAGATGCCAATGGAAGTTGTCACCACCCTCCATATTTAATATGCATTTTAAAGTTTCATAATAAATATGGCAGGAAAATTTATGATGTTTCCATTAAAAGCAGATAAACAGTAAATACATGAAAGGATCTTTACTTCTTGATCCTCACAAGCGGCAAAACTTCTGTTCAGCGTGCAGCACATTTAGAGATACTTGAAAATAAAATCATGTTTAAAATCATGTTTAAAATCCGGTTCTCTCACGCACAGACGCAGAAAACCAGAATGTTTTGGTGGCATTCATTAGATGCCAGCCTGCAGGACAAGGCAGGGATGCTCCCACTGGAAATGCACAGCCCTGTGCAGAGTGCAGCCCTGGTCACCCGCACGTGACACCAACCCCACGCTCCCCAGGCCATCTGCCCAGGAGATCAAGTGTCCTCTCTAAACAAACTGACAAGGAATACATCAGCTGAAAGCCTTCCAGGTGCCCAGCAATTTGCTCTCTCCCTCCCGACTGCATCGCTTTGTCCTGCTGAGAAACCATCCTGGAAAAGGAGAGCCTGGCCCCAGTGAGGGGGACTGAACCCAGAGCCCTGCGGGTCCCCACAGCAGCCACAGCCAGGCAGTAACAGCTCCCTCAGGGAATGCCAGCAGATCCTGCACGATAATGACCCCCTTGCATGGAGCTGCTTTTGTTGGGAACAATGGAGCTCCCATGGTACCTCTGCCTGGCTGGAAATATTGGTATTAAGTGAGCGTGAGCACAGCTGTGTGTAAATGACACATATAAACAGATTAGATTTGTGTATTTATACTGGATGCAAACACATTAATAGCGCATTTGCATACCCAGTTGGCTAAATGAGATTGCATGCAGAGCAGGATTACTGGTTACAAACACATTTATTTAGGATTTTCAATAAAGTATTTATATTGCCATTCAGGAGGTCAGAGTGGATTCATCATCCTTTTTCTCCTCTTTGCCTCTCAGGCACACAGAAATGCTCTCGTCAACATGCTCTGCACGGATTGCCCAGCCCTCCTCACAGCCAGGCTGGGACAGGGCTCCAGGCAGTTCCTCCCAGTTACCTTATTCAAGGGGATGTTTCAGGGGTTCTCCTTGGGACCACAGCATGAACCACCCCTAAATGCCAGTTCACAAACTCCCCTTCCCCTGCTCTGTTAATGCCAGGGATCAGTGCAGGAGTCTGCATGAAAGGCAACGCGATATTGAAGGTGACACAAGAGCTCTCAGACATCTCCAGAGCTGCAGGAGAATTCAGCTCTTCCTTCACCCCGGGCCTGGAGCTGTCAGGGTGTTGCTAACCTTTTGTGCTGACCCCAGCTGTATTTTCCCATCAGGATTTTAACCAGAGCTATTTTTACAAAGAGAAAGATTACAGGTTCACCCCAAGCACCAGGCAAAGCTTTGATTCCCACTCTGTGCTGTACCTGTGTCTGGGGGAGGCCCGATGGGAAAGAGAAAACAAAACAGCAGAAAAACAAAATAAAATAAATGAATTTTAAAAAATCAATTCTTTCTAAACGAGAAGCCTTTCTGTTTGCCCTAATTGCACCCTGATTATCAGCTCTGGGATCAAATGCTCCCAAGCCCTCAGCCCCAGGCCCCTCCTGTTAAAAGCCCCACCATAAATCATCCCCAATAAATCATCCCCGGTGCTGGGAGGCACCAGGCCAGGTTGCCAGGCAACCTGAGCAGGAGGGATGCAGGGATGGATGCAGGGATGGATGGACACAGGGAGGGATGCAGGGATGGATGGATCCATGGATGGATGGATGGATGGATGGATGGATGCAGGGATCGATCCATGGATGGATGGAAGGACACAGGGATGGATGCAGGGAGGGATGGACACAGGGAGGGATGGACGGATGGATGGATGGATGGATGGATGCACAGACAGACACATGGACGGGAGCTGCCAACAAACAGCTAAGGGGCTGCACCAGCAGACTGTCCCTGTGGCTCCCCAGCCCTGCTCAGGCACGGCTGTAAAACCCAGCTCCAAAGGCTCCTGTGAGGAACACCTGCCCCTGCTCCACTGCTGACTGCTGTGGGCTGTGGGAGGCAGAGATCCCACAGAGATCCCTCAGAGCACCCAGACAGATCCCACAGCGATCCCACAGCATGGCAGCAGCCATGTGATCCCCTACAGGAGATAAAATCGAAACCTGAGCCCAGCCCAGCCCAGGCAGAGCTGCAGCAGCAGCTGATGCTGGGACCAAACCCTGCCCTGGGCATTAAAGCAGCAGCAGCTGCAGCAGGAGAAATGAAATCTGACTTTGCTTTCCTGCAGCCCTGGAAGGGCTGTTGTTAAACAGCCTCCACTGTGGCAGAACAGCTCCTGCATTACTGCAGGCATTCCAGCCCTGCTGAGCTCACTAATGGTCCCACACTTCAGCGGGGATGAAGAGGAGGCAGAGATGAAGCCCCTCTCGTTTAAGGCTGCTCAGTTTGCAGTTTCCTCTTCTCTGCCCCTTCCCAAACCAAGGCACAGAGAGGTGAGGGCAGGAGGACCCTCCAAAGGCAGCAACAAGTCCTGGGCCTGCCCAAAAAGAGCTTTTAGTTTATGCAACATCCTCTGTCTCCTGCAATCAACAGCTCAGTGCTGCTAACAGAGCTGAAGTGATTTGAGTGTGTTTTTTACATAAATCATTCTTTAAAGGTGCCTTTTAAGAGTTAAACAGGACAAAGGTCTGGCACATTTGTGACCCAGAAAAGCAAAACAATGTGCTGCTGAAAGAGACAACAGAAAGCTTTTGATTATACTCCAGATTGCCTTTTCAACAATGAGATTCATTTCTGGCTGTTATTTTAAGCTGCTGTTAAAATGCTGGTATACAAAAAGCCTTCTTGTACCTCAAAACCAAAGAGCAAGTGAACAGAAAGAGCTGGACATGTTCCCTTTCAAGGACTACCTGAAATATCCTGTGTCATCCTTCGAGGCTCACACAGCATTTCCAGTGAAGTTCCCTACTACAGAAATGTTCTTCCCTTGGGACTCCAACCATTATTGTCAATTATTCTGGAGACAGTTTCTGCAGTCAAACAGGGATTTTTATGCAAATGGCAGAAGGAAACAAATAAAAGCACTTCAAGAGCCCCCAGACTTTGGAGCAACAAACAAATCCAAGAATAATGAGAGAAAATGGGATTGTCCCTCTCAGAGGCAGGGGTATTTCTGAAGTGCCTTCCCAGGTAAATCATTAACAGAGGAGCTGAGACTGCAGCCATGCCCAGGGTGGAATTCAGGCACTCGGATACAAATTCCAGGGTTTGACCCTTGCCAAAATGACACCAGGTTTCCGCACACTGGAAACTCCCTAAATTCCTCTCAGAGCAAGCCTGGCTGCAGTGCAGTGCAGAGACACCTGAGCGTGCAAAGCTCCATGAAAGAAACACTGGGGATGGCAAAGTCAAATTCCAGCTGAGGGACACATCCTCAGTGAGGGGGAGAATGGGGCCAGCAGGGAAAAAGGGACCACAAACAAGAGAGGAAATGATTAAAGAATTGAAAATGAAGGACAGAAACGCAGCTGTAACAAAGGTGAAGGCTGCAAAGGAAACCTTGAAGGAGGATGTTGTGAGGGGCAGGGGGAGGGTACTGAGGCTGTGCAATTGCCTCCCCAGACACGTAGAACTGGACAGTACCTCCCATAAGAGATAAATGAAATATGCACCCTAATAAAGCAGAGGTGCCCTCTCTGCCTTCCCCAATTTGTGGCAAATGGGATGTTTGATTTGAGGGCTGAAGTTATTCCAGAGCAGTGGAGGGGAATGTGCTGCTGGGCCATTTATCAGCTCCTCTAAATGCATAAGGCCTGGCTGATCAATCTGCCCACGGCCTAAAAGCCAAATAAATCTGAGGGATGCAGCCAGAGGGACAGCGGGGACACAGCAACAAAAGGCTGGGCAAAGCCAGGGTGGAACAGGCTGGGGGGAGCAGGGGAGGTGCTGTGAGAGCTGAAACACAACCACAAACCCTCACCACAAAACAGGCACAGCCACGAGGCACAAAGTGCAGAAACAACGCTGGGCAGAGCAGCAGATTTGAACTGCAGCCTCCTGGGCACAGAAAACACCTGTGGGACAGCATGGGGACAGCACAGGGACAGCACAGGGCACAGGGCACAGGGACAGCACAGGGGGACACCACAGGGCATGGGGACAGCACAGGGACAGCACAGGGACAGCACAGGGACAGCACAGGGACAGCACAGGGCATGGGGACAGCACAGGGCACAGGGACAGCACAGGGACAGCACAGGGCACAGGGACAGCACAGGGCACAGGGACAGCACAGGGCAGCTCCCCACGAGCAGACAGGAGCTGGTGCTCCAGGAGCTGCTCTGGGCCAGCCACAGCTCAGGGTGAGGCTCCTCCATGGCCAGGAATGGACCCCAAACTCCTCCCAGGGGCATTTGCACCCCAAATCTGCGTTTCCTTGCAGCCCACAGGGAACCCCTCTCGCTGGGCTCACAAAGGAAGGCTCTGCAGCCCCAGCAGAACTCACAGGCTCCTGGGACACCCCGAGCTGGAATCCCACAGCAGCACTGATCCCACTCTGATCCCTGCCCAGGACACCCCACAATCCCTCCCTGAGCCTCGGGCAGTGCCATTCCCCGGGAGCCCCCCAGTGCCCACCTCCCTCTGCCTTTCCCACTGCAGGGTGAGAGGCTTCCCCTGCATCCTCAGTGCTGCCCATCCATTCCATGGCACCATCAGCATCCTCACTGCTGCCCATCCATTCCGTGGCACCATCAGCATCCTCAGTGCTGCCCATCCATTCCGTGGCACCATCAGCATCCTCACTGCTCTCAAACCCCTTCCATGGCACCATCAGCATCCTCACTGCTGCCCAACCCCTTCCATGGCACCATCAGCATCCTCACTGCTGCCCATCCATCCCATGGCACCATCAGCATCCTCACTGCTGCCCATCCATCCCATGGCACCATCAGCATCCTCACTGCTGCCCATCCATCCCATGGCACCATCAGCATCCTCACTGCTCCCAAATCCCTTCCATGGCACCATCAGCATCCTCAGTGCTGCCCAGTCCCTTCCATGACACCATCAGCATCCTCAGTGCTGCCCATCCATCCCATGGCACCATCAGCATCCTCACTGCTCCCAAACCCCTTCCATGGCACCACCAGCTCTGCTGGCACTGCCACCCCTGTAACTCATTAGGGATCTGGGATGGATGCACCAAATGATGAATATTTAGTCCCCATTCATCCACTACAGAAGCAGCCTATTATCAAACAAGTGACACCTTTACAAACTCCAATTAAATAATGGCTCCCGTGGAGGATTCCCAGCCCCGACAGGATGGCAAGTGATTTAAGGAACACGAGCTGAGCAACTGGTGATGGATGTGGCCGAGCAGGGGCTCTGCTACAGCCTGCAATGAACAAATGATCATTTCTCAGCCTAATTGAACGTGGCCGCCCCGCTCGTGCACCGAGGAGACAAAGCTTGGTAATTTGCTTCATTAAAATGCATTTTTATGTCATCGGAAAGATTAAAAAAAAATGGTTCTGTTGATAGGGGAGATTAGAAAAATAAAATTTATCATGCAAACAGCACTTGCAAATGAGGCGTATTTTGGCATTCATACTGCTTATGTTGTGCAAGAAAGATAAGCCCTGAGCACTAAAGCACACAGAACATCCACATTGTGACAGTAATCAACATTTCTTCAATAGGAATTATGTCACTACACCCATTTGAAGAGCATTTTGTCATTTGCTGCTGCAATGGCCACTGGGCCAGACTAAATAATTCCCAGCTAAGCTGGTGGGCAGAACACAGAGGATGCAGTGACATTCAGGAATTCTGGGGGTTTGGGGCTGTCAGCCTCTGTGTTCAAACCAAGAATCAAAGCCAAGACTCAGACAGAGACCCAAACTAGCAGGGAAAAAATTCAAAAATCAAATATCATCTTGTCAGGTTGCAGACAACGCTGTCATCTGTCTGCACTCGCTTTGTTTTAGGGGTTGGGGTTCCTCCTGTGTTTGTAAAGCAATCTTGTTAGGAACAGCAAACTGCCATGCAGACAGCAAACAACTCCTCCAAAATAAAACAGACATTTGCCACGTCAACTAATCCATTCCTGGGCTCTGTCAGTTTAATAAAGTGTAATTCCAACATAAGCAGTTGAAAAGGAGTCCAGGCTGATATAGGTAAAAGCATCTAAGCCAAAATCACTTGGAAAGAAGCTGCAGATTTCTACCACACACTAAACCCAGAAAAATACCAAAGCACTTCATTATTTATTACGTATTTCAAGTGCACTTTCACCACAAGCACCAGAGGTGAGTTACTGCCCCTCCCTCGGTCCTGCTGTGCCACAAGCTCAGAAAATCCCCCCCGAGATGATCCCTGCACTCCCCGGCTGCTCCTCAGCATGCCATGACTCAGTTTCCCTCTGGAGCAGCACAGGACACAGCCGGAGGGTAAATACAACCCCGACTGCGGATCTGGCCCCGAGCACATCAGATCTGGATAAAAGGTCAGGGGGCTGCAGGCTGGGGTGGGCCCAGGCAGGAGCTGGGGCTGTTCTGTGCCCGGGACAGGGCTCTGAGCCCATCACGGACACCAAACTGCCCCTGCTGCTGAGCAGCCACAGCTCCTGAGCCCTCTCTGTCTACCAAAGCACCCCTGTGCCCCGAGGGAGGACAAAGGCAGCCCCCACATCCCCCAGCAGCGGCTCCCACCTGGAAATGCACACCCAGGGATGATGGCGAGAGCCAGGGAGCTCCGTTTTAGAGATGCCCTTGAAAACGAGCTGGAAAATTCTGACAAGCAAGCTCTGTGGTGTTTGTTAATCCTGCAGGCAGCACATCCCTCCCCTTGGCAACGGGGAGCTCAGGGGCTGGGAGTGCAAACCCTGCTCTGGAAAATACACCAGAAACTCCTGAGTGCAAACCTGAGTGCAAACCCTGCTCTGGAAATACACCAGAAACTCCTGAGTGCAAACCTGAGTGCAAACCCTGCTCTGGAAAATACACCAGAAACTCCTGAGTGCAAACCCTGAGTGCAAACCCTGCTCTGGAAATACACCAGAAACTCCTGAGTGCAAACCCTGAGTGCAAACCCTGCTCTGGAAATACACCAGGAACTCCTGAGAGCAAACCCTGCTCTGGAAATACACCAGGAGCTCCTGAGTGCAAACCCTGAGTGCAAACCCTGCTCTGGAACACACCAGGATGGTTTGGGCTATGCTGGAGCTGGAATTTGGAGTTTCTCTCCCATCCCATCCCAAAACAGCTCCTGGCCAGGCCAAGGGGCCGGGCTGGTGATTTTGGGATCAGCAGCAGGGTAAATGCTCAACAGATAAAAATATCCCACATGAGGGCAGAGAGATGGCAGATCAAGGAGCACACACAGCTCAGCAAACCCCAAAATGATATTGGTGAGGAAACAGCAGCTCCTCTGGCAGCTGGGCAAAGATCAACATCAGGGAAAGCACTGAAATCACCCACTCTGCAGCCAAGGTCACTGACAGGATTTATGGATTTATCCCTCAAGAGCCTTTGCTGAACATGAAATGCTGAAATAATTTTTTTTTTAATCTCTCCCCCCGCCCCTTTGGGCTCCCTCATTTGCTGGAGGCCTTTAAAATTCATTCCTTTTCACAGCTGGTTAAACAATGGAATCTTTTGGCAAACTAAAAGGACAGAATTGATTGCCCTACACAAACTTTTCTGCACGTATAATTGATTTTTAATTCACTGCCTTATTTCCAAAAGGACTCGACAATAAACTCGGTGCTGTATGTGCAGTATTGATCCCTCTCAACAAGGGCTTGGATCAAAGACTGATGCAAGTTAATCACAAACAAAAGATTGTTATCTTTCATCTAGGAACCTGTGTTTAAACCAAATTCCCCTTTCTGGGCTGTACTACACCTTGTATTTCCCAGCTGTACTGCACCTCAGCATTTTGTACACCTGCCAGCTACTCAGTAACTATAATTTTATGCAACCTTTAAATAACAGCTTTTCCCCCCAAGCAGAATAATTTCATCCTTCACTGGTCACTTTTGACTGCGAGGGCTGATGGTTCTTTTCCACTCTGAGTTCTTAGAATGGGACACAGACCAGACCTAAACTAAAATCTGATTTATTCTTAAACTAAAATCTGATTTATTCTTAAAACACAGCTCCTACAAGGCCACAGCAATCTGGGTCTGGTGGTTTGTTATCTCAGTGCTCAGCTAAGTTTCGGTTGTTCCTGATTATCACACTTGCAGACGCGGCTGCATCACTAAATCCCAGCAAATGTTCATTTAGTGGGATTTCACTGTGTATTTTCTGTGCCTAGAACAAGGACCCTGAGCAGTCACTGGTGTCTTCACCTTTCAAGCCCAGCCCAGGAGTCAGCTCAGCTTTTCCAATACCCTTTTGTGATTTCCTTCCACTCCTCCATTCCAGAGGCCCTGTTTCAATCTGGCTCTGAATTTCTGTAGCTGCCACATGAACAGTAAATAAAATCCATGGTGTTTTTGCCCCAGTAAGCAGCTCTGCTTTCAAAGGAGAACATGAGAACAGTGTTTTCACCAGCACACGCTCCAAAAAGGGTGGATGAGACCTTTGAGGATGATTCCAGGCAGAGAAGCCAAGCAAATAAGGCTGTGGGTTTTGCATAAGTGATTCCTTGACCTGCCACACTGGATTACAAACACTTGCAAACACATTAGGGAAGGAGTTTGCTGTCTCTTGTCCTTTCTGGCAGAGGCATCTCCACTTGTGCTTTCTGATAAACGAGCTTAAGCTGAAGCCAGGTGTGGATATTTGGAAATTTATGAACTTGTAAATGGATGTACACGGCCAATTAGGATTTAGCAGCAGCCAGGATTAACCAGCCCTGCACATAAACGGAGGAGTTTGTTTGAATGGAGGCTGTTTACCTCAACCACTCGACACCAAGAGCCATGTAAAACATTTAAAGGCAGAATATTCCAGGATAAAAGGGAGGAATCAGGGATGTCAGGGGTGGCACTGCCAGCTCTGCACAGGGGTGCTCATGGTGACAGAACCTTCCTAAGGAACACCTGGCAGCTTCCTCAAGAGAACTTAACGTGGATGGAGCAAAGTGTAGAGCAGAAGGGACTGCCCAGCAAAGAAAGTTCAAGCTCTGCTTCACCCAGGTCTCCTCCAGCCCGGGAAGACACAGCCCCGAGTCCCAAAGGTGCTGCAATTAAACCCCACCAGGTCCTCATAATGCTAATGAGGAGCACAGCTCCATGCAGGACAGCATCCCTGTGCAATAACCTGCAGCAGAGCAGCAGCAAGCCCTGCCTGCAGCAAGAATGCATAAATAAACAGAATTAATAACTACCCAAGTGTGGACGGGTGACTTAATCTGCTTCCATTAGATGCAGCTCAGCCCCAGGCCTTTGTGGTATTTAAAATGTGTTCATCATGTTTAATTAAAAACCTAATAAACTGCAGGTTCCTGCACTTCTCATTCGGATTTCTCTCTCCTGAAAGCCCTATTGATTTCATCAGAACTTCTGATAAAGAGAGAAAAAAGCACATTGTGAATGAAGAGACAGAAGTGTGATTTGGAACTGGGGCTGTGGGGTGTCCTTCCCCCAGCACATGAAGCACTCCAGAACAGAAAATTAGGTTCCCATCAGGTTCCCCAAACCAGAGGTGCTCACTGTACCCTGAATAAATCACACTCTTTGACAGGTTATTGATCCCACACACCCTTTGATAGGTTATTGATCCCACATGGGAGCTCATTCTTGCACTGGAGCAGGCCCAGAGCTGCACTGACACCACTGAGGTACAAAAGCCATTCTGCAGAGAGGATTTTCTCCCAGGATTGTTCACGGTAATTTTTTAAGGACAGTTCCCAGTGGAACCAGAGCAGGGGACGGGATGGGGATGTTCATTTAACCTGATCATGGCCCAGGTTTGGGACCTCAGCTCCACCATCAGGGCAGCAGCAGAGGCACAGCCAGAGCCACCCCAGGCTGCAAACCCCCTCCCACAGCAGGCACAAAGGATGGCAGAGCAGAGCAGAGCAGAGCAGCCCCTTTCCATCCCCACTCCATCCCGGGGGGATTCTGGCTGCCTGCTCCCCAACCCCACACACACCTGGCAAACACTGACAGGGGCATTTCCAGAGGAGAGCACGAGGAGCAGGGCAGAGCTCAGTGCTCCAAGAGGAGATTCACACCTGCAGGAGGCACCAACCAGGACAGCTCTGCTCCCCTCCTGCAGCCTGCAGCACTGCAGGAGCTGCTGCTGGGGCTCTGTGTGCTCAGAACACCCCAGCCAGGCACCGAATGTGGCAATTGCTGCACCCTGCCCACAGGAGGGAATTCTTGAGCACTGCCAGGGACACGGAGCCCATCACAGCTCTGCTGGAAATGGATGCTGTCAGCTGGGGAAGGAGCCCTGGGAACAGGAACCAGCTGCTGGAGCTGCCCTGCAGAGCAGAGCAGAGCAGGAGGTGCCCTGGCCACTCTCAGGCTGTGGGCAGGGCTGGCTCTCACCCTGGGCCTCTGCATTCACACACTGGGACTAAAAACCCTTCAAAAACAGCCCCAGGTTCAGAGCACGAGGGAAACAACAAAGCCCAGCCCTCATCCTTACACAGCCCCCATGTAACTCAATCAGAGGCCAATTTTATCCTCTGTTTAATTCCATCTAAACATCTGCAACCACATCAGCAGCAGGAAAAATACCACAACTCCCATCCTTTGTTCCAGTCAGGTCTGACACTGCCAAGCAGCTCCCACCTCCCAGTTTGGAGCTGCTCTCATGGAAAACAAAGGCTTTGGCTTTGGGCAGCTGGGAGCCCACAAAAAAGTTCTAAATGTGCTGGTATTATTATCATTATTATTATCATTATTATTATTGTTCAGGTTAACTGACCAAAGCTCTGTATCAGCTGTGGGATCTGCTTATTCATCCAAGTGCAAACTTAAATCTCAGTAGTTAAATTAAAATAAACCACATTTGCTGGGCTGCCAGGAGAGATTTATTACAAGTCCAGCCCAAATAAGGACAGGGGTTGGACCTGGGCCTCCATTTCCCCCAGAACTCTCCGGGATTATCCCAGCACATCCCTGGCCCTGAGATGAAGGCACACACAGAGTTAATGCTGCCACCACAGTTTCACTGTTTGGGCCAGATGTGGCTTTGACACCTCAGTATTTTCTGAGCAACATTTCACTGCAGAATTCCTCTGCAGTTCAGCACCCTGTGGGTCAGAGCTCTCAGTTTCCCAGGGCTGCAATAAGGAAACCTCCCCTGCAAGGCTCCAAAATGCTCCAAAATGCTCCCAAAATGCTCCAGAATGCTCCCAAATGCAGCAGAGCTGCTTGGGGCTGGAGCTGCAGGGAGCAGGAGGCTCTGAGGCTGTGCAGGTGGAGCTCTGCTGTCTATAAATAAGAGCACAGTTTGATCTTTGGCTCTGCCCAGCCTGGAGGGCTGCCAAATGTTGCTGGAAACTTGGATGGAGCAGAACAAGAACAAATATGATAAAATGAGCTGGGGCTGACAATGATTTATGGAGTCAGTGATCATTACTCTGTGCTCACAGAGCAATGCTTTACTTTTCAATAAACTTTGTTTTTTTCCATTGGTGAGGCTCAATTCTCTCTCACTTAACGTGGGTGGATCAGCCAGAGCCCTGAGTGCAGCAGCTCCAGCACTCTCAGCTCCCTGCCATCCTCCCTCCATCCTCAGGCAGCACACAGGGTCTCTGTTGGGTGGAACCAGCCCCAAAAGGGGCTCCAGGAAGGTTTGAGTGAGCAGAGAGCAGAGCACACGTCATGCACGGCCAGAACTCCCTGAAAGCCTTGCACAGAACCTACAGCTCAAAACCCCTCTCAAACCACTGCCTGAATAATTGAAGCCACCAAGAGAACATGAGAGTTTCCTCCATTGACCAGTTCTATCTCCTAACACCAATGCCAGCTTTATTAGTAGCTTAACAAGATCATGTTTTTATTTTTGTTTACTCCTTTAAACACTTCACCAATTAACCAACTTAAAAATCAACCCACTCAAGAAAAAAAAAAAAAAAACAAACCAAAAAAAAAACCAAAAAAACCCCAAAAAAACACCAACCAAACTTTTCTGCTGCCGCTTTTCCATGACTAATTAATTCTGTCATGCACTGCATCAGGTTTTTTCATTTATACCATGCATGTGTATTTTTATTTACACACCCACCCTCTTCCTTCCCATAAAGAAAACCTCTTTAGGAAAAAAACCAAAAACCAACATAAAAAAGCAGGAGCAGCAAGGTGAAGCATCAAGGCTGGAGGAGATAAATCATTTCCTACCACTTCATCCTCAGTCCAACACTTCTCAATCAGCTTTGGCACAGGTTTCTTCACCAGGCGCTGCAGGGCTTTCCCAGCATCGTAGTTGCTCTCATGGAGCTGAAAGAAAGAAGACAAATAGATCACCCAAAGGAATTAGCAGTGATCTGATATTGGAGGGGGAAAACCACTACAGGGAGCCACAAGAGACGTTCTGTGCCTAATTATTGTTCCTGTTGATGTATGAGGTGAGTGTAAACAACCTGAGGGGAAACTGAGGCTTCAGAGGGGAAGCGGCAGCACCAACCCAAGCAGGGATCCCCTCCCTCCTACACCTGCCCCAGGTAATGTTCAACCAAAGCCTCACTGCTCCCTCCCCGTCACAGGGCTCAGTGTGATGTCAGCCATGACAAAATACAAATTAATACAAGATGGGTTATGGTCTCCACTTTATTGTTCTTCGCTTGACACAACTTGGCTCCATCTCCTGTGGTCAGCAGGAGAAAAAAATAAAAAAAAAATTAAAAAACCAACTGAAAAGAAAATAGTTCTAAGGCTCCCATGGTATGCAATGCCTACTTACGGGCATGAAAATAAGATGTTGCCTTTTCTGCTGGGTACACATTAATTTTCCTCCCTGTTTGCACTCCAGCACTGGGAACCAATCCATCTCAAAGAAAAAAGCTCTGTTTGTTTTGCCAGCTCACCTTGCAAACGCCTCTTTTCTGTGCATGCCACTGCCCAGAGGATTTTTCACTCGGGAGATGTGACGGGGCTGAGGAGAATGGGGCTCTGTTTCCCTCCCCTCCCTGCTCCCTCCCAGGCAGCAGCAATGCCAGAGCTCTCTGTGACTCGGAGGGCATCTCTGCTCTGCCTCAAGGACAGCACGTGCTTCTCCCTGGCAGCCCAGTGCCCAAGCAGCTCAGTCTGCAAGGAAAACAAACCAGACGGGCTCAGAAAGAACAGCCTGGGCTCACAGGCAGCTGCTCCAGAAAAAGAGGAGTTTACAGGCCAGCCACAGATTATATGGGGTGAACTTCTGAGCAAGTAATTCATTAATAACAACCCCAAACCCCACCAGCACAGACCTGACAGAGGAGCCATGGGGCACAGGAGACCCCTGTGAAAACATGATACAAGCTTAGGGGCTCCTGAAAAATGTTAATTTTAGCAGGTGGGAGTGGAAAAAAATGTTTTATAAATGCCAGGAGTAGAATAATGCAGCAGAAAGGAAAAATATTTTCTCAAAGTGCTGGAGTTAAATTTACATGTTCCAGTCTGGCTCCTTCTCTGCTTTCTACTTTCAGCCACTGCTGAGCACTTTATTGGCAAGATCCAGAGGATAAATAACAGCTAATGATGACTGCCTCTGGTTTCATTAACTCCTGCTTGAACTTCTCCAGGTGTTTCTATAAACACTGCATCACTGTCCAGCCAGCCAGAGAATCTCCATTTTCAGCATTAACTCTGCATCCAGATTTGGCACCACAGTGAGATTTGATCTGTGAACAACTGCAACAAAGGGAGCCACCACAAATGTACCTTGAAACAGAAAATACAGCAAATTCTGCACCACAGGGCAGGATTAAAGCACAATTCTGGATGTGCACGTGCCCAAAAGGCTCCTTTACACTGCTTTACAGACAGCCAGGGCCCAGGGAAGGGATTTCACATCAAGGCTGCACAATCCCACAAGGTTCCAGCTCCCACTGCAGCTCTGAGCAGAGCTGCCATTGCTGTCTGGGTGATGCTGCAAATAAATTCTCCTTTGGCATGGCTCAGCTGTCAGGCACCTCCAGTCTGTAATGAACCCATGAATTACATCTTGCAGCTCTGACATCTCTGGGCTTGCTCATCAAAATATTGTTCTTCAATTGTAATTTATAACTTAATTTAAATGTCCCTTTCCCGTGACCTTTTTAGAGCAGAGTGCCATTGCATGTGGCAGCTCCTGCTCCAGCAAGGCTTCCTCTGGCAATTACAGCCATTCTGCTGTGCCTTGGAGAGCCCAGCTCGGGCAGGCTGCAGGCAGGGCTCAGCATTAAATAACTGCACTCCATCAGGAGCACTGAGATCCCAGAGCCGCCTTCTCCAAGGAAGAATTGCTGCAATCTCATGGGAGTGCTCCTGAGCTGCTCCAGAACCAGAGCCCAGCCTGGGCTGGGCTGGGCCTCGGAGCAGAGGGGATTGTTCAGCCAAGCCCACCCCGATGGGGCTGCAGCACATCCAGCCCTGAATCCCAGAGCTCCCAGCTCCACACTGCCTCTCCCATGGGAGAAGGAAAAAAGGAAAATGAGGAGCAGGATGGGGATCGGTGCCACGAGCAGCTCCATCTTTGGGTGTGAAAACTCCAACCCAACACCTGATTTAACACAAAATGCAATTCAGGCCCCTTCTTTCAGTAGCAGAGCTGACAAATAGTGAGCTGTGGATGTTCTGTACAGCTATGGACATCTTGCCCTAGAGTGAAAACAGAATATGCTCCTTTTAACTGTTACCATTTCTAAAGCCCAGCAAGACAGGAGCCCCAAGTGCCCTTTAGGGTATAATTTGGGTGTCAGACAAAATCAAACCAAAAAATCCAACTTCCATATCTTTCCCCCAGCTCTAATCAATTTCAGGCACCTAAAGAGCTGCTGCTGAAGATTAAAATCCTGATGTTTGTGATGCAGCCACTTTGTCGTGCCAGACAGCCCAAATGCAGCTGCAGAACAGCTGTGGGGCAGGGCCAGGGCAAGAAATGCCCATTACCTGCAAAACTCACACAGAGCATGGGCAAGAAATGCCAGTGACCTGCAAAACTCACACAGCCAGGGCAAGAAATGCCAACCACCTGCAAAACTCAGCACGGCACTTTAAAACACCTTCCAAAACCAGCAGGATTTTGCATATTCCCCCAGAACGTTATCAGCAATGACAGCAGTGGGGCTTGGCCCTTTCTGACCTGCCTGTAAGAGTGAGGATGAGGAGGAATGGAAGCTCCAGAGGCAGAAGTGTCTCCTGCACTGGGACAGGCCTGGGCAGGGAGCCTGGCCCTGCCTGTGTGAACCAGGAGAGCAGCTGCTCATTAACATCACCCACCAGCAAAACCAGTCACAAGCAGAAATGCTAACATGTATTTAAATAATTTTTTTTTATGCTTTCAACCTTGTCTGTAGTTAATGAACAAGAAAATCTGGTCTAAGGGCAAGTTAAAACAGGGAGTAATTTGTCTGGGTGACATCTTAGTTAGGAGTGAATTTCCTTGCAGTGAGATTAGCCTGTCATGTTTGTCACTCATAATGACACGTTCCCATGCAGCAGAGCCATGAGAAGGCACAACAACACTATTAGTAAAGAGAGATTTACACAATATTAGCATATCATTGTTTGGGCTCTCCTCCATGTGGCACTACATGAGCTTAATGGTGCTATTTTCTCATCTGCTGGGGACAAACAGGAGTGGCTGGCTGAGATTTCCCCAGCAGAAACACGAAGCAGACCCCAGAGACTGTGGGTCCCACGGTGAGTCTGCAGCCTGCCTGCCCCAGCTTTGCTGTTCCACAGAGCCCAGGCAAGGCTGACCTCTGGGAATGGACTGTTCCTCTGCAGCCCTGCCAAACCCCAGCACAAGGCAGGGAACGAATCCCTGCCTGGCCTGGGAGCAGCCCTGCAGAGCCCCCGAGCAGCAGGCACAGGTCAGAAGGATCAGAGAGCTCATGAGCGCCTGCCTTTGCACTGCTGCGCACACAGAAAGGATCTGAAACCACATCTGCTGCTAAATCAGAGTCTGGAGGCAAACAGGAGGGAAGGAACCACTCCCGAACCTCCCCAGCTCTCCCTGCCCAGCACTGCCAGGTCTGTGCTCAATATTCACCTTGTTCCCTCTGCATTCCCACACTGGCACCGCTCCCCCAGGGCAGGAGGAGCTTCTGGGATCATTTCCTCACCACTGTTATGGGAAAGGCTTGCAGGAGCTGCTGTGAGCTCCTCAGCCCTCCCAGTCCCACAGGGGCACCATCAGGAGGGCAGCAAACCCCAAATGAAAACTCAATTCCCTCCTAAGGGTTACAGAGACAAACGTGGCAGCAACAAACACAGGACAGGAGCTGGAGTTCACCTGGAATGCTGATGAACAACCCTTGCAGGGAGCTGAGACATAAATACATGTGTGTGATGTCTGTGTTGCATTGTGCCTTCCATGATCTCCATTTCTATCTGGCACAATTAACAATAAATCATTCTGGGGGCTCACAGCACCTGTTATTACATAAATAAAACAGCAGCAAAGGAGCTTGTCAAGACTGATTTATGTGAAGTGCTGCCCTGAAGTTTATTGGATTTCCATAATAAGAAATCATAGCACACCATTTTCTTTTACATTCATCTTCTGGGTTGCATATGGTAATTTCTAAACAAAGACACAACTTAGTGCAGGTTAAGAGGCTCACAAATCATTTATCGGATAAATCTGATCTCTTTTAAATTGGTGCTGAACTGAGACAAAAGAGGCACCATTTTGTCAGGACAACAGGTGAGCTATCTAAACTGTTTAAAGCCAAAAAAGCAGGGTCTCAGAAATAAGTCAAAGTTTCTTAAAATATCCCTAACAGAACTATTATTTATAAGGAAATTCTTTTCTAGAAAAACCCACAGTGGACAAGGAAAGCATTTCCTAAAATAGACATGCACTAGAAGCACAAAGAGAAAAGAACCAGAAGAACAAAACCAAAATATTTTGGGACTAATCTAATTTCAGAAGCAAGAACTCCACAAGTGCAACTGCAGATCCTGGGGCTGCCAAGCCATTAAAGGGAGTAATTAAAGTAGATAGAGAAGCAGTGAAGTTAAATGAATTTTCTGCATTAGGCTATTATTATAGATAAGGGCAAAGAAATTCCAATTGCAAAAGCTCCTTAATGATTATTGACCTTAACAGAAGTTTGAGTCTCTGAGAAGGAAGTCAGGGAAGAGCTCAGCCCAGAGCAGAGGGCTGAGGCACTCAGGGAAAGGAACTCAGGAGCAGAATGCAGGAATTTCAACTGCAGCTAAACCCAGACCAGACCCAAGAGCCAGCTCAGGGGCAGCTGGGCCAGTCCCAGTCCCAGCTGGTGCCCTGAGCTGAGCAGCCTCCCAAAAACACTCCCTGGGGTCACCCTCGAGGCACCAGCCATGAGCTCATCACCGAAATCCTGCAGCTCAGAGCTCTGAGAACCACCTGGTGTTTGAGAGAGGTTCCCACCAAGAAATGTGACCCCAAAAGCTGGATGCTGTCCCAGGAGGGGCAGAGGGCTGTGTCCCCAGGTCACTCACCGTGTTCAGGGTGGTGTCCCACCAAGAAATGTGACCCCAAAAGCTGGATGCTGTCCCAGGAGGGGCAGAGGGCTGTGTCCCCAGGTCACTCACCGTGTTCAGGGCGTTCAGGGTGGTGTCGTCCCGCGAGGCAGCCACGCATCCGTCCTCTGTGGAGCCCCCGTCACACATCCCTGCAAAGGCTGCCATGCTCCTGCAAAGCCAGGGACAGGGGACACTGCTCAGCTGGGCTGGGGCACCACAGGGCCCCACACACACAGGGGGTTCACATCCCAAACCCTGGATTGTGAGGTGCGCAGTGCCCCACACACACACCGGGCTCACACCCCAAATCCTGCATTTTGGGGTGCACACACACTGGGCTCACACCTTTAATGTTGGATTGTGAGGTGCGCAGTGCCCCACACACACACCGGGCTCACACCCCAAATCCTGCATTTTGGGGTGCACACACACTGAGCTCACACCTTTAATTGTGGATTGTGAGGTGCGCAGTGCCCCACACACACACTGGGCTCACACCCCAAATCCTGGATTTCAGGGCCTTGCCACACTGTGCATCAAATTAGGCATCACAGAGCTGCAAAGCTGAGTCACCCCAGCACACAGAGCAAATCCAGCATTACAATCCAATCTCATTTGCTTTCATCAGCCACAAGTCTGCACTGCCAAAGCAGCAGAGCCTGAGCAGGATTACAGAAGCTGAAACCTGCAGCCAGAACAGTCTCAGCAGACAGCAAACTTTGTGCTGTCATCTTGGTTTTAATGTCAGAAAACTGACTGAAACTGCACATTCCCCAGCCTCTGAATCCCTGCAAGCTACAAGTAATTTCCAGAGACTCTGAATTTCTGTGAAGCCCACCAGGGCTTTGCTGAGCCCACCAGGGAAGAGCAGCTCCTCCTTGTACCCATCCCAGCCCACCCTGCTGCCCTTGCACTGCATCCCCAGAGCCACAGAGCATGGGGGTGCCACAGACATCTTTTATGGAAAACCCTTTCCTTAGGATTTTTCCTCCTGAGAAGCTGGGAGGCCTCAGGAACAAAATGTGAACAATGGTTATCTGCTGCTGTGGGATGCAGCAGGTGCATCTGGGATTGGTCTCACGTGGTTGTTTCTAATTAATGGCCAATCACAGCAGAGCTGGCTTGGACTCTCTGTCTGAGACAGAAGCTTTTGTTATCGTTCTTTCCTATTCTATTCTTAGCTAGCCTTCTGATGAAACCTTTTCTTCTATTCTTTTAGTATAGTTTTAATGTAATATATATCATAAAATAATAAATCAGCCTTCTGAAACACGGAGTCAGATCCTCGTCTCCTCTCCGATCCAAGAACCCCGTGGACACTGTCACAGGGGGTGCTGTGCTGGCCCAAAGCTGAGATTTCTCAGCCCAACGCAAGGTCCCAGCCGACGCCCCTGGCACCCACAAACATCCCCGAGGGAAGGAGGGGCTGCAGGCAGGCCCAGAGCACAGCAGGGAGGTGCAGGACTCACCTGGCTGCCCTGAGGTACATCAGCAGGTCGCAGTCGTTGACTCCGGGCATCCACACCAGCTCCTCGTGCTGGGTCACCGTGTCCCCGTCCGGGGATGGGAACGGCTGCAGCTCGGGGAGCTTGGCCTGCAAACGGGGCACACGCATGGCACACGCATGGCACACGCATGGCACACGCATGGCACACGCATGGCACACGCATGGCACACACATGGCACAGGGATGCACACGGGGCACACACATGGCACACGCATGGCACACACATGGCACACACATGGCACTGGGCTGCAAATGGGGCACACACACACACACACACAGAGGGCACACACACACACACAGAGGGCACACACACACACACACACACACAGAGGGCACACACACACACACAGAGGGCACACACACACACACACACACACAGAGGGCACACACACACACACAGAGGGCACACACACACAGAGGGCACACACACACACAGAGGGCACACACACACACACAGAGGGCACACACACACAGAGGGCACACACACACACAGAGGGCACACACACACACACAGAGGGCACACACACACAGAGGGCACACACACACACACAGAGGGCACACACACACAGAGGGCACACACACACACAGAGGGCACACACACACACACAGAGGGCACACACACACACACAGAGGGCACACACACACAGAGGGCACACACACACACAGAGGGCACACACACACACAGAGGGCACACACACACAGAGGGCACACACACACACAGAGGGCACACACACACACACAGAGGGCACACACACACAGAGGGCACACACACACACACAGAGGGCACACACACACACACACACACACACGGCAGCTGCTCCTGGCTCAGGAGCACTCCCAGTCTCAGCCCCTGGAATTCTCTGCCCTGGTGGCAGCTGGCAGGGGAAGGTGCTCAAGCAGCTGCTGAAGGATTTGTTCCACGTTTCAGAACTCGGAGGATGCTGAGGCATCGAGCCCACGCCATCCCCTCCAGCCAGCACTCCTGCCTCCCAGGGGCAGTGGCTTTCCTGATGGCAATTTGGGCCAACCCCACGTCAGCCCCCTGCCAGGGGAGCCCTTCTGTGCACAGCAGCAGCAGAGATGGAAGGGAAGCGCTCTGCACCGCACGGCCCCTGCTTTGGAGCTGCAGAGCTGCTGGACAACTCCCCTCAGCCGCAGCAGCTGCACTGTCACAGGGATGCTGATCCAGCTGCTCCTGCCTGCCTCAAACCCTCCAGAACACACATGGAGGGAGGCAGCCACCAGATGGGTCCCATTTTACACCGGCAAGAAACCCCACAGATCTGACACCAAGTTCAAAATGAAATGCTCAGTAAATCACTGGGACTCTGAAGGGAAACAAAGACATTTCCTGAAAGGGAGATAGCTCAGCAAAACGAACACTGCCTCTAAATAAGTATTACACTCTATCCAGAGACCCAATTAGCATCTTTAGTCATCTCCTGCTCCGAGATGAGATAGCTGAGAGCCTCTTCAGAAACAGCTTTTAAGCCCTATAATTACCTCCTGTGCTCACAACGCTAAACGTATTTGAGAGGCAACATTTATACATAACCAGTAATTACAAGTCACAGGTTCACATGTCTTTCATGTTCTGCTCTTTAATCTGTACTTTATTTTACTTCTTGCCTGGGAAAATGGGGATGTCATTGAAGTTCTCTCCTGGCTGGGGCTGAGGCAGCCCTGGGGTTTCTGTCAGAGGCTCTGCAGCAGGCAGGGGCTGCCCCAGCCCAGGCTCAGCCTCCTGTGCCCTGGAATGTGCTCAGTTATCCCCCAGAGCAGCCTCCTCCTCCTCACAGCCCCACCGAGGCTGCAGGAGATCCCCAAGATAACCAAGCTGTCACCTGCGGCCACCCTGTCCCCAGCCCAGAGCACCGAGTGCCACCCCCAGGGCTGGGCACCCCAAAGCTCCCTGGCTGTCCCCTGGGCACCCCAAACCTCCCTGGCTGTCCCCTGGGCACCCCAAACCTCCCTTGCTGTCATCTGGAGCCAGAAACTGTCCCAGGAGCACCCCAAAGCTCCCTGGCTGTCCTAGGGACACCCCAAAGCTCCTTTGCTGTCATCTGGAGACAGAAATTGTCCCAGGAGCACCCCAAAGCTCCCTGGCTGTCCTAGGGACACCCCAAAGCTCCCTGGCTGTCCTAGGGACACCCCAAAGCTCCCTGGGTGCCCCAGGAGCACACCCAGAGCAGGCAGATGAGTTCTCAGAGCCCTGCAATCCCACAGACCATCAGTCTCCTCTGCTGTGGGCACACAGGCAGGGCTGTGGGGATCAGAGCACTGAGGATGCCCCACCTCTGACCCTGTCCTGGGCACGGCTGGGGCACCGTGGGAGCTCCAGAGCCTGCTGGAGCTCAGGCTCTGCATTCTGCTGCTCTGAGGGGTGTCAGTGATGATTTGTCAGAACCAAGGGTGAGGGAGGGACAATGGAAGTCTCAAGCAAGAATGAACAGGATTCTAAATCCATGGACCTTCTTCCTGCTTTTTCCTCCCCATCCACAAATGCACGTGGTAATTACACCCCAGAGCAGGGTGACTAATGCCTGCCAAAATATGGGATGACAATTTGAGATGAAAGTTGTTTTGAAGGTATCATTTACAGTGCTCTTGTTATGACTACTGAAAAGAACACTACAGGTTTAATTGCCAAG
This sequence comes from Ammospiza nelsoni, assembly GCF_027579445.1. Taxonomy (NCBI): domain Eukaryota; kingdom Metazoa; phylum Chordata; class Aves; order Passeriformes; family Passerellidae; genus Ammospiza; species Ammospiza nelsoni. The sequence continues at coordinate 630,185 of NC_080654.1, forward strand.
GACTTTTTTCCTCTGAAGGCAAAACATCCTCAAGAATGTGACATCAGGTTCCATAAATATTTACTTTCACTAGTTATTAAACAGGATTTTTAAGAGGGTCTGAATGAATATTCATCACTTGGATGCAAAACTCCAGCACTTGGACACTGCAAAGTCAATTCTCAGGAAAAGGAGAGGCCCCAGCTGCCAGGGACAGAGCTGGCCCTATGAACAGAGCAAGCTGGGTGTTAATACTCTTTAAGAACAGATTATTTCCAATGCTCATGAAGGATTTCTCTCAAATTAGAATTAACATACCAGGAACATCCAGAGTCTTAACCTTATTCTGCTTCCCAGAGTGTGAACTCACTCAGCAGCTCCCTCAATTTCTGTTCTAACAATCCCAATGACTTAAAGCACTTCTTTAACTTCCAGCAGTTACTCACATACCCTCAATCCTACTCAGGAATTAACCCAACAGCACTGAAAATCTGTTTTTCTGCTACAGAAAACCATGAACATATCAACATCTGACACAGAAAAATCTCAGTCGCTGAGCTGAGGAGGGCTGGAGAACTGAAGTGAGTCACCTAAAGATGATCTAAAATCCCTCCCATGTCTGAGCACAGCAATTTCAAACAACTGCACACAGCCAGAGGCCAGAGCATCCCTGGGTGTTGAACACAAACCAAGCCCTTACCTGGTGGCTGGGTCCCACTCTGATTTCACCTTGGGTACTGTTCAGCCTCCTAAGGTGCAAAGGAAAAACAGCAATGAGAAAGAATTGCAATCAATGAAATTCAGGGTGATGCTCTCTTTTGTCACTGCATTTCTGATGCAAACAGAGCAGGAGCAGAAATTAAACACCATTGAGAGAACAGGAGGGGATGTGCTCAGGTGTGCTGAGCAACCTGGCCAGGTTACCCTTCCACCTGAGGGACAGTGCCACCTTCCAGGAAACAAGCCCACCCCAAAAATGAGCCAAAAGCCCCCAGAAAACCACCAGAACATGTCAACATGTCTTCCCCCAATGCAGATTTCTGCAAGACAACCTGACACTGTTTTCTTGTTTTCAGGCTATGCAAGGAAATGACTGAAGTAGGAAATCAATTTTCTATTTACAAAGTCATACATTAAATACCAGGTTACTACAAGGTGTCAGAAGGGGAAGCTGACAACAGAAAATGCTGATGCTCTTGGTTCCCTCCCAGAATTCATTTTGGGGCCATGCTCATCCCTGCTCTCGGTGTTCCTGGGCAGGGTTTGTGCCCACCCTGAGCCCTGGGCTGGTTTCAGCTCAGTCAGGAGGAACCAAACATCCCCCAGATCCCAATTTCTTCAGCTGCACCACACTCAATATGACAAACAGACCTTTAAGAACCGAGGCTGGGCCATCCTGTAACTGCAAAGTTCAAGTTTGGGATGGGACTTGTGCCCCCAGCTCCCTCTGTGGGACCCGGTGGGGCTCTCCAGCCACCCCTCATGAAGCACAGAAATATTTCTGCGTGTCCTTCCACCACCAATCCCATTTCCAGGGAGCGTCCCCAGCTCGAGGGGCTCCCCCCCTGCCCAGGAGGTGAGGGCTGGGCTCAGCTGCCCCATTCCCCCTGGATTTCAGCAGGGCACAGAGCCCCAGGCTGCCCAGGGACACGGCAGCTGCTCTGTGCTTCCTGCTGCCCCCGCAGCCCCAGCCATGGCTTTCAAACGGAGAGGGAAATTCTTGCTATGGAAACTAAAATGCAGCGCAGATTTGGAGCTACATCATATTGGTGAGGGCAATTACAATGAGAATGGAACGGCACCCTTGTTTATTCCGTGGGAAAGGGAAAAAAGGAGCCAACGCTGGATATGAAATGTGACACAAAAGAAACTGCTGTAACAAAGCAGTATCCATAGCAACAACAACTTAATATTTCAGTCCTCCTCAGCTGCAGTGGATTAAATATAATGACAAGATGTTCCCTTTGAAAAGTAACCTGTTGCCATGGCAACGTTGTGTTCTGCAAAGTAAACAGGGGCTGGTCAGAAAGGAGCCGGGAGCCAGAGCTGGAATATCACAGAGGAGGAGGGGAGCAGGGCAGGCAGCAAGGCTGGTGCCCAGGGCAGTGCCCAGAGCCCAGCAGGGCAGGGCCCAGAGCCCAGCAGGGCAGGGCCCAGAGCCCAGCAGGGCAGGGAGCCCCTTGTCCCATTGTCCTGCCCTCCTGAAGCACCAGGGCAGCCTGGAGGGCACTGAGGGCAGGTCAGGGTGGGCACAGGCTGGGCACAGCTCTGCTCTCCCACCCTGGGCAAGAGAGAGGGAGGAAGCTGGCACAGCAGTTCTGCACAATTCCCAGCACAGAAACGAGCTTCACCCTCAGTTTGCCACCTGCCTGGTGTCTCCATCTCTCACCACTCACCCAAGGCTGGCACAGCAGTTCTGCACAATTCCCAGCACAGAAATGAGCTAGCTTCATTCTCTGTTTGTCACCTGCCCTCCTGTCCCCACCACTCACCAGTCACCCAAGGCTGGCACAGCAGAGCCTGCACAATTTCAATACACAACCCAGCTTCACCCTCCATTTGTCACCTGCCTTGTCCCCACCACTGAGCAGTTACACCAAGGCTGGCACAGCAGTTCTGCACAATTCCCAACACACAAACCAGCTTCATTCTCTGTCACCTGCCTTGTCCCCACCACTGAGCAGCTCCCCAAGGCTGGCACAGCTGGCAGCCCCGTCCATGGACACAGTGCCACCAAGGACAGGGACAAGGCCACCACGGGTGCCCCAAGCACAGCAGGACAGCTCTGGGGAGCAGCTGAGCTCAGGACTCTGCTCCAGAGGGCCCAGAGCCGGGCAGGAGGCAGGGCTGGCAGCTCTCAGCAGGGCTCTCCCCAGGCTGGGGCCGTGGCAAAGGGCCTGGGGCTGTGGGCACTGCCCTGCAGTGCCAGGATCACCTCCAAGGTGGGATCTCAGCAGTGCTGCTGCTTTCACCCTTCCCCTTCCCCTGCCAGGGCTCAGCAGCAGAGCTGCCTGCAGGAAATGCACATTTTCCCCCTGTGCAGCTGCCTGGGTTTATCTGTGCTGCTGTGGCCACCCTGCCCTGGGCTCTCTGCCATCCTCTGCAAGCATCCAGGAACAGCCCCAGCCCCAGAGATATCTGAGTGCTGCCATTCAGTTAAAAACAACCCAACCAAAGCCCAAAGCCAAACCAGAACCCCACATCACACACAGGACAGCATTCTGTGCCACCCACAGAACCACCCCGGGCATCCCTCCCTGGCTCTGCACACCGAGCTGATCCCAAATTAAATTACAGGGATGCTCCAACAGAAGAAGGCTTTTAAACCAACCACAAACCTCCTCTCAAACACTGAGGAGGTGCCCAAAGCAGCTGGAAAAGGTCATTATTTCTATACAGGCAAAATTAAAAGAGGAAAGGCACATCCTAAGGCCAGGATAGCGAGGGATTTGGGCTGTATTTTTGTTTTTATTAGGCAATAACAAACTGCACCACTGAGATTTGGGGCTCTGTATGAGGCCTGGTACCAACACCAACACTGCACTGAATAAAGCGGGCCCATGTCAGATCCACGTGTTATAAATAATTATAAACTGCAGTCCCACACTGGGCACTGGCTAACCAGCCATTGTTAATGGCCAGACATCAGTTACATCCACTGACAGTGGGACACAGCAAAGCAACTCCTAAATACTTGTGATTTCTGCAAAATTAATAGAAACTCCCAAGAAAAGGCTTTTTTAAAAACAATCCTTTAATTCAAATAGTCCAATACCCAGGATGAAAGACCCCGGCTCTTCAGAGGCAGCTCTAAAAACATCTGGCAAGGATCATTTTGTTCCATCTTAGAGGGACAAAACAGGGGAGAACAAAATGACTCCACTCCAAGTTCAGCAGATTAAAAACCAGTTTATCAGGGCTGAGAGGGACTGGCACTGCAGCCAAGAGCATCTGTTTATGGTCACTGTTGGGAGGCAGGAAACTGAGCCAAGGGGATCTGGAATTTTAACCCAAAATTATCTTATGTCATGTTCAAACACTGCACACTCCAAAATGCAACAGGGACAAACCCGTTCAGGCTGCTCAACCTTTAACCAAAAACCCCCACAACTGCCTCAAACCTGAGGTAAATAAGAGAAACAAGAGAAACAAGTCCCTGAATTCACCTGTGTCCTAAACCTTCATCTTTAAAGCAAGATTTTAAATTTCTTTTTACAGAAACAGTATCCTAATGCTCAGAAAATATCCTCGCCCTTTATGCTTAAACTTCATTTCAAACCTGTTGTAACCGCGTGTTGCAATAATTTAAAAAAAGAAAAAAAAAAAAAAAAAAAAAAGAAGAAGAAGCAGTTTTGTGTTCTGGGTGAAAAACCCAAGCTGCATTTGAGCAGTGAGCTTCCAAGGGCAGTTGTGGGTGCCTGCTCTGCTGCCCCAGAGCAGGAATGCGTCCCTGCAGAGCAGCCCCAGCCTGCAGCAGGGACTGAGGCTGCCCTGCACCCTGGGCTGCCTGCAGCAGGAAGCACTGCTCAGACAGACACACAGCAAAGGCTTTTTCAACAGCAACTTGTTCTTTCCCCATGTTTATAGAGGAGGAGGAAGGAAAACAAAGCCCACAGGGAGCCCTCAGCGCCGTCCCCTACCCAGAGCTGGATGGAGGTGACAGAAATTCAGCCCAAGGAAGGAAATGTTCTCCTCACACAGGAATTACCTGCAGGGGGATGTTTGCCTGGCAGGTGCCATGGGCACCTCTGACTCCTGCTCACCCCCAGATAAGGCAAACACCTTTTTGCATTCTGATCACAAGTCGAAATAAATGAATTACTGGGAGCCACTGCACAATGCAAAGGTTTGTATCTGCTCACATTGATTTAACAGAACCAGAGTGTTGTTTAGCAGCAGCACTGGGGAGTGATGTGTAAATGAGCTCAGCATGGACTGGTGCTGCTGAAGTTTGTCCTGTACAGTTCCTGAAATGGCCAGGCAGTGCCTTTGCGCTCCCCACATTGCCAAATATTCACTGCTGAAGCAGCCTGAGCTCCCCAGCAGCAGCACAGCCCAGCTCCTGTGCCAAAGGCCACTGGGACCTTTCCCATGAAGCTCCATCAGACCAGGGCAGTGCTGAAGGGCTCTGAACCTGCCTGAGAACACAGACCTGCAGCTCCCTGGGCAGCACACAGGCACAGGCAGAGCTCCCAGGTGTCACAGGTGATAAGCATGACGAATGGGAGGCATGAGAGGAGCTGGGAGGTATCCCTAGCTCCACCATGCACCTGGAAACAAGCTCTAATTAAAACAAATTACATCCTAAAGAATTGGAAGGAAGGGGAAAGAGGTAATCTTGCTGATTTATGCCTGGAAAAAAAGCTGAAATGAAGGCAGAACAAAGGGAAGAGACTACTCTTCATCCAAAGGACAATACTGAAGCACTTGCCATGATATACCAGCAATTTCTAACAGCTGTTTGGAGTGGCACTAACTCACCAGACCACCCAGCAGCAGTGCCTGAGCTGGGAGCACCTGCTGGGCCTGCAGGCAGGGCAGAGCTGTGCCCGGGGCAGCTCAGACCCTCTGCAGATCCTGCACCCCCAGCCTGGCCCCCTGCCACCCAGGGCTGCGGCTCTGGGGGTGTCCCTGCCTGGGGGAGCAGGACACCGGGTTCCTGTTGGGTTTTGGTGTTTGGTTTTATTTTTAAACCCAACTCACACAAACCTGAGCAGCTGCTTGCTGATGACCTGGCTGCCCAAGCCCTTCTCTTCTGTCCAGAAGGGAACAATTAAAACCAGCGCTAAGGACACAAGCTGCCACCTCCCTGTATTCCTGCAGAGCACTGCTGGACGCCTGCACACACTCAGGGAGCTCCTTTATTAGGAATAAGAATGTGTCCAAAGCTCAGGCCCGTGGAGACTCCTCTCTGAACCATGAGGAGATCCTAACCCTAACCCACGAGGAGATCCTAACCCTAACCCACGAGGAGATCCTAACCCTAACCCACGAGGAGATCCTAACCCTAACCCACGAGGAGATCCTAACCCTAACCCACGAGGAGATCCTAACCCTAACCCATGAGGAGATCCTAACCCTAACCCACGAGGAGATCCTAACCCTAACCCACGAGGAGATCCTAACCCTAACCCATGAGGAGATCCTAACCCATGAGGAGATCCTAACCCTAACCCACGAGGAGATCCTAACCCTAACCCACGAGGAGATCCTAACCCTAACCCATGAGGAGATCCTAACCCTAACCCACGAGGAGATCCTAACCCTAACCCATGAGGAGATCCTAACCCTAACCCACGAGGAGATGCTGCCAGGCTGAGCTCTGTCACCATTAGCAGAACTTTGCTCAGCCAATGGTCAAAGTGATCCACATGAAATAGGTGTTCTTGTTTTTTTTTTATGCTCTGCAGGTATGAAAGGAGATGGTTACAGGAATGACACTTGGGGCAGGACACAGACGTGGACGTGGCACTGACATGGGCAGGATTCTGCAGGTTTATCCATCACTCATTCCTCAGCTTCTGACAAGAATCACAGACTGGGTTGGATTGGAAGGGACCTCAAAGCCCACCCAGTGCCACCCCTGCCATGGCAGGGACACCTCCCACTGTCCCAGGCTGGCCTTGGGCACTGCCAGGGATCCACAGCTGCTCTGGGCACCAGTGCCAGGCCTGCCCACCCTGCCAGGGGAGAATTTCTCCTTCTCTTCTCATCCCAGTCTCTGCTCTGTTAGTCTGAAGCTGCTCCCCTTGTGTGTGCCCAGGTGAGCAGCCCCTGCCAGCCCCAGCCCTGCCACGTGAGTGACAATGTGTGCTTTGTCACTAAGGGCCACCCCCTGCTCCAGGGGTCACTGTGAGCAGCACTCACAGTCCTGTCCCCTCCCCACCCAAAGCTGCCCGGCTGCAGAACAAGTGAGTGAGGCCAGCTCTGCAGGACAGGGCAGGACAGGCACAGGGACAGCTCCCGGCAATGAGAGCACACACACAGGTGTGACCCAGGCACAGCCCCAGGTCCCCTCACCCCCATTTCCATCCATCAGTGACACCGCTGGCTGTCCCACAGGGACCAGAGCCTGCCCTTCACCCCATCAGCCTGACCCTGTGCCTGCTGAGCCTTGTGATGCTGCACAGCTGCCCTGCACAGCTGCTGTCCTGCCCAGGGCAGCGATGCTGCCCTGCACAGCTGCCCTGCACAGCTGTCCCTGCACAGAGCAGTGATGCTGTCCTGCACAGCTGCTGTCCTGCACAGCTGTCCTGAGCTGCTGCCCTGCACAACTGCTGTCCTGCACAGGGGCAGTGCTGCCCTCCTGCACAGCTGCTCTGCACAGCTGCTGCCGTTCAGCTGCACCAGTGCCACCTGCACGGGCAGGACAGGCCAGCACAGCCACAGCAGCTCCTGCTCCTGTCTCTCACCTGCTCAGTGCCAGGCTCGGTGCCCGCCATCAGCAGGTACCACCCATCCAGGAGCCCCACGCTGTCACAGCATCCCTGAGCTGCAGGGCGCCGCATGCCCACGGCCGCATGCCCACGGCCGCATGCCCACGGGCGCCCTGCAGCCCCCAGCCCCCCGGTGCCCGCTGCCGTGCTGGCAGCGCTGTCAGGAGCCCCGGGCGATGCCCGGGCTGCCGCCGCCTACCTGCAGGGCCCGAGGGGATCGTCCATGGCTGTGCCAGGCGCCCGGGGCCGGGCACGATCGCCGAGGCCGCCGCTCCGGGCCCGAGCTGCGCCTTTTGCCCTCTCGCAGCTCAAAATGGAGGCACATGCGGGCTGCCCGAGCCGCCGAGCCTGCACTGAGCTTGTGCTGTGACCTAAGCCCGCACGCAGAACGCACAAACTTCGCCCTCGGACCGGCGGCACTGAGCATGTGCTGTGACCCTCCCTCCTTCCTCCTCCTCCTCCTCCTCCCTCCGGAACGGCTCCGCACGCCGCCGCTGCTCCGGCCGCGAATACGGCGGGGCCGTAAATACAGCGGGGATCCGCGGGTAAATACAGCGGGGATCCGCGGGTAAATACAGCGGGGATCCGCAAAAACAGCCGGGGATCCGTGAATAAATACAGGGGGGACCCGCAAAAACAGCCGGGGATACGTGAATAAATACAGGGGGGATCCGCAAAAACAGCCGGGGATCCGCGGGTAAATACAGCGGGGATCCGTGAATAAATACAGCGGGGATCCGCAAAAACAGCCGGGGATCCGCGGGTAAATACAGCGGGGATCCGCAAAAACAGCCGGGGATCCGTGAATAAATACAGCGGGGATCCGCAAAAACAGCCGGGGATCCGTGAATAAATACCGGGGGGATCCGCAAAAACAGCCGGGGATCCGTGAATAAATACCGGGGGGATCCGCAAAAACAGCCGGGGATCCGCGGGTAAATACAGCGGGGATCCGCAAAAACAGCCGGGGATCCGTGAATAAATACCGAGGGGATCCGCAAAAACAGCCAGGGATACGTGAATAAATACAGGGGGGATCTGCTGACAAATACATCGGGGATCTGTAAATACAGCCGGGAATCCGTGAATAAATACAGAGGGAATCTGGAATTACAGCCGGGATCCGCTGATAAATAGAGAGGGGATCTGGAAATACAGCAGGGGATCCGCAAAAACAGCCGGGGATCTGCTGATAAACACAATCAGGATCCGTAAAAACAGTCAGGGATCTACTGATAAATACAGCCGGGGATACGTGAATAAATACAGCTGCGGATCCGCGAATAAATACAGTGGAGATCCGTAAATAAATACAGCGGGGATCCGTAAAAAACAGCTGGGGATCCGTGAATAAATACAGCGGGGATCCGCTGATAAATACAGCCAGGGATCTGCTGATAAATACAGCCAGGGATCCATGAATAAATACAGCAGGGATCTGTAAATAAATACAGTGGGGATCTGTAAATAAATACAGCCCGGGATCCCCTGGTACAGCTGGAGATCCTCTGATAAATACAGCGGGGATCCGTAAATAAATACAGTGGGGATCTGCCAATAAATGCAGAGGGGATCCGGGAATAGAGCCAGGGATCCGCTGATAAATTCAGCCAGGATCTGCGAGGCACATAGTATTCTCCCATTTAAAGAATATTCTTCTCCCATTTAAGGAATATTCTTTTCCCATTTAAGGGCTATTATTCTTTGGCACCCGAGGAGCCAGGCTTGATTCTCCCTGCCTGAACTTCCTGCACCAGCTGCATCTCTAACCCTTCTATTTATTGGGTGATTCCAAACATGCTCTTAGGTACCCATTTACACGAAGGCAATGTCCCCTCCAGCACACACAGTTTTAATTGGGACACATGCCTCTGTTCTCCAGTTTCTGAGATGCCTCCACCTACCATGAGGCCAAAGAAGGATAAAAAGTTCCCCAAATATTGTATTTTGAAATACAGAGTAAGCAAAACAGATCAGGCCCCAGAAAAATCCTTCATTTTCTTGTAACAATCCGGTGAGGAATGTTCGTTGTAGCAGGGGTGGATACACAATTTCCTTGTGTATCACAAGTTTCAAACAGCACAGAAAGGACAAAACAACCTTTCCTGGAGCTCTGAGTCCTCCAAGAACAAAAGAGTCTCATCCTACACATCCTCCCCAGTGCTGGGGATGTTTCTGCACTCTGAGGTTTTTTCAACTTATTTTGCAAATACAAACACACAAAAATAACTTCTTTGCAAACATAAACACACTAAAATAGACCCCAAACATGCTGAGCTGCATCTGAGAGTGCAGCAGAAGTTTCTGAGCATCCCATGGCGAGGCCAGAATGCCCAAGGCAGAAATCCCCTTGCACACACAGTGCCCAGTTTGGAATTGTTGGGGTCCCACCCCACATTGCCCCAGCAGGCTCACTGCAGCCTTCAGAGCCTTTATTACAACAATTTCACACAACCAGGGGTGCCTCTCACCCTCCATGGAACCAAAACACCTCCATAGGAAAGCAGAGCAAGGGGAAGATGGAACCGACAAACCCCCATAGCCTGCCCTGAAATGTACCCAAAACACTTTCAGATCAAAGGAAGATGGAACCGACAAACCCCAACAGCCTGCAATGAAATGTACCCAAAACACTTTCAGATCAAGGGAAGATGGAACCGACAAACCCCCATAGCCTGCAATGAAATGTACCCAAAACACTTTCAGATCAAGGGAAGATGGAACCGACAAACCCCCATAGCCTGCAATGAAATGTACCCAAACACTTTCACTTCCCACAGCAGAGGAAATGCAGCAGCAGAAACTCGCAGCCAGCCACGAGCACCAAAACACAGCTCAAAAAAAGAAACCTGGCTGCAACCAAATGAAGAAAAAGCGACCTTGCAGAGCTGGCTAATTGGAGTAATTAGCTGATCACTAAGTGCTCTGCTCTGTCCTTTCATTGATCCTTTCAGGCTCAGTCATCCTCTGAGAGCTGGAAGAACTAACAGCTCCTCTACCCAGAAAATGGGTTTAAAACCACACAGACAGCACCAAAAATGCCATTTCACAGAGAAATCATCCCTTAGGCACCAACACCAACACCGCAACCCCAAACTGAAACACAGGGACAAGCACAGGGGTCAGGGAGGGCGCTGAACATCAGAGAGGGGCACCACAAAATCCTCACCAGGAAAATCCCACCAATGAAAACCTCACCTGGAAAACCTTATCAATTAAAACCTCATCCAGGAAAACCTCATCCATAAAAATTTCATCCATGAAAACCTCACCAATGCAAAGCTCCCCAAGCCTTGCCTCGAGGACCACTCAGAAGAAGACACCAGTGATGTTCCAGAAGCATTTTAGGCGTTTGAATTTGGGATATCCCCAGGGCTCAGCACCATGAATTCCCAGAGACAGGGAAATGCCTGAGGGAGGGAGTTTCGGCAGCCCAGCCCACCCAGACAGCCTGGGACACCTCAGAGTGAGGCAAGGGAGCCTCATTGAGAGGCAATTCCATAATAAACACCACTCAGGGAGCTCCTCCTAACTGCAGGCACTCAGTGGCTGGCAATGCCCTGGAGCACAAAGATCCAGATCTGCTTTAGGAACGGTAAATCCACCACACAACAATTGAAATATTTATTATTTACATGCTTATCTAACCCCAGTTCAAATGAGACTTCTCTCCAGGATATCTCTGGAAATCAAGGAGCACAGCTGATTGTGTTCAAAGAACAATTCCCCTCAGTGGGCACAGACCTGAGCCAAATTCTTCATCTCTCACTCATGGAAATACCCCCTGAACAGCAAACTCCTCAAGGCTGGCACCTGTGGGGCATTTTCTGTGCTAGAGAATCCCATAAATGCAGAAAATAACCAAGCCACAGCCTGGACTGAGCTTTCCCCCAGAGCTGCCCAGGCTGGCTGAACAAACCAGAGCATGGACACACCTTCCTCAGGTATGAACTGACCCAAAAAATCCTTTCTGTGCCTCTCTCTGTTCTAGCCATCGAGGCATAAACCAGGAATTCCTGATAGGGACCCTGGACAGTCATTTACACATGAAAGCAGGAATTTCCACACTTAAAAACTTTCCATTTGATTTCTTAGAAGTGTCTAAATTTCAGCTTTGCTGACTAGAATATGCAAACGACTTTTAGAGGTATTTTCAAGGGTGCACATTCAGCCAACAAGACAGCCAAGAATTCCTGCTGAAGTTTGCAAGTTTTACAAAACTTCCATATTTCCAAGAAGCAGCACATTATTTACCCAGAGGTGCACCTGGATATCAGGACTCACTGCACAATTTTATTTTCTGCTCTTATTTTTCTCCTGTATAAAACACACACCCAGAAATCTGCAGCTTGTCCCTTGCATCCCTTGCAGCCCAGCCTCCTGCCAGCTGGGTTTGAACCTTTCTTCCCCTGAGTGATTTTCATAGAATTAAGGTTGGAAAAGACCTCCAGGATCATCGAGCCCAACCTCTGAGTGAACACCAGCTCAGGTCAGTGTGAAGTGGAGTTTAAAAGCCATTTTCACTTACCTTGTCTCTGGATTGTAGCCCAGGATGTAGAAAAATGAATCCACTCGTGCCTTGAACTCTCTAGCAGCAAATATGTCAGAGAAATGGGAGATGTTGCACTTCCCTCTGCAAGGAAGAAAAAGGAGAAAATGGCATTAGAATTCCAGCTTGAGTAACAGCTACTTTAATGAAGTGCAATCTGGGGAGAAGCCACAGGCATCCCTGCTCCCATAAATGTCCAAAACACCATAAATACAGAAATCCTTTAACAGAAGTGTGGGCTCTCCCCACGGAGCAAAGGGAGGGAGGTGCAGTCACGGTGGCTCAGATGCTGCTCTGCAAACTCTCATTGATTCTCCTCCAGCCAGCAGAGCCCAAACACCACCAGCCCCACCAACAATAGCTTGGATGCAATGCTGACGGTCTCCAATGTGCAAAGCTGCTACAGTCACAGTCACAGCCTCCAAAATTCCCCAATGCAAGGTCTGGGAGGCCCCACACACCCTGAGTGCCCGCCTTGCTCTCACACTCATTTCCTCCCTGCAGGCTGGCACTGCTTCCCAAGTTTAGCCACTTAGAGAGACAGAAAATGAGCAGGGGGGTTCCTTTTGATATTTCACATTTTAGAAGTATTCTGGGGCAAGAGGTTTGGCTTCCTTTCAGTAATTGACCTGGCAGCTAATAAGCACTTTGCAGCTAAGCTGCATTGTCTCTGTGGATGGCAGCAGCACCTCCTGCTCCCAGCACTCCAGACCAGGAGTTCTGCATTCACCAGAGGTAAAAAGCACATTATGTTTATTACACACTTCCACAGAGATCTACAACTACCCTCTAGTTGAATTTTCCCATTGGTTAGAGCAGAATATTGCTGGTTACAATCACTGGTTTTTACTCCCCAGTTTGTCATCAATCCACTGTGTGTCCATTTGTTTGCAGAGGGCAGAGAGATAATCTGGCATTATAATAAATTAGAATCTCACGTTAACCTTTCATGCATCACGACACACTGTGCCTCCCCCACGTTCTCTGCAGGAACACCATGTGCAATTATCCTTCTGCTCATCCTCTGCCCTCACAGGTTATTGCCCAACTTTGTTTGGCACACACGGAAATTCCATTTTTATCTTTCCGTTCCTATCTTTTCTTTAAAGGGAAAAAGCACTGAGGGGATGTGGCAGGGGAGTCAGAGCAGCCCCAGGGAATCTGCAGCCACAGAGCTGGGTTTGTGTGCTTGATTTCCAGATTTGCAGCCCGGCTCCTGGTGTGATACTGGGACTCAGCAGAGGCTCCCAGCACACCCTGCAATGCTCTGAGTTCATAAGGAAGGTTTAATATGTAAATCAAAGGCTTTCCCCCACCAGAACAGAAGCCAGTTTGTCTTGAAGTAAGTGGCTTCAGCAAAGTGACTCTGAACAAAAATATGTCTCCAGATGGCTGTGGTGAAACACCATCTGAGCACCATTATCAGGGAGATTATTCAATTTGCATCTTGACAATATCCATGCATGTTTGGCACGCTGAAAATCAGCTGACAAATAACGCCTGGCTCTGGGCTCTGAGAGCAGCTCCAGTGAGGGTGTCCCCTCAGCCTGGGCAGCTCCAGAGCCTGGAGGGTGCCAGGGCAGCAGGGCACAGTGAGGGCACACAGCTGGGATCCCGTCAGCCTGGGCTGGCTGTGACAGGGGCAGCACCACAGCAAGCCTTTCGTGCAGCTCAGCAGAGAGGGGCCGTGCCAGCAGGCTCTAGGGAAGGGCAGTGCTGCATGCCCTGGGCTGGCAGGGAGGGCAAACAGCTCCTGACTGACTGCCTGGCACAGAGAGGAACCTGCAGGGCTGCAGCTCCCTGCGGCACCAGGGCACAGAACACAGCACTGCAGGGAGAGGGCACAGCTGAGCTGGGGGGGCAGTGACCCCAGGAACCTCTGTCCCCACAGGGCCTCAGGAACCTCTGTCCCAGCCCCAGGCTGACCCCAGCCCACTCCCAGGTGTCCCCAAGGCTGTCCTCAGCCCCAGCCTGTCCCCAGCCCATCCCCAGGTGTCCCCACCCCCAGGTGACCCCAGCCCGTCCCCAGGTGTCCCCAGCCCAGCCCCAGGATGACCCCAGACTGTCCCCAGCCCATCCCCAGGTGTCCCCAGCCCCAGGATGACCCCAGGATGACCCCAGACTGTCCCCAGGTGTCCCCAGCCCCAGGATGTCCCCAGCCCCAGGATGTCCCCAGCCCCAGGATGTCCCCAGGACGACCCCAGCCCATTCCCAGGCTGTCCTCCCAGCCCCAGCCCATCCTCAGGCTGTTCCCAGCCCGTCCCCAGGTGTCCCCAGCCCCAGGTGTCCCCAGCCCCAGGTGTCCCCAGGTGTCCCCACCTGAGGGCAGCAGCGTGGTACGTGTCCACGTAGTCGGAGATGAAGAGCTCGCGGTTCTTGATCACGGGGTCGGTGATCACCAGCTCCCGTCCTGAGTCTGCAGAGACAAACAGCAGCACAGCCCTGACACACAGCTGGGCCACCAGGGCACGGCCCCAGGGGCTCCTCGGGTGCACTGTGAGGGGGCAGACTCTGCTCGTGTGGGCTGTGGGAATTAATGCGCAAGAACATCACTTCTATTCTCATCCATCAATTCTCCCAGGAGTTCTGAAGGGAAAAGCCTTCCAAGGGCACTGGGACTCCTCCTGACCACTGGGAGCATCGCTCCCGGGTGGGAGGAACCAAGGAAATGGATCTGTTTGGTTTCCAGGATAAGGTATGGGCTCCTGTGCATATTTAATGTCAAATCTGCAACAAAATCCTGACATAGAGCTCTGGCTTTGAGGTAAATATTGACATTCATGTTCAAACACAGAAAATTCTGAGTGCTAACAAAGGAACTGGAAGACAACTTTTTCCATTACTTCTTTCTAATACCTTTGAGGAAGACACAAAAATACTTCTCCACACACGGGAGACTGCAATAAAAGCAGCCATGCTATCAAAAATCCTTTTTGACACTGTGCCTGTAATCTCATTGTTAGAAGCTTCAAATAAATTAGTAGCAGAAATGTTAGATTTGTGGAGCTCTTGCTAAAATGTCCTTTGTAAGGGGAGCGTGTGCTCAACTTTGTTCTGTCAGGCACCAGAAAGTTGCTGCATTCCACATTTCAATCACCAACTTTTATCAGCACGGTTCACCTTGGAGTATCTTCAGAATTTTTAACAGTTGCCTCAAGGAAATTTCCTGGTAAGAACAGAAGCAAATGTTATGTCTTCCCTGGAGGCAGGAGATAAATGACACTGGAATATGTACTAAAGTTCCTTCTGCTCCTGTGAAAGCCAAGATCACACTTGTTTTTGCAAAGAGAAAAGGGGAAACTCAGCTCCAAGTGCTTCAGTTGCATCCCTCACTGCAATATTAATCACAGTGAATATTCACTGCAAGGGAGCACGACTGGGAGAGACTCAGCTCTCATGGCACTGTTCATGGCAGAACCACAAACCAGAGGAGATCCCCAATTTCTGCAGATGATTTGGTGTTCAGTTCATTATCAGCACAGTGTCCTGAGGTCTACCAAGGATCCAGGGTGACTTTGCTTTTCTATCCTCCTTCGAGGAGGTAATAGTAATAATCATCATCATAATGATAATCATTTTGTCATGCTATTATTAACGTTGTTGCTGTTGTTATTAATTATTATTAATAGTGCAGCCAAACACTTCCAGCACACCTGGAATGGTCCTGATTACAGGAGCAGGACACACAGCAGTGACACCAGGCAGGTAGAGAGCACCATGTCCTGGTTCCACACCCCTGTGCAGAAGTGTTCTGTTAAACTGGGACTGGGCCAGGGCAGGGCAGGCTGGCTCTGTTAAAGCCAGGATCAGGGCAGGCTGGCTCTGTTAAAGCCAGGATCATGCCAGGCTGCCCCTGTTAAAGCCAGGATCATGCCAGGCTGTCCCCACTCACCGTTCTCGTTGTGCCTGTCCTGCACCAGGTGCTGGTACACCGAGTCGGGCACCTCGGACTGGCGGTAGTACCACTTGACGTTCATCAGCAGATGGTCCCTCTTGCTCTGGAAAACAACCCTGGGGTGTTACTGACAGGAAATCAGCCCCCAGCCCTCACTGGAAACCCCCAGGTCAGACCCAGAGGGAGGAATTTCTCCAGCCTGATTGATTTCCAGCCCAGACAAAGGCAGGGAGACCCCCCTGCATCAGTTGTGTCTCTGCATCTGACCAGCAAACCCCAATCTACTCACTCATGTTAATTAACCCAGGGAAAGAGGCAGGGATCAGGAAAGGATTGCAATTTTTGGCCTCGTGCAGGCTGCTGATTTCCACAAATAAGAAGTATTTATGGCCAAACATGCAGAAAAGAATACCCACAGCAACAGCATTCAGTGCAACCATTCTGAGCAGTGGGAACCAAGAGATAATAGATTTTTTTCCCCCAAGGACAGATGGATCCAGACATAATCATAGATGTTCTTTATTACACAAAAGAATAGGATACTGCACTTCAATCACAATAATTACAGGCTCTGACTGCTCATCAACCTCACAGCAAAATTTACACAAAACTGTCTTCCCCAAATGCTCTTTTTTCACTGAGGCTCCAGCCACCAATTTGTTCCTTCTTAGAAGGAAACTGAAGCATAAACACCACTTAAAAAAACCTTTTAGATGGAGTCACTACAGACTCTGCTCAGTTCATCTCCAAACCCCTGGTCTGCAATTCTCCCCGCTGCTCCAAAACAGAGAACAACAAAGGCCTGAAGGGAAGGGAACATTCCTGTGGCATGAGGCAAGTGCAGCCTTGTTTTCCTCTGGGCTGCAATCCCCTAGGGCAGTCTGAGACTGCTCCCGAGCTCCTAAACCCACTCGGGGCTGCCCTGCAGGTCCCTGGGCTGCGGGCAGGGTCTGCTGGCTCCCTGCAGCAGCAGCAGCCTGGTGTCAGAGCTTTCCTGCTGAATAAACAACAGGCAGACCTTCCCGGGAAAGGCATTTCCTGAGCAGAGCTGTGTAATACCGGCACACCACTGCCAGTGGCAGCATTGTGCCAGGAAAGCTGGGAGCGAGCCACCTCCACATCCCCATCCCCAGAGCCTCTGAGCATCCCTGGGCTGAGCCACCTCCACACCCCAGAGCCTCTGAGCATCCCCAGCTCAGCCACCTCTACATCCCCATCCCCAGAGCCTCTGAGCATCCCTGGGCTGAGCCACCTCTACATCCCCATCCCCAGAGTCTCTGAGCAACCCTGGGCTGAGCCACCTCCACACCCCAGAGCCTCTGAGCATCCCTGGGCTGAGCCACCTCTACATCCCCATCCCCAGAGCCTCTGAGCATCCCTGGGCTGAGCCACCTCCACACCCCAAAGCCTCTGAGCATCCCCAGCTCAGCCACCTCTACATCCCCATCCCCAGAGCCTCTGAGCAACCCTGGGCTGAGCCACCTCCACATCCTCAAACTGCTCTGAGCATCCCAGGCTGACCCATCTCCACCATCCCCATCCCCAAAGCTTCTGAGCATCCCCAAAAGCCTCTGAGCATCCCTGAACCAAGCCACCTCCACCATCCCCATCTCCAAAGCCTCTGAGCATCCCCAGCTCAGCCACCTCCACATCCCCACCCCCAGAGCCTCTGAGCATCCCCAGGCTGAGTCATTTCCCCATTCCCAAACTGCTCTAGGCATCCCAGACTGAGCCACCATCCCCATCCCCATCCCCTCTGAGCATCCCAGACTGAGCCACCATCCCCATCCCCATCCCCTCTGAGCATCCCAGGCTGAGCCACCTGCACATCCCAAACCCTCTGAGCATCCCTGGGCTGAGCCACCTGCACATCCCAAACCCTCCGAGCATCCTGGGCTGGAGCCTTTCAAACACCACAGCTGCAATCAGAGCCAACAGGGAAAACATCAAAGGGACGGTGAGTGAGAGGCTCTGATTTCTGCTGCCTGCTGCTCAGGAATTGGGGCTGCAGGCTCAGCTGTTCTGCTGGAATAATGCTCTGTGCACCACAGCTTTTATGGGCAGTCTCTCTGAATTCTGGAGACTAAAAAGTCCGAGTAAATAATCTGTTACCCTCTCACTAGGAGTTCATAAATTCTCTTGGTGAGCTCACAGCAATGATGGGAAACATCAACCCAGCATCCCTCTGCAAATTCTCTGGGTGTTCTTTGGGGGGAAGATGAGCTGATCTCCTTCCTAAATACCATTTTGGTCATTTTGGTCCAATTCATTTAACAGCTGCACCATGACAACCCCTCTTCTGTGCCCACTCTCCAGCACAGAGCACTTTGTGGGGTTTAACCTGAAGCTTCAATCTTGCTAAAAACACAAAATGTCTGTCAGAGTCTCCCTTTTCACATTTCCATCCCTCACGGCACAGAGATTCCTAGACATGCTATTTTGCCAGCCAACTTCCTAAATGCTCATGTCATTTACAAAGCAGGCTGCACTCAGAGGTGTCAAGGCACCCACTCCTGTGGCAGACTCTGTATTTCCAAACCATGTGCACATAAAGGAAGTGTCCCCTCCCTCCTAAAAGTGTGACTTTTTTTTTCCTTTTTTACACCTTTACATGTGAAAAGCTGCAGACAGTCACATGCCAAAGCCAGGCTTGCAGAAAGTGCAGCCATGGCAAGAGCTTTAAATTTCAAGTGTCATTGTGTCAGCTCAGAATGATTCCCTGTGCTGCAAAACCACATTCTCCCCTTTAATGAAAATATTGTCTTTTGCTGCAGCGCTCACAAAGTGCTCATTTGGGGGTTTTATTCTCGCTGACATTTTGGGTTTTGTTCCTTTTAAACAGCATGAATCAGTTTTGGACATTGAACAAGAATTAGATGGGATCTGTAAATGGATTAAAGCATCTCAGTTCACAAGCATCTGGTCAACTTCTATTTAAAATGAGCCTCTGCCTTGAAGGGGGAAAAATAATGCTGCAAATTGTCTGTAGAAAGCAGGGATGTCCTGATTTCACAGCATTGGTGGCAGTTCCAAGGTGCCTGTTTTCCCTGGGGAGGCAGAGTTTCAGAACAGCTCCTGCAGAGGCTCCAGAGGGGTGAGAGCCCAGTGAGCATCAGCACAGATGTCCTGCAGCTCGCCAGGGGAACCATCACACCCTGCCCTGTTCAGGGCCAGGCTCAGCCCCAGCCAGCTCTGGGAACAGCGTGCCAAGGGCTGGGCATGGCAGACGGGCACAGACCAACAGCAATGCCAGGGACACAAACAGGACAAGGAACACAACATCTCCATTCCCAACCTGTTTGCCACATGAAACATCACTCCTCCTCACTCTCGCTCCATTCTGACATTTACTAATAGTCAAAGAGAGAAAAGGAACAATAAAGACCACTCAAATTCACTGGTTTGGGGTTTTTTCCCCACAGAGGGGGCACAAATGAACCTATCTGGAAATCAGGAGCTAAGGAGACACAGCAAGGATTATTTCCCTTCCCTCTCCACAGCAGCACGTGGAATCCAACGTTCTCAGGGTATCTTTTTGTAGGCTGTTTGCTAATTAATTAAGAAAACCGATCAGCTGTTTGTAAGCCAAGCAAACCCAGCCTGGAAATGCAGAGGTTATTACTACAAATGAATGTTATTTTTGCAGCTTGATTATTTAATTCAGATGCCTGCATAGCAACACATAATTACTCCCTGCAAACAGAGCAGCATTGTCAGTGTTCAGCAAGAAACACAAATGTGAAATAAAAGCAGTGATGTGGGCACAGCACATTAACCCTCCGTGCCCCTGCCCAGGCAGGGCTGTGCCCTCACCCTGAGCCAAGGCAGAGCCCAAACCTGCTGCTGCTGTCTAATGCTCCATCTGCAGGGGTTTCCTGATGGAAACAAGCCTGGGTGGCCGCTCTGGGCACACAGGCTGTGGTTGGTGTGACTGGGCTGATGGAGGGCACTGATGGAGCAGGAAATGAGCAGCCCTGGGAAAGCTGTGGTGATGGATCAGAGGATGCACTGAGTGTGAGCTGAGCTGAGAATGAGCTGCTGGGGGAGCAAATATTGCTGTGTGCAGGGTGAGGGCCCGTTCCTGTGATCTGTGCAGGGCACAGTGTCATTTATTGACAAAACAATATGGGATTTTTTCACAACTGACTTCTGCTGACTGATTACAGCAAGAAATTTTCACGTGTTCTTTTTATTCACAAACAAAACTCCTTTTGGCATTCACTGAGTCACCTCAGCATGCTGGGAACGGATTCAGCCTGGTATAGGAGGAGCTCTGAGGTGTAAAACACTGCTCACACTCACCTTGCCCTGAATTCCTCACACCGAGGTGTAAAACACTGCTCACACTCACCTTGCCCTGAATTCCTCACACTGAGGTGTAAAACACTGCTCACACTCACCTTGCCCTGAATTCCTCACACCGAGGTGTAAAACACTGCTCACACTCACCTTGCCCTGAATTGCAGGCTCTCTCTCCAGGCTCTCAGAGCTCTGCACAGCTGCAGGGACCCAGCTGGCCCAGGCACACTCAGGGACACTGCTCACAAGTGTTTGTTCTGTATTTACAGAACGCGAAGCAGCACTGGCTGCACACATCACACACAGCTCACTTGTGCTCCTCACAGGAGACGGGGGAGGCACCAGAGCCCCAGAACACCCCTGAGCCTACTGAGCCACCCCAGTATCAACCAGCAGCCTGTGCACACCTTTGAAAGCTGCCCAAAGCCCCTGCTCCAGCAGGTCACATCACCTCAGGGCTGTTGGTGCCCCTGAGCAGCCCCAGTCCCCAGGGCTGGAGCTCTGCAGAGCACTGGTGCCCGCCCTCCCTGCAGTCAGTGCCCACGAGATGCCATCTGCTGTCTCCCAGCGTGGGAGTTTGGCACTGGAGCTGCCAGACTTGCTGAAAAACACAGCTCAGAACAGCTCTGAGAGCACAGCCCTGAGAGCACAGAACAGAACAGCCCTGAGAGCACAGCACAGAACAGCCCTGAGCTCCAGCACAGCTCAGAACAGCCCTGAGAGCACAGCACAGCTCAGAACAGCCCTGAGAGCACAGCACAGAACAGCCCTGAGAGCACAGCCCTGAGAGCACAGCACAGCTCAGAACAGCCCTGAGAGCACAGCCCTGAGAGCACAGAACAGAACAGCCCTGAGAGCACAGCACAGAACAGCCCTGAGCTCCAGCACAGCTCAGAACAGAACAGCCCTGAGCTCCAGCACAGCACAGAGAGCACAGCTCAGAACAGCTCAGAGCTCCAGCACAGCCGTGAGAGCACGGCATGTTTACTGGGACACGAGAACCGTGGCACCTCTGCAGCAGGACAGACCCATCAGCAAATGCAATAAAAGGCACCAAACTGAGCCTGGGGAACCCAGCAGGGAGATCCTGAGACCCACCCCTCCAGGAAATGCAATAAAAGGCACCAAACTGATTCTGGTGAACCCAGGAGTGGGATCCACCTGACAAGAAATGCAATAAAAGGCACAAAGCTGAGCCTGGTGGATCCGGCAGTGGGATCCACCCCACCAGGAGCCAGCACTGGAGCTCCCTGTGCTCCAAGCACACTGCAGCCCTAAGGAATTTCAGCAAACCCAGCAGGTTTTACAAAGCTGACTGAAGTGGAACAAGTGTCAGCCCTTTATTTTATTTAGTGTCACTCTCACGTCTCACCTTGAGCACAGCCTCATCCAGGGTTTCACAGGAGACAAAGAACATGATTCATTTCAGCTGATGACTGAGAGATGTCTGTATTTAAAATAAACTCCACTGTTTATCCCATCAGCTCTCCAGCTTTACCAAAACAAAGCTGCTCACTGTGCTGAGAACAGCAAGTCACCTGCTCCCATTTAAGTGAAACACACTCGTGTACAAAATACCCTTAAAATTTCACTGTGATCCTAAACGACACAAGATAATCTCATCTTGTTAAAAAAAAAGCAGTTATGCTTAAAAACTGACTGGCTTAAAATAAAACTATGATAAGATGTTCCATGAAGGTTATGGGTCATTGCTTACTGCCTCATTTAATCCCTTTGTGGTCTCTCTGCTCCGTTTCCTTTCTCCCATCCAGGTTTGCTGGGTTTGTTTCCCCCCCAGACCTGCACGTTCAGTGGAGCTGCAGGTGATTGTGCAGTGAAGGCGCTGCCAGCCCCCAGAGCCGCTGCCCCTCCATCCGCGGGTACCACCTGCACCCAGCTGGCTGTAAATCCCATTTACGGCAAACTCACCAACGCGCATTTCACGTAAACCCACAAATCCAGGTGAGGCCTGGAGGTGCCACAGCTCTGCTGTAACTGCACCAACACCCCAGAGTCATTAACGGGCTGTAATTAACACCCCTGAGAGAGAAATCAGCTCTGGTTCTGGCCACAGCATCCCTGCCCCTGCTCCCTGCCCCACTCTGGTCACAGATCTTCAGATTTTGCCTTTCCCAGGAGCAGATTTGGGGGAGCTGCTGGCCCAGAAGTGCCAGGGACCCCCTGAGCATCCCCTGCTCAGCTCAGCAGCACCTAATGGGATCACAAATGCATTCACCGAGCACTGAATGGATGCTCTGGTAATTAAATTCCATTAAGGTTTTCTTAGCGTTGTGCCAAAGAAGTGCACCGCTGAAATGAAGATACCACTCGGGCCCCGCCTGACATTTGCTATTAAATGTCATTTATAGCACATAGCTCAGATCTAATTGCAGAGCAGCACCAGCCACAGTATTTATCACTTCTATTAAAACAAGCAACACTCAGCAGTGGGGCTATTCAAAGCCATCATCCACAGTTTAAATAGATTTCTCACCTTTTAAATATCAAGAGGCCACATTTTCTTTACCATCTCAC
Source organism: Ammospiza nelsoni (assembly GCF_027579445.1). NCBI lineage: Eukaryota > Metazoa > Chordata > Aves > Passeriformes > Passerellidae > Ammospiza > Ammospiza nelsoni. The sequence continues at coordinate 652,878 of NC_080654.1, forward strand.
CGAGGGGTTTACCTTTGAACAAAGACACACCAAGAGCTGGAGGATAAAACAAGCAGGAGTTTGCTCTGCAAACCCAGCCCCGAGTTTGAACAGCCACTGCCTGCTGAAATATCACCTCGTGGGCAGGGGATTTGTAACGGGAAAAATTCAAGCACTTTGCCAACAGGCTGGGGCTGGGAATTACAGAAAGAAAAGGAAAGAAAATGCACTGAGCAGCCAGAGTGAGACTGGGCTGCTCCACCACAAAAGCAAACGCTGCTCCTGGGAGGAAACAAAGTGGTGTCAATAGCTGAATTAGCAACACCACCTTTAGAGTTTTTCTTTGTGTTTGTATGTAAATCAGGACTAAACAAACACCCCAAAGCAGCTCCACAGGCTGCAATCTAATCTGAACAGAAAGATTGCAAAGGTGCTCTCCATTCATCTGGAAATAGCCAGATATTGAAAACACTAAAATCAGACATAACTACACTGAGAACAAACAGGATGCATTTACCTGCTGGAAGGGAAAAAAATCTCAAAGGAAAAGATGGGAGAGAGATTTTTTTCATTTTTTACAATGAAAAAAATCAACTTTTATTGGGTGCTGGAAGTGTGAACATACAGACAACTGGGATGGTGCACAAGAAAAGCAGTTCTGAAATAAAGAAATGTGGTTTTTAAACCTCTAGCACATCCCATGGCCACCATGTGCACTCTGCTCTGAACTGCAGCGAACACAGCCAGCCAAGCTAATGCACAATTCCAAAGTTAATCGTTTGTCTTGGGCCATATAATCAGCACAGCATTACAACTCCAACAAATGAAGCCACTAATAACTTGTATTAAAGAAGTCAAGGTGTTAATTCACTGCCAGGTCCAGCAGCAGGAAGCTCAGAGCCCAAGCAGCACAAAGCACTCAGCCCTCGTGCAGAACTCAAATTAATTTCCTCTATTACTGCAGGCACTGGATGGAACCCAGCAGTGCCAGCCCAAAGGCTCTGGCTCCAGAAGCCTCCTGAGGATGAGGATGATGATGATGAGGGCTGATGCCTCTCCCCTGGCCTGGGCGCAAGGATTCACCCCAAGGCAACCAGCACAGCCAGTCCTGTCCAGACCCACTGCAAACAGGAGGATTCTCTGAGCTACCAGAAATGCACAAACTGGCAGGGAACCTTCCAAAGCAGAAAAATGACCAGAAGTCATTCGGAGAATTTGTAAAAAACATGGTTTGATGGTTTAGAGAGCTCATGATTTACATCAGCTTCCTTTCACCGAACAGAATCTTCTCAGAAAGGCTTTAACACTTGCATGAACTTGGTTCTGCAAACTGCCTGTCTTTGGGGAAATGGGAGTGCTGGACATTGTGCAATCCAATGAGGAGCTCTGCCTCTCTGTGACACACAGGTTAGGGGGAGAAGCCCTTGGATCAATACTGAAGCCCACATTCCACCTGTCTGCAGCTCTGGCTGTGCCATCTCCCTGGGAACCTGCCCCCAAAAGCCCCAGAGCTCCCTGAGTGCTCAGTTCCTTGGAAGAGTGCAATGAAATATTCATGCACTGGCACCAGCAGCACTGACAAATCCAAAGGCATTTCCCAGCACTTGAACTGGTGCAAACTGCAGCACTCGTCCCACAAGTGCTTCCCAAGGAGCACAGGAGAAATCCATCTGCAATGGGAGGCAGCATCGGCTCCAATTTCAATATTTACTGCGCCTGCTGCAATCGCAGCCCTGCTCCAGATGTGCTCCCAGCTGTTTGTTTTCCTGGCCCAGTCTTTGGTAACAAACAGCCCCTTGCTTTAATCACCTCCAGATCAGAGACTGAGGGTGATATTTCACCACAGTTAATGGAATTTTGCAGCTGAAAGGCCCAAAGCAGCTCAAACCTCCCAGAGTTCGTGTTCTGAGGGTGCAGCAGAGCCCCACCTGAAATCAGGGGGCACTTTTCAGGAATTTCCTCCCAAATTTGCCCCAGCTGAGGGAGGGCAGCCCTAAATCCCAGCCCAGGCTGGTGCTCAGCACCCTGGATCAAGAGCCCAGCACAGACAGAGGCAATTCCTGGGTTTGGCAATATCAACATGGGAAGCACCAGAACCCCCCAGAACAGGAAAACTGGCACCAAATGGCATCTCCCCTCCTGAAAACACCCTTTCCATCCTCTCAGCCACAGGCACTGCACAAATCTCCCCAGCACAGCTCCTGCAGCCCTGCTGCCATCCCCCTGCTGCTGCTGCTGCAGCCTCTGGGGTCACACATATCAAAGCACCCAATTGCCTTTGCTTTTCTTGCCTCCCTTTTTTTTTTAAACACGAGGAATATGAAAGCACCCGCTGAAGCTGGTCCTTGTTAGCAGAGCCATTTTCATCTCTTTAAACTCAAAGAGAGCAATTCCCTTGAAAACTGTCACAGCATTTTCCCAATCCATAAAGAGGAAGTTCAACAGCCTCGGGTCACTAATCGCAGATACAGAGCATAAATTATCTCTTTCTATTGCACAGCACTGAAACATACACATTCTTTTATCTTACTTATGTGATTCTCCCCATAAACTGAACCTTTTAGACGTGTTTGTAGTCTGAAAAGGATGTTTTACAAATAAAAGGGAAGCACTTTGCTGTTTACACAGCATTCCTTCCGTGGGGTATATTAATATCACATCCAGGTGGGTGGACAAGAATTGCTTTACACAACAACACAACCTGGGTGTTTTCCCAAAGGAAAAACTTCATTTGAAGTTTAAGAGTTGCTCAGCACAGGTTTCTTGGTCTTAATAATTTTGCATCGCTTTTAACCTTAAAATGTGCCAACAACCAACTGAAGGGAATATGATTTAAAAACCCCCAGAAGTTCTGCTTAGAAAGCAGAGCAGGATGCTTACACACTTCTAATTTAATTAAAGAGTTATTTTCCTTTCAAATACCCTCTAATGGCCCAAAACGAACTGAGGCTGCTTTAAAAATCAATCACTTTAATCAAAACTACAAGTCCAAATTCTCCATGGATTGGTGTTCAGTGATTGCAGCGTCAAAGATGCAGATCCATCACAGCCCTGGCTGCGAGTGCCAGGCAGGGACCCGTCCCCAGAGGTGACACCAGGGGACAAACCCGGCCTGAGAGGCTCTGAAGCTCTGCCAGGCACAAGGTGGAGCTGACTGAAGGGTTTCCCTAAGTGGCTCCATCAGTCCCTGCTGAGTAAAAGGGAGATTGTACCTTTCCTGCCACTCACGTACCCAAAAAAAGGGAGATTTTGCCTTTCCTGCCACTCAGGCACTCAAAAAAGGGAGATTCTGCATTTCCTGCCACTCAGATACTCAAAAAAAGGGAGATTTTGCTTTTCCTGCCACTCAGGCACAGAACAGGTACCCAAAAAGGAGATTCTGCCTTTCCTGCCACTCAGGCACAGAGCAGGTACTCAAAAGAGGGAGATTTTACCTTTCCTGCCACTCAGGTACCCAAAAAGGGGATATTCTGCCTTTCCTGCCACTCAGGTACTCCAAAAAGAAGATTCTGCCTTTCCTGCCACTCAGGCACAGAACAGGCACTCAAAAAAGGGAGATTTTACCTTTCTTGCCACTCACGTACCCAAAAAAAGGGAGATTTTGCCTTTCCTGCCACTCAAAAAAGGGAGATTTTGCCTTTCCTGCCACTCAGATACTCAAAAAAGGGAGATTTTGCTTTTCCTGCCACTCAGGCACAGAACAGGTACCCAAAAAGGGAGATTCTGCCTTTCCTGCCACTCAGGTACTCAAAAAGGGGAGATTTTACCTTTCCTGCCCCTCAGGCACAGAACAGGTACTCAAAAAGGGGAGATTTTACCTTTCCTGCCCCTCAGGTACCCAAAAAAGGGAGATTGTGCCTTTCCTGCCCCGCAGGCACAGAGCAGGTGCTCAGAGAGCATCCACACCTTTCCCCTCCGTGCTCCTCTGTCCCTCTCGGGCTGTGCCTTTATCCCACAGCAGCAATAGCAGCATCACCCCCGCCCCACAGAGCCATCCCAGCACATCCCTGGGGCTGGGACCCCCTCTGGAACCCAGTGACATTTCACATCCCTCAAGGAAACCCTTCGGAAAGCAGGAAAACAAATTCCCGTAATGAATTACCCTCAGCAGCTCAGCAAGCACAACAACGTGCCTTTGGAGGCTGAGCAGAGCCACAAGAAATCTGACAGTGCTCAAGGAGCCCCAAATGACCAGAGAGGAAATTTCGACTTCAATAATCCTAAAGGTCAGAAGCATTATTAAACATGACAGATGCTCTCACTATTCAACACCAGAGGACATGGCTACATTTATCCTAACTCCATTTTCTCTTGCTACATAAAACCCAGCTAATGTACAATTTGATACTTTTTTTTTCCCCCTAAAAGCCAGAGATAACATTTTTTTTCTGGGTATTTTCCAGCTGGCACACAATGATTTATTTAGCACTCAATTATCTCAGCACAGGTGTAGGAAACAGGTTTACCTTGGGTAAGGGGGAGGAAACAAGGCAGGAGAGAGGTAAAATAGAAAGCTAAAGGTGCTGAAGACATGATGCCATGACAAAAGGCTTACTGAAATTACAAATATCAGCCCAGGGAAACAGCCCAGGAACCTTTCCTGGGGGAATAATCCTCCACTGCTCCTGTGCCAACAAGCCAGCCATGAGAATTCCAACTGCTGGATGCCAACTGGGGCAAAAACTAACAGGGCAATCACATTAAAAAGGAAAAAAAGAAATCAAAACAACCCCCTGTGGATTATTCTGTGGGGGTTTTTGTTTGTTTTGGTGTTTTGTATATTTGTTTGGGGTTTTTTTTATGTAGTCCCTAAATTGTAAGGGTTGGATTGCAGAGATCCAGGCCATATGGAAGGAATGGAGGCAGAGCTGGATTTGAGCCCTCAAAAACACACATATAGCCTTAACTTCCAGCTGTTAATCCTCCCTGTGAACAATGCTGCCATCTGCTTTACACCCCCAAACACGAGCAAAGGACCATGGTGGAATTGTGACATAACTCTGCAGCTCTGGAGGAATTCATTCACTTGCACTGGTGCATTACCCTGCCAAGGCTACCAGAAAAACAACCCCAAAATCCCACAGAAATGTTAAATATTGGTTAATTGACAAAATAATGGCACTGATGAAATGGCACATCTGAGCCAGGTCTGAACACAGCATCTCCACACAGCCCTGAGCACCAAAATCTGCTGGGTTAGCAGCTTAGAATGGATGATCCTGCTCCTGCTTCCTTCCCAAGATGTACAACAGAATAAAAGGATGTTGCTCCATATTTCAGCCGAGTCCAGTGAAACCCCAGCGCCCATAAATCCACAGAGCAGCCCCGTGCCTCAGCTCTGAGGCTCACCTGAGAGACACTGCAAATCCCCTGCTAATTTAACAGCTGAAAGCAGCACTTAGACAACAGCCTGCCACACAAAAAGGATTTATTTTTACACAGATGTGACAAGCCCAAACCTCACTGTGCAGCACAGCTTAGGATCTGTGTGAGAATTCAAAGTGGCATCTGGGTAATAGCGACCAAAAAAAAAAAAAAATACACAGAGAAGCATTGTAAAAAGGAGGGGAATTATCAAAATGGATTCATATGCATCTGGAATGATTTTAATACAAAACACCCAGCAAATCTCCCTGTGCTGCTGACAAATCACCAGCTGAGGTAAATCCCAGATAATGAAACATTGTAAGGAAGGCTCTATTTAATAATTTAGCCCCTGTCAAGGAGTTTGTATTGATTCTTGTTTCCAGCACAGGCAGAGGATGTTATCTGCAGCCTCACGGCTCAGTGACAGCATCAGAGGATTTAATCACTGAGCAGCCCTGCAATCCCCAAGTGTCACCTCCATCCCTGTCTGCACCCACATTGCCCCCCTCACTCCCACCCCACGCTGCCCCACTGCAGCACCTCCATCTGCCGCACGTTACACATAAAAGCCGATCTCATTTGCAGGCTAAATTTTTGATTTTAAATAATTCAGTGTCCCTTCAAAGGCCTCATTTGTCTGGCTCCCATCAGCAAGGCTGCTCTGGCCCTTCACATCACTGTGAGCTGCTCCAAGCTCAGTCCAACCTCGCCTTGGAAAGGTTTAGCAGTGATCTGGAGGAAGCAGAAAATCTTTTTTTGCCTTTTTTTGGCCTTAGAAATAGCGATGGATGTGGAGAAGCAGGGGGAAAAAAAAAAATCTGTATTAATCAGCATTTTTTCCACACCAAAAAGGAAAGGTCACGCTGCCTCGGAACTGGCCAGGAAAAATTTGCCACAAATTAATTCAGCTGCAGTTCAGGAACAGAACATCAATTCATCTGCAAACAAAATGAGGCTTTTAAATACATAAATGCTTGTGGCTACAGAAACCTCACCCAGATATTTGCAGGCAAAAACCCCAGCTCCTGTAACAGTGCAGAGAATAACAGATGTAAATTTAACATGTTTGCTAAAATGCAAGGCCATATGCAGGAGGAATGCCAAAGGGGAGGAAGCATGAACTATATAATTTGGAAAAACCAAATTTCTTGTGATTTTCCCCCTCCTTTATTCCAGGTGAGGTGCAATCCTTTCCATTTTCTAATCCTTGGGATGGGAGCAAAGCGGTCCCAGGGGCCCAGGCAGCCAAGGTCATCACAGCCAGATTTTCTATTACAGGGCACTAGCAGCATTTCACAACTGTCTTTTTATGCACTTCTGCCTTTCCATGCAGACTATAAATTGTTACAAGGCCCTGGGGCAATCCAGCTGTACACTCCATTCAAATCAGGCTTCAAGGAGAAAGCTCCACAGTCAAGATGCTTCAATCAAGTAAACACACAGGCACAAAGGGCAACTGCAGCACAATTAATAACGTTTCCTTTTGTGTGGCAAATTCAGCGTTTTCCCGGTGTAAAGTTTCCCTCCGATGCTCCCATTCAGAGTGTGGCCATTAGCATTTTAAATGTGACATCAAATTAAGGCAGGATGCAGAAAGCACAAACAGGCTGCTGAAATCCATCTGCTGGTGGTGTTCTGGGTCCCTGTGGAACACAGGAAAACCTTAAAAAGGCAATTTGGGCTCATTTATCCAAGCTGGAAACTCGCACCAGGAAAGGTCTGAACGGCAGGATGGGAGGGCAGGTCTGCAGCTCTGCTGCGTTTGGAGGAATGCAGAAATAAATGAGTGTAATTGCAGCAATGAGCTGCTCTCAGCTCCCACAGAGCCTGCAGCAGCTGCCTCTGCTCTGGCACTGCTCACTCACTCACCCCGTGCCTCTGCTTCTTCCTGCTCCTCCTCTGCCTTCACCTGCACCTGCTGTGCCAGGGAAATGCACACCAGCTGCTTGGCTGAGAGTGCCAGGGCTGCTGTGCCTGTGTCCCCTTCCTCTCCTGGCTGAGCGGGGGCTGCTGCTGCCAGCAGGGCCACCTGAGCTCACCCAAACCATCAGAGCTCACCTGAGCTGCTCCAGGACCATTCCCAAACCATTCCCAAAGCAGCACACCCACCAGAGCTCACCTGAGCTCACCCGGGACCATTCCCAAACCATTCCCAAAGCAGCACACCCACCAGAGCTCACCTGAGCTGCTCCAGGACCATTCCCAAACCATCAGAGCTCACCTGAGCTCACCCACAACCATTTCCAAACCATTCCCAAAGCAGCACACCCACCAGAGCTCACCTGAGCTGCTCCAGGACCATTCCCAAACCAGCACAGAGCTCACCTGAGCTGCTCCAGGACCATTCCCAAACCAGCAGAGCTCACCTGAGCTGTTCCAGGACCATTCCCAAACCATTCCCAAAGCAGCACACCCACCAGAGCTCACCTGAGCTGCTCCAGGACCATTCCCAAACCATCAGAGCTCACCTGAGCTCACCCACAACCATTCCCAAACCATTCCCAAAGCAGCACACCCACCAGAGCTCACCTGAGCTGCTGCAGGGTCCTTCCCAAACCAGCAGAGCCACCTGAGCTCACCCAAACCAGCAGAGCTCACCTGAGCTGTTCCAGAACATTCCCAAACCAGCACAGAGCTCACCTGAGCTGTTCCAGAACATTCCCAAACCAGCACAGAACTCACCTGAGCTCCAGGACCATTCCCAAACCAGCAGAGCCTCCCTGGCCCAGCTCAGCTCCCAGGCAATCCCACCTTGTGCTCCTGCCCCTCTCCCAAACACCAAAATTCAGTGAACTTCTCCCACTCTGATCTCTGCAGCAGATAAAGCCCTTTTTTTTTTTTTTTTTCCCACAGACATGGCTCTGCACTACTTTTGATATTTAAATTGAGCCTTAATCAAAGCTGGATCCGCATGGGTTTACAGGCACTACATAATTAATACATTCATATCTGAAATGTAATTACTGCTGTTGCATCATATATTTAAAGCCAACAGCTGGCTATTCAGGTGAGGAAGACACTTTGATTGGGATAAAACAATGCTGTAAGCAACACTGCAGGGTTTTACTGCTCACAACCACTCTGAGGCAGCTTCACAGGGACAGGAGAGCTGGGGACCCTTCCCCTGTGCACACAGAGCTTTGCTGAGATCCTGACGGATTCACTGGGATATTCCTGCTGGATTCCCCATCACAGCATGCTCCCTCAATCAGGTTTAATTTCTGTATCTGGGGTGTGGGGTTATAAAGTGTCCCTTAACCAACTGGGTGCACACAGGAACTGGATTTCTGCACATTTATTGGATTTTCTCACACCAGTCACTCAGCCGAGTTTTAATTGTGCGTTTTCATCAGCCAGAAGTAATCACAATCAACATTTTAATTAAGATAAAGAGAATGGACAGAATTTTAGGACTTGCTAACCACAAACAAAGAGATAAAAGGAAATTTCACTGTTTATAATTCTTTGTATTACAATCACTGTAAACTACAAAAGAAACACATTAAATACTACTATTTGATTAAAAAAACCCTTTAGCTCTGAAGCCATACCCTCAGCCTGAAGAAAATACAAATCTGTTTTTTCAAATGGCCTGATCTGAAAGGAAATTCAGTGAGAATTTCCACTCTCAAAACACAGCACTGTCCAACTGAAAGAGAATTTTGGACAGGAGGACTTGTTTCCTTTTGGGGTGGAAGGAAGCAGCAGAAGGTGCGGGGTGTGAAGGGCACACAGGGCTGGCAGAGCAGACCCTTGGCCATTTCCCCCAGGAATTCCAGGTGCCACTCTGGTGCCAGCCCCGCTCTGCTGCCTGGGCTCTGAGCAGGCATCTGCAGCCCCACAGAGCATTTAAGGAACACTTTGTCAAGCCTGTGGGTTTTTAACGTGTTTGACTCGTGCCAAATGAGAATGAAGGAAAGCATGCTTCCCTAAGCTGCTGATGAATAGGAAATGGGCATTTCTGACAGCAGCAGGCTGCTGTGGGAACAACTGCACTGTTCAAAATGCACTGGTGCTGCTGCAGAGTGAAGGGAAACGAGCAGATTGACATCCAGGAGACAATTCCTGATGTAAACAACCTGAACGTTTTCCACAGGAAAAAATAATCAGAGAAACTTATGTTTTTTTAATGCAGCAGAGCATTTACTGTTCCATTTTATTGATTTGCTTGTGTAATTTAAAGCCCAAGCTGTAAGATTGTTCTGGAACAAAAACACCCAGAGCAAGCAAAGCCTGAATCCCAAGCTAAGGATCCCACTCTCACCATCCTCAAAACAACATTTTCCTCCTTAAAGCTGCTCAGCAGGCAATGCCAGCAAAGTATAAAGTCACACTTCTCTGCCCCTTCACAGGCCTTCTCCACCTTCCCAATTACATTTTGCTGTTTCCCTTTTTTAAAAACAATATTTTTAAAGTAACTGACACTGTAAGCTGGATAGGACAGGCTTAAACTGGGAAAGAAGTGCTCCCCAAGGGAAAAACAAGGTAGGAAAGTTGCTTTAAAGCCAATCTTGACCTTGCATAATCCAGATTTCCAGGGGACCATTTGAACCCAAGCACTGGCTCAGCTGCCCCGAGAGGAGGGAGAGCAAATATTGAATACCAGCAATGAAGGGGAGCTGATAACCAATAAAAACATGTAAGGCAATAGACCAAACTCAGATTGAATCCTGCCTCACCACAGCTTGCTCCTAATCAAAGTCCTCAAGAATAATCTGGTCTTGAATCCTGAAAGAGGATAGCATTAATCCAAAGAAAATGAACTAGCACCAAAAAGAGATTAATAAAATGTTCTGGGACACAGACAGCACAGAATAACCCAATCAGCAGAGAAAAAAAATCATCCACTGCCTTTTTTTAAAAATCCAGACAACTATCACATACTCTTCAGAGAGACAACAGCAATTTCACTCTTAAAATGTTTTAAGCTCAATAATTCCCACTGGTGAAGTGAAGCCAACAAAGAAAAGCATTTATGGATATGATACCTCCTCACCTGCCCTGCCACCCCATCCTTCTGTGAGGACAGGAAAAGGAAACTGCACTGGTACCAGCCAACACTCACACATTTCAGTGCTGGAGGGCAGAAATAAACCAGAGGATTCCCAGAGAACTCCACAAAGCTCTGCAAAATTCCAAACAAAACCTGAACCACCACAGCGATCCTGGTGCAGCAAGGACATCCTGATTTTCGCTGGGTCATCTGTAACTCCCCCTCATTTTATTAAATGTAACTTTATGTTCCTGTTTTATCAGTAAAACACCCCCATAATTCCTGTCCTCACACTGCACCTAGCACAGGGGAAGCATAAGGTAAGGCTCACACACTCAGCCAGAAACTTTTATTTTGTGACAACCAACACATAATGTATTTAATTAGTGGGCGACATTTCAAAGCTGTTGACTTTAACTTTCCTGCTTCACTTGACATATTTAGCTGAAGGCAAAACAAGGCTGTTTTGCTGTTGGTATCTCACACCAGAAGAGAAATCAAGTGTCCTTTCCACTGCTCATCCTCCCTCTCCCCAACAGGAAAATCAGCAGCCACACACACACTGGGGATTTCGTTTTGCTGGTATAATCAGCATCAAGAGGGTTTTGGTTTTGTTATTTATACAAGTTCCTTGTATGCCTATGTCAGTGAGAAAAATTAAATTAACAGAGAAATTCGAGAACTCTGAGCAGGCAAAAGTAAACATAGAACAGAGACACTGTTTCCATGTCAAAAATTATGCACAATTGCCAGCAGCCCTGGTGCCAAGTCCTTTGTGTGCTGAAAACAAGAGTGAAGAGAAACCACTTCCAAACCACCCAAAGGTACTAAAGCTGCAATTCCCTGAGCTGGAATGAGTGGCCCAGCCCCAGAGGCTGCAGCTTTTGTTCACCTCCTGAGCAATTCCTGCAGCTCAGCAGCACCCACAGCACTGGAACCGGGCAGACCCAAAGGGCCCAGGGCTCTGCAAACCCAGGGACTCCCCAAAAACAGGGGGAGCAAAGAGGGAACAAACCCACGGGTGCCAAGCACCGGCAGGACAGCAGCACTGAGGAACACCCCAAATTCTCACAGAATAACTGGAAAAGCCTGGAAGGAATGAAGGAAGGTTTATTCTGATAGCAGCAGCCTGGGTGATCTATGGCTGTGGACAATACATTGATAAGGAGAGTTTATTATCTGCTCAGGACTCAATACAGCAATGAGGAGCAGCAGAAACAAACTCCCAGAGGTGTCCAAATCTCCTGCCCACAGAACTGTGCCAGGTGCCAAGCCTGTGCCCTGGCTGTGAGCAGGAGATTTGGGCACCTCTGGGAGGGGGACGGGGGACAGGCTGGACCTCCAGGGCTGCAGTCACACAGAAAGGGGCAAACCCTGCTCTGATGAGTTCCTGCTCAGCTCCCTGACGCTCACTGCTAGGGAATGAAGTGCTAACAGTCCTTCCGTGTTATTTTCTGTTTCTCCCCACTGAACTGGCCACCCTGGTGGGCGTCCCCCTGCCCACGGGCAGCAGAGATGCACAGGCTGCCAGGGCTCTGCCTCACCCCAGAGCTGTGCTGGACAAGGCACAGCCAAACTGCCCTTCCTGAGCCCCAACTTGCCCACAACACAACTCAAAGCTCAGGTTTGTGTTCAGCTGAACACGCCAGGGATCTCAGCCCGAGCTGCTGGGGCTGCCCCAAAGACAGAGCTGGGGTTTAACAAAAACCAGCTCTGGGTTCAGAGGGTAAAGCCTCACTCAGAGCTGCAGGAAGGGATCCAGGCTAAGGAATATCCCCACCCTGGAGCCTGGGGCAGGGGAAAGGAGGAGAGCTGAAAATGTTCCTTACCAGTTTGAAGTCTTGAATGCTGCAGATGAAATAGGGCGTGTTCGGCCGGCGGCTTTCAATATAAACGCAATCTTTGAAAACACAAGATTTTACAATAATGGGCATTAACTTCTGTGCCTCCAAGAAACAGCATAACAACAGGATAAATTCAAATACAGCTTAAACTCTGAAAGAACCACCATTGCATTTGCATATTGTGTAATTTATGCTGAGTGTGATCTAAAAATAGGAACTATTTATGATGATAAATAAGGGAATTAACTGCATCAAAATTAACTTTGATTTGAATAGACATTTTGCTAGGAAAACAAAAAGGAATTTAAAGACCACTCTGGATTGAGTTAATAACAATGACCAGGTCACAGCCTGTGAACCAGACCAAGACAAGAGAGGAAAGTAATCAGATTTTTCGTGGTCAGCTCGCCATTAAGAACCGAGCAACAACATATTTTCTCTTCTAATTGCGAAGAAAACCAAGGCAACCAATCACAGATGAAACACAGCAAACTTAAATTAGATTTACCTCAGGGAAGGCCTGCGCTTTCTCGAATTGCATTTGACAAGACAGAAACACAGTAATTATTTCTGTTTGCTTTTGACAACCGCGCTCTCCAAGGCTGCTCTAACATAAGGTCTGTTGTGCTCAAAACAGTCTTGGCAATAACTACAACAAAAGCAGTGCCCTCGGAATGAAAACACAGCACGGATGGGAGAGAAGTGCCTGATTAATGATCCTGACCTTGGAGCTCAGCAAGCTCGCACACAGCTTGCTAAACAGAGAGATGCCAACCCCAAAGCCAAGCAAACATCGAAGGGAACGTCCTGGCGACCCCTGTGACACACAGATAAGGAGCTGCTGCTCCAAACACAGCAGGGACAACAAACACCGCTGTCCTGGCAGGGATTTTCCATGGGCTTTTCTGGGTTTCTACAGAAAACCTCCAAAACCTCTGAGTTTTATAAGGCACATTTCAAATCCAGCTCATTTGGGAGCTCCAGCAATTCCAGCACATCCCAGCATCCCCACAGCCCTGGTTATCCCAGATTTCCTGGTTATCAGGAATTAATCCAGCAATTCCAGCACATCCCAGCAGCCCTGGTTATCCCAGATTTCCTGGTTATCAGGAATTAATCCAGCAATTCCTCCATATCCCAGCATCCCCGCAGCCCTGGTTATCAGGAATTGCTGCACAATTCCAGCACATCCCAGCATCCCTGCAGCCCTGGTTATCCCAGATTTCCTGGTTATCAGGAATTAATCCAGCAATTCCAGCACATCCCAGCATTCCTGCAGCCCTGGTTATCAGGAATTAATCCAGCAATTCCAGCACATCCCAGCATCCCTGCAGCCCTGGTTATCCCAGATTTCCTGGTTATCAGGAATTAATCCAGCAATTCCAGCACATCCCAGCATCCCTGCAGCCCTGGTTATCCCAGATTTCCTGGTTATCAGGAATTAATCCAGCAATTCCAGCACATCCCAGCAGCCCTGGTTATCCCAGATTTCCTGGTTATCAGGAATTAATCCAGCAATTCCTCCATATCCCAGCATCCCCGCAGCCCTGGTTATCAGGAATTGCTGCACAATTCCAGCACATCCCAGCATCCCAGCAGCCCTGGTTATCCCAGATTTCCTGGTTATCAGGAATTAATCCAGCAATTCCAGCACATCCCAGCATCCCTGCAGCCCTGGTTATCCCAGATTTCCTGGTTATCAGGAATTAATCCAGCAATTCCAGCACATCCCAGCATCCCTGCAGCCCTGGTTATCCCAGATTTCCTGGTTATCAGGAATTAATCCAGCAATTCCAGCACATCCCAGCATTCCTGCAGCCCTGGTTATCAGGAATTAATCCAGCAATTCCAGCACATCCCAGCATCCCCGCAGCCCTGGTTATCCCAGATTTCCTGGTTATCAGGAATTAATCCAGCAATTCCAGCACATCCCAGCATCCCTGCAGCCCTGGTTATCCCAGATTTCCTGGTTATCAGGAATTAATCCAGCAATTCCAGCACATCCCAGCATCCCTGGTTATCCCAGCTTTATCCCACATTTCCTGGCATTCCCAGTGCACTTGGCCAAGGCTGCAGTCCCTGCTCAGGACCAGCTGGGCCATCCATGCACACCCTGCTCCTCCAGCAGTGAGTGAGGTTCCACACACGCAGCACCACAACTCGCAAGATCTTGATTTTATTTTTGCTATGCGGGCTGTGCAAGGCTCGTTTCCCAGGGTTCCATCAGGCAGCAGGCACAGCCAGCAGCCCTGCGAGACGCTGGCACACGGCGAGGGGCTGTGGCATCTCCTGTGGATAAAATCTCACTCTGGGCTGCACCGAGGGAGGCTCTGCTGGCTGCCTGCCAAGCCCAAAACAATGATGACATCCAGTTACAGGGCTCCAAAGCACCAGGGGCCAGGCAGATAAGAAAAACAAGTTTATCCAGGTGCACAGCAATGCTGGGGATGGCAGGAACTCAGAAGATGCCCCTCAAGAAAAGGAGAATGTTTACAGAGGCACTCACAACAGCCACCCAAAACTCAGACAAGTTCAACATCTGATGTGTTCAGTCACTGAGTTTAGCAATGACAAAACAGCAAATGCTCTGAAAGGAAATTAACAAGAATAAAAATAAAAACAAAAGGGTTTTCCATGAGCTTTGCAGAACAGAGTGAGGAAATGCTGAGTGCCCTGCAGAGCCCCTGCAGTCCCTGCCAGCCTGAGCCAGGAGTGCATTGCTCACTGCCCTATCTCGTGTCAAACGTCCCACTGGAGCTGCAGCATCTCCCTGACACATGGCACAGAATCATTCTGCCTTTGGGCTTGTGATCCTCACCAGATGTGCCCTACTTCTGAAGGGTTACATTCATATTCCCACACTAAAAGCTGCTTTTAAATTAGAGCTTCAATGCATGGATGTAAAAATTCTCTTGGAAATCACCCCAACCAGCTCCATTTTCTGAACCTTTAGCAGCCTAAACGCTGCAGGTTTTGTAGCAACCATCCTCACAATTAAATCCTTTCATGTTTCACCTAATGAGTCAACACTTCCATCATCCAAGGAACAAAGCCACGGGCTCTGTGCACAGCACACACTTCCACAGGGAGGATATTCCTGGAAAGCCTTTGTCAAGGAATTATCCACAATCCCTCCCCATCAGCCTCACCAGCCACAGGTCACTCTGCACGTGTGTACAGACATGTACAAACCCTGAACTCAAGCTGTGGAAGCAGCAGTTGAATGATGTTTACACTCCTGAATTAAGGAGTATTTACATTCCTCATCCTGGTGCCTGAAATGAAAAGGCTCAGTGGTCCCAGAGCCTTGTGCCAGTCCCTGACCTGGCCCCTCCTGCAGAAACTGCTCTGAGCCAGAGCCAGTGGGAGGCCAGGACCCTCCCAGGTGCTCCAGGTTAAATGTCAGCACCCCTGAGCACCCCCAGAACAGTTAAATGTGATTAGGGTTAAATACCAGCACCCTCAGCACCCCCAGAACAGTTGAATGTGAATAGGGTTAATATCAGCCCCCCTCAGTACCCCCAGAACAGTTGAATGTGAATAGGGTTAAATACCAACACCCCCAGAACAGTTAAATGTGAATAGGGTTAATGCCAGCACCCCCAGAACAGTTAAATGTGAATAGGGTTAATGCCAGCACCCCCAGAACAGTTAAATGTGATCAGGAGCAGGGTGCCAGCAGCCACAGATCACTAATGAGCAAGAGGTACCTCCCAAAGGATCAGAATCAACATTTACAGCACTCAGTGAGTTTAAAGGCTGAAATGTGAACTTGCCTGCACCCCAGGCTCAGGAGAAGTGCCAAAGCCTTGCACACAAAGGTCAGCACTGAGACAAACCTGCAGCAGCAGCAATGCATGGGAAGTGCTCAGTGCCAAACCTGCAGCAGCAGCAGCAGCAATGCATGGGAAGTGCTCAGTGCCAAACCTGCAGCACAGCAATGCATGGGAAGGGGCTCAGTGCCAAACCTGCAGCACAGCAATGCATGGGAAGTGCTCAGTGCCAAACCTGCAGCACAGCAATGCATGGGAAGGGGCTCAGTGCCAAACCTGCAGCACAGCAATGCATGGGAAGTGCTCAGTGCCAAACCTGCAGCACAGCAATGCATGGGAAGGGGCTCAGAGACAAACCCCCAAGGCAGCCAAGGGGGTGGCAATGCCAAATCCATGCTGGGGCTCCAGCAGCATCCCCACTCACAGGCAGGAGATATTTATCCCCACTCACAGGCAGGAGCTGTGCATTCCCACTCACAGGTAGGAGATATTTATCCTCACTCACAGGCAGGAGCTGTTTATCCCCACTCACAGGTAGGGGCTGTTTATCCCCACTCACAGGCAGGAGCTGTTTATCCCCACTCACAGGTAGGGGCTG
Organism: Ammospiza nelsoni; assembly: GCF_027579445.1. NCBI lineage: Eukaryota > Metazoa > Chordata > Aves > Passeriformes > Passerellidae > Ammospiza > Ammospiza nelsoni. Next base: position 669,432 of record NC_080654.1, read on the forward strand.
TGCATCCCCACTCACAGGCAGGAGATATTTATCCCCACTCACAGGCAGGAGCTGTTTATCCCCACTCACAGGCAGGAGATATTTATCCCCACTCACAGGCAGGAGATATTTATCCTCACTCACAGGCAGGGGCTGTGCAAGCCTCTCCTCCCCACGAGGCTCACAACACACCATTTGCCAGGCTGATCCTTCAGTGGCTCTTCCTGCTGAGCAGATTTCAGGCAGCACTGCTGGCTCCTTGTCAGGGAACAGGAGCTGGAGCCCTCTCTGCAATAAATGGCTCAACCAATTTACTGTGTTCATTTGAAGCTCACAGGAGTATTCCCAGTGCCTGGACTATAGCTCTTATTTGGCAAATGATTTTATTATAAACCGGTATCATAGTGAATCCATTTTCTTTAAGGGGTTTTGCTGCTGTTTAATGGACTGTCAGTATAATTTAGATTTCATCTATTTAAACTCATTCAAGCCTGGCTCCTGATTGTACAATAAATGGAACATATTTCTATTCAACAAAATTAATGACAGCTAATTGTACTCTGCAGTTCCCAATTTCATAAAAGCAACTGTTCTGCAGCTCAGGCCCCCAGCTACATCATTTCCCACAGCAATTATTTTCCTGCACTTTTCAAGCATGTCCACAACACTGCACAGCTCTCCTTGCAAGGTGCACCCACACATGCTTCATGACCAGATCTGTACAAATAAACACCTTTTCACACCAAGCTGTGCCCCAGAAATGCCCCACTGCCAGCAAAGACCCTGTGGCTGCTCAGCCCTCACCTCCTGCCAGGGCTCCTCCTGCCTTGGAGTTGTTTTTTCAATTAAACACATGAAAAGGGAGGAGGGGTGGGAACAAGAATCCAGGCTGATAAAAGAAATTCATTAAATAACCAGTTAGTCTGAAACTCCTCCTCTAGCACAGATAAGCTTTGCTGCACGCGTGCCACCCCTAACAGGCTTTTCCTGCCCTTTTAGGGCCACAGGAAAACTTTGCTGGAGGTGCCAGACTTGCCCTCAGTGATGTCCCACAAATCCCCCTGGGAAATCCCACCTGTCCCAAAGCTCTTCATGGCCAGTGTGGGGGACAGAGGGACAAACAGCACCAAAACTGCACCACAGGACTGCAGGACATCACTGATTTATTCTGAACAGCCTCAAGCACACCAGGAGAGCTCAGAGAGAAAACTGCTGCTCCCAAGCCCACCACAAACACCAAAGTGGCTCCTTAGCTCCCCTAAAGTGTGACACACCTCACCAACACGGGGATGGGCTTTATTTGCCTATCCTCAAGGAGAATAAATGACAGCATTTCCCATTTCCCTGCTAGTGACCCCTCCCTTCCCCTTGCTGGTCAGACACAGAGCACAGCCCCGGGCACAGACGTGTCCAGAGGAGGAAAATCAGACTTTTGTGACACTGATGAGCAGCTGCCCTCCCCTGCCTGGCTCCTGCAGGCATTCCAGCATTTCCCCTGCCTCAGCCCCTGCTGAAGGGCTGTTTGTGCAGCCACTGATGTCACCGCAGGAACAGAGCCCCACAAATCCCTTTAATTCCTGCAGATCCCTTTAAATGGCTCTACGTAGGCAGAGCAAGCAGTGCTGTCCCCAGTGCAGGTGACAGTCACCTGCTCTGCCAGGCTCCCAACCAGATTTAACCCAGCACTCCAGGTGCCACCACAGCACCACAACGTCCTCAGCACTGATCCTGTGGCTTCAATTCAATCCCAGCCCTTCCTGAGTGGATTTTGGCAGAAGCCAGGGACATGGAAGGGATCAGTCTGCATGGGAAATGGAAGGAAAATCAGCATTAAATGATCTAACTGAAATCCAAGAGGAGAAAAAAAATAACTCTGCTTTAACACAACTCTCTTTCATTGGCATCTCCCTGGGCTAAGGCAGCCTAAAGCAAATTTGAATTTGTGCAACAGAAATTAATGCTACTCCAACAGGCAGTGTGACAACAGCAAGGTGAGAACTGCAAGGGAAAGAAGGAGGAAAACCCCAGAGAGCAGATTTGGAAGGAAATGGGAGGGAGGGTGTGGAGACTGAGAGGACAGATGGGGAACTGGGCCAACAAGCTTTTAGGCCAGGCCTGTGTGATTTCCAGCAAAGTAGAGAAGATTAATTGCACAGTGTTGTCTAAGCCCTACTCAATTCTTTTTAATACATTATTTAAAGCTGTGCAGCATTCATTATATCTATGCAAATTAATAAGAGCAGTATTTACATGGTAACAATACAGTGAAACCTTTCCCTTGAAAAAAACTCAATGATCTTGATTATCTGTTTATTCACAGTTTATTTGCTATTACTCCAATACAGCTGCTGAGCTCAGCACAGGGAAAAAAGCAGAATTAAGTGCTGGATTAAGTACTCTACAGCAATGGGGTAAACACAGAATGAGATTTTAACCAAGAAATGCAGACCTTGAACTTTCATCCATGTCAGATGAGAGCACTTAAGAGAAAGAATCAAATTATTGGAAAGGATTTCCCCTCCTTAAAGGCCAGAAGATGTAAGCTGAAGATGGCTATCCCTTCTGCACACACCTTTAATTTTCATCTCTGTAATCCTTGCTGTGTCTCATTAATTTAAACTCTCTAATCTCTCTTAAAATTTCTGTAATTTTCACCCTTAACCACAACTACATCTCCCTGTATGGAAGGAGCTGGAAGAGCTCCTTCTGCAATGGAAGCTCACATTGGTTTAGAAAACCTCCAGCACAGGGATGTGGAGTCAAGATCTCACTCCTGACAAGAAATTCCCTTTAAAATCTAATTTAAAATGGGAATATTCAGTTCAGGTCCCAGCCATGCTCAGGTCCCTCCTGGGCTGAGCTCATGTTTGTTCTCTTCACTCTCAGCAGTTTTCAAGTTGAGTTTTCCAACAGCACAAAGAGCCAACACAACAGAAAAGTTTCAATGCCAGGGTACATCTCTTATGCTGATTACTATTAACAAAATGTAAAATTTCATATGCAGGGGTGTAAGTTACAGAACTGCTACAAAATATCCCCATTATCACCAGCAGAATGGCTTTCCTTGCTCTTTCCTTGGACAACCTCCTCCAGATCAGCCACAGCCGCTGCTCCATCCTCCTACAGAATAAAACTGACACCACAAACTGATTTCCCATCTTCATTTTAAGCAAACCCTTTTTGCAATAAAGCCAGTGTATCACATTGTACTCCTGGGCCCACACAACAGCTGTTCTCAACAGATTCTGAATTATTTTTCATCCTCTGATACTGAAAATAAGATTGCCACCAAAGCTGACGCTTCCGCAGGCTCCCAGCTGCCCCTGCTGGAAAACAAATATTCCTGACACCATGGCAAAGGCAGCTCCTTTGCAGTGATGGATGAAATGAGCTGAACTGAAGCTGAGGCTGTTCTGACTCACACTGGTCCAGCTGAGAGCAAACCAGAGCGCTCAGGGCTCCTGTGGGAGGAGGAGGATGGAGCTCAGCACGTGCTGATACAGCCAGGAGCTTTTCATGCACACCCACACGTGTCTGCAAGGGCAAGGCTGCAGCCTCCCCAGGACAGGGGTAATTCCAGCTCCCAGCAGCACATTGAGCCCCCAGGATGGGGTAATTCCAGCTCCCAGGAGCACACTGAGCCCCCAGGATGGGGTAATTCCAGCTCCCAGGAGCACATTGAGCCCCCAGGATGGGGTAATTCCAGCTCCCAGGAGCACATTGAGCCCTTAGGATGGGGTAATTCCAGCTCCCAGGAGCAGCCCCCAGGATGGGGTAATTCCAGCTCCCAGGAGCACATTGAGCCCTTAGGATGGGGTAATTCCAGCTCACAGCAGCACATTGAGCCCCCAGGATGGGGTAATTCCAGCTCCCAGGAGCACATTGAGCCCCCAGGATGGGGTAATTCCAGCTCCCAGGAGCAGCCCCCAGGACAGGGGTAATTCCAGCTCCCAGGAGCACACTGAGCATCCCTGGGCCACCAGAGCCAGCACCAAAAGAGACTGATGTAACTTTAGGATGATGTAACTTTAGGATGACGTAATTCTACAATGATATAACTTTAGGATGATGCAATTTTAGGATGATGTAACTTTACAATGATATAACTTTAGGATGATGTAACTTCACCACGATATAACTTTAGGCTGCCCCTTACCTCCAGGCCTGTAGACCACGTCATCCTCGGTGATGAAGGACGTGATCTCGCCGTTGTCGGTTCTCTCGTAGCGCGACTTCTTCTTGGGCGGTTTCTTCTTGCTCTTCTTGGCCGACTCCTCGGTGGTGGCACTGTTGTTGTCGTTGTCCTCGTCCTCGCTGTGCTCGCTCTCGGCGTAGTTCTTGGCGCCGCCCTCGAGGGTGCAGCTGCGCCGGGGCCGCGAGCTCTCGCTCTCGCGCGCCTTGTCCCGCTTGTCGCGCTCCTTGTCCCGCTCCCGGTCCCTGTCCCTGTCCTTCTCCTTCTCTTTGTCCTTCTCCTTGTCCGCCGTCATGATTCGCCACGTGCCTTCTTCTGTCCTCTCACGGCTGGGCCTCCGTGAAAGGTAGACAGTGAGCCTGGGCTTCAGTCTTCTGAATTTCTCACGCAAAGCCAGGAAAAATTCAACCACTCCAGCAACCCCGGCGTTTCAAAAAGGAGCTTCAGGAGGCGAGGGGAGACAAAGAGGGGAAAAGCCCATGTTAGTATTCCAAATTCCTTCAATTCCTTAAGATAAAAATTAACACCGAACAAAACCCCACATCTTAAAGCAATTCGGGGTAGAAAGCACAAACAGTACAATACAAAGCCTTTTGAAGACTTCCAGACACCGAAGTTACCATTTCTGTGAAATGTTTGAAGCTACCTCCATCCTCAAAAAAGACCCCTCAAAAAAGATCCCTCAATTCCTTAAAAAAATTCTTTAGCTCACTGCAGACACGTAATAACTTCTGTGATGGGCAGTGCCCACTGACAACAGGCACCACTTCACAGCTGGAGCTAACAGGGAGCGTGCCAGTGCCAAAAACAAACCCCATAAAACATTTAAGAGAGGACAAGTGCAAAGAGGAAGAGTCTCCAGCTCTCCTCTGGAAGCAAATGAGGGAGTTCAGCAAATGGCAGTGCTGTTTCACATCTCAGCACCACTCACAAGCCATGCCCTACAAAGCTGGTACAGGGTAAGGGATGCCATCTGCCACTTCCAGGGCAATCTGTTAGCAAGTCCTGCCCCTACCCTGCTTTGCCAAAAATAGAGCTAACCTGTAATCCACAGATTACAGGAATTAATTAATTGAAACCAAACCAAACCACAGTAGTTACAACAGCACTAACGAAATCTGCTTTTCCATATATAAAAACAGGACCTGTCATGAAAGGAGGATATTTCAAAAAGGAGGCATTCAACTCACAAAGGTAAATTATCTTTTCTTTTTCCCTAATTCACCTATAATGCTGAATCTGCCCACATCCAGTTCCTCAGTTTCCAGGAAGCTACTACGTGGTGCAACTCAGAATTAGCCCACAGTGTAGGATGTCTGAAAGGCAGGGACCTGAGAACATTGATTGCTCATGCATTAGGCTTTTGAAACCACATCAGAGAGGGAAAAAGGCTGGTTTGATTTTTGAGAAGTCAGCTGAGGAGTCCCTGATCCCGTGCACGGGAAATTCCTTCAGTCCTACACAGGTCCCAGCCCTCAATGTTCCTGTCCCTGCTGCTCCTGGAGCAGAGGGAGCAGCACAGGGGACAAACAGGAGAGACAAACAGGAGAGACAGACAAACAGAAAGGACAAATTGCTGCTGCTGCTGCAGTGAGGCTGTGCCTGGGCTCAGGAAGGAAATGAAGGCAGGTAGGAAATGATGCTGTTTGCTCTGCCCCCAGCAGCTCTGACAGCTCCCAGGGCATGAGATGGAACTGATGGCAGAGGAAAACACCCCAGTGAGAAAACACCTGCCAGGGACGCCGAGAGCCTGCAGGGATCCAGGACAAACCTCCTACCCTTCCAGAGGGAGGGAATTCCCCAGCAGCAGAGCTTGGGGTATTCCTATTGCTGCTCATACAAAAATCACCTCAGAGAAAGGATCACACCCCTCTTGTGGCACAGCTGCAGCACAAGCACCTTCCTTGGACTGGCAAGTGCAAAATGTCCATTTTTTTCCTTTAAATAATTTCTAATTTAAAAAATCCCCATCAGTCACCATTTCATTATTGAGGATGTAGTAAATGACAGAAGGAGCAGGTTTGAAACCTGGCCAGCTCCAGGGCTTCTCCTTGAAGCCTCAGGATGAGGAGCTAAGAAGGTGCCAACCACCCCACACCTCTAAACTTGAATGCAAAATGATTTTAAAGTTCCTGTCTTAAGGACAAATACTAAAGTTGATCAGTAACTGACAGATAATGCATCCATGTTTATTTTCGCTGCATCTGAAACACTCTGAGCTCCACCTCACATTGTGTACGTCTCAAGGAGCCGGAGCTGTGCAAACAACTCTGAGAAAGCCACAATTCCAGTGCAGGCTGCTCCTTGCCAAACTTTCATTTTTGAGTAAATGTCAAGCGCAGCAGTTTGCAGCAGTAGAGCCCGTCCTGAGGCTGGAGCACAGCAAACCCTGTCAGCCTGCTGGTGAAACACTCCACACAAATCCTGCGGTGCTTTTATTACAATTACTGTGGGGATCTTTTTCCTGGGTTTGTTGTCTTTGCACAACACAGTTCTGCACAGAGGAGTAACGCTGAATAAACAAACACCACGTTCAGATTATTTCATTTACTGGAGGGCTGTGCAAGAGGCAGTGTGTGCCACACTTTGCTCAGCCTGCTCAGCTGTGAAATTTCCACTCCAATGGCCATTTCCTCCCAGCTCCCATTTCAGGGATCCCATAAAAAATAATTTTCACAGCCATTGCTTTCCTACATAAATATCTCACATTTCCAAGTCGATTTCACTCCAAATACTCAACTTCAAAAGATTTGGCAGGATTAAATAACATCACCATGAAGCACTGACTACTTTTGTCTATGTTAAAATGCTCAGGTTTCCATTGATGAGGAAGCAAGAATTCCCCACCAGGACTTTGGAGAAATCCAGCAGGCACAATTTAACCTTTAACTTCATCTAATAATCTCAAGTGCACAAGTTCATAATCATTATTTTCAACTGATCATTACCCCATATTCACCTGGTTCATCTCCCCACCCACCCCCAGCATTTTCAATCTAGCTCAAATTAAAGTTTCAGCCTTTTTTACAGCCACAAAACCCTTCTCACACTGCAGTCCCAGCCTGGAGAGGAGGACTTTGCTGCTCCACAAGTGACCTGCTCACAGTTGTTCTGTCTGGACACCTGGAAAGCCCTGCCAGAGCAAAAGGCACACATAGCACCACTCTGCACGCTAAGCACTTAAACCTCTTAGCCAGAATTAAAGAGTCAGGTTTTACAGACAATGTGAAGGCAACTCCACCAGAAATGCTACGAGACTGTAACAACAGGAAGGCATCTGAGAATGCAGGGCAACTAAAAATATGGAGAAGAGCTCCTTTTTCTCATTTAAGCTAGACAGATAAATCTTTTAACAGGATTTGTTTGGTCATGTGTTACCAGTCTTAATAAACACAACAGGACCATTCTTCTGTAAGCCTTTAGTCTCATATTGCCAGATAAAAAGGCACTGTTTGCAGCAAATGCCAGATTAAAGAACTATGTGCTGCCACTGCTAGAGTTCCTGCCACAGAGCTTTTCTAATTTTGATGTCAAGGGAGAATTTTAACTCAGGTTAAGTGCAAGGGATTAAAATCCCAAAAAAAAAAAAAAAAAAAAAAAAAGAAAAAGAAAAAGAAAAAGAGAGAGAAAACAGCCCATAAAGGTTTCCCCATATGTTTATAGGGTTTTAAAAACTGCTTTAAGAAAAGCCCTGAGGTCATTTGTGAGAAATGACACAAATTAGAACGGAAGCAGAGCTGAACTGCAGGAATCCAGGAGCTCAGAGCAGGGGAATTTGGGAATTTCCACCCAGCCCACCCTGCTGAAGCCCATCAGCTGCAGGGCAGGCACACACCTTTAACCTCCAGCTCTCAGGGGACACTGGAACATCTGTTATCAACTTGCTCCCACATTCCTCCCCTATCTCTGCCTGCCAGGGCAAACAGGAGCTGCAGATATCGAGGGACAAGTGCATGAAGTGTCATGGGGACATCCCTCAGAATATTCCCACTCCAGGGTCCATCCATCACCTCCACTGCCAGCAACACACCCAGCAGGGCAAACCCACACACAGCAGAGGAGGGCAGGGAAAAGGGGGAAAAGTAAGAAAAAAGGAAAAGTGAGTTCAGCAAGGCTTTTACCCCACTATTCTTGGACAGTTTTTCACTGTTGGGGTGAGGTGTTACTAAAGACACTCACCCAACTTTGAAATTCCAGATCCTGCTGGGTTTATCTATAGAATTTTCCAACCAATCAACACACACAGAGCCAAAATGCAGATCTCTCCCTGCCAGCAGTACACAGACACACACAAAGCATTTTCCCCATAACACTAATGCCCAAGTCAGTAAAAATGTTCATTTTCCTCTGTGCCAATCCTGCCGGTGCAGGAGGTCCCACTGCCTATACTGGAATGCTCAGGGGACAAGTCTGGGACACTCCTGGGAAAAAAGATTTGCTTAAAGTCCTAAAAAGCCCTTAGGAGTCTCTCCAGTGATTGATGTGCCCCTTATCAGGTGTCTCCCTTATCTCCTGTTTGGAGTGTACAGCACAAAGCCAGCCCTGGTCACTGTGGGTACATTTTACATCCCCAGCCCCTGAGAGCCGTGTCAGCGCGTGAATCAAAGGCTGTTTGCTCCCTCTGTGCTCTGTGCCCACCATCCCAGGGCAGGGGCAGCCCCGGGGAGCTCAGTGCCACTGCAGGACACAGCTCCAGGTGTTTCCCATGGCAGGCTGTGACCTCTGCTGCCCCTCTGCTGTTTACCCAACCTGACCTGAGCACAGCAAACACGAGATCTCACGTTTCTGAGCCAGGGCTCAGCTGCCCTGCACATTCCAGGCACGGTGGCATCACCCAGGGCCAGGGGGACATTCCAGACAGGCAGGATGACACCTCAGATAGGATCCTAAGGCACTTCCTTCAACACAACCCTGATGCTACACAGCTCTCAGGAATGAGAGAAGATGCTACACAACTCAAAGGAACAGGCAAAGCAAGATTTCCCCCAGCACAAACATCCCTGCACTTAATGGAGAACAGCGCCAGGTTATTGCTGTCACTGTGTCTGCAGTCACCCTCTCAAGGAAGAGGGAACTGCCAGGGAAGCCCAGGCAATCCTGAGGATTTTTAAGGAGCCAAGACAGCAAAGCAACGTTTCCCTTTGTGTTATTCTCGTGGGCACAGGCAGGACAAGCAGAACAACTTTCTATTTGTGAGAGGTCAGGAATTCAGTGAGGACTGGCAGTGAAATTCTACAGGAGTCAGCTTTGAGCACAGGGCAGACTGAAGGGCTGGGGTGAGGCTTGGAGTGAACATTTCAGCTCCTAGCTCCCCCAGAAATGGATGGGCAATTTCTGCACCACATCCACAACACTGAAGTGCCACCACCTGCCTTTGGACAGTTTTACACACAGGCTGCCATGAAAGGAATGTCACCCCAAATAAGCCACATTCTCTCTCCACACTGGCTCCAGAGCAACAACATAAAATCAATGCAGCCTTACAAAGACTCTGCACTGCCAGAATTAGCAGATCAATTAGGCAGGCTTTCTGTGCCATTAGTGCCTGGTGAGGAGGCAGAACAGCAGGGCTGCTGCACACACACAGGGACAGGGCTGCTGCTCAGGTGTCACCTGGCTGTGACACACTCAGAGCACTGTGGGCAGGCTCCCCAAACCCAGCTGTGACACACACACACACTCACAGCACTGTGGGCAGGCTCCCCAAACCCAGCTGTGACACACACACACTCAGCACTGTGGGCAGGCTCCCCAAACCCAGCTGTGACACACTCACAGCACTGTGGGCAGGCTCCCCAAACCCAGCTGTGACACACTCACACTCAGAGCACTGTGGGCAGGCTCCCCAAACCCAGCTGTGACACACTCACAGCACTGTGGGCAGGCTCCCCAAACCCAGCTGTGACACACACACACACTCACAGCACTGTGGGCAGCCTCCCCAAACCCAGCTGTGACACACACACACACTCACAGCACTGTGGGCAGGCTCCCCAAACCCAGCTGTGACACACTCACAGCACTGTGGGCAGGCTCCCCAAACCCAGCTGTGACACACACACACACTCACAGCACTGTGGGCAGGCTCCCCAAACCCAGCTGTGACACACACACACACTCAGCACTGTGGGCAGGCTCCCCAAACCCAGCTGTGACACACTCAGAGCACTGTGGGCAGCCTCCCCAAACCCAGCTGTGACACACTCACACTCAGCACTGTGGGCAGCCTCCCCAAACCCAGCTGTGACACACTCACAGCACTGTGGGCAGGCTCCCCAAACCCAGCTGTGACACACACTCAGAGCACTGTGGGCAGGCTCCCCAAACCCTTCCCAAGGGGTTTGGGGTGACCCAGACGCAGGGAGAGCCCAGCTGCAGGGCCAGGAGGGCAGCACAGCCCTCACTCCCAGCCCACAGCGCTGATCCAAGCCCTGAAGTGGCTGCTCTGAGCCCCTCCTGTCATCTCAGATCTGCTTTAATGGCCTCTGTACTCACAGCAGACAATAAATACGAGCAGGGTATTTACCCTGCTCTGCAGCCATTCAGCCTTAATGGAAGTGATTACCACAACACAGGGCTGAGTAATGTGGAGCAGCCATCCCATCACACCATTAAAAACCAGAACTTTAAAAAATGACCCTATAATGTGGGATAACTCCCTGCTATACTGCAGGATAACTCCCCTGTTAGGGGAGAACAGGCCCACAGGACCTGCAGAAGCTGCTGTTAAAACAAAAACAATTATCTGGGGAACCTGAAGTCATTTGGAGCCATGAAAACATCTGCATTATGAGGCTGCTTAACAACACTTAAAACAAGAAAAAAAAAAAAAAAAAAAGTTGAACAAAACCTTGTTGTTCTAGAGCAAATTATTTTGAACAGATAGGCAGACTTTGAGAAGCAACAAGGGTAAACCCTGAAAAAGCATGCAGATGGATTTCCTGACAGGCAAGTCTGTGGCAAAAAAAGAGAAGTCTGCAGTATTGTTACTATAATAGGTGAAATAAAAACATTCCAAAGTGCTGTAAATTCAGCTCTGGGAAATACCAACACAGAAATCAAAGCATAAAGAGAAATCCCTGGCACACAGTAACAGCCAAGCCAATGGTAACAGGAAGGAATCCTTCCATGGAACAGAACCACGTGTCCCTCCTAGAACAGCCTGGTTTTATGGCATGTCTGATTATTGAGGCCACCAGGACATCACCCTTTGCTGCCTGCAGGTCACTTATTTTAAGACAAAAATGAATTCTGCACGACACTGACCACATTCACTTGTGGGTGTTTGTAGAACCAGCCCATTGCTGCTCTGCAAGTGCAACTCATCTCCAGCTCCCAACTAATTCCTGTTTCCATTCTAAATTTTATTTTGGTGCCTCCATCTCTGGAACATGTCTACAAATATCTACCAAACTGTCCCTCCCTGCATGTTTTTAGCTGAGCTTTTCTCATTTGGATGTTTCATTTTTAAATGGCTGAACACTCAGCTGTCCCCCTGCAATCCTTTCATCCTCCAGAAAGCTCCAAACCATAGTTATTTAAATCACCCCAAAGAGAACTAGATCAGGTTATTTTTGGAAAACCCCTTTGAGCAGGCAAGGCAAAACCTCTGCTCCTCAGCCACATGAGTGTTTTATTTAACTGCAGACACACTTGTGCATCTGAGCTTCTCTAAAGGGAAGAGTAACTGCAGGGTGGGCTCCGCCACGAGCTGCCTGGCCAGACACTCCCAGGGAAACGTGCCTGTAATTAAAGCAGCTTCTCTCTAAAGAAAGCAGCATCCTGAGATCTAGAGGCTATCTGAAACACTAACCAAAGCCGTGCCCCATAAAATTCCCCAGCAGAGGAAACAAAGCAATCCTGCTCCCAGCCAAAGGGCAGAGGGTGGCACAAGGTTATCAGGATGAGCGGGAGATATTAGGAGGACAGTTTTTCTTGCCCGCTGTTTTAAACCACCTGATGCATAAGCATGAGGACAGATGATATTTCTGTCTGGAGAAGCTGCCTTTAATTTCAGCATCGGTCTCATTTCTCCGAGGAGCAGCTTATTTTGGTTAATGACAGAGCAGACGTCAGAGCTGCTGCCCAGCCCAGGGCACAGCCTGGCTGCTCTAATCAGGAGATTAAGTGTGCTTATTCACGTGTGAAATGCAGGCCTGAGCCCCGTCTCACATTAGAGCCTGTTCCTCATCAGCTCAGAGCCTTAACAACTGACATGGATTCAATTACACCTGCCTTCCTTTCCTGCACGCACAGAAAACACAAATATCCAGTATTTAGAGCAGTAAATCCTCACACACAGAAACACCCAGAATTTAAAGCGCTAAAACCCCAAACACAGAAATATCCAGCATTGAAAGCAGTAAAGCCTGGCTGGGCAAGGCTGACCTCTGATCTGTAATCTCTGCTGCACGAGCTGCTTGTGCCACGAGGCAGCAGGAAAATGATTTGGAAAGCAAACAGACACTGTCCTGGGCAAGAAGAGTAAGCACAAACTTGTCAGACAGAGGTGCACTGCTGCAAAAGCAGCTGGGCAGCAGCAGAGAGCTCCTCATCCCCCTGGGCTGCTGCTGCTGCAGGGCTCCAAACACGTGTTAAAGGTATTTGCAAAGGGGCTCTGTGTTTCCAGGGATCATATGAGCTCCTGCATGACCTTAAGTGAGAGAAACCAAAGCTGTCAATGTCAGCCTTTGACTTCCAACATATTTTCACCCCAGAACTGCATCTCAGAGTCTCTCACACATCCCTCTGCCCGAGGTGAGCTTCCCAAAGGAGCCCCACGCTGCCCAACCCCACAAAAACCCCAATTTCCAGTGCCCCAAAGCCTCCAGTGGCTTCTCTCTGCACTGACTTTCACAGCCTTTTCCCTCTAGTCTGGTTTGCTTGTCTGCAAGTCAGAAAGGTTCCTTCTAAAAAAAGAGAACACGGTTTCAAAGACAACTGAAAATTCACCTTCTGTGCAGCCACATCACTGCTCCTGGGCTACAACCGAGTTCCTGAGCGCATTTTAAGCACTATTTTTAATATTAAGAGTATTTTTTTTAAAAGGACCAGCCGTCAGCTCTCACACATTGGGTGTTTCAACTCTATAAAATTATGTTCAAACAGCAACACCTGTGCTACAGCAGTGACACCCCCCCCCATCAGTGCCCAGCCACCCACTGCAAGGGGCTTCACCACTGGCCCCATCTTCCATGAGAAGAGGAAAAAAAAAATATTAAGAAATGCTCTGAGTGATTAATCTGCTTCTAATCTACAGCAAGAGGAAATACTTTAACACTGCATGAAATAACTGCTGGCTGTGGTCACGCTTCAGACATTAATGTCATTGCTGCTGGCAGGGCTCTGAACTGCAGGGTGCTCAGGCAGGAGCTGTGGGGCAGCACGAGCTGGATCCTGCATTTGGGCTCATCTTGTAAGCTGCTGAGAGAACAAGGCTGCAGAGTAAGACCTTAAGCCATTAAGCACAGAATAACCAATGCAAATAACCACTAAGCTACGCATGAAATGGGTGGCCTTGCTCTTGCTGTGGTACCAGCACACCCCAGCACTTGCCACCAGCAAAACCGGGACGTGGCACAGGTCCTGTGGCAGCAGTTTGGGTTTGTGGCCTTGCACACATATAAAATATAAATAAATATAAATAAAATTGGGAAAAAAAGGAAAACCTTCCCAGCTCTCATGATGACACACTAATACTCCATGACATGCAAATGAAGATCACACAAGCCACATCTCATACTGAAAACACCATCCAAACAGAGGCTATTGTCCTGAAATGAAGCAATATGAAACTCCTGACTCTGTTTTCAAGGTGAAGCTTTAAGGTTAGACACCACTAACAGCTCTGAACAACATTAATTGTTTAATAAAGCAACCTGCAGCCTGCAGTGGAGCACAGCACCATGAACTGCGCAGAGCAGTGTCTGATCCATCTCTGACCAAGGAAACCCTTTCAAAACCTTCTTCATTCCCACAATAACAAACTGGGGTTACCCTAGCTCCTCGCTCTTCCAAATGAAAACCTGTGATCCCTCAGCAGCCAAAGCCAGCAAAACAAATCACATGATTTATTAGGGGCGTGATGCACTGAAGTGCTTTTCCCTGTAAAAGCTCAGCTTTGAGGGCTCCTGCCTGTGAAGTTCCCATCCCTGCACATGAACAGGAGCAGCCGAAGAACAGCCCTGAGGATGTCCTGGGCTCTCAAACACAAACCCCATCAGGGCTGACTCCAGAGCCACTTCCAAAGCCCCACAGGAAAACCCACTGGTGCCAGCTGCCCAAGCAAGTGGGAGCTGATGAAATGCAGGCAGCACTGAGGGGTTAGGCAGCCGGCTCCTGCCTCCTCCAGCCTCTGAGATAACACACACAGCTCTGCTCACATTCACTGCTCGCTGACTGCTCCTCACATACGCTCATCTGGCCTTTGAATCAGAATGAACTTGGCTACAAGTGACATTTCAGAGCTGTTCTCAAAGTTATCTGCTGCTTTTTATTCAAAACATGAAATAAGAAGTAACTAGAGCATTTTAGTATCTAATGGTATGGATAAGACCAAGAAAAGAGAAACTTTTAGAAGGGTATTTCTCAAGCTCTCAGCCCAACAGCCAAATGAGAAACTTTTAATTATTTCCCACTAGTGCTGTGTGTATTATTTCTTTGTCCATGCTTCCCCGACAGGGACAACTCCACACCCGCTGCTCAGTTTTAAATAAACCCTCCCATAACAGCCTTTTTGGAGAGGGGACAAAAAAAAATCCCCACCAAACCAAAACCTCCAGAAAACAACACATCAAAGCAAAAACCCCAAACAAAGCAAAAACCACAGCAAGAGTTCTAAGAAAAAATCCCCATATAAATCTAGACAAAAAAATCCCCTACCATAACCACTATCTTCCTCACACATCATGCTTCAAAACAGAAATAAACTGAAATTGTCATGAGCACCGCTTGGGCTGGAAGAGGCAGGGGAATTTCAACCCTCTCCATAGGATAACCACGAGGAAGTTTTTATTATTTATTTTTTACTCCTCATTCTCCAGGGCTGAAGCACTTGTTTATGTGGCCAAGAAGAAGAGGTGGAACATTTTAACTTCCATGGAAGGGCTGTCCCATGAGAGCCACAGCATCTCCACATCCATCCCAGTGGGGTTCACAGAGCGGAAAAAGCCCTGAATTTTATTAACCTGACACACAGCGCTTCTAATCCATCCCCAGCAACTCTCTGCACTCCAGCTGAGATGTGCACTGAACAATTTCCCTGCCAGGACTCTGTCACCTCCTGAAACCCTAAAGCACTGCGGAGTCCCACAGGAGCGAGCAGAACAAGGGTTATATTTTTATATTTTTATATTTTCCTCTGGCACCTCGGATGCCACAGCAAGCCCTGAGAAGAGAGGAGCCCAGCTACAAACATGGATCCAATCAGGTTTTGTGCCAGAACAGAACTTTATACAGCAGTGTTTGGTAAAAAAGGCCAAGTGTAAAGTTCAACATGTGCATGCTTAGCTGCATTCCCATTTATATTGCTGACTCCATGCCCTAAAAATCCACAGGAACAGCTTTTACCACCCCATGGAGGTGTACATCTTGTACATCTTCCTAGGGCAAATGCAGGTACCAGAGGACAAACCTGGCATGGCACACAGGGTCCCAAACCTCCTAAATTCCAGTGCAACCCCAACCTCAAGGTAAATCAGGCCTAGTTTGATTTAAAATCAGAGCTATATTTATTTTTCACATTATTACAGTCACTACAATAATTCAAACCACAGATCTCTTTTTTTTTTTTGCACTAAAGACTAAACCTTAATTTTTATTTTAATCTTAAAGCCTTCACGGGAGCATTGGTCACTTGCTACCCGAGTTACAAACTGAGCATCAGGACTGGTTTTTTAGCTCGTGTCAGGGCACAGAAACACCAAGGGATGAAGCTGTAAGAGCCCTGCAGCTCCTGCATCCCTTCCATCCATGCCCTGGCAGGCAGCAGAGCCAAGGTGAAAGCCACAATCTGAAAACCCCACACAAACAGATGGCACCGTTTGGGTTCTGAGCGCTGCTGAGCGGCTCCAGCTGCAAGCGGCAAATGCTGAACACGCTCTGAATGCGCAGAGGGTGAGCTCAGCACAGAGGGGACGATGCCATCCCTGCTCCAGAGGCACCAGAACGTGCAAACAGCCTGCACCCATCTCACAACTGCTTTATTGCACCGGGAAAGGGCAATCGCTTCCCCACAGCCCGATAACCTGGGCTGCTCTTAACTCTTGAACACAGTTCTAACTGCAAGCCCGGGCTGGGGCTCCTGATATTAAACACACAGGGCAAATCAGCTCTGTCTCAGGTACTCTCACACATCAGCACACAAGACACCAAAGAACATTCAATTATTAAGCAGGAACTGCCATATATATATAAAAATCCATCCCCAGCTCTAATCTCGAAGGAATAGCTTTATTAGCAGGAAATGGAAATCTGATTTTTGGCTTCTTTGTTAGATTTCAATAGGAAAAGGAGCAAATACAGTGTGTTTTGACTGCTTGGAAGAATAAATTCTGTAGGGATCTGTTACTATGTCAAACTCAGGGAAAGAAGTCCCCAACCTTAAGTGCTCGAATTGTATTGACTCATGTTATGGCTCAGTCATTCCCACACTGATCTCACTGTGCTCATCAGGAAACTTCTCAACAGCAAAAACCACAGTTCAATTTGTGCCTGGCATTAAAAACCTGCTGTGGGCAGGACCAGAAATGCAGAGAACTTCCCACAGCAAGGACAGAACTGCAGATCTGCTGGAACACTTACTGCCTATTAGCAAAATCTCAGTTTCATTTCAGAAAAACAAGTAATTCTGATCTCTACAAATAAGCAGATTCACCGAGGAAACACGGCCAAAACCAAGGCAATTTTTCTTGCTAGTCTCAAGAAAATTCAAATCAGCATTTAAGACAAAATGTATTTCATGTACAAAATTGGTGTTACAGACGCAGCGATTATCTACACCAAAATTGGTTGCTTTCAGTAAAAGGTTTACCTAATCACAGCTTTTTACTGTCAGCTCACTTAAAAAAAAAAAAAAAAGGGAAAAATAAGGGATGAAAAACCTGCAAGTATCTAAACTTTTAGGTCCCAGTACAAACACATTCCAGATTTGTTATTTCACACTGTATTGTCATCTCACGAAAATGAAAGTGATATCCATTCACAGAAGACTAATTAAACCAAGTTTCCTTTCAAAATTTGCCATTCCTTCCCCAGAGAAAAGCACAGCTACATCGTTAATGCTGAATTTACAGCCTCCACTTCTTCTGTACTTCTGCTAACATTAGAAAGTGCCTGAATTCCAAACACAGCAATTACACAAAAAAAACATTATGAGAGAATCTACACATCACAATCAAACACTATCTCTGCCACCAGTAAAACATTAATCCAATTACCAAGCCCTTTTCCTGGATAAACTTGACACAAATGTTTCCTAGGGAAGGCCAGCTTGTTTTAATCATTTACATTTTTCAACACTATTTGTTCTCACTTCGTATCCAAAGGTCAGAACTCAAAGCACTACCCCAGGCAAACTTTGGAATAAATACTATTTTTGTCCACTCTTTTAAAAGAGTTTCACTTCTGCTAAGAAAGCTGAAGTATGACAAACCAGGTTTCCCTCTGATTCATTTCAGAGTGCCTGACATTATTTTTCATGAAGTCGTTCTGATAGTGTGCATTTCATGGGTCCCCTTTATTTATCTACATCATCACAGGCTTTTCCAGTCTGCAGTACAGAGAAATTTGTGCTGTGTTCTGAGACACGGGAGCAGCAGCCAAACAAGCAGCAAGGCTAAGCAAGGTCCGGGTGACAGAGTTGGGATTATCCAGCTCTGCTGACACAGCCCTGCTCCCCCAGGGCCCCTCCTGACACGGTTTTATAACATTTAGAAAGATTTGCACATTAACCTGCTCTTAGGGGCTGCTGATCACTCAGGTAAGGCTCCCCACCGCACTGAATGTTTATGTCAGGGTGCCTGCTGGTCAGGACTACCTGCTTTAGAAACCATTTCTCATTTTATTTACCTTTAAAACACAAACCAGAACTACTCAGTGCTCTCACGTGTCATTTACAGAGTCTGGCACTTTAACTACACAAGGTTCAAGCGAAAATAAAAGTTACTTTAGAGCAGGAATAGGTATGTTGGCCAGAACATCAGAGCTCACAAAAACCAATAAAAGTGATCTGCAGCAATTTCTGCACCCTGCCCTCATTCACAGCTGCTTTTCTCACCAGCCACTGGCTCTCAGAAATGTCCTGGTAGCCACATATATCAACAAGTTACAGAATGCTGCTCTGCGCTGCTTTAAAACTAAAGTGTGTGCCTTCCAATCCAACATTCACCACATCAGCAGAACCCCAACATCCCCTGAAGTCCCAGAACAATGAACAATTAACACGTGCACACTGACCCAACACTCAGAGCCAGCTCTATGAGCTGTAGAGCCATTAAAGAATTAAACTGTAAGAAATGCAGAGGTGACTCCTGCCTGCTCTGCAGCAGAACAATAGGCAGCACAAAGAAAGACAAGGAGGTTTAGGGTTAGGTCAGTGATAAACAGCTAATTTCCTTCCCCACACACAAAAATGAAACCCAGGCTCGCTGGCAGGGAGCTGTTAACCACTCACCAGGAGACAAAGCCCCATCTTTGTCACCTTCGCACAAACAAAAGTGAGCAAAAGAGGCTTTGAGAGGCACATCAAGGGATGCTCCACAACCTGGAGTAAAACTGCAAAGACACTTCTGACAGAACAGCTGTACACATCATTATGGTAATTAAAATAAAGTCTCATCTACTTAGCATACAAGCAATTCACTGAACCTTAGTGACAAAAGGAAGGAACCATTTCCTCAAAGGGACACAGTCACACACAACTGGAACAAGTTGTCTGCTTACACTGAAGGCCACAGCAGAAAGGAGACAGAAAAGTATTCAAGAAGCAGTCCTGGCTATTTTAAGCAAAACAAAGCACTATCAACTCTAAAACACACACAAAGGAAGTGGTCGGATAGATTACGTCAGCCCTCGCCTCAATTCATAAATCCTAACCACAAAACAAGACAAATTCTGAGCTGCCTCTCTGGAATCCTGTTTAAAGCCAATACACGCAGCTCGGGTCTTGAAATACGCTCTCGAGCAACACTCGCTGATGCATCACTTTCAAACAGCAACCGGGGGGTGAAAAAAATTGTGTAATCCAAGTGAATTCTATCGCGCTGCCAGATCAAATAACATTTCCAGAAGTGCCTGCCAAGCACCCAGCCTGCCAGAGCACAATGAGCACTCGAGTGCTCGGGACTGAAACCACCTTTCACTGCTCCCACAGATCTTTAGAAAATAGTTTAAACACTACCAAATTGCAGCGTTGGAAAAAACAAATAGAAGCTTTTAAACGCTGCTCCTGCGCCGCTCGCAGCTTGCTGTCGGTCTGTCTGCCGATGGCCACTGGGCACGGGGATTCACCAACGAGAACAAAAACTGAGGAAACGCGGGCCGGGCTGCGCGTCTGGAACTCACTGCCGGCAGATTAAGGGCTGCGCATGGAACGGCGCTGTCTGCGGAACCCGGCGGGTCCGAACCGGGCTCAGAAAATACAAATGTGAGCAGCATCTGAAAGTGCACCTCACCGGGCTGGGATCGCCTCCTCCTTCTGCTTGATGCCCAGCAGTAATGTTAAGTTTAAACCAACAAAGAAAGGAATGAAGTGGCCTTGTCAAGCGCCATTTCCACTCCCCGACAATTAAAGCAGCCCCGTATGGCTGGAGGAGCCATCCGGGCACACAATGCCCCACGCAGGGCAAAGCCACATGGACCCAGACGGGCTCAAACCCAACTGCAAAACAAAGCAGAGCTGGTTTCTTCCTCAGGAAACAAAGTGGCCGAGCAGGTCTCCTGTCACTATCGTAAAACACCATTAAACATCGTTTAAAGAGTTACACCACACACTGTCCCAATTAGCGCTTCAAAGGCATTCCATTGTACCGAGCGTAATGAAAAAGTACTTTCTTCCAGGATAAAGAAAATGCAATCCTTATCTCCTCATCTCACTCGCTTTTAAAAAACAGAATTAAACACAGCAGTCCGGCTACCCCAACTGTTTATATTTAGAACAGGGAGGTAAAGCGTTTGTTATGGAAAAAGAAAAAAAAACCAAACAAAACAAAACCAACAACCCTGCAGCCTTTAGAGCGTTCTGAACTTCCCAGGCCAATAACAACCTACCCACGCCTCACCTACCAAGTCGATCCAACTTTTCTGGGAAAAAAAAAAAAAAAAAAAAAAAAAAAAAGAAGCCAAAAAAACTGGAGCAACCCAAAGCGGAAAAGAGAATTAAGCCAAGCCTTTCCTCCATCCAGGCAGCTATCGTTAGCCAGGTGACAATTAATCAACTCGCAGAGCAGCCTCAATTCTGGTGCCGGGAATAGAACGGTAAGGCAGCGGGTCCCGCGGGCTCGGGGGGCACGGGGGGCACGCACTCACTCACTCACACTCACTCACTCACACTCACACTCACTCACTCACACTCACTCACACTCACTCACGCACTCACTCACACTCACTCACTCACACTCACTCACGCACTCACTCACACTCACTCACTCACGCACTCACACTCACTCACACTCACTCACTCACTCACTCACTCACACTCACTCACTCACACTCACTCACTCACACTCACTCACTCACACTCACTCACTCACTCACCGCGCTCCGGTGCGGCCGAGCCCCGAGCCCAGCCCGGCCCCGCTCCGGCGGCGGAGCCCGGCGGGAGGAGCGGCAGCAGGGGGAGGAGGAGGAGGAGGAGGAGGAGGAGGAGGAGGAGGAGGAGGAGGAGGAGGAGGAGGAGGAGGGCTCCGGGAAGGGCAGGCACGGAGGAAGCGGGGCCGGCGGCGCAGCTGCTGAACAAAAGGAGGCCCCTCCGCCGCCGAGCAGCTGCGGCCGGAGCCCAGCCGAGCGTCCCGGGCCCCAGCCCGGCCCCGCTGCTCCGGCGGGCTCGGCACCGGCTCCGCACCGGCTGCCGGCCGGCCCCGCCCCGCCTCCCGCCGGAACCGGGAGCCCCGTGATTGATGGCAGCGCTGGAACGGAGAGAGCGGAGCGGGGAGCATCCCCCGGGCCGGGCAGCGCGGGGGGAAATGGCATCGGGCACGGCCAGGGTGGGAAATGCACATGGGGCAGTTCAGGGTGGGGAAATGAGCATGGGGTAACTCGGGGTGGGAAATGCACATGGGGTAACTCGGGGTGGGAAATGCACATGGGGTAACTCGGGGTGGGAAATTCACATGGGGTAACTCGGGGTGGGAAATGCACATGGGGTAACTCGGGGTGGGAAATTCACATGGGGTAACTCGGGGTGGGAAATGCACATGGGGTAACTCGGGGTGGGAAATGCACATGGGGCATGGCCAGGGTGGGAAATGAGCATGGGGCAGTTCGGGGTGGGAAATGCACACGAGACATGGATAGCCAGGGTGGGAAATGCACATGGGGCATGGCCAGGGAGCCATCCTGGCCAGGACCACGCTCTGCCACACTCTGCACAGGGATTTGGCTGCCCTGCCTTCAATTAGCAAGCCATTTTGTTCAAAATCTTCCCTACGACGCCTTCCTTCCCCCCATTAGGAGCAGAAATTCATCTGCTTTTAAGTGGATTTTTTATAAAGAATGACTATCTGACTGTGCATCCCCACACAAACCTGTAACTCATCCCCCAATGTCTTGTGCTGTTCCTCTACACCACAACCATGACCTTTCAGTTGTTAGTGCTGCCTTAATTTTCAAGCAAAGCCCTGCTATTTCCCTTGCAGAATAACATGCAAAACAAGTCATCTGTGTAATCCATTACCTCGGGGCAACATACATTTTATCCCTGCCGAGCAAATCCATTTCCTAGCTGTACAGTAATATTTTACCTATAAAATAAATATGGGAGTACACCACCTCTGAGCTAGTTTTACAAAGGCAAGTTAAAAAAAATAGATAAAAATGATAATCATTAAGGTTCACAGACCCGGTTAATTAGAGCAACACCCTCAAGTACTGCCTGCCAACTTCATCTTTCCAGAGGCTGCTAATTATTTGTAGTTGTGTATCTTCCTGCTATTTATCCATGCCCATTTCCACTATTTTCATACTAGAGCCTAGGAGTCCTTCAGCAGACAAAGATCTAAGTTTGAAATTTATCCTGTATTTCTAGAAATAGCTGCCTAAAAGCTGATTAATTCCAGCGTCGCAGGGCTGCTGTGATCAATACAAATTGAGGCGGTGCAGCACGAGCTGCACTCCTGCAATATTCATGGCACAGCAGCTCCTGAACTGCGCCTTGGCCAGAGCTGGTGCAAAACACACTTTGTGTGAGAGCCCCAAAGCTGCCAGAGCTGCAGCTCAGTGCCCCGGCCAGCACAAGGCGAGCACAGCGCCTTCAGCCTCGCTCCTCCATCTCCTCATCAAACCTGGCCCAACACCTGGCACACGCAGAAGGGAACTCACTGCTCCAGAGTGCATTCAAATCAGCTTTGCTCATAATGACTTCCAAAAGAGCTTTCCAGCAGGAAGTTAATTCAGGCCAGGTTTCATCACTTGAAAAATACCCTGTTTGATGGTTGCTGTTCAGAAATACCTTATCCCTCCGGGGCAGGTGACTCAGGCAGCTCGGATCACAAATCCCTAAAGTCAGTATATATTGGGGAAAGGCATTCAGATAATAATAATAATTTTAAGATGCGTGGATTTCTTTGTATCCCGCTAGGATGAAAGTTGTCCAAACAGTGCAGAGCACAGCAGCCGGCAGTCTGAGCACAGCAACAGAACTGGAGACTATTCTTGAATCTCAGACACCGTCTTGCAAATCCAACACAAACCAACTTCCCAATTCAGCAGTGTGGGAGATGGCAGAGAAATCATCTCAAGTCCCATCTGTTGGTATACAGCATTCTGGAGATCCTTGAGTGAGCAGAACAGCCACAGCACTCAATCACCGACATCAGAGACAACTCAACTTTCACTAATTGGCTTTCCTAGGAGATATGGAGATCTGCCCCCATTTCAGAGACTGAAATAAAAAACATGCACAGAGTACAGCCTCGAGCTCCATTTTGCAATAGGGACTTTTTATCTGGTCTTTTGAAAATGGGCTATAAAAGATCTTTTCCTGGCCATGAAATACACCTTTGCTAGCCACAGCATTAAAAACTTACAGCATTTCTCTTTGTATCCCTTCTGAAAGCTGGAGATCTGAAAAAGGGGGAGAAATTTGAGTTACACATTCACAAAGCCCATCAAGACCAGGCAAAAATCCGCTTCCACACGGGTCAGGAAAATACTCTGGAAAGAGGAGACCTTGGGTGGATGGGCAGGGCTGGAACCAGTGCCCAGAGAGCTCTCAGTGCACTCTGTGGTGTTTGGTCCAGCGTGCATCAGCCCTCTGGTGTTGCACAATGAAACAAAGCTCGGCTCCACCGCCTGCAAAATCCATCCCGGCTTTCTTGGCAGGCTCCATTTATCAAAACAAGCCTGTCATGTCGAGTACCATTAACAGATAATGAACTGAGACAAGGGATGCAGTTACAAGCAAAGCACTCCGCATGCTACAGGCCTGAGCACACAGCCAAGGGAGCTGATATTTACTATAAACATCATAATTAAATAGAACACCTAGCTGAAGAAACATTAAGGTCGTGACAATAAACAACAGAAGCTGGAAATCTGAAGAAATAAGGCTCTGACTTGCTGTCAGTAACTCCTGCCACCGCTCAGAGGCGTGCGCACATCCAGCCCTGCACACCTTCTCCTGTGGCAGCTAAAATCTGGGAAGCACCTGTTAACTCACAGCTTTGGCTTTCGGCGCTCCCCGAACGCGGTAACACTTTGTATCCTGTACCCACGCACTTCAGCTCATGAAAGATTGAGCGCTGAGAAGTGACAGACAGTGTATCTTCAAAGGGCTGGAAAATGTGCTGCTTTCCAGACACACGACTCATAACAAACGCGAATAATTCATAACTTCGCACCACTCCGACCCTATTGGAAGAATATTAAACACAGACACACAAATTGGAGGAATATTAAATAAAGATGTAATCCCTCCAAGACACGAGACCCATCAATCAGCAGCACTCCCCACTCCTGACAGAGCGAGCCATGGAGCACGCACAAACATTCCACCAAAGGAGCCATTCCTGCTCTCCCAGGTATGCAAACACTGGCAGCACAAACTAGCCCTGAACAGCCCTAATGAGATTATACAGATTGCACAGGTCCATTAAGTTGTTTTTCTCCAAGAGACGCTGATGACAAAGAGGTGCCACAAGCACTTGGAGCAGCTCACCCACACAGGTTCAGAGCAGGCTGCACAACACCGGTGGTTCACATGGACTGAATGAACACCAAGGAGCCTGAAACTCCTTCTGAGAACACGGAGACATGAACACAAGTGTTTCCTAAAGGCCTGTCCAACACAACCTCCCTGTCTAGCACTAACCCCTGCTAAGCTGGGTCTGTTTCTAAAAGGAGACTCAACACTGCCTTCAGAACTCCACTAAACCAAGCTCTCCCCTCGGATTTAACCTTGGCCAGGGGGAAGAGGAAGGCAGTGGGTTCATGGAGAACAAACAAACAGGTTAATGCCGTCCCAGCAGCGTTTCCTTGTGTGTCATCAGTCACAGTGCTCACCACAAGCTCCCCAGTCTGTGTCAGCGGTGCCGCCCCGGCCAAAAGCCCCACGGCACCGCCAGTAAAACAAAACCTGACACAGAGGCAGCTCAAACTGAAAGTGAGCTGCAGAATTCCAGGGGTCACCTGGAGCTCTCTCAGCAGGGGAGAGGAACGGCTGGCCGGGCTGCCAGCAGGAAAGGTCACCTCCCTCTGCTCCAGCGCAGCACCGAGTGGCTGTAACCCGCTGCTGACTGCTTGCACTTGGACATCAAAGCACCCGGCTCCATCTAGACACAAAACCTTTGGTCAGGTGAGAGGTGAGGCTCTGTTCCTGTAAATAATGCGGTTTTCTTGGCACAAACAGCGAGAGGAACCGATCCCCAGCTCCTGACAAGACATTACTGCTGTCTACACACACATTGCTTCAAACCCGCTCGCAGCAGGAGCCGTGCCTGACCTGTGACACCCACAGGAAACCTGCTCTGAGCTGTGGCAGCCACAGTTACACCAGACTGCTCCTTCACACTGCTGAACTGCTCGCCTCCTGAGAGAGGAGAGCCAGGGCACTGCTGCTTCCCCCAGCACAACGCACAGGCCATTTGGGGCTGCACTCCCAGCCCAGGGAGGCTGTAAACTGCTGTGAACTCTGCTGTAAAACTCTGCTGTAAACTGCTTTAAACTCAGCTGTAAACTCAGCTCACAGCTCAACAGCCATGGCCACTTCTGCTGCACCACACTGACACACAGAGCGCTTCACACAAACCGGCGTGCCAAGGTTAATGCCATTTACAGTGAAACTGCTGGCACTGGCATGAGCCATCCCCTTGCCTCTCTCCAATCCCCAAAAGGAACCTGCACCTTCACAGACCAAGGACCTTCAGAGCCTGTTTTTGTTTGCTGGGTTAGGTTTTGTTTGGCTGGGGTGAGGTTTCCCTGTTAAACAGAATTACCAGCACTATCTCACATTTTATGGCTCAGCAACTGAGGCTCCCTCCCTGCACTCACCTGGTGCTCAGGATGTTCCAGTGACCTCTGGCCAAGCCCTGAGTCCTCACAGGTCCTGTTGAACTCCAGCACCACAGAGGCACTCTGGGCTCTCAGAACATCTGAGCAACTTCTGCCTCTTCTTAACGACCAGAATTGCAGGCAAAGCCCTCCTGTAACTGCCACCAGCAACTGCCACCAACTGCCCAGTGCCAGCCCTGCAGGTCACCCCGACAGCGCCCAGCTGAGCACACGGGCACAAACCAAAGGCTGGCTCAGAAATAAACCCAGCTCACTGCCCACACCTGCGCTCCCTGCTGCTCCTTAGGAGGGAAAAGCTGCCTGGGACTGCCTGCCCCTCATCAGGGAGCTGTGACACAGCCCCAGAGTGCCCCCGGCACAGAC
Organism: Ammospiza nelsoni; assembly: GCF_027579445.1. Lineage (NCBI taxonomy): Eukaryota > Metazoa > Chordata > Aves > Passeriformes > Passerellidae > Ammospiza > Ammospiza nelsoni. Next base: position 695,689 of record NC_080654.1, read on the forward strand.
ACAGCATCCCTGAGAATGGGACAGGATGCCAGGGGTGCCTGGGACAAAGCCTGGGCTGTCTGAGCACACTCAGCATCCCCGAGAACAGCACAGGGGTGCCTCCCTGCACTCTGGTGTGCCTGGGACAAGGCCTGGGCTGTCTGAGCACACTCAGCATCGCTGAGAACAGCACAGGGGTGCCTCCCTGCACTCTGGTGTGCCTGGGACAAAGCCTGGGCTGTCTGAGCATACTCAGCATCCCCGAGAACAGCACAGGGGTGCCTCCCTGCACTCTGGTGTGCCTGGGACAAAGCCTGGGCTGTCTGAGCACACTCAGCATCCTGGCTGCTGCTGCCTCTCTGTCACAGCAGGCATCAAACAGCGACAGCGCTCCCCCAGGGAGCTGTGAACGCCAGGCAATTCACATGATAACACTGAGAAAAGCAGGGTTTTACAGGAAGGCCCGGCTTAGGAAGTGCTGCGGAAAACAAACAAACCAAAAATACCAGAAAAACCCCAAACAACCAACCACAGCCCAACAAGAGAGCCCAGCCCTGTCAGAGCTCACTCCCCGGTGCCCATACAATGAAATGAGTGCTCCCAGCAGTGCCAGCCCAGTTCCTGCTGCCTGCTCTGCCCCCCTGAGCACCCAACTCTGCCAGGACAGGAACGCCAAATCCCCCTGAGCACCCAACTCTGCCAGGACAGGAACCCCAGACCCCAAATCATCCTAAAACCCTGACCCCAAATCCCCCTGAGCACCCAGCTCTGCCAGGACAGAAACCCCAGACCCCAAATCCTGCTGAATCCCTGACCCCAAATCCCCCTGAGCACCCAACTCTGCCAGGACAGGAACCCCAGACCCCAAATCCTGCTGAATCCCTGACTCCAAACCCTCCTAACTCTGCCAGGACAGGAACCCCTGTGGCCAAGCAGAAGCAAACCTGAGGCAGAGAAGGGGACACAGCAGGGTTAAAACCCAATTCTGGGACAATGATCTCACATACCTGCACCTCAAAGAGGGTAAAATTGAGCCAGAAGTACAGGATGATTTTTCTGGGAAGACAGAAGGGGGAAAACCCCTTTGTTTTGTTCTGGTACTTCTCATCTGGTTTGTTTCCTCTTCTCTGTAGGGACCAACACTTAAATTCAAAAGTGTTTCTGTAAAAAAATCCCTGCCCTGGGAAATTCCAGATTACAGAATGGTAAACTGTAAGCCAAGAATATTAAAACAAAATGCAGTGTGTCTGCCAGATTTTGTGGCACTTAGGGCAAGACACCAACCTGTTCAGCAGCTTCTTGAATTTAACACAAAGGAATGCACACAAGTCCTTTTAGAATGTATTATCTTACATAGAAAAAAAAATCAAAATATTTGTCCAAAAAAGCCATTTAAAAGGAAAAAATTACATACTTGAAAATGTAACAAATGGATTAAAACAAACAAGAAGCTCTTTGTTCTCAGATGAATATAAAAAAGCAAACAAAATAAAATTCTCAATAGTTAAATGTGTGTGGGAGGGGTGAAGCCAAAGGAGGGAGGAAGAACTGAGCACATGCATCTTTTCCAGCTCTATCAAAGCAGCTGTAAAACAATGGAAGTTTGCCTGTTCTTCCCTCCAGTTTAAACTAAGAGTAACTCTGGGAATGGAAAACTTGATACCTCCATCAGAGCCTGTGGAATGTTTAAACTGCTGTAGCATAAAGCAAGCTGTACTCACTGAAGGAAATGACTCCCAAATGCTTCCTCTGCAATCTTCCTTCCAGAGCCAGCCTGATCCTCCACCAGGGCATTTCCTCCACTCAGCAATGGAGCTAGCAGAGATGGAACATTTGCAATGGATTTACAGCTTTTATTGAGATCACAGAGGGGATGGGAGCTGAGGCTGCAGCTCGGGTTTAGAGCAGTGATCACACATTCAAAGGCCTCTGAAAATTCAAGATTTTTTTTTTTTCTTTTACAAGTGACAACAAGCACAGGATGTGACCGTACCTAGAATAACCTCTCCCCCCAGACAGGAGATAAGCTCTAAAAACAGGAAGTTTCCAGTGTAATCTGGAGACAATATCAGCAGCCTGGAAGTACTCAGGTCCCATTCAGTCCCAGGAGGAGGGAGCTCTTCACTTCCCAAATCAGAGCACAGGGCACCCCGGGGAGGGCACCAACCCAGCACTGCTCCTCACACCTCCCAGAACCCCCAGTCATGGAACAATTCTCCTTTTACCCCTCTTCTCTTCCACGAGTAAGCACACAAGCCAGCTGCACTCCCACAGGAAGCATTATGATTTTAGCAGTTTGCTGGACTCGCTTGGATTTGTTTTTTCCCCAGCAGACAGGGATTTACTGGTGCAGGGCTGTGTTTCACACAGCACTCAGTCTGAGCCACCTACACAGGAACTTTGAGTCAACTGAAAGGAAGCAGCAGATTTTTGATAGCTGCTATCAACCAATTAACAGCCAAAAAAGCTTTTCAGAATGAGTTTCACAATGTTGCTCACGCTGGAGATGAGGAGGTGGCAACAGCTAAGCAGGGCTCGCACCAACTCAGCAAACACTGTCACAAGGAAAGGATCCTGCTGTATATTTCAGAAATCAGAAATCAGCTCCGAGCTGCTTGTCAACACAATGCACGTTCTGTGTCAGTATCCAACACAAAACAACAGAATCACTCTGAAGGCTTATGAATCCCATTCTCACGGCTGTGTTCTGACTCTGAACTTCCTTCAAATTCTCAAGTAAAACACACAATGGTCTTAACTCCATTGATGTTGGGTTTGTGTGTACCTCAGCGACTACAGAATGTTTAAATCAGTATTTTTAGGAAGGCTAAACCTGCAACACATCAGGTTTTCCTTTACACGGTTCCTTCAGTGGCCTATTAAAGAATTCACCATAAAAGGCATCCCAGGTGTTCTATTTAGCTTCTTGTGATAGGGAGATAAAACAGCAAAAACTTCAGATACATAACCTCCACCAGCATGAGGCAACCAAATAATCCAAGGCATCCTGGCAGTGAGGATGTGTGAGAGGATTCTGTGGAATTTCCCTGGAAGCCCTTGCAGAAAGCTCTGAAATCCCAGAGTGCCATTCCCCCAGTGTAATCCATGTCCCAGCACTACATGTGGGATGAAATCCCCTCTGCAGACTGCAAACCCAGCCCTGAAACACACACAGGGTCATCCAGAAAACAAACACTCGGTAAGGAAGTCCTGCAGGAAACCCACAGGAAAAACAAACCCTCCTGGAGCAGGAGGATGTGAGACAATTCCCCAGGTAGCAACAAACAGCTTCAGAGGCAGCAAACACTGCAAACCCCTTGAACAAGGGGGACAGAGCTGTGCCAGGGCTGCAGGGAGGTGCCAGGGCATTGCAACTGGAAATGCAATTTCAGTGCTGCTGGTAGCCCCACTGAGAGCACTGAGGGGGAATCCACAAAGCACAGAAATCACAGAAATTCACAAAGCAATCACAGAAATCCACCAAGCACAGAGCTCAGGGACATCCCAGGAAACCCCTGAGTGTGCCCAGCTGCCAGTGCCCCCATGGACCAGGGAACAACTGAATGGGCATGGAAAGGGCACAGGGACCCAGAGGGACCATCGGGAACCCAGAAAGGGGGGCTCGGGCAGATCCCAAGCTGTGATCCCCAGAACAAACCACAGCACCTTCCCGTTCTGAGTGCTGCTCCCTCCCTTTCTGAGCTCTCTGTCTGGCTTTGGAGAGGTGAATGACAGGAACCGCTCGATTTCCATGCTAATGTTTTATCAGAAAGAAGTATACATGTCACATCATGAGCTCGTTAACAATCCATTCCTAAGACTTGTAGTAAAGCTTGGCAGGCAACTTCCTCCTGAAATGAGATCTGCTGCTCTGCTTTTCAGGATCTGAACATGCTGGTGTGGCACATCAAGAGGTAAAAACACCATTTAAAGGCTACACTTTATTCCAGTTTCACATAATCAGCATTGAGCAGTCACAGAACACACACCAGGTTGTCCATCTCACTCTTTATTACCCTCAGCCATCAAGTCCCAGGAGGAAACTCTGAAATCACTTCTCTGCTGCGGCACACGTGTGTGTAAGTTCACATGCAGGTAAACATGCAGCTGTGCAACTCCACTTGCAGGTAAACATGCAGCTGTCAGTCCTCTCTTCCCCCTTCCCAAGGAAATCTCCCCTCTGGGGCACCAGGAGCCAGCCAGGAAACTGAATTTGAAATGTATCTGAAATAAGCAGAGCTCGCTGGACAAATGAGGTCAAGAACAAGGCTGACAATGGCCTTAGATTCAGTTCTTGGAATGAAAAGACAAAGTCCCTTTCATGGCTCCCACTACAAAGAAACCCATCATTAGAACTCATTTTTGTCAGTTCATACAAAGGCTGAAGATACAGACAAGTGGTGTTTAAAGGAAAAGCCTTTGAAATGAAATGGCTCCCAAGAATATCCCTCCATCCAGGGCAGAAGGAAACTTTCCTCCCCTCCCTTGTCAGTCCAGCTGAAGGTGGCAAGCAGTGTTTTCCTCATTAGTTCCAGACCTGGGCTGGGCTCTGTGCTTTGTTTGTGGGCTTGGTGGCTGCTTTTGTTTTTTAAATAACCTTTAAGACATCTCTCTGTTGATTAAACCATTTTCATCCTTCAATGAGTTTGATTCCTATTAGTTCAGACTGCAGAGAAGACATTGATTTTTACTATGCTCAGGATCAAGAGAAGTAACAGCTTTTCCAATTAAACAACTGCTCCCCACGTTAAGTAGAAAAATATGTCCACAGCAATAATGTGCAGGCATCCAGAGCACTGTGCAGTGCCAGCAACAGCTCACACACATGCTTGTAATAACTTTAACCTTTAACTCAGGAACAGGAAAACTCCATGAATTACAGACAGCTCAGCCCCAGTTAGCTCTGCTGATAAGAAGCTGGAGCACTGAGAGGCTCAGAATTACAGACAACTCATCTTCCAGCTCAGAATTACCATCATCCCACCACACAAATCACCACACTGGGCCCCCACCTACTAAAATAGAAATCACAACCAGAAATGGTCAGAGGCTGCTGCCTCTCCTCTCAAATGAAGCTTTTATACCAAACAAATCCATACAGTTCTTGTGTTACAGCCTTTCACAGGGCTGCACCGTAAATCAAATATTTTATTCCACACCCTGCAGCTATTTCCACATTTAATAACTGACATGGGAGACAAGTTTTAATCTCCATCAGGCTGAAACAATTACTGTCCTCATAACCACTCAAGTCAGAGGTAAAAATTACGAGATTTCTATTACCCAACTGCATGTTCAGGGGGAAACACTCACACAAAGAACCAGCAGTGGAACAGAAAGGGGAGCACAAACAACCACAGTGCCCAGTTTCCAATGTGCCACAATGGCCACTGCTGGCACTCCAGGCTTTCTTTAGGCCAGAAAAGAACAGCAGCAGCCCTGCCAAAAACCAGCACAGAGACAAGAGATCTGCACAGACGTGACACTTGCAGATGTAAATATTCCCTGGCCAAAAACTCCAGCTTTTAACTTTTTCTTGGCATCGAGGAAACAATTGCCATGCTCGGAGGAAAAATCAATTAAAACTCGAGCTGAATTAGAGAGCTGGGAGTCAGCCCTGAGCACCATCAGCACCTGGAGGCTTTACAGAGCTCAGGAAATTCCCTCCCAAGGACTCTGGGGCAGGGTCACAGGACTGGAAAATGAAAGGGAGAGATGAAAGTGTCACACAGACACTCACAGCCAACAGCAAAAAAACCCCTGTGTGAAACCTCACTGTGGAATTTGTCTGTTATTACATGTTTTACTGCCAGTTATTACTGGCTGCTAGAAAGGGATATTAAAAATCACAGCAGGTCAAGACACTGCTTCTTTCTCTATTAATATATTGAGGCAAAAATGCAGTGATTCACCTCCTGTCCAAGAAAGGGAGAAAATGCCATCAGGTCTGAACCATTCATCCTTTTATTTATGCTCTCTAAAGACCTCCAAAGATACTTAAACATCCAAATTATTTAAATCAGCATGAGAACACACGAAGGATGTTGGAGCTCACAGCGCAGGAATCCCCCTAGAGCTAAATAATTAAGCAGCATCTTGCAGAAAAACTCTCCAGGCCAAACTAATATTCAGGTTTCCAATAAAGAGCGAGCCCATGTGCTCGGGGAGGAGGGCAGGAGGCAGGCAGAGCCATTTTTATTGTTTTTCTTCAGCAAAACGTCACCAGTGGCTGCTCAAGAGGGGAAGGAGGCGCTGCCTTGGCTCAGAGCACCCTCTAGAGCCAACTCCTCATGCCTGAACCATCGGGGTCCCAGCCCGGCCCTGCTCCCTGCCCAGCTCTGAAATCAGCAATATTTCACCTTTGGGCATCGGGAAACTCGGCAGCACTGCACGCTCCAGGGAGTAAAGGTATTTTTTAAATTTACACCCGGGGTACATTCATCTCTGCTCTCCCTGAAGTCCCACCCGTGTGCTGATAACAAAATTAGACACCGCCTCTGACCAAATTACAAAGCTATTAAAAATAAGGCACTGTTTCCCAGCTGGAGGAGAATGAGCCACCTCATCCTGAATAAAGACTCAGCTCTGTTTTCCAAAACTTCACATGCACCTTTCACTGAAGTGAATAAAGAAGCTTCTCTGTCTCCCAGATTTTTTATATCAGGCAGAGCATGGATTGCAGGAGCCATCCTTGAACTGGAATTTTTAATTATTTGTAAGTGAAAGATTTTAAGGCATAGGTTCAGTTAATTAACATCCACTTAATTATCAAACTATGACCAAAAGACCCATTTCAGCCTCAAATGAGGGTAACTGCAAATGTGTCATTCAGTTCTCACTCACTGACTGTAAACTTTTTGCTTCAAGCAGGTACATCTAAAAGATAACAGTGACAGGGGGAGCTGTGCAGAGAGCCTCTAATCAGGAACTAGTAATCAATTCAATTATTAGGAATTAATTTCTTCCAAATCCCAGCCCTTAGGAGGAGAAGGACCACAGAAAAACCAGAGTGCAGAATGTAGTGATGTCTTTTTGGTTTTATCCCCCAAATCAGGCAGACTCCCAGAGCTGGCTGAGGACACAGAACAAGTTACACGAGCCCAGCAGCTCCCAGGGAGCTGTGATAATCCTGAAACAAGGGGCAATGCTGTTCCTTCATCCCACCACCCTCATCCTCACTCAGGGCCACAGGAAGGCAGGGGACACACAAGGTGAGCGCACCCTCAGACCTGAACCTGTGCTTCAGAAAATCTACAATTATCCTTCCAATCTGATGAGAACTGTGAGGACACTCATCCTTCATCTGAGGGGACTCAGAGACATCTCCTGATGATCTCCTCTGGACTCAGACAGAACTCTGAGGGCTCTGAGAACTCCAGTCTACCTCCAAACAGCCATTCCCTCAAAGTAAATCACAGGGGAAATGAGGAGTTCAAATAAAATTATTTAATATTTAAACAAGTTCAACATAAAGCCAAAGAGGCAGAAGAAAATAATTTGTCTCTTCAACACAAAGTCACTGCCAGGAAGATAAGGATTTGGAAAAGGTCAGAAAAATTCTTGGCAACACAAACAGGCGGAAAGACTGATGTACAGAGAGGACAGAGCACACTTCCATCACAGACTGCCTGCCTCAGAGATCCTTGCTGCAACAGAATCACAGCTTTGAAGGCCAAATGAGGTGTCACAGCCAGCCAAGGGATCTCCCAGGCCTCCTGCTCACAGAACCTGCAGTTCCACAACACTCAGTGCGAGAAGCAATGAGAGGTTTTAACTGAAGCCTTCTCACAAGTTTCCTTGCCTTAGGACATCAACCAAGAATTAAGCACAGTAACTAAAACCTCATCTATTGAAAGGCAAACCCAGAGCCTCTGACAGCTCCAAAGCCCAGAACAGACTCTTCCCAAAAAGGATCAATGTGCAGCCCCTGTTCCAGCAGAACCCATTCTCTCTGTAACCCCCTGCTCTGATTGTGAACAAACTGCTGTGCACCTAACAAAAATTACCTGCAATTCCACTGACACAGCAGTAATCTTGGTGGCTCTCACAGCTTTTGCTAAAGAGCAATTCTTCAGACCTCATTTCCCTTTCACTTGACCAAAATAGAAAGATTAAGGTAAGCCATTTACAGCTCGGAAAAGGAAAACTTGTTCCATGTTATTTTTAACCAGCTACACTGAACTTAAAACCATTCCCAGAAATTATGCCGTGGCTTTCAGCAGCAACATTGATGCCTCCCACAGCCAAAGTCTGGGCATTTCCTCCCTCCCTTACATTAATGTGTTTATCCAAGCATAATTCCATTAGCATTATGTAACACAGACAATCTTCTTAGGCATTTGGTCATTGTCTCACCCAAAACTCACCCTGCACACAGGAGCCCTGACTGTGGGGCTGTGATCCCACAGCTGTCCTGTGCTGACACACAGGAGCCGGGGATGCAGAGCTGAGCTGACACCTTCAGCTGCTGAGCAGCTCTGCTGGATCCTCACCAAACCCCTCAGAACACAACGGCATCGCTGGCCAGGGCATCCCCTCCCCTCACAACAATAAATTATCCTAGCACCTGGGATTCTTTCTCTAGGAAAACAAATAATTTTAAAATATCTTTCATGTTTATCAGCTGTCTACCCCTCCTGCACACTGAACACAGCAAGTGCTATTTGCAGTTGTGTCTGTAATTTGACATTAATTCCTTAATCTTCTTAAGGCAAGGCAAGCCTGTAGATCATTATGAGGTTATTTAGAAGAGCACATCTCAAGCACTACACGAAATGTACATTTTATTAGGAAAATAAGTTAACTCAAGTTTTGTGTTTTGTCATTCCCACACCTGACAAATAAACCAACCTCCCTTGGAGAGCAGTGAGCAGATGCCCTGTGGAGCAGTGTAATCCTCTTTGGGGCGCACAGGGGCTGCTAACCAGCTTGTGGGGCTTTCCCAGGGCTCAGCAGGACTGTGCCCTTTGCTGACACTATTCCATAACAACGCCAGGGCAGCATCTCCCCTTGGTGTGCTGGCCCAGCTGCGAGCACCTGGACAGCTCCCACTGTGCCCTGCTGTCCCAGGCAGAGGCACACCAAGCACGGGCTGCTCCAGAAATCCACTTTTGGCAGCCTCTGAAACTCCACAGGGGCTTCACGAGGCCTTTCCAAAATACTGGTAATAAACAAAATCAATCAAGCCCCCAAGCAGCACAGGGCAGGGACTGCTCTGTGCCCAGCACACACCATCCTCCTCCTCCTCCTCCTCCTCCTCCCACGTACAAAGGCCTTCAGCCACAGCAACGCTGAAATCCAAGTTCCAAGCCAAGGGGTTTAGTTAAGCCAATAAAGATGAGCTTAGAAACAGCTTTTAAAAAATTACCTGGGCAGGGTGAGCTCCTGAACTGAGTCCTGGGACTCACACTGCTGCCCTGGTGAGAGGAGGGGACCAAAGCCACACCTTCCTCAAGTTTAAATTGTGTAAGCAACTGCCGTGCTTAATTTCCAGAGCAAGATTCACTCTGATGCAAATTCACATATTTCACTTGCTCATACGATGGCTCCTAAAGCTGATTTTGTGAAAAACAGGATGTGAAAGAGCAGCTACAGCTACCAGCAAAGTATTTCTTGCTAGTTTTACAATCACAAGGCATTTTGTAATTAAATTGCTAATGCTGCAGAACCTAGTTTTGGTCAAATCTACATCTAATTACATTCATCAATTAGCCTGTAATTGCATTTTGCTATTTTTAATTCCTAAGACTTTGCTGGGTATATTTGACAAACTGATCTTCCCTGCTTTTGGTTCCTGGGATGGGGTGGAGAAAAATGCCAGACTACAGAAGATGCTGAACGGTTGGAAATATCCTTATGCTCTCAAATTCAGGTTTACCTGGAACACAGCAATGACCTGCAGTGGCCAGAGGGCCAGAACGAGTGCTCACAGTGCACGCAAGCTGAAAAGGGATTCCATCACCGCCCTGCCACATTCTGGTTTCTAGGTACATTTCTGAATGCAGAAGTGAGCTCCTGAAACTGTTCTTTTCTGCCTCAGAAAAGCTTGCACCCAAGTGATTACTGTCATTTTCAAGGGAGATAATCTACCAAAAATAAAGGAAATCCCATTCTGAAATTTTGCTTGCACTGTGAGCTCATCTGGTGGAAAAAATGACATTTCAGTACCTTTTCCTCCAAAACACCAATGGAAGGAACACAGAGCGAGGAATACTCTGCTTCAGGGTTTTGCCTGAAGGTTCATGACACAAACAATTATAAAAACAAAAATGAGCTGAGTAGGAAACATCTTTTGCTGGAACCCAAAGTGAGCAGGCAGGCAAGCATTGATCATCCACCTCCTCTCTGTAGCACATAATTAAACAGACAACTTTTATTTCCAGTATCAAGACACAGCTGAGTCCGTGAAACAAGGAGCTAAAACTTTGCCAGACGTCCCCACAATGACACAACGAAAGCAGAGGGTTTGTTTCTCTGCGAAGGGCTCTGTTTCTAAAAATAAAGACGCAGATTATCCCACTAGGAGTTATCTGCTGTTTCCCCACAGAGTCATCAGCACTGTGGTGCTGCACGACTGAAAACCCATAACCTATGTCAGAATCAGCACACTTAAAAATAAAAATCTTCTTCAGGAGCAGTAATACCTTCTCCCAGCCACTGCAGGCATGCCCTGCTCTGGAGGGGCTCCTCAACCACTCCTGGAACCCTTTAGAAGTTATTCCCTAAGCAGAGAGCCCTAAGCTTGTCAGGGATCAAAGTTTACAGGGATATTTATACAAACTTCCTCCCCAAAGAGTCACGACTCCTGTTGAGATAGTGAATTACTCTGGGCACACTTCACCCACAGAAATTCTGCTCTCTGTGATGAGCCAGCAGTAATTGTAACTGAGAAAAACTAATCCCACTTTAAGAACTACTTTTAATGAATTTCAGCTCTATGTGCCAATTCTGGTTAAGAACCCAATAACTTTGGTGCTGCAACTGATTAGGATCCAACCGAGTTGGATTTGCTGCCATTTACATTTCTCAGAATGCCCTAATAAGATCAAGTGTGATCCAATAGCAGCAAATACAAGATTTTGATTTTTTTTTTCCACCAGACACCACAAAAGAAATCTGAGTTATTACCCAAGGTAGCAAACAAGTCAGCACGCCTTCAGCTGTGGTTAGAACCGAAACTGTCAGGCCTCACTTAGCACGTAGAGCTCTGCCTTTGCATATTTCTGTGCTTGTCTCACAGCTTATTAAGTTTTGCAAACAAAAGCAGTCGCGCTCTTGCCAACAGATTATCGCGTTTTATTATCAGGGATCATCCCAAAGCATCCATGCACCTACAGAAAGGAGAGGCTCGAGCTGCAAGTGTCCCTGGGCAATGGCAGGGGCTTTTCTTTGTATCGGCAGCAGGCACACGGCAGCGTTTGCAATTGCAGGATGGTGTTTTCATCTGCCATGACAGCTGAGGCTGTGTAGATACCAAACACACAGTAAATGCAGCAAGCGTTCCTTTTAATAAACTGCCACGGAAAAAGTATGAAAAAAATGATTCAAGCTGAGGACATATTGATGGGTACAAAATCCTCGAGGCATTATGCAGCTCACACAGGCTCGTGGATCAGTATTATTGCAGCTACCAGAACCCGTCAAAGCCAATTACCCCGGGGAGAGGGGCCGGGGCTCGGGGCGGCGGCGGCGGAGCTGTCACAGCCAATTACTGCCAATGTTTTATTTATGGCAGGATACACCTGATCAGCCAACAATAAAGCCATTTTAGAGAGGCTGATTACAAACACGGAATGCAAAATGGCAACAGCTGGCAGGGACCGGCGGCCACACGCGAGGGACGCCGGCCACCCAGGGCACGGGCTGGGACACGGGGGTGGCAGCCCCTGCTCCTGCTGTGCCCCCACACCTGTCCCCAGCCCTGTCCCCAACACCCTGACCGAGGGCTGGCTGCCCACACCTCCTCTCACACACGCGTGAATCCACCTGCTACAGCGGATTGAAGGAATTACATTCGATATGGAAGGAAAGCAGGCAGGGGAGAGGGGGGAGCAGAAAGCGCTGACACAATTTGGAGATAAGCCCACAGAACATCTCTTCTGTGCAACTCCAGCCTTTATTTCAATTGCCCAACTCAGCTGACAGAAGGAAAAGGTTATCTGCAGGAAAAATATAGAATTTTTAACATTCTCCAAGGCTTGAGAACCTGCTTTGTACTTATCTGTCTTCATCTTACAATATACTACCTGCATTTTGAAGTTAAACAGATTTAAGTGGACTCAACATCAGATCCCAAAGAAAATATTGATTTTTTTTTTTCCCCACAGATATATAAACTGTGTCTAGTTTTATTCACAGCAATTTCCATTACTTTCAGGAAAAGGGCAGAGCACAGAGCTGCTCTGAATGAACAGATCAGCCCTTATCAGGTGAATATGCAGCGGGGAAATCCCCCTTTAAGCAGCACTGACCTCCCAGGAGAAGCTGCATCAGCCACTGAGCTGGAAGTTGGCACTTAGAGATAATTTTCTTCTATTATTTTGCTGCCTTAAGTTCCAGCTGCCAATATTTCCTGTGCTCCCTGCTGGAGGCTGAATCCTGACCCCATTCCCAAACCACAGAGATGGGCAGGAGATTCCACCCAGCACTGCTCTGGAAATGCCATTTCCACACACCTGGAACGGCCAACAAGCCCCAGGTGTTAAGGGCTGGACAGCTTTTGTCTCAAGTATGGCCTTTTGAAGTACCAGATCTAAGCTGCATGGTGCTCCCAGTATTTTGTAAACTTGAAAAATCTATGGAGAAATGGCAAAAAGAAACTGAAAGCCCAAAGACACAGAAACTAAAACCCCAGGAATACATCTACCATGTAATTTAAAAGGTATTAAGACAAGACACGAGAGAATTGGGTATGGCCTTCCCTGGAGCAGACTGCAAAGAGTGCAGAAAATGGGCATTTTGGCCCTGAAATCAAAGTATGAAAGGAATGGCTGTTGGGTGCCAAGCTGAGCACTGGATCCTCGGGTTCTCCCCTCCCTTCCACATATCATATATGCAATATTCTTCAAAGGCTCGTTTTGTTCACAAGGCAGACACTGTGCAAGTACAGCTGCGGAATAAGGCAGCATTTGAACACAAAAATACACTCCCTATGCAGAGTTTTGTGTGCACTTTGATACATTTTTAAAAATAATCGGTCCTGTAGGTATTCAAAGGAGCTACACGGGTATCTGCCAATAAATTTCATCTTTATTCTTTTCTCTCCAAATGCACGCCTTTGAATTTAATCTAACTGTGCCACCATCGCCCAGCCCATTTGTGTGTGTGATGCTGCAAACACATTTAATCAAGGCAATGCTCCCCACCGGAGTGCCTGAGCTCCCCAGTGCCCTGGAGAACGCGTTTGGTTTCGATGTGAATACCTGACAGGGACACCCCACCCCTCGGAAAAAATAAAATCAGGAATCCAGCAGATCTAACAGGGTGTCTCACAATGGAGTTGCACAGTGTATGCACTCAATCGCTCCATTTCCCAGAAGATTCATTACAGTTCCATTAGAAAGTCAAATCAGGCAATTCTGCAGTCTGGTGAAAGCTAGCATATGAAAGCAGGTTAATACAAAAGAATTTCATTTTAAATAGAGGACATTTAGGACTTTTAAAAGCAACATTATGATAAAAATTTCAGGGTGTTTATTCTGGCTTCAGAGCACGCTTTTCAAGTCTCGTTTCAGTGATGTAGCTGATTTTCTGAGGACACAGGGAGGGGATGCTGGATCTCCAAGGTTTGCCATCTTAATTACCCTGTGCTCCCACACGCGGCTCGGAGTCAGGACAGATGTCCTTGTCCCTGCAGCAGGCAGGGCAGGGCTGGGGCCAGCTCTGAGCAGCAGAATCCATCCCCAGCGAGTGAGTGCCTCCCTCCCAGCTCCCAAACCCCAGGGAGCTGCATCCCAGACACAGGTGCCATTAACTACAACATCCCAGGCATTTGAAGTTTCCTGCTTACCTCACAACACAGGTATTATAGCTAATTATTACCATTTAGAACCTTGCCTCCATCTCAGCGAGGAAAATGCAAACAGTGAATGTAATTACTCACTAAACTAATAATGTAAGACCTGATTGACAGGATGGAAGGAAAAAGAAATCGGTTCAAAGCAGTTTTAACTTGAGTATGAGCTCGGCTGAATGAAGACAACCAATTTCAGAGCCATTCTCACTACAAGCAAGGCAGCTCCAAACACACAAGTCACACCCAGAGGCAGCAGCAGCACCGAAGCCCCAGAACAGAGTGGCTGTCACAGCAGCAGCCTTGGCAGCATTAATGATGAACTTCAGGCACCCCTGCCTATGTTTAATTTAATACAAAACCAAATGCAGTCAAAACATCTGGTGCATTATTGATGGTTACCGTGATAAATGAGATTTGACATTTCACAGAACTCATTAGATATTCTACTTACACCCCACATTTAAAGTGTTTCTGATTTTACATCTCTCTGGAAAACACACACTGTGTGGATATTGAACTGGTATTTTTGACCCCACTGTTTTAAAGGCATCGACTTGCACAGCTAATTACTAACGCTGAGAATTCATGCAGCACAGAGCACATCACCGAAGTGATGTACAACCCCTCTGCTAACCCAAACACTCCTGAAATCCAGGAGGATTTTTGTGCTGTCCCATCTGAAGGGACATCTGGTGCCACTGCTGCCCAGGGGTCCTGCAGTGACCCCCCAGGAGGGTCCCTGCACCCTTTTCCATGTCTGAGTGAGATAATGCAGGAACAAACACGCTGCAGGCCAAGCAAGAACTGCCTCCCTTTAATTTCTCACATCTCGACTCACAAAAAGAGCTGCACAAAAAGTTATTAAAATTAATGCAAACTATCATAACTCTGTCTTTTTATTACTGGTAATATTCCTTCTAAAATATTAGTCTCCTTGGCTGAACCAGCATGTCTTTTTGAAAATTGTCTTTGAAGATCAGAAACTCCTTAGCATAAAAAGTGAAACATGCAATCATGTTAATTTGACAAGGTAAAAGGGGGAGAAAAAAAATCACTTCAGCTTAGTATTTCTGAAACTCAGGCTATTCTTTCATTAAAAAAAAAAAAAAGGCATTTTTCTTTCCTGGTTCCCACTCCAGTAACAGAAGTGAGGATGTAACAAAGGCTTTTGGCACTCCAAGTGTTTTAAAACAAAACAAGTAAGTTTCAAACCTGGCGAGCAGCCAAAGCAAACATCTCCCATCTCACATGAAATTACTAAGTTTGAATAAATTGCTGAAGCTCAAACAACCCTGGCAATCCAGTGAGTGCTCATCTCTCCTTGTTTGCATAATCAGCACCACAGCTGATATATGTGATATATATATATATGTGTGTATATATATATATATATATATATATATATATATATACATATATATACATGTAAGGAGGAGGCAAGAGCCCCAGCACATGTGTTGTATAAACAAGAAATTCCAGCTGGAATTTCTCACTCTTCCTTCCCAAGTTACAGTGAGCTGTGTGCCTGGCCAAAACACCCCATTATGCAGTAATTTTAATCAAAAACAAACACAGAGCATCCCCACATTCCCAGTTTTCTATCAAAAACTCCACACCCAAGAACTTCATGAGCTGGCAGAAGCATCACAGCTTCCCAATACCCCGGTGCAGCTTATGGTAACACTTTGTGCATGTCAATGTTGTGTTCTCAGATCATTTGTTCCTCTGCTTTGCAGCAGGAAAGGCTCAGAACAGCCCATTCCTCCCTGCTGCCATGGAGCACAGCGTTCCTGTGAGTAATCCCTGTTCCTGTTCCCAAACGTTTGTGGGCACCTCTGCAGTCAGCAGTGCTGGCAGAGCTGCAGAACAGCACGTTCAGGGCTAGCAGCAGCCTGGGAGTCACACGCTGCTCAGAGCCATCCCGGGGGAACAGCTGAGTGCCGGCACCAGGGGTGACAGGGATGCTGCCAAACCATCCCATTTCTCTGAGGTTATAACTGCAGAGATATTCCCTGGGAAACCAGGGGCTCTGCTGAGCACACAGTCCAGGTTCCACAGGCACACCACCCCACCCACACCAGGGGTGACAGGGATGCTGCCAAACCATCCCATTTCTCTGAGGTTGTAACTGCAGAGATATTCCCTGGGAAACCAGGGGCTCTGCTGAGCACACAGTCCAGGTTCCGCAGGCACACCACCCCACCCACGCCAGGGTAAACGCACAGAGCCACTCTGGGCAGCTGGGCCTGCTCCTGCCCAGCGCTGCTTCAAACAGCCAGCACCCAGCCCCGACTAAACACCATTTCCCGGAGTGCAGAGTAACCTCCTTTTCATAATTGCTCACTCCATTTTTAAAAGCGTGTTCCTCTCCCTTACAGTTACAGAATGATTTCAAAAGCATGAACCCATTAGACATTTGCCTCGGTCTGCCCTCAACAATAGCCTGGAGAGATAAAACTCTCATTTGTTTCCACAGAGGCCCTATTGATTCTGCTGTCACAGAATATGACTGTTCTCTCCTCATGCTGCTTTTCAGAGCAGAGCATTCTGCCGTGGAGCTGCGCTTTTATTGCCTTGCCTGTCTCGCAGAGCGGCTCTGGAGCAGTGGTTTCCCACAGCACCACCCCTCTCCATCCCAGCAGAGCTTTCAGCAGGCAAGGCACAGATAAATCCGCCTCACACACCCCAGCACGCAGCAGAGTTAATGCAAAGAAGCAGCCAGACTGTGGGGAACACCCAAACCCTGAGTGCTCCCCACTGCTCCAGCAGGAACATCCAGGAGCCTGGCGCCAGGGGCAGAGGAACCACCTGAGCTACAGGAATCACCCACAGCATCACAGCAGGGCTCAGGGCTCTCCAGAAAAACAGGGTCGGAATTTCTGGCAGTGCTGTAAATGTGAGAGTCTGCAGGCTGATCCTGGGCTGTCACTGCAAAGCTGCCACATTTTATCAGGACCAGGGAGTATCGACTGCGTTCCCTCCCTGGAGTGTCAATGATGTGATCTTGTAAGGGAAGTCAGGCACAATTTCCATTTCCAGCACAGGAAAAAGAAAACCAAGGCAATGCAATGTACAGACATTGATAAAAAGAATAAATTTAGCTTGCTGATATTTGGGTCAGTATGGACCAGTCCTGCAACATCTGCCACTGACTTCATTTCCACCAGAGTAAGGACTAAATAAAGACATCAGAATTTAGCACACCAAGTACTTTACAGAGCTAGAAACATTTTCAGTGATCCCGATCCAACTCCAGTTTTAATGCTGCAGCCACCTTTAGCTCACTGAGATGATTCTATTAACTGTGGGGAAACTCCTGCTTCTCTGGCAGCAGGGAAAGCTCCTTCAGTGAATCTGTGTCAGAAATATAAATTAGCTTATGGATGCTGAGATGTTTGGGGATGGACAAGCTCAGCCCAAGGGCCACAGGGGGCTGCACATGGTGAGAACTGTCCCTGATGTAACCCTGCCAGGCAGCTCCTTGTCCAGCTAACTCAGAGTTTCCACTGCTGGCAGAATATTCCAACAGCCTTACAAATCTCCTCTTAACCTGCCCACGTTCCTAATCCCTGGCAGCACAGGAACTTTTCCCCAGCATCCTGAGCAGTGTCAGAGGGATATAACTCACATTGAGAGCTAATATGCAGTTCAAACAGCATCAGATTCTTGCATGGTTTTCATACCAGCCCTGCAATCCCTGGGTTCCTCACATCTGTCTTTCATTTGGGATATAATCACACATTTATTTTCCATTTTATAGTTTAATTTCATATAAAATGAAATGTTTACTTGATCTGGGGTCTGATCTTGCTGCAGCCAAGGGACATCATGCTCCTCCTGACCCACACAAACTGGAGCTCACAAAGTCCTGCAGCTCTCCTGCTCACCAGCAGACCCCTGTATTTATGGAGGAGAATTGCTCATACATTCCTCCCCCTAAACTACAAACATAAACTCTTGAAACTTCACAAAAATCTAGTGGGAAAACCTACAGAAACTTGACCAGCTCTTCTCTAAACACTTAAAAACAACTGCAAAAGCTTTGAGTGTACTGGGAGGTGAGGGGGCAGAGAAAGAGGTATCAATATTTAATCCACTGCTAAAAGTGGAGCATCAAAGCTGCATCAGGGTGGCATAACGTTGCAGCTGGTTCCATTTTCATGTTCTTACATTAAGAAACCAGCTTTTCCTTTTGCATTATGTATTAAATAGTACATATTTTAGAATCTCAGAAAATCATCTCTAAGCCTTGCTAAGCCTTTATAATTGAAAAAATTGCATTTAGCATTTTACCAGCTAGACATGCACGAAATATTAAACTCAAGGGCAGAGCTCACGTTAATTTCTCTACAGTCTTCTGTGATCTGTGGCCCTTCTCAAACTCACCACATCTGCAAAACAGAGCCATCAATGCAGTTCACATCCTAACCTAAAGCACACTTGCATCCTTCATGTTTGAGCACGGGGAAGTTCAGGCTTTCTCTCCATCCACAGATTCCTTTCCTGAGAAAATTGCCACCATGTGGTGACTGGCTGTACACTGGATACTCCCTGGATATGCTGCCTGCCTGGAGGAGCACTGAGAATCCAAGATGTGTTTGAAAGCCCAGCAATGCACTTCTCACCAGCCTGGCCATGAAAATCTGGGTTTGCAAGGTGCCCCAGACTGGAGTTGTGTTTTCCCCGTTCCAAAGGGCAGCCTGGGGATGGTCAGTGCTGTGTGACTTTCCAGTTAAACCCAGACCCTGGACACAGCCCCTAACACAGGCAGGCACACGTTGGCAGTGCCAGCACAGAGCAGCCTCACCCCAGGCACAGGCACCGAAATTGGACATATTGTTAACAGAACACATTTTTGGCAAGCAAAGAGCAATTACCATCAGAATCCTTAATCATCTCGAGCATCCCCACGCTGGAGAGCTGGGTACCAGGCTGGGCAGAGCCAGGGCTGCAGCTCTGGCACAGCCCTGCCACACAGACCCAAACAACCGCAAGGCTTCTTGTAAAAAGGAGAGGGGAAACATCCTTTTTACACCACTTCCAGAGCAGAACATGCACCACCGGAGGCACTGGAAACCGGGTTTACTCTACCTGCACACAGAGCATCCCTCAGCAGCAGCTCCCGTTTCCCCAGCAGAATGACACAATGTGAGTTTGCCCTGTTTGCTTGAACTGGCTGGGTGTAAAACACACCGAGCGCAGCCCGGAGCTGCCCAGGCTGCCCGGCATCCATTATTAAAGGCAGCAGATGTTTGTTCCCACTGTGCCTGCATTGTGGCTGCAGCACACAGGCTCCGTTCATGGCCATGGGGGGCCCGGCACCCCCTGCTCCGGAGGGACCCCGGCCCCACAAAGGGACCCTGTCAGCAGCACAGCTCGCTAATGGGGTTTGATAACAGCACAGACACCCGCTGTATTCTTCGTGCTGCCCGACCTATTTCACAGCTCATTCTAAACAGGTCTGGATGCATAAAATCATCCTAAGCACT
Organism: Ammospiza nelsoni; assembly: GCF_027579445.1. Taxonomy (NCBI): domain Eukaryota; kingdom Metazoa; phylum Chordata; class Aves; order Passeriformes; family Passerellidae; genus Ammospiza; species Ammospiza nelsoni. The sequence goes on from NC_080654.1 coordinate 715,171, forward strand.
GCGTTTAAAGACATTATCTCCCTAAGCACAGGATCCCTCCGACACCTCTCCTGTATTGATTAAATGACCAACACAGCCAGGATTTACAAGTCCACTATAATAGAAACCATCTCCTCCAGCATCTGCTCATCAGTTCTTTGTGCTCCTTTATCCCCTCCACGCTTTAAGTGGTTTTCCATTTTTAATAAAATACATTTCTGGTCACACTATTAAGAGTATCACCAGAATGTAAGAGCGCCGAAAACACTGAAAACGATATTCTTCCACTCGATATTTCTGAGCAAGCAAACATCACATTAAAAGAATAATAACACAAAAGGCAATCACTCTGAAATACGGCCTGGTTTTGTCAGCTAGTGTAGATTTTAAAAGTCAGATGCTTGCATTTTACTTGTCTTCCATTACTGGCAAATTAAAGCTATGAACAAATGCTGCGTAGGCAACAAATAATTCTACTAACACGCCAACAATCACTTTAATCTCTTCCACTTAACAACTCATGAACCTTTTATGAACATAATCTTCTAGAAGGTAGCTGGTAATACAAGATAATCCCAGTACAAGTTTAATTAAAAATACAAACTACATATAGCTCCATGCTTACCAACTCTTTCAGGCTGAAGGAGCAGGAGTGGCTATTACTAATGGCTCCGTTAATCTGGCAAGCTGAAGTGCACAGGAACATGCTAGAGAAGCATTCAACAGACCATTTCCCACTGAAAAAAGAGCCCTCACAAATTCCAACTTGCCTTAGCACAGCATTTAAACCCCCCCTGTTTCAAACAGCTGAATTAAAGCTTGCTTGCAGAGTTATGGATCCTACTTTTATAAAGAAAATCCAGTACAAGATTATTTATTGTTCCAGGCTACAATGGAATTAATCGGAAACTAAAAATAAAAAAGCCATTTTCCTTTAGGAAACATAGAATTTGAGTCACTTGGCTGTCAGATGGAAGTCAACATAGATTTCATTTGACTGCCAAGAACCTTATTTGACTGGACATAAAAGACATTTGCTATTTTTAAACATACCTCATGTAATCATTTAACCAGAGCCCTGTAATTCAGACCGGGGAGCTCTTTCCACATTGAAAAGCTGATCAGAGCACGGGTCTTTACAGTTCTGTTTAAGAGCTGGCTCCCTTCCAATAAATACAGTTTGCACTCCCAAGCTCCCCTAATAATCATCTGCACAGCTCTTTCCCCTTCTCCTAAACCCAGGCAGAAATGTTTCCAACTGAAAGCTTTTCCTGCTCCCTCTGAGCACAGTCCCTGCCTCAAACGTGTGGCAAGCACAGCCAGGCCAGCCAGGCACTGCAGGGCCAGTCAGGGCTCAGGGGTGAGCCCAGCTCCTCCCTGCTCTGGCAGCAGTGAAATCCAACATCTCACCACCAGCCAAACTGCCACAGACACAGGGTGGCACCTGCCTGTGGCCCAAACCTGAATCACTGTCTCACCTCAGCCGCCAGTGTGTAACCCTGAGCTTTGCAGCTGCTCGGTCACAGAAGGAATTCTCTTCGGCACAGATGAGCAAATACATCTCTGATGAACTCCCCTGACACACACGGAATGAAGTGATGTGTAGGTGAGCTGTCACATTCTTTTTGAGAAGCACATTCCCCAAACCCTTCCGTTTTCCACTTTTTTTTCCCCATTTTCCTTTTGGATGGGGCTGTGCCATGGTGAAAGGCACCCTAAGGGCTCTTTTTCACACCAAGAAAATAGCAAGAAATCCCCTGCTGGAGGAAAAAAGTGCACAAGCAAGCAAAATTAAACCTTGTGATCTAACACAGATCCCTTTAAACGTGTTTCAGCTCTGACACTTCACTGAGAACCAAGGGCATAGCAAATATTTTTGCCTCCTACAAGAGAGAATCAGCTTTTAGACACAGCTGAATGAGTTGCCACTACAGAGAAACGTGGGTTTCCTCAAGCTCGGGATCATCAAAAAGCCAGACTACACAAAGGCTTTGTCCTCTCAGGAGCACACTGCACTGATGGCAGCAGCCAAATGCAATTCTGTGGATTTCCATGGATTCCCAGCTCCTGCAGGCACCTGGGAGGCTGCTGGGGCTCACAGGAGCTGGGAGGATCTCGGAGGGTGCTGGGGCTCAGGACTCCCACATGTTCAACCCCTGGAGATGCTGCACTCTGACAGCATTTAGCAGCTCCCTGCTCTGACATTATTTGATGCATTTCCCTTCCCAGGGTACCCCCAAATGCCAGACTCCAGTGCTTCCTCATCTCAGTTTCTCACTAATGCGAGAGCTCCCAATTCAGGCAGGCTCAGTCCCCGGGGCACTCAAGGTTTGTTTTGATACCAGCGGCTTAAAAAACAAACCAAAACACCTAAAAATCGTGCTGTGCTGTGCTATAGAGACAACACTGGCAGCCCTCGCTGACAGCCAATTTATCTGCAGCCCAAACCCAGAGCTAATCAAGTCACCAGAGCAGGCACATCAGGCACGTGGCACGCTCCAGCTCCTCCTGACAAACACTTAACATCTGCAGCCTCGTGAAAGCGCAGCAGCATCTCCCCACAGCTGCAGGAGTCGGAGCTGCCATGGACGGCTGGCCCCTGAAGCCCCAGCTCTGCAAGCAGGAACTGATGACCTGAGAACCGGCAACATCAGGGAACTAAGCAGGCAGCGATCTCCCAGGGATGCTTAGGGATGCTGCTCAAATAGGTTCTGCCCACACAAAAACCAACTCCTCTCAAAACTGCAAGGATTTTTTGAGGCATTTGCCTGAGCACTGAAGACAAGGGCTTTTTTTAAAGAACCTTTTAAGTCTGGTGTCTTTCTGTATCAACATAATGAGGAAAATTAATGCAATGAATCTCAAAAAGAAAAACCCAAACAAACTAGAGGGGAAAAAAATAAGTCACATTCAAGAAACGAGGCAAACTCATGCACATGCCTAAGTACACTCACAAGAGGAGGAAACCCTCCGGCCCCAGCCATGCTCCCTGATAATTGTTTGAGTTTTATTTTAGAGTTTAAGGACTATTTTGGTTTTAGTTGTGACACCAGCTCACTACAGCCACAACCACTTCTCTAATCACAGCCCAGACAGAAAGGCCACGGCAGCTCAAACACACATCCAGGCACACAGAGAATAGACCTGCCTGGACTTCAAACAGAAACTTTAGATCAGAGGGATCAGTGTTTCCTGCACTGCAAGTATTAATCTCTTCTGCCTCATTTTCCTCCCCGGAGCCCGCCCTTCCTCTCCCCAGGGAAGAGAGAACACAGATTTGATTCTTCATACACCCACTGGACCACAGACTGATTGAAAAACCTTATTTAAATGAGGTGCAAATTACGTTCCTACTGAACTGAATTCTGCAGAACATATTTTTATTAAAACCAAACATGTACATAGGAAATATCCCCCTGGCTTTTCCTCAGCCTCCAGTGAGGCGACTCCACCTCCTTCCATCCTGGAAGGCTCATTCAGCATTCAGAACTTCACCTTTGTGCACCTGAAAGTGAAATCCCAAGCCCTGCAGTTTCAGGAGGCAGAGGGAAGGTTCCTCAGGATATTTCCAGTGTTGGTTGGGAAGGAACAGGAGGGACACCAAGGGCAGGACTCAGCACCAGGAACACCCAGCGCTGTCCTGCCTCATCCTTCTGCTCCACTGAATGCACAAATACCTAAACCAAGGGCAAGATTATCCCTACAAAGCTTATCTTAAAGGCAAACTTGATCCACCACAAGACATAAAAGAGTTTTGAGAACCACAGAAAACAGCAAACCAGAAATTTGTTTGAAAACTTTTAAGGAAAAGAAAAATTAATATAGCTCAAACTTGGCATCTAACAGAAGAGGCATTTAAAAAACAATAAGAATAATTTCCATTCAATACCAAGGAATTAGATATTCTCCACAGCTGCTGGTGTGGCAAAACCCTAAACTACTTTGCTATGGACAAGTAATACCAAATAGATACACTGGTACACAAAATAACAAATGCAAAGATACAACACACAGTTGCCATCAGAATTAAGAAAAAGAAGAGCAAATGCCTTAAACTCAAAGGTACAGTGAGAACGTGGTGATCTGCAGTGACATGGAACTGAGCTCAGGGATGTTTTGATGTAAATATACCATTAAATGCATATATTTGTATTTTTATTCATTAACTACCCGTTTTACAATCACTGAGAAAAGGAAACATTGTGTTTAACTAAGTTAAACACATTTTTAGATTAGCAGAGTAAACAGACACAGCAAATTGGCACTTTGTTGTTGCCCAACAGCTATAAAGCTCCCTGATAACAAAGCACCCTCACACCTCTCCTGTAAGCAGAACACAGCTGCAAGGAGTTTCTTGGCTCAAGGTCATGCAATGAGTTTGGCCACTTTTGTGTCTGGAGCACAACCCAAATATTGTGGTGCCAACATCTAAATTCTTGTCAGGAATTCACAACCTGGACTCTCCCCAGTCTCACTTGCTACCTGCTTGTGCCCTGACCCTTTATCATCTCCAGGAATGGAAGATATTACCCAAGTGCAATAAAGTGTGGGGATCTAACACAGGACACACGCTCAGAATCAAACAGACCCCCTGCACCAGGGATGCTCCAGGAATGGAAGATATTACCCAAGTGCAATAAAGTGTGGGGATCTAACACAGGACACACGCTCAGGCTCAAACAGACCCCCTGCACCAGGGATGCTCCAGGAATGGAAGATATTACCCAAGTGCAATAACCTGGGGATCTAACACAGGACACACGCTCAGGCTCAAACAGACCCCCTGCACCAGGGATGCTCCAGGAATCCCTCCCAGCCCCTCTCAGAACACCCCAGATGTTCCCCAGACCAGGACAGGACAGTGAGGAAAGCCTGAACGGAACTTCTGGGGACTCGGAGCCTTGACTAAACACACACAAAGGTAATTACACTCCACATCTTGCCAACTCGTACTTTGGGACAAAAGCTGTGGAAGGAGTTATTTGCTGACTAATTAGCGCAGGGAAGAGCCTGTTAATTGAGGCAGGGAGCACCCAGAGAACCAGCGCAGCTCACGCTCCAAAGAGAAGCACTTACACAATAAAACCCAACAATGAAGGACTGAGGCTATTCAGCATGAAGACAAGCAGGAAATAAGAATCAAATGACTTTTTCCAGGCAGAAGAATGAGCAGATATGCTGTTTAAAGGCTGTTTAACAAAGCCAGCCCTGCAAGGTGAGCTGTCACAGGGACTGAGACTCAGGGAAAAAGAAACATCCTCCAACACTCACATTAATCACCAAAAAGCAGAACAGGGAGAATCTCAAAGCCTACAGTGGGGAAATGGGCAGAATCATGAAAAACACCCAAGCAGAGGTACAAAATAAACATGTTACAAGTCACACGCATTTCTAGTGACCTGCTAAGGGACATGTGAGATACAGGAACTGATAAACCCAGAACCTCCCCATGAATTAGCACAATTAAAATCAACCTTCAGATTAGCAGACTGTGTGCAGCGCTGCCTTTTCACCTACTGCCCTCCAATAGCTCAGAACTCTGATCAAGCACTCCAACAGCAGCCAGGACTGTTCCAGCAGAGCAGAAGAGAACTGGATTCTTACTGGTTTCCCTGATCAACCACAGACAGGAGGGGCACATCAAGGGGAAAAACCAGTTATTTCCTGGGGAGTTACTAGCTGGGCATTTGACACACAGCAAGCTTTAAGTGTCCAGGTAAATAGGTTTGTTGAATCATGGAGTAAAGGTTCTCATCTGAAGGGTTCATGTTGGAAGGCAAGTAACATAATTCAGTGGTTTAAGGAGCAGTCAGAGCCAGGTCTATTAAGTTTCATGAAAATGAATGACCTTAGAGACATAAATTAGATTTCCTGCATCTCACTCCCAGTTTGTAGAAATGAGGATTAAGTGTTTAAGTCTCCTGCACCGACCTCATTAGAAGATCTTTAATGGAGACACTGCATTCCTTCTTAGCCAGGCTGCACCCCTGGCACGGCAGTACCAGGCACCAAAGGACACACAGCCACTGGTAAATTGTGTTTCCTGCACTTAAAGCAGGGAGCAGCTGCTCTGATGAACCTGTGCTCTTTCTTCATTCAGAGCCCCTCTGAAGGTCCCAATTGTCTGCCACCGCTGTTTTTTACTGGGTATTTCTCAGGGAAATACAGCCCTTAAAGCACCAGAATTCCATGATCTACAGCACTTTCTCCTTTCATATTCATGACACTTTTCATGTAAACATATTCCAGTCCCTTGTGGGTGCTGGCATCAGCAGACTACTGCCATATATGCACTTGTTTAAGAAGATTCATAATCCTTAAACACATATATTTAATAGCTTTGATATTTAGCACAAAGCTGCTGATCCCCTAACACCCTATAATGCATAGTTAATTACTAACTGAATTTGCCATTTTCTTTAGACCAGGGAATAAACTGGTTGCCAAAACAGTGAGCTTTGACAGGAACCATCATATTCTGGTTAAATTCTTTATTTCACCACACCAAAACACTCAAGTCTAGACCATCCTGCTTTACTTTGCAATGCAACCCCATAATTACTGAGGTGCTCAGGTTTAGAACTGCAGTCCTACCAGCTCCCTCCAGACCACTGTGACCTCAGCAGCGACAGAGGAAAGGCCCCTCTGGCTTCGTTTTGGTTAAAATTTTAAAGACATGAGCTCAAATGAGAGCATGTGTCAGTTTGTACAATACATGGGTGGTTATGGAACAGGCAGTGCTCTGGGTGCAGGGCTGAGATGCCAGAGCCATGTCCTACAGACAGCCACTGAAGGGCTGCTGGAAGGCACCTGTGGTTCAGGGCAGCACAACTGGCACCTTCCCCATGCATTGAACACCTGCTGCGTGTGGGGAAAATGCCACAAACACACACACAGCTTCACACCAAACCTAACAAAAGCTGGGCTTCCCAAAAGTTTAAACAGTGGCTTCTCACCGGTAAGAAATCCTCGGTAAGAAATCCTGCTCCTTACTGGTTTTACTCATTTTTACTACATGACAAGAATGTTTCCCCTGTGTATTTTACCAGCAGTTGCAGGAGATGCCTGCTCCCAGACCAGCTGACAGACACTACAGCACTTCTAAAGAGCTCTAAAAAATAAGAAGGAAAATCTGCAGGAAGATGGGCCCAGTGCCCAATAATTTGTCTGCTTCCACCCCAAAGCAGTTGGCCACATGAAAAGGACCAACATAAAGGAGACACTGCTCATCACCCAGACAGAAATATTTATTAGCACTGGATGACAACTTCCTTTCTCTTTCTTTATCCCCTTTCCTCAGGGCAAACAAACTTCCCTAATTCACCTCATTTCCCCCTTCCCCCCTCCCCAATTCCCTCCTTCTCTTATTTCATGCCAGTAACTTGTAGTGCATAATGAATTTCCAACCAGCCTGCCACGACAGTCATCTCAGCAATAACCAACATTCCTGAAAGTTTTGTGCAAGCCAGCAGATGGATAGGAAAAAACTCTCTAATTAATTACATCCCCAGTAAGGCATGGCCAGACAGAAAGCAGCATTTGGGGTTTTGCTTGGCAGCCAGGAGCCCGTAGGCACAGCCATGTTATTGCCCACTCAACTGCTAGGAAGGACAGAGGGAAAAAGAGGATTTCACTGGCAACAGGGATGGAGAGAGCAAACTTCAGGACTTACCAGCTCCTGTCTCCTCAGCAGAAACACTAAAACAGAACCTTCATTCTGCTGATCAGGAAAATAAATTTACACTCCAGCCCTCACTGCCTGTACCAGGAAAGATCACGAACACCCATCACCATAAAAGAGAAATCCTGTTACATATCTGAAACTGGCCAAAATTGACTCTCAGTCAAGGATTAATAATACCACGGTAACTTTTTTTTTATTACAGACAAGTAGATTAAATGCATAGATTAACTAAGACCTCAAAATTAACGAGCGCTCATTTTCTTCCACTTATCCTGAATCTTAGAATGTGAACTGGCCTCTCATTTGTGTTCTGTAGGAAGAACAAAAGACAACCTACACAGTCAGGGAATGGCCCATTTTTCACCAACTCAATCACCAAAAGTTACTTTCTTGTCTATGGAATTTATGTGATACCCAGTGATCCACATTTTCAGAACTGCACTTCTAACATAATTAAGATGCCAAATGCAAATAGAACCCAGAGAATCACCAGCACCTCCACACAGCGCATGCCAAACACACGTTTCTAAGAATTCCAAAGGATAAAAACCCAAACACAAACCAGTGACCATTCCCCCCGCTGGCACAGAGGGAAATGTGATGTCTGTATCCTCGCTAGTTGCACTTTTCTCTAGGTCAGTGTACAATTCCGGGCGCCCAGTGAACTAACAAACATTTGCATTAAAAACAAACGCGATTCAAGCACACAACACCTATTGAGGCAGGCACAGCCAGGCCAATATTCCGATGTGCTTGTGCTTTTCAGCCCCTCGCAGGCAGCCTTACCCGCGGGCTGGAGGCACCAGGAGCCAGGGCAGCATTCATATCTTGTTTGCTCCTTTGTTCCCCCATCAGCCTCTCTGAAAGGAGCCCTTGGGCACGGCCACCAACACGAGCAAAGCCTGTGCTGGCAAAGAGCACAAAGCTGCCTTGTGGATCCGCTCCCCACACCTCTATCCCTGCGAGGAGGGCAGGGGTTTCTCCCAAAAGCAGCTGATCACACTCAGGTCCCTCAGTGCCTCACACGCCTCCCCACACCCCTGGCCCAACCAAACCTGCAAACTTCATCTCAGGCAGCTTTAAAAAGAAGCACATTGAATAAACAGCTTTCCAGTCAATAGGGGGTTTGTTCTGTTATGGTTCAAAGATAGGTTTCACTTAAAAATACGCTGCATTTTCAACCTATTGATTTAAATTTAAGCTCTGAGCTAAAATCAGAGAGCATGCATCCTTTTAAGTGAAGCAGGATGATTTGTTTAGACTTCATGCAACTGAGACAACTGTAACATATAGTAAAACCAGAGTGAAAAATAGCTGAACATTAAAAATAGCTAGTCTAGCCAGGATGCCACTTAAAAAAAACCCCAAATACCAGTTCATTAGAAACTTAGAGTTGGTTGTTTTGAGTTTGTTTGGGCCTTTTAATGGTTAACTCCAACCCCAGCCACCCCTTTTTAATTTATGTCCTCGCTCCCTCATCTCATTTCAGGATCACATAATAACTAATTGTTTTCCAATTGTCATTATTTTTCCGACTAGAAATGAAGCACAATCCGGGCACTGTTCACGCAGCAGGAGCAGAGTGTAACCTGGCACTGGGGCTCACGGGGTCCCTCAGAGAGCTGGGATGAAGTCAGAGCCCCTGGGGCAATGCAGGCTGTGAACGGCCCTGCTGGGAGGGCAGGCACCTTCTGCAGGGCCATTACCCCTGCACTCACACACCCTGAATTCCCTGGGCCCTACAGGGCCATTACCCTGCACTCACACACCCTGAATTCCCTGGGCCCTACAGGGCCATTACCCTGCACTCACACACCCTGAATTCCCTGGGCCCTACAGGGCCATTACCCTCCATTCACACACCCTGGATTCCCTGGGCCCGGCACACCTGGGGCCCTCCTGTCCCAAAAGTGAAAGCAGTTCTTTATGGCTGGAACAACCACCCGGCGTGGCTTCCACGGAAAGATGCATTTTGGAGCTGTGAGAATAAATTTACAGATTGTTATTTTAAAAATGCAGCTATTAAACCACAACAGCAAAATGCCCTTTTTCTCACCTAAGCTGCAAGCGGTGTTAACAATTACAGGATCACAGGATCTCCTGAGCTGGAAGAGACCCCTGGGGATCAGAGTTCAGCTCTCAGCCCTGCCCAGACACCCCAAAATCCCACCCTGGGCATCCCTGAGAGCTCTGGCAGCCTCAGGGCTGTGCCCATTCCCTGGGCACCCTCTGGGGGAAAAACCTTTCCCTGAAATCCAACCTGACCCTCCCCAGCACAGCTTTGTAAGTTCACAGCTTCAAAAATCACACACACACATCTCCTCAAACCCATGAATGTTGTCATTTTGCTGTGGCAGCCCTGGATCTGCACCCACAACTCCACAGGAAGGATTCTGCAGGCAAACCAAACCCCTGGATGCACAGAAATCTCTGCCTGCTAATAACCCCCACCAAGGAAAAACAAACCTATGGATGCACAGAAATCACTCTGTGCTGAGCCATAGCTGAGGGCAGGGCTGTCTGTCCTGGTCCCACTCACCTTTTCTGCCCAGGAAATGTTGCCTGTTTCACACAGGAGAATCAGGAGCTTTGTCCAGGGCAGAGTTTCCCATCCCAGTCCCTGCAGAGTAGAAATTCACAGGCACAGGAGCCCCAGAGGCACTGAGAGGCAGCACAAGTGCTTCCCTGCACCTCTCTGACCTCACAGCATTCAGGCAGACAATAGCCACAGTCTCCGGCCACACCAAAGCCGGGAGTGGGAGAAAAACACCCAAAAAGTGTCCTCAAGCCAGAGGCAACCACCACATTTCATTCAGGTGAGGAAAATGAAGTCATTTACCCCAATTGCACACTGAAGTCAGCTAAAGAGTCAAAAGCAAACTCGGAGACCTCATGATTAAACTATGACAGTCACTGTTTCCTGTTTTCCAAAGGATCCAGCACTGGCAACTTTTGCTCAACAACCACGCTATTTTATTTTACACTCCCTTCTGCACACCTCAGCCTCACCAGCCAGCCAGCTGAGATTTTACATATCTCACCAGCCCAAAGCTCAAGCCCTTGGGCAGCAGCTGCTCCTTTCCAATCCCCAGCCCTGCAAGGAGGAAGGGGCTGCACTCAGTGACCCCGGGGGTGCACCCCAGCTCCGGACACCCCCCAATCCCACAGCTGCTCCCACAGAGCCTTTCCACACACGCTGCTGGCAAAACAAAGGCCTGAAACAACACCAGGAAGGGAAACCGTGTATACACCGGAGTCAAGCTCTGCACTTCCCCTTGCTTTTGTCATCCCCAGGCTTTTCTGTGATGTGCCCTCCCCTGGCAGCAGTTTCCCCACACACAGAGGGAGCCCAAGGGAGCAGGAGCTGCAAGGAGCTGCCAGGCAGGGGGGCGTTCGGGGAACAAGGGGGAGGAAGAGGAGGAGAGGAAAAAGAGGAGAGGAAAAGGGGGAGAGGAAAAGGGGGAGAGGAAAAGGGGGAGAGGAAAAGGGGGAGAGGAAAAGGGGGAGAGGAAAAGGGGGAGAGGAAAAGGGGGAGAGGAAAAGGGGGAGAGGAAAAGGGGGAGAGGAAAAGGGGGAGAGGAAAAGGGGGAGAGGAAAAGGGGGAGAGGAAAAGGGGGAGAGGAAAAGGGGGAGAGGAAAAGGGGGAGAGGAAAAGGGGGAGAGGAAAAAGGGGAGAGGAAAAAGGGGAGAGGAAAAAGGGGAGAGGAAAAAGGGGAGAGGAAAAGGGGGAGAGGAAAAAGGGGAGAGGAAAAAGGGGAGAGGAAAAAGGGGAGAGGAAAAGGAGGAGAGGAAAAGGGGGAGAGGAAAAGGGGGAGAGGAAAAGGGGGAGAGGAAAAGGGGGAGAGGAAAAGGGGGAGAGGAAAAGGGGGAGAGGAAAAGGGGGAGAGGAAAAGGGGGAGAGGAAAAGGAGGAGAGGAAAAAGGGGAGAGGAAAAAGGGGAGAGGAAGAAGGGGAGAGGAAAGGAGCAAAGTAGCACGGAGCGCAGTGCACTTGCCAGCCTCACCTCGCGTGCTCCCGCTCAGCACAGCGCACCGGCGGGCCCCGGGTCCCGCTCCCGCTGCCGGGCACCGAGGGCCGTTCCGGGCACCGAGGGCCGTTCCGGTGCCGCGCTCCGGGCCCCGCTCCCGAGCACGGCGCCGTGCGGCAGCCGAGCCCCGGCGGCGGCGGGCGCACAAGAACAATGAGCTCGCGGCCCGGGCATTGTGTGCAGCCGCCTCCCGCTCTGCCCTCCCTCGGCACCCACGGCCGGCGCTGGGCACGCCAGGCACGGCCTGCAGCCCCCTCCGGCACCCCCGGGCCGGCTCCACACCAAAACCGGGGGGACACAGCCTTACACGAGTGTTTTATTATCACAGAAACGGCTCCACGCCTCTTAGCCACCATGGATTGCTCAGTTCTAAGGGAGCTGGGTATCAAAAGGAAAAAAAAAAAAAAACAAACAAAAAAACCCCAAAATGTTTGCCTGGCGATACCAGAACGACAACAAAACATGTTGTACATTTGTATATTGCACATTATTCAAGAATTTGACATGCGCCTTTCACGACCAAGAACTACTTCTTTTGACACAGTGCTCATTTTTATCTGGTTAAACCCCACATTTTAGTACCTGAATTGTCACTTCAGGTCTGTTCTGAGAACGCATTTTTACTGAATTCTAACAGGGTGAACTACTGCGTGAGGCTCCTCAATTCAGCTGCACGGGTGCACAGGCGAAATAACACCTTTGATTTCAATAATTGGCCAATGTAAGGCAGGAGTAAACAGCCATCAGACAGCAGCCTGCTGACTGCATAAAAACCCTGTGAGCTCCTCATCTCCAAGAACGCTGCTGCTTCGAGGAAAAACTCAGCATAAGAACTCAGCAAACCAAAATAACTGCAAGCAGCCTGTAAAAATAAATCTAAGGGCAGAGACACCTCAACAATGAATCACATTGTTTTGTTCCCAGCAATTTCTTGAGCAGTCAGTTTCAGCAATGAAACCTCCAATGTTGTCTACCTCCTACTACTTTCCTGATTCTGGGCATCTTCTTTTCACGCTTTAGAGAGAGAAATGGGAACAAAACAAAACAAACGAAAGAGGGAAAAAAAAAAAAAAAAAGAAGAAAGAGAAAACCCCACCCCTTCCTATGCTACCGAAAATGTTATGATTAAATCAATTTGCATAAAATCTTCATTTCAGGATTCCATACCTACACACATGAAAGCAAGTGTGCCTTTTAAACAGCCGAGCCGTTCAGCCGTGTGCGCGCATTTAAATCACGTATAAGTCATACATACACCCCCTTTATTTGGATGGCTAACAAGTTAAGCCTTTCCCTGAGCACATTATCCCCACGGAGCATCAGGCGGGCGCGACGGGCGAGCAGCAAAATAAAGAAACAAACGCGGAGCCGCGGCCGAAGCGAACAAATACCCGCGGAGCGCGCAGCCCGGCCCCGGCAGCGCAAGTCCCGCTGCCCCCGGAGCATCCCCGCGGCCCGCCGGGCTCGCCCCGTCCCTCCCTCCCCGCGGCCTCTCCCGCCAGCGCGGCCCACCCACCTCGGCGGGCTCTACACCATCCGCGGCGGCTCCGGGGCGCTGCCGGGACAAAGCGGCGGCGGCGGCGGCGCGGGGGGCAGCGAGCGGCGGGGAGCCCGCGCGGTGCGGTGCCTCAGCAGCGGCAGCCCAGGGGCATCTTCCCGGGGAACAAGGAGGGGACGGAGGAGGAGGAGGAGGAGGAGGAGGAGGAGGAGGAGGAGGAGCGGCCGCCGGTCCCGCGCTGCCCCCGCCCGCCCCGGCCCTCGCGCACGCACGCACCGCGGGCACCCAGCAACGCCGCCGGCCGCGCGCCCCGCCAGTATCGCCGCGCGCCATTGGCCGCCGCGCCGCGCCGCGTGACCCGCCGGCCAATGGCGGCGCGGGATGGAGGGCATTTAAACGCGAGGGGAGGCGGGGGCGGCGCCGGGCACAAAGGCATCTGTGAGGGAGAGACGGGGAGGGAGGGGCGGCTTGGCCCCTTCTTCTTCCTTCCCCTTCTTCCTTCCTTCCTTCCTTCCCCTTCTTCCTTCCCCCGCCCCGTTCCATGATCGCCGTCCCGAGCGCCACGGGGATGGTTTGAGGTGTCTTTGTCCCCCGCCGCTCCCAGCCCAGCTGTCGGCTGTGGAATCGCGGCACCGGTGGGGTTGGAAAGGAGCTGTGGGACATCGAGTCCAGCTCACGGCCTATGCCCACCGTGTCCTCCTCACCCAGAGCGCTGAGTGCCATGAATTCTGAGTGTCCAAAGGTCCGTCCCGACCGCACAGACCTTCAGGGCTCCGACCTGAGCCCGCCGGTGGAGTGGAAATGGACGGAGGAGAGGGAAATGGACAGAGGAGAGGGAAATGGGCAGGGACAGGGGCTGGAGGGGAAATGGACAGAGGAGAGGGAAATGGACAGAGGAGAGGGAAATGGACAGGGGCTGGAGTGGAAATGGACAGGGGCTGGAGTGAAAATGCACAGAGGAGAGGGAAATGGACAGGGGCTGGAGTGGAAATGGACAGAGGAGAGGGAAATGGACAGAGGAGAGGGAAATGGACAGGGGCTGGAGTGGAAATGGACAGGGGCTGGAGGGGAAATGCACAGAGGCTCCAGGGGGAAACTGACAGAGCCGCTGCATGGTTTGGCTTAGAGGGACATGAATTAGTGAACAGTCATCAATGGATCTTACAACCATCCATCCCACAGCTTCCCCTGTCCTGGGCTGGCCTGGGACACTCTGAGGGATGAACAAGCCAATGAGGGTGATCCCGGTGCCCAAGGCTGGCCCGGGACACTCAGGGCCAGCCAGCCCATGGCCCCGGGCTGAGCAGCCCCGCTGTGCTCAGTCCCTCTGTCCCGGACGTGCCTGACGTGCCTGTTTGCCCCGAGCTGGCTCGTTCTCATGCATTAGCGAACAGTCATCAGCCTCAGGAGTAAATGTGTGTGAAGTGTCTGCAATGGGAGGCGAGCTCTGTCAGAAGCTCCGGCCCATCAGCCCTCCAAGGTTCACACTCTGGATCAGTCACGTTAAGCTGCTGCTGCTGGGCCTGCACTGAATGTTCAGCTTATGCATAAGTGCTTTGCTGGATAAACAGCTGATGCTGCTTTTGCTGCTCTGTGCAGCGAGGAAGTTGACACAACAGCAGAATTCCAAATTACCGAGTAGCAATTAATAAAACACTTGGTCACTTAGGAGATTTTTTAAGCTTCTTCGTGTCCAAGCTATCACATATTTTGACAAGATAACACGAAGGTACCAGAGCTGAAAATAGAGCAAACTTGTTATTTAACATTAACCTCACCTCTCCTCCACAGGCCAGCAGAATAAATCACATGGCTGTAAAGAAAGTCACACATTCTTCCCGGGCATCTGAGCATTTTCATGTGGAATTATATCTTCCTTCTGAAAAGGCACTGGGATATGTCAGGGCAGATTTTGCCCTCAATTACACCCGTGTAACCCCAACTGTTTGCTGTCTCTGTAAACTGTCTCCGTGGTCGATTCCAGTGGTGCTGCAGAGATAAGTTTGAGGCTGTTATTGCCTTCAGCAGGGGGAAGTGGGAGCTGTTCTCACTGAAGAGAAGGGAACACACAAGGAGATCTGAGCCCGGCACATCAGAGGAATTCAGTTCTCTGCCCTGAACACACAGGACAAATTTATCCCCGGCATAACTTCGGGGGCATTAGCACCAGAGGGTGAGACACAGAGCAGATTGTGTTCTAATAACTCATTTAGATAAGGGTCTGGCAATGCACATCAGCTCGGTGCTGCCACAGCCATCTCGGAGCTGCACTTAGGCTGTCCTTGATGGAGCCCGATTCCATCTCTCCTATTTTCTGCACTAATTACAATTTCATGTTCCTTGGCCTCTGGATGTCTGCACTGAAATCTCCATGAATTGCCACGGTGGCAGGTTTGCCTTCAGCTTTTCCCAGTCGCTCTCTCAGTGATGGGGAAATTCTCCACAGCAGCCTCTCCCCTTTCTCTTCCCCTTTCCTCTCCTCTGCCCTGCTGAGGGAGTGGCCACACAAGGATTGGAAATGTTTACTCACAACATTCTGGTGCCAGATTTTGTTGTTAAACAAACCCAAGCACTCCTGGGGGGGAATGGCCTCACAAATATATATATATAATGTGTTCATCCTAGTGCAGAGCAGGCCACCACCTTGATTAGAGGGAGAATTGGGGTTGTTCACCCTGGAAAAGAGAAGCTCTGGGGTGACTTCACTGTGGCCTTCCAGGACCTGAAGGGGCTGCAGGGAAGATGGAGAGAGAGGATTTACAGGAGCTGGAGGGACACAGGGCAGGCACGGATGGGATGTTGGGCAGGAATTGTTCCCTGTGAGGGTGGGCAGGCCTGGCACTGGTGCCCAGAGCAGCTGTGGATCCCTGGATCCCTGGCAGTGCCCACGTGGGACAGCGGGAGGTGTCCCTGCCATGGCAGGGGTGGCACTGGGTGGGCTTTGAGGTCGTTCCAACCCAAGCCAGTCTGGGATTATGGGACTCTGTTACGTAATAAACATCTGTGTACCCCCCAAAATTGTCCCCAGCCAGCCCTAGCAGGCAAAGCCACATCCTCACACCACCACCAAGTGATCCAATGATGAGTTTGGTTCACAGCCAGGGGATTGCTGCAGGAATAGCACTTGAAGCTGCTGCTTTTTTTGGGATGTCTTTTTTTCCTTTGGCAGAGATGCAGCTCTCCCTGTGGACAATAAAAACAAAGCCACAGAGCTCGTCCCATAATCTCCTCCCAGCTAAAGCGTCGGGGCTCAGTGAGCACAAGGAGGAGCAGGGAGCCCCCAGGCGCTCTGAGGAACACCTTTGTGCCTCTGGGTGCTCGCTGCAGATCTCCGTGGCTCACACCCGCGTGCAGAGGTCACTGCTCAGGGTGTGAATGTCTGCTGTCCGTGCAGACCGTCCCTGGGGGAGCCTGGCAGGGCAGGGTGGCAGTCTCTGGAGTCTGGTGCCTCTGTCTGCAGCGCTCCCGGGAGGAAGGAACTGCTGACACGCAGAAAGCCTAATCGGCCAAACCCACAGAGACACCGAAATTCCAGCGTGCCACAGGGGTACCCACACAGAACGTTAATCCTCACATTCCTCTCCTTGCCCCTGGATGTTTGTGAGGATCTGAGCAGCAGTTTCTGCTCGGTGTTGTGGCTCTGCAGCTCTCCTGGCTCCCCGCCTTGCCCCTGCCTGGTTCCCCCTCTCGACACCCTCCCAGGGCTTTGGGGCCCTCAGCCACAGGGGTCAGCTCTCCTGGGCACCCCCAGACCCACTGAGCAGGGAAACAGCAGGGGCCTCACATTATTCCTGTTATTGTGGTGTTGTTGTCACGGAAAAATCACACCACGTTTCACCTGTTCCCATTCCATCTCCTTCATTTCAGGGGAACAAAACCAAACAGTGGCAAAATTCCACCGGAGGGTCCTTTCTGCCTTTGCCAACCCTTGCACCTATTTTGTTTGGCATCCATATGCATTTAACTTTTTAAAATTACCTCTTTATAAATCTCTTTTAACATGGCTCTATTTTTAATAACTGACATTTTGCCGACTGATTGAAACAAAAATCTACGAGGAAAAAATCTAACAAGGAACTATGAAGTCAAAACACACCAACACTGAGATATTTGTGAGCACCATCTCAGCCCAACTAGTTAAAATAATGGAGGGGGGTTTTGGTTTTTAATTCTCCAGTCATGAAATTACAAACCAGTCCTTGACCATGACAGATGAGTCAGGTTGTAACCTCAGCAATGCAGTAAAAACTCAGCTCTAATGAAACAGGCAAATGTCAATACAGCGATTAGCTCGGGAGATAATATTCTGAGAGGCTTTTACAGATGACCTAACTCCACTCACAAAAAAGGATTATATTCTCTCTTTCCCTTTGTCATAGCTGAATAGCAGCCTTTAGCTGAAAACTGTTTGCTTTGGGGGGTTTTCTGCTTTGTTTTGTTTACTGTAGAAATCTCAGGAATTTACAATCTCATTTCCACAGATATTACCAGGGAATTTTTGGAAGGCTCATCCCACCTGGAGGCCGGTGCTCTGGATTTGTGTGAACTCCTCCTGGACACAGAGATCTCTGCCTAGAAGTGGCTGTATGGCTTGCAGCGAAAGCAGAAGTCATGGAAATGAGATTCAAATCAGTCTGGGCATATCCACACCCACTGGAGGGAGCAGCAAGTGCCAGGGGCTGAGCAGAGCCCTGCAAAAGCCCAGCGCCCTTCCCTGAGCTGATGCAACTTCTCTGAGGCTGGAGGAACGAGTTCCCAGCAGGATGGGCTGGGCTGGCCATGGCACTGCCACCCTGTGTCCCTGTGGGACAGGGAGAAGCTCTGGGCTGGTGAGTGACCATGGCACTGCCACCCTGCGTCCCTGTGGGACAGGGAGAAGCTCTGGGCTGGGCTGGCCATGGCACTGCCACCCTGCGTCCCTGTGGGACAGGGAGAAGCTCTGGGCTGGTGAGTGACCATGGCACTGCCACCCTGCGTCCCTGTGGGACAGGGAGAAGCTCTGGGCTGGTGAGTGACCATGGCACTGCCACCCTGCGTCCCTGTGGGACAGGGAGAAGCTCTGGGCTGGTGGGTGACCATGGCACTGCCACCCTGCGTCCCTGTGGGACAGGGAGAAGCTCTGGGCTGGTGAGTGACCATGGCACTGCCACCCTGCATCCCTGTGGGACAGGGAGAAGCTCTGGGCTGGTGAGTGACCATGGCACTGCCACCCTGTGTCCCTGTGGGACAGGGAGAAGCTCTGGGCTGGTGAGTGACCATGGCACTGCCACCCTGTGTCCCTGTGGGACAGGGAGAAGCTCGGGGCTGGCCATGGCACTGCCACCCTGCGTCCCTGTGGGACAGGGAGAAGCTCCTGAGCATTACCAGGGGATGGGAACAAGATCAGGGAGCCCCTGGACCAGCCAGCCCCGCCTCAGGGGTGCCCTGCAGCTCCTTGAACATCCTCAGCCACCTCCTGACGCGTTTCCTGCCACCTCAAAGTCTCTGCATTGGCCCAGTTCTCCCGTTTTGCCAGCAAGTTTTGAAGCCTGGGCCACAGAACCATTGAGGTGGAAAAGCCTCTGGCATCACCCAGTCCAACCATGAACCCCACCCAGGGCACCACCAAACCATCCCTGCACAGCTCCCAAGCAGCTCAGGAATTTCGGGGGAAAAGCTCCGTTTCCTGTGTCACCGTTCTCAGGGCTCTGGCACACAGCACATACAACCACAACAGTTCTGGGTTTCATATTTTGAATATTTTAAATCCCGGAAATGTAAAATGTTATAAATTAGTTTCCTCATTAAATTAAAAAAAAATTTAAAACGTTTTTATCTTTTAAAGGTTTTCAATTTCCCTGACTCAGACCATTTCCTAGTGGGTTCTGCATAATGAATATTAGCAGAGGTTGGCTTACCACAGTGTCTGGTGAGACTCATTTATCAAAGCCCAGGATGTGCGCCGTGCAAAGGGAAAAAAATCCCATTGAAAGGGAACAAAAAAATTTCAGCCCTAACAATCGCTCCTCTCATTCCTGTAAACTTGGGCATGTTCCAGTGCATGTGGAGAGGGGACAAAATGGCATCTGCAGAACACGAAACGTGTCTAACGAGAGATTTGTGCACCTTGAAAGGCAGCGGTGCTGAAGCTGCAAATGACTAATGAGTCTTTCCTCAGCAGTGGGATTAATTGCATCAGCCCTTGATGCTCAGCCCTGGATCCTGCTTACACCCAGGGACAGGCACAGGAGCCCATTCTGCATTCACATACCCGATAAAACCTGCTAAACAAATGAAATAGCACTAACCTGCCTTCAGCCCCAGCCAGGGCCTGGGTTGAACCAACGTCACAAACTGGAGCAGCCCTTTGAAGCAGGGAATGGAAAAGGGATCCAAGCACAGCAGGATCTGGGGCAGTTTTTGGTGTGGTTTTGGTGCCTTTTCACCTTCAGCCGCTGGACACTGAGCTCATGCACACCCACTCACACAGCCCCAGGGGCTCCTTCCCTTCACACCCCAAACCTGCAGATCCAGTGGGACCTCACAGCTCAAAGTGGGGTTATTTTCAATTCTTCCAAACCCCTGGGCTCTGCTAAAGGGAATTCACGGTCAGCCACAAGCACGGCACGGAGCCGGCTCCTTTCTGCACTCCCTGCAGTTCATATCAACTGATTGCCCACCATCAACGATGGCCTGAGCCCTCAGCACGGCAGCAGAATGTGAACCCAGGGGAGGCCAAGGAGCCAAACCAGGGGCTGCTGTTTGCCAGGGCTGGCCTGCTGCTCCCTGCCTGCTCAGAGGTTTGTCTGCCACTGCTGAGGGGGGACTGACTGCTCAGCTGGGCACCTCTGCACGCCCCTGTAAATGCACCCCTGCATGCACTGCTCGGTGCAGGGAGCAGCAAATGCACCTCTGCATGCACTGCTCCTCCAATTCAGGGAGCAGCAAATGCACCCCTGCATGCACTGCTCGGTGCAGGGAGCAGCAAATGCACCCCTGCATGCACTGCTCGGTGCAGCGAGCAGCAAATGCACCCCTGCATGCACTGCTCCAGTGCAGGGAGCAGCAAATGCACCCCTGCATGCACTGCTCGGTGCAGGGAGCAGCAAATGCACCCCTGCATGCACTGCTCGGTGCAGCGAGCAGCAAATGCACCCCTGCATGCACTGCTCCAGTGCAGGGAGCAGCAAATGCACCCCTGCATGCACTGCTCGGTGCAGGGAGCAGCAAATGCATTTCCAGCTTCTTGTCCTAAGTGACCCACTTGGCTTTGAGCTGTAATAAATGACCAAAGCATTCAAGGGAGAGATGGATTGGTTTCAGATTTGCATTTTTATCCTTCCCACTGCAAATTGCCCCTCCAGGAGGAGGTCCTGGCCCCCACCTCCCCCTTGTAGCTGCCCTTTCCCTGCTGTTGCAGCACTGCTGCCTTTGACGGCACCTCTGAACGGACTTTTCTGAAGGGAGGGACAACGGAGCCGCAGCAATGGGAACATTTCCATTTCAAGCACCATCTCCTTTTTCCCCTCAGCACTTGTTATCTTCAAAGCACTGTACCAAACCCACTGAGGAACCCTCCCCAGCGCCCTGGGAAGTGTCACCTGGGACAGGTGAGACAGGAGAGCAGCAGGGAAATGGCCCAGCAGAGCCCAGGTGTGGGTGCGTGGCCGGGGCTGAGCAGGGCTCACACCCAACGGGGCCTCTCTCCGTTGCTCCTGACACCCTTCACCCCGACAGCTGGGCACGGAGAGCGCGTCAGGCTTTGTTCAGCACCACGCACTGCCCGGGGCTGGGACTGTGCCCTTTGGGAGCAGGTGCCCTGCCCTGGGGCTGCTCCAGCCCAGGTGCTCTCCGGCTCCTTTTCCAAGGGAACCCCACACCCTGTGCCCTCACAGGCACCCCCAGTCCCCGTGGCTGCTGCCAGCCCATCAGCAGGGGACACTGGCCCGGGGCTGGCCTGGGGACACTGGCCTGGGGGACACTGACCCAGGGCTGGCCTGGGGACACTGACCCGGGGGACACTGACCTGGGGGACACTGGCCCAGGGCTGGCCTGGGGGACACTGACCCGAGGGACACTGACCCGGGGCTGGCCTGGGGGACACTGGCCTGGGGGACACTGACCTGGGGGACACTGACCTGGGGGACACTGGCCCGGGGCTGGCCTGGGGGACACTGACCTGGGGACACTGACCTGGGGGACACTGACCCAGGGCTGCAGAGCCAGGCTGGCCCCGGGATGCTCCTTCCTGCAGACACTGCTGTCAGCACGGTGTCAGCTTGCCTGTCCAAGGGGTTTCTTTTGCAGAATTAGCCCCCACTCCTCCTCTCTCCTGTAACCGAAGCCTGTAAGTGGCACCTGGATGATTAAACCTGTGTGGTTGCAGGCAGAGCTGTGCCTGGAGCTGCTTCAGGCCTGAGATTTCACCACACACTTCCAGTGTGGCACAAGGAAGTCATGTGGGCATTGTGATTATTTTCTTCCTCATAGTTTATCTTATATCTGTCATTTTTATCATCTGACTTCTTTATTCAACCCCTTTTCTTCCTCCATTCCTCAGTTCTCTTCCTTGTTGGTTTTTTATGGGTTTTTTCCCTCCTCCTTTTTTTACCTCCAGGCTTTCCTAGCAGAACTGAGGTCTGCAGCTGGTTTGGCTTTATTTCTTCTCCTCGTTCCCCTTCTCCACACCCTGCACTTCCAGTCTCTGGGGGTGTCTATCCACGGAGCACACAGTGCGTGCAAAGTGCCCCAGATCTGATGGCACCTGAGTCCCTCTGGGTGTTTTTCCCTGCAGGAAGGGCCAGACCTGGGCTCCAGCTCCAGCCTGGTGACCCAGCAGCAGCTGCAGGGAGAGGCCCCATTCCCACATGCTCAGAGGAGGCTCCTGCATTGTCACAGCCACCCCCAGCTCCTATCTGCAGGGAATCATTCCACGCTGCCACACAAACGAGCAGCAATCAGAGCTCTCCAGGGCAGTGCCTGGCACAGCCCCGGGCTGGCTCTGAGCCCTGTCCCCGTGGCACAGCCCAGCCCCAGCTCAGCTGCTCGGGGAAGGTCAGCAGTGCTGTCCTCACCCACACCAGGGGCTCTGTCTGGCAGGAAAGCCAAGTGCTGAATCATCAGGTTTGCCAAGATCACTGAGGGACGGCGACATTCCCTCCTGCCCAGAGCAAACTCACTGGGACAGGGCCTGGAGCAGGCCTAGAAACCAACCTGAGGAGGTCAGTGCTAAGAGCAGGCTGGGCTACAAGGCAGAAAAGGCTCCCCTATGTCATAATCTCATGCAAATCTCCCATACCTCAGTGATTTCTCATGGGCAGCTCCTCACAGCACTGACTCCTTTTTCTTCTTCACAGCACAGCCAACAAACTCCAGCTCTCTCCTCCCACCCAGCCAACCCACTCTTTTTAGCACTCTCCTTCTCACTGGACACAGCTGTGGCCTATTAAGGGCAGGCCCATTCCTAATCTTTGGTGATTAGTACAGCTGCACCTCCTCAGGTGTGAGACTGCCTTCTGCATTATCTTTATTTCCTTACATTCTGTCCCTCCACACCCCTCCACACCTAGGAACAGCCAGGGGTAACGGGGGAGCTTTCCCAGCGCACTCCTTTGCATGACTCCATTATAAATCCTGCTCCTGAACAGCTCCCAGAGCACCTCCTGCCTCTCCCCTCTGCCATCACTCACCACAGCTCTGCTTTTAAGCTCTCAGAGCAGCCTCCCAGCTCGTGTTTGCTAAGCTGATGCCTCCTCTGCTCCAAGGAGTGCCATCCCTGCAAATTATTGCAGTAATAAAGGCACTGGCTGTGCCACATTTGCTCTCTGTTATAAAGCACAGCCTTTCGAGTCCAACTCCGCGGGGACAGCAGGGAAAGGTGAGGAGCTGTGCAGCAGGAGCTGAGCCCTGATTAAGGAGCAGACACAGCTCCCCCCTCTCCAGCACCGCAGGCTTAGGTCTTGATTTTCAGCAATCAAATCTTGTTCCCTGTTCACTGATTCCCCTCACTCCAAACACACACAGCGCTCCCAATCATTCACTGTTCTCTGACACGTTTAAAATCCTTATCTCCAAACCCCAGCCCCACGTTCCAGCACTTCCCCTCTCGGGGCTCCTTTCTTCCTTTGCAAGGGACTCCTTTCAACGCTGCAGCCTCATTAGGGAGAGCCTGAATCGGCTGCAGCTGGAAGCACCTTGCTGCTCTGGCCCAAATACTCTCAGAGATTGAACTTGAAAGCTTTCTGTGAGGGGTTTGATGGGACAGGTGAGCACAGCACCTGGCACGGCAGGATTGACTCACAGACAGGAGAACACCGGTTCGGTGGCAGCTGACTGCAGCTCGGGGCTGCACAGCCCCAGCAATGTTCCAGCGCTGCCACTGCCGGGTTATTTCAGGCACCACACACCCGGTAATTGACCTGTGAGTGTTCTCTCCACCCTGCTCTGACAAGGTGGGAACGATAATGAATTCATTTGCAGCCATAGCGGAAGGGGCTTTTGTCAGAGCTGGGCGTGAGCTCTGGCTCTGAGCAGAGCAGGATTCCAGCCTGGCTCTCCCCACCAGGAGGTGGCTGCACACAAGCACAGCAGCCCAGGTGCCAGGCCCTGCTCGTGTCACTCCCTTCATCACAGCCCCACCGCCCTTCGGGCTTTGCTCGAGTTATGGCAACCACTGACCTGATTTTGCAGCTCCTTCTGCTTTCTGATCCTCATTAAAAGAAAAGCACCAGGTGGAAAAAGAGGCCCAGGTAAGGGGTTGAGCATTTTTGACTTCACTTACTGAAGCACCAGGTGAGGAGCAGCCCAACCCAAGCTCCTAAACACAGCTATGCTAAAAAGCTTCCTAAACCATTCTGCAGATATTAGAAGCTGCCTCTTTGAGAGAAGAAAAATCCCTTGATAGGATTTGTGTGTAATTAGCTGGTTTATTCATTTAACAGGTCTAATTCAGAGATCAGCTAAGTGTGAAAAGTGCAGTGGGCTTCAAATTTGCCACAGAGTGCAACCAGCTCAGAGCGAGGCCTGGGGGAAGGACAAATGTGGGAGAGAGGAGGCCCTGGCCCAGAGCTGGGGCTGGTAAATTTGGTATTTATAGCAAAGCTCTTCTTAAGAGCAGCCTGACAAAGGAGATAAACCTCCTAAGGCAGCACAGTTGCCAGGTGCCCAGGGAAGGCTGTTTCCCCGTTATTGCCTCACCAGAACTGAGAATATTCTTTAGGGTAGCAGGTGACAGGTGCCCTTCAGCAGCACTGGCTGTGCCAGCCCCAGGGGGAGGATTTAAACATTAAAAATCAGAATTGGTTTGTGCGAGTGCGGTGCAAGGCCCGGCGCGCCCACCGGGGGGCAGCACCGGGCACGGCAGGACTCATTAACAGAATCGGAAATTAACGATTTTCCTACTAATCTGACACTACGGAAAAAAAGCAGCAAGAACCGGCTCAGACATCCTCTCGCTCCGTTGTGTAATGATTTGTTTTTTCCTGTCTGGGAATGGGCTGAGGTCACAACTCTGCTCCCTGCCCTCACAGCAACAGAACCACCGTGGGGACAGAGACACCCCAAAAACCTCTCACCAAACCCCAGGAAAAAGGGCAAGAGGAGCCTCAAGGTCCCTTCCAACACAAACCATTCCATGAGTCCACGATGCACAGCTGGGAATCCCTGCTCCCCACACTCCTCCAAATACCTGCAAGCCACACACATTGTTGGGTTGTTTGATGCTTTTATTTCTCACATGTAAAAACACTACTGTCTCTGTCTGCAGGTACCTCTTGCTGCACTGCAAATCACACGGCTCCAAACGGTGAAGATGAGACAGAGAAGGGAACTAAAGTGTTTATGCCCAGAATCACAATGTCATGACCCCCGGGGGTGTTAAATACACAGAGCACCCCCTGGGACTGTTCTACAGAAGCAGCAGAGCATTACAATTAACAGACCAGAGTTGGTGAAAACACTGGGTGAAGGGATCATCTAGAGGATAAGAGGACCTGCAGACTGGTCTTTTCCTTCAGCTGCCCTTATCTTTCTAGTACAGGTAATTGTGATCTAAGTCGATATCTAGTGCTGAACCAGAACAGAGGGGACTCTTCCACACTTAGTTGACACGAGGGTTCCTGAAGTTCCTCCCAGCAAAGCGAGCCTTGCTGCCGAGCTCCTCCTCAATTCTGGGGAAGGACAGAGAGCACTGGGTGTCAGCAGGCAGCACAGAACCCCAGCACTAGCACAGGCCTCACACTGAACAGCTGGCACACCTGGTACTGAAACACCTGGTCCTAAACCACCTGATCCATGTGCCACTGAAACTCCTGACCCACCTGGAGGTCCCACAGCACCAAGGCAGCTCCCAGCAAGCCCCTGCACAGTGGGCAGTGCCACACACCTGACACAACCCAAATGTCTGAGATGCTTGCCAAGAGAGGTGCCCCGTGCAGAGGACAAAGTCTCAGTCCAGCACCACAGGATGCTTGGTGTGACCTGTTCTGGACCTCCCCCACCCAGCTCCTCCTGTGCCACGTGCTGCAGGTGTTTCTGAGGGGCAGAGCCCAGCACCAGCAGTGCCCTTCCCCAGCCCAGGCTCACCTCAGCAGCTGGTTGTACTTGGCCAGACGCTCGGATCGGCACGGGGCACCGGTTTTGATCTGAGGGAAATCACCAAGTTAGTGAAGAACTCCAAGTGCCAACACAAAACTTGCTCAGGGTAATGAGCATCACCACCAGCTCTGCTTGGGCACCGGGCTCAGTGTCTGCCCAAGCAAACACAGCAGGTCCTGGGAGCAGCAGAGGTTGTGCATTTGCTATCAGCTGCAGGACCAGGAAAGCCCAGTGCAGCCACTGGAGCCGAGACCTTTGACATTGCTGATTAAAGGTGAGTTTGCAAAAGATAAGGTGTTCCCTTGTCACAGTCCATTAACAAATCAGCTCCCTGCAAACAGACACAGCAAACCTGCACCCCTGGAGGCAGTGCATGCACCATGGCTTTGGCTTCACCCCCAAATTATCCCATCAAGCAGAGCCAGACTGCAGCAGCTGCAGACACCAACCTGGCCAGTGCAGAGACCCACTACCAGGTCAGCAATGAAGGTGTCTTCTGTCTCTCCAGAGCGGTGGCTCACCATCACACCCCAGCCATTGGACTGGGCCAGCTTGCAGCTGCAAAGGACAAGAGAAGCAGCTCAGAGCATGCCCTGTGCCCAGCAGCCAAGGGGCAGCACAGGGCTCCATCTGCCCCTCCATCTGCCCCAGGTACAGCCAGCCCCATGCCCTGTGCCCAGCAGCCAAGGGGCAGCACAGGGCTCTGCTCTGCCCCTCCATCTGCCCCAGGTACAGCCAGCCCCATGCCCTGTGCCCAGCAGCCAAGGGGCAGCACAGGGCTCCATCTGCCCCTCCATCTGCCCCAGGTACAGCCAGCCCCATGCCCTGTGCCCAGGAGCCAAGGGGCAGCACAGGGCTCCATCTGCCCCTCCATCTGCCCCAGGTACAGCCAGCCCCATGCCCTGTGCCCAGCAGCAGCACAGGGCTCTGCTCTGCCCCTCCATCTGCCCCAGGTACAGCCAGCCCACCCTGGGGAGAGCCCCATGCCCTGTGCCCAGAAGCCAAGGGGCAGCACAGGGCTCCATCTGCCCCTCCATCTGCCCCAGGTACAGCCAGCCCCATGCCCTGTGCCCAGCAGCCAAGGGGCAGCACAGGGCTCTGCCCCTCCATCTGCCCCATGCCCTGTGCCCAGCAGCCAAGGGGCAGCACAGGGCTTTGCTCTGCCCCTCCATCTGCCCCAGGTACAGCCAGCCCACCCTGGCCCAGCCCAGAGGGCAGCACTTACGCCTGCAGGGACTCTGTCACGGAGCCAATCTGGTTGACCTTGAGGAGCAGGCAGTTGCAGGCCTTCTCATCCACGGCCTTGGCAATTCTCTTTGGGTTGGTCACAGTCAGATCATCACCAACCACCTGGATGTTGACGCTGCCAGTGAACTTCTTCCAGGCACCCCAGTCATCCTGGTCAAAGGGGTCTTCAATGGACACCACTGCAGAGGGACACAGCAGCTTTAGGACAACGCCAGCACCAAGGTCCTGTTTGGATGAGTGGCACCAAAGTGCTGCAGGCATGTGCCACCCACTTCCCAGAACATTGCTGAGACCCTGAGAGAGGCACGAGCTCTCAGTCTCTCCTGTAAGAGGGGCTGCACACCAACTCCCTCCTTCAGCAATCAACCCTGACTCACAACTCCCACTGATGAGCAACTCACCAGGGTAGTTCTTGACAAAGCCCTTGTAGAGGTCAGCCAGCTGGTCAGGAGTGATGTATCTGCTGGGGTCATCAGGGGATTTGAAGTCCAGGTCGTACTTGCCATCCCTGTAGAACTCTGAGGCAGCCACGTCCATGCCAATGACCACCTTGTCAGTGTAGCCAGCCTTGGCAATGGCTGTCTTCAGCAGCTCCAGAGCTGTAACACAGACAGAGCAGGGGCTGAGGGCCTGCAGGATCCCAACAGCAGCACACCCACAGGGCAAACAAACCATCTCCATCACCCCTTCAGGAAGCCCAAAGGAAAGGGTTCTTAAATTCTCCCACTTCTGAACCGACTGGAACAAGATATTACTTTAATACTGCTTTTAGCTTGTAATACCCTTGAGACACCATTATGGGATTCCTAATCTCTTCAGGCAGGACTACATGTCAGCCCAGAAAGCTTAATACTAGATGATTCCACATCCTCTGTCAACTTTATGCATGTGGGCAGGAAGCAGTGCCTGCACTCTAATCCCCTTTAGCTGCAGAGCAGGTGTTGACCATGCAAGTGCTGAGCATCCAAAGCCTGGCAGCAGGGAGACAGGGCCTCCTCTGCACAGGAGACTCCCCTGGGCATCCACCTGCTCCCCACGTGCACTTTTACCTGCACAGAGGGGACAGAACCACTCAGCAGAAGTCTCTGGATGCTGCCCACTGTGCTGCTGTTGGCAGAGTCCCAATGACCCCAATGAGTTGCAGGGGAGCAGCTGGGCTGCTTGCAGCAGGAAGCTTAGATCAAGTGTTTTCTTTTGTTGTTGGGTTGGCTTTTTGTTTGGGTTCTTTTTGTGTGGGTTTGGTTGTGTTTTGTAAGATGCTAATGTAGCACAAACTGCAAAAGCAGCTGCAGCCAGCAACAAAAATTCTTTGGAATGTAATTGTCATTCAAGGTCATCTTCCCTGATGTCTGCAAGGGCACAGACCCAGCAGAGCTGCATGTGACACTGGGACTCAGAAATGGCACAGCTCTGGTGCTGTCTCAGTGTGTTTAGAAAAGGCAGGGCACGTCACCAGTCCCCTCCACAATAACACAACCAACTGTAAAGCAAAAATCAACTGATCTGAGCCCATGTCCTACTGCCGGTGAGCAGCTCCACTTGTGGAGAGGCACAGAAAGCTCCTCCAGTGTTTGTACGAACAGATATTCTGCTTCCCACAGACAAACTGCCTCTCCCACAGGTTCCTGAACAGAACTGTTTGGCCATGGAAGCAGCAACTGCCTCAGCTTCCCAGGCAAGCCTCTGTGCCCTCCCACACACAGCCAGGCAGGGCACAAACTGTTTTCCCTCTGTCTGCAGAAAAACAACTCCACTGATATCTGAATGTTGACTTCTGGAACACTTGCAGTGCACACAAGTTCCCACACCACTTTTCAACTGCAAGGGCACAAGATTCCCTTAGGCTGCTACAGGAATGAGAGCAACGAGGCACTGAAGTAAAAACCATTCTGTCCAACCGCACAAACTGATATCCACGGGAATACCTAACCACATCAGCAGAGCACCTTAGGATGTCTGCCAGGGTAAGAAACAGAGTACAGACAAAGCAGGAAGTCCCACACCTTTGATCCTATTGATCCTGCCTGTCATTATATTGGCCAGACTATCAGTTCCACCTCCTCCCACACTCAGCTCATTCTCACCTTCTTTGTTTTCCAGGATGTTGGGGGCAAAGCCACCCTCATCCCCCACGTTGGTGGCATCCTTGCCATACTTCTCCTTGATGACGTTCTTGAGGTTGTGGTAGACCTCCGCCCCGACCCGCATGGCGTCCTTGAAGCTGTCAGCCCCCACGGGCAGGATCATGAACTCCTGCATGGCCAGCTTGTTGCCAGCGTGGGAGCCCCCGTTGATCACGTTGAAGGCCTTGGAGGAAGCAGGAAAGGCCAGGTTGGAACTGGTACCAGCCCTTACATCACTCTGCTCGTCCCTAGAGCCTCATCCAGGCTAAAGGCAGAGCCAGGCTGCCCCACCCAGGCACTTACAGGAACTGGCAGAATGACCTCCGGGTTTCCAGCAAGGTCGGCGATGTGCCGGTACAGGGGAACGCCCTTCTCAGCAGCACCAGCTTTGCACACAGCCAGGGACACACCCAGGATGGCATTAGCACCAAATTTAGCTGAAATAGGAAGAAATTGATTAGACAAGTGTCTTTATAAAGAGAGACTCAGCAATACCAGCCCATGGTTTGAATTATGGCAGTGCACAGCACAAGGCCATACACTGGCCGTTGGCTCTGGTAAATAGAACTCAATTGACTCATCTTTATCTTTTACCCCCTCAGTGCAACACAAAGCCCACTCACATTTGTTCTCAGTCCCATCCATTTCCAGCATCAGCTTGTCAATCTTTTCTTGTTCCACAACGTTCACATTCTGCAGAGAGAAGCAACCAAACTGTTGTTTGACACCAAGCACAGGCCCACAAACCCTCACCTACCCAGCATGGCACTGGACACTTCCCAAGGGCAGCTGCCAAGAGCTGACCTGACCAATTCCTGTCACTATCACACAGCAGCAGCCCAGGGCTCACAGCTGAGCTCACGTGCCATCACTTCACCCACTATCACTGAGTTCTGCACCAGCCTTTGTAGGCCAGGCTTGGTGCCCACAAAGCACAAAGGAATCTCATTCAAGCAGACTGTTCTAGATGCTCTCAGATTCCCCTCCAATGACCCTGCTTGGATAAAACCTGGCCCCTCCTCATCATTCAGGCACTCTCTGAAGCATAAATCAGTGTATCCCAGCTGCAGCCCTGCAGCTCCCAGGGCTGGAGTGTTTCTGCACACCACAACACCAGGCTGCTGGAGAAGGTTCCATTACGTGTTAGATGTGCACTCATTAAGTAAATTAAGTAAAACCATTGCTGTGGTCAGTTTGTTCACATGCACCCCAACACACAGGCTGACCCCCCCAGGTGCCACCCCACCAGAGGAAGGTTTGGACACTGCCTGGCTGTAGGAGATGTTAAGAGAAGACAGATTGCTCCTACCTTGCTAATCAGTGCAGGTGCAATCGTTTTATTGACGTGCTCAACAGCTTTTGAGACACCTGGAAGGAACAAGCAGATCAGACACTGGTCAACACACAGGTTATGCAGGGATTAGTAGGGGATCTGAGGAACATCCAGGAAAACCACCTCATGCTGCCCCAGCCCAAGCTGAGCTCATGGCCAGGTGTGAGCACAGAGGCCCTGGCTGGACTGGAGGGCACATGAGGGATGCATTGGCTAGGACTGGTCCAGGAGTGCCAGTTAGTGTGCCAGGCCATGCACTGGAGAGACTCATCCGAGTGCCAGGCTGCACTGGGAGCACATCCATTACCTGTGTGCACAGTGCCGTGGCCAGGAACTCGTTAACATATTTAACAGCTCTGGAGACACCTGGCAGAAGCCAAACAGACACCCCAGTCAAGGACAGGTGGAGACTCAGCCAACCCAAGGGATGCAGCAGAGGACACAGACAGGCAGCAGGAGCCTGGCACTGGGCACTGGGCCAGAGACAAAGGCTCAAAGAGCAGAGGAAGCTGTGCAAGGCTGTGTTTGGGCTCCAACCCAGGTCTCTGTAACTCTGCCAGCCCAAACCTCAAGGGCCTGAACATCAGCATTTAGGGAGGTTTTAGGATGAGCTCTCCTACCAACTCACAGAATCCAGGAGTAAGGGGAGGGAAAAGGTTTCCCCAGCAGTTACACAGGCAGCATCAGGCACTTCACTACCTGACACTATTTTGTAACACTGCTATAACATCACTTTATTTGCTGTGTAGTGTCTAAAGACTTCCAAAAACCTAAGCTTCAGAATGATGAATGCTATTTGACTGCATCCTAAACAATATTAATTGCTTTTCCAAATGGTCTAAGTCTGCAGACTTCTATTACAAAAGGCCTAGCAGCTATCTGCAACTCTTCCCATTTGATAATTATTTCTTCATAACTCGTGTTATTTCCCAGCTGACAAAGCCCTTCAGCTACAGCCTGTTAACCACAGTCTAATTAAATGCCATTAAGAACTGCCCACAGGATCAGACTTAACAGGCCTAAGCACACACACATTTAGCACAGTGAGGTAAATACACATTTATTCTTTGCAAGAAAAGTGCCCTGGGTAAACAGCACAAGAGCCTCAGGTTTTTGGGACATTCAGTCATCCAGGCATTTATTCTCTGTTAAGGCATTAACAGCCATGAATCTTCTAAGACAAGGCTCTCCAAGTTCAATTCAGCTCTCCACTTTAATTGTTTCTTCTTAATAGGCAAAAGATATTTCAGCTTCTTTTCACCTGACTGGCAGGTCAGCAGAGCTGCACATTCAATGGACAGAGCTGGCACAAAACCTCAGGTTCAGGATTCAACATGCTGGGAGATCTAAGGAGCCTGCAGTCTCAGAGCTGACAGATTTAAGGGCTCTGGGAAAATTTGATCTATGAAAAGCCCTTGTGACTAACAGCAGGATGACTGAGGCTTTTGGAGCTGGCAGTTCAGATGCCCTGACCACAGTGGTAAAGCCCTCTGCACTGTGCCACGCACCAACACACAGCACAAGGGGAGCAGGGTAACAAAGCACACCTGGACACCCTGTACCAGGGACAGTCACCTGCCTGGGTGTGCCCAGCTCCATGCAGGTGCCCTGCCCTGCAGCACGAGGCAGCTGCACTGCTGGAGCAGCCACCCTGCAGGCCATGCCCAGCAAACCAACCCTGCCCCCTCTGCTTTGCCTCTGCCCAGCTCAGCCCACGCCTGACAGGAGCTGCTGTCTGTCCGTCCCGCCCAGCTGCCAGGCCTTGCGCAGGACAGACAGCGGGACAGGAGCCCAGCAGTGCCAGTGCCTGTCCCGGGGCACTCGGGGTGCCCAGCCCCAGCTGTACCTTTGCCCATGTAGCGTGTCTTGTCATTGTCACGGAGCTCCAGAGCCTCGTAGATTCCAGTGGAGGCACCGCTGGGAACGGCAGCTCTGAACAGACCTGTCCACAACAGGAAAAACACCTTGGCACACTCAAACACCAACCATCCCCCAGGCAGCCAGCATCCCAGCCCTGCAAACCACACCTCTGCTCACATACAGTGATCCCACAAGGGCTTTCTGCTCGTGACAGCATCTCCCTCACGCTCACTGACCAATAGCAAACTGACTCCTCCTCTTCCACTGGCATGTCAAGAGTTAAGGAAGGCCTCCATTCCCCTTCCAAAAAGGATAGCTTCATTCACTGGATCTGCTTTTGAGCTCAGGCAAGGCAAGCTCTTAAATTCTTCTAGGATATGGCATAAAAGGGACAATTAGGAGACCTATTTTGTTAACAGGAGTTCTGAGCTCTTCTGGCAACAGCAGAGCCACCCAGACAGCCCATTCCTCCAGCCAAGGATGCTGAACTCGGAGCCAATCTGCACTCTGGAGCCTGCTCTGCCTGGGGTTCAAGGTGCCAACTTCAGCCTCCAGCCTCTCCCTTATCCCACTAAATCAAAGAGCTTAGTGGGGGCAGTCTCATTAAATGACTGCATTAATCTTTTGAGGCAGAAAGATCAGCTCTTTAGTCACTGTATTACAGCCATTGTGTTTGCTCATTCCACCAAATCACATTGGTATGAGCTTGCACAATGCTTTTGTCAGATCCTATCAGATGTGGGATGAACAGCTAACAAACCAAGGGAAAGTCCTACAATAATTAAAAATATAAGATGTTACATGTGAAAGCCCAATTAGGCATGTTCTTCAGTCATGCCTGAGTACTTGGGCAGAGGAGAAACCATTACCCAAAATTCAGCTGAGCAGCAGAAGACTGTCATTACAGAAAGCCACTGCAGACAAATTGAGAATTAAACTTCAGTGTACTCATACAGAGTGTGGGGAGCACTGACAAGCAGGGCCATCAGCAGCTGCTCGAGAGCACAGTTTCCAGGTGCTGTCCCAGTTTATGCTGGGGCAGGGGAAGGAGGGCAGGTTTGGAACAGCTCTCCCACAGTTTGGGCTGCAAGAAGCAGCACCCTCCAAAAAACCCTGCACTGCCCAGGCCAGGAACTCAAGCTCAGCAAACTCATCCAACAGAATGAGGCAGAGGCTTTTTCTGCAAGGCTCACAGCAAGTTCCAACAAGTTTTATGTGTGGAGGAAGAATTCAGCACAGCTCCACTGCTAGAACAGAACTGGCTGTACACTTCTGCTGCTCAGGTTCTATCAGCTCTAAGCCAGGGATGAACAGCTGCAGCTGAGGACTCACCTTTGTTGGTGTACAGGTCTACCTCAACAGTGGGGTTGCCACGGGAGTCAAAGATTTCACGGGCATGGATCTTGGTGATAGACATCTTTAGTACCTGAAAAAGGAGCCTACAGTTACTCACTGAATGGTTTGGGTAGGAAGGGACCATAAAGCTGAATCCATCCCATGCCCTGCCATGAGCAGGGACACTTCCCACCAGACCAGGTTTGCTGGATGAGCCTCATCCAGCCTGGCCTGGAACATTCTCAGGGATACGGCAGCCACAGCTTCTCTGGGAAAGCTCTTCCAGTGTCCCATGACTTTTATTATTAAAAAAAAAAAAAAAATCACTTCCTCATGTGCAAGGGACAATCTCTTGATGATTCCAAATGACTTGAAGTGCATCATCAGACCCTAGACAGCAGCAGGAGCAGATGACAAATCTAAAGGAACTTCACCTCATCATGTCAGAGCAGCGAAGAGCTCCCAAAACAGCAGCTCTCTGCTATCAGTTCAGAGTTCTTTTGGATAAGAGACGCGAGTGCAACAGCTCTCAGCATGCACAGAGC
Source organism: Ammospiza nelsoni (assembly GCF_027579445.1). Taxonomy (NCBI): domain Eukaryota; kingdom Metazoa; phylum Chordata; class Aves; order Passeriformes; family Passerellidae; genus Ammospiza; species Ammospiza nelsoni. The sequence goes on from NC_080654.1 coordinate 749,376, forward strand.
TCTTAGCATGCACAGCAGCTGCTCAGAGCCAAACAGAACCCATGACCAAAGAGAAGCAGCCACAGCTCTCGTTAAAAACTTGCATTAATAGTTACACCCTGTTGAGCATTTACAGGAATAGTTTTTCCTCTTAACTTTTCATCTTAAAAGGAATAAAAATCTCCCATGTCCTTTGAATACTTCCTTTCTCCCTTCTCACATTTACCCACTTCAGAAAACTGCAGTAAGGGAATTCTTACATAAGCCCAGCTACATTTTAAAAACCAAGTCATACACATGCCTGTAAGCCACTGACTGGCACCAAACCCAGCCCATCTGCACAGAAGAAAGCTCAGCCTCAGAAGCAGAACTATCTGGAAGCTGGTTTTTTGGCAAGCCAGTGTGGGTGGCAACCCTGTTTACAGAAATGGTGATGAATCCTTCCACAGTTAGTGCAGAGTTAGAAAAACATGACCTTAGCAATGCTGCTGGTTCCCAGTCTGAGTGAGGGGGTGGCTGCACACCCTGCCCTCCCCAGGTCACAGGCACAGGCAGCCTTTGCTCCCCGTGTCCCTTCCAGCTGTCCTGCCCCTGCACGCTGTCTAAGATTTCAGCCAGACCCCCACACTGACACTCGATAGCACTAAAATGTGAAACAAGACAGCTTCTTCAGGCTGACCTTCATGCTGCCACTACCTAGCTTCAATCAGGGAACACACGAGCTAGAAATAAATCCCTGCAAGGCTCTGCTTATCAGTCCCACCCACACCCACACTCAGCTCTGCAGATGCACTGAGCAATGGCTAACAGGAAGATTGTCCCCTTATCCAAAAAGGGCTTCCAGAGTTTATCAGGCTGGCACCTGCTAAACCTTACTTTCATTTTCAGAACCTTGGCTTCGCCACAGAACTTGAGGGGGCTCATTCTTTGAGAGCACAGCCAGTCCCCAGGACCCCCCAGAGCAGTGCTGGAGCTGCTTGCTGACCTTCAGGAACACACACTGCAAGAACTGCCACTGGAAATGCCAGCTCAGACATTACTCAAGCTTCCTTGACAAAGGACCACAAGTCCCTCCCTTCTCTGCAGAAAGAGGCATTTCACAGCACGGCATCACCCCAGAAATCCTTCCCTGCTCCTTCTGCAAACTCCCCACTCCTGTGCTCAAGAAACAAGTCTCCCTTTGAGCTATAAAATAAAACTGATGCTGTTTAGCTCACCACAGTAGAATCAGTGAACTCACCTAGAACACAAGGGTCAGCCCCTGTGTGCCCAGGTCCAACCCCAGAAATGCTGACTGCAGGCAGAGAGGTCACAGCAGCACTGCCTGCCCAGACCTTTGTCCTCTCCAAACACGCAAACACCCGGTGGCATTTAACGAGCACACTGCCTTAAACCTTTTTTTGCAGCATAATCTGCTGACAAGGTCACTGTCTCCCTTCAGGGGAAGGCACACACTCCAGCTTGCCTGGCCTGCTCCAAGGGTAAGTTACAACCCCTGCCAGCTCTGAGGACCTTCTTCACTAGCAGCTCAAGTCTAAGAAATCACCACTTATTCCTCACCTGACCCTGCACAGGGAATGCAGTACTCTTAACTGGAGATTACTCCAACTGAAAATTATTTCAATTAAATCAAAATATATTTTCTTTATAGCCAACCCTACCACCAAACCTTGTCCTTGTGTGCTGTCTTGCAGCCAGTCTTCTCTAAAATCAATATGGGGTTAAGGCTGAGCACTGCAAACTGAATGGAGACTTAAAAAGCAACACTAAAGTTTAGCCATAGAAATAACCGCCCTAGTGAGTGTCCAATTACAGGCCTGCCACATTTATCAGTGGAAGCCTCTCCTGACACTTAAAGGTCCTCATGACCCCAACTCTCATACCACCAGTGATCTGAAAAAAGCCGAGACCTTTCAGTGCACTCTATCAGATCCCAACGTATTAATTCCCCCTGCCAAAGCACTCCTAGAAACCGGACAAATGGGCACATTCCATCCCTGCTCCTCTGCACTGCACGGGGTGCTAATGCACCTCTACAACATGATCCAACGGGTTCTAAAGGATGCCTGGCAGGGAGCAAATCACAGACACGTCCAACCACTTTCTCTCTCTGTGTTTGGTAAGATGGAGGCCTGAAACTGCGTTGGCTCATCTCCTGTGGGTTTGCATGACAAACTTCAGTACTTCCTGCCAGGCCCGGCGAGCCATGGCCCTAGCCTGTGACTCAGCAGGCGAGTAACGGAGCAGGAGAGCTCAGGATCCTCTCTGGCAGCGCTGCACGAGGTGAGATGGTCACAACAGCAGCTCCTTATTCACACCTGCACATCCAGGTGCTTCCCCCCCACCAGCGCTGCCCGGGGACAACCAGCACTTAAATACCCCAATAGACCTCAGGCACAGACGCATTGCTAGCACACGTTAAATATTTGAGATGGGAAGCTGAAGGACATCCACTAAAGAGGGGAAGGTCCAAATCACCTCACGCAATCCGAGAGCGACTGTTAATGATTAAAAGGAAAAGGTTAAACTCTGCGTTTGAGGATGCCTTGACCCACCATATCCCCCTGATTCTGCCCCCGCCCTGACCCCCCATACCCCCCGTTTTATACCCCCACCCCCGCACACTGCCGTGGCTCAGTCCCCCCCTCCCCGCCGGTGCTGCGGGAACACACAGCGGCCTGCACCCCCTGGGGACCACCGAGCCTCGGCCCGGCCCTCCGCCACGCGGCCGCTCCCCGGAGAAGGGAAGAGCGGCCTCCGGGCCCGCGGGGCGCTGCGGCCGCCGCACTCACCGCTGTGCCGGCAGTCCCGCTCCGCAGCCGCTCCGCTATCGCCGCCCCGGCTCTGACTGAGACCCAACGGCTCCGTGCCCGCCCGCCTATAGCCGCCCTCGCGCACAGGGCCCGCCCCCCGGCCGCGCCCATTGGCCAGCGCCGTCCCCCGCCGCGCCCCGATTGGCTGAGGCCGCCTCGCGCCAGCGGCGGGCTCGCGTGCGTGCGCTACGTGCGGCCGGGCCGGGGCCTCGTGGAAAATCCCCGTGCGAGGGGGCGGGGCCGGCGCGGCGCATGCGGGTGGGGGGAGCGGGCGGGACCATGTGGGCAGTGCGGGGGGAGCCGTGAGGGACGGGCATGGCGGCCTGGGCTGGGGATGGACGCTGGGCATCAGCCACACTGGGCATCAGCCGGGTCCGAAACCTGCCGTGGGCAGCCGCATCTGCCACTGCCGCAGCTGAGGGCCAGGCATGGCGTGAGGAGACTGACACTGGGCATCCACATCTGCCACTGCCCCAGCTTGCTCCAAACCCCGTCCATCCCTGCATGCTTTCAGAGTTATCCTCCATCCAAAGTGCCCTGTGCCAGAGCCTCAGCACCCTCACAGGGAATTTGTTCCTAATCTCCGATCTAAAACTGCCCTCTGTCAGGTTGAACCCATTCTCCTTGTGCTGTCACTGCTCACGCTTGTAGGCAGTCCCTCCCCACCACTCCTCTGGGTTCCCCTCAGGCACTGAAGGACGTGAGGAGGCTGCCCAGGGCTTCTCTCCAGGTAGAACAATCCCAATTCCCTCAGCCTTGCCTCACACTTGTGCCCAGTTCTGGGCTCTTCAGAGCAAGAAAGGCAAGGAGAGAGTCTGGTGTTGGCCAAAAATTTGGGGCTGGAGCATCTCCCTGGTGAGGAGAGATGGCAGGGCTGGGCCTGGGTAGTCCCAGGGAGACCTGGAAACAGGAAGGCTGGAACGGATGTGTGTGTTTGTAATAGTTCCAGGGAAAGGCTAATTACAAACGCAATAAATACTCACTCTGATTTTGAAGTGAATAACCATCACACTTCCTGGGGCAGGGGGACAAGGAGCATTGATGGTGGCTGTGACACCCCACAGCAGTGTGCCAGCAGGAACACAAACTTTGCCCAGTGTTCTGGGATCGTGGAAGGCGTCCCTGCCTGTGTCAGGGCTGGGATGGGTTGAGCTTTCAGGTCCCAGCAAGCCAAGCCATTCTGTGTTCCATTGTGAGGATGTGGCAGTGCCCAGTTCACCCTGACTGCCCCAACAAAGCCATTTTATTGCTCACAGATCAGTGAAATTTGTGCTCCTCAGCCCTGCCCTGCCCTGCCAGCCTGTGCTTGATGTACCTTCTGGGCACATTTTTCTTTTCTTCCTGAGAACATCCCCTCGGGACAAGCTTAAAGTCTAATAAAGAGCAAAGGAAGTCAGCTGGACTGAGCTGGGCTGAGGCATTGCAAGTGCCCTCAGACCTGCTGTGACCCCGGCTGGGACAGCAGAGGGACGAGCCCTGTGCCAGCCAGGCTGGTTTGTGGCAGTGCCCTGTGTCCCCTGTGCCCGCTGTGTGTGGGGTTTGTCCCTTCCCTGCACATCCCTGTGGCTGCACAGCCACCAATCAGGGCGGAATGATGCTGGGGTCTACCCAGCTGAGATAAGGCACTGTTGGGCAGGAAAAGCCCTTGGAATTAAACTGGTAGATTTTTTTGAAGTGCCAGCCACTCCAAAACACATTGTACCCCTTATAATACTATTGTACCCCTTAGCAGCCCTGGCTTGTCCTGCAGCCTCACCCTTCCTGGTGTGAGGGCACATTCCCTGTAAAAACACATTCCAGATGCTGGAAATCCTAAAGCTGCATTTTTATGCTGCATTTTAACTGCTGGATTACAGATGCTTCACCATCTTCGCCTTTATTGCCATGCAGGAAAATCACACAGAGGTGTCGAGTCTCGTAATGAGCTAAGGAAAATGGAGCACAAGAAAGCCTGAGGCTGAGGGAAATTAAACATTGTGGTAGACAGCAAAGGCTGATGCTGAAGTACAGCAGGGTGCTCTTTGGGGACAAAACGTTTTCTGAAAGGTCATAATGGGCCTGGTGGGGAGCAGAGGTGGGGTTTAAAGCAAACCCCCCTGCCTAGAGCACTGAGCTCTAGCTCAGAACCCCTCAGAGGGGTTTAGGACTTGTCCCCTGCCTCACCCTCCTTCCCCTGTGGGCGCAGAGGCAGCACAAAGCAGATTTCCTGCGCTGGAGCCTGCATTCCCCATGCCAGCAGGAGGCACAGCTGGGGACACCGGGGCTGCAGGCACCCACGAGCACAAGCCTGGCACTGTTCAGGTGTTGGTATAATTTTTTTCCTGGATCAGCAGATTTAAACTGGCGCTGTGCCATGCATGTTAAAATTAAACTCAGAGCTGGTATTAAAAGTGCTGCTGCTCAGTCGTATATCCTGCCTGATTTTTCTTTTTTTGTCTCACTTTAAAGAGCATCCCCAAGGCTATGAGGTTTCTAGGAAGCAGGAGTTTCTTTGGGAATCCAAGCTTGTTACCAAATTTTTATCAAATATTCAGTACACACTTAAAATATTTCATGGCTTGGAAGGGGCCTGTAGGGTTAATGGGGTGGACACTGGGGACAGAGTTTGGGGACACATAGAGCCAGTGTTCCCAGCAGGAACACTAACACACCAGAGGGGAAAACCATGGCACAGACCTGGCTCTCAGGCACCCAGCAGCCAGAAATGGAGAAGGACCCCGAGGAGCAAAGTCCCTGCACTGCAAGGCCTCGCATTCCTTGTGCTTTGCAGGTAAAGTTGGAAGTGTGATAAATGCACATGTTTCGGAGCACAGAAGGCAGCCAGGGCAGCCTTTCCCAGTTCAGAGCAGTCGGGCAGGAGCCCTGGGAGCTCTGCAGTGTGAAATCACTGCTCCAGGCAGCCGAGGGTGCCGAGGCAGAGCAGAACCACCACAGATCAGGACTTGTTTGCGACGCATCCAAGTGCTAATAACCACCAGCAGTGCAGGGCACATTCCAGGGCGTGAGCTTTCAGAGCACCTTGAAAGCACTTCCTGCACGCTCTGGGCCTTCTCTTTCCCCCCAGTGCCTCCCAGAACACCTGAAGATGTGCCTGGGTGGCTGCGAGGGCACCTCCCTCCCCTGCTGCTTCCACTGCAGCCAGTGCCAGCCTGCTTGTGTTCTGAGCAGGTTCCTTGGGGAGGGCAGCTCTGCATCTCGGGGAGCTTTGCCCCTCACCTCAGCCCAGGTGGGATCTCCAGAGGGAAGCCACTGGATGCAGACGTGAGCACTCAGATCCCTGCTCTTCATCGACCCTGCAGAGCCCGGTGTTTTTAAGGAGCGTTCATTGCAAAGGTAATGGCAGAGTCTGACTGATGTTCTTTCTGGGTATCTATTACATGGTGGAATGACTGTTCAAGATGTTTTCTTCCAGGCATTCAGAGCCTCCTCTGACTTTACATCCTTCTCCCTCACTTTTCATCCCATTTTCTGCCGTGCCTTTGCCTCCCAGCTTCACCCTGCAGTGAGGCACCTTTAGGCACATGAATAGTGAAATGGCTGGAGGTGACAGACCTCACGGCTTTCTTAATGCTCCTAACTCCCAGCACTTCCAGCTTGCTTAATGCTCTTAACTTCCATCTTCATTAGGCTGTCTTCTGCAGGGCTGTGGGAAGGGCTGTTAGTCCATGCTGGTTAGTGTGCTCTGTGCACTGTGGCTCCATCACCAGCCTCCCTGAGTACTCCAGGGCTGTGTGAGACACTCAGGAGCAGGCAGGATGCTCTTTCCTACTGGAAATGCTAACCTACATTTACAAGTGCCACATCCACTCTCAGGGCACGGGCAATGGCCATTTGGAAGGGAACCAGTGCATGAATCAGCGTGCTGATACCAAAGAGAACATTTCCCAGGAGCTGATGATCTGATATGGTGATTTGCAGGGAGACTGAAAGAACCAGCTGGACATTAATTGCCAGGAGTAGAGGATCCAAAGGCCACAGCTGCTTGCTGAAACCATGCTGAAACCACGCTGAAACCATGCTGAAACCATGCAGTAATCCTCTCTGTGGAGGCCAGAATGCAAGTCCTGCATTGCCTCTCTCAGGCAATGTCTGAGGCTCCTTGCTCAGCAGGGCCTTCCCCCTCTCTTTGAAATGTATTCCACTATAAAGGGGAAAGAAAGCTAGGAATTGATTTTTGGTGTTTAAGATTGGGGGCTTTTTGAATGATAACCTGAAAAAAAAAATAAATAAAGTAGTCCAAAAACAACTAATTTGTTTCCTTAATGGGTGCAAAATAGTTATGTAAAGCACAAGAGTTATCAAGCAGGATCCTCTTGCCACAGAACAGGTACAACACAGACAGTAGGATTTAAATTTCCTTCATGTTGTCTTCCTGCCTTAAAAATCAACCTCATTCTCATGGGAAACACTTCCAGCTCCCATTGTCACTCTGACTCCTCAGAGGGCCGTGGTGATGAGCTGCTGGGAGAGGGGGACTGTGGGCACTCTGCTCCTTCTGCAGGTCCCTGCAATGACCTTCCTGCAGACAAAACCACTGCAGGGCTGAGCAGGCAAACACTGGGCACTGATGAAGTTTAAGGTGGCATCTCCTTGTAGTCACATTTCTTCCATTCCACCGCTGCATTTCTTAATCCAAATCCACATCTGTGCTGCCTTCCCTGCCTTCCACATCTATCAGCAATGTTCTCTGATGTTTTCAGAAATTCTCTGAAGCTTTTCCCTCAGGCCAGGCCTCTGACAAAGGATCTCCTCCAAAGCAGCTCTGCTCCTGCTGGGATCTCTCAGCTCTCCCCATCCTTTCCTCTCTTTTTCCGCGGACATTTTTGCTCTGGGGAAAACAAGCGCAACCCATCCCTCAGGTGTGGCCTCCTCATCAGGTGCTGAGTGAGCTGCAGCACTCTGATCCCTTATCTCTCAGCTCCTTGCCTTGGGGCTGAAGGTCCTGCCCTGTGCTCCTGCAGCAGGTTCTCCACGGCCTGGAGAGCTGATTGCCATGCCTTTGGAGAGTGCTGTCCCCTGCACTTGTGGGATGGCTGCATTGCTCACCCCTGACCTGTGCAGGGGTTAATGCGTTCGTGCTTGTGCAGCATTTGAAGATGAAAAGTGCCGTGGAAGGGCTCTGTTATTGTTACCCCGTGTGGAGAGGTCTGTACCAGACCCAACCGTATTGTGTTTGGCCACTGGATGTCACAGCTGCTCAACACACAATGCAGAAAGGAAAAGTGCTTACCCAGCAGTGAGCAGCAGCACTTTCCAGAGCCCTTACTCGTTCTGTGCACTGGGTTTGTGTGTTTGCTCAGGGCCTTGGGGTCCGCTCCTTTGTTTGTGCGCTGCTAATGTCCATTTTCAGAGGGATGGAGCAGCACTTGTGCTTCCCCTGCCTGCCATAACCTGGGAGATGAGGAGCAAACTGAACATTTTCAGGGGAGCAGTGCAGGTAGGTATAAAGCACTGATTGCACCGTGAGCAGGTATTGGCACATGCTGCCAGGCTTCCTTGTCACTCAGCCATTCCTTCTCCGTCCCAGCCAGGGCACAGCACAGAGCCCTGGCATGATGGAAACCTTTCCCCAAGGCTCTCTCTCACACAGCTCCTCCATCCCCACACTCAGACCACGTTCCAGAGCTCCTCACACACAATGCAGTGGCAAATCTGGCCTCCCCCATCCTCATCCTGCCTTCACGCTTTGCTTTCCTCCAAAGTCTCAAGCAGAGATCCAGAACATGAAATCCCCTTTCAGCAAAGTCTGTAGAACAGCCCTAAAGAGACATCACAAGGGCTGTAATGACATTTCCTGGAAATGAAAATGAAGAGGGATTATTTGACCATGTTCTCTCCTTTTTATAGCATCACATTGTCCTTTTCTCCACCTTGGGGAAATGGCAGTGAAAGGCTGCTCCTGCCTGTGGTGCAGCGAGGTGATAACCACCCCAGAAGTGATGTGAACATTAAAAAGGGAAAACTATTTTAAGATAATCCAAGGGTTACAGCTATAACTAAGAGTAATTGGCTGAAACTGAGCAAAAGAAAATTTAGGTTGACAATGAAGTGCAGGTAGCTAATGCTGAGATCTGTTAGACCGTGAAATGGAATTCGCAGAGGAAACCTCTCTGCTTTCAAATGGGCAAATCCTGCCTTTAGGAGCACTGGTGTAGATCTCTGGTGTCTGTCTCTGACTGCCTCAAAGCCCATTTCTTCCACAAAGCTTCAGCAGAATCATAAAGGTGTCTGAATTTATATCAGAAGAAGGGAAGAAGGTGTCCCTGCCCATGGCAGAGGGTTAGACTAGATATTCTTTAAGGTCCCTTCCAAACCCAACCATTCTGATTCTATGATTAAATTTAGTCAAATACATCAAAATATTGTATAAGATGAAGGAGGTCTAAAGGGATTGTGTGAACTGGAGAAATGAATTCCAGCGCTTTTCTGCCTCTGTGATCTCTGTATGTACTTGAAAACCAGGGGCAAAAAGGGAACAAAAAAAAAGAGCCTGGACAAAATATCAAAGAAAAGAGGGCCAGTTTTGGAAATAAGATGTAGAAACATTACAGGAATTGTTGAATAAAAGAATCTCGTGTTTCAATCCGCACAGCTATTGTCAGCTTTCCTCATGGGTCTGGGCCTGCCAGCACTGGCTGATCTTTGCCTTTCATAAAGCCTGTGCAGGCTCTGGATGCCTTCACTCATCCAGCACAACCTCGGCAGAGAGAGCTCTGTTTGAAGAGGTTTCAGACTCACTCACAAAAACCTGAATGGCCTGATTGAAGGCACTCTGTCCATCTCACTTCAAACAGCCTGTTCCTGGTCAAATGTTTGCTGGGCTGGGGAGTGATGCAGCTCTCACTGCAAGCCCTGATGGAATTCCTGCTGATTCAGAGGCAGAGGAGTTAACCCTTTCAAGTTCTGGGTCAAAGGAGCACTGAGGTTTGAGCCAGCCACTTCAATGCCACATCAAGGTTTTAATGTGGCCACCAATTCTCAGAATGTCAGACTTGAGCTGAGCTTTAGGCCGGCGAGGACAGAGAGAATAGCCTGGGAGAAGCAGGATTTAAAAGATGGCAAAGAGTCAGGGGAAACTGTAGAGATAAAAGTGAAGAGCATGGAAGCCAACGATGTGGGATAAAAGGCTTATTTCCTACTGCAGTGGAGGCAGGAGGGGCAAGGCCGAGGTCTGTGTGAAACTTCCCTGCTGCTGGGAAGAAATCATGCCAAGAATATCCATGGCTGACACACACAACATATCCATGGCTGACACACACAACATCAGAATTTCTCACTGGCTGAATCTCGGGGCAGAGATGAGTCCTGCTCCAGTCTCCACCTGTGAGAGAACCCCCAGCTCACCTCAGGTGCTGCCATGCTGCCCAGGCACTTTGTCCATTCTTCTCTCCAGAAAATTATTATGGAGAAAATTATTCTCCTGAAATTGCATCCAGGCAGCAAAAGAGCTGACCAAGACAAGCCTCAGGCCAGCCAGGTTTAATACCATACACTAAAAAAGCCCCAGGAACCAGTAACCAGTGGTTGATGTGGGCAATACTAATACAGGAGGACTTCCATACCATTCAGCTCCTAGTTAGAAGCTCAATTTCCAAATATGTTTAAAGAACTTAATTGAAATTATTGTTCTGTCCTAACTCCAAAAGAAATTCATGCTTTGTGCAATTAGTAAATCCTTTCCACAGATTGCTGTGTCCTCACAGAATCACAGAATGGTTTGGGTTAGAAGGGACAATAATGACAAGAATTTGAGCTAACACAGATGTGGGGTTTGGGCTGAGCACCCACAGCCCCTGCTGATATCAATGAAATGTCACAAATGCTGAAAAAGCTCCATTAAAAATGAATTCCAGTGCAGCTCTCCAGTGCAGAGGTGATCCCCTGTGCCTGACTCTTCTTCACACCCTCCTGAGCTGCTGTGTGGAATCCTGAAGTGCAAAGAGGTATAAACCCTCAAGATTTCGCCCTCAGCTAATTTCAAAGCCTATTTACACAACTGGATACACAAGGATTAAGAAGTGCATTGCAGGGCAGGTTTGCTTGGTTTGGTCCTTACACAGTTCAGTGCAACCGTCAGAATAAATGACTTCTTCAGAGGAGAGAGGGAAAAAACACATTTGGTTAATCAGCTCAATATTACAGCAGTTCCCAAAGATTAAACATGCACTGCACAAACCAGCAACCCAGGAAAGGCCTTTTTACATTGACAATTCACTTGCAGAGAATAAGATTTTGAACAAAATACCTGTAACTTCTTCAGCGCAGAAACCTGACTTCCCATGGCACCTGTAGCTCACCTGTGCCTCTTACTGGTGAATTGCTGTTATTATTCATAGAATCACAGAATGAGCACGACTGCCTGTGCTGCAGAATCCTGGGGCATGTCCTGCCCAAACTGCCCCCCAAACTGCCACCCAAACTGCCCCAAACTGCCACACCAGGTCCTGCCTGTGTGCAGCTCAGCCTGACCCTCACCCCCAGACTCACCTCAGCTGCTGCCACCTTGCTGGGTGGCTGAAAATCACCTTGTTCCTGAAAATAATTGCCAATTTTATCACAAGTGGCAGGGACGCTGGGCACGGAGTGCTGAGATTTCACTGATCTGAGTTTTCTTGCCTCGTGGTTAATGTTGCTGCCTGTCACCTGAAACCAACAGCCCAGCTATGCTGCTTTTGTTGGAATCTCTAGTTCTTTTCCACAGAAGGTAAAAATTCCACTCCTGGGGAGATTTCTGCTCCCCTTTTGTTTTGAAACCGCGGGTTTAGGAGCTGGGAAGAAAGGGCTGCCAGCAGTGTCATTCCTGAGGGGGGAGGAGGATTTTCAAAGGGAATGGCATTTGCCTGGTGATGGGATACAAAAAGGCAGGGAGAGAATCCCTGGTCTGTTCCCTCTTTTGCCAAATGACTTTTACTGGACCATACACAAGTCTTTGCTTGGGACACATTTTTAAGGAAATCAAGTGTCTGAAGAGACAGAGAAGTCCACAGGAGCATTTAGACACCTGTCACCTGCTAGTTTTTATTTGAATTCCTGCATGTTTTTTGAAAAGCCATCAAGCTTGCAGTCTCCTGCACCTTTCAACTCTAAGTAGTTTTTGAGAGCTCTGAATTTTTCAAAGGTTTCAAATCTCTCCCATTCAAAACTAGATTTCCAGTGATGAGGGAAGGTGTTGAAAGCAAAATGCTTTGAATGCTGAGGCTCAGGGCTGTGGAGTGCTTTTAGACCCAGTCTCTAATTTTCAGAGGAGCCAAGTGTCTGCGGTTTTGATTTCTAGCAGGATTGTGAACGCTCTGCACTTTTGAAACCCAGTGAATGCCTTGTGCCTTGGTCCTTGCTGTGCAAAGGGGAGCAGCCCTGAGGTCTGGGCTGCCTGTTTCTGCTTACAAAGCTCTGTTGTACCCATACTTGCAGCGAGGAGCTTTTCAACCCATTCATCAGCAATGAATGCACAGGAAAAGCTGTGCAGGGGTCAGACAGACCCGGGGCCATCAGCTCTGGCCATCAGGGCACCTGTCCCCTCTGTGGGGACAGCTCAGCCAAAGGCCAGCAGAGCTGACTGGCCAAACCCATTGTCCTGCTGGGGGTGAGGAGGAGGGCAGGAGGGCTGCTGGAAAGGCCAGGCCTGGAGAAAACCACAGTTTGGGGTTTCTGAGGGGTTTTTAACCAATCTCCCCCTCGGCTGTGCTGCAGGTACAACACAGACATGCTGATGGCAGCGTTCCTGCTCCCCCTGCTCCTGGTGCTCCTCAGCCACTGCCACGAGGTGTCCTGGACATACAAAGGTAAAAACGGGGCTGCTCTGGGGCTGCAGGCTCCCTTCCCTTCCCTTCCCTTCCCTTCCCTTCCCTTCCCTTCCCTTCCCTTCCCTTCCCTTCCCTTCCCTTCCCTTCCCTTCCCGGCTGTCCCTTAGTGAGAGATGACAGAGCAGCCAATTTATTCCACTTCAGCGATGCCTCCATGTCTTGAAAGTGATTCTCCTCAACGTCACCTCCTTTTACTCCTTTGTGTGGTTAGGACACATTGTCAGGGTTGGCAGCACAACGAGGTTCAAACAATTGGGGAAACGTTTAGAATGTGTTAGAAGAAAAGCTGCCCTTTGGATGATCCTGCAAGGAAAAGCTTTAAATACTGCCTGCTTCTTGTTTTATTGTCATATCCCAGGCAGTACAGAGCACTAAGTACTTATTTTGGTATTTATACTTTTTTTTTGGTGAAATTTTATCTAAATTTCATTTGTGTCAGGGGTTTGTTTGCAGAGCTCACTGAAGTAAGTGGTAATCCTTTTATGATCTTCAGCGGGCTGCATTAAAACAAAGGATATTGAAGAGTTGCAATATTGCAATTGCTCTCTCCCTAGTTAAAAATAGCTAATTGCTGTCAGTTCCTGATCCCAAGCTGAGCCTTCCTGCCTATTGCCCTGATCCTATTCACTCGACTGGTTAAGAAGCCAGTTCCACACCTCTGGCAGCTGGGACCCATTTAAATCCCCATTTCCATGAGAACACCCTCGTCCTTTGGTGGGGGCTCAGCCTCCAGCAATCACCGAGCCTCTGCTGCAATGCAGGTTTCTCACTTTGCAGCACAGCTGTCCTGCAGACACAATAATGTGCATTTCCACTCTGGGGAAGGCACAGCAGCCTGTAATGGCTGCAGCTCCTGGCGTTCCCATAATCAGACTGGCATTTCCCGCTGGCACATGAGGAGAGCGCTCTGGCTGCTGACTGACAGCACATCCCTGTCGCCCTCCTTGCTCCCTGCAGGAGAGGGAGAGCTGGACGAGGAGCACTGGGCACAGCACTTCCCAGACTGCGCTGGCCAGCAGCAGTCCCCCATTGACATCCAGAGGAGGAAGGTGAGGTTCAACCCCACGCTGCAGCTGGAGCTCGGTGGCTACGATGAGCCCCTGCAGGGGCAGCTCAGGATGACCAACAATGGCCACTCTGGTAAGGCTGGGGCACTGCAGGAACACATATTGTGTTTCAGCTTGGAAATGCATCCCCAGACAATGCCCTTGTTCTGAACTCACCTTGCTTTGCCATCTCACCTCATTCTGCTCCCTTAGGTTTGCTGTTTTCCTCAGTCAGGCAGGAAAGCTCTCCAGAAATACATAAATAAGTCAGGCAAATAAAAGGCAGTTAGGTTTCTGCAAGGTATTTTCTCTGTTGGACATGAAAAGGGAATAAAATGCAGCTGGAGAATTCCAGATTGATCCTCTCCTTTAATGTGCTGCAAGACAACAGGCGTTCAGCAGTGGGTGGTATTGGGGCACACTGCATTCAGACTGACTCCTCTGCTTTCAGAAAAATGCATCTTTTGGCCTGTGCATGAATCCTGTGACAGGAATGGAACCTTTGCATCCCAGGTTTGGTTGGATGTAGGTCACCCTGAGTACAAGGCAGAGGAGGATCCCTCCCTCACCAGGGGATTGGTGTTTTGGGGCTCAGGAAAGGAAACTGAAGCACAGCACACGTTAAAAACCCAGCCTTTGGCTACCCAGTTTCAGGGCAATGCTTATCATTTAGGAGATCCCAGATCCCCCTGCTGCAATCTGTAATTCATTGCCTAAATAATTCATCAGCTGGTGCTGTTGGGATAACGCCTTTGGACTACAGATGAGCAGTGAGAGAATTTCCTGATGGCTGCAGGGGAGAGAGGATGAGTGCTTTGGGAAGGTGATGGCAGCAAAAAGCTGTCAGCTCCTGAGTCCTGCACAGCAGCTCTTCCTTCCTGCCTGCAACAAGGAGAGAGAAACCCGGGGTGAGGGCAGGCAGGGGAGTGCCAGCAGGGGAAGACTGCTGTGATTGTGCCCCCGAAAACTGAAACTCCTTTTGTGTGGCCGCACCAAGTCAGCGTTCAGCCCGGAGCTCTCTGTCAGCACTACTGCCCTGCCTGCCTAGACATTAATTCTTGCAGGTTTAGCTTTTTTGACCACATGTGTGTATTTGTCCGTTCTTTTGTTAACTTCCCAACAATGCTTTTCTGATGCGGGGCAGTTTCCTAAAGCACAAAGACAAACGGCTGTGCTATTGACAGCTCCTGTGAGTCAGGCTGGGCTTTTCTACTGGCTTCAGTGAGATGGGACAGGGCAGCAGAATCTCTCAGGGAAAGCACTCAGCAGATCTGAAAGGGACAGCAGAGGGATTTACAGCAGGACTCTCCTTACAGGCTCTCAGAGCCAAACCCCAAATGGCCAGGGCTGGGCAGGCAGGGTGGCTGTGCTGCTGTCCCTGCAGGCAGGCATGGCCAGGGGCCAAGCTGCAGAGCAGCAGTGCTGGGGAAGGCTCAGCTGCACTCTCCCTGCTCAGCCCAGCTGATTCTCCACCGCCTGGCAGAGCAGGAGCACTCACACTGCCCACTCACACTCCATGGAGCACTCACACTGCCCACTCACACTCCATGGAGCACTCACACTGCCCACTCACACTCCATGGAGCACTCACACTGCCCACTCACACTCCCCACTCACACTCCCCACTCACACTGCATGGAGCACTCACACTGCCCACTCACACTCCATGGAGCACTCACACTCCCCACTCACACTCCCCACTCACACTCCATGGAGCACTCACACTCCCCATTCACACTCCATGGAGCACTCACACTCCATGGAGCACTCACACTCCCCACTCACACTCCATGGAGCACTCACACTCCCCACTCACACTCCCCACTCACACTCCATGGAGCACTCACACTCCCCACTCACACTCCACGTGGGGGAAAAGCAGAAGCAAGCCAGGCTGCTCCCTGCCTTTTGCTTGCAGCAAATATTTGCCTGGAATGTCTTAGAGGAGCCTCGAGCTTGTTACAAACTCACAGCACAATTCCCTGGCTGTGTTTTGTAGGAAGTAGAAACCCTGGTGAGGTGCTTGAAGTAAATAACCCTCGTTATGGCAGGCAGTCAGCAGGGAACTCATGAAAAAGGTAGATTGTGTTATCCCTCCCACTCTAGAGCCTTTGGGATATTAAAAGGAAACATGCTTTCATCTTGTCTGTCTATAAACAGTTCGCAAACAAAAGAAACTCCTCAGAAACCCAAACTATGATTAATTAATAATATGTTGTGCTGCATTTTGCAAGGATAGTTGCTAGTTTTTGTAACATGCTGGGGGCTTTCATTTAGATGAGGCAATTCTCCACTTCCACTCCTAGATATATTAACATAATCTATGATTTCTGGCAGGGAATTAGCAGGAAGACAAAGGGTTTGTGACTTCTCCTTGGCAAGGAGAAGAAAAGAGGTTTGTCTCCACAAATCCTTCAGCAGTGACACAGCCTTTTCAAACCTGCAGGGCGTTCCCAGAAGGGCTGGGCCTCACTGGGAATTGTGATAACAGATGAGGCCACTGGCTGTGTTGATTCCCATTCCCCTTTTCTGCCTTGGATAGGAATTGGTTAACAGACCTGTGCCAGATGTGCTGAGCTGGGTGAGCCGAGCATTGAAGCTTTCATTAGTGCCCGCTGCCAATGCCAGAGCTCTCAGGGGAGAAGGGGTCTGCAGGCACAGCTGGGGATGCCCAGTCCTGCTCGTGCCTGCACCAGCCTGAGCCCAGGAAAGGTTTTAAGCACACAAAGTTTTAAATTTCACCGTTTTCCCTCCCACGCCGGGGTGGTGACGGTGCCCGCTCCTTCCAGGAGGTGCCACCACAGGGACGGGCAAGGCTGCCCCCCCTGCTGCCTCCAACCCTGTCCTCCTTCAGTTCAGATCGACTTGCCACCCACCATGAACATCTCCCGAGGGCTGCCAGGTGTGTACACAGCTGTGCAGATGCACCTGCACTGGGGAGGGCTGGACCTGGAGAGCAGCGGCTCGGAGCACACCATCGACGGCATGCGCTACTTCGCTGAGGTTCGTGGGGATCAGGGATCTGGGGCTCACTGGGAAAGGGGGGCTGCACCCCAGAGAGCCTGCAGGGAGATAAGGGGGAAAGCAGGGCAATGGGAAAGGGGGGCTGCACCCCACACAGCCTGCAGGGAGATAAGGGGGAAAGCAGGGCAATGGGAAAGGGGGGCTGCACCCCATAGAGCCTGCAGGGAGGGAAGGGGGAAAGCAGGGCAATGGGAAAGGGGGCTGCACCCCATAGAGCCTGCAGGGAGGGAAAGGGAAAGCAGGGCAATGGAAAGGGGGCTGCACCCCATAGAGCCTGCAGGGAGGGAAGGGGGAAAGCAGGGCAATGGGAAAGGGGGGCTGCACCCCATAGAGCCTGCAGGGAGATAAGGGGGAAAGCAGGGCAATGGGAAAGGGGGCTGCACCCCACACAGCCTGCAGGGAGGGAAGGGGGAAAGCAGGGCAATGGAAAGGGGGCTGCACCCCATAGAGCCTGCAGGGAGATAAGGGGGAAAGCAGGGCAATGGGAAAGGGGGGCTGCACCCCATAGAGCCTGCAGGGAGGGAAGGGGAAAGCAGGGCAATGGGAAAGGGGGCTGCACCCCACACAGCCTGCAGGGAGGGAAGGGGAAAGCAGGGCAATGGGAAAGGGGGGCTGCACCCCATAGAGCCTGCAGGGAGGGAAAGGGAAAGCAGGGCAATGGGAAAGGGGGGCTGCACCCCATAGAGCCTGCAGGGAGATAAGAGGGAAAGCAGGGCAATGGAAAGGGGGCTGCACCCCACACAGCCTGCAGGGAGATAAGGGGGAAAGCAGGGCAATGGGAAAGGGGGCTGCACCCCACACAGCCTGCAGGGAGATAAGGGGGAAAGCAGGGCAATGGGAAAGGGGGCTGCACCCCACACAGCCTGTAGGGAGGCCAGGGGAAAGCAGGGCAATGCCAGGGCTGAGTCTGACAGTGCTGGCACAGAAAACTCCAAGAAAAGCCATGGTGAGAGCACTCGTGTCCTTCAGAGGTGTTCCCCCACAGTCACCACAAACCTGTTAAACCTTTTGGCCCGCTCTGAGGCACAAACAGCACAAACTGGCAGGGTGTCTGTCCCGCCAGTGTGTCCCTCTAACCCTGCAGGAGCCACTCATCACTCCTTGCTGAATGACCCCCTCTCTCTCCTGGCAGTTGCACATTGTCCACTACGACTCTGCCAACTACTCCAGCTTTGAGGAAGCCAAGGACAAGCCCCAGGGGCTGGCTGTGCTGGCCTTCCTGTACACGGTAGGTGTGAGCCAGCCTGGGGCAGGGGCACTGCCTGGGCAAAACCTCCCTGAGACACGAGCTTTGCACAGCTGGCCCTCTTTAGGGGCTGTGCTGCTTCCCCTGGGCCATCTGGGCTTCACACAGCACCAGCCAAAACCCCTTGGGAGCCCCAGAAAACTGCCCCTTAAGTAGTATTTTATATATATATATATCTCCCATATATGAGAATATCAGGTGGGATTTCCCTGCTGTGCCTCCTAGCCTTGCTCTGCTTTGCCAGTGGGAACACTTGAATTTTAAAGTAGTAAAAAAGAATCCTGTTCACTGTTCTGCCCAAGCTGTACAAACCTGAGCATTGTCCAGCCCATCAGGGGACCTGTGGTGGTGTTTGTTCTCTTTGTCTCCCCCCAAGTGCTCAGCAGTGAGAAGGACAGGCAGGTCACACCATTGATCAAGTGTCTGTGCTGTGTTTAGGATGGGCACTTTGAGAACACCTACTACAGCGAATTCATCTCCAAACTGGCAAGGATCAGGTTTGCAGGTAAGACCTGGCAGTGCCTTCCTCTGTCCCTGGTAGCTCCCAGCCTGTGTGCACACTGGGAACTGCCCTTTTCCTGCTGCTGTGCTGGCAGAGCATCCTCAGCCCAGCACAATTTCACCCCAGAGCTGTGGGGAGGGGGCTCAGGGCTGCAATGAATGCACTCCTGGAGGTGTGTGCAGCACCAAACAGCAGCTTCCTGCAGCCTGCACAGCCCCTGATGCCTCCTGGAGCACCCCAGGCACCGGCAGAGCACTGAGAGCACTGCCCAGCACCCCCAGGACCCAGACACGTCTGTCTGACAGAGCACAGGCCCAGAAAGGGCCTCTCGTGCCTCTCCATCTCCTCCCGGCTCCACCACAGTTCTGATGGGCCAGAGGGCTTTGCCAGCCCCAGCTCCAAGAGCGCTGCCCCATTAACTGCTGATACCATCTCTGCTTCCTTTGGAGGTCACTCCACAACTCTCAGCTCCCTGGACATCCAAGCCATGCTGCCAGAAAACCTCTCCCACTTCTACAGGTACCAGGGCTCCCTGACCACCCCTCCGTGCTCCGAGAGCGTCATCTGGACCATCTTCCACTCGCCCATTGTCCTGTCCCACACTCAGGTCAGCGCTGCCTCTCCCCAGCTCCTCCTCCCTCTGGGTGTTCCCTTTCTGCCCTCCAGGGAACACAGAGCTCTTGGGGCACCTCTCCCACAGAGATTTGGGGCGGATTCCTGGAGTTCCAGGTGCCTGTTGTTCTGCCTGGCAGCAGGGCCAGGCTGTGCAGCTGTCACCAAGCTCTGGTGACTGATCACAAAACTCTGCTCAGCAAAGCTCAGCCACCCTGGAGCACTATAAAAAAGGAAGAGACCCATGAGATTAACAAGGCAAAAACTACTGCAAGAGAATCCCCCTGAAAAAAAAACCAAGCCAAAAAAAAAAAAAAAAACACCAAAAAAACCATAACATTAAAATAATTACAGAATAATTGGCCGATTTTAGAAGGTATTTCAGGGTTTTTCTGTGTCTAGACTCACACTGAAAGTAATGCTTTAAAGTTAATAAATAATAAAGAAGCATCAGAAACATTTTCTTCCAGGAGAAGAAAAAGATAAAACCGAGACCACAGTAGTGGGAGATCACAGTGTGCTCTCTTTGAAATAGAAATACTCTTTTTGGCAGGGGAAGGCTGGAGGGCACTTGTGAGAAAAGCACTGAATAGCAGCAGAATCTCCATCCCTGCTGTCCTCAGGCAGGAGCCCAGAACTCCCCCAGCTCTTATCACGAATTGGCTGATAAGGGCCCTCAGTCCTGTTCCTTCCCCAGCTGCTGCTCAGCGAGAGACCCTGAGGATTCCTGTGTGATCCTCAGTGCAATCCCCAGCTGCAGGGTGTGCACTGCAGGTCTGGGCACAGCTGCTGTCCCCATGCCCCGTGTGATGTCCCTGTGCCCTCTGCCATGTCCCTGTGCCCTCTGCCATGTCCCTGTGCCATTCTGCACTGCAGGTCTGGGCACAGCTGCTGTCCCCATGCCCTCTGTAATGTCCCTGTGCCCTCTGTAATGTCCCTCTGCCCTCTGCCATGTCCCTGTGCCCTTTGTGATGTCCCTGTGCCGTTCTGCACTGCAGGTCTGGGCACAGCTGCTGTCCCCATGCCCTGTGTTATGTCCCTGTGCCCTCTGCCATGTCCCTGTGCCCTCTGCCATGTCCCTGTGCCATTCTGCACTGCAGGTCTGGGCACAGCTGCTGTCCCTGTGCCCTCTGCCATGTCCCTGTGCCATTCTGCACTGCAGGTCTGGGCACAGCTGCTGTCCCCATGCCCCGTGTGATGTCCCTGTGCCCTCTGCCATGTCCCTGTGCCATTCCACACTGCAGGTCTGGGCACAGCTGCTGTCCCCATGCCCCGAGTGATGTCCCCGTGCCCTGTCCCTGTCCCGTGGCAGGTGCAGCTGCTGGAGAACACGCTGCTGGACTGGCACAACCGCACCCTGCGCAACGATTACCGGCACGCGCAGCCGCTGCGGGGCCGCGTGGTGGAGGCATCCTTCCGTGCCCAGCGGGGCCAGGGTAGGGCCAGGGGACCCTGGGGGAGGGTGTGACACTGCCAGGCCCTGTGCTCGGACAGGCTGCAGTCCCTGCCTGGGAGGGCAGTGTCCCTGCTCGGGCGGAGCTGTCCCCGTGCCTCCCCTGCCCTGGGGCTGTCACACCTCCGGGGCAGCTGGTGCCACCTGGCACCGCGTCGGGAGCCTCAGCTCAGCTGTGTCTGGCGCATGGAGCTGCAGGAACAGCTCTGGCTGGGCAGCCACACTGAGGAGAGGAGCTGCAGTTTGAAGCAGCTTCTGCTCCGGTTGGAAAATGCAGCTTGTGCAGGTGCCAGCCCTCTGTAAGTGCAGCTCTCTGATTGCTCCAGCACAGTGTGATCCGGAGGAATTCACCCTCAGGCTGGACCAAATCCAGATGCAGCTCCAGGACATGAAGAGAGAGTTGCTGAATGGACTGAGCCACACAGGTAAGACACAGGTTGAGTCCCCTCACCTTGTGAGGGTGGAGAGCCCTGCTGAGCTTGGTGGCCCAAACCAGTGACAGCTTTGGCACTGGCACACACAGGTAGAATTCTGTGCCATATCTGGGCCTGCTGATGGAAATCCTTCACCATCATCAAGGCCAGCCCTAAGCCAGCTACTCCCACAGCAGCTGCAGCTCTCTCCTGCCACATGGGAGCACATTTTTACAAACAGTAAAAATGCTCAGCTCAGTTCCCCCAGGGTAAATAACCCTCACCTCTATTTTATACAGCATGAGAAAAGGGAGGAAAGAGGGAAAGCCATTTTTTGCCCAAATGTTTCTGTGGAGGAGCTCAGCTCAGCTTTTTATCATTCCAAAGCCCTTCCCTGCTGGCACAACACACAGCATAGCTGGGAGCTCAGACTGCACGGCCCTACCAGCTCTGTGGGTGCCGGCCTCCAGAATCTGGCTGGTTTACAGGAAATGTAACTGCTGGTTTTGGGTTATTCCAGATACCAAATCCAGCACCTTTCCAGCTTTCTACTTCCCCGTGGAAAACGTTGAGAGCTTTGTGGAGGTGCATCCCCTCCGTGCCGTGTCCCTGCAAGCCCTCACGCTGTGCTTCTGGAGCAGAGCCCAGCCCCAGGGCAGCCAGACCGTCCTGTCCTACTCCACTGGGGAGAGCGAGCACGAGCTGGAGGTGACCGTGGGCTCAGAGCTGGGGCTCTGGCTGGGAGGGCACTTCCTCAGCTTCCCCCTGCAGCACGGGGCGCAGGGCTGGCTGCACCACTGCGTCACCTGGGCAGCCCCAGAGGGAACGGCCACGCTCTGGCTCAACGGGGCAGCTGGCAAAGCCAGGAGCATCCAGAAGGGCTACGTGACCCGGGCCGGGGGCTCGCTGCTGCTGGGCAAGGCCAGGGACCCTCTGCTGGGCACGTTCTCCAACGGCTTGGCAGGCTGGCTGAGCCGGGTGAGCCTGTGGAGCAGGGTGCTCAGCGCCGCCGAGGTTCGGGCGCTGGCGCTCTGCAAGGCAGGGCAGCCCACGGGGGATGTCATAGCCTGGGGACAGACCCCCATGGCCCTGCTCGGGGGGGTCCTTCTGCAGCCTGACTCCAGCTGCCAGTGAGCACAGCCCTGCCTCAGGGCATCCAGACGGCCCCAGCTGTGGCCTGGGAAAGTCACAAAAACTGAGCTGGTTTGCTTGTTGCTCCTCCTGCTTTGTAGGCTCGCTATGCACCTCCTGGTGCTCCAGGGTGTTTTTCCAAGAGACCAAAACCTCCATCCGTGAGATAAAAGCAATGAACTGCAGAATCTGGCACAGTCCAGCACCCTGGGTTGTTACCTCTCTCCAGGGGGTTGATTTAGATCCCCATACACAGATTTTTTTTTCATGCCAAAGAGCTGCTCTCTGCTCAAAGGAGCCGCTTTCTCAAATAAAATTTCTCTCCCATTCATTTCCCAGTCTCAGTTTCTCTCCATCCTCCCTGCTTGTCTCTCCTGTTTGTCAGCGCCAACTCACCTCCCTTCCCTTGCAGTCGTGTCCCACAGGAGCAGATGTGGAGCTGTGGCAGGGCAGCTCCCAGGACAGGTCCTGTGCACTCCCTGTGCCCTGGCCCGTGGCACAACTTTGCTTCTTTTCTGTAGTGGATGCAGAGACAGAGCATGGAAACAGCTCCTTTTCCAACACTCATATATCACAAACTTGAGCACAGGTGTATTGTGTAGATAAACTGATTGTTGTATATATAAACTGATTTGCTAAGGTTAAAGTAAATCAGTGAGGGATTCTCCATCTACTACACAAGATCCATGCCAAGCTGCTCAACAGTTCTGCTTTTGTCAGAACAGAGGGCACACACTGACATACCAAATGGAATTTAATTTCCCTTGCTGGACCCTCAAACACACAAGTGACAGTTCTCAGAGGAGTTTAGGGCACTCCTTGCACACAACTGCCCCACAGCCAGCCCAAGGGCTGCCGTATGTCCTCTGGATGTGCCACCAGGACACCAGGGACACTCATCAGCTCCTTGGTCACAGACTGAGCTGGCTGAGGACATTTCCTGTTCCTTGGAACAAGAGGAGGATTTGGCAGCATTAGCTTTGGATTTGATGTTAAATGTCTTTTCCAGCCTTAACAGTTCTGTGATTGTCAGATCAGCATCAAAGGAGGAATCCCTGGATTTGTTTTCCTGCTGAACAGATCCTGTCAGGCCAAACACAGCTGGCTCACATCTCAGTGCTGGAGAGTGATTTCTTCTCTTCCTGCCTGCTCAGGGGGTAGGAATCTTTAGGCTCTTGGCTTTCCTGCACCTCCACTTTGTTCCTCTTGGCCATGATCCTGTTGATCTCCATGAAGGTTTTATTCTTGGTCTCGGGAACGATGAAGAAGATGTAGAGCAGGGTGGCCACGCAGACGGCACAGAAGATGAGGAAGCTGTAGGGCCCCAGGCCAGCCTAGGGCAGGGACAGGAGAGAGCAGGGCTCAGGGCACATTCCAGCTGGGAATGCCTGCTCTGGGCCTGCCCTGCCTGTGGAAATGCTGCCACGGTGAGGTGCTCGTGGTTTAGCCTGAACGACTCAAAGCTGGGGAGCTTTTAGATTCTGTATTCTCCAACCAACACCAGGGGTTCATTGGAAACTCACTGGGAAAGGAGGCTGAGGGTCTGCTCTGTAACTCACACAAAACTCAGCAGCTGCCTCTGCCCAGGGTGAGGTCAGGGCCTGCAGCAGTTTGTGGTCCCTGCTGCTGGGGGCAGTTTAACTGGACATCCAGATTTCAGAACCTAAAACTGTCCCTTCAAGGCACATCCTGCAGGGGAAGATGGGGAATTTGCCATCTTTTCCAAGCTCCTGAGCTCAGGATGAGACCTGGCAATCAAACTGCTTTCTTTTAAAGCCTGTGCAACAGGCAGGTGTGATGAGACAATGCTGAGCAGCATCAGTCTCCTGCCCACGACACATCCCACCCAGGGCATTTGGGAACCAGCAAATGCATCCACACTCCCCAAAGCCTCTCTGCAAGGGCACGGGGGTGAAGACGCCCGAGTGCTGTCCTTCTCACCTCCATGTAGAGGAAGAGCAGCCCCACGGTGAAGTTGCTCAGCCAGTGCACAGAGCCGCCCACCATGAACGCCGCGGGCCGGGACGACTGCAGGAACATCTCGGTGATCATCACGGCAGGAATGGGACCTGCAGGGCAGCTGCAGCTGAGGCCACCCCTCAGGGAGTCCCCTCACCCTGAGCTCCTCATTACACCGCTCATCTCAGTGGCAGGCAGTGGTTTCAGGTATCAGCAAATCAAACAAGGATTCAATTTAAAGGAAAAAACGGGGCAATTAAATGGCTTGCACGGGGCATGGCCACACAGGGGCGAAATTGAGCCCCCCCTGGATGAGCCCCACAGAGGTTTTGGCTGGACCTTGAAGGCAGCACCTGGCTTTACCCAGCTCCTGGGGAGGCTGTGGGCACTCACTGGGTCCGACGGCGTGTCCAATGATGTAGGCAATGACACAGACTATGCTGAGGTAGGACATCCAGGACACAGAGCTCTGTGAGGATGGAAGCACAGCTGAGGGGTGTCTGAACGTGCCCTGCACACTCAGGGAGCTGCTCACGGTGAGGTCTGGGTGAGTTCCGGGGCAGGGTCACCCTTCAGTGCCAGGATCAGGCACAGAAACCATGGGGGGGACCAGCTGAGCCATCATACACACCTGGAGGTTGAGGGCCAGGGTTAGGACTGCACAGGAGGCAGAGCACAGCACGAAGCCAGCCAGGAGAAGGATCCTCCTCCCCAGGGACTCCACAATGAAAACCTGGGAGAGACAGGAGAGGGGCAGACACCAGGGGCTCAGCAATTGCTGCAGATGCTTTTGTCCAAGGGACGCCACAGGGCATCTGTCATGGAAAACACCTCCCAAAGTGCGCAAATAACGCTCCAGTGGAAGGCTTTTGGGATGAGATGACCTCTAAGGTCCCTTCCAACCCAAACATTCTGCGACTGCAGGATTCCACGAGCACAACCTAATTTAAACAGGGGCAGGGGAGAGCTCAGAGAGCCCCAGCACAAACTTACAGCCAGCAGCGTCATGACCACGTTGATGGCACCTATTGACACGGTGACATACTGGATGCTGCTGCTGTGCACCCCCGCTGACTCGAAGATCCTGTCTGCATAGTAGAAAACCTGCAGCAGAACCACAGCACAGTTACTGCGTGGCCTGAGGCAGGGCGTGGGGACTGCTTTAAATGCTGGCACTGGTGCACTGGAGCCCCAGGATGGAATCTGTCCATCTCTGCAGACACTGGCTGGGATGTGGGCACTTTGCTCCAGAAACACTCCAGTGACCATTAACAGGGCACTGAGCCTGCACCTTGTCCTGTGTTTGGAGCTGGCCAGGCCTGACCCAGCCCTGTGTGACACTGGGCATGTCCTGGGTGAAGGGGCTCTCCCAGGGGTCTGCCCTGTGCCAGCAGTGCCCCCAGGACTGCCCTGTGCCAGCAGTGCCCCCAGGACCCCTCTGAAGTTCCGGCCCTGTTTGTGCCCCCCCACTCACCCCGTTGACCCCCGAGAGCTGCTGCCCTGCCATCATGACGATGATGGAGATGAGCTGCCACCTGAGGCCCCTGGAGGTGAACAGGCTGAGCACAGAGAACTGCCCCTCCTCCTTCTCGGAGCGATCCTCCTGGTACATCTCCTGAATCTCCTCATCCACGTCCTGCCAGCCCCTCAGCCTCTGCAGAGCTGGTGGGGAGAGCACAAGGACAGCCCCAGGATGGCAGAGCTGTGCTGCTTCAGAGCAGGACGCAGCAGGGTGGGCACCTGGGCAGCGTGCTGGGCACCTGGGCGTCCCCACGCCCAGGGAAAGGAGTGGTGTCCTGAGAATTCCACCCCCATCAGTGGAGAACTTCCCACCCTCGTGGTGCTGCCAGCCTGTCCCACAGCCAGATCCATCCCCATCCCCTCCCAGCTCCCTTTTCCACCCTCGTGGTGCTGCCAGCCTGTCCCACAGCCAGATCCATCCCCTCCCAGCTCCCTTTTCCATCCTTGTGGTGCTGCCAGCCTGTCCCACAGCCAGATCAGCCCCATCCCCTCCCAGCTCCCTTTTCCACCCTCGTGGTGCTGCCAGCCTGTCCCACAGCCAGATCCATCCCCATCCCACCGCCAGCCCCATGCCCTGGCAGCCCCCTGGCATGGCAGCAGGGCACAGCGTGGGGCTGTACCTGTCCGTGCCTGCTCCTCGGAGCCCCTCTGGATGAGCAGGTACCTGGGGCTCTCGGGGAAGAAGGGCAGTGCCAGGAGCTGGAGCAGGGACGGGATGCCAGTGAGCCCCAGCAGCACGGGCCACCCTGCAGCAAGGTCACAGCAATCAGGGAGGGAAATCCTCACCCCGGGCAGCCTGGAGAGGCCCCGGGCCACAGCTTTACCTCTGGCATTGCCAAGGATGCCCTGCAGCCCGAGGATCTGAGCTGCAAGGATGCCAATGGTGATGAAGAGCTGTGGCACCACCCCCACAGCTCCTCTCAGGTTCTTGGGGGACATTTCTCCGAGGAACATGGGAACCACGTTGGAAGCCAGACCTAGAAGTTAAGAGTTGTACAAAAGGATTGGTTTTTACTTTGACCAGTTACTGAATCAAGTGCATGAACACATTGGAAATTCAACTGGGGGTTCCTTTCCCAGCAGACTACTTCTAGAACGACCTTGCACACTGAAGCTGACTCTTTTGCTCTCTTTTTGTTTCTTTCCTATTTTCTTGGCTTCTTTGCCACTACCTAGACAAATTGGGAGCAGTGTCAGACATGCAGCTCAGCCTTCAGCCAGCTGCTGATTGCCCATGGGCCACAAAAGAGATCCCTGAAGAACCACAAGGTGCAAGCTTCACAGCCAAACCCTTCTGCTTTCAGTGCCTGGGTGATCAGCTCTGGGCAGCAAAGCACTTGTGGAGTGTGGCAGGGCGAGCAGGAGCCTGCCTTGCCTGCAGAGCCAGCAGATATTTGGGGGTTTCTTGG
The DNA here is from genome assembly GCF_027579445.1 of Ammospiza nelsoni. Lineage (NCBI taxonomy): Eukaryota > Metazoa > Chordata > Aves > Passeriformes > Passerellidae > Ammospiza > Ammospiza nelsoni. Next base: position 776,287 of record NC_080654.1, read on the forward strand.
TTTGAGTGTTCAGTGTTCATCCCCCTGAATGCAGCTTTCCCCAGCAGGCTCTGCCAGGAGCGGCACAAGGCACACAAAGAAAAGCTGTGCCGCTCCAGGTTTGGAAACTAACTGCAAATACAAGAGAGGAACCTTTTGCTTCCTCTAAAGCCAGAAGAGAAGTCAGTACCCAGACACGCTGCTGTGAAAGGGGAAGGAAATGGCTCCGTGTCGGATTTAGAACTTCCCTGCTGGGTCAGGCCGTGCTGAGGGCTTGGCTGGCCCGTGACGCCGTGCGGGTGGCCTGCTGCAGTGGCTGTTCGTGCTCTAATAAGGGCACCAGGGACACGGGTTATTTTAGGAGCTCTCAGGGCTGCCCACAGTGACCCCAGCCAGCCCCTGTGCTGCCAATCCTGCAGCTCCCAAACTCCTGGGATCAAATGACCACAGGCAGCTCTCGTCTGACCTTTCTAGAGCCCCTGGGCTGCAGGAGCCAAAGGTGATCGGGCTGATATTTGAAAGCTCAAAGGCCTAAATGTCGCAGACATCTTTTTATGAATATCCTTCCTTAGGATTTTTTCTTCTTGAGAAGCTGAGAAGCTCCAAGAACAAAATGTAAACAATGGTTATCTGCTGCTGTGGAATGCAACAGGTAAATCTGTGATTGGTCTTGTGTAAATGCTTAAATTTAGTGACCAGTCACGGCAGAGCTGGCTCTCTCTGTCTGAGCCAGCTGCTTTTGTTATTATTCTATTCTATTCTATTCTATTCTATTCTATTCTATTCTATTCTATTCTATTCTATTCTATTCTAATTCCATTCCATTCCATTCCATTCCACTCCATTCTTAGCCAGCCTTCTGAGATGAACTTTTCCCTTCTATTCTTTTTACTATAGTTATAATGTAATATATATATATATATCATAAAACAATAAATCAAACCTTCTAAAGCATAGAGTCAACATTCTCGTCTCTCCCCTCACCCTGTGACCACTGTCACACCTAAAAGGCACAGAAACCAGAGCCACCAGTGCCAGGGGGTGCCAGCCCTGGGTCCTCCCCAGCCCCAGTTCAGGCCAGGCCAGCCAGGGTGGGACGAGCCAGGGCAGCCAGGCTGGATTTGTGGGTTGTAAATAACTGCAGAGAGGGATCACATTCAACAGGACCCTTAGCATTTGTCCCAAGCTCCGTGCTGAGGGCAGCTGCCAGGTTTGAGGGAGTCAAAAGTCAGGGTAAAACCTTTGGATTAAAAAAAAAAAAAAGGAAAACAAGAAACTGGCTCAGGAAAGCAATTGATCTGTGCATGCAGCAATTACAATTGGCCAGCTAAGGCAGGAAATTGTTCTTACAAGCCAGCCCAGCTCATTAACAAGCCATGGAGTGTGCCAGTCTCACCAGCCCAAAGCCAATTAATTGAGCCTGAATGCTCTTAGGACCCTTACAGGCCTGGCTGAGCTCAGGGCACCCAGCACGGTTCTGTTCTGCTCCTGCAGCTCCAGCACTGCCAATCCAGCAGGAACACGCAGATATCCTCGATTCCCTCCCTCTGCAGGAAACCCAGGGGCTCTGAGCCCTTTGCTCTCCCTTTTAACATTTCTTTTCTGCTGCAGGAAGAACAGCCAGTTCCAGGACTGGATTATTGGATCTGGCAGTGCTTTTGATGGATTATTCTGGTTCTGTTAAAAAGGAAAGGAGCAGACTATCTGCTTCAAGATGTCTGGGCAAACAGATTATCCTCAGCGGGTTTGGAGCTGCAGTGCCCAGCAGATGTTTATTGCTGCATTTACAGACACACATCTCCTCCCTGCAGCTCAGATTCCAGCCCCATTATCTCCCAAAGATCTTCAGTCCTTCTGCACCAGGCTGAAGTGCAGCCTTGTCATGCAGATCCCGAAGTGAGATACCTGTGAGAGCATCTGCTGGGGGAATAAAACACCTTTCCACAGCCAAGGAAATATTTACTGCTCCCCCTTTACCGCCCACTTACCAGCAAATATTCCCACGAGGACACGGGAAAGGATGATCACTTCAAAGCTTTTTGCCAGTTCTGAGGTCCCCATGAGGATTGCAGCAGCGATGGAGAAGAGGTTATTTATCAGCAAAGTGCCCTTTCTGCAAGGGAGCAGCAGGAGAGAGGATTCAGCTGGGCATCGCTGAGTTGCAGAGAGATCCCCTCTGTCCAAAAATCAATTAATCATCGTGCCAAACACTGCTCAAGGAGGAAATGGCAATGGCCACGTTTTTCCTGCAGGCAATGAAGGCCTCCAGAACAAAGTGGAGTTTCTCAGGAAGCCTGAGCAGCAGAAGCTGGGCCTGATCTGACCCCAGGACTTTATTTCCCCACTGGCTCCATGCCCTGCCCACACCAGAACCCCATAAATCCCTTCCCAATGGGAGATAACCCTTGGGGCTGAGCCCAACCCATACCAGAACCCCATAAATCCCTTCCCAATGGGACACAACAGCTGCTCTCCATCTGCCCCAAGGTGTGAGAGGGAATTTCAGGCAGCTCAAGGGCTGGGCAAGGTGGGGTCCCCACCAGCTCAACGTTGTCTCTCCCGAAGGAGGGCAGGGCCTCTCACCCACCTGCCACAGCTGTTGACCATGGGCCACACCAGGAGTGACCCAAAGAGGCCACCCAGGGGGAACATGGACACTGTGAGTGACCAGAGCAGGGTCTGGAAGCCCCTGTCCATGGGCAGCCCTGTCCTCTCCAGGTGGGTGCTGTTGTAGAAGTCCTGCATGTACTGGAAGGAAGCACAGAGCAGGTTTGGCACAGAGGGACAATCCCTGTGCTGGGAGGGTTAGATAACAGCAGCTCAGGGCCATAAAGCTCTGCCATAAAACCCTGCCATAAAACAACTGTCCTGAGGAAAAATGGGATGGCTGAGCTGGGAATGAGTGCAAGGGAGGGATGGAGGAGCCTGGGGAGGAGGAGGAGGATGGAGGAGCCTGGGGAGGAGGAAGATGGAAAGCCTGGGATGAAGGAGGATGGAGGAGCCTGGGGAGGAGGATGGAGGAGCCTGGGATGAAGGAGGAGAAGGATGGAGAAGCCTGGGAGGAAGGAAGAGGAGGAGGGAGAAGCCTGGGATGAAGGAAGAGGAGGAGGGAGAAGCCTGGGATGAAGGAAGAGGAGGATGGAGGAGCCTGGGATGAAGGAGGAGGATGAGGATGGAGAAGCCTGGGGAGGAGGAGGAGGATGGAGGAGGAAGATGAAAAGCCTGTGTTCCTGCAGGCTGTCCTGCCCTGTAGGATGTGCCTGGTTCCCAGAGCTGTGTCCCAGGCGCACAGAGAGAGCACGAGCCCCCCACAAATAATTTTTCATAATTATTTTTCAAATAATTCAATGAATTGAATTTGCATAACCCCGGCCCTCACCACTCACCGGGGCAGGGGAGTTGATCACAGACACGTTGTAGCCGTACTGGAAGGAAGAGCCAAAGGCAGAAATCAGAGCCGCCAGGGCCAGGGGCAGCGTCATCTTCTGCAGAGGGAGAGAAAAACCATCAGCACCCCCTTGGAAGTGGCTCTTAGGCATTAACAACATCCAGTAAAAACAATGAAATACACCAAGTCTTGCTTTCTGTGTTTTCCCTTCATTTTGCTGCATTTAAAGCCCAATGGGTTGTTTCCATTACAGCTCACTTTGTTCTGCTTGATATGCCCACAGCCATTAGAGTAACTCACTCTGCTTTGCTGCTATTGATGAATCATTTGGATGATTAATTTTTTTCCAAGTTACCATTCTTAAAACACCACCCTGCAGGGAAAAAGGTTGTGTGCAATTATCCTTTTCCAATGTGCAAATTGGGCAGTGCGATAACGCAGGATATTGGCACAGGAAAGCCTTAAAAAGAAGTGATTTTTGCATTAAGTGGCCAAATCCCTTTCCTGTTGGTTTTCTCTTCCTCTGCGTTTTGGGATGGAGCTGTTTATGGACCCGACTGATTGCCACCGAAGCCAATTAGAATTTATCCAGGCAACCCCCAGGCTTGGCAGAGGGCACAGGAGCTGCACCTTGCCCTGGGACAGGGGAGGGCATTGCCATCTGAGCAGGATCACCGACGTGGGCACACATTCCCCAGGCTCACGAACCACCAGAACAATTCCCTTTTCCCAGCAGTTCAGCGGCAGCTCAGCCCCGGGCCGTGCTGACAGAGCTGGGTTGTTGGGGTTTTCTTTGGCTGGGTTTTACAGCTCACTAATGCATCTCGCTGCTGCTACATCAATAAAGCCATTTTTCATTTTAATCTCCTTTGCTGCCACCCTCTCCAGCCCTAATGGCCTTGATGGCTGCCAGGATTTCTGTCCCAGCTCTCAGCTCGGGTCCCACACGAGTTCTCTGTCCCTTCCCTAATTGAACATTTGTCCAAATAGCTGCTGGTGCTCCTTTCTGTCCCTCAGCATCCCTGGCAGCCCAGCTCCAGGGACCTGCAGGGTTTAAGGTGTCACAGGAGATCCAAATTCAGGTTTGGAAGGAGGCTCAGGCTTCCAGGTCCTTTTTCTGGGAGGAGGCTGCTGACATTCCCTCATGGGTGAAGAAAAGCAGCTCCTTGCTCCCATTAACCAGCTCCCAGGAGCTCACAAGAGCCGCTGGTGTAAATCATTGACATCCAGCACTCCCAAGGAAACCTCTGGCGTTCCCCAGCGGCGCTTTGGGCAAGGCTCCTCTTCGGGAAAGGCAGCCCCGTCCAGGAGCATCTGCAGCAAAAACCGACTGGAAAATAGGGAAGAAAACTCACACACAGAAGGGGAAAGTCCCACAGAAGGAGAAGGTGACACAGAAGGAAAATTCCACAGAAGGAAAAGTCCCACAGAAGTTATGGGGTGGCAGAGCTGCAATCAATCACTCAGTGCAGCACTGCAGACAGACACAAACCGGGCTCAAGAACAGAAACATCTCAGCCCAAAATCAGGGTCTTTCCTCTCGTCACAGGTGTGCCCAGGTGTCCCCGTGTCCCTGGGGGCAGGCAGGCACCACACTCACCCCCCTGGCACCCTGGGTGCCCTCGGAGCTGTCCCGCTTCCCTCCTTCCATGCTGCTGGGGGCGCGGATCACAGATGCTGAGCAGGGCTTCCTCCAGCAGCCACGGGGGCAGGGGACTGCCCTGCACAGAGAAACCCCTCCCGTGACTCTCCCAAACACCTCCAGACCCTGCCAGGCTCTGTCAGCCAGGGTAAGGCTGTGACTGATCATCCCCTTCCCCTGCCTGACTCTCCCATGGCTGCAGTTTCATTGTCACCCAGCTCTGGTGCCAGTGACAGATGTTCTTCCACCAGATGCTGTCTCAGACAGAGGTGCTGGCCAGTGAGGGGGGCACAGGCTCATCTCTGCAGGGAGAAGGGGCAGACCTTCCCCAAAGCTGGTACAATGAGCCAATTTCCCCCGTATCTGCTTGGACATACAGACAAGCAGAGCCCATGGAGCTGCGGCTCCTGGGGTGGCACAGCCAGAGTTGGTGCCCAGCAGTTGTGGCACCAGGGAGCTGCAGCTGAACCCCGTCGAGCCCGTGCACACGAGCTGCACAAATCTGCCCCAAATGCCGCTCCTGTCCTACCTTGCAGCCCAGCTGGCTCAGGCAGCGCTGCAGCCCCCAGGGCTCATCCTCCAGAGCTGCTCCTTGGCTGTCTCCTCCAAAGCAGCTCCTTCCCCTCTCCAGGCAGGGTGCAGCACGTGCTGCTGCCTCTCCTCTGTTACGGGACGGCTTTGGAGCCCGGTTAATCATCCACTACAATCCAGAGTTTATCAGGGAAACGCTCACAGGCGTTCCCAGCAGCAGGACGAACCAGAACAGAACCTGCTGCCTTGCTGCTCTGCCTGTTTTTGTTGGGCAGGCAGGAAAAGGCGCCTCTTGAGCAGCTCCTGCCGTGCTCCACGTGCCCTGCACAGCCCCTGGCTGGCTGCAGCACGGCCCGAGCAGGGACAGGGCAGCGCCTGCTGCTCCCACGGAGCAGCAATTCAGCAAAATCCAGCCCCGCTGCTTTTCTCTTTCCTTGCCTTTCTTTTCAGAGCCTGAAGTTGCTGTTCCCAGGTGTCCTGATGGGGATTGCTGGGATTCATAAAATCAGAGGGTTTTGAGAAGGTGGTTAAAAAGGCAGGCTTCTGACAGCAGATTTGTGAGCATTGCTAATGCAGCAAAAAGTTTTCTGAGCAGTAGAGCAGACGTGAGAAACAGCACAATAGACTTTTGTAACGTGTCTTCATAGATTGCAACAAGGTTATTTAATGTACATCTTTAGAAGGTTAGTATGAATGAGTCTCTGTGCTTTGTCTCTCATGAACGAGCCGTTGTGTCACCTATCATGACGTGTGTTTCATACGATTAGATAGAATTCTTGTCAATATGTTTTGCTCTGTGTGAGATTGGCTGAAATCTAGGCTGAGATGGCTTTATGCTGTGCTGTAATGCAACACCCCCTTGGCATTCCCTTTAGATCAGAGAGCTGTTAACATCCTGTCTCCATTGTCCTAACAGTGGACCGAGACTGATGTGCTGAATAAACAGCTCACGACACTGGTTCAGGTTTGCCCCGTCTCATTCACGAATGTACACAGCTTGCCATGGCAGGGATCAGCTCCTGCTGCCCTCACCTTCACACGTCTGCAGCCAAGAGGGAAAATTCTGCCCCAGAATAGGGGAAGCTGCAAAAAGGGCAAATTTCCACTCCTTCAAAGGTTGCTTCACCCTCTGGGAGCTCTGACAGCTGCTCTGACACTCAGTAAATGCAGGGAAGGAGAATTCTCTATCATGGTCTTTAAGCTCTGCTCCTGAACTTGAAGAAATAATCTTGAAAACATGCAGGAATCAAAGAGATCACATGTGTTTGTCATCAGAACCCCTTCATCACAGCAAATATTTGCTTGTGGCAGCAGAAGAGTTGGAATATTTTCTGAACACAGCAGGAGCGTGGCAGGAACATCTCTGTGGTTGTCATTGGCACGGGGATGATCCTGGAGGAGCTTGGTGAAGGGAGACAGGGCAGTAAATCAAACTCTTGGATTTTCAAAGCACTGCAGGGCTGTGACACCTCCAGCAGCTGGGATCCTGTTGGACTTGGCAAAGGGCAGGGCCAGGAACCAGCAAAGAGCTGATTTTACAGCATTTACAAGCACGTTTTCCATCTCAGCTGCAGCACAGCCCAAGGTTTTACATCTGCTCCCCACCCCTGTGTGCCTGGAGATGTTCAATGCTCCCCATGACTCCCCTGCCCTCACCCAGCCCCTGGTGTGCAGGGATTTATTCACCCTCACCTGATGATTTATTCACCCTCACCTGATGATTTATTTATCCACACCATGTGTGCTCAAGGCTGGGTCCGATGAAACCCTGATATCTTCGGGGGGAAAAAAATGATTAAGAGGCAAACTCAGTTTGCAGGACAGTAAAAGTGCCGGAGAAGGCTCTGCAGGGAACAGCAGCAGAGCTGGGCTCTGGAGCCAGAACCAGAACCAGAGCAGATCCTGTTTGTGCTGCACAAATGCAACGCTGGGCACTGTCCTGGTAAAGAAACTGACCTTTATTTTGTAAAACTCGGAGAAAATACTTTAAAAACACAAGCAAAGAGCTGTGAATGAGGTAAAACATCATCTCCAAATGGCACACCCAGCCCCAGCCCCTGCCCAGTGTGATCCAAGGCACAGACCAAGCCCAGGAGCTGAGCTGTGAGCCAGGCACTGCCCTGCTGTGGGCAGGGCTGTCCCTGCTGGAGCCTGAGCACATCCCCAATCCCTGGGGAGCCACAGGGCTCTGGTTCCCTCAGGAGAGCCCCAAAACCCCAATGGTGACAGCCCCAAACACCAGGGAGAGGGATCAGCATCCCCAAACCCCAATGGTGGATCAGCATCCCCAAACAAACACCAGGGAGAGGGATCAGCATCCCCAAAACCCCAGTGGTGGATCAGCATCCCCAAAATCCCAATGGTGACAGCCCCAAACACCAGGGAGAGGGATCAGCATCCCCAAAATCCCAATGGTGGATCAGCATCCCCAAAATCCCAATGGTGACAGCCCCAAACACCAGGGAGAGGGATCAGCATCCCCAAAACCTCAATGGTGACATCCCCAAACACCAGGGAGGAGGGACCAGCAACCCCAAACCCCAGTGGTGACAGCCCCCAACCAAACACCAGGGAGAGGGATCAGCATCCCCAAACGCCAGTGGTGGATCAGCATCCCCAAACAAACACCAGGGAGGAGGTTCAGCATCCAGAGGCGCCATCCAGCATCACCACAGAACAATCCCTGTCCTGTCCCAGTCCAAGAGCAGAGCAGAGCCAGGCTGGGGCTCCCGGGGCTCTCACCGTCGCTGAGGGCCCTGCCCAGGTCAGTCCTTCGGCAGCTCCTGGAGCCTCCTGGCCGGGCTCTGTTCACCTCAGAACTCACCACGCCAGCCTGGGCAGGCAGAAAACAACACCCCAGCCGAGGGTTCAGCTTCCCGTTGGGAAGGAGGGGACACAAGCGGGAGGGCAGCGTGCTCCAGAGCATCCTGACACAGCCGAGCAGCTCCGGGAGCCGGGCAGGGCTCAGCATCTCCAGCGCTGCTTTCCCCGGGCTGCAGCTCCCTCTGGGGGGCTGCCACAGCACCCTGCAGGGACAGGGACAGGACAGGACAGTGAGAGTCACTGCAGGGCTGTCACAGCACCCCAGGGACAGTGGCAGGACAGTGACAGTCACTGCAGGGCACTGCCACCACCCCAAACCTGCAGGGACAGTGGCAGAACAGTGACAGTCACTGCAGGGCTGTCACAGCACCCCAGGGACAGTGGCAGGACAGTGACAGTCACTGCAGGGCACTGCCACCAGCCCAAACCTGCAGGGACAGTGACAGAACAGTGACAGTCACTGCAGGGCACTGCCACCACCCCAAACCTGCAGGGACAGTGGCAGTCACACTCCTGAGCTGGAAATGTGACCCTGGCCCATTCCTCCCACAGCATTTCTCACAGCTCTGTAATGGGAAAAGGCGAACTGAGGACATGGAGTCTGTTTGGATTCTTTCTGGTGTTGTTTTTTCTGCTGTTTTGTTTTCCCCTAAGCCAAGCTGGTGACAATTCTTTCTCTCTTCAGGGCTGGCTCCAACAAACGGAGCACAGCACGATACTGAGTCTCATAAAATTTAAACATTCCTATCCTACCTTTCTGCAAGAAGTTTAACACATCTCCTCTTTGCAAGCCTTGTGGGACTCACAGGAGGCTGAGCCATCAAGGTTGCTATTTGGCTTTCAGAAGTTTATAAAAGCCTTTTGAAAGGAGAAAAAACAACTCTTGGAGTCATCCATGGCACAGATGAGACGCTTCCATCTGCCTTTCAGGGACTCCAGGGAGGCTGGGGAGCAGAGCCATGCAGCAGCCCCATGGAATGGGCTCAGGGGTGTTTGCACAGGGTTTAAATATACTGATATAATTATATACATAGACGGATATAATTATATAAATATACTGATATAATTATGGTGTGAATGCCAAGGCTTCAGGGGAGAACAGGAGTCACCTCTGCCCACAGAGGTATCCCCTGGTGGGGATGAACTGGGGGCACCAAACACCCAATGTGTGCAGCACTGATGGGATGGGTGTGCACGTGGCATTTCCCATTATAAACAGCCACCAACTCCTCCTCAGCTCTGCCTGGTGCCCCATTCCCGTGGGGCAGACAGCCCTGCAGCTCAGCTCCTGCTTCCATCCTCCTTCCACAGGCTCACTGGAATTACCATGGCAGGAGGAAAGGCTCACACTGGAATTACCATGGCAGGAGGAAAGGCTCACACTGGAATTACCATGGCAGGAGGAAAGGCTCACAGGAATTACCATGGCAGGAGGAAAGGCTCACAGGAATTACCATGGCAGGAGGAAAGGCTCACACTGGAGTTGCCCTGAGGTGAAGAAAGGCTCACACTGGAGTTGCCCTGAGGTGAAGAAAGGCTCACAGCAATTACCGTGGCAGCAGGAATCAGCAGCAGCAGGGCCAGCTCAGGTGCTGGGCAGCAGCGGCTTTGGCACATCCAGGTCCTTGTCGCAGTCCCTGTCGCCATCCCCGCGGGCCTGGGGGCGCTGCCGGGGGCCGGGGGCGCCCTGCCCAGGCCAGGGCAGCTGTGCAGAGGGGCCGCAGCACAGCAGGGCCAGCAGGCGCGCCCGCACCGCCCGGGTGCACAGCACGAACAGGATGCAGTTGGCTCCTCCTTGGAACGTGTTCCCGATGCCCTGCGAGGGCAGGAGCACAGCCATGACCAGGGATGCCCCCGGGGCACCCCGGAGAACAGCTCACGCCTGCCGCAGCTGCTGCAGGGCCACAGCCACCCCCTCTGAGGACAAGGAACTCAGAGAAATTAGGGTTTTTTCCCCAAAAAGCACCCAAGAGCAGACCAGGAGCCGTTGTGTGGTGGCACCGGTGTAGGGCAGGCACGGGCTGAGCCCGGCTGGAGGACAGACGTCCAACATCCCCCCGTCCATCCCTGCCGGTGCAGCTTTCCTCTGCAGCCACTAGATGCTGCTGCAGCAGCTGCTGCTGCATTGCTGCCTCTGCCGCAGCCCGGGCATCGCCTGGGGGCAGCAGCTGCTCCTGCAACACTCGGTGCCACCGAGAGAAGCCGCACTGGGAGCTCCCACCCTGCCCTGCCCCAGCCAGGGATGCCCCAAACCTGCCCAGCCAGGTGCCCAGGTGTGCACCACACCTGCCCGGGGGTGCGTTCCCAGCGAACACTCACGTGCAGCACGACCAGGACGGGGTTCTGCACGGCTGGGGAGTCGCACAGGGTCAGCACGAAACGCACCGTGCTCCAGATGCGGAGGAAGATGAAGATGAGCGGGATGAGGATGAGCTTCTTGTCCGCCAGGCTGGCGCGGGGCCGCAGGGCCGGGGCTGCGGGCAGGATGGGGCGGTACTCGGAGAGGGCAGCGTGCTGGGGGACAGGGACAGGGTGAGCAGGAGCCTGCAGATGTGGCACAGCCCCAGGGCCCTGCCCAGAGCCACGGAACCCTCAGGAGGAGGGCAGGGCTGCAGTGAAGAGCGCACGGTCTGCCTTTGGGGACAGTGACATTGCTGCTGAAGGCGAGCAGTGACAGCTCCCTGTGCTGCTCTGATCCCCAGGTGACAACGGGGCCAGCTGCCCCAGCAATGTCCCCAGCACTGGGGAGGGACAGGAGGGACAGCAGCGTGCCCAGCCCTGCTCAGGGACAGCAGCGTGCCCAGCACTGTCCCAGCCCTGCTCAGGGACAGCAGCGTGCCCAGCACTGTCCCAGCCCGTCCCCAGCCCTGCTCAGGGACAGCAGCGTGCCCAGCACTGTCCCAGCCCGTCCCCAGCCCTGCTCAGGGACAGCAGCGTGCCCAGCACTGTCCCAGCCCGTCCCCAGCCCTGCTCAGGGACAGCAGCGTGCCCAGCACTGTCCCAGCCCGTCCCCAGCCCTGCTCAGGGACAGCAGCGTGCCCAGCACTGTCCCAGCCCGTGCCCAGCCCTGCTCAGGGACAGCAGCGTGCCCAGCACTGTCCCAGCCCGTGCCCAGCCCTGTCCCCAGCACTGGGGAGGGACAGCAGCGTGCCCAGCCCTGCTCAGGGACAGCAGCGTGCCCAGCACTGTTCAGGGACAGCAGCATGCCCAGCACTGTCCCAGCCCGTGCCCAGCCCTGTCCCCAGCAGTCCTGGCAGGGGCAGGAGCCCGCTCAGGTTTCCAGCGGGTCACGCTGCTGTCTGTGCCCAGCCTGGGACACCGTGTCCTGCCTGCTGCACGCCAGGTGATGCTGACAGGCACCAGCAAACCCTCCCCAGCTTCCCTTCCCTTCCCTGGACACTCAGGGCTGCTGAAAATCACCTCATTCTCCCAAATCATCTGCAGGATCCTGCCCTAACCGGGGCTGGGCTCATGCCCACCACCACCGCAAGCAGACACAGAATTTCCAGAAGGACACCCACCCACACGTGGGCCTTTTTCCCTAACCCAGCTGAGAGAAAAGGAATGTCTGGGTGCAGCTCCCTCTGGCACTCTCATCTGGATCTGTGTGTAATGCAAATGCTGCCCTAGATGCCTGGATTCTGTGTTCTCAAGGAACAGAACAACTGAACTCTGAATTCCAAACCCTGCCAGGACAGGGAGTCTCCTGTGTGGAGCCCAGAGCCATCCAGTGCCTGGGCTCCCAAATGCAGTACAAAATAACATCCACAAACACAAACTACCACTGCAGACATTGAAAGCACTGAGGCTTGAGAATTCCAACCTTGGTACAAGTGGAACTGCAGAAAACTGATTAAAGCTGAGTTTGTCCTTCACATTCTGTTTCAATTCTTACTGTAGCATTTCCCTCATGAGCATCCCACACCCCCTGCTCGTTTTCAAAGGGCTTTTGCATTCTTAGCTTGTGCTAAGTCACTGTGTGATGGTGCTGCTGGATCAGGGACATTTCAGAGCTGTGAACCCCTCCTGCCTGAACAGGGAGCAAGAAATGCAGAGTGTGGGGGTACAGAACCACCCAGCAAATACTCACAGCTCTGTTAATGTGCTTCCTGATGAGGAGGTAGAGCACGGGCAGGGTGACGTAGGCCAGGATCTCCCAGAGCTTTCCTGCCAGCAGCATCCACAGCAGCCGGTCCTCGGCGTCCAGGTTGACCCAGCACCAGCCCACGGAGACGTTGGAGGCGTCGTAGCCAATCTTCCTGAGGGCCACGGCAGCCACGGTGATGGCCAGGGGGACACCCCAGCTGGGGGGACACACAGAGAGGGGGCTGGGCCAGGGGCGTCCCCAGAGGAGCCCCCAGACCCCAGGAAATGGTGCCAGAGGCAGGGGCTGTCACACAGACACGCTTTATGGAAAATCCTTTCCTTAGGAGAAGCTGGGAGGCCTCGGGAACAAAATGCAAACATTGGTTATCTGCTGCTGTGGGATGTAACAGGTGCATCTGTGATTGGTCTCATGTGGTTGTTTGTAATTAATGGCCAATCACAGTCAGCTGGCTCGGACTCTCAGTCCAAGCCACAAACCTTTATTACCATTCCTTCTTTTTCTATTCTTAGCTAGTCTTCTGATGAAATCCTTTCTTCTATTCTTTTAGTGTAGTTTTAATGTAATATATATCATAAAATAATAAATCAAGCCTTCTGAAACATGGAGTCAGATCTCCATCTCTTCCCTCATCCAAAAACCCCTGTGAACACAATCACAGGCCAGGGCACTGTAAAATGTGATTTTCCTGCAGCCAGCTGATCCCGAGCTTTCAGAGCACAAGCAGCCAAGTCCCACCTTCCCATTTCAAAATTCTGCACTCAAAGAAATCCACAACTTCATTCTGCCAGTGGTGTGTTTTCTTGCTTTGCTTTTAAGTGGAGATGGAGTCAGTATTTTGGGAGCAAAAAATACGGTTTCTGAAGGACAAAGAGGCAGGGAAAAGTACTGGGAGCAACAGTAAAAAGCTAAGAAAGCAAAGAGGAGCCACATCCTCAAAACTTGGAGCTGTGACTTTGGCTTCTCACTTGATGGCAGAGGTAAATACAGGGAAGCATTTAGAAAAAAAATAACTGTGGTGACACACTGGAATGAAGTCACTCAGCAGCTTGGGCTGCCCACAAGAAACCGTGAGGAGGAGCAGAGGAATCCCAGCGGCCCAAACAGAAATTCCACCACAGGAGTGCCCTGCATCCATCTGAGTGTGTGACCTGAATCCATCTGAGTGTGCCCCCTGCACCCAGCTGAGTGTGCCCCCTGCACCCAGCTGAGTGTGCCCCCTGCACCCAGCTGAGTGTGCCCCCTGCACCCAGCTGAGTGTGTGACCTGCATCCATCTGAGTGTGCCCCCTGAATCCAGCTGAGTGTGTCCCCTGAATCCAGCTGAGTGTGTCCCCTGCATCCATCTGAGTGTGTGACCTGAATCCATCTGAGTGTGCCCCCTGCATCCATCTGAGTGTGTGACCTGAATCCATCTGAGTGTGTCCCCTGAATCCATCTGAGTGTGTGACCTGAATCCATCTGAGTGTGTGACCTGAATCCATCTGAGTGTGTCCCCTGCACCCAGCTGAGTGTGTCCCCTGAATCCAGCTGAGTGTGCCCCCTGAATCCAGCTGAGTGTGCCCCCTGAATCCATCCGAGTGTGCCCCCTGCACCCAGCTGAGTGTGCCCCCTGAATCCATCTGAGTGTGCCCCCTGCATCCAGCTGAGTGTGCCCCCTGCCACCCCAGCTGAGTGTGTCCCCTGCCACCCCAGCTGAGTGTGCCCTCTGCCACCCCAGCTGAGTGTGTCCCCTGCCACCCCAGCTTCCAGCACTGCCCTCCTCTCTCCCAGGTGCACAGAAAACAAACCCATGACTGCCTTCCTCTCAAACAGCCCTCCCCTGACAGCCTGGAGCAGCTGCAGGGAGCATGGGGAGGATCTTGCCCCCAAAAATCAGATTCCAGACCAGGTGGGCAAAGAGCAGCTGCCTTGACCAGATTATCTGAAACTCCAACTGCAGCACCAGAGATAATCCCACGGTATTAGGTTTCAAAAATACCCCATTTCCTACCCTGAAATAATGTCTGGATTCACCTACTGACAAAACAAGCAAATATAAATATAAGGCTGTAAAAACCTTCAGAGTCAACTGTGCAGCCCGTGTGGAACATTTTGTCTCAGGCCCAGCTCAGAACAGGCAGTGCTATTCCAAGCCAGGGCTGTTATTTAAGGACAGGGGTGCTGCAGGAAGCCCTCCCCACTCTGTTATCAGAGCAGGCTTCTAAAAACATCCCAAACGTCACCACCACCACCACCAGGAAAGTTTCCACACAGCCCAGGAGCCCTTTTGGTGAAACTGGGGATTTCTCAGAAAACAACTGCAAATGCAAAGGCATTCCGCTCTCATTCGGCTGCACTAAGGTAGAGAATTACAGAGAAATGGCACTTCCTAAAAGAAACCATGGAAAGGCACAAAGGCAGCAAGAAAAAGGAAGTGAATGGAGAAACTAATTTTACATGATTTTACAAATAATGATCTCATCAGTGAGCTGAAACTGCAAAAGAATGATGATAAAACCAGGTGAAATGATGGAGTGTGGATGTAAGGCAGGACAGGGTAAGCACAGACACAGAGGAAACAACTCACCACTGAGAAAGGGACTTAAAAACCTTCAGGAGAAAACTGGGGAGAGGAAGAACAAAACTGCTGCATTAACAGGAGTTAATTTCGCTGGAATATTCTGGGATCAGATGGATATTTAACACTGACACCAGGCAGAAGGATTACCAACAAAGGGAAATCAGAGAGGAGCTAGGAAGGAATCAGACATTTCTGTGAATTCAGCTCCATGTCAGCAGCTGGAAAGGAGAACTGAGAGTGGAGGTTCAGTTGTTCTCAGGAGCTCCACAGATTCAGGAGGGCGGCCAAATGTCAGAGCTTTCACTGAGCTGGGAGGGCAGGAACCGAACCAGGACAGATCATCACCCACGGTGTGGGTGAGCACTGGAACAAAAGGGATCCCAGATAACAGAGAGCAGAAATGTCCCCCTAAACCCCAAAGAGCAGTTCTGTAGCTGGGCCTCTCCACAGCACACCTGGCTGCAAACACTGGGAGAGAAGGGAAGGTGACTCCCCATTCCTGTACAGAGCTGGAAACCCAACCTGCAAGGCAGACACAGCAGCATTTATTCCTCCAACACAGCTCCCGGTGATCTGTGAATAAAAAAATCCTCCAACCCAGAAGATCTCTGCACAGCCACACCAAAGCAAGGCAAGGCGAGGCCCCTTCAGCTCCAGCAGCGTTCGGCTGGACTTGCCCTGGTTCTCTGGGGTCAGATTGCCCAATAAGCACATTTTGATTTGTGCTGCACTGCTTTTCCCCCCTGAGGGCTCTGACAAGCAGGTGAGCTGCTGTCACCTGCCTGCACAGGTTAGCCAAGGAGCCATCCTGGACGTCCCAGGCAGTCCAGGAGGAACATCTATTCATGTTATATATATATATATATATATATATTTATATATTTATATATGTGTGTGTTATATATATATGTTATATATATAAAACATATATGTTATATATATGTTATATATAACATATATATAACATATATTTTAATATATAACATGAATAGATGTGCATTATAGATAGAATAGATACATGTATAGATAGTTATAAATGTATATATATAAAAAACATATTTTAATATATAACATGAATATATATATGAACATTTATAACCATGCATATATATGTATTTATTATATTTTAATATATAAGCATGCATATGTTATAGATTTTTTAAAGTAATATATTTATGGTTAAAATGATCTGCACAGCCTGATCATTAAATGAAAACCCTTCAAAACATTGTCAGCAATTGGCACCAAAAGCCAAGCAGGAAATAACCCCAAGGTGGGCTCTGCCTGCTCCGTTCCTCACCCCGAGTTTGGATGAATTTCTTTCCCAACAAAGGTGATGTTTTCCAGCAGGTGATTCCTGACCCTGGGGAATCCACAGCAGTGAGGCAGCCTGGCCACTGGCACTGCCAGCACTGACATTCTGCAGCTACCTAAGGGCTGCCAAAGCTGGCTGCAGGCTTGTTCTCGAAGCTCAGCGGGTTCAGAAGCACGACAGAGGTGCAGCTCTGCAGGATGTGCTCCCACAGGAATCCCTGTGGCACAAACCTGCCTGACGCGTCTGAGCCGCTGTGACACCCTGATTCCCTCAGGAAAATTCCAGGTCCTGACTTCCAACGTGTGTTTAGCCAGCTCCATCCCCAAGGATTATATTCAGAATTTAATTTCTCTAGTAACTACAAAGGCGCAGGGAAGGAAGGCAGGGTGATGTGTCACAAGCGGATGGGCACAGAACACGTCCTCACTTGTTGTCTCTGGCTTCTCGGACACATCATAAAGCAGAAACACCTTTAAACACTGGCTCTGCACAGAACAGGCATTTACAAAGCAGAACCTGATCACAGGTGCTCAACAGCCTTTAAACAGAGCAGACGGTGCTGATCAATAGCAAGGACTGAAGATGGCATTTCATTTTCATTGTAAAGAACTGAAAATAAACTGAACAAATCCCCCCAGAGCATCTCTCCCTCTGTGCCGGGGTAGAGCAATCTCTCTCCCTCCCAGGATTTTTACAGTTTTCTGGGAGTGCACAGACTGCAGCCAGCTCTGTTTCAGTGCCTCTGTTTCTCTCCACACTCGGTAGCTGACAAGGCTGAGGAGCACTAAACCAGATGGAGAAACTGAAGTGCAGACAAAAGCCACACAGGCAATTAGCAGACAGGAAAATTACAACGAGGCCAGATTTGCCTGAGCCCTTTGATGTGCCTGATGGAGCCAGGATGCCCAGGAAGGAGCCAGACTGGGGTTTTACATCCATTTAGCAACACGTGGCTCTTGAGCAGCACCCCGTCCTCACCACAGCTCTCAGAGTGCAACTCTGCTTTGCTGGAGATGGGATAACATCATTATTAATTCTCATTACTATCCCATTATTAATTCTCCTGCAGGGCACCTTGCCCAGCTCCAGCAACAGCCCAGGGCCCTGTGCAGCCCCCCAGCCCTTCACCAGCAGCAATCCCAGGACTGAAATTCTCTTCCCTGGCTCACCCTCAGCCTCAAAGCCTCCCTGCCCATCCTCACCTGAGCTCAGCTCTACTGTTTGAAACTAAAAAGTGTCAAATATTTGACTAAGAAACCAAAGAAAATTCTCTACTTGTCCCGAGGGCTTTTTTTATTTATTTATTCCCTTTTAAAGCAGATCACTGCTCTTTTAATTTATTACAGAAGCTTGGCAGCACAGGGGACTAAGGGATCACTGTTTTGCTCAGCGTGGACACAGCACATGATTCCACAAGCTCCAATTGCATAATGAAAGCTTTTACTAAACATGATGTGGAAAACCAGTGCCCTAAATAGCAGAAACTGAGACATAAAGCTACGCTGTGGACTGGTTTGTCTTGCTTTCAATCAAACATGCCAAAACAAGCTTCAGAGCGCTTCCCCGGCAGTTTCACCACATGTGAGGAACATTTTCCTGTGAGTGTGGGATTACAGCAACCTGCCTGGGCAGAGGGGAGGATCCGCACACCAGGCTGACAGGGGAGCTGGGGACCTGTGGAAACAGATCCCAAACACAGAAGCTTGGGCAGCAGCAGGCAGGTATCACAGACACAGGGTTTGTTATGTTATTTCTACAACATCAGAGTGCAGGGGAAGCCAAGCCAGGATTTCCAGTCATTAGAACTTGCCAGAGATTTTCCTAAGTGACCTTGAACAAAAAAAACCCTCCAGCTTTTCCACATCTCCAACTGCTCACTTGGGAAGGGAAAGGGGAAACAAGCAGGGTCGGTTAGCTTAAAGACACCAAAATCCCTGTTCAAAAGGAATCTGAGGGGTAGAGGAGGAGAAGGAAAGGAAAGAGACTCAGGGGACGCCCAGCACAGCACACAGCACCCACCTGACGGCGTGGAAGCCCCAGAGCAAGCCCTGGCCCGCGGGGGAGGCCCTGACGATGCTCAGGTACAGGTAGAGCGCGATGGCCATGGTCCAGAAGAAGGAGCTGGTGTTGGCGAAGGTGGACAGGGCTCCCTGCAGGACGCAGTCCCACGAGGTGCCCTGGAAGTCCCTGAGCACGCCGTAGAAGTAGGAGAGGGCGGAGAGCAGGTCGGCCAGGCTCAGGTGCAGCAGCAGCTGCCGCGGGCGCGTCCGCAGCTCGGGCCAGAGCGCCTGGGAGCAGAGCAGGAGCGCAGAGCCCGCGCACGACAGCGCGCACGACAGCAGCACCGGGACACGCTCCGCCAGCGGCAGCCGGGTGGGCGGCAGCGGGGACGGCATGGCCGGGACAGCGGGGACAGCCGGGACAGAGCGGGGACAGAGGAGAGGAGCGAGGGGACAGCGGGATGGAGCGAAGGGACAGCGAGGGGACAGCGGGGGTTCAGTCCGATGCAGCCCCGCGGGTCGGGCGCGCTCTGCCGGAGTGTCCGGTCCGGTCCGGTCGCAGCGCTGTGTCCGCGGTGACCGGAGCCGGCACCGGCCGGGAAGGCAGCGCTGTGTCCGCGGTGACCGGAGCGCTCTCCCGGAGCCCGCACCGGCCGCGGAGGCGGCGCGGCAGCCGCAGGAGAGCCCCGGGAGCGGCGGGACCCGGCCCGCCCCCGCCGTCATGTGAGAGCGGCCCGGCCCCCTCGGAGCCGAGGGAATCCCCGCCGGGAGCGGGACGGGAATCGGGACAAGGACCGAGAACGGGAGCGGGACAAGGACCGGGATGGGAATAACGACGGGGACGGGGATCGGGACAAGGATCGGGAGCCGCTCCCGCCGGGGCGCACGGAGCGCCCCCGCCGCAGCCCCGCAGCGCAGAAAACCCTTTTCCCCTTTTTTTCCCCCTTTTTTCTTCTTTCAATCAAAACTCCCGCCCCGGCCCCCGGGAGCACAAGGAACAAAGCCCCGGGTTGTTGCTGCTGTCCCCTTCCTTTGCCACGGACACCTCCTCCCCAAGGACAGCGCACAGCTCTCCCTGCTGAGCCGGAGCCACCGGGATTTATTCACTGATTTACACACAAACTGCTGCCTTTGGAAACAAGATCTTCTTCCAACATACCTTAATTACCACTCGGTTAAACTTCAGTCAAGCAGCCTTTACTCTTTTAGGAATTTATTTCGGAGCGCGATGCCCCCTGCATGTTCTTTATAGAAAAAGGAAGCTGCAGCAGTTTGCATTTGCCCTGCACACAATCTGACACCAACAGCTCTTTTAACTTTATCACTATTGCAGGCTTTCTTTAGCAACCATCTGACCCCTCAAAAAAAACACCCACAAAGCCTTGTCAGGGCTGCATTCCCAGTTGTTGCTCTCACACGTTCTTGGCTTCCTCCTGGTTTCCCTTTTCCCCACTTTTATAGCACAAGCCCAACCTACCACAGACATCCAGACAAACCACATCAGCAAACACCCTGCCTGGTGAGTGCTGCTTTTATTTTGGGTGATGGATGAGGCTCCAGAACACAGCTTAATTAAGTCATGCCAGATAGAGAACCAAGATAAAACCAGAACTTGCATTTCCACCGACTTGTGGCTGTGATTCAGATATTCTAAAATATTCTTTAAAAAGTGGCTTGTCAGGGCATCATAAACTGTTGAACTAAAACCCAGAGAAATGGATCTTTGCCTTAACAATCAGAAATAGGACAGCAGAGGATTTTCTGCCAGGTCTCTCCCTGTTCTCTAAAATAGGAGTATGGGGAGTTTGCACACAGAAGTCACCACTCTGCAGCAGGCCATACTCAGAGCTTGTGCTTTAAAACTGAGCGACAAAAGGCAAAGAACTCTCACGAAAGGTCCCCATCGCCTCCCATTCTCTCAGCACCTCCACACGCAGCATCTCTGTGGCACTCCTGCCCCCGATGCTGTCCCCCCCTTGCTCCCTGCAGCTGCCTCTGCCTGAGCAAATCCTCCTCTCAATTCCTCCTCCAGCCCCGAGGAATCTGCAGCTGCCCGGGGAACAGGAATATCTGGGAAGGGCCCAAAGACACATCTCAGTTCAAAGGCAGCATTGTCTACAGCTCGGGAACAAAAAAATCTGAGGAAGCGGTTTGTCACACAGCAGTGCACACAATGAAAATTCTCCTTTCAGAATTTCACCTTCATTTGCTTTTTACAGCACAGGGAGATGAAGCAACATGGTATTTGGTGAGAAGACACAGAAAAATCTTTAATGACTGGAATTCACCCCACCAACTACTAAAAGACCTTTCTGACACACAGGCTGCACTCTGCATCTTATAAAGCACTGGGTGAGCTGTAACTACATAAATTTACCTCCTCAGTGAGGCAGAATGTACTGATATAACCTTTTATTTTTTTTAACAAGGTTTTACTTTGCAGCTGGGTAGGAAGCTGGGCTGAGGCAGAGTTCTCCATTAACTGGGAACCTGGTCATATGCACTGGGGCTTTTAAATGAAAATTTAAAAATGCTGAGAGCCCACAGCACCTCTGCATATCAGCACTCCCAGTGTCCCCAGGCAGCCCAGCCCCAGCAGAGGTCACTGCTGGCACGGGGATTGCTGTCCCATCCCCAGCCCCCGTGTCACAGACATCCTTTCACTAAAAATCCTCTCTTGGGATTTTTTCCTTCTGAGGAGAAGGAAACCAAAATGTAAATAATAGTTATCCTCTGCTGTGGAATGCATCAAGTGTGTCTGTGATTGGACCATCAAAAAGTGTCTCAGGCTGCAGAGGTGGCACAGGAATTCCAGCCAGCAGCCCTCAGAAGAAAAGCCACCAGCAATGAGAATTTATTTTTTTTTTTCCAGGCAGAATGTAATTAGTGGCACTGCTGGAACCCAGCCAGCAGCAATCAATGGATTAAAGGATGCTCAGAGTGTTGTGATAGTCATTAATTTCAAATTTAAATTAGGGGGATTAATATGGGATATTCCTTCACGCTGCGGCTGTGTGGAGAAAAATTAAGATATTAATATTGTGCATTCCACAACGAAACAGAGCATGCCACCAACAAACAGCAGAAGTGACATTTAGGACCTGACCGTGCATGGAGGGAGGGGTGGCAGAGGGCATTCACACAGAATGCAAAGAGGTGCCCTTGCTCTGATCTTTGTGCAATTTTCAACGCTATTTCTCCAACATTCTCATTATCTAAAACAGCAAGGTATGGACTGCACCTCTTCTATTCAGTAGTTAGAAAACAGGCCAAATGTTAGGAATTTTGGGGTATAGATTTTGTGCCAACCCAATCCCCTGTGCAAGGGACGGGGCTGCCCACAGGTGTGGTTTCAGCACAGGTGAGACAGAAAAGCTGAGAGCGAGAGCCAAAGGGTGGAGAAAGGTCATGATAAACCACTGCAGGTGTTTCATGCAAGGGATTTGGAACAGAAGAAGGGCAGGGCAGCAAAAGGACAGCTCTGCATAGGAAAGGTGCAGGAATAGGACAGCCCTGATGCAGGGAAAGGTGCAGGAAAAGGAGAGCTCTGCACAGGAAAGGTGCAGCAGAGCCCTCCAGAGGCACTCAGGAAGGACAAATAAAGACCAAAACTTGCAGTTCGTCTTCTCCTGCTCCTCCTCTCCTCTGTGGGGCACTGGCATCCCGTGGCACCGCTGCAGCTCCTGCCCAAGCCCAACAATGTGCAGCACTTCTAGGGCAGTATACTTGCTGATTGCTTCCTCGACTATTGCTCACAACAACCAGCTAAGACACTGCCAAAGAAACACTCACAGCTGGCACCAGGGAGCTGGGGCAGGGGTGAATCCTCCTCTCCTCTCGCTCACACAGGGCCAGGGGCTGGGGACAAGCACACAGTCAGGGGAGCAGCTGCAGCAGCACTGAAGGAAAAGCTTTAAAGGGAGAAGAAACTCATAAATCAACAGTTGTCCTGTCCCTCACCCCCAAACCTTGGTTAGGGCCTCTAAAAATTACCAATATTAACAAGATAAGCACAGCTGGCTCGTCTGTAATCTGTGTTTGTCTCAATGAGCTCCCAGGTCTCCCACACCACCATTCAGGCAAGACAGTGGAACAATAAAGTATTTCCAAATGCTGAATAATAGTTCAAGATATACAAACCTGTTTGGAGCGTTGGAGTGCTCAATGCACTGCACAGGGGGCACAGAAAGAGAATTCACTGGGGCACCGAGGAGAGAGGCACCAATGCTCACCCGTCCAGGGCACTTTGTGTCACACACTGCACAAGCTCTGGGCGATCCAGCATTCCTCAGCTCCTGGAAGCACAGGACCATGTGAGAAGACAGCCTGCAGCACAGAGGAGCTGCTTCCCCTCTCCCCACAGGCTCAGGAGCAGCGAGGGATTGCCCAAGGGCCTCTTGTGCAACACCTGGGAGCAAAGGTGCTGCTCAGGAGCAGCCCCAGCACACCTCACCTGGGATCCTGCACAGCCTCCATCCCCCTCCCAGAGCACCCAGTTCCAAACTCCAAAGGCTCCAGAGTCTGCTCTGTGTGCAGATAGCAAGGCAGAGGGAGCTGGGACTCAAGGCAGAGGGAGTGGAGACTCTGGGCTCTCATTTGCTCACAGTGAAATTAAATTTCCTCTGCACCAGGGTATCAAACCTTGCCATCCTCAGGGCTCAGCACTCAGGCTGCAGGGCAGGTGTCAAACCCCACATCCAGGCTCTCCCATGGGCAGGATCTGGGAGCAGGTGTTTCTACAGAGATTAAACACAGAGCTGGTGTGTCACAGACATCTCTTTGTGAAAATCTCTGTCCCAGTGGCCACGAGAGCACCTTTGTGCCACCCAGAACGTGTTTCACATGCCCAGAACGTGTTTCACACCTTGGTGCACGGGCTTGAGCATGATCCCTTCCCTTTACACCACTCCCTCCCTGGCTCTCAGCCAGCTCAGATAAAGCAGACTGAGCCCAAAGGTTCGAGCAGGAGCCAAAATGTTCTGCCAGAGCTGCTCTGTGCTCCCCTGTCAGGCACCAGTGCTGCCCACACTGCCCTGTTGAGGGTATTTGAGGAGCTCCCAGCTCCACCGGCAGCTGAGCAGAGCTGTGAATTGCCAGAGCTGTGAATTGTGGTGCAGACAGCAGCACCCTGCAGCCCTGGGTGTGAGCAGAGCCCGGGCCAGGCTGGATGCAGGGATGCTCCTGCAAGCAAGGCTGCCCCTGCTCCTGCCAGCCCTGCTCTGCAGAGCCAGGACAGCCTGAGGACAGCAGGCTGGGGCATTCTGCTGATTCAGGAGCTCAAACAGCCTGGGCAGAGTCCAGGCTGCTGCAGCCAGGGAGAGCCAGGGTGACTCACTAACCCAGCACTGCGCAGGTGGGCTGGGCTGGGTTTAGGAGCCAGGTTGGGCTCAGCAGCCAGGTTAGGCTGGGTTTAGGAGCCAGGTTAGGCTCAGCAGCCAGGTTAGGCTGGGTTTAGGAGCCAGGTTGGGCTCAGCAGCCAGGTTAGGCTGGGTTTAGGAGCCAGGTTAGGCTCAGCAGCCAGGTTAGGCTGGGTTTAGGAGCCAGGTTAGGCTCAGCAGCCAGGTTGAGCTGGGTTTAGGAGCCAGGTTGGGCTCAGCAGCCAGGTTAGGCTCTCAGCATCCCACTCCTGCTCCAGCCTGTCAGCCCAAACAAGTTTATCCAAGTCAGGATGTTCCTGCCCCAGCCCCAGATCCTCTGCTGGGACACAGGATGCTGCCAGGCTGATCCACAGCAGAGATTTTCCTGCCACAGACCCTTTGTTACCTTGCTAGACTCATCCTCCTCCTCCATCAGGGCTCTGAGGGATCTCTGGAGAGCCCCTGGACATGCCTCTCTCCTTTCTTCCAAGGCCAGACCCACCCAATTTTACCTTTATCACCCTCAGGTGCTCCCACACCTTCCCCCCAGCCCAACCCTAACAGAAAAGACCTGGGAGATGCATTTATCAGCCCTGGGAGATGCATTTATCACCTCTGGGAGGTGCATTTTTCACCCCTGGGAGGTGCATTTACAGCTCCCCAGGAGTGCACTGCAATACTGCAGACAAGGAGAGAATCCTGCACCTCAGCTGCTTCCCCTGTGGAGGTACAGCAGCAGCAGCAGCATCCTTACATCACCAGGGGGAACACCTGCAGGAACTTTTTTAACTCTAATTCCTCAATTTTTAAACTCTAATTCCTCAAGTTTTTAAACTCTAATTCCTCTTACCAAAGCCTCCTCTGGTCCACTGGGTGCAGGATTCTTTTTCCAGGGGGAAGGCTGCTCCAGGCAGGCTGGGCATAGGTTGAATGTCTGGTCACTTCTCCCACCATGTATTCAAATGAAAACAAGAAGAAATATATAAACCTGAGAGCTGAATTAGATCCCCACTCTTGTCTAAGCCCCTTCAGCTGAGTCTCTCTTTGGAAACAAAACAATGGCTCGTGTGTTGTGAAGTTCTCTCTGTTTGCATTAAGAAATTATCTGTACCAGTTCTGAGAAGATTACTGGTGGTTTACCCTCAAAACACAAGGAAACACTGACCTGCCTACAAAACTGCTTTTGGGAACTCCAAAACACCCTGGCATGTATACACAGCTAATAAATTACCAAACTGACTGTGCAGGTGAGAGGTGGGCTGCTTACAAATGAATGCATTTTATATCAGATATAAAGCATGGGTGGGCCTGCTGTCAGGATAAAGGCAAAGCAGAGCTCTCCTCCCCCAGGTGAGCACTGGAGCTCATTTCCAGCACAAAGGGGAACTGGAGGCACCCCTCTGAGCAGCTAGCAGCTCTGGGGACAGGATGGACAGAACAGCTTGTGCCAAGTGTGGCAGGGGAGGGGACAGCTGCCAGCTCCTCAGGAGGAAGGAAAACTCCAGCTTTATATTCCCCCTGTAAACACCTGGCATGGCAATGCATCACAGAGAGCCCAATTCCACAGCAATTCAGGGCCTGGCTCACCCAGCATCCCCAAAACTGGACCAGCATCCCCAAAACCAGACCAGCGTCCCCAAATCCAGACCAGTATCCCCAAATCAAGACCAGCAACCGCAGATCCAGACCAGCATCCCCAAATCTGGACCAACACCCCCAAAACCAGACCAGCATCCCAAAACCAGACCAGCATCCCCAAATCCAGCATGCAACCGCTTTCTGGGATCCCCCAAACAGGACCAGCATCCCCAAATCCAGATCAGCATCCCAAAACCGGAGCAGCATCCCCAAATCCAGCGTGCAATTCTGCACGGGGGGATTGAAGGAAAAAGGCGACAGAGGAGGAAGGGGGGAGAAAGGAGAAGGAAACATTCCTTACCCCGACACGACAGAGCAGCAGGGGCTCGGTCCTTACCGGGGCTCGGCTCGGCTCCTCCACCAGGCTCGGGGCTGCCGCACACGCGGAGCCAGAGGCGGGCTCGGGCCCGGACAAGCCCGGACAAGCCCCGGGAAGGCTCCTCCTGAATCTGCCCGGCCGGAGGCAGCGCCAGCCCCGCACGCATTGCGGGGACAGCGGGGATTGCGGGGACAAAGGGGACACGGACACGGAGCGGCTCCGGCCACAGCACGGGATTTCTGTCCCAGCTCCGGGGCAGGGGAGCTCAGACACCCCGAAGTGCCACACACGGTGCCAAGGATGAATCCAGTGTTCCACTGAGGAGGACCACGTGAGGAGGAGGAAGGTAGGATTCCTGGCAAAGGGATGTCACCCCCAAGTTTGCAATCTGCTCAGAGGCTCCAGGAGCTGGGATCCATCCATCCATCCATCCATCCATCCCTGCATCCATCCATCCCTGCATCCCTGCATCCCTGCATCCCTGCATCCATCCATCCATCCATCCATCCATCCATCCATCCATCCATCCATCCATCCATCCATCCATCCATCCATCCATCCATCCATCCCTGCATCCATCCATCCATCCATCCATCCATCCATCCATCCTGCAGCACAACACCCTGCGTGCAGGACCCAGGGCTGGAGCAGCCACCCCAAGCTCACCCCACAGGCTCTGGAGAATTTCCTCTGCCTGTCCATGAAGCCCCTGTCCCAAAAGGCTCCCCCTGTCCCCCAGCAATGGTTGTTAGAAGCGCAGGCTGTGCAATGAGGGAGGTGAAGGCACCTGAATGATCCACCCCACTGCAGCCTGAGCCTGGCATTGCTGCCCCTGCAGCTGCTCCTGCTGCTCTGCTGACAGCAGAGAGGGGACAGGGGCCGGGGACATTCACAGCTGAACTGGGGCAGCAGCACAGGACAAGCCCTCAGCTGTCAGGAACCTGCTGACTGGAGAGCTCAAATGCAGCTGCAGCCCTGCTCAGCTGCCCTGCAGATCCCTGTGGCACCCCTGCTGCAGCCATGCACGGCTGCACACACACCTCGCAGAGGCTAATCGCACATTATGAGATGGCACAGAGGCTCTGCGGCTGCACAGGTGTGCACAGAGCAGGGTGACAGCACCAGGGAGCCCCAGGGTCACTCAGGTCACACTGTCACACTCACACTCAGGGTCACACTGTCACACTCACACTCAGGGTCGCACTGTCACACTCACACTCAGGTCACACTGTCACACTCACCACAGGGTCACACTGTCACACTCACCACAGGGTCACACTGTCACACTCACACTCAGGGTCACACTGTCACACTCACACTCAGGGTCGCACTGTCACACTCACACTCAGGTCACACTGTCACACTCACCACAGGGTCACACTGTCACACTCACACTCAGGTCACACTGTCACACTCACACTCAGGGTCACACTGTCACACTCACACTCAGGTCACACTGTCACACTCAACCACACTGTCACACTCAGCCACAGGAGCAGGGCCTGCCTGGCACAGGGATTCTGCCAATTAGCTGATGGGGAAAAGGGAGAGCAGCAAGCTGGAGACCCAGTTTCAGCTCAAAAAGAGGCAAAAGGAGCAAAGAGAGACTTTTGGGCTAAGGTCACGAGAGCAGAGTCACAAGGAGCTGCAGTCATTGTGTTTGCTCCCTCGGGCTGGGCCAGGGCCAGCTACAGTTCTCCAGTTCATCCATCTGCACTCCCACCCCTCTCTGAGCATTTCCACCAGCCTGGACTCACCTCCCTCAGAAAAGCAGGGTCTCCATGTCCTCCTGCACAGTGGGGATAAAGGGAGGATCCCTCCCAACTCACTGATCCCACTAACCAGTGCAAAGGCACAGACCAAGGCTCAGCGTTTGCTGTGCCAGGAATCCAGCAGGGACTGAACCAGGAATAAAACTAACCTGAGGCGAGGGGCAGAGCGTGCAGGTGGGATTAGCTGGGGCAGTTACAGGCAGCAATTCCCTGCTGCTCACGGGTTTGGCTGTCCAGCAGCAAGAGAGGTCAGTCTTTACCTGGGCAGGTGCTGTGGGCTTGGTTTGGTTGTTCCAGTGACACCAAGGCTGGAGGAGCTCAGGGCTGCAGGTTGGTGAGCTGCTGCCTCCCTCTGCTGGGAGCCGGGCACAAGGGACACCTTGTCCTGGCAGTGACATCTCCTGGCCTCCTCCATCCCTCCCCAGGCACAGGGGACACCTTGTCCTGGCAGTGACATCTCCTGGCCTCCTCCATCCATCCCCAGGCACAGGGGACACCTTGTCCTGGCAGTGACATCTCCTGGCCTCCTCCATCCCTCCCCAGCCCTGCAGGCAGCCAGGGTATGACAGGACAGGTGGGACAGTCCCCTCAGTGACACCTGGGGTGTCTCTGGCTCAGAGCTGGCAGCAAAGGGTCTCTGGTGGATCAGTTTAAGAGAACTGAGCTTTTTGCTGCCAGCTCCAACAGGGAATCAGTTGGATCCAAGGGAAGAGCTCCAGCCCCCAGGAGATAATACAAGAACCAGCCCTCATCTCAGCCTTGCCCTGCAGGACAGGCAGGGTGCCCTGCCCGTGCTGCAGCACCGAGCCGAGGATGCCCTGCGCTGCATCAGCACAGGCTTCTCCTTCTCCCCAACCTCCTTCCCCCATCCCTGCTGCTCCAGGGACGCTGCATTGTCCCCTGTGTCCCCAAGGCTGGGGCAGAGCTGCAGCGGTGGCTGCTCAGCCAGGCTCCTGCACCTCCTGGAGCCGCTCCTGGGCCTGGCAGCTCCTGGATGGCTGCCCCGGGCCCTGGGGACACCCAGCACGGCCCTGTCCCTGCTGCACCTGAAGGACATGCAGGGAAGGACACTGCACAGGCGATGGCCTGGGCCAACTCCATCACTAAATGGCTGCAGGGAGGGAGCCCGGGCCAGCCTTGGCTGCCACAGCCCTGCAGCAGCAGCAGCAGCAGCAGCAGCAGCATCGCTGGGCGTGCAGGGTCCCCTCCCTCCCCTGCAATGTCCTTTTGGCTGAGGAGGGCTCGCTCAGGGCTCTGCTGCAGTGCATCGCAGAGCGGCTGCTGTGCCAGCGAGCCACGGAGGGTGCCTGCTCTGTCTGCCCTGTCCCGGAGTGCCCCTGCTCTGCCCTGTCCCGGGCACCGAGCTGATGATGCCCGGTAACCGGACACTGATGCTCGGTAACCGGACACTGATGCTCGGTAACCGGACACCGGGTCCGGGCAGCACCGAGCCCCCCAGGAGGAGCAGCTCCGGTTTGCCCCAACCTGCTCGGAGCTCCAGGGGCAGCCCGGGCTCTGCTCCCTGTGCCACCCTCCCTGTGCCACCCTCCCTGTGCCACTCTGGAACTGCCACCCTTCCCTGTGCCACCCTCCCTGTGCCACCCTTCCCTGTGCCACCCTTCCCTGTGCCACCCTCCCTGTGCCACCCTGACACTGCCACCCTTCCCTGTGCCACCCTTCCCTGTGCCACCCTTCCCAAAATGCTAAAACTCACTCTGAAATTCACCATGGCAGCCAGGAAAGGGTCCCTGCGTTCCAGACCAGAGACTGGCACTGGAGGAAGGAATCAGCTGGAATACGGCCTTTCATCAGGCACAGCACAGTCAGGTGTCAGGGGCACTGAGTCTGCACTCAGGATGCTCAGAACCTGCCTGGGGGTGTGCCAGCCTGCCTGTGCACCCTCCCTGTGCCACCCTGGCACGGCCCCTCCGCCCCGAGCATCCCCAGGACATCTCCTGGTGCCCAGCCCCAGGTGTGGCTCCTCACACACCTCCAGCCCAGGCCGCTCCCCAGCCTCCTGTGCCCACCTTCTCCTGCCCTGCACCTTTCCCCGAGGCCCCTGCTGGCCTCGAGCAGCTCAGGGGTGCTCCTGGGTGCCAAACACCTCTGCAGACCCTGCAGGGCACGCAGGGATGTCACCTGCTCTGTGTGGCGCTGCATTGGCACAGGGAGCGCTGCCAGGAGCGGTGCGCTCACTTCGCTGCTGAGGGAAGGCACTCGGGTGTCCCCTGGGACACGGGGCTGTGGGGGAACATTGCAGGGCCTGGGGGCTCCACACACAGCTCCTGAGCTCAGCCACAGCTCCCCGCCCTGCCCAGTCACCTTCAGGGGCTCTCCCATCACTTCCCATCTTTAATCAAATGGTGCCAACCAACCAGGCTGGCAAAGGGCTCATGAGCGATGCTCGGTCACAATCCACCAAAAACCTCACCAACAGCTCAAGGTCAGCAGACGGTCCAAGGCCATTTCCACTCTTTTCTTGGATAAGCTCCTGTCTGTGACTTTTCTGGGGCAGGGACCTTATTTTGTTTCCGCAGGAACTCAACACAATTTCTGCTGCTAACCCGAGTGAAAGGCATCTCCGACAAGCACATCCCTCCCTGAATTTTGCTCTGCCAGACAAGAGCAGAGGACTTCCAATTCACCCCAAGGAAGCTCTTAAAACGTGCTGAGTTTGCCCTTGTTTACAAATGTGCAAAGTTATTTACTGCAGAATATTGAGGCAAATGAAAACTCTTTGAGGTTTGCCAAGCTGTAGCTGTCCCTCCTTTAGCAGCGGGGACTGTCCCTGCTCCAAAGCTCAGTTGTCTGGGCAGCAGGAGAGGCACAAGGGCAGCTGGATGGTGGATGCAGCCCCACTGCAGCTCAGCTCCTCAGCATAATTACAAATTCTGAAGGCTGAGCTGGAAAAATTACATCCTGAGGACATTTACACCCAGGCACAGAGGTGGGAGAGGGAAACATTAGGATTCCCAGCACATGGGGATTCCTGTGTTCACGTGTCAGACAGGGATGGGCAGACAGCAATTTCCAGCAGCTGGGGAGGGTTTTTAACACATTGGAGCATCACAGCACTGAGCCAGGGAGCTGCCCAGCCCCTGCACTCCTGATCACCCCAGCTCTGCAGGGAAAAGCCAGCTGGAAGAACCTGCAGAGGTTTTGCAAGAAGCAGCCCTCTCTTCACCCCAGCCTGATGGTTCCAGGTCTGCAGGAAAGTGAGATTTCCATTAAAAAGGAAGGAAAAGAGCATCTTCCCAATCCCTCACAGGAGCAGGCATTGCCCGAGACCCTGCCCCGGGGTCCAGCAGCAATTCTGAAACCCCACTTTGCAGAGCAGCCCCTTCCTCACAGCTCTCCTGTGTTTCTCACTCCTGATAACAGCAGAGCTCCTGGAAGAGAGAAACTTGGAGCACGTGGGTTTGCTGCAGTGCTGCTCAATACCCACAGAGCCTGTCGAAAATTAAGGGAGGGAATAAGGAGCAAAATGAGGCTGGAAAGGAGCTGCATCCCTGCAGCCCAGCTCAGAGCCTGCTGCCGCCCTGCCTGAGCAGCACCACAGGGCTCACACACATACCCAGTTATTTCAGGGCTCTCTGCCCTTTGCACTGGGCCACAGGACCCGTGACCCTCTCCAAAAATACATGCTGCCACTTGACCCAGCCCTCCAGAAACATTTCTGTGCCAGCCCCTGCAAACAGAGCTCGAAAGTCAAGTGGCAACAAGCAAAGCTTAATTTAAGCGCAATCCTTAAACATGTGGTGGAGCAGAGCGGAGGTTCTGGCAGCAGTGCTGCTGTAACCAGGGGGTTTCAGGTGGCATCTGTCTGTGCAAGCTCATCAGCACCAGGAATAAACCCCTCACATTTTATAAAAATACTTCTCAGGACACTTTACTCTCATTAAAGGAAAAGGCTCCAGCAGGAGCAAATACCCCAGGCAGCCCAAAATGCTAAAACTCACTCTAAAATGCACCATGGCAGCCAGGAAAGGATCCCTGCTCTCCAGATCAGTCTGGCACTGGAGGAAGGAATCAGCTGAAATATGGCCTTTCATCAGGCACAGCACAGGGAGGTGTCAGAGGCACTGGGTCTGCACTCAGGATGCTCAGAACCTGGCTGGGATATATCTGGGAGGTGTCAGAGGCACTCAGGATGCTCAGAACCTGCCTGGGGTTCTGTTCACATTGCCTGGGATCTCTCTGGGTTGCTGCAGGCACAGCACAGGAGTTTCAGGTGGCACTGGAGGGGCTGTGAATTCCTGTTGAGATTTAATTTTAGTGCTGAGGGCGCCTTCCCAGGTGTGCAAAGCAAGAACTGCTGGGGCAGCAGAGCCTGTGAGAGGAGAAATGGCAGGAAGTGAACCCTCCCTCCCTTTGCACTCTGGTGCTGTTTTGTCTTTTGGGACCCTCCCTGCCATGCTCAGCACTGAAGGGGTCTGTGCCACGAATTCCCTCCAGCAGCAGGGCACCAGGTACACACCACCCTATACCAGGCCAGAGACACTTCAATATACCTGAAACCCTCAGTTCTCTGGTTTGTCTCAGTCTCACCCTCTACAATCATTCTTATTTTCCCTCTGCTGGAAATCACCAGGTTTGTGGGGAGACAGAGAGGCTGCGTGCCCATTCTGGAGAGCAGAGCCCAGGGAATCTGCAGCTTGCCCCACTTGTACCACCAGTGGGGAGTCTGCTCTGTTCAGTTCTACAGCAGTTGTGTGGTTTTTCCCTAAGGCAGAGACTGATATTTATTTATGCTGAGAACATTTATTTATGGTGAGAACCTTTCCACACACCCAGATGTAGGAGCATCCTGGTGTTCATTGCCCCTCGTTGATTTACACCCAGCCTGCTCCTAGCTCAGTTACTTTTCCTTTGCTCCTGTTCTAACAATCAGAGTTATCCACGAATGCCACAAACTAATGCACAAGCACTGTACAAATGAGATTGAGCCTCCTTGCTCATTAAGACGATGATGTAAGGAGCAGAAGTAGCAGGGTGTGAGTGTGCTGCATGAAGTCTGCATTAAATCACACAAAATTCTGGGGTTTGGCCTTGCAGCTGACTCCCCCTGTGCCCCCATGACTGGTGCCAGAGACATCTCTGAAGGAGGGTCTGAAAGACATCTGTGAAGGAGGATCTGAAAGTTTTGGGGAATGTAAAGGAGCAGCTGAGGGTGCCCAGGGCTTGTCTCTGCCATCAGCCGGCTCTGTGACCTTGAGAGATCACACTCCAGTGGCAGCTCTCTGTGCTGGGGACAGCACTCACCTTTCCTACAGATGCCAGGGACTTCTCTCAGTCCTTGTGCAAGCACAGGATAAAAGCCCACCCCAATTACAGATCTAATCAGTGTAAACATGCACTACTACTCTCAAACAGAGTGGCAGGCACCAGTAATTGCCTCAGCCCCGGCAGGGACCAGCACACCCTTGCTGGTGTCAGGAGACATCACTGGGACAGGCAAGTCAAATATTTGGTGATTTCAGATGCTGCAAATGCTATCAGCATCAGCTGCAGGCTGCAGCCAGGCTCTGGCTCGGGATGTGCTGTGAGCACTGGCTGCTGAGCAGCCTCCCCCAGACACGGAAAATCAGACCCAGACCTGCAGGGAGTTCAGCACAGCTGACTTCACTGCTATCGCAACAGAATTGATAATTGCTCAAACTGCATTTTTTCCCCCTTTGCCCCATACAGTTCCCAAGACTCTGGAATTGCTAAGAAGCTACGTTCCAATTAATAGATATTTTTACACCAGGAAAATGCAAGTTGCTAGCAGATATTTATGTCAAAGTGAATTTTTTTTTTACTTTATAGTTAAAATTAACCAGCCAGTTCTTGCGCCATTAATAAATCAGACTGCACATGCCTCCAGAAAATGCAAGTTTAAACTTCTGCAGTAGGAGGCCGTGCTGACACATGCCCATGCAAATTCAGCCTGGGACGGCTGTGGGGAGGTGATGAGCCGCAGTTCTGGGATTCACCGGCGCGCTTGTACCCGGCTCCGCAGGTACAAGGACACGCAGGGAATTGGGAGCAGGCTGCAGGAGCTCAGCTCCAGCCCGGACATCTCCGGACACATGCTAAAGCCGCGGCTCGGAAACGCGGGGGGAGAGGGAAGGAACCACCCGGGGCCGCAAAGCGCCGGGTGCGGGAGGAGGCTCGGGAGGGGAAGGGAATCCCTGGCCGAGGATGCTGCGCTGCGGATGGCCCGGAGGAGCTGCGAGCGGGCACCTCCGCAACTTAAAGCGGCAGCGCCGCATTCCCCCGGGGACACGGGGACAGCGGGGACAGCGGGGACACGGGGGGCAGTGCCACTCGGGGGGCAGCGGGGACAGCGGGGACGCGGGGGACAGTGGGACACGGGGGACAGTGGGACACGGGGGGCAGCGGGGACACGGCGGGGACACGGGGACATGGGGACACGGGGTGCACAGTGCCACTCGGGGGCAGTACCACTCGGGGGGCAGTGCCATTCAGGGGGCAGTGCCATTCAGGGGGCAGTGCCACTCGGGGGACAGAGGGGACGCGGGGTGCAGAGGGGACACAGGGTCAGTGCCACTCGGGGTGCAGTGCCACCCTGGGGACAATGCCACTCGGGGGCAGCGCCACTCGGGGGACAGAGCCATTCGGGGTGCAGTGCCACTCGGGGGACACGATGCCACATGGGGACGGTGCCACTCGGGGGCAGTGCGGGCAGCCGCCGCGGCCGGGCGCTGCAGCAGCGGCAGCGCGGTCCCGCTGCGCTCCCGCAAAGCTCCGCAGCCGGCGCGGGGCTCGGACTGCAGCACAACTGCACCAGCAGCAGCCAGAAAATGCACCTGCCTGCCAGCCGGCAGGCACAGACACAGCTCCCCGCTAGCCCTTCTGCTTCGCTTCTGATGGGTGCCTTTTTTTTTCCATTATTATTGTTTCAAATTTGGTTTTGTCGGCTTGTTTAAAAAAGCAGAATGAAAAAAAAAAACACCCTCCACTGATTCAGCTTCCCTCATAGCGGTCCCAAGGAGAATTTAAAATGCAGAAAGGAAACGAACTGAATGAAGTTCAATTAGCAAGCACGCAGCAGAAGTTGCACTTTTTAAGCTTTTATCAACCATAAAAGACAGCCCTGCAGGAGGAAGCACCGCAGCCTCTTTAAGATACCTCCCCTCCTCAAAGAGCATGCAAAGGGAAGAGCTTCCATTAAAGCGGGCTCGGGAAGCTGCCGTCCCTCCCGAGGAGTCTGTTCTTACCCCAGATGCGCTCGGAGCTCTGCGTGCCGGGGATGCAGCGCCGGGAGCAGCCGAAGTCGCGGCGCTGCTGCGGGAGGAGGCAGAGCTGGCAGGAGCGGAGTCAGCGCCGGCTCTGGAGCGGTGCCGGCACAGCCCGGAGCTGCTCACGCCGCCCAGGAGGGAAAACGGGGGAGGGGGAGTTAAAAAGTCTTAAATCCCTGACACTGCAAGAAGCCTGATCCTATAGGATCGGGGCTGGAACGCGGCTCCTGCGCGGCCGGGTTTCCCTGCGAGGAGGGGACTCGGCCCTTCCATCACTGCCGGCTCCTCTCACCTGGCCACGCTGCTGCTCCAAGAGCGAACGCGAAAAGCGACCCAGACATCTGCAGAAGCCTCTGAAGTGCACCCTGGGCTGGTCTCGATGTGGGGAGCAGGCTGGAGCAGCCAGCAGTGTTCTCTGGTGTGAGATGCAGTGAATGCGTTCTTTAACTGTGCCGGGGAGGACAGGGGGTGACAGAATGAGCGGGGAAAATCTCGTCCTCCACGGCATTGCTAAGAGGTCTCAGCCACATCAGGAATTCAGACAGAAGCTGCACGTATAAATAATAAATTTGAAAAAAATAAAACAAACACCCCAAACAAAAAGCTCACGCATCCCCCAAGCATTTGACATTTCTCTCCCTGATACACAGAACAGTGCAACACCTCATCCAAAGAGCTGTCACTAACTTCAGCTAAACTACCTTGTTTTAAACCCGCTCAGGCCTAGAAAACCTTTCTGCCCTGTGTAATTTAATTCCTGCCCCTTATTAGTTTGACAAAATGCACAGTTCATTCCCAGCTATTCCATTGATTCAGGCCTGCAAGGCTGCAGCCAGCGATGCTGTGCAGACCCTGCATTCCGTGGGGGACTCAGCACAGACACAACAGGCACCAGCCCATTCTCTGATCCATGGAAATGCCCAGAGCAGACACTTGACTTTGCATCCTGCAATTACCAAGCACAGGGATTCCTGGTTCTCCTGCTCCGGTCTTCTGTGGGACTGAGGCAGGGGAAACCACTTTAAGCTCAAGGTTATTGAAGGACATTTCCAGGGGCACAGAGCATTTTAAATATTTGGGCGAGAGCTCTGCAACGTGCTGGCTCTGGAACCAACAGATGCAAAGGGATCATTTTGAAACACGTTGGTTTTTCTCCTGCACACTCCAATGCATCACAGC
This sequence comes from Ammospiza nelsoni, assembly GCF_027579445.1. NCBI lineage: Eukaryota > Metazoa > Chordata > Aves > Passeriformes > Passerellidae > Ammospiza > Ammospiza nelsoni. Next base: position 812,141 of record NC_080654.1, read on the forward strand.
AGAACACCCAGTGTACCTCAGGGTCAACTTCAATTCATTACTGCCTTTTGCTACCCCCCTTGAAAGCTTTCAGATCAAGTTTTCAGATCTGCTGATTATCTGCATCTGAGAGAGTCCTGGCGCTGCCCTGGAGCCTTTTTCTCCCCTTTCTCTGTCATTGCTTTTCCATTTGGAGATTAATTTTTTGAGTGGGCCACCTGCACCCCTCAGCTGCACAACCCAAGGCACAGGATGCCCATTCTTTGCCTCTTTGAGAAGAAATGGAGAAATCTCCCTTTCTCTTTGGAGAGATGGAGGTTCAGGTCTGCCCCCAGCACTGCACTCACCCCCCTCTGCAGAGCTCTGGATGGGTTTTTACTCCTCTATACCTGTTGCTTAAAGTAACATGCTTGATAATGCTGGTTTTACAGCACCCCAGAAGAGACAAACCTGGCACTCAGCACTGTGTTCCCTGTGCCCTGCTGCCAGCACTGCACTGCTGCAGCTCCTGCATGGCAGAGTGAGCATCCGCAGCAGGAATCCCCGCCTGGGTGTGTGCTGAAACCAGCAGCAGGGAGAGACTCCCCTGAACAGCAGGAACATTTCACTTTCAATTTCCCCATCTCTGCCAAGGCCCAGCAAACACTGATTTAGTGAAGCATCCCAAGGCCACGGAGCCCACAACCCCCAGAGCAGGGTGAGGAGGGCACAGAGCAGAGCCTGGCAGGCCAGGGCTGTGTGCAGGGTGCCAGGGATGCAGCGCTCACCACGCACCATCCCGAACTCTGCACCAATTCCCTGCTGCACCACAGTCCATTTATAGAAACATGCTCATGCATTTTGGTGCATTTCACTTTGCTCTAGGAGAATACGGGGAAGGGTTTTGGCCTCAGGCTTTATCAGAGAGTCCAATCTTAACAGGACAGAGAGATGAGATCTCTCTCAGGCATCTCCTCAACTTTGCCTTCCTGTTCAGCTGTCAGATGTCAGAGAAAACCTCTGACTGTCCCCAGCTGCATTTGTGCTCTGAGTGCAGCAGCCTGCACTGATCAACCCTGCTGTGCTGCAGCAGTGGTCAGGAAACTGATCAAACTGATCAAACTGATCAAACTGATCAAACTGATAAATCTGATCAAACTGATCAAACTGATCAAACTGATCAAACTGATAAATCTGATCAAACTGATAAATCTGATAAATCTGATCAAACTGATCAAACTGATAAATCTGATAAATCTGATAAAACTGATCAAACTGATCAAACTGATAAATCTGATAAAACTGATCAAACTGATAACCAGCACAGCACTGCCTGCTGGCAGCCCAAAGGCTCACTGTGCCATCCTTCACCAGTCAATATTGATCTAGGACCTCAGGTTTCCCCATTTTCCAAGGAAGGAGCAGCACGTTTAGCCCATAGCCTCCATTTCCACCCTCCTTTAGCCCGAGACTGAGGAAGAGCCGGCAGGCAGCTCGTCCCAGTGCAGAACACCTGGGGAAGACGCCAGCACTCAATCTTTAATCTGCTGACCAAGCCGATGAGAGCATCAGTTGCTCAGGGCAGGAGGCAGAACGCAGGCACGGCTTAGCGGATTGATCACTTCTGTTTGACTCAGGCAGAGCAGGGTGAGGATGAGCTCTCCCCATCCCCATCCCCATGCCCATCCCCATCCCCATCCCCATGCCCATCCCCTTTCCCCCTGCCCTGTTCGTGTGCGGTTTCCAGCTGCACTGGGAGCTGCAGCGTCCCAGAGGGCACCCCCAGCCCAGCTGCGCACCCCAGGGGCAATCCCTGGGCCAGGATTTTGTCGTTTAAAAGCCACAGTCGGGAGAGGAAAGCCAAGAAACAATAGAAACACAAGCTGCTAAGCGGCAGCATTACTCTAATGCTCTCTCACCTTGGAGTGTCTCAGCCGTACTTGGGTGCTAAGCTCTTTAAGAGCCGAGCTGGCCAGCAGAAGCCAGAGCAGGGGTCTGGGGAGGGCTGCTCCCGTGTGGAGTTGGGATGCACAGAGTGGCATTGCTTGACGCCAAACAGGACAAAGCATTTATATCTAAACTTCCTAAACTGGACTGGAGGTTTCTGCCTGTCAGGCTGACCACAAACCAGAACCTGCCCAGCAGGTGAGTCCTTCACCTGCCCCAGAGCCATAACAAAGCCCCTCTTTCTTACCCTGCCCACACCAGCTCAGGAGCTGCTGCCACCATTTCTGGAGGAGCCCCAAGGCAGTAATTTTATTTCCTAAGAACCCCAGCTGCTGTCCAGCTGTTCTTTATTGCTTCACAGCAGAGGTTTGCAGCCTTACCCAAAGCCCTGGATAGCCCAGGACTGGAGAGCATCATGCCCAGCACAGCCCTGCCCAGCTCCAGCAGCTCTGCAGCACACAGGGCTCCCAGCCCACAGAACACCACAGACCAAGGAGCTAAATCATCCCAGAAATTACTCTGTCCTTCACAGCCACATCTCCGCTTCTTTGGCACTAAACCCCTTTGCAGAGGCTGAGCAATTTGGCAGGTAACAGGCAAGTTTCCTCTCAGGTTCCCTCACCCAAATCTCGCCCTGCTGGACTCCCTTTGCCTGTTCAGAGCATGCAAACCCTCCCCAGCCCAGTGCCACCTGCAGCACCAAAGGGAAATGAAGCCCCACTGCAGCAAACCCACTTCTGTGCATCCTTTTCCCCACTCCTAAACTCCTAAACAGATTTCCCCTGCAATCACAAATCAGCCTCTGGTCACTCAAGTTTGTTATTATTACAGACAGAGCTGGAAATTGGGAGTAGCAGTCATTTAATATCCTCTGTTGAGAGACCATGTTTTCAGCTAGTTGTATGATGCCAAACTTTAAATATTGAGGCTGAAACTGTAGGGGTGGTTTGCTTTATGCAGTCTTTTTTCTTTTTTAACTAAAAAAAAAAAAATAGTGCAGCTATTTCTGAGCTGAAGGTCAGATTATAAAATAGGTTTTTTGACCATGTTAAAAATATCTCAGCTGTTTCATTAAGGAGCTGTAACATCTCATAATTTGGGGCAAGTAAGATTTTGTAAGGATGATGGCTTGGATCAGAGTGTGCTTTTGTCAAAGCCTTTTCAGTCTTCCTCGGCTGCGTGTGCCTTTAAGGGAAAAAGGTCCAGTGTGACAGACGAGACATGTGATGGTAATAAAGGAATAAAAGGCAGCTAGCAAGGAAAGGGACATTAAGGAGACAGATGTTCTACAAGCAAATAAAAAGCTCAATAGGAAAAAGAGCTGTTCTGGTGGTGTTTAAAGATGGTGTACCAGAGGAGGAAGCATTAAGCTGGAGAGGACAGTTTATCAATCCAGAGCCCCTCTAAACCCGGGGCACGGGCTGTGCTTTGGCATTGCGGTGGAAATGTGCTCCACAGCAAGGGGTTCTTTGTTTAGGAGTGGGGAACACGATGTACACGAGCGAGTTTGCTGCAGTGGGGCTCTGCTGCCCTTTGGTGCTGCAGCCGCAGAGCAGAGCCAGGTGCAGAGAGGTGGCACTGAGCTGGGGTTTGCACCACTCTGAACGGGCAAACCGAGCGTTCCCGGTGCTGGGCGGGGCCCGTGTGTCCTCGGGGGGTTCTGTATCCCCCCGGGAGGGTTCTGTGTCCCCGTGTCCCCCGGGGGGGTTCTGTGTCCCCCCGGGGGGGTTCTGTGTCCCCGTGTCCCCAGAGCCGCTCAGCCCTGCGGGCTTTTCCTCCCGCCCGAGCGCCGGCGCCGGGCACGAGCCGCCGCCAACCACAGAGTCTGCGCGGGGCGGGCGCGGCGGGCGGGGCGCTGTGTGTCGGGCCCGCCGCCGCCGGCGCGGTGCGGTGAGCGGGGCCGGGCCGGGGGCGCAGTCGGGACCGGAGCGGACCGGGAGGGGTCAGCCGGGGCCGGAGGGGTCAGCTCGGGCCGGGGAGGGGTCAGCCCGGGCGCGGCGGTCAGCCGGTTATACCCTGCGGCAGCGCGCACCGGCCGCCCCGCTCCGGCACCGCGTGGGCAATGGAGGGATGCGGGAGGGATGCGGGATGGAGGGATGCGGGATGGAGGGATGGACGGAAGGATGCGGGGGTGAACGGGGGATGCTCCCGGCCTCCGGCGAGGGGCAGGCACGGCCGCAGGAGCTCGGGGCGGAGGGACCGCGGTGCAGCCCCGGCCCGGCCGCTCCCTGCCCGCTCCCGGCCCCGCTGCCCCGCAGCCCGCGGGTCCGCAGCCCGGCCCGGCCTTCCCGGGCACCGGCCCGGCCTTCCCGGGGCCGGGGAGCTGCAGCGTCCGGTGCGGGGGCGGCGGGCGGGCCCTGCTCGGTATCCGGGAGCTGCGACAGCCGCTGTCACAGGTGGGCTCAGCTTTATCACGGGTGGGCCCATGGATGTCACCCGTGAGCTCAGCCCTGTCACGGGCCCATCCCTGTCACAGGTGGGCTCAGCCCTGTCACAGGTGGGCTCAGCTTTATCACGGGTGGGCCCATGGATGTCACCCGTGAGCTCAGCCCTGTCACGGGCCCATCCCTGTCACAGGTGGGCTCAGCCCTGTCATAGGTGGGCCCATCCCTGCCACCCCAGAGCTCATCCCTGTCACCCCTGAGCTCATCCCTGTCACAGGTGGGCTCAGCCCTGTCACCCCTGAGCTCATCCCTGTCACCCCTGAGCTCATCCCTGTCGCAGGTGGGCTCAGCCCTGTCACCCCTGAGCTCATCCCTGTCACCCCTGAGCTCATCCCTGTCGCAGGTGGGCTCAGCCCTGTCACCCCTGATCTCATCCCTGTCACAGGTGGGCTCATGGATGTCACAGGTGGGCTCATCCCTGTCACAGGTGGGCTCAGCCCTGTCACAGGTGGGCTCATCCCTGTCACAGGTGGGCTCATCCCTGTCGCAGGTGGGCTCATCCCTGTCGCAGGTGGGCTCAGCCCTGCCAGCCCTGAGCTCATCCCCGTGTTCCATGCGCTGCCCACGCACCGGGCTGGGTTCCTCACAGTCCCCTGTCCTGCCTTTCCAGGGTTTTGGCTGCTGTCACGATGCTGGGGCCAGAGCACACGGAGTGAGGCTGAGTCAGAGCCAGACGGGCCAAACACGAATTCCTGCACCTCTCATCCTGCTTTTAATGCGAGTCTCCTCATTAAGCCTTGGCTTCTGCAGCAGCTGATGGTGAGCTCATTGCTGCCCTGGTGTTTGCAGTACAGAACACCAGTGGGGTTTCCCAGTCCTCAGAGAATCCCAGAGCCCTTTCCTTCATGTGGGAGCCCCAGGCCATGCTGCATTTTCCATAGAATCACAGAATATCCTCAGCTGCAAGGGACCCCCAAAGACCATCAAAGTCCAGCTCTTCTGGCTGTGCACCTGGTGATTATTTTTCAGTGGGGATACAACAGTAACAAAAATACCTTTTGCATTTTTTCCTGGAGACCTGGAATGAGCTCCTGTGAAGGGGAGCTGCAGTGGCTGTGCAGGGGAGTGCCCAGCCTGGCTGCTGGGCCAAGCTCCTGCGTGTTTTATGTGGATCAGGCCCAGGAGGCTTTTCCTGAAGCCTGAGTAACTTTGTTCTGCCTGGCTGGGGGATTTTTGGAGTATTATTTTTTAATGGGAGCAGTGGTGCTTAGCTGATATGAAAGCAGTAAACAAACACTGCTGGGTTTACTTTATTCTGTGCAGTATAGCTCAATATTTTGCAATTGGGAGGGTTGTGAAACTGCCTTTGGTTTGGGAACACACGTGACTGTGGCTGAATCTGCCGGGAAGTTCCCTGGCTAATTCCCTTTTTTCTGTGGGTCTGGGGCAGCATGGCCCACCCAGACCCATCCCATTCCTCACTGTGCAGGGCTGCCAGGGTGTCAGTGCCTCTGGTTCCTGGAACAAAGGTTGCTCAGGAAGTGTAAATAGCCATTTATTGCACTGAGAAACTTTGTCATCTGGGTTATAACCCCGCAGCAGGGGAGGGGGAAGCAGAGAATCATTTATTCTGCAGGCACGGCCTCAGCAGTGCCCCTTGGCAGCTGCCAGTGCTGCTGGTGTGTTCCTTCAGTGGGTCCAGGGAGCTCAGACAGCAGAGAGGAGGGAGGGAGGGAGGGGACACAGCCACCGCAGAGGGCTGGGCAGGGAGGAGTTAAACTTCCAGGCTGCATTTCAGCTCCATGTAGCTGCCTGGGAGCAGGAATTGCCACCCGTGCCTGTGTTTTACCTGCTTACAAACAGCAGCCAAAGGCTTTGGCACAGCCAGCAGGGCAGGAGTGCGAGCAGGGATATGCTGGGACATTGCTGGCTCGTTGTTGGCTCAGACACTTCAGTTTTTTTCTCTTGTTGTAATTGGGTCTTTCCTCCCGTTTTCCAGGAAGGGAACAGCCTGCCTTACCTGTGCTGCACACCTGAGCACTGAGCAGAGACACCCAGAGACACAGGAGGAGCAGGAGCTGCGCTGAGAGAGGCTGGGCAGGAGGAAAATCTCCAGCTGCTTTTGTGGTCTCTAGAGCTCCTGTGTTACAGGTGAGTCTGCTGGAGAGAAACACGAGATTTCTGCAGAGCAGTTCAAGCTGCAGGCAGGGAGAGATGTCTAGATGTTCCTTGTGGTTATTTAGTTATCACCATTTATTGACCAGAGCTCAAAGTTTTTAAAGAAGTAAATAACATTGTGTGCTGTGAAGGCTCTGCTCCTAAACTAAACACAGCTTATAAATGACATTAAGGGAAGGAGATAGCCAGTGAGAGAGCTGCTGAAATAATACATGCTGTAATGAGAGCAGCACAGTGGTTTAGTCACCCATACAGGAGTGACTAAACCTCTCTTCAGTGACATTACATCTCTTAAGATGCAAAGTCATTGCTGTGTTTCTCAGGGTAACTGCTAAATGTGTCCTTTCTCATAAAAACAACTTTATTTTGAATAAATGAGTGTGAACAGAGGGATTTTTTGGCCTGGCTGCAGTGGTTTGAATGGGCACTGAGTGGAGAGGGCCAGAACAGGACCTGCTCTTCAATAGTGAAGGTTGCAGGAGGCAGAACACAGAGCCCAGGTTGTCACCTGGCCACAGACACAGCACCACGGGGCAGCACCTAGACTGGCTCACATCAGTCTGGGGACTGCACTTCTTCCCCAGAGCTGTTTTATCACCCCAGTCTGCCAGCAGCCATCAGACCCAGTTCAGTGGTGGGGCACAGGAGCCACAAGTGAGAGAAGAAGAGCCTGGGCTGCCAGTGGTCGTGTTTGTCCCTGAGCTGCTGTGACAATATTGACATGAAGCCATGCCAAGGCAGCCAGGCAGTGTCTGAGCACAGGCCCCAGCAGGATTCAGGGTGCAGGCACGTGTGCTCAGGGTGCAGCCCGTGTGCTCCTTTGTGGCCAGCCTGATTTGGATGGAAATGGGTTTGTTTCCCTGTGCAGAGGCACTGACACCCCCAAGCTGTGGGAGCAGTGCATGTGCTGCCCAAGGACCTGCAGCACACACTGCCTTCACTTCTGCTGTGCAGAGGGAGGCTGCAGGTTTGTCAGGAGCCCAAATTACTGCCTTGATTCAGATCATGGAGGGGAGGAGAGGCTGTGGGTGGAGGATCCAGGCAGAGACCCCTGGCTCTCTGGGGAAAGCACGTACCTTGTGTTGTGTTTCGCAGTGCTAAACCATGGATTGATTTGTGTTTTTATTCCTGGCCTCCAGTGTTCCGGGCTCTGCCTCTTCTCCCCACGATGCTGGGAAGGGTCCTGTGCACGGTGCTGTTGGTGGGAGCCCTGCCATCCCCAGCTGGAGCCTCCCAGGGCCACATCTCCGTGATCCTGCTGGGAGCCACGGGGGATTTGGCCAAGAAGTACTTGTGGCAGGGTCTGTTCCAGCTCTACAGGGACCAAGTGAGCAGCGGCCACAGCTTCACGTTCCACGGGGGGGCCCTGGCAGCTCTGGAGCCGGGGCAGAGGCTGATGTTTGACGTGCTGAAGAAGCTGTCCTGTCCCCCCGACGAGCCTCCCAACCGCTGCGCCGTGCTCAAGGACCAGTTCCTGAAGCTCAGCCAGTACCACCAGCTGAAAACCGCCGAGAACTACACAGCTCTGAACAGGGAGATCGAGACCCTGCTCGGCCAGGAGGGGCTGGAGGAGGCTGGCAGGATCTTCTACTTCTCCGTGCCGCCCTTTGCCTACACGGAGATCGCGGGGCACATCAACGGCAGCTGCCGGCCGCGCGCCGGGGCCTGGCTGCGCGTGGTGCTGGAAAAGCCCTTTGGCCACGACCTGCCCTCGGCACAGCAGCTGGCTGCACAGCTGGCAGGCTTCTTCAGGGAGGAGGAGATGTACCGAGTGGACCATTACCTGGGCAAGCAGGTGAGCAGCCCCCGCCAGCCCCAGGGGCTCCTCGTGGTCGGTTCTGCGTCTGGAGGGAGCGTTGTTCCCCTCCCAAATCCATGCGGGGCCTCCTGGAGTCCTGTTTCTCTGTCCTGGGGGAGCAGGGGAAGCGTGCAGAGCAAAGCAGGGCTCCTCCTGTTGGGATAGTGAGGGTCCCTTCTGCGGAGCAGGGCTGGGCTCTGTGCCTGGAGCAGAGATGCAGAGCTCCTCTGGCCTCCTCGCCAAGGTCAGGGTTTGGTTTCGCTGAGTGAGCAGCACCTGTCCTCTCCCAGCTCCACATCTCATTCCACACAGGCCTCTCTGCTTAGCCATGGCTTCTGGAAGCGCTCCTCCATTTGATATGATAAGGAGCTGATGGGATGTTACTTCTGGGGGATGCTTAGGGAAGGTTTCTCCCTGCCCTGCAGGGCTGTCTGCTGCAGGTACAGCTCAGGATGTGGAGCTGCACTGTCCCAGAGGGAGGGTGCTCAAGGACATGCCATCCTTGCTTCTCAGGGATGTGATGCCACACTTTAAAGCTGCCTGTTCCAGCCATGGAAAGGTGGCCAGGTTTTACTCAGAAGTTGCATGTCCAGCTGTGGAGAGCATCGCCACTGAGAGGGGGCAATTCTTCTGTTTTATTTTGGGGGCTTATTTTATTTTAAATGGGTTTTTTTTAATATTATTTTATTAAAAGAGCAGATGGCTTTAGTGGTGTAAGCATCTGAAGCATGTATTTCAGCACTTTGGAACCTTACATTAGTCCCAGGATGATCTGACTCAGCCCTTTGTCCTCTGACAGATATAAACTGAGTGCTCTGCAGTTTGTAGTTCAGCCTTTTCACATGAAACCTCAAAATTCCTCAGAGGGACCTTTAATGTCTGCTCTGGACACATCCACTGGTGACCCTGCTGTGCATCACTGCAGCCTCTCCTGCTACTTTTCTCTTCTCTGACCCGCTCTGCTGCATGGGGCAGGGAGGCAGACACACTCTGGGAGTCTGCTGAGTTTTTATTGGGTCTTTGGATTTTGCCCTCACAGGCTGTGGCCCATATCCTGCCTTTTCGGGATCAGAACCGACAGTTTCTGGACCCCATTTGGAACCGGCACCATGTGGAAAGAGTGGAGGTTGTCTTGAAGGAGACTGTGGATGCTAAAGGTTGGTGAGGCAGTGTGCAGGGTGAGTGAGTGAGAGCTGGCAGGCTCCTCAATAACGGGGAGGGGGCCCTTGAGGTGGTGCTGGTACAGAAATACAGAAGGAGCAGGTGAATGGTGTGGGGAAACAGAGAGGGACTGTCCCACCCTTCCTGTGCTGGAGACTGACTCACTTCCAGGTAGAGTTGCTGCCTCTAAGGAAAAATTCCATTTGTAATTCATCTGGGAGCAGGGGCAGAACCCCCCAGCTTTTTCTGCTGCAGAGCTCTGGGGGCATCGCTGACCTTTCTACCCCAGTTCTTGGTAAACAGCCCTAGATTGGGAATTGGTGCAGTCTAAGGCCACTCCAGCTGTCCTGCTGTCCTGCCAGCCCCCAGGCTCACCCCCAGTGTGCCTTTGTGCAGCTCTTTGGGAGGTGCTCGTGCATCTCCTGCCTGGGTGTGTCTGTCCCTGGGCCAGTCTGGGTTTGTGTGCCTGTGTCTGTGCCCTCCTCTCTGTGGCAGGAGGAGCACTGCAGAGGGACAGTCCCAGACAGAGAGGCAGCTCCTGCTGAAGGGCACGGCTGCACTGCTGCAATGCTGCAGCATCCCCTCTGCAGTGCTCAGCACAAAGCTCCCGGGCTGGGCTCTGCCTGCAGCACTCCTGGCCAGGCAGGTGCCCTGGCTGCTGCACCGGCAGGGCTGCTTCCCCACTCCCTTCAGCTCTGCCTCCCTCCCTCAGCCTACACAGGCTCAGCTAATGCAGTCCTGTCAAACCTGGGCTGGTAATCTTTGGTTTGGCAGCCCAGAGCCTGTTTGTGGGAGAGGGGTGCACTGCAGAGAGATTTAGGGAGAGCAGCATTGTCTGTGCACAGCCCCGGCTGCTCCCTGTGCCCCCCTCTCCGAACACCTTTGTCATTTGATGTCACTTGATGTCATTTGTCACTTGATGTCTGTTTCCCCTGTGCAGCTTCAGCTGGCAGCCTGGCTCCCAGCAAGTCTGCAGCACTGATCCCATTGCTGAATGTGCCTTTGGATTGGGGGGGAGATGAATGATCAGTCATGGGGAAAGCCTGTGGTGGTGATGCAGCCTGCTGCTGCTGACACACAGCCTTGAGTCACTGCTGCAGTGCCCTGTCCTTCTCCCACTGTCCCCACCTGCATGACAGGCCGGGCAGGGAAAGGCAAGCGTGGCTCTGTGCACGAAATTTTGTCTCCCAAGGGTATGGCTCAGCCAGAGCCTTCTGAGGACAGGAAAACCTTCTTGTCCTGCTACAAGCAGTGACCACTTGCTCTAGGACAGGTTGCCCAAAGCTCTGTCCAACCAGACCCTGCACACATCCAGTGACAGGACACCCATTCCCTGAGCTTGATTGCGTCGGGTTAATTGCTGGGTGGGGAGAGAGGAGCTCGGAGCTTTGCTGTCCCTGGCCCCACAGTGAGATGCAGAAGGGAACCAGGTGCCCTGTGCAGCATTTTGCCTTCCCCACACGCCCAGGGCGCACCAGCTTCTACGAGCAGTACGGGGTGATCCGGGACGTGCTGCAGAACCACCTCACCGAGGCCCTCCTGTTCCTCATCATGGAGCTCCCTGCCAACGTCAGCAGCGCCCAGGAGGTGGTGCAGCACAAGCTGCAGGCCTTCCAGGCCCTGTGGGGGCTGCAGAGGAGCAGTGCTGTGCTGGGACAGTACCAGGCCTACGACAGCCAGGTGCAGGAGGAGCTGCCCGAGGCTCGGGGCCACGTCAGCACCACGCCGACCTTTGCAGGTGAGGCTTTGGGCCGGGGAGCAGTGAGAGCTGTGAGCCCTGCAGGGCCAGCCCCATGGCTCTGGGGCTCGCTGCTCACTCAGGGATGTGCCCAGGCATCCCCTGACGTGGGAACTGGACAAGATAATGCTCTTGTGTCAGTTAACCAGGGATCCAGGGAATGGGAAGTGTAAGGGTTAAGGCCCATTATTATAAAATCTCTGCACTGTTTTTAGAAGTAGCCTATAACCTCCTTTGCCTTCCCATAAACTTGAGTTGAGGGGTAAAGCTTTGATCTCTGTGGTGAGTGAACCACGAGGCCATCTCCAGCCATGCTGTGAACAGGAAGAGAATTGTCTAAATGATGCTCATGCTCACAAACTGGTTTCCTGCCAGATGAAAGGAGGCTGAACAAGTGGGATAGCTGGGAGGGAGTGAGAATCATGGATGGCCTGGGTGGGAGAGGACCATAAGGATCATGGAGTTCTGGGCAGGCAGTGAAGTCGTGGAAGGGCTGATGGGGAGCTAGAGACAATGGGTGCCAAGGGAGCTGAGGGGGCAATGGTTGGCAGTGATGGAGAGGAGTGCCTGCTGTTGAGGTGTGCTGGGCTGTCTGTCATTGCAGGGGTGCTGATCCACAGCCACAGCCTGCGCTGGGAAGGGGTCCCGTTCCTGCTCACCTCGGGGAAGGCTCTGGATGAGCGGGTGGGCTACGCCCGCGTGCTCTTCAGGAACAGGGCCTACTGCCCTCAGAGTGGCACGCTGAGGGACGCAGGGCACAGCCAGTGCAAGCCCAAGCAGATCATCTTCTACTTCGGGCACGGCGCTCTCAACACCCCTGCAGTGCTGGTGAGCAGGAACCTCTTCCAGCCTGCCATGCCCAAGGACAGCTGGAAGGAAGCAGGAGCTCGCTCAGACCTGCACATCTTCGGGCAGCCGCTGTCTGATTTCTACATGTACAGCCCCGTCAAGGAGAGGGATGCCTATTCCGTCCTCATCTCCCACATCTACCACGGCAGGAAGGATTTCTTCATCACCACGGAGAGCCTGCTGGCCTCCTGGGCCTTCTGGACGCCTCTGCTGGACAGCACGTCCCGGCTGGCCCCGCGCCTCTACCCCGGCGGCGTGGAGAACCAGCAGCTGCTGGACTTTGAGATGGTGGCCGGGGGAGTGGAGTTCAGCCTGGCAGAGCCGGCAGAGCTGCTGCACCCCGGCGGGCAGATGCCGAGTGAGTTCAGGGCCATCCAGTCCCAGTTCCGGCAGAGTCCCCTGGTGTCGGCCTGGCCCGAGGAGCTGATTGCCCGCCTGGCCTCCGACATGGAGGCGGCGGCCGTGCAGAGCGTGGCTCGCTCGGGGCAGTTCCACCTGGCCCTGTCAGGCGGCTCCAGCCCCGTGGGGCTGTTCCAGCGCCTGGCCAGGCACCACCACGGCTTCCCCTGGCAGCACAGCCACGTGTGGCTGGCGGACGAGCGCTGCGTGCCCCTGACCGACGGCGAGTCCAACTTCCAGGGCCTGCAGCGGCACCTCCTGCAGCACGTCAGGGTGCCCTACCTCAACATCCACCCCATGCCCGTGCACCTCAACCGCCGCCTCTGCGTGGAGGAGGACGGCGGCGCCGAGCTCTACGCCCAGGACATCGCGGCCCTGGTGGCCAACGCCAGCTTTGACCTGGTGCTGCTGGGCGTGGGCACGGACGGACACACGGCCTCGCTGTTCCCCCGCTCCGAGCACGGCCTGGAAGGGGCCCCCACGGTGGTGCTGACCGAGAGCCCCGTGAAGCCCCACCAGAGGATGAGCCTCAGCCTGCCCCTCATCAACAGGGCCAGGCAGGTGTTCGTGCTGGTGCTGGGCCGGGGCAAGCACGACATCACCACGCTGCTCAGCAGGGTGGGCCGCGAGCCCCACAAGTGGCCCATCTCGGGGGTCAGCCCCAGCTCCGGCCAGCTCGTCTGGTACGTGGATTATGAGGCTCTGCTGGGGTGATGCCGCAGTGTCCCTCCTTTGTCTGCGTGGCCTTTACAGCCTGGATTGTCACACACGATGTCCTTGTTCCTGCGGTGCCAGCAGCAGCTCCATCCCTGACGCCTCCGGCCTTCAGGGGGATCCATGGCCTGCAGCACCTCTGGTGTTTGGGCCTGGGTGAGCTGGACTCAGTAACCAGAGCTCAGCAGGAGCCACGAGCCCAGTGTGGCCTTTCTGGCTCTGCTCTGGCTTCTCTGGCCTGCAGCACCTCTGACACTGGAGCCTGAGTGAGCTGGGCTTGGTGTCTGGAGCTCAGCAGGAGCCATGAGCCCAGTGTGGCCTTTCTGGCTCTGCTCTGGCTTCTCTGGCCTGCACACCTCTGGTGTTTGAGCCTGGGCTCTGTGTTTGGAGCTCAGGAGGAGCCACAAGCCCACTGTGCCCTTTCTGGCTCTGCTCTGGCTTCTCACTGAGACTTTGGACAAATAACTTCACCTTGAAGTGCCTCGCTTTCCCTGTTTGTGCTTACTGGCATGTAACTACCTCACAGGCACTTCGGGGGACTTGTTAAATCAACTGCCTGCCAAATTCTGTCTAATTGTATGTAATTCTCAGGCTAAAAGACAATAGTACCACACCGATCCCTGCCCTGCTCAGCCTGGCTGGGCCAGGCCCTTGTCTCAGGGCAGTGATGGTGCTGTGCACGTGGGTGTGTTGGGGCTCTGGAAATCATGGGGCAGGCTGAGAGTGTGGCACAGCTCTGCTCTCCAGGTGAATGTAAACCTGAGAGTGCAATAATTACTGAGGGAAAGCTTGGTGCTCAGAGGAATTGTTGGGTTTAGCTAGCAGAGAAATCTTTTATTTTTAAACAAAAATGCCTGTGTTAACTTCATTCCAGTTCTTTTGTATTTGGTGTGAGGGAACAAGTTTTAATGAAAAAGTGACCTATGAGAGAGTAGCTATATTGTTATGAATAACAGAGTTTATTCCTGTCTTACAGGTGACTGTGGCATTAGAGTTTTCTATTTTTGCACACTTGCTTGGTAATACGTGGCTGGCATCTTGGCATCTCTTGAAATGAACACTGAAAGGTTCATTTGCACTTTGAAATAAGCACATGGGCTTTTCCCCAGGGAGCTACTGTTCTTTGCAGGTGAAAATAGGGTTTATTTGTGAAGTCTCTATCTAGTGGGTTACCCCAAAATTTATCTGAGATTTTATTAAAATCCATTAAAGTTTCCATGTCTTCCTTGGTGAATGGAGCTATTCGGGGGGTTTTTCCAAAGTGTATTTTTTTCCACACAATTTCTGTTAAACTCTTTAATTCTTAGTATTTGCTAAATGAAAACCAAATATTTTTGAATATACAACATTTATGACTGGAAAGAAAGAGACTGGATGGGAAAAAGGGTTAAATGAGCAGCAAATCTGATGAGGAGGAATGGTAGCAATCCACTGGGCTGTAGGCCAAGGAAGCAGGGCTATTTTTATTTTGTGAAAGTTATTAATAGAAGGTGTGCACCTTCTTGAGAGCTTGTATTAACCTTTCTTTGCAAAGGCAGCTCCATGGAGTAACTTCTTACAGTCTGTTTCTCCCATAAGTGATTATTGATACTGATTTTTATTCATTTTTTTAATGTCAAGTGCATTCCAACAATTCAATGGTATGATTATATGTTTTACAGAAAGCTAACACTGGAAATAACTCATTTTTCACTTCAGCTTTTATAAATCAAATTGTACAATCTTTTTTTTTTCCCCCCATGAGTAAAGTTTTGTGATTCTTTTCATATTGTTTAATGAATAAAGAATTATATTTATAAAAAAGAAATCGTTTTTAACAAGAAGTGTCTTTTTAATTTCTTCCAGAGATGGGAAGCACTTCCTGCTGAGTGAAGTTTTAGGGTTTTAGTTGTGCAAAGTGGACAATGTCACTGCAGTATTAAGTGTTCACTCTGACTCTTGCTTTTTTTTTTTTTTTTTTTTTTTTTTAGTGTCTCATCCAGAGAAGGCCAGGACGTTCCAAAACAAGGAGCAGCCAAAGCCCTTTTAAGGTGAGGAGATGGAATCACGCAGTGCTGTGCAGGGCCCTGGAATGGCCAGGCCTCAGGAAGGCCTGGCTGACCCACATTTACTGCGTGTTGCATTTCCATGGACACTGTCACCAGAGCACAGAGCTCTCAGAGCTGCGTGTTTGCCTCTGAGCTGTCCTCTGTGAGCTCAGGGCTGCAGCTGAGCTCAGCTGTATCCCGGGGCTGGCAAGGGGATGTGGCAGGATTTAAATCAGGCATTTTCTTGCTGCACTCCTGCTGATGCAGACGTGCTGGTTTCCCTGCATGCAGCTGGAAGGGCTCTGCCACACAGGCCTGGCTGGCAGCAGTGCAGGGCTGGCATGGGTGCTGCAGTGATGCAGAGGTGGCACAGGGGGATGCAGGGCTGGCACAGGGTGCTGCAGTGATGCAGAGGTGGCACAGGGTGCTGCAGGGCTGGCACAGGGTGCTGCAGTGATGCAGGGCTGGCCTGGCACCAGTGCTGCAGTGATGAGCTCTGTGCCAGCTGCTGCCCCAGCACTCCCCATGGTGAGGAGCTGGCCCTGCTTTCTCACACAGAATTCCTCTGTGCACAGGATTTCCTGCAGGAGCCGAGTGTCCGAGTGTCCAGCACACAGAGCAGCCCTGGCTGGCCATGGCCAGAGTGTCCAGCACACAGAGCTGACCCTGCTCAGTGTCCAGCACACAGAGCTGACCCTGCTCAGTGTCCAGCACACAGAGCTGACCCTGCTCAGTGTCCAGCACACAGAGCTGACCCTGCTCAGTGTCCAGCACAGAGCTGACCCTGCTGAGTGTCCAGCACACACAGAACTGACCCTGCTCAATGTCCAGCACACACAGAGCTGACCCTGCTCAGTGTCCAGCACACACAGAGCTGACCCTGCTCAATGTCCAGCACACACAGAGCTGATTCTGCTCAGTGTCCAGCACACAGAGCTGACCCTGCTCAATGTCCAGCACACACAGAGCTGACCCTGCTCAATGTCCAGCACACACAGAGCTGACCCTGCTGAGTGTCCAGCACACACAGAACTGACCCTGCTCAGTGTCCAGCACACACAGAGCTGACCCTGCTCAGTGTCCAGCACACACAGAGCTGACCCTGCTCAATGTCCAGCACACACAGAGCTGATTCTGCTCAGTGTCCAGCACACAGAGCTGACCCTGCTCAGTGTCCAGCACACACAGAGCTGACCCTGCTCAATGTCCAGCACACACAGAGCTGACCCTGCTCATTGTCCAGCACAGAGCTGACCCTGCTCAGTGTCCAGCACACACAGAGCTGACCCTGCTCAATGTCCAGCACACACAGAGCTGACCCTGCTCAATGTCCAGCACACACAGAGCTGACCCTGCTCATTGTCCAGCACACAGAGCTGACCCTGCTGAGTGTCCAGCACACAGAGCTGACCCTGCTCAATGTCCAGCACAGAGCTGACCCTGCTCAATGTCCAGCACACACAGAGCTGACCCTGCTCAATGTCCAGCACACACAGAGCTGACCCTGCTCAGTGTCCAGCACACACAGAGCTGACCCTGCTCAATGTCCAGCACACACAGAGCTGACCCTGCTCAGTGTCCAGCACACAGAGCTGACCCTGCTCAGTGTCCAGCACACACAGAGCTGACCCTGCTCAGTGTCCAGCACACACAGAGCTGACCCTGCTCAGTGTCCAGCACAGAGAGCTGACCCTGCTCAGTGTCCAGCACACACAGAGCTGACCCTGCTCAGTGTCCAGCACACAGAGCTGACCCTGCTCAGTGTCCAGCACCCAGAGCAGCCCTGGTTTTGCAGAGGAATCGCTGCGGGTGCCTTTCCTCAGCCGCTCTCTGCAAGCCCAGAGCCGGCAGTGCCAGCAGCAGAGGGTGCTGCTTGCCCGTGCTGCTGGGAGCCTTTCCCAGCCCTGTCCTGCCGGAGGAGCCGTTCCAGGCCCGGACCAGCACGGCTGTGTGTGACACCAGCGCAGGGATGGCAGGAGTTGTCCCTTTCCCAGTCTGCAGGACTCGTGCTGGCCAGTAAACCACTGGGAATTCAGGGGTGCTCCCCTCAGGAGGAGACAGTCACCTGCAGGTATCTTAGGGATAACCCAGCACTGAGCTGGGGTTGTAAGTGCTGCTCTAAGTAGGGGAGCACTCTATTTAAAGAGTAATTCTGCATCCTTGTGCTCCATTACATATATTCCATTCTTTAAGGCATCTTCACATCCAGCACCCTGTGCTGAAAGAGAAAGGCAAAGGAGTCATGAGAGGAGACATCACAACACGACTCTGCTCTCCAGGTGAATGTAAAGCAAAATACCTGGATTCTACTCCATTATCTTTATTTTTTATGAAGGGTTTAATTTCATTCAGCAGCTGCATTTACTTGTGTTGCAGTGCTGTGCTGGCTGTGCTGATATCTCAGCTCTCAAGAAGGCACTAAAATGAAGACAACCACTTTTTTCCCTGCAAAGTGCCCCTGGGGAACGCCTCTTCCTCCTCCTCCATCCCACTCTCCTTTACTCCCCTTTCCACCCCGTTCTCCAGCTGGGGAGGGTTTGTTGATTGTGCTCCGGGCAGGCTTGGCAGCGTTTCTCCCTGGTGAGGCTCTGTTTTCACAGCCCCTCTGTCCGGCAGCACACTGGGCTGCTGTGGCTTTGTGGCCGCACTTAGAGGCACTCATTGTTCCTCTGTGCCGCGTTGTGTCCCTCCGAGCCCGCAGGCACAGCCTGCAAGCACCAGGGACGTGTTTGGGGCAGAGTGGCTGCTCTGCTGCTCTCCCTCTGCCCTGGGCACAGAGGCTGCAGCGACAGGATCCCCTCTGCAGCTAGGGCAGTGTCACTCCAGAGTCTGTCCCAGCCTCACAGTCCATGCTGGGAGCCCAAAGGATTTAAATATTCAGCTTCAGACATTCCAAAGGGACGCGGTTGTCAGAAGGAGGATGCTCATCCCCATCCAGACCCCAGAGCTAATCTGCACTGCTGAGTGCTGACCACAAGAAATCAGCCATGCCGAGCCATTCCTCCTCCCACCTTCCTTTAATAGCCTCAGCATAAATTCACAAGGATTCGAGCTGGAAAAGTCTCTGCTCCATCCCCAGTCACTCAGGGGATCCCACTGCAGGCCACAAACACTGGCCCCTGTCTGTCACCCCCTCTGCCTCTGTTTGTGCTGTGGTTTGAGCTGCAGACTGTGCTCAAAGCAAGTGACTGAAGATTAGCAATTCCTGCTTCTTGAGGAAGCAAGAAAGTCAAATATTAAGGAAATAAAAGCAGACAGGATTCCATAGGAGCTGTGATCTCATCTGGCGAGAAGCCACCACAAAGCTGAGAAGTTCTGCTTCAGCACTTGTCACGTCTGGTTTCCTCCAGCTTCCCTGCTGCTCCTCTCACTCCTCCACCCCGCTTCTCCCTGAAATCAGTGGGGCGAAGTAACTTAAATATGAGCAGGACCAGGTCAGAGCAAAGTAGTTTTGAAAAAGCTACCCAATATATATCTGTTTGACATAAACCCTTCTATTTTTATTTTGCAGGGTGTTAAAGAACATATTTGTGCTGTATCTACAATCTCCCCGCTGTTTCTGGTCAGCTAGAGTAATAAATTTATTCTGATGAGAATGTGGTTTTTTTTGAAGGACCACAGTGGCTGGCATAGAGCAACTATTCCCCACAGATATCAAAATATGCTCAACAAATTAGTGAATTAACTGTGCTTTTTTTTTTCACACGTGCCCCAAGACCATCAGTGATGAGAAATGTCAAGAGCCATGCTCATGTCCAATCCCCAAGAACAATAACTGCAGCAGCATGCAGGGCATTGATTCCACAGTGACTCAGATGGCAGGCTGCCACCTCTGAATCACCCACACCACTTCCTGCAGCAGCTCCTAGGTGGTCCTTGGAGGCATCCCATGCAATATGGCTTGCTGAATTTATGACAATCCACGGCTTTACAGCTTGAGCAGTACTGCTAAAACCAGTCTTTTGTCTGGAAACACTGAAAAATTCATCATCTCAAAGGGGTACTACCGGGTCAGATTTGTCCAAAGGGTTGTTTTTATAATGAGGACTGAAATGAACAAAACTGTATTTCCCAGGTTTATTTCTGTAAACAAATGAGTATTTAAAAAGCAAATAGGCATTCCCAGGAGTGGCTGAAACAAATCACAGAATCGCAGAATGGGTTAGGTTGGAAAAGACCTCTGAGATCACCGAGTCCATTCTGTGACATGACACCATCAACCGGAGCGTGGCACAAAGTCATTTCCTGAACACCTCTGGGCACGGAGACTCCGCCACCTCCCTGGGCAGCCCCTTCCCGTGCCCGATCCCCGTTTTTGAGGAGAAATGCGGATCTCTGGGTGGGTGTGCGGACACCGAGCATGGAGCCGTCACCGAGCGCCCGGAGATCCCCGGCGCCACGCCCGGGGCTGCCCGCTATGCCAGCCGTGCCTGGAGCGAGGGTGGCACAACGACACCGAACAGCACGGATTGCACACAGAAACGGGCTGGAGTAGCAAAACGGCACGGAACAGCCCACATTTCACACAGAAACGGTGCCGCCTGCGGGCCGGGGACGGGCAGAGGGGCTGTCGCTGCGGGCTGTGGCTGTGCCCCGCGATCGCCACCTCCGCCGGCGGCAGCGCCCCGGATCCGCTCCGTTCCCGGCCCCGCTCCGTTCCCGGCCCCGCTCTCTGCCCGGCCCCGCTCCGTTCCCGGCCGCGCTCTGTGCTGGCCCCGCTCCGCTCCTGGCCCGGCCCCGCTCGGTTCCCGGCCCCGCTCGGTTCCCGGCCCCGCTCCGTTCCCGGCCCCGCTCCGTTGCCGGCCGCGCTCTGTGCTGGCCCCGCTCCGCTCCTGGCCCGGCCCCGCTCGGTTCCCGGCCCCGCCCGCCGCCGGCGCTGCCCGGGCGGAGCGGCCGCGCCCCGGGCCGGGCCGGGGGCGGAGCGGGGCCGCGCCGGGCGCTATTTGGGCCATGTGATGCCGGCCCGGCCCCGCTGGGCGCGCCGGGAGCAGCGGGCGCGGGGCTCGGCCTGCCCGGGCACGGCACGGAGCGGGGCCATGGTCCGGCGGGCAGCCCGGGCACGGTAGGAGCGGGGGGCGGGCGGGGCGGCTCCGCGGCCTCTCCGCGCTCGGTGCTCGCCGAGCCGAGCGGGGCCGGGCCGGGCCCGCGGGCGGTGCCAGCTGCGGAGCCGGGGCGAGGCCGAGCGGCGGCCGCAGCCCTGCCGGGCCCGGTGCTGGCAGCGGGGAGCGGCACCGGCGAGGGGGCCCGGGGGCACCGGTGATGGGGCGAGGGGTCTGAGGGGCACCGGCGATGGGATGAGGGGCACTGGTGGGGTGCTGGCCTCGGGGCCCCGGTGATGGGGTGCTGGCCCCGGGGCTCCGCAGCCGCGCCGGGGATGCCGCGGGAGGGGCGGCTGCCGTTCTCGGTGCCGTGTGCGGGTTTGGAAGGCAAACACCGATAACCGGTGCGGATCGCTCGCTAGGGCAGCGGGGTTTTCCTTCAGGGTCGGTAAATTACCGCGCGGGCTCCGGAGCACACCTTACAAGGTCTGCTTGGTGTGTGTCTTCGCTTACTACATAAACCTCTGCGAATTCAGCGGAGCCTTACATAATCCTCTATCCGGAGGACCTAGGCTGTTGTTATAAGGTCAGTGTTGCTGTAGCCTCCTGCTGGACTGTGCCGTGTTTTGTCCTTATTCCCTGGCTAAAGTGGGCAGCCGGGGTGCCTGGTGGCCGTGCCTGAGTCAAAAACTGTCAATTGTCTCAGCCGTGGCTCGAGATAAGGAAGTTTACAACACAATTGTAAAAATGGGAGTTGCTCCTTGGAGACAGATCACCTCTTTCTTTTTTTTTTTTTTTTTTTTTTTTTTTTCCATGATAGCAATGCAGGATGGCTCAATGAACCTTTTGTCCCAGGAGTAATCTGTGCCTTTCCCACCCCTCTGACATCTGATTTCTACACCAAATGCAGCGTTGTGAAGCTCAGTAGCACAGCCAGCTCAGTCTTGCTGGTGTAAGCTGTGCAGAGCCTCCAGGGCCTTGCAGTGAGAGTGGGATGGTCACAGTGGCTCTCCCAGCCTGCAAGGAGGGATATTTCCGTGGTGAGTTAATAAGGGAACAGCCAGGAATGCCACAGAGCCGTGCTGCCGTTTGCAGAAGTGCCGGAGCATCTTCCCTGAGCTGCCCTGTCACCGTGTCGCCCTGCTGGCCCTGCCAGGGCTCTCGGTAGTGGTGCTGATGGATGCATCAAGCAGCAATTTGCTCCTCAGCCCCGTCACAGGCAGGGGATGAGCTGCAGCAGTCTCAGTGCATTCCTCAGGGGATGTTGGGCTGTTGCAGTGCAGCAGCCCTTGCAGCCTCTCTCCTCTGCTCGGGAGGTTACTGAAGTGCACTGTGATGTGCTCTGGGGCTTGTTTGTAAACTGCTGCTGGGACGTGGGCTGGTGTTCCAGGAACTGCTACGTGCTGTGTTTGTGTGCAGCCCCTCGCTGCTGCTGGGGCTGGGGAATGGCCTCTGCTTGTTGCTCTCCTGTCTCTGCGTTGCTTCTTTTCCCCTGGACCCTATTTCCCTTCCTCAGAAAAAGTGAAAGCAGCCTGCAAGGTCTGCCTGTCTTGTGAGGGCTAATTAAGAATTCATTAAGTTCCTGGAATTAAAGATCCGTAGCTGATGAGCCAGTGAGGACACTGTGCCAGGGCTTGGGACTGAGTGCAGACAGTGCTGACAGATAATACTCCAAGTCACAATGTGGCTTTTGAAGAATTTAAGATGTGGGATGGAGTATGTTCTGTGGCTCTCTGAGGTTTGTGTCTTGGTCACATTTTGTGGCCGATGCCTCTGCATACACTGGAATTGGCATCTGGTGGGCTCTGAGAGGCCAGGGCGAGTGGTGGCTGTAATTTTGGGCTTTAGCACACTTGTATTTACTGAGCCTGGAGTCACCCAGGGCTGAGGATTAACTGGGGCTGGCAGGGAGCACCAGTGAGATGATTCCAGCTGGGCTGAGCTTCTCTTCATGTCCTGTGGCAGGAGCCTTGCACATGCATTAACTGCGGAGCAGCTCAGCATTTCAGCAGTGAGGAACAGCTGGCAGCCCTGCCCGAGCTCTGAGCTCCCCAAACCTGCTGTCTGTGGAGCTGCTGCCCCTCCTTTGTGTCTCCAGGTGTGTGGTGGAGCTCATGCCCGCAGCTGGCCCTGCCAAGTCACGAGTCAGACACCAGTTGCTCTCAGACAAAGCTCTGTGGTGCCTGCAGAGTCAAAGTGAGTAAGTGTCTGGTACCAGACTGCAGCCACTGGGTTCCTCTGCTGGTGGCCTTTGCAGAATGAGCTCATGTCAAGGTGTTGACTCACTTTCAGTTACTGCACTGCTCTGGAAAACAAAGAAATCTTCCCTTGAGTTGCTCCATGTGAGTAATTGCTGTAGCTGCCTCTGTTTCCATGAATAATTGCTGGGGGAAGAGTGCAGCTGTCCTTAACAAAGATGGGATGTGGGCTACAGGTAATGGCCAAATGCTCTCTGCTGAGTGTGAGAAAATACAGCTAAAAAATAATAGTTTCCAAGCACATGGTGGGGAAAATGTGCCACTGTTAACTGTGTTTTCCCAGGGACTACTAAAACATCCATTCCCTTTTAACTCTGCACTGCTCTGCCCTTAACGGTAACGCTTTGGGAACTCCTGGGATCAAGTAAATTGGTCTGTGGCATTGGTCAGAAAATTCTCTTGCAGACTAAGTGCTTTTTACAGCAAAAAGAAAAATCCTCCTTCTGGGTGTTAATTTGGTGCAGGAACTGCTTTTATCTGTAGCTCTGGGGTGGCACGAGCTGCCTGAACCCTGGAGTGTTTGAGGGAAGGAGATACAAAAGAAACTTCCCTGGTGAGGTTGGTTTGGTGTGGGCAGTGTGGAGGCGTGGGGAAGGCACTGACAGAACCCTTGGTGCAGCATGAGCCATGTCCTGTGCCAGGGAACCCGAGTGAGCTGTGCCAGCCCTGGGGCTGCAGGCTGCCCTGGCAGAGCCTTCAGGGCTTTAGGGAAGAGGGGAGGGAAGGAGGATGTCCTGGACACAGTGAGGAGCAGGTGTGAGTGCTGCTGGGGACAGCTGTGTCACATCTGTCCTGCTCTGAGTGTGCAGGGCAGCTGTGCCAAGCTGGCAGGGTGTGTGTGTGTGCCCCAGGGAGTGTGGTTGGAGGGATGAGGGCTGCAGGCTGCTCCTGGCAGAGCCCTTCAGGGCTTTAGGAACACTTTGGCTCTTCAGCAAAGAGGAGAGGGAAGGAGGATGTCCTGGAGCACACTGAGGAGCAGGTGTGAGTGCTGCTGGGGACAGCTGTGTCACATCTGTCCTGCTCTGAGTGTGCAGGGCAGCTGTGCCAAGCTGGCAGGGTGTGTGTGTGTGTGCCCCAGGGAGTGTGGTTGGAGGGATGAGGGCTGCAGGCTGCTCCTTCCTCGTCCCCTCCATGTGTGGCCCTGCTGCCACTGCTCCCCGGGCACTCCCAGAGGAACCAGGGAGTTTTCCCTGCTGGCTGGGCTGGGCTGGATGCCAGTGCCAGGCTTTATTGATGGGCTCTGCCATGTGGCTTGTCCTGGCAGTGGGGTGGAAAAGGTGGGAAGTGTGTTATCTGTGCACAGTGAGGCGCTGGGGTTGGCAAGGCATGGGCTTGCAGTATCCACGTGGAAGATGCCCTGTCATCCTCCCTTCTGGTGTTTTGTGTGTTGTACTTCGGCAGCGTTGCAGGTCAGATTCAGTGTCTTTTGGGTTAGCATCTTTTCCTCTTTTAGTACAGAAACAGCCACATGGCTTTGCTTTAGCTTTTTTCCTTAAGGCTGGAGGGCCTTGTCCACTGATATTTCCTTGTCTTGTGGCTTTGTGAGTTTTTTCTCTTCTAGAACATGGGAAGACAGACTTGAAGCTGAAGCAGTGCTGCTGCTGTGTAACCGTAAAACTTCCCCTGGGAGGAGAAAGTGACACGTTTCTTTGTTCTCTTACAAAGCTTCCTCTGTAAGGAGAAAGCTTTTTACTTAAACAAACAAACAAAAGGACCCCAACAAGCAGCACCATCTGCCAGATAGCAGGGTGAGAGCAATTGAGAGCTTTGGGGCAGAAGGTGGTGATGTCTGAATGGAGTTACCAAACATGGGCTTTTTCTTTTCGCCTGGAAGGGGAATTTGATGAAGCTCCTAAGTCAGAGCAGCTGTGTGGATGTTAACTTCAAACTGCTTTCTTTGGAGAGCTGGTATGTTATCAAGGCAGGAATCTGTCCTGAGGAGATCCCAGATGGGGCTTTGACACCATAAATGTACAAAGGCACTCAGTTGCACAAAAACTGCAGAAACAACTTCGTTCTGAAGAACGTGAGCCACGGATGGTGGAGTGCCAAGAAAAGCAAGCAAGGGGTAAGGCCAAGCAGTTCTCTACATAAGAAGGCTACATTGGTCTCAGATGTTTAGAAATTCTTGGTGCAAGCTTCTCCGTGGATAAATTCTGGTTTGAATGGCCTCTTGTAACTGAAAATCTGCTTAAAGCAGAGATGTGAAAAATGCCTGCATCCTAGCTATAGTGTTTGGAGGTTAGTAGCAGGCCAAAGTGAGGTTCTTGCCCTGATGGCCTAACTCATTGCTGGTGGCACGTCGGGCTCTGCTGCAGGGAGAGCTTTGCTGCTCAGTGAGAGGAGAACAAGAATGGCTCTTGAAATGATTCCACACAGCAGCCTGTGCTGCTCGCTGCTGAGACTGGGGATGCTGGGTGTGAGGGGCTGTGCTGTGCTGTGCTGGCAGCAGCTCCACGTGGAGAATCTCTTATGTTCACTCACCCTTGAGTCTCCCTTGCTTGTCGGTGCTATTTGAAGGCTGACCCATCATGTTTACATGCGGGCAGTGAGGGAAGGGTTGCTTTGTCCCCCAGGGCAGTCCTGCCTTTGGGGTTTGAAGGCTCAGGAGGTGCCCATGTAAAGCAACGCTCAGGGCTGTGTGAGCAGCTGGTGAGGGCTCCTGTCTGCTCCCAGTTCCTGTAAACTCCAACAGCTGCGCAGCAAACCTGCTGACCCTCGTGCTGAGAAGGGCTGTGGGGCTGTGTGCATCCAGAAAGTACCTGGCTTGGTGCCTGTGGGCAGGAAATGGAGATGCTGGGGCTCTCTGTTCCGGGCTCGTGTGACAGGCACGGGCTGCTGCAGGCTGTGCTGTCCCCTCTGTCGGGGCTCCCTGGTGTCCCCGCAGTGTCACTGCCGTGTTCTGGGGCTGTGCATGGGGTTCCACGCACCAAACTGTGCTTCTGGGGTTCCAGGCTGGGCGTTTGACTTGCTGGAGGTTGAGATGGGGAGAGGAAAGAAGGCAAGGTGCGTGTCTTATGGTTTTTAATGGTTCAGTGACTGAGCTCCATCGTGGGACTTGGATGCTGTCATTTCCAGATAGCTGCCTTAGTTAATTGATATCCAGGTGATCCAACAAGCTGCTAAATAGCTGGGTTTTTTAAGTGTGTCAAGGAGCAGCTTTGGAGGAATGGAGAGCTGTTTCACTGACACTTGGTGCTCCTGGCTAGCAGGGTGGCTGCAGGTGCTGCCTCTGGTGAGATTTTGAAGGGGCAGGTCTTGAGTGCCCACAATGGCCACGCAGGTCCAAACCTGCACCTGTGGCATGAGTAACAATCAGTTAAATCCCAGCCTTTATCTGGGTAATCTGAGAGAGCCTGGTGTGACACGGAACTGGATCTGCAGGAGGCACAGCAATGTGTGTCAACACCTCCAGAGGGAGGGGACACCTGGGCAGACTGCCTGCAAGGAGCAGTGCCCACATCAGTTGCAAGTTTTGGTCAGAAATCAGAATTGAGTGGCTCCTGGAGCTTGAGGTGGAAGAGATTTCTTGATGCATTTGGGCACTGGAGAGCACTGTGCTGTGTGTTAGGGCTGAGGACAAACACCCCTGTGTGTTTAAGATGGGAAAATGGGCTTGAAGCTTGCAGTCACTCAGTGGAGAGGAAGGTGCCACAACCAGCACTTGTTCAGAGGCATGTGCTCTTATGTTATTTGGAATAGGCTGTCTTCAAACTTGGCAAAAACTCCACCCAATCCTCAGTCTGGACTGGCTCTGAAGGAATCCTTGACCTCATGGGAATCTCCATTTCAAGGTGCACAGCAGGGATTGCATTGGCATAAAACCCTTCTCAACAGGAGAACATTCAGTGTGCTCTCAAACCCGGTTCTGGCACACCTGAGAGGACCACAGGAGGAGTCTGTGCAGGAATGGGTCTGACCCAGGTGTAATCCTGGGGTCCAGGGGGACAGAGCTGATGGCCCAGCAGGTGGCAGGGTGGCAGCAGGGACAAGGTGGCTTTGCAGGGCCCTCCATGGAACCCTGTTTGGCCTGGAGCCTGACAGAAGAGCTGGGCAGCCCAATCATCTGTGCTCAGATGGGTTTCTCCAGGGTGAACAGCTCCACAGCCAGCTCTGTCCATCCTGGCTGGTGTCCCCAAGGCATTGGTGTTACCTGGGCAGGTTCAGGTGATGCTTCCATTGAAGGTCAGCAGTAGCAGTGTGATGAGCTGACTGCAGGAATAAAACCTCAAGGTGAGTTTAGTCTGGTGGGAGGAAAAGGCTGTTGGATGTGGTGGCTCTGTTTGATGTTCCAGACATTGGCTGTTGCAGACAGTTTACATCTGTGCTGTGTTTGGGAGGTTGTGGTGCACGGGCTGGTGGGTGGCAGTGGCTTTCTCAGTGCTTTCAGACTGGTGTTTGCACACAGCAAATCCTGGCCAAGCCATCCAGCCTGCTCCAAAGGAGGAATCAGAGCTTCAGCAGCAGCCAAGAAACAGCTGAACACACTTTGGGAGCGAGCAGCCCAGAAAGGACAGAAGCCTGCACGCTGGAGACAGCACAACTGCCTTATCTCTGCTGCTCTTGAGCTCTACACTTTGAAAAAGCAAGGCAGCTTCTCTTCTGCTTGCTCCTGAGCATGTTGAGTGCATCTTGCTTCAGAACAGAGCTCTTGCCTGTTTCTACAATGCTGCTTCATCTCTATTTCTTAACTTCTATTAATCTGTCTCAGCCCTGGTTTTCTGACTGGAAACTTTCCATTGATGTCACGGGAGCTTTCCGTGGCCCACATCAAATAGCTGGGTTCACCAGGAATGAAGTGACTCTCCAAATGTTTATGTTAAACACTTCTTTGGGAGGCATGCTGACTGATGAGGACCTGTGGTGGCTGAGGTATGTGGGGAGGATAGGTTGGCTGTGCAGCTTTTGTCCTGCCTTTGAAGCTGGAAGTGCTGGCAGCTGTGGAGTGGCCAGATAAGGGCTCAGGAGTGTTCCATCACTGTCTCCTGCACTGCAGAGCTCTCTCTGTGGCTCGCCCTCGTGGAAAGGACGGCCAAGCCTGGATAGTCACAGCAGAAAGCTGTTGGCATAATTACAGGTATGGAATTTTGTTGTTTGAGAGGGGAAAGCCACAGTTTAGTCTGCTGAGGAGCCCTAGGGAGGGGAGGAGGGACATGTGTGTTCTTCAGACCCTGCTTGCTCACACTCCTGGTGGTGTCAGAGCATTTGAAAGGTGGAAACAGAAGGGATAAAAACCACCCTAGCACTCCCTGTCACCACCACAGATGCTGAGCTTGGCTGGCTCCTTCCTCCCCTGCAGGACATGGTGCACACTGGAGGTGGTGAGGAAACCACTAAATATCACTTCATTTACAGAGCTCAAGCTTGTGAAGCTGTTGCTTAGGAGTGAATTTCTGAGTGTGTCCCAGTAAGGCTAAGGGGCAAATTTCTCCCCTTCCCACTTGAAGCACTATTGCAGCTACTGTGAGCAGTGCTGCAGTCAGTGCATGTCCTGGTCACTTGTTTTGGCACAAACATTTGTTCTGTATTGCCACAACTGCTATTTCCAGGAAAAAATTGCTCTGGGCTGTCTGGCGACCTTACAGTGCAGATGTCCTCTGCAAGCAGCATGTGCATTCCTGCAGCCACAGTTTGTATAATGTGCTTTTATCCTCCTCTTTTTGGTGCACTCTGCGCTTGCAAATCTGATTTGTCTGGTTGAGCTTTTACAGGGATAAAGCTTCAAGCAGGCAAGCTAGAAAGGATCTCAAAATTGCTGCTTTGTGGAGCCTTTTGGTGGATGATTTAGGAAGGCAGCCAAAGCCTTTGGGTCACCCTGCCTGTCTCAGAGCACCACAGCCTTTCCAGGGACCCTTTCAGGTGATGGGGAAAGCAGAGCATTGCATCACCGAGTCTGTGCTCGCTGCCAGCCCCAGTGAGATGTGCAGTGTCTCCTCCTAATTATGGGATGTCCCAGGTCAATTATAGCTAAACACAGAGCCCAACCGTGTCATTAAACTTTTTTGGCTAATGACAAGTCAGAAATCCAACCTTGTCCCGGCATGCTGTGCTCTGGGGAGCTGCTGAGTGTGTTCCAGTAAAGCTGGCAGTGTGAGCAGCCTCTTGCGCAATCTCTCTGCCAGGAATATCCTCCTGGTTCAGCACTTGGGAGCTTCCTTCTGCTCTGGGAGCCCTCTGGGAAGCTCTGGAGGCCCGGGGAAGGGAGGAGGAGCTGGGAGCTGGAGCAGGGATGTTGTGGCCTTGAGCAAGCCGAGGTCTGGGTGACCTGACCCTGGTATTGCGAGCTTGGGTTTGTGTGGGCTCCTCACCTCAGCTGGCTGCTGCAGTGATTGGAGAAGAGAAATTGCATCTTCTGGCGATGCTGTTGGATTTGGAAAGGGTTTTTCCACAGCTTTTGTTATGTTTAAGGGTGGTTGTTGTTCCCAGATTAAACTTGAATAGAAAACATAAGGCTGCTGCCAGCTTTCTGTCACAGACACCTTTTATCTTGCATTCATCTCTTCCAAGCAGATGCTGCTTTCATTTCTTCTGCTTATTTTTTCTTGCTACAAGACTAAAATTAACAGCCCTTTGATGCAGGGGAAGAAACTGTATTTCAAAGCAAAGTACCCAGTTAACTTTGATAACAAAACTGCTGGTTTTATCTTGGAGGCAATTCCGTGTTCCTTGGAAACAAATCTGAGGGTTGGGAGCTGCTGATCCCTGCTTGCTGTGACAGGTGAAGGTGCAGACCCCTCCTCACCTGGGGTACCAGTGGCTCCCTCTGGGCTGGGAGGTGCAGGGGGAGGCTGCAGGTGGGAGAGGGGGTGCCAGACACTGTTCCATGCACAGGATGTGTGCAGGATGTTCTCCTCACAGCTGCAGTTTCAGGGGTGCCAACCGCAGCCCGAGGTGTGGAGGGACTTGGGGGAGCACAGACGGGGCTGTGGCACTGCAGCCATCTGTGTCCAGAACTGTCCCTGCCTCCAAGGACTTGTCCTGAGCATCAGCTCCGTGTGAGCATCCAGATTTTGGCTTTCATCTTTTCCAGTTAAAGGGAGCAGCCCTGTTCCTGCAGTGCTTCCTAGAGGTGGTGTGATGTGAGGGCCGTTTCCGAGGGGGAGGTTGAAACCTGCCTGTCCTCAGAGGGAGGACAGCAAGACTGTACCAGAAATGGAGAATTGCTAAGCCCAGGCTGTGGCTGGCTTGGGCAGGGCAGAGAAGATGCTGCTGTCATCATTCAGCACCTTACAGGAACTGTCTGATGCAGCAGGGGCACATCTGCTGTGCCCAGGATCTCATTTCAGAGCAGGGCCAGGGAAATACCTGCTGGAACTCACCTTGGCAGGTGGCTTTGCCTCTGGGCAGCTGCTGCTGGAGGATGTGACAGGCTCTGGGGCTCTTGCCTTAAAGGAGCTGTGAGGAGCCCCTGCCCCGGGTGCATGGCAGGGTGGTGACTTCTGAAAACATCCTTGTGCTAAGTGAACAGAATGGTTTCCTAAACACCATGAAAAAAGTCACTTCCTCAGTGACTCAGCTGTCTCCTCTTGTGAGGTTTTGTCCTCTGTGGTGACAGTCTCAGACTCCACAGACCTCAGGACAGGAAGAACCTGAATCTGCAGTTCAAAGGGTGAAACATCCACTGGGGTCTTCACACATAGGGTGCAACTTCAGTCCTGTTCTTCAGCACTTGGGAAGCCCAGGATGGAGAGATCTGGGTGAATATTACAGAGGAACGCTGAGATTTTCCATGTGCCAAGGTAAGGCAGTAAGGCATGTGAACTGATCCACGGTTATTGCTTAGAGTCATTTGCTGTGGGGTGTGAAGGCACTAACAGCTGGGACAAGGGGTTGAATTCACTTGTTTAGGATTCATTTGACCTGAGGATGAGCACAAAATTCAACCTGAAACTGGCTGGAATGACTTGGACAGGGAGGAAGATGCTTAACCCCAAGAATGAGAAGTTTTGGAACAGAAGTATGGAAGTTTTGGAACAAGGTTGCCCAGAGCTGGACAGGCTCTGGTTTTGAAGGTTTACAGAAGTAAACTGATGAGAGAGAGAAAAGCAGGATTGGAGAGCAGCAGGGATGGAGCAGAACCCCAGTTGTGCACCACGACGCCCTGGTTTTGCTGAATGTGCTGCTCTGGCCCTGCAGCAGAGCAGCACCCAGCTCCTGGTGAGACTCTTGCAATGGGCCAGGATTTGTTTGTTCCCAGTGCCTGGCCCCGATTTCAGCAGTGCTGTCTCTGCAGTGAGGAGCAGTACCAGACACTTGCACAACTTCCCCTCTGGCAGGGATGTGTTTGATGTAAATACATGTGCTGCAGCTTCAGACACAATAAACGTGTTTGGGAGTAACAGGCTGAGTAATCTGGTGCTTGGCAGCTGCTCTGCTCTGGGGATTTTTGCTTTACTGTTAGCAGTGCGTGTGACATCTTAAATGAAAAAAGGAAGAGACAGTAACTGTACAACTTAATATTAGAATAGCTCCAGTTACAGCTGCTTTACCTGAAAGAATGAGTCCTGCTGGGTCTGTGGCTCCTGACACTGATGCTGTGTTGCCTTTGGGAGCAGGGGTTGACTCCTCGCACTCCACTGTGAGTGTTTTCAATGCATCTTTTTGGGAAATGCTCTGCCCTGCTGTCATCTGGGAAGGGACACAGGGGAGTTCTGGTAGGTGGCTGCTGAGAACGTGGGTTTCTGTTAAAAAATGAATTCATGAGCTGTTTTAGGGGAGAGCCGTGCTTTGTCATCCAGGGTTTTGTCCTGATGGGTTGGTGGTGGTGATGGCCACAGCCAAAAATTGCTTTTGATACTGGAGTGGAAACTCTGGGCACAGGTAGAAATATCAAACTTCATTCTTTCCACTGCTCCCCTCCTTATCTGACAAAACTCATGAACCCAGATAGTTAAACAGAGATGAGGGATGGGCAATGGGCAGTGCAGGCTGCAGATCAAGTGAGGAAATAACAAAAAGCAGGGAGCTGTTGTGCAAGAGGGTGGCTTGTTCTGGGTTATGTGGGGTTCTTTAATGCAAATAGTTCTGAACATAAACATTTACTGTTTAAAATTCACAGTGGCTTAATTGTGCAGGAAATGCCTCTCTAAATGCAGCCTCAAATGGCTCCAGTGCTGCAGGGAAAACCAGTGAGCAAACAGGGCAGTCTGACCAGGCCTTTCAGTGCTGCTGGGTTATAAAGCTGGGGTTGTGTTTGCAATGTGCCAGGCACAGATTTCAGCCTTGGAGGGTTGGGAGGCTTCTTCTGGAAGCAGGGCTTGTGTGCAAGGCCTCCATAACACAGGGAAAATCAGCAGGGCTTGTGTGCAAGGCCTCCATAACACAGGGAGAATCAGGTGAAGGTGGACAGGTACAGAGGTGTAAGGAAGGTGAACCTGTGGATATGAACCTCTGCCTGTGACCTTTCCTCCTGCTGCTTATGGGACTTACTTGTGGTGGTTTTTAGTCTGCAAGCAGGTTGTGGACACATCTCTTGGGCGCACCTAAGGAAATTGGGAGTGTGGGATGTCTGTGCCTTTCCCACCGTGTTCAGGTGCTGCTCAGGCTGAGCAGTTGACATTCATGAATTACCTTATGCAGAGCTGGAAGGAGCCTGATGACCTTTGGAACATCCACTGAACTTCCCCTGTGAGGAAAAGCAGCCCGAGTTCCCTTGTTTCATTTAAAGAAATGCATTTTCTCTGCAACCAAAGCTGCTGTTTGTGACCTGCCTTCAATGGGAGAGATGATCTTTGGCACAAACTTTTGGAACTCCTTCTGAGCCGCTTCCATCCTTACAAATACTTTGCAGTGTGAGCTCTCTCCTGTTGCTTAGAGTTACTTTCTGCCAGATTTTGCAGTGTTGCAGTTCACAGGAACTGGCTGGGTAGGTGGACAGTGGAAATTTGTTTAAGTGTCTAGCAAGTGGCTTGGTTGAGGCTGGGTGGTGGTTTTTGCTTCAGCTTTTCATTGACTCAGACGTGCTGCTGTGAGTAACCTCAGAGCTGTGTTCTGGAGAGCCTGACACGGGAGGGATGGGTGACAGGGCATTGCCAAAACAGCAGAAATGTTCAGCAGAACTGCCTGGACAATGCCAGAACCAGACACTGGAGGGATGGATGAGAGAGCATTGCTAAAACAGCCAGAAATGTTCAGCAGAACTGCCTGGACAATGCCAGAACCAGACACTGGAGGGATGGGTGAGAGGGCATTGCTAAAACAGCCAGAAATGTTCAGCAGAACTGCCTGGACAATGCCAGAACCAAAACGGGAGGGATGGGTGAGAGGGCGTTGAACTAGCAGCAGGTGAAATGGGGTGTCCTGGCTCTTTGGGGCTGAGTTTGGTGCTGTTAGAGGCTCCTGACCATGTGCAGTGTATATATATATATATATATATATATTTCATTTTCTGCTGAGGTGTGTTCCAGGCTGGAAATCTCTAGGGCAGGGCTCTGATTCATTGTCTGCAGAGCACCCAGAGCCTGTGAGGTGTGTAAAGGTTTGGCCTCTTATCTGTGCAAGTACACCTAATGAGTTTATGGAAAGGAGATAAAGCCACAGTAAACTGACTTGTAGAAATAAAGTAAAAGTGGATCAGGAGTGAAGGAGCTGAGGATCCTTTGTGTGTTCCTGTTGTTGGTGCTGCAGACAGGTGTCCTG
Organism: Ammospiza nelsoni; assembly: GCF_027579445.1. Classification (NCBI taxonomy): domain Eukaryota; kingdom Metazoa; phylum Chordata; class Aves; order Passeriformes; family Passerellidae; genus Ammospiza; species Ammospiza nelsoni. Next base: position 845,229 of record NC_080654.1, read on the forward strand.
TAGGTGCAGAGCAAGGGAGGGACAAACTCTGAGAGGAACCAGAGTTTCTGAGCTGGGCACCAGCTCTGGCCTGCACAGGCAGTGCCTTGCTTGCAGAGCTGTGTTCTCCTATTAACATCAGGATTTTCCTTCCATTTCAATGTCTCTGCTGTCTCCTGCCCTGATCCGTTTGCAGCAAGCAGTTTTGGAACCTGGCATTTCCTTCCAGCACGGCAAACTGACAGCCTGCTCTGAGCACCTAAATGGAAAGGAGGGCTGATTCTCACTGAAAATAGCAGGGAATCCTTTTCTCTGAGGCACCCTTAGGATTTCACTGCCTGGATTTTAAGCCCATGAGGTTAACAATGGAACTGACAATAGCAGGGAGCAGGAGTGGGGATGAGCTGCTGTTGGCAAAGCAGAGCAGAGTTGCAGCAAGCCTGAGCTGTTGATAAGACAGATAAAAGCACTTTCAGTGTTTACATTTGTACTTAAACCTGCAGCAGCTCATTCCCCAGCCTGTCTGCTCATTTATGGCTGCCTGTGTCTCTGTGGAGCTGCCCAGGGCATTAATCCATTAATTTCACAGGATAAGCCTTTCTGTCTCCTCCTGCTGCAGCAGAGTGCCTGCATTGTCTTGTGCATGCAGAGACTTTTCCTTTTAGGAGGTGAGGGCATCACTGTGCTCCTGGCAGAGGGCAAGGTGCCACTCTGCAGTGCCAGGCCTGGTGCCAGGAGCAGCAGAGCCAGCTGTGGGCAGGGATTATTGCCCTGCCCTAACAAGGAGCTGTATTGCACTTCAATCCTGGTGTGGGCTGGCTGTACCTGCCCTGCTCTCACTCTGACCCACCCTCTGCTTCAATCTTTTCCCTTTCTTCACCCCTTTCTCTTTATTCTGGCCATTGGCTTTCACCTGCTGTGAGCAGTGCCTGGGAAAGGCTCCTGAGCAGTGCAGGGGATGAGTGGTGCCTGTGTTTGGAATCTCCCTGGGGTGATTCCCTTTCCCTTCCTGCCTCAGAGAAATATGATGGAGCTTATGTTGGCAAAAGGCAGAAAGCCACAATGAACAAGGCATTGTTTTGCTAATGAAGAGCACAGTTGTGTTCCCTCACTTCTGCTGGGTGTTGTGTGCTTCAAAGAGGTCTGCACTCCTGCAGCCTGCTTTGTTTTGGTTCTTGTTTCCTATGCTGTGCTCTCACGTGTACTGCACAGGAAATCTCTGCCTCTCCTCCCTCTGCCAATGTTTTGTTCCCTTATCCTAATCCAAATTCCAGCAGCTGGATTTGCCTGTGGACTCCCACGTGTGCCTTGCCAGTCCCTTGCTGTCAGCCTGTGTCCGTGTGCCTCAGGCACGGGATGCCAGGGATTTCACCTGGTGCTGCTGTCTGGTGTCACCCCAGCTGAGAAGGAGCCTGCACTGAACCTTTTCCAAAATCACTGTTTTGGGTCAGCTTTAACCTGCCTGTCCTGGGGAAGCTCAGCTGCTGTCTGCTTTAGTTTGCTCTGGGGATCCCTTGGTTGGAGATGCTGCTGCTCCTGAGGAGCTGTGAGCCATGGAAACCCGTGGGGCACAGCAGCTCAGCCACGACATGCCCTGCCATCCCCTGCTGCCCTCCCTCAGCTGGTTCTGCTGTTATTCCTGTTTTCAGCTGGTGAACAGCTGGCTTACACGGGCCAGGATTTGTTTGGATGTTGTGGATGGCATTTATTTCACTTCCAGGATGTGTGGTGCTTATCTCAGCAGCTGATAACATGGCTGGGCCTGTTTAAATGGCATCTTCTGTCTCTATGCCCAACATCTGAGGTCCCTGAATGGTTTGAAATGTCTGTACTGCAGCCTGTGCATTGGGATGTAACTTTCAAAGGATCTCAGGCATTTTGCTCTCTATTCATGATTTTTTTTAAAAAGTGGGTAAGGAAAGAAAAAATAGTCATGTCTCTTGTTACTTAAAATTGGGATTTAGCTCACTGTTCCAATGGCATACCTTCGTAGGGAAAACCTGTTGAATTCACCCCTAACCCAGAACACAGTGAGCCCTCCCTGTTCACCTTCTAGCTGGAGCCTTGCTGATGTCCAGTAATCTTATTTTTAAACCAGATCTGATTCATGCTCTGTTTTCTATGCCAGATGAGGTCCTTGGTTGTGAGTAAGTGTTGTGACTGTAGCTGGCAGGAGCGCTGCATGATTGCCTCACTTCAGGAAATGTTAAAATAACACTTTTTTTTCTTAGAAAGCTCGTTTGCACCCCTCCCACTCCTAATTCTAATAGCTGCCCCCAGTTTGGCAGCTGTGTGACAGAGGGCTGTTTGTGTTGCCGAGTGAGAGCAGAGGCACTGGAGTGGACGCAGTGCTGGAGCAGAGGTGCACGGAGCGAGCAGGGATCTCTGGCCAAGCTGGCTCAAACCTCTCCGAGGTTCCTCTGCAATCTGGAAGGAAAACTGCTCAGCTGTGGGAAGGATCTTGCTCCTCCCCCTGGACTCTGCAACTGGGGATTTCTTTCCCTCTTGAGAAGCTGCTCACTTGGGACGAGCCAGGCAAAGGTTTATCTGCCCTTGCTGCAGGGGTTTGGAGGGGCCAGAGCTGCTGGGATGGGGGTCCCCCAGCGGCTTTGGGCTGCTGCTCTGGACTGGCAGCCTGGCCCTGAGGTACTCAGCACAGCTTTGGCTGCAGAGAGCTGTCTCCTGAGCCCTGCACCCGTGGGCAGCTGCTGGGAAGGGAGCACGCCTTGTCGGGACAAGCAGCTGAAGGCTGTGCTCTGTCAGTGTGGCACACGGCGCCGAGTGTGCTAATGTTTAACTCGTCTCTTGTTGTTCTTTCCGTCCATTAGGCAGTCCTGAGCGGCGCGCATCTGGACAGAGCCTCCTGGCAGCCTTTGCTGCGGGGCTGGATGACAGCAGGAGCTGCCAGGTGAATCCATGAGCTTGTGAGGAGGCCAGCCATGGGTCAGAAGGTCACGGGGGGGATAAAGACAGTGGACATGAGGGACCCTGTGTACCGGCCGCTGAAGCAGGAGCTGCAGGGGCTGGACTACAGCAAGCCCACGCGGCTGGAGCTGCTGCTGGACATGCCCCCCGTGTCCTACGAGGTGCAGCTGCTGCACTCGTGGAACAACGACGACCGCTCGCTGAACGTGTTCGTCAAGGAGGACGACAAGCTCATGTTCCACCGGCACCCGGTGGCGCAGAGCACGGACGCCATCCGCGGCAAGGTGGGCTACACGCGGGGGCTGCACGTGTGGCAGATCACCTGGGCCATGCGCCAGCGCGGCACCCACGCCGTCGTGGGGGTGGCCACGGCCGAGGCGCCGCTGCACTCCGTGGGCTACACCACCCTCGTGGGCAACAACCACGAGTCCTGGGGCTGGGACCTGGGCCGCAACAGACTCTACCACGACGGCAAGAACCAGCCCAGCAAGACCTACCCCGCCTTCCTGGAGCCCGACGAGACCTTCATCGTGCCCGACTCCTTCCTGGTGGTGCTGGACATGGACGATGGCACGCTCAGCTTCATCGTGGACGGGCAGTACATGGGGGTGGCCTTCCGGGGCCTCAAGGGCAAGAAGCTGTACCCGGTGGTGAGCGCCGTGTGGGGCCACTGCGAGATCCGCATGTGCTACTTGAACGGACTGGACCGTGAGTATGAGCCCTGTTCTGGCCCTGTTCTGGCCCTGCTGGGCCGTCCTGGACCATCCCAGGCCAAATCCTGGGCCGGGTTCTCCTCTTCCTGCACGGAGGAGTGTGACTGTTCACGGGCTCCGAGGATGAGGGAAGAGACAAGGATCTGACTCCACGTTTCAGAAGGCTTTATTTATTATTTTATTATATATATTATATTAAAACTATACTGAAAAAAAGATTTTATTAGAAAGTTAACTAAGAATAAAAAAAAAAGAATGAAAACAAAAGCTTGTGGCTCAGACAAAGAGTCTGAGCCAGCTGACTGTGATTAGCTATTAATTAGAAACAACTCTATAAGACCAGTCACAGATTCACCTGTTACATTCCACAGCAGCAGATAACCATTGTTTACATTTTGTTCTTGAGGCTTCTCAGGAGGAGAAATCTTAAAGAAAAGATTTTTCATGAAAGATGCCTGCGACGGGAGGATTTGTGTCAGCAGCAGCACTGCTGGGTGCAGCTCTGAGTCCCCCATGGACAATGCACAGAGTCTGTCTGTCTGTCTGTCTGTCTGCACACCTTGCTGTCACCTCTGCAGGGAGCAGGCAGGGCCTGGGGAGGTGGTTTGGTGGCAGGAGGTGATGCCAGTTGTCCAGCTGGAAATGGGAAACCTTGTATTGATACCAGAATTCTTCCAACAGTTGCGTTACTGGCACTGCAATTCTGGTGTCTCTTTACAGAAAACAGTCTCTGGGACAGTCCCCTTCCTTCAAGGGGATGTTTGAAGTCCCTTGCAGGCAAGAACAGGGACAGATCCTCCCCTCTAAGAGAAAATGGGAATGTTTTCCATCTCTCAGAAGGTGGCTCACTCCCCTGTCCCTCTCAGAGCAGGGTGTGCTCGTGTCTAGCAGGGGCTGGGTGCTGTTGTCAGCCCAGCTCACATGCCAGCCCTTTTACTAACAGTCTCTAGCTAAGCTTAGTAATAAATTTGGCTGTCCAAATGTGCTAAAATCTGTTATCTCTCATAGTCAGAAGTTCCCATGGGGCCAGACTGTGACTCAGTCTTCTGGGTAGGGTGGAGGAGAGAGGTGAAGGAAGTGGATTAAAATCTGGATTTATGTCACTAGTGAAATAAATTTGGCAGTATTGGTATGGAGAGCAGTTTCCCCTGCATTCCAGAGCAGTGTCTGCTCAAGGGCTCTCGTGTTTGTGCAGGAGGTGTCCAGCACTGGCAAACCCTGAGTGCCACAGAGCTGCCAGCAGAGAACTGGGCTGTCAGAGTGACCAGGAGAGCCTTGCAAAGGGGCAGGAGCAAAACCTACAGGTGCTTTGGGAAATGCACTTCAGCTCTGCAAGACCAAGCAGAGAGCTCTTGGCATTTGGCGTTTCTCACCCAAAGAAAGCCCAGCTCTTTCTCCACAGCAGCTTCAGGGGTGTCAGCAGCTCCAGGAAACAGGTTCTGCTGCAGGGCCCTGTCACAGACACATTTTATGGAAAATCCTTTCCTTAGGAATTTTTCCTCCTGAGAAACTTCAGGGACAAAATGTAACCAATGATTATCTGCTGCTGTGGAATGCAACAGGTGCATCTGTGATTGGTCTCATGTAGATATTTGGAATTAATGGCCAATCACAGTGAGCTGGCTCAGACTCTCTGTCTGAGCCACAAACCTTTGTTATTCATTCCTTTCTATTCTTAGCTTAGCCAGCCTTCTGAGATGAAACCTTTCCTTCTATTCTTTTAGTATAGCTTTAATGTGATATATATAATAAAATAATAAATCAAGCCTTCTGAAACACGGAGTCAGATCCTCATCTCTTCCCTCATCCTAAGGCCCCTGGGAACCCAGGCCAAACCCTGCAGCTCCACTGCAGGGCAGGGAGTGTGGAGCTGCTGGAGCTGTGGTGTGAGCGTGGTGTGAGCCCTGGGCTGGGTAAAGCTGGAGCTGTGGTGTGAGCCCTGGGCTGGGTAAAGCTGGAGCTGTGGTGTGAGCCCTGGGCTGGGTAAAGCTGGAGCTGTGGTGTGAGCCCTGGGCTGGGGCAGGGCTCCAGGCTGGAGCTGTGGTGTGAGCCCTGGGCTGGGGCAGGGCTCCAGGCTGGAGCTGTGGTGTGAGCCCTGGGCTGGGGCAGGGCCATCTCCAGGCTGGAGCTGTGGTGTGAGCCCTGGGCTGAGCAGTGAATCGTGGGCAGCAGGCCAGCAGGGATGGATGCTGTTCTGGCACTGACAGAAAGAAGGTGTCTGGCTCTGAGCACTCGTGAGCACTCAATGCAGCCCTGTCAGGGATTATTGTGGTGCTAGTGAATGGAAGGAGGTCAGCTCTGTGTGTGTGTGTGTGTGTGCTTTCTCTGCTGCTCTGCTCAGTGCAGACCAGGTGAGGACAGACCTGAGTCTCTGTGGAAGAGCCTCTCCTTTAGAGGCCCCTGAGCTGAAATGTGATTGCTCTGTAGGTATCTAAAGGCTCTGGGGGTCAGGCCCCTTGTGCTGGGGGTGCTGCTGGGCAGTGCCTCTGTCCTGCTGTCCCTGTGCAGGGCAGGCAGAACTGGGGCAGGCTCTGAATGCAGACCCTGAGTGTGCGCCCCGGTGCTCAGAATGGGCAGTGCCAGGGCGTGCTGCCAGTGCTGGGGCTCTGTGCGGTGCCCAGCCAGGCACAGAGCAGAGCAGCAGAGGGTCTGTGCCTGGGGAGGGCAGCAGGGACCCCGGGGTGGCTGAGCAGCACACAGGGCAGGGCTGGGCACACAACAGGTGACACAGAGCAGGTGACACAGAGCAGCAGTGGGGATGCTGGGCTTGGCAAGTCAGGTCCGTGTATTGTGGAGCTGGAGGCATCTGCCAAAGCTGTGGAAGCTGCAGCTTCTGAGCCAAGCTCACCTGTCTGTGGGAGCTTTCTGTGGGCAAAGGCAGCTCCCTGGTGGTGCAGCAGAGCCCTCAGGCCACGGAAGGATGGCATTTACCTGCTTTGGGATGTGTCAGCCCCGGCTGGGGCAGGAGGAGCCCCTCAGGCCTGAGCAGGGTCAGGGTGAGCTCTGGCAGGCTCAGCAGTGATTTTTTTCCTCCTGTGCAGCTGGGGTGTTTCAGCCTGGCTCTGACCTCAGTCCCCTCTTGCTGTGAGTGACTCCTGAGCAGCCAAGGCCCCGTGTGCCATTCCTGAAAAACTTGTATTATCTTGTTCAGGGGGTTAAGTGCAGGATGCAGAAAAAGATAGCCAAGGGCTTGTATCCTTCCTGGGCCTGTGACATGGGAGGGAACTGTCAGGGTGCAGAGCTTTGACAGATGGCTCTGCAGTATAAATGAGGGGCTGGCAGCTGTTCCCCTCCTGTGTGGGCTAAATCATGCTGCTTTCAGGGTCCCCAGACCCCTGAGGCTCTCTGGGTACTGCAGCAAGAGGCATGAGCTGCAAGATGTGTTCTGGCTGGAATTGCAGAGGAGGAACTTCCAGCTGCTGCTGTGGGGTTGTTCCATTCACACACTGGCTGGAGTGGCCTGGATTCAGCTGGAGATGTGGATGGCTGAGGGGCTGCACACCTGCCAGGGATCAGCGCTTTTGCTGAGAGTTCCAGGGGTTTAGAAGCAGCAGGGTGAGTGGGTGAGTGCGCACCTTGTGCCAGGTGTTCAGTGTTCTCAGGGGGCTGTAGAAGCAGCAGGGTGGGTGAATGAGTGTGCCCCTTGTGCCAGGTGTGCAGTGCTCTGGTCCAGTGTTCTCTGTGGGTTTAGAAGCAGCAGGGTGAGTGAATGAGTGTGCCCCTTGTGCCAGGTGTGCAGTGCTGTGGTTCAGTGTTCTCTGGGTGTTTAGAAGCAGCAGGGTGGGTGCCCCTTGTGCCAGGCGTTCAGTGCTTTTGCTGAGAGTTCCAGGGGTTTACAGGCAGCAAGGTGAGTGAATGAGTGTGCCCCTTGTGCCAGGCGTTCAGTGTTCTCTGTGGGTTTAGAAGCAGCAGGGTGGGTGCACCTTGTGCCAGGCATTCAGTGCTTTTGCTGAGAGCTCCAGGGGTTTAGAAGCAGCAGAGTGAGTGGGTGAGTGCGCACCTTGTGCCAGGTGTTCAGTGTTCTCAGGGGGCTGTAGAAGCAGCAGGGTGGGTGAATGAGTGTGCACCTTGTGCCAGGTGTTCAGTGTTCTCAGGGGGCTGTAGAAGCAGCAGGGTGGGTGAATGAGTGTGCACCTTGTGCCAGGTGTTCAGTGTTCTCAGGGGGCTGTAGAAGCAGCAGGGTGGGTGAATGAGTGTGCCCCTTGTGCCAGGTGTGCAGTGCTCTGGTCCAGTGTTCTCTGGGTGTTTAGAAGCAGCAGGGTGAGTGAATGAGTGTGCCCCTTGTGCCAGGTGTGCAGTGCTCTGGTCCAGTGTTCTCTGGGTGTTTAGAAGCAGCAGGATGAGGGTGTGAGTGTGCCCCTTGTGCCAGGCGTTCAGTGCTTTTGCTGAGAGTTCCAGGGGTTTACAGGCAGCAGGGTGGTGAGCGGGTGAGGCTGCTCCCCCCGGGCAGGGCCGCTGATGTCTCTGCTCTCTGTCCCCAGCTGAGCCCCTGCCCCTGATGGACCTGTGCCGGCGGGCGGTGCGGCTGGCCCTGGGCAAGGAGCGGCTGGCTGAGATCCCCACGCTGCCCCTGCCCGCCTCCCTCAAGAGTTACCTGCTCTACCAGTGAGCGCCAGGACGCAGCGGATGGAGCTGCCCCGGGCCCTGCCCTGCTGGAGCTGCTGGCCGAGGATGGATCCCTGCATCCCTGCGTTGCTGCCGCAGCCTCCCGGGCTGGGCGCTCTGCTCCTCGGGAGCCCCTGCCCCAGCACGCTGAGCAGAGGAACATTGCCAGAGCCCTGTGCTCCCCTCTCCTCCTGGGAGAGGCTGTGCTGCCTCCCTGGGCTCAGGGGAATGGTTCTGGGCCAGCCAAAGGGAAGGATGGTGAGAAAAGAATAATGGTAAAAGTAAGAATTCAAACGTGATCTGAGGAAGAGGAGGCATTAGGAATAGAAAGGTCAAGACCGCGTCCTGAGAAGGGAAAGGCTCAGGATGGCCAGCAGAGTTGGAAAGAGTCTGGAGTACCATAAAGAATTAATTGATGAGTTTTTAAAAGCCAAAAAATAAAAAAGTACAACCCCAAGCCCTGAAACGCCAAAACCAAGAGCCCTTCCTCCACCAGGACCCTTCTGAGCTTGGAGAAGGTGGTTGTGTTGCTGATGTCTGTGCTGGGATCCTCACCCTGCTCTGTTGCTGTCTCACAGCTGGTGACTCCTGCTGCCTTGTTGAGCACCAGGGCTCATCCTGCTCTGCTCTGCCTCCTCCCAGGGGTTTCACAGCTGATTTTGCAGTCAGGCTGTGTCCCCACACTCCTCCTTCCTGCTGAGAGCTGCAGCTTTGCTCTGGGGTCCCTGGCTGGGCTGGGACTGTGTGTCACACGTCTGTGTGTGTCACACGTCTGTGTGTGTCACACGTCTGTGTGTGTCACACGTCTGTGTGTGTCGCACATCTGTCACAGCTGCAGCTCCTGTGCCCTGGGCTCTGCCCTCAGAGACCCCTCCATGTTCTCTGATGGCACTGCCAGGGAATCCTCTCCTTGATAAGCTGCTGAAATCCACCCAAGCCAGGCTCAGTCTGTCCCAGAGCCCCCCAAACCCTGCAGCAGAGGGGCTCCCTGCCCTCTGTCCCAGAGCAGGGTCACAGGGGCTCCAGCAGCGACCCCAGGGCTCAGACAGGCACAGCAGAGGAACCTGAACCTCTCCAGAGCTGGGGAGCAGGAGAGAGCTGCAATAAACAGGACGAGCAATTCAGGCAAAATCAGCACATCCCAAATAGATCCTCAGTAGCCAAGTAAAGAGGTGGCACTCTTCTGTTAGCAGGAGCTGCTCTCTTGACCTCTCCACAGGTTACTATGCTGCCTTTCTGGGGTTATTTTGCACATTTCTTTGTGTGTTTTTTTTTTCCTTGAAAAATGTTTGTGTGATTGTTTTGTTTTGTTTTTGCTTTTGAGTTATCCCTTCAGTTTTGTGTAGGTACAAATGAGTTTAGTTGCTGAAAATGTTAATATATATATGTGGGGTGTATGTATAAGAACATGTTTTAAACAGCTGCTGTAGGGTACCTTTTTGAAAATAAACTACTTGCATAGTATATTTTTTAAAGCACAGAGTTGGTGCCAAGACTGGGTGGGGTGTGACGTGCCCCGTTTTTATTCTAATATTATAGGAGGTTTTGTTTTTCAACGTAGGGGTTTGTACTAGTTTCTGCTGCAGGGTGGGACACAAAATCCAGTGTGTGGAGCCCTGCTCGGTTGCCTTCAACTCGAACCAGTGTCTTCCAGAGCTGCAGGGAAGAAGCTGTGTTCTCCCTACTCCTGCTGCCCTTTGTGCTCCCTCATTTCCATCTCTCCTCACCTCACCAGGACATGGCTCTGTACAGTTTAAAATCCTTTCTATTTTATGACTGTAGATAGCACTCACTAACCTAATAAACTTTATTAAATATTACTTGGTGGTGGGTTTTATTTGCATGAGATTATCAGGTTTCTTTGTGCCTTGTTTCTGCACGAGCAGTGAGTTTATTCCTGAGGAGCCTGCCCAGACAGGCAGGGCAGGGGCTGCCTCTGCCTCATCCCTGCTTGGAGAAATCACAATTTACCTCTGAAATATGTGTACAGCTGTGGGACAGGCTGAGGTGGGCAAGCTGAGTGTGTGCAGCCCCTCAGAGATGGAGCTGGGTGTGACCTGGCATGGGACGGCCCTGGGTTCTGGTTTGCAGCTGGATTTGCAGCTGGATTTGCACTGCTTGCTGCTGCTGTGCCTTCTCCAGCCTTGCAGGGCAGGGAGGTTCAGCCCCTCCAGCTGTGGTGATGCTTTGTCCACGGTGATGAAGGCTCCAGGTCCTCCTCCTGCCCCCACAATCCTCTGTCCCCCTGCAGCCACCAAGTCGTGTGAGGAAGCCAAATCTTGTAATGAGTCCACACACACAGCCTGAACTAATGCCTAATTAATCAGCTGCCTAACGGGGTGCTGGGGAGGGAGGGCCCAAAAAAAGGCGAGTGCTTTCTTGTCTTGTCTCCAGTCAGGACAAGATTCATTTTTTTAAATTTTGGGTGTCTCTTGCATGTGGAAAAGCACATGATTAAGAGGGTTTGTAGCTCCTGAGCTCCAGCATGCAGCAGATTCAGGGATCAGAGCTGGGGAAGCTCTGTCCCTGAGCCTGGTTCTGCTTTTGTGCCTGGTTCTGCCCAGCACTCCAGGCTGGGAGTGGCTGAGGGTGCACAGATCTGAGGAATTAGTTCATGCTCAGCTCCAGACACCCAAACAGGCTCGTGTTCCAGCTGCATGGAATATTTGAAGCAAATGACCTGCCCGGGGCTGGGAGCCTGCCCTGTTTATGTACAGTGCCGTGGCAACGGGGGAGGAAGTCGTGGCTTGGGGCTTGGCCCTGATGGGATCAACAAATGATATCACAGAGCAGCAGCTCCCAATAAATCGGCGGAGCTCTGCTGTTCTTGCCTCCGTCCCAGCCCTGGCAGCGTGCGAGGGGCAGGAAAAGCTGCAGGTTCTGCTCGTGTGCCCTGAGAGCCACCCCTGCCAGCATCCTCCTCCTCCTCCTCCTCGTGTCTGACTCACCAGGGTCAGCCCTGGGAGCTGCTCCTGGCCCTGGCAGCTGCTTGCCTGTGCTGGAGCCTCTCTCAGAGAGCTTTGGCATCCTGGTGCTCTGCAGGAGCACTGCAGGAGCTTTTGACTCCTCCTGGGAGTTGTGGAAGCGATTTGTGTGCAGAAAAGCCTCAAGGGGAGAAGTGCTCAGTGGAGGAGTGGTGAGGGAATATGGTAAGGAAATGTGGTGAGGAAATGTGTCATCCCTGTTTGGCAGCCTTGTCCCCTTGCTGTGAGCAGGTCCCTGTCCTGGGGCAGGTCCCTGTCCTGGTCCCACTCCTGCCCAAAGGTGAGGAACTGTGTCATCCCTGTTTGGCAGCCTTGTCCCCTGTCCTGGTCCCACCCCTGCCCAAAGCTGAGCATCCTCCCAGCTCTGACAATGCCAGGACAGGAGCCTGGAGGGAGAGGCAGCTGCCAATTCTCTGCTTTGTCTGCAGGCTGGGTTTGTTTCTGAGCACAAACACCTCCCCTGCTGGAGCCCAGGAGCTGCCAAGCCTCTGCCAGCACCAAGGCAGTTTTCCCTTTCCCCTGGGATGTGGGAGCTCAAAGAACGTGCGTCACGCTTTTGGGAACTCGTTTTGGCAGCCACACCTTCTCTCCTGCAGAAGGTAAGACAATTATGGAAAGCAGCTCCCAGCACACTGCCCTCCTCTCCCACACGCTTCCTAGTGCTGTTCATCTTATGCCAAAGTTGCGTTTGACTGGAGAAGGAAATACAGTGATTTATTTACTAGAGTTTATTAAAATTAAGAACCTAACCCAAAGCACAGCCTTTCTTGGCTTACAAAGCAGCGCTGAAAGCAACAAACCCATTCAGTGCTTGCACAGAACGCACAGGAGCACCATCCTGCCTTTGCACATGTTCTCATTCCGAGCTCCTGCAGGCCTGTCTGCCCTTCACAGACACAGAACTATTTGAGGCAGCTGCCAGAAGTTTTGTCTGCCTCGTGTTTTACAGCTTGCTCTTCCCACAGGGGCTGCCCTGTGCACTCTGTTCCCTGCTGCTGCCCCACCCTGGCACGGGCAGGGACAAACGTGGGCACTTTGCTCAGGTGAGTTACACAGCTCAGGTGAGTTGCACAGCTCAGTGAGTTACTCAGCTCAGGTGAGTTACACAGCTCAGGTGAGTTACACAGCTCCGGTGAGTTACACAGCTCAGGTGAGTTACACAGCTCCGGTGAGTTACCCAGCACAGGTGAGTTGCACAGCTCAGTGAGTTACACAGCTCAGTGAGTTACTCAGCTCAGGTGAGTTACAGCTCAGGTGAGTTACACAGCTCAGGTGAGTTACCCAGTTCAGGTGAGTTGCACAGCTCAGTCATTTGCACAGCTCAGGTGAGTTACCCAGCTCAGGTGAGTTACACAGCTCAGGTGAGTTGCACAGCTCAGTGAGTTACTCAGCTCAGTGAGTTACAGCACAGGTGAGTTACACAGCTCAGTCATTTGCACAGCTCAGGTGAGTTACACAGCTCAGTCATTTACACAGCTCAGTGAGTTACTCAGCTCAGTGAGTTACAGCTCAGGTGAGTTACACAGCTCAGGTGATTTAAAGCTCAGGTGAGTTACACAGCTCAGGTGAGTTACAGCTCAGGTGAGTTACACAGCTCAGTGAGTTACCCAGTTCAGGTGAGTTACCCAGCTCAGTGAGTTACACAGCTCAGTCATTTGCACAGCTCAGTGAGTTACACAGCTCAGGTGAGTTACACAGCTCAGTGATTTACAGCTCAGTGAGTTACACAGCTCAGGTGATTTAAAGCTCAGGTGAGTTGCAGCCTCCTGCAGTAAAAGCCCTCAGAGCCAGAGCTGGGCCCTTGGTGAGCAGCCCCATTCCAGGGCAGCCTCCTGGGCAGGAACTCAGCTGGGTTATAAATCTCATTCCTCCCCATCAAAGGGATGATAAATTATTAAACACAATAAATCTCATTCCTCCCCATCAGTGGAGGATTCTCAAACACAATGAAATGGGGCAAAGAGCTTTGTGTTTTTCCTGAGCTGTGACAAGTTTCACTCCCGCAGAAGAGGGATACCTGCTGAGCAGGGAATGCCTTGGGAATCCCTCGGTGTTTTCCTGGCCCTGGGACATTTTTGTGTGAAATTGGTTAACTGGGGGCTGTCCCATTTGCCATCCTGTTAGAGGCACCTCCCTGGCTCTCTGTGCCCCTGCCCCACTCACTCTCCTGGAGATCCCCATCCTGTGCCTGTGGGGCATCCCAGAGCCCTCATTCAATGGCTTAACCTGCAATTTTCACTGTGCTCCCACTCACTTTTGTTTTCCTTTTATGAAGAAATATTGGGTTTCCCTGTAGGTTTCCCACAATGGAAACGTGTCTGAACATTTTGTCCTCTCGCTTTTCTCAAAGCAGGACCTTTGAGAGCACAGAACTGTCTGGCAGCTACAGGTAGAGTGCCATCCACCAGAGCAGTAACTCGATTTCCTGCCCCAGGCTGGGTGTTTTCCTTGGGACAGACCCACCTGATCTTGATAAGATCTGTCTCTACTGAATTTGAGGTCCAGCAGAGAGACTTGAGGAGCACCAGCTGTTCCTCCTACACATGATCTGCATTTTTCAAGCTGTCTAGACACCTGGGTGGGTTGCACACATTACCAGCACAGGTATTAATCATGTCAAATGTTCTCTTTCTCTCCAGGTTTGTTTTGTTTCATGAGCTTTGTGGAACCCAGGGGAACACAGAGATTCAACAGAAAAGTGAGGAAATCTGATCACTGAGGCTGACATTGGCGATTTTTCATCCTGACCTGGTGCAGGGATTTCAGGATTTCAGGCATTATTGGCTGTGGTTTTTGGCGACACCATGGCTCCAAACCACGTGTCCCACTGTGCTCTTGGTGAGATGCTGCTGAATGAAAACTGACTGAAACTGCTGCACAATGGGAAGTTACAGCAGTGGCAGATTTACAGAAAGGAAATTTACCACTGATTGTACAGGGAAACCCAGAAGGATGGGCACTCAAGGTCCTTATGTGCATCCTGCTTGGGTAAATACGAATGTTTTCACTGAATGCTGTCACAGATGCCAGCTGCCTATTCCAAAGTGCAGTGCTGTGTGATAAATCCTTTTCATTTATTAATTAGTGCTGTGTGATAAATCCTTTTTGTTAGAAAGAAGGGGATTCTCCATATTCAATCTGACTGGTTTATTTACATTAAAATCCAGGGAAATGCAGATGAAAAGGGTGAGGGAAGGACAGGAGCCCCTGAGAAGCTGCTCCCACATCTCAGACCCAGATCCTGGCAGATCCCAGACCTGGGATGGGGATTTGGGGATCCCTGACATTCTCAGCAGGCCCTTGGGCACACAGGGCTGTCCTTCCTTGTGTTTGCCCACTGTGCTCTGAACCTGAGCATGGCCCTTTATCCCTTCCCTGGGATAAACTTGTTTTCCTCCCAGGTTGCCTGGCACTGGCGCTGATCACAAGAACTTTTGGTGAGCACAAGGGGTGTATCTTTCTCTACAAACAGCAAAGGCAAATAAAACAATATTGTGGTCAAATGGGCAGGGTGTTTGCAACCTGGACAGGCATGAGAATCCCAGGACAAGCTGTGATTCATTTCCCAGCAGGTTTACCTTGCAGTTCAGGGGAACTGAGCAGCAGCATCAAGCACCATCTTTGCAGGAGGGGATGGGCACTGGCAGAGCAGGTCCAACCCTGGATGCAGAAGGATTGTTGGTCACGAGAAGCCTCTGACACGTGAGCCCTTTAGCAGGTTTGGCAAAGGTTCAGAATCACAGCTGGCAAGCGGAGGGTTGGCCCTGGGGCTGGTAGGGGTCACAGGCTGGCAGCACCCAGGGCATCCCTGTGGGTGCGGAATGGGCACAGGCAGCACCCAGGGCATCCCTGTGGGTGCAAACAGCACCCAGGGCATCCTCTGTGGGTGCATTCTGGGCACAGGCAGCACCCAGGGCATCCCTGTGGGTGCAGAATGGGCACAGGCAGGGCTGGCAGCACCCAGGGCATTCCTGTGGGTGCAAACAGCACTCAGGGCATCCCTGTGGGTGCAGAATGGGCACAGGCAGCAACCAGGGCATTCCTATGGGTGCATTCTGGGCACAGGCAGCACCCAGGGCATCCCTGTGGGTGCAGAATGGGCACAGGCAGGGCTGGCAGCACCCAGGGCATTCCTGTGGGTGCAAACAGCACCCAGGGCATCCTCTGTGGGTGCAGAATGGGCACAGGCAGGGCTGGCAGCACCCAGGGCATTCCTGTGGGTGCAAACAGCACCCAGAGCATCCTCTGTGGGTGCATTCTGGGCACAGACAGCACCCAGGGCATCCCTGTGGGTGCATTCTGGGCACAGGCAGCACCCAGGGCATCCCTGTGAGCGCTTTCCCAGTGTCTCCAAAGGCTCTGGAGCTGTGTGAGGGGAGCAGCACGCTGCAGGCCGTTCCTGAATTCCCTCAGATATCCCTCCTGCCAAATCCCCTTGGCCAGGGCTGGGGCAGTGCAGGCAGGCTGCATGTACAAACTCTCTTGCGTACGTCCCGGCGTGCAGGGCGTGCCAAAGCGGACAGCCTGTCCTGCCGGGGCTGCCAGAGACCTGTGTTGTGTCCAGCGGAAAGGAAAACATCCTTTTCTCCGTGCTCTATGGAATTTGAATCTGGGAGGCCTCAGGAACAAAATGCAAACAAGGGTTATCTGCTGCCGTGGGATGCAACAGGTGCGTCTGTGATTAGCCCACGTTAGGTGTTGGTAATTAATGGTCAATCACAGCCCAGCTGGCTCAAATGTGCCCAGGAGTGAAACTGCCAGCAAAGCCCCTGTGTGGAAACCCTGCCTGGAAAAGAGTCACAAAGGTACTGTTCAACTTTCATGGTGACTAAAATCACAGAAAGGAGGCAAGGAAAGGAAAGGGGCCGTTCGTGTTTTTTTCTGCTTTGCTATTTTCGATGATTTTAAAACTTGGTTCTAATTAGGTGATGCGAATTCTTCAGATGAACTCTGGGTCTGAGGGGGAATATAAGGTTTTATAGAGCCTGGTGTGAGCTGTGTGTTTGTGCCTTGTCTCCTAGCAGCACAAACCACATGGATGTGAGAGGCTGTTTTATGATCCGCCAGGGCTGTTGCTGGACAGGCTGCAGTGAGCTGAGTTATTCCAACCACGCTGGGTTGCTGCTCCCTCCCTCTTTCTCTCTTTTTTTCCTTTCTTTCCCTTTTTTTTTTCCTCTTTTTTTGTCAGTTTTTCTTTCCCCTCCTCGCAGGGAGGTGTGAGAGGGATGGATGCTCTCACCAGCCCCATGCCAGAGCTCTCTGCCTGGGCTTGGCACCAGGAGCCTTTCTCATTCTCATTTCTCATTCTCATTTCTCGTCCCTTTTCCCTTTTTTCTCCTGCTGGCTGGGATTCCACCAGGCGTTTCTAAGGAGGCAGTGAACTATGCTGGTTCCCCTTTCAGCTGCTCATCTCTTTAGTGTTTTCAAGGAAAAAAAAAAAAAACAAAAAGAAAAAAAAAGAAAACCAACCCAAAAGCAGCAGCTCTGTGCTCCTGCTGCGCAGCAACTCCCACCAGTGGGTTTGGGGCTCAGGGTGCCCCTGCCACCTCCTGCTCACAGCTGGGCACCTCTGGGGCTGGGCAGGCTCAAAATCCACCTGGGCACACACAGAGCCCAAATTCCACCCTGCCTGGGCTCACTTTGGGTTCGCTTCTTGCTGCTTTGGGCTCCCCGGGCTGATCCTGCTCCTTCACTCGTGGCTGCAGCTCCTCCTGTCAGCCTGGGGCTCTGCAGGAATGAGACCCCCAGGAATGACCCCCCATAAATGACACCCCATCCTCCCAGGGTCACCCCGTTGCTGTCAGCCTGGGGCTGCAGGAATGACACCCCCAGAAATGACACCCCTTAAATGACACCCCAGAAATGACACCCCCAGGAATGAGACCCCCATAAATGACACCCCATCCTCCCAGGGTCCCCCCATTGCTGTCAGCCTGGGGCTGCAGGAATGAGACCCCCAGAAATGACACCCCTTAAATGACACCCCATCCTCCCAGGGTCACCCCATTGCTGTCAGCCTGGGGCTGCAGGAATGAGACCCCCAGAAATGACACCCCAGAAATGAGACCCCCCCCCCCCATTCCCAGGATTACCCCACTCCTGTCAACTGGGGCTCTGCAGGCTGTGACTGCAGGAATGACACCCCAGAAATGACACCCCCAGGAATGACACCCCCAATTCCCAGGGTCCCCCCACTCCTGTGATCCCTGGCAAGAGCCATTCACTGGATTTCGTGGCTTTATTTAAAAGAGAGTCACAGGCAAGGGAAGAGCAGCCCTGCTGCTCTTTCACTGCACGTGTTTCCACTGAGACTCTTATTCCTTTCTGCATCTCAAGCAGAAAAAAAGAGCTTTTACCCACAGGGAAAGAACTAATGTGGTTTATTAAGCCTGTCAATATTTTAGGTGAATTGTTTCTGGCCTGTTTCTCGTGGCACTTCACTGCAGACTTGCCCAGCCTCTCTGAGCTGCTCTGGGCTCTGTCTCGGGAGCTGTGAGCAGTTTGTTTTCAGCCATGTGTGCTCACGCTGCCCCATCTCACACACCCCACTGATTCAGCATGGCCAAAACTGCCCTGCAGCTGCTCTGCTTGCTCTCTGCTCGCAATTTCTTCTCTGTAGCAGAGATAATGTTTTTATGTTTTTGTTTTGCTCATACGCTGCCAGCTGCAGAGGAGCAATGTGAAGAAACGTGATCTAATACAATGGTATTTACTAAATATACACATTTCATGCCTGGCTCTATACATCCTCCCAGTTTCTGGAGCCCTCCCTAGCACAGGACACCATGCCAATAGGAAGTTTAAAGAAATAGAAGGTTTAGAGAAACCTTCATGCCAATGGAAGGTTTAAAGAAACCCCTTCCATTGCTCCACACCACAACAAAGCAAAGTTTTAAAATAATGCATTTGTGTTTTCTCTCACTGAAACGTGGTCCTTTCACTCACCTGCATCACAAAGGGGAGTGGGAAGTTTTGTGTGCAGTAAAACAAGACACAAAAGAAGTCCCTGGGCAGGATGTGGGGAATAATTTCATTTTCTCTTCCGGCAAAAATATTTAATTTGGGTGGAAAGGGGAATACCACTTCAAGAATATCACTTTGACCACTGTATAGGTGGTCAAAGCTGCTGACCACCTATACAGGCAGAGCCCAAAAGGCACCTTTATTTCTGTTATATCAATGTCTTTAAGTCCTCCTGGTGCATAAAGGGCTAAGTGGAGCAGGATGTCACCTCGCCAAATGAGTCTCTTTGTCTGCGTTTTTCTGTTTTTTCTTCCTGCCTGATTGAGCTGTGGTTTGTTTACTTATTAGTGCACCTTTGATTCTAAGGAAAAGTGTTTGAAGCCCAGGATCCTTTAGTGGGGATGCAGTGCAGCAAACACGTCAGGAAAGGGGATGAGCTGAGGCTGAAGGAGGCAAAAATCCCTTATTCCAGCAGGGATGTTTAACACCTTCTCAGCCTCACTTGTGTGCATCACAGAGCAGGGAAACTGAGGCACGGCAATGCAGTGACTCCCTGGATGGCAGCAAAGGCCAGGGCAGAGCAGGGAAACTGAGGCACAGCAATGCAGTGACTCCCTGGATGGCAGCAAAAGGGCAGGGCAGGGAAACTGAGGCACGGCAATGCAGTGACTCCCTGGATGGCAGCAAAGGCCAGGGCAGAGCAGGGAAACTGAGGCACGGCAATGCGGTGACTCCCTGGATGGCAGCAAAGGCCAGGGCAGAGCTGGGAACGGAGCCACAGCCTCCTGGATCCCTGTCCAGAGCTCTCCCCACAGGACACAGCGCTCCTGGCTTTGGGTGTTGCCTGCTTTCTGTTGCTCTGTCTGCACAGGAAGCAGTTCACTGAGACGTGAATAAACGTGAATAGTGCTCAGAGTTAGTTGGTTTGGTTTTGTTTTGTTTTTTTTTTTCACCCTGTTTTCTTTTTAAAGGACAGTCTCCCAAAATAAATGTTCCCTTGAGTCAGTTCAATCTCCAGTAGAAAGAGTTTCCACAGAGTAAAGGCCTTTACCATTAGTAGTGGACAAATGGGTGACTCAAAAATTTTTAACAGCATAGCCCATGATCATATAACTTGCTAAATTAGGAACTGGTGTCATTGAGTGTTCTGCTCAGTAACTTCTGAGAACAGAACAGCTCGTGTGGATACTTCAGGGAAAAACAACCCTGCCCTCCCTGTCACCTGCCCTGGGTCTCCATAAAGCACAATTGTGTGACGTTAATTTCTCTGTAATATCTCTTTGGGAACAGCATCATCACCCTTCCAGCCTCTTCTCTGCTACCTGAACATGGCCTGGCCCCAGCTGGGATTGCCGTGGATTGTGGCACAGGGACATGGGCACAGCACTGCCCTGTCCTGGGTGCGTTCCCTGCTGCCTCTGCCAGGCCTTGTCCCCAGCCCTGGGCCCTTTGTCCTGAGCAGCTCAGAGCTGTGACTTCCCATCCCTCATTCCCTTCTGTCTGCTCTGACTCACTGCCAGGACCTGACTGTGGCTTCTTTATTGCTGAAATGACACAAATCGCTGTCACAAGGGCAGCTCTGGCCAGGCACGTCCCCACTGTGCCGGAATGCTCAGCCCAAACCTGTCAGGACAGGATGCCAGGGGTCAATGTCCCCCAAAGTGAGTGTCTGCACCCCCCTGTCCATGCTGCAGGCAGGGCAGGCAGGGGGAGCTGCAGAGGAAAGCACTCTGGACAGAGAGGGGTTAACAGCTCAGACACCCCAGGGAAGGGAGGAGAGAGTGAGGCGGACAAAGGGTGGGAAGTGCAGTTTCCTGCTGCAAGAACTTTGGCTGACACGTTTGCTGTGAGCAACAGAGCCCTGTCTGATTGTCTGATGGTTATTTATGAATAAACTGCCCAGCGATGATCCCTTATCACAGGGCAGTGTCTGCACACCCAGCGGGGAGGCATCAACCCAGAGCTGATGGGGTTTGCAGCAGAGCTCAGCACATTGCCCTGAACCCTCTTCTGTGGGGAGTCCAGCAGAACACCCAGGTGAAAACCAGAGAAAGGACCCTTGTGCTGGGCAGGATTGCTCAGCTCGGCTCCCTGTGCTGCCCAATTCTTTCTCTCTCTCAACCCAAGTGCCCGGGCTGGTGTAATTCCTCCAGCTCAGATGGGATGGGCACAGGCAGAGGCTGCGCTCATGGATCCACCAGGAGGTTTCCAGGACCTCTGGGTCCCTGGACTGTGCTGTCTGTCCCTGTCCGTGGGTCCTGGACTGTGCTGTGTGCCCCTGTCCCCCAGGCCTGTTTCACCCCCAGAAAAGGCAGCAGAGCCCTGAGAGCACAGCCTGGCATCCTCACCTCCCCTGCCAGTGCCTGCACTGCAGGACTCAGCCCTCGACCTCTCTCTGACTTCCAGGATGAGCCGACATTCGGGCAGTGCCTTTCTGATCCATCTCTGGGTGACAGCGACACCTCCGAGGTTTGCAGGTCAGATGTGTGCGTGGGATCCCCAGGGGAAAGTGGAGTGTTTCTGCGGGCTGTTATTACAGCCAATTATGCCTGTAAAAGCTGCTTTCCGGGTGGAAGGTTGAGGTGTTCGGTGACAAGCAGGTCACACGGGGGACACGGAGGGGCATTGATGGCTCCCTGTCCCCAGCGTGACCTGCAGAACCGGTTCTCCCTGCCAGAGGCAGAGCCCAAACGCTGAGGGGCAAGAGCAGGAGCAGAGGGAGGGGAGCCTGTCCAGGCTCTGGTGGGGCTCTCCTCGCCCCGAAGGGCTGCAGGCAGAGCTGACATGGAAACTCCTCCAGCCTGGCATCAGGGACTCCATCCTCCCCGCCAGGCTGTCCCAGGTGTCACCTCAGGGGTTTGGGACATCAGTGGCCACACACAGAGCCAGCCACGCTGATAGCACAGCAGAGACAGAAATTCAGGCGCCTAAAGCCCCTACCTGATTGCTGTACCAGGGCCGAGATGGAAATTATGGATGGGGTTTCCACAAGGAAGCCAGAGCCGCTCCCAGGCAAAACCAAAAGTGCTTCCATCCCATTCCAGTCCAAGAGATCAAGGAGATCAGTTTTACCCAAAACCAGGCCAATATTCTGGAGCAAATCACTCTGTAATTCTTCTGTTTTCCCAGCTATCTGCATTGTCAGCCCAGGACAATGACACCCAAACCTTGTTTAACAGTGGACTGCACCTATGTTGCATGAAATTTCATTAACAGCAAGGAGCTGCAGAGATGGATGGACTATCCAGAAATGCCTCTGTCCCTCGTGCAGGCTCACTGCACTTGTGTTCCCTCATGTTCAAGGGGCAGTAGAGCTCCTGATTTGTGTTACTGTCATGAATTAGTCAGTTCTGACCCTTGAGAGAGAGCTGCTGCCACCCAGGCTGTCAGCAGAGCTTCATTGTGAATATTTTTGTGAATTTTACCTGTTGAATATGGATGTTTCTGCTGTTGTGGTGGAATGGAGATTTGCCTACATCTCAGGTAATTGCTGAGCCATTAAGCTGCTCCTCTGTCACTTTAATTCCTTGTGGCAATAGGTAAAATCAGATTTACTCTTGAATACTGAAGATTGCCAGTGAGATGTGGCCAGTGGAGCTCAGGGGCTGGGTCAGCTCTCACCTGCTCCTGTATCCCATCCCAAACCCCATTCCCAGTGCTGGTGCAGCTCTCCCTGTGCCCATCCAGCTGTGCTGCTGCCCTGGGGCTGTGCCACCTGCCCCCAGCCCTTGGATGTATAAATAACGCTGTGCTCACGGCTGCTGAATGTTGTTTATACCCCACTGGCTGCCAGGGTTATAAATACCCTGCTGCGTCTAGACTGGCTCTAAACTTGGCTTTGGGCACCCAGATTGGTGAGAGGGGTGGTTCCATCTCTCAGCACAAAGGAGCTGCCCAGAGAGTTTGATCAGGGCTCCAGAGGGGGCTTGGCAAGGGAATCCTGTGTGGAACATGGGCACAGAACTGTTCTGCCTTGCTGTGAGTGTGGCACAGGGCACAGAATTGTTCTGGCTCACCTGTGAGTGTGGAACAGGGCACAGAACTGTTCTGCCTTGCTGTGAGTGTGGAACAGGGCACAGAACTGTTCTGGCTCACCTGTGAGTGTGGAACAGGGCACAGAACTGTTCTGCCTTGCTGTGAGTGTGGAACAGGGCACAGAACTGTTCTGCCTTGCTGTGAGTGTGGCACATGGCACAGAACTGTTCTGCCTTGCTGTGAGTGTGGAACAGGGCACAGAACTGTTCTGGCTCACCTGTGAGTGTGGAACAGGGCACAGAACTGTTCTGCCTTGCTGTGAGTGTGGAACAGGGCACAGAACTGTTCTGCCTTGCTGTGAGTGTGGCACATGGCACAGAACTGTTCTGCCTTGCTGTGAGTGTGGAACAGGGCACAGAACTGTTCTGGCTCACCTGTGAGTGTGGAACAGGGCACAGAACTGTTCTGGCTCACCTGTGAGTGTGGCACAGGGCACAGAACTGTTCTGCCTTGCTGTGAGTGTGGCACAGGGCACAGAATTGTTCTGCCTTGTCTGTGAGTGTGGCACAGGGCACAGAACTGTTCTGGCTCACCTGTGAGTGTGGCACAGGGCACAGAACTGTTCTGGCTCACCTGTGAGTGTGGAACATGGCACAGAACTGTTCTGGCTCGCCTGTGAGTGTGGCACATGGCACAGAATTGTTCTGGCTCACCTGTGAGTGTGGCACATGGCACAGAATTTTTCTGCCTTGCTGTGAGTGTGGCACAGGGCACAGAATTGTTCTGCCTTGCTGTGAGTGTGGCACAGGGCACAGGGGGATGCTCAGGGGGCCGTGTCAGCGCTCTGGGCTGGATGAGCTGCCTGCCCTGGAATCTGCAGGGCTCTGGGCTGTCCCGGGCAGGCTGCAGAGCTCATTTCCTCAGGGCTGGCACCAGCTCTGCTCCCCAGCCCCGCGGAGCTGCAGGGAGGCCGCGAGGTGAGGCGTGTTTGAGCTGTCACCTGGGCAACAGCTAAACACTGACTTCAGACCAGACTGTAAAACAGCTCAGCACAGGGTGGGGAGGCAGGGCAGGGGGGCTGCTGCTGCTCCAGCCCCATGGGAGCCCCGTAAAGCCCCCAGGGCAAAGCTGCTGCTGCAAGGCTGAGCTGGCCCAGCGCAGTGAGCCAGGCTGAGCTGGTCCCGGCACCTGAGCAGGTCCTGGCACCACCACACCCCTCACCTGGCACCTGCCCTGCCCTCCTGGGCTCTGCTGGCACTCTGCCTGCCCCATGGAACACACCCAGGGGGAGGTTTGGCCCAGGCTGTTCCCCCTTGGAACACCCCAGAGCCTGCGAGCAGCAGCCTGGGGGTCTGGCACCGGAGAAACTTCTGGAATTGTCCAATGGCAGCTTCGTTTGGGGGTTTATCCTTGGAATTAATGCAAAGGACAGAGGGAGCACGGGGCAGGCTGCAGCTCAGGCTGGGGCTGGGGTAGCTGTGAGGAACCTGTGAGGAACCTGTGAGGAACCTGTGAGGTACCTGAGGCTGTGCCTGGGTACCTGTGGGGTACCTGGGGTACCTGTGAGATACCTGAGGCACCTGTGAAGTACCTGGGGTACCTGTGAGGTACCTGAGGCTGTGGCTGTGCACCTGTGGGGCACCTGTGAGGTACCTGGGGTACCTGTGAGATACCTGTGAGGTACCTGAGGCAGTGCCTGGGTACCTGTGGGGTACCTGGGGTACCTGTGAGATACCTGTGAGGTACCTGAGGCAGTGCCTGGGTACCTGTGAGGTACCTGGGCTACCTGTGAGATACCTGTGAGGTACCTGAGGCTGTGGCTGTGCACCTGTGGGGCACCTGTGAGGTACCTGAGGCTGTGGCTGTGCACCTGTGGGGCACCTGTGAGGTACCTGGGGTACCTGTGAGGTACCTGAGGCTGTACCTGTGTGACCCAAGCCCAGCTCTCCAGGCTCAGCAGTGGTTCTGAGACGAGGTAAGTGTTTTGCAGAGTTTGTAGAGCATGGCCCGAGCTTGCCATGGCGCACTGTGTCCCTGGCACAGGGCAGGGCCGGGTTTGCTCTCCCAGATTTGCTGGGGATGGCTGGAGCAGGGCAGTGAGGCACAGAGCCGCTGCCCAGGACAGCCCTGGAGCTGGCCCTGCTCGCTGGGGCTCACCCCAGGCTGAGGGAGCCTGCAGGATTGTCAGGCACACACACAGGGACGGGGCTGTGTCTGTCAGGCACCATGAGGTCACCCTGTCAGCCCCTCTGGGTGAGATATATCAACAGGCTGCCCTTTGCCTTGCATGCAGTAATTCATGTTTCAAAATCTGCTTGTGCTGCTTCCCCTACCCTCTTAACCCGTTCCCAGCCTTTGCCTTTCCTCATTGTTTCACTCAGAGAGGACAAAGTGGGAATTACATTAAATAATGACATTTTCCAGAGCCATCTCTTTCTTTCAATGCCCAACAAACCCTGAGATCACACACAGGATCCTGCAGCCAGCATCCCCAGAAATCCATAAAAGAGAAATAATTCTCATTTACCTGCTCATCCCCTCAGCCATGCAGGTTTTACAGTGGGATTAAACCTGCAGTGGGATCCTGAGGATCAGATTTAAAGTTGGCATTCAGGGCACATTTCAGCACAGCTGCTGAGCCCACAGGGCTGAGGTGCCCACAGCACAAAGACAGGCCCTGGCTCCAGGTTTTGTTTCCCAAAATCCACAATAAATGGCATGCTAACAGAGAGGGTGGGCTGGGCACTGGCCACAGGAATTCCATAGGTAGATTTATTCTGTGACTGCACAGAGCCTGGATCTGTCCTGCATGTGGAGAAAGGAAATTAACACAACAGAGAACTTGACATAAAAGTGTTTTATATCATCTCCTATAAAACAAGCCATAAATCCCTGCCCTGCTGCTCCACCCCTCCACATGGTTTTCATTTCAGGGGCTGGCTGAGAGGCAGAGTGGAGGGTACAGAGCACAAATTCTTGGTGGGAGAGGTTCCCTTCCCTCTAGGCTTCCTCCTCTCACCTTGTCCCTGTTCCTGCAGCATCTGCCACATCTGCCACATCTGTCCCACCTGTCCCACCTGTCCCAGCCCCAGGACACCCATGGGAGCACTCAGGGCACCGCCTGGGCTGGGGGAGCTCTTGAGCAGCAGGAAAAGAGGAAAGGGCTGAGCTTTGAGAGATCCTGGTGCTCAGATTCCGTCCCCAAAGAAATCCTGAGATGCCTCAGGGCATTGCAGCTTATTGTGGAGTTTTGGGGAGCAGGCTGAGCAGATTTCTGGAAGGGTCTGGTGGCTGGCAGTGTCAGATCCATGGAAAAAGAGGCAGTGCCCATAAAGCTGTGACAATAGGACACACAGTCCTTGAGGGGTTTATTGCAGGAGCCCTGCTGCTGGCTCATTGCTCCTGTAGCCATTTGTGATGTTACAGAGCACTTTTAAATGAAAATCCTCCTTCGCTGAATAAAAAACAAATCCAGGGGAAAATATGTTCAAATCGTAGCAATTATGGCTCTTGTTGCTATAAAACTTAATCCTCATCTTGGGCTGCTGGAGCAGACTGTTTTAGGGCCGTGCTGGACAGAAGATTTACTGGGACAAACCTGAAGGTCAGGCAGAGCTTTAATGTTGCAGGGGGAGCCTTGGAGGATTCAGGGAGTGTGCACAGAGCCAGGGATGGGGGAAAGGAAGAGCTCCTGGAGTGACCCAGTGAACCCTGCGCTGCAAGGCATGGAAAATGTTGGTTACAGCCTTGTTACAGCAAAGATCAGGACACAGGAAAGGTTGGAAAGGATTGTTTAAAGCTAAGCTAATGACAATAAAAAAAGCAGATGTGGAAGGCAATAAAAGTGATGGGATGGGCAGCCATTTTACTGAGCACTTTGTGCTGATGTTAGCTAATAAAACAGCAGAGCCTTTGGAAACCGAGCTCCTCTCCTCTGTGCATTCCATCCTCCCTCCAGTTATTTAATCCCTCTTCAAAAATCACCAATCCTTATTTTAAGGGAAAAATTGCATCAAGTGATTATCTTGCAAACCCAAGGAGGTGGGAGGTATTGCTGAGATGACAGAGATTTCACCTTGCAGGCATTTTATGAGTTAAACTGCAGAGAACCAGGAGCAGGGCAGACAGATGTGTGTCACACTGAGGATGTGCCCAGTGTTTTGTGAGTCAAACTGCAGAGAACCAGAGGCATGGCAGACAGATGTGGGTCACACTGACAATGTTCCCACCACATTTCTGCTGTGATTACAGCTGGGGGATGGCAGAGCACGTGGGTGCTGCAGCTGTCACCACCATGCCAGGGCTCAGATTGGGAGCAGCTCTCACTCTGCTCCATAACAATGTTCCGTTCACCTGTATTATATATAGAAAAAAAAAAAAAAAAAAAAAATATATATATATAAAATATTATATATTATATATTATATATTATATATTATATATTATATATTATATATTATATATTATATATTATATATGTTATATTATATATGTTATATGTTATATGTTATATGTTATATGTTATATGTTATATGTTATATTATAGATATGTAATTATATAAAAAATAAAAATATATAAGTGTATATAGTGTGTGTGTGTATATATATATATATATATATATATATACACACCATATATATACATATATATATATATATATATATATATATATATATATATATAGTATAGCATTGTCCTTAGTCCCCAGCAGGAAGCAATGTCCCCTCTGTGTCCCCTCAGTGGCCCTGGTGACATTTAATGACAATTTAACAATTTAATGGCAATTTACCAATTTAAATTTAATGACAATTTAACCTGGGAGGGCAGGAAAGACGCAGGCTGTGGTCAGTGACCCCCTGGCTGTGCTGGAGCTGGAATGCTCCTCCCAGCCTGGCGTGCTGCCCTGGCAGGGTGGGAAGCTCCACACCGGACCCCCTCAGCCCCCCACCCAGCCCACTCCCCATTCACGGCATGCCTGGTCCCTGAGCTCACTCCTGAACGGGGTCCAGGTAGCTCCTTGTGCCTCAGCTGCTCGTCCCGAGCCCTGGATCTCTGACTCTGCTCCATCTGTTTCCCATTAATCCCGGTCCTGTCTGCAGAGGAGCCTGCTGCGGTGATGGAGGGGAGCTGGTTCACATGGGGGGATGCTGCCACTCTGCTCCCTGCTTTGTAATCCTCCAAAAATCAGGATTCTTTCTGCCTATGTCTGACAATGTCCCCCATATCTGAGCATATCCCCTGCTCTGAGGGCAGGTGAGTGCTGTTATCAGGGTGTGCATCAGCACCAGAGAGATTCCTGTGGTGGCAGGGGGGCACTTTGGAAATAGTGAGAGCCCCACAGACACCACTGACAGCAGGCTCCTGTCACCAGGGTCTTGGGCTGCTCTGAGTTCAGTGTGTCCAGGAAGGAAACAGAATTCCTCGTGCTCCTGCTTGGCTGTGTGGCTGGGTTTTATTTTATGCCAGGAAATAGCGGGGTTGCAGAGCCCTATCTGCTGTTTTGGACTATTTCACCAATATTTCACCTAGCTCAGGGCTGGCGACAGATGTGCTACAGGAATGTCAGACCCAGCTCCAGCTGCAGTCAGTGGAAAAAGAGGAACTGCCTTGAGTGGGAGCTGGACTGGGAGCTGAAACAGTGAGTGCAGGGGTGCTGCAATGCCTTTCACCTCAAAGACACTGGGTGAGATCCAGGCTGTGCTGGTAATGCTTGGGAAGCTGCCAGCAGCTAATGATGTGGAACAAGCTGGTGACTCCTTGCTCCAGTTTGTAGGAAGCCACCAGACAAAACAAGGCCCAGGAATAGCCAGCTCCAGCCTTTCCTGGTTGGGTTCCTGCCGTCCTGGCGTGGCAGTAATTCAGGAACTTCCCCTGATGTGGCTCCTGCGGTGTCTGATCTGCGGAGGCCACAGTGCTCTGTGCACATTTATCCTGATGAAATTCCCTAGAAATGCTCAGCAGGCTGTACCAGCAGTGTCTGGAGCACGGAGTTTTCCCAGATCTGGCCCGTTCTGGTCTGAAAACTCTGATAATTCTCAGCATGACACAGAACCTGCTCTGGTTTCCCTGCTGCCCCTGCAGCTCCTGGGGGTGAGGGGATGGAGGAGCAGGGTGCTGCAGCTCCTGCAGCCCTGCAGCTCCTGCAGCCCTGCAGCTCCCAGGGGTGAGGGGATGGAGCACACACATCCCAGGGTGCTGCACCCCTGCAGCTCAAGCCCTGCATGGCTCAGGCAAGGAAGAGATTGATCCTCCAGCAATGTCCCTCTGGCAGGGCAGCATGTGGGGGACTGCACAGTCCATGCCCAGCCCAGTTTGGGATCAGGACCAGGAATGGCAATGGGGAAGGGAGGCATTCCCTGCACAGCTGTACAGATGTTGAGGATGGGCAAGCAGCTACGAGCAAGCACAGCTCCTCGTCCCACCTGGCCAAAGAGAAGGTAAACCAAGGTGATGATGCCCGGGAAGCTGGGAGAACTTTTGGCTCAAACAGCGCAATGGTTTTGTGTGACATGGCTGCAGAGAAATCGGAGCTTATTAGAGCTGATCTCTCCTTGCCGACGTGTTTGGTGAGGGGGAGCAGGAGGCTTTGAGGCGTTTCCAGGCAAAGGTGCAGCCAGGCTGCGCTCAATCCCTGCAGCTCCCGGGCGGTTCTGCTGCCAACGCCGCTCCTGCAGTGCTCCCTGCTGGGGAAGGAGCTGCCGAGCGTCCTGCCGAGCGTCCTGTCCTGCAGCCCGGTGAGGAGCGCTGGGGAATGTGTGCAGCCCCCGGCCCAGCCGTGCTAACCGGGCTGGAGCCGCGCTAACCGGGCTGGAGCCGTGCTAACCGGGCTGGAGCCATGCTAACTGGACTTCAGCCGTGCTAACCGGGCTGGAGCCGTGCTAACCGGGCTGGAGCCGCGCTAACCGGGCTGGAGCCGCGCTAACCGGGCTGGAGCCGTGCTAACTGGACTGCAGCTGTGCTAACTGGGCTGAAGCCGCACTAACCAAGCTAAAGGCTTGCAAACTGGATTGCAGCCGTGCTAACTGGACTGCAGCTGTGCTAACCGGGCTGGAGCCGTGCTAACCAAGCTAGAGCCCTGGAAACCGGGCTGGAGCCGTGCTAACCGGGCTGGAGCCATGCTAACCAAGCTAGAGCCCTGCAAACCGGGCTGGAGCCGTGCTAACCAAGCACGGCCATTCTAACCAGCCTGGAGCCACGCTGCAGGAAGGAGCCCGGCCCGAGCAGGGCAGGTGGCCCAGGGCTCAGTAACTGTTGCTGCTCTCTGTGACAGCGGTGCTCGGGCTCGGAGCACCCCCGGGCCAGCCCCGGTGCGGACCCCGCGTGTCACACTCCTCCACGGGGGGATTGTCCCTCCTCAGCGGGACAATCAGATCAGGGTCTGGCACTGTTCCCAGCGTGCTGCCGGCCATGGGGCGGGATAGCTGACCCCATCCCAGAGCTCTGCTCTCCGCGGCTCGGGCTCGGTGCCGGGGCGGCGCTGCGGTCACCGCGGCACCGGGACACGGCCGGGACAGCGCGGCAGAGGGCGCTGCGGCAGAACCGGGCGGGAACGGGACAGATTGGGTGGAAAAGGGACAGTTTTGATAATAAAGGGACCGTTTTGGTGAAAATCTCGCAGTGAGCCGCGTGGAGCTGGCCTGGTGTGGCGCCTCCCTGCTGAACGGCGTTCTTTACCCACAGCGCGCCCCACACAAAGCCTGTAGCTGCTCTACCGGCGCTGTAACACCTCCCAATAACCTGCACGTCGTCCCTAAACATTCCCGGCAGCTTTGGGATTAGACGATCCCTAAAACGATTTTATTTTTGTCTTCGGCTGCCCCGTGACGTCACTGAGGGGGCGGTGTCTCTCTCTGCAGTGACGTCACGCGCGGCCGCCGGCCACGCCCCCCCGGCGGCGTCACGCGCGCGCGGCCCGTTCGGCGCGCGGCCCGGCGGTGACACCGGGAGCCGGCACCGCCCTGCCCTTCATCCCCCTCATCATCCTCATCCTCCTCAGCGTCCTCAGCGTCCTCATCACCGCCATGGCGGGCGGCCCGCAGGAGAACACCCTGCTGCACCTCTTCGCCGGGGGGTGAGTGCGGGGCACCGGGGCAGGGCCGGGACGCGCTGTGCCCCCGGGACCGGGGCATGACCGGGACCCGCTGTGCCCGAGGGGCGGACAGACCTCGCTGTGCCCCCGGGACAGACAGACCCCGCAGCGGCCGGGCCGGGGCCGCTGCCCTCAGCCGCCGCTCCGTTCCGCGCCGGAGGCGAGCGGGGCCTTTCCCGCCGCCGTTCCCGACCGCCGGGCGCTCCCGGGCCGCGCTGTCGCCACACGCGGCGGTGCTCGGTGACAGAGCCCGGCCCGGGCGGTCAGTGACCCGGTACGGCCCGCGGGATGCCGGCCCGGGGGATGCCGGCCCCATTGCCCGCAGCCGGGCCGCAGCTCCGTGCTCGGCGATGCCGGGCTCCCTCCGGCCCGCAGGGGCACAGCATGGCAACAGGGGTGCTGGCACTTGTGTCTGAATGAGACCTGGCGTGGCAGCCCACCTGTGTTCTCGCTTCAAGCACTTGTATTGGGTTTGTTGAGTTAAAAGCTAAAAGTAACAGCCCTAACCCATAAACCACCAAGCAGAAACCCTTAGAAAATTAACTTATTGCAGTTATTTTAATAGTAGTCTAGGAAGATAATTGTATGGTGTAAATTAGGTTTTAATCATCTGTTGTGCCGATTAATTGCACTTTTGGCCTTGTCAGAAATACTTTATTTCAGTTTTTTAACAGCTTAATTATCTGAGTAATAGACTATTCCTTAGTGCTTGTCAGCTGACAGTAATTAGGAAGCCAACATGAAACCTGTTGTTAGTTTAAATCTGTCTGATTTAAGTAGACCATTGGTTTTTCTGTTGCTTAACAGGATACTTCTCTTTCCTCTGACGTGTCCCTGGAGCAATAGGTTTATTTAATATAATATTAAACCAAACAAATGTTGAGTTTTTCAGAGACGCTGCCCTTCTGCTGGCCTGAATGCTCTGTCCCCTCTGCCTCCCCCACCTGCATCAGAGCAGTACCTGGAGCCTGGGACAGAAGCTGGACCTGGGTGTACTCGTGGAATTTGTTTGGACAGTAACAGCGCCCATCCGCAGCTCCTGCTGTCCTCATGTAACTCCTCAGACTATAAATAAATAGGAATTTTAAACTCAACAGTGTTTTAATCTAGTTCTGGGAAGCCAGCATCTTCCTTGGTGATTTATTGTACCCCTGCCTTCTGCAGGGATCCCAGTACTCTGTTCAGTTGTAAATTGGTTTATGCAGAGAAAGTAAAAGGAACCCATTCACTTGAAATAACTTTGATAGAGGCATTGTTGGGTTTTCTGGGAAGGTGGGGGTGGGCTGTGGTGTCAGATTAAAAGTAATTCCTATCTCTGTGTTTGCACAAAGCAGGCAGGCCAGTCCGAGATAGTCTGAGGGGCCAGAATAGAATGTTTGGCACTTCAGGGGCTGGGAGTGATGAAATGCACCTGAGTGTTGCACAGTGCTCTCCAGCTGTTGAAACAGATGGTTTCCCATTAACCAGGTCATTCAGGCAGACAGCCTCCTTGCCCCTTTAGTTTCTGTTAGTCCCTTTCCAGGCCTCCAGCAGCAGCAGCAAGCCAAGAGTCCCCGTGGGGCTGTGGTGGGAGCCTGGCTCCGAGGGCTGGGGCAGCAGGGACAGTGATGCCCCAGTTGCACAACAGACACCAGGGTGTTTGCAGCTCAGGGCTCCTGTTTCCCTGCTGAAGTCGGTGCCGTTGTTGCTTGTTTTTGTTTGGGAAAAGCTGTTCTCCATGTTGTTTTCCCAGCTGGAGGAATGCTGGTTGCTCCAGAGATTTCCTAAGAAGTGGTGGTGTTAGGCAATGTGTTGATGCTGACAAACAGGCTGGGAAATGCTTCCACCTGTGACGTGGAGAGAAGCAGTGTTCACCTGAAGATGTTTGTGTGGTCCAGCCCTGGGAGCTGTGCTGGGATTGACTGTCCCACCCTGCTCCTGGTTCAGGTTCCTGTGCATTCCCCACCTCAAGGAGCACAGGAAATGCTTACAGGAATAGCTACACCTGGTAACAACGTGATTAGGTGGAAATTGAATGAATGGTTAATAGCATTAAAGCATTTGGAGCAGTCTGTATTGCTCTGGAACTCAGTCTCCTTGTCATCAGAGAATGCAGAGGCTTGTTTTGTTCACAGTCTGGATGATGCAGTAATGAAATATCAAAGGTGGAACCTGCTTTGCTGTTTCAGGTGTGCGTGTCGTGCTGGAGCATGTGGCATGTTTTAGAAAATCAATACAAAATCAAATCCAAGCCAAATGTGTCAGGCTGGTTCTGAGCTGTGATTGCTGTAACCAGGCAGCTCCATCATTTTGTGACCTTGCTCAAGTCAGTGGTGCTCTGCTGGAAGGACTTTGTTCTGCAGGCCTTCCTTTAACATTCAGGTTGGCTTGATGTTTGTATTAAGAATATTGCTCAGTAATTAAATCTAGGACTGATGAAGTAAGCCTTAATTAAGATTCTTGGCTTCTCTATCAGTTGTGCTAGT
Organism: Ammospiza nelsoni; assembly: GCF_027579445.1. Lineage (NCBI taxonomy): Eukaryota > Metazoa > Chordata > Aves > Passeriformes > Passerellidae > Ammospiza > Ammospiza nelsoni. The sequence continues at coordinate 877,928 of NC_080654.1, forward strand.
GGGTGCTGAGAGTTTGTTTCAAATGCAGGTCATCGATACTTTGGGGATGGACTCTGTACAGACAGGAACCTGGCAGCAGGAGAAGAATGGGAATTGGATTCTGATGTGTGTGTCCTCTGTGTGTTTTTTAAACGTTCTTCTCTTTATGGAAGTAAATTCTATTTCTTCAGCTGTTAATAGGGAGTACATTCTGTATCGCCATGTTTGACCTGTTGAAAACACTCTGCTGTGGTGTTTTGTTTCCAGGGGGTTTCTGTGCTGTTCACCAAGGACAGATTTAGACTCTGCTTGAGGATTTTTGCAAGAGGCTCATGCAGTGAGCACTGCATTCACATCTCTGGAGCTGTTGTGCTGCACTGATGCACCAAAAACCCTGACTCACAGAGTGAGGGCTTGATTGCAGCTCACGATTTTCCCAAATCCAATTTATCCTGCTCCATATCCCTGAGTGTTTCAGGGTCTGTGGCTGTTTGTAGGCATTTGGGACACCCCAGGAATACAAAGTGTTTCTTCTGTGCACAGCGTGTTGTTTGTCAGGCATCTTCCCAGGGGATGATGTGTGGGATTCCCATGCAAAGGAAAATCATCTCATCTGAAAAAACTGCCCAATACATCAAAGTCCTTACTTGAACTGTCTGCAGTGTGTTTATGTTTGGGACATAATGTGTTCACCCTGGTGACACTCTGGGAATTGCTGTTAGATAACATTTTTTTTCTGAAATGTTCCACTGACAGCATAAACTCTGAGTGTCAGAACTGGTGTTGCAGATACAAACTTGTCATGCTGGGTATCAGAGGATTATATATGCATTAGCAGAAATACTTAAATCTTAAAGGCTGCATAGATTAACTGGATTATCAGGCTGAAAGGCAAGGAGTGGGCTAGGAAGGCAAGAAGACAGCTGATGTGGGAGAGAATATGCCAGAGCTAAAAAACTGTGGGGCAAGGAGTCACTAGACTGAGCAGCTGGTAGTTCAGAAATAGAAAATAAAGTTTCCATTTATGAATTTATGAATTGTTACTGTCCAAGTATTGTTTTAATGTAAAATAAATGGGGACTGAGGACTGGATACACAGTAGTGGAGCCTTGGTAGATAAAGGAGTTGGGAATTAAGGCAATCCAATCACTTTGATGGAGTTCCCCAGACTTGCAGTTGCTCTGGAGCGTGGTGATTAGTCAGGAGTTAATTGCACGTATGTGTGTCTGTATTGGATGGACACAGTTGGAAAGGCAGCAGTGGGGGGGGACCCTGAAAACACCTTCTGTCCAGGTAATGTCTGTGGGAACAGGAAAGGTTTTGCTGATGGGCCTCTGTCATTTCAGAGAAGTGAGAGGCGCCTGACAGAAGAGAGAAGGATGAGCTGAAGCCATTTCCTCCTGGCCGTGTGGAGCCACAGAGGGCTGGGCTCCAAGCCCTGCTCCAGTACACACAATAATCAGAGGCTGATAAGGTCTGGGTGTTTCAGAGCCAGATGACACAATTCCAGTTCACGATCAGCTCAGTGGCTTCAGTCAACACTCGGAAGCTTTCAGAGAGGTGAAGGCAGAGCTCTATCTCACAGGATCTGTCACTGTGCACGTGTGGATTGTCCCTCGTTTAGGTTTCCATCCCTTTCAGCAAGGAAGAGGAACTGAACAATGCTGTTTAATCACATTACCAGTGTCCACTACAGCAGTTTCTTCTGGTGGGTGCATTTGCATTTGCAAAGCAGGGTTTGGGCTCCTGCTTGGAAAGAATCTTGCAGGACCGGAAAGCTGTGGGGAGGCAGTTGTGTTCCCTGGGGTGTTCTTTGGAGCCTGGTGAAGAGCCTGGAGTTCTGTGGCTGCCCAGCCTGGGTGGCCACGCTGTTAAAGCACCTTTGGGGCTTTGGCAGAGAATGGTTTCTGTTCAGATAAAACACACTGCTTCGACAGGCAAAATGAGCTGCATTCATGGGCTGCTGTGCCTCTGCAGCTTGGAGCTTTCTGCCCTTCTTTTGCTGCCCTTTCCCCGTGTTTAAAAAAAGATTCTCCCAGTAAGGTAGTTATGTCTGGAGGGGGCTTTAGAAAATACCCACTAAGGCCTTTATTAATGGCCTTCTGTGGATCTCTGTTCCCAAATTAGTGCATGCACTGTTCTTTAGCAAGCAATGTGGGGTTTTGTACACAAGAAAAAGGGTACAGTTATTTTTTAATTCATCTCCCTTTCATGGAAAACTACCAAAATTGCAATTTCACATGAACATCAAAGAGATTTAAGTTGTTGACCCCTGGTGTTTTCTAAGGAAAATCATAAACACAGGTTTCTGAAGCAATCACATGCTTTGACACTTGTGCAAACAAAGAAAATATTTCCTAGCCAGTTCAGCTGTAGTAAATACCCTTGCAAGAAACCCAAAGTATTTACTGAAGTCTTCCTAAATCCCAGTGTGTTTGAGCAATAAAATGTAGATATATATTACCTTTTAGCCAACCTCAGCATTATGTTTAATCATGGAGTTTGCCAGAAGGAACATTCAATTACCCAAGAGGAACAGCAGCAGAGAGAGAAATAGTTTGACCAGTCACTTTCCAGATCATGGATGAAATTAGGACTCATACACTTTATATTCTTGCCTGATGTCCTTTTTTTGAGGCTCAGTCTGATTGTATTAAGATTAATATATGCCTGTTATAGGGTCATGTGTGTATAATATTTCATTTTTGTCCCTCTTATCAGAGTATGGGAGGTCTGTTCTTTAGGAGCCTTTCTGCCCTGTTATTCTCTTTACCAACCCTCCTTCTCATCCTTGCTGCTCCTTCCCTCCTTCCCCCCTAAAAAAGTTGATATCCATTGTTTTTAGGAGTGCCTAGCTTAGTGTATTTTTGATGTTTGCTACTTCTGAAGGCCGTTCTTTATTCACAAGTACTGAAATGGTGAAGAATTATGTTATTTTTTTCATTCTGTAGTGTCCTAGTCCCCAGTGGCTTGATCTCATCTGGCAGCTTCCTGCTTCCCATAAGAAAAATGGGAAAAATCCATGCAAGGCTGTGTGTGTTTTAGGACAGCAGCTCTGAGAGAGGGATGCCACGGAAGTGTTTCCAGGCAGAGCTCCCAGGTCCTGGCAGGACGTGGGAGCAGTCGCTGGTGCCCTGACCCCGTGGTCAGTCAGGGATGTTTGTTGGTGCTGGAATCACCTCTGTGTTTACCATTGCCATCCCTGCCCACCAGGGCATGGGCACAGTCTGCCCTGCCTGGTGCCAAACTGCCTGTTTGTCCAGCGTGGAGTAACCAGAGCAGCCTTCAGACCTCATTCCTGTGCTGTGCTGCTGCACATCCCTGCAACAACCTGTGTCACATTCTGCCTTCTCTCTGTGCTCTGCAGGTGCGGAGGAACAGTTGGAGCCATCTTTACCTGTCCCTTAGAGGTGATAAAGACGAGGCTTCAGTCTTCAAAGCTGGCCTTCACCAGGACTGTGTACTACCCCCAGGTGCAGCTGGGGACCATCAGTGGGGAAGGAATGGTCAGGCCAACATCTGTGTCCCCTGGGCTCTTCAGTGTTCTCAAGTGAGTGCTGCTCCTCCTCCAGTCACCATTCCCAGTTCCACTTCACTAAAATAAAGTATCCTGTGGGGGTCCTGGAGGCTGTGACCTTCTCAGCTGTGGCCGCCTTTCTGAGCTCTCCTCTGCTGTTAGCTGTTGTCTTTGCTGATCATTGTTGTGCATCAGTCCTGGCTACACCTGTCTTGGTTTCTGTTAAAAGCCTTGAGCGGTGCAGACTGCAATGTTGGGTGCTCTAGCTGCTCCCTTTCAGATGTGTGCTCATAAAGAAGAGGAAATGTGAAATTATCAAACAGCTGCTCAAAGTTCCACCAGCATCTCTGACAATCTCAGCTCCTGTATGTTAATAGCACAGCACCATGGATTTATGGTCAGCCCTCCTGCAGGAGGATTGAGTTTGTTTGGCTGCTTGGGCAGCCCAGGGTGATGCAGAGGTCCTGCAGAGATCAGGTGGCAGCAGTGCCAAGGAAAATACTGCCCAGCAGAGCGAGCTGAATGATTTTATGTAAGGCCAGCACGCCTGGCAGGCTGCCTGGGGAGAAGCTGCACAGTTATATAACATTGAGTGCTAATTCAAATTCTCTGCAGAGCTCTCTGGCTGGAGTCATTCTGGGACTTGAGTTTCTGTATTGTAAACAGCCTGCTCTCCCCTGCCAAACATTTCTTTGTCTACTCAGAGGTGAGTCTAGAGCAATTCGTGACTGAATGCAGAAGGCAGTGCCAGTTGCTTTGATTTTAATGCCCTTTCCTTTGCTGTCTTTTCACCTTGCAGCACTGGACTTTAGGCAGCTGTAACTAAAGAAAGTGAAAACTTTTGAGGCAGAAAGATCTTAATTAATCCTCTGGGCCCATCGTTTTCTGGAGTTGTCTTTTATTTTTAGGGAGAGAAGAAATGATTTAAAATGGGTCAGCCTTTTAATATATTTATTAAGCTCATTAAGTTTGGTGACTGGGACCTTGATTTAATTTCACTTCAGGAATTGCTTAGCTGTGTGTATGGCCAAGCTTTCAACCTGATTACTTTAGATGCTTTAGAAGTGAGAGCAAAGTGTTTCTACTGTCAGTCCCTTGCAGACAGCATCTGTGAGGAGCAGCTAATGCTATTGATAATGACCTGAGAAAATACAAATGTTTGAAGACAGAAGTGCAGTCCCTTGCTTTTACCCTTTCATCCCTTTCTCAGTCCTGATCATTGCCAAACTGGGCATGATTTGGACATGGTTTGGGAAAGTTGTGTGGCTAAGGAAGGAGCCCTGGCAGGGAAATTGCTCTGTGAGAGTTAAAGGTGTTGAGTATGAAAGGCCTTGACTGCTGTAAAAAGAAGGAAAACAGGTACCCAGAGGGCAGGTTCAGGCTGCTGCTGATAGAAAGCACTCCAGAAGGGCAGGCTGGTTTGTCTAATCCATTTAGGATTCTGATGAGTTAGCCCAGCTGGAAGCTGCAGTCGTGACTGTTAAGTGACAAAGAACAAGTAGTTGGTGGATCTGTCTCCTTGGAAACACTCGGCCCTGGAGTTTATACAGAAAGTTCAGCTCTGCTGCAGAAAACAAAAGTGTTCCAGAAGCTGCTGCTGTCAAATGAGCTTGGGCTGAAATCTGCGGGGAGCGCTCTGAGCAGTGCCAGTGACCTGGAGAGCAAACTGTGAGAGGCTGGAGAGCAAACTGTGAGAGGCTGGCAGCTCCAGAGGGTGCAGTGCACACCCACAGAGCCACCCAGAATTGGAATTTCTTGCCTGCTTTTCCCAGGGTGAGCTGCTGTGGCAGACTGTGCACTCCCATTGTTTGTAGTGGGATTGCCACATTCGGCTTTCTTTGGGGGAAAAGCACATCCCTAGGTAATTGTGAAAGGAAAAAAGGATTTCTTTTTCCATTCCTCTGTACAGGACTGTATGGGAAGCAAACTTCTGAATTGCTTAGATACAGAGAACACTAAAAATATTCTTTGTTCGTCAGCTATCACTGGCTTCTCCATGAAACTTCAGTTCAATTCCTGACAGCTCTCAAAGAATGGAAATTATAACCCCATGCCATTTGACACCCATTTGCCTGTAGAGCACTGAATTTTATGGTACAGTGGTTTTTACTCAGTGTATAATTCCACTTATTTCGAAGTATATCATGTAGATTAAAATCTAACAGCTCCACAAGTCATAGTCTTTGCTTTTGTGTAGTTCTTTTGGTTCTCTGCCCAAGAGAACAAGAAACTAACTTTGAACTCAAATACTGTCTTCTCCCTCCCTGTTTGTTTTGTATTTTAAGGTCAATTCTGGAAAAAGAAGGACCAAGGTCGCTCTTCCGAGGGCTGGGTCCAAACTTGGTTGGAGTTGCACCATCAAGGTAAATAGTTAAACTGTTGCTAAAAGCCATGTTTAAGGTGCCAACACAAATGTTGCAGTGCATTTGTGATTCAAAATAATAGGTCATGAAGTTCTCCCTTCTGTAAACTGAGATTTGTGTCTGCATTCTGCTCAGTGTACACATCAAGAAACACTGATAAAAGTCTGGTTTACACTTCTATAACACTGGAAGATGCAGAGTAAATAAGGCACTTAAATGCCAACTATACTTAAGTTCCAAGTTATTGCAAGAGCTGCTTCTGAGCCTGAAAAGGAAGAGAAAGCAGTGCAGAAAAGTCTGTAGGTTAAAAATTGCATTATTCTAATGTCCTGTTTCCCCTGGACATTCCCAGTGCCTGCCTAGGGAGTGGGAGATGCGTGCCAGGGCACAGGAGTCTCATTGGTGCCACACAGCCCCAGAAGGGGTGTGTGTCCTTTCAGCAGCACCAGAGTTTGTCCTGTTCTTGGCAGGGCTGAAGATCTCTCTGTCTAGGAAATTATAAACTCATTAGCACTTTGGATATTGGCAGATGTTCTCTGCCTGAAACTGAACCAGTTAGAGCCAGTTTTCCAGTCAGAAAGGAACCTGAGGAGAGGTGAACTCCCTCTCTGGCCTCTTGCCTGGTAGGTGGGATGTCCCCACAGAAGCAGGGAATGCTGTTTCTGTACAGGTAACCCCTGCAGCAGGGTTCTGAATCCAGGGCTCTGCTTTTCCATGCAACCCACTCGTGCTGTCTGCAGCACCGTGCTGCCTCCCACAGCAAAATATTCCTGCCCTGTGGGTGCCCAGTCAAACTGTGGCACTGCAGTGTAAGGGAAGAGAGAACACAAACCCCCTGTGTCCATGCAGATGGAAGTAGTCATGTGGAGGCCTCCTCAGAGAGTTGTGGTTTTCAGGGGGCTGGGAAAAGAACAGTAATTGTCCAGTTTGGCATTATCTGTTTTACAATGCTTTTCTTCTTTTTTCCCCCTCAGAGCTGTCTATTTTGCCTGCTACTCCAAAGCCAAAGAGCAGTTTAACAGCATGTTTGTGCCCAACAGCAACATTGTGCACATCTGTTCTGCAGGTTCTGCAGGTGAGTGTTTGTAATTCCTAGAACAGAGGCCAGTGTGTGGCAGGTGCTGAAAATGTGCCCTAAGTCTGGGTTGGTGTATGCCAAAACCCAGGAGTTTGTTAGCTCTAGCTGGCCTTGTCTACAGAGGAAGTGTTTTTCTGTTCAGCACAGAAATATTTGTAGATTGCTGTTTACTAATTTAGGATGTTTTTTCCTACTGCAATATTCTGGTCGTGTCTCTTAATGCAAGGAAAAAATATTCGTAAACACCATTAAACTTCTGATACTGCTTTTGCCAAATTGTTTCAGGATGTTGTATTTTTCCTACCAGGCTGGGAAAAAATAGTTTGTTCTTGTAGGAAAAATACTGCAGAAGAGCTCCCCCAGTTCAGTCATCAGTCACCAGAGTGGTCACTAAAAATAATCCTTCCCTAAGCAAGCTCTTAATTAGGGGTGGGTTCTGTTAATGAGCAGCTCAATGGCACCACCTACAGCCCTGGGGAACACGAGTCCAGTTCAGGTTTGTGTCCCCAAGGGTTTCCTTTGAGCTGGAATTCCAAATCCAGCCAGGAAGGCAGGGATCTTGTCTGCAACAGCCCTTAGGAGCGTGACACACAAATTCAAATAGGTGCAAAAAGGAAGAATCCATGGGTTGATGCCTCCTGAATTTTAGCATGAAATTGGAAGCTGTGCACCTGTGTGGCTTTTGAAGGTGTCTCTGCACAGGGTGTGAGTTCATGGCAATACAATGGCCTGGCTTCAGCTGCACTTGTGGTCGTGTTTTTTCAGCCTTTATCACAAATTCCCTGATGAACCCTATATGGATGGTGAAAACAAGAATGCAGCTGGAACGGAAGTGAGTGACTGAGGGGGGGAATGGGAGCCTCTGGGTGGCCACAGCAGCCTCTGGAAAACTGAACCATCATGGTTTTACTCATGGCTCTTTGTATTTTGATAGGTCTTGCCCAGTTCTTCCCTGACTCTCAGTTCCACCTTTCAAGCCATGTTTCTGTGTGGTCAGACTAAAGGTTCATGTTCTGTGTGTCTTTCCTCAGTTTGGTGCACAGAAACTATTGAGAAGGATGTGGGAGTTGCCTTGAGTGCTGGGTTAGGTTCAGCCTCTGGTTTCACTGTAAATCTTTAGTTTAGCATAGCATTATTTCTCTGTGTTGCTTACAGAATCCTCTTGGGTTGAAGATGAGGATAAATGTGTTGAGGACAGAAGGTTGTGATACAGCAGTGGTAGAAGCTGTGGAAGGGCCATGAGAGCTAAGTGGGAGGCTGAGCATGAGGGTGAAGCCTGTGTCCCTTTTGGCAGCATCACCTGCACTGCTCCCAGGTCACCCAGGTGGGGTGCTCAGGAGGCTGTAACAGCAAGGGTGCTGCCTTCAAACTGGGGTGAACACACAGCAGTTTATTTCATATAACTTCCTACAAGCAATAAGGATTTGCTGCAGTGGGTTAATGTTCTTTTGCATCATGTTACTGTTAACCACACGTCCAGAAGACAGAGGGAATTTGACAGCAATTTCTTTTAGTTGAATGCTTCACAGTCACTGGTGGATATCAAAGCAATAAGGGACTCTGCTAATAACCTGACTGCTTAGAATGGAAATTCCTGCCTGCAAGGACATGCTAGGTCAGATTAAAAGGATCTTATGAGGCACGACAACTTTATAAATAATTTATAAGACTTAATTCCAGCACTTTGCAGGGTGGCACCTCTGAACTGAGTGCTGCCTCTCAAAATGAAGGATCATGTCTCATGCAGCAGGACTTCTGTCTCTTGGCCTGCTGAAGATGGCTTTAAATGGAATCACCAGTTTGACACAAAGCCGTGTGTCTTCAGTGCTTATTGTCTTTTAGCCTTGGTGTGAGCTGTGACAGACTAGATTGAACCTGAGCTGAAGGAAATATGAGTATATATTAGTGGAGTAGCAAAGCCAAGTGTGCACTCTTAGCATTGTAGTCCTGCTCTGTGCAGCTTTCCTAGGCGAATTTTGGAGTAAAATTTAGAGAACCATTTCCATAGCTATAAAAAGTATTGAAAGCCATAAGGTTTTTTTTTAATACTAATTATTTTTCCTGACTCATGATATGTTCTGTTCTGTTTGTTTTGTAGAGTGAGGGGCTCCAAACCAATGAATGCTTTGCAGTGTGCTAGACATGTTTACCAGACAGAAGGTGTCCGTGGTTTCTATAGGGGCCTGACTGCCTCCTATGCAGGGATTTCTGAGACCATTATCTGCTTTGCTATTTATGAAAGTTTAAAAAAGCACTTGAAGGAAGTCCAGCTGCCCCCTTCCTCTAACGGGACCGAGAGGACCTCGACGAGCTTCTTTGGACTGATGGTTGCTGCTGCTGTTTCCAAGGGCTGTGCCTCCTGTATTGCTTATCCTCATGGTATGTTAACCCTTCCATTTGTGAGTGCACTACAGCAGCTGCTGCCTGGAATCTGAGACAAATGCAGGGTCTAGGGCTGTAAAAGCCTTTGCTGTTTGCAGGGCCAAATGCATGGTACTGTGGCTTCTGCACTGGCATTTTCAGTACTGGTCCCACTGTTCCTAGTGAGACATGTGCTTGGTGATTGGGACTTGCTGGTTCAAAACAACTCAAAAGCCACCAAAAACTGATTGCCTGATGTTTCTGTTCTCACTAGTAGCCTCAACTGGGTAAGTACCCACAGCCTCTGGATTCTGTGATCAGGCTGTGGGAAGCACTTGGGCACTGAACAGTGTTAGTCTTCTTGGATGGATGTGGATGACATGGTTGTGTAGAAGGACCAGTATTGATTACGTGAGCATCAGTAAAGCATTTAGATCTGAATTAGCTTCAATGAGCCAATCATTCATTTATTCCACATGAAAGAGGAATCCTCTTTAACTCTTCCTCTTGCCTGAAGGGCGGTGTGTCCCGGGTTCTGGGGTGAACTCCTCTCTAACTCTCCCTCCTGCCTGGAGGGCAGTGTGTCCAGGGTTGCTGGCTGGCTGTGCCAGCTGCTGCAGAAGGTTTCCCTGTCCCTGGGGTTTGCCCACAGGAGCCCTGCTGGTGCAGGCAGTTTCCCTTGGTGACTGGGCTGTGTTCTGTGTGCAGAGGTGATCCGGACGCGGCTGCGGGAGGAGGGCACCAAGTACAAGGCTTTCCTGCAGACAGCGCGGCTGGTGGCACGGGAGGAGGGCTACCTGGCCTTCTACAGAGGACTCTTTGCCCAGCTCATCAGGCAGATCCCAAACACAGCCATTGTCCTGTCCACCTACGAGCTGATCGTGTACCTCTTGGAAGACCACGCAAAGTAGCAGAGCCGAGGCTCCTGTTACAGACTGAAGACCAATTTCTTCACTGAACAAATAGTCCTTTAAGAGACTGTTGCAGGTGGCAGTGCTGGTGGAAGCACTACAAGTCTGTGACCATCTGTGGATATTTCCTTTTGGACTCATGCTTTCTAAAAGGTCTTAAGTCATTAATGTTAATAGTTAATTATAATTTTTTTTAACTTGATAATTAAACTACTACTAAATTAAATTACAGTATTTAATTTAATTATATGTTTGTCCTTTTCCTTAAGCACAGCCATATGTGGTCAAGGAATGTACCTCATACTATCAAGTGATCTCTTGGACTGATGTTCATTAAAACTGTATTAAAACAGGAGAACTGGCTTGGACATTTGAAACTGTGTTCTTATAACTGGGTCATATTGCTTTTGAGCACTGTTATAGCCTAAGTGCCCAAATAACTTTGAGTAATTCTGTTTTTTTCAGGGTGCATCATTCACTGCTGTGTGAACACCCTGGGGTGTTTCTCTGTTTGAGGGTATGAACTGTGCACACCAGCATCTCTTAGAAAAGCCACTTGCACTGGCAATGTGATGGTGGGAGGCTTTTAGCAAGAATGCAATGGCAGTTCTGTGTCCCCTGTGCATTTGGGACACGTGGTTATGGTAGTGGGGATGAACAGATCTGTCCTGGCTTTCACACCTGGCTTTGGTGCAGGCCTGAGAGCACAAGGACAGTCAGTGACTGTGGCCTGGCTGCTCTGTGGGAGTTCCATGAAAGATTTTCAACAGTTCTCATGATACAATTCTTACCTTTCACTTAAATATCCTGCATACTTGAGAGTAGTTCTTTCAAAAACACTGGAATATGCTTTCATTTTAAATCTTCCCCCCCTTGCATTGCAGCAGCACCTTGTGACTAAAGTGTGGCACATGAATTACTAGTGATGGTGCAGGATAACATTTTACAACTCACACGTAGGCTGCTGTTTTGCTCACTCTGCCTGCTGTTCATTGGTGCCATTTGCTTTGGCAGCTGAGACAAACCTGCAGCATCCGAGCCCAGCTTTGGCCTTCCCTGCAGTGACAACCACGGGCTGCTCATGGTGTGAGCAGCTGCTGATCCTGGAGTGGAACCAGAGCTGTGGGCAGCCCTGAGTGCTCCCAGCAGAGATGGGAGACAGCCTGGCAGGAGTGGGAGCCTCTGAGCAGCTGGAGTTCAGGTGGGATTTGGGCTGATAACCAGATTCCACCCTTCCTATTTGTTCCCAGTAGGGCCCAGCTGATGACTGGTGCTTGAGGTCAGGTTTGACATCAGTGTGATGTAGGAGCTCAGTGCAGAGAGAGTAGAGTGTGTGTGTACCTCATTATGAGGCAAAACTGCAAAAAATAACTGATTTCTATTATGTCCTCCTGGAAATAACTTACCACGTTCCTCCTAAGCTAAAATAGGAAACAGTTGAGTAAAAATTGACATGGCTTTTTTTTTTTTTTTATGGAGATGAAGAGCAGCATAAGCTTCAGACTCTGTATAGGAGATAAAACTGTAAAACAGTGTTTCTATTTTTGAGAACTAGGACACTTGTGCTGCTACTCTCAAACATTTTCTGAGATTTTCTTTCCTAAATTAGCATTCCTCTATACTTCCAGTGCACTATCTCTCTTCTAAAATGTTAGTCAAATGTGTAGACTGCTGATGTCTTCTGAGAATGAGGGGAGGGAACTCCAGGCCTTTTGAGAAGTCTGGGATTTGGTAAGAGAGAAAGCAAGAGAAAGGGAGCAAATTTTTGTTTTGCCTAAATCTGATGGGAAATCAGGAATTCTGTAGGATTTTTGGTTTTGTCCTTTAAGCTTTGCTAGCAATCCAGACAGCATTAGTTTTAATTTGATCAGGGGTTAATAAGCTATATTGGGAGACAATAGAGTTTCTGAATTAGTATAATTAAATCCTTTTTCCTTCCTCTCTCTAATAGAATTTTTAAAATTCACTGGCCCTTGATTCCTTAAACCCTGTAAAGAGTTACCATTTTTAGGTGATGCTCTGTGAGCAATCCCATTGATGTCACTGAGTATGGAATAAGCCTATTACCAGAGGGAAGAATTTGAAGTAGCTTTTTCCAAAACGATACCTGAATTTAAAAATAACCAACAACCTTCCTCTGCTTGTCAAAGTCAATCTAAAGGAATTTCTCACTGTTCCTTCCTCTTCTCCACCTTCTACAGAAAGTCATTTCCATGGAAGGTAGGTAAAGGCTTGATTACTAGACCCTTTGTAGCTAAATTATCAGCAAGGTGATGAAATCACTGCTATCTGAGGTGATCACAAAGATTCCATTAACTTCACCAGGACTGTGCCTGTTTCCATTCATAAATTACCAGTTCAATGGAAATGACACACATACTGCAATATGATGAGCCACTCGTGTTGGTTAATTTCGTTTTGGAAGCATTTCTGAGCCAAGTCCTTTCACTGTGGGACTTTAATACCTCCCTTTAATACCTGTGGCTGCCTCGATAGCCCTCCAAGCACCTGCGTTTGCTGGGAATTGTGTTCCATGTGCTCTGGCTGTGCCCCTTGCGCAGGCTCCTCGTTCGCTCCTTTGAGGAGGACACTCATTTTCAAACAAAGCACCTCTGCTTGGGCTGATGGCACAGGCAGAGCTGGGAGGAAGGGAGGGATTTGTGTAGGGAGAACAGGCCAGCTCTGCAGCGCAGCCCTGCAGGACACCAGGAGGGCTGGCTGTGCCAAAGGACTGGGTGGGCCGTTCTTCCTGCCTGCCCTAGCATTCTCATAACACAATCCCTAAGTAATTGCACTAAACAATGGGAGAGAGATGGAAAAATTATGTGCCTTTTAAATTCGTTAAAATGAAATATTCCCTGTTACTCCGCGGAATTAATTTCCTTGGTTAAATCTCTACAGATGAAAATGCAACAGTGAAGAGCCCAACCATAGTTAGGCTTAAAAGTAGAGTTCACTCCCAGCACAAGTATTTGTCTATGAAGAGCTTTTCCATTTATGCCTTTTAAAAAACATGATTGCTGAATCTTAAGCAATTTTATTGTGCTGAGAATGTTTTGTTTTAATCACAGAAACAGCTACATAATTCCAGGGATGCCCAAGGCGGGATTTTGGGGTGTCTGTGAGGGCTGGGGCTGGACTGTGTCCCTTCCAGCTCAGTATGTTCCAGGGATGCCCAGGGAGGAATTTTACTCAGGACATTCCAGGAATGCCCAGGGAGGAATTTTGCTCAGGATATTCCAGGAATGCCCAGAATGGGATTTTTGGGTGTCTGTGAGGGCCGGGGATGAACTGTGTCCCTCCGAGCCCAGGAGACTCCAGGGATGCCCAGGGAGGAATTTTGCCCAGGACACTCCAGGGGTGCCCAGGATGGGATTCTGGGGTGTCTGTGCAGGCCAGGGATGAACTGTGTCCCTTCCAGGGATGCCCAGGGCGGGATTTTGGGGTGTCTGTGAGGGCCGGGGATGAACCGTGTCCCTCGCAGCCCAGGACATTCCTCTCAGAGCCGCACCGCGGCGGCCGCCCTTCACGGGGCCTGTCCCCGCCTCACACCGACAGCGCCGCGCTATATTTAGCAGAAGCGCTGTCCCCGGTGTGCGCCGGGCGCCGGGCCAGGCACGCCGGGCCAGGCACGACCTCCCCGGGCCGCCCCCGGCCGGCCGGGCCCGGGCCGCCCCCGCCGCCACGATCTCGGCCTTTGCGGCGCTGAGTCACGGCGGCCCCGGCGCACGACTCCGGCCCCGCCGTGAGTCACGCGCCGCCCCCGCGGGCCCAGGGGCGGGCCGGGCGCCGGCCGCGCCCCTACAAAGCGGCTCCGCCAGCGCCGGGGCAGCGCGGCCGCGCCGGCATGGACGGAGCCGGGCTGGGCGTCACCGCCTGCGCCGCGGCCGCGGGGCTGCTGCTCTACCGCATCGCGCGGAGGTACGGCCGGCGGCGCGGGGACGGCGTTCGGGGAGGGAGGGAGGGAAGGACGGGCGGACGGAAGGGAGGCGGAGGGAGGCTGGGCATGGCATGGCGGGATGGATGCGGCCCGCGGCGGCGGGAAGGCGCCACGCGGGGCCCGGGCCCGCCCGCTGTGGGAGAGCCCCGGCAGGGCCCGGCCTGGGCGGCGGTGCGGGCAGGGCCGAGCGGGGAGAGCGGCTGGGAGCACAGACGCCCCAAAAGCCGGGAATGGCTTTGTGTGCCGGGCTGAGCATCCCGGCTCTGCCCCAACACCGCCGGGAACGCGGCTGGGATGGGAGCGCTCTGTGCCCGGGAATGGCTTTGTGTGCCGGGCTGAGCATCCCAGCGCCGCCCGTCGCCTCTCCCCCGCTCCTTGTCCGGCGTCTTTGAGGCACGGAAAGAGAAAATCCTGCTCCTGTGGCTGGTGGGTGTGGGGTGAGGGATGGATTGCTGGGAAACAGGCTTGTAAATGTCAAAGCTGTTAGCACAGTGATACAACTAGAGGAGATTCTATGCAAGTCAAAATTATTGATTAGCGACCAAAATTCTTTGGTTACTTGTTTCTTAATTGCACAGAACGTTTCTGACCTTAGAACAAATTCAGAGCAATTGAAAGTCAGGTTTGAAAAGCATCAGGAGACGTGTCATCATTCAGATCTCATGAAAGGAGAAAAGCTTAATTTGGCAGGGTCTAATCTGGCATAGCATGAAAGGAATGTAGGGATGTGTGGAGTATAAGGATTTCAGGCTCTGTAGCAGCAATAGACCTCGCAGCCTGCTCATCTATTAAGTGCTTCTATTGGAGACAAGCCAGTCCCAAGGGCTCCCTATGCTAAGGTTCACTTCACGTTAATGCTTTGCAAGAGCAGCATATTCCTGCATCCTCAATGTGATGCCTAAGGTTTGCTCTAAAGCATTTGCTGTTTATTTAACCGTATCAATGATCAATGGGACATTAATCCATGTACAGGACTTGGCCTTTGTCTGAGATATTTAGGGTAGCCAAGAAATCCAAGCGGCCTGAAGGCAATTTCAGTGAAGCAGGCAAGATTTCTCTGACCCAGTTGAGGCTAGCGTGCCTTTAGAGTGAGGAGAGTGGGTTTGTTTTGCTCGGGTTCATCAAAAGGTCTCTGGAATGGAAAGCATTTCTTCCCAAGTCCTTGAAGACTGCCGGTAAATTCTTCCAGGTGACCTTGATAATTCTTTGAAGCTACATAGTGTGTTTCTCAGTACCATCCTGATGCTTCTGAATTTCTTATTCTGCCTTGATTTAGTGAATCTTAGTCAATGATAGTCATCAAAGAGGACAGCTTAATAAGGGGATGAGAGACATAGATATGATGCTGCCTTTGCTTTTTGTTTATCAAGGAGATAAAAGATTTGATGTCCAGATAGGAACAGAGCCTGGGGTGGTTATCAATGAGTGGGTGTCCCTGCCCAAGCCCACTGGGCACCTTTTTCCTGGCTGAGGGGACTGTTCAGATGTGCTGGCATAGCCATTTGAATAATTGCTTTGTGATCCAGTTGTGCCAGAATGAGACTGCTGCTTTAAATACTTTTAATAGAGAATTGGGTTTTTCTTCTAATCCTTCGCTGGTAACCCAGCGAAGAGCTGCACATCCACCAGTGTCTCTTTCAAGGCTACAGAAAAGTAAACATTTTCATCTTCTGACTTAAAGAGGGTGGGGAATAGATGTAAATAAAAATATTTACAAATCCAGTTTATTATTGCCAGCACTTACCAAGGTAGATTGTTGTTCTGGCAATCCTTTAGAAGCATGGACTTCAGCATGACCTTAAATGTGTGTATAAATGAGAAGTGAAGAGTGCTGGGAAGGAGCCTCAGTTCCTCCTTGTGTTACATGACAGACACAAAAGTTGCTAACCAGTGTTTGTCAATGGGACCCGCAGAGTTGCAACCTGATTTTTGTGAGCAAAATAAAGAATCCAGCAGCTTCTCACAAAGGAACAGGGTGTCATTGTCTGAGCAATGTCAGACATTTAGCTGTTGGTGTCATAACTGAGTTTACTGTAGGTGTTTTCCCCTCAATTTTGGCTTAAGCAAACAT
This sequence comes from Ammospiza nelsoni, assembly GCF_027579445.1. Classification (NCBI taxonomy): domain Eukaryota; kingdom Metazoa; phylum Chordata; class Aves; order Passeriformes; family Passerellidae; genus Ammospiza; species Ammospiza nelsoni. Next base: position 894,148 of record NC_080654.1, read on the forward strand.
TTTCTACCTGCAAAAAAGTGTGTGCAAGCCTTGAATGTGTTCTGAGCCTGGCTGGGTGTGCAGGTTGCACAGGGAGTCGGCTGTGAGTGGAGTCTCTCTGTGCCTGGAGTAACTCAATCACTTCTTGCTGCCCAGGTTTTGGTGTGCAGGGAGGTTCTCTGGCCAGTGGAGCTGGTTCAGATTAGCACAGTGCTAGATTATGAACTCCTCGGGGACGATTTGCCTTTTGATTTGTAAGGGATTGAGCACATGGTAAAGGCTCCATTTGCGTTGGCACTCTCTGACTTTGGAAGCAGTGTGTGCTTTAGCTCACTGCCCTCAGCTGCTGCCTGAATTCAGGCAAGGTAAATATAGCTCCAGAGTAGTTAAATCTGTATTTGAGATTCTTTCCAAATGCAGAACTTGTTTTTTGGGTTTTTTTCAGTCCTGCCCAATTACTAGAAAATTAGTACCCTACCTACATGTTCTTGCCTCAACAACCTTTTCCTCCCCTTGTTATTTTACATTCACCAGATTGAGAATTTGGGATTTTTTGCACCTATTTCTATGGCAACAGATTATAGGTTCACAGAAGGAAGTATTATTGCCTTTTATCCTAAATAATCCAGGACTTAGCCATTTGTTTTGCATACATTGCAAATGAGGTGCTGCTATTTAATCCTCAGTAGTACTTCATTAGCCTCCAGAGCAAGAAATGAAATCCTGTTTGGAAAAGGATGGAAAGGCCTCGAGTACTCTGAGGATTTGGTCTCTGATATTAGCGAGTTCTCAGGTAGGGTTTGGCACTGATGGATTTCCCTTTATAGCATGACTGCTTTATTCATTTCTTCACCTGTGCTTTCCAGTTCTGTCACCCTTGAAATTAGTGCTGCTGCCTCTGCCATGCCATGGAATGCAGAGCCTGGGGTGGGCAGGGGCTGAGGGGTTTCAGTGGTGCCACAGGAGGGGCTTGGGGTGGGCACGTGCTTGGCTTTTGGACAGCAGCAGCTCGTGGATAACTCAGACACTAACCTAGATTTGTCTGCTTTAAACTCTGGGCTGCTTTGGGGGGCTTTTTTTGCCTGGTAGTTTTAGCAGTGATATTTTTAACTCAGATCAGTTGAGCCCCCTTGGCAGTGAAGAAAGTTGAGCAGGGAATATTCATTTTAAGGGGGGTGTGGGTGTTTGCATCTATTTTGAGATGAGAATCTGTCATCCTAGTAGCTCCAGCCATTTTCTTTCAGCATCTGGCAGGGAATCCTCTGTACATTCTGACTTTACAGTGCTTCATTTCAAGCATATCCTCATTGTTAGTGCCTAAACAGGAGGCTCAGGCATTGCTTGAGGGTTTGATGTTTTATGAACAGAGTTTCAAGGCATGGTCCATGGAAATGTGAGTGGGAGAAATGGTTGCTGTTATTTGCTCCCCTGCTCTGCTGCCGCAGTGGAGCCACACAGATTCATTATTCCCTGGTGGAGCTGGGCTGTGGCAGCTGTGTCCATCTGTCTGCATAGCTGCCACAGCCAGCCCTGGGCAGCTGCCCTCCCTTGGAAATGGGGCTGGAGCTGATGAGCCCAGACAGCTGGGCTGTGGTGCCCGGGCCAGGGAGCTCCTCTTGGGCCTTGCACTGAGCTTTGGGACAAATGCACAGCTTCTCTAGCAGGCAGGCTCAGGGATTGGGCTGGTGAAGGTCTTTGCTCACACATCTGTCACAGCCTGTTTTGGTGGGGCCACGTCACAGCTGTTTGTCTGTATTGGCTGTTGTTTTAACAGGATTGCTTTAGAGAACAAGGGGCTCATGGATCCAAGGTCATTAGTCTTTATCCCTTCAGTTCTAGTGCATAAAAGCAGGGGATGCCCATTTCCTGGGTTTCTGGGCACCCTCACAGGCAGCTCTCGTGGATCCTGACTTCCTTTCCCCGGAATTCTGTGTGTTAAGCATCAGTTCTACTGCACCTTCTCATAGAATGGCACTGCTGAGTATGGAGAGGACCCCCAGATATGCCCCTGAAAAACAGTGAAGTGGATAAATCACAAGGTTGTTATTGAAGTTCTGGCATGTCCATGGTACTAGAACAGAGGATAATTGTCAGGCAGAAATTATTTCTGCTTTTCATTGCTAAAAGCACTACTCCAAGCCATAGCATTAAGCGCACAGAATGGGAAGATTGGCTGTTTTCCTGCATTTCACTGTTGGGAAGCCAGTGCTCTGAACCAAGCTGAGGGCTCCTGCTGAGATGTTCGTTGTCCCCCCAGGAAGAAGCCCACACACGTGACGGTGAACTGCTGGTTCTGCAGCCAGGACACGGTGGTGCCCTACGGGAACCGCAACTGCTGGGACTGCCCCAACTGCGAGCAGTACAACGGCTTCCAGGAGGTACAGGGGGCTGGCAGGGCCTGGGAGCCTCAGTGGCATGGGGCAGTGAATGCACAGTGAATGCACAGTCAGTACAACGGCTTCCAGGAGGTACAGGGGGCTGGGGAGCCTCAGTGGCATGGGACAGTGAATGCACAGTCAGTACAACGGCTTCCAGGAGGTACAGGGGGCTGGGGAGCCTCAGTGGCATGGGGCAGTGAATGCACAGTCAGTACAACGGCTTCCAGGAGGTACAGGGGGCTGGGGAGCCTCAGTGGCATGGGGCAGTGAATGCACAGTCAGTACAGCGGCTTCCAAGAGGTACAGGGGGCTGGGGAGCCTCAGTGGCATGGGGCAGTGAATGCACAGTCAGTACAACGGCTTCCAGGAGGTACAGGGGGCTGGCAGGGCCTGGGGAGCCTCAGTGGCATGGGGCAGTGAATGCACAGTCAGTACAACGGCTTCCAAGAGGTACAGGGGGCTGGCAGGGCCTGGGGAGCCTCAGTGGCATGGGGCAGTGAATGCACAGTGAATGCACAGCTGGCTGCCTGTGCCCAGCACCTGTGAGCTCAGCACCTCAGCTTGGAAAGAGAATCTTCTGTGCTGGGGTGTGCTGACTAGAGAGATAGAGACAAGTGTTCCTGTCTTGCTTTAAAGGGCAAAAGTGGCCTTGACATATCTCGTAAGAATACTTATGTTACTGTATGGAACAATTCTTCTCTGGTTTTGTGTTCTGTTAAATAGCAAAGCCTGTCTTGAGCTGAAATCCAGCACCACCAGCTGCCTGAGATATGTGTGCAGGACATTGGAGATGGGGGAAGATTTGAAGCATTTTGCCTCTTTTTTTACTAATTTATTTTGTTACATAGGTGCATGCTAATGAAATGTAGAGCTGCTGACAGAACTTAGGGAATTTTACGGTCAACCTAGCTGTGATTTTATGATTGGATGTTTGCTTTTCCCCCTGTTGTTTGTCAGAATGGAGACTACAACAAGCCCATCCCTGCCCAGTACATGGAACACCTTAACCACGTTGTGTCAGGCAGTCCAACTTTCTGTGACCCTACCAAACCACAGCAGTGGGTGAGCAGCCAGATTCTGCTCTGCAAGAAATGCAACAACCATCAAACCATGAAAATCAAACAGCTGGCTTCGTTCTCTCCAAGGGAGGAGGTGAGTGTTCATTAGGGACTGCCATCACTGGAGAATGTTTGTCCAAGGCATTCCCATCCATGCATCTGCTATTCCTGCTCTGTTAATTCCATGTTGCAGCCTAGTGAGCAGGAGAGAGAGCAGTTTTTCAGTAATGATGTTCCAACAGTCTTCAGAAGCACTCTGTGGCACTTCAGTGCAGAGAACTTCAGTGATTAGTGTTGTGAATTTACCTAATTGTACTTCAAAGCTGGAATGTTCCCCTGTTCTAATGAGCACTGGAAACTGAAGCTTGAGCCCAAGACATTTCTGAGATCATCTGACACCTCCAGTACTTCCCATGGCTGAGTTTATGGGACCTGAGAGGCACAACAGCCCAGTAGTTAACATGAAGCCTTAATAGGTTTTGTTTTCCCGAGGCCCTGGCTGTGCTGCTCTGTGTTTACAAGTGAACTGGGAGAGGAATCCTGTGCAGCCACAATTTCCCTGGTTAGGCATCTGTGCTTAGGCGGGCAGAGGGATTTTGCAGCTACAGCAGCAGGATTTCCTGCTGAGCAACTTCTTGGCCTTCCCATTACTTAATATGCATGGAGGAGGGATAATGGGGTTTCTCCTTCACGGTTTTATGGCTCCCTAAAGATCTGTGCAGAGAATTTAGTGCTGCATTCCTTGGCATGGTCAAGCCTTGGGGTTAGACTGTGCTGTAGTGTGATGTGTCCTTCTCTGGCTTGCCTAATCCAGTCTGCTTTGTGTAATTATAATGAGTTTAATCAGAGTGATTCCTGGAGAACAGATTGAAATTTGATCGCGCTTAATGAGAATATCTTTGGCTGGTGCCCTTTTCTCAGCTTTATTTCTAGTCCCTGCCTCTTGCCAGAGCTATCCAGTTGCTCAAGTACTGCCAGCCTTTGGCCACTTTTTAAGCATTCAGTGAGCTGCAGTGCCTGTGCCAGCTGAGAAACCTGGGATTGTTATCCAGTTTGCTTGGAAAGGGGTGTCAGTGACAGCAGGGCTGGCTGCTCCAGGGAGGGATGAGCCTGGATGAAGGAGCCACAGGTATTTTGTGTCCCCTCATTTGAGGAGAGGAAGAGCAATTCTAGTTACTTGTCTCAGCTATGTAGTATTCAAAAGATCTCCACAAAGACAGCAAAATTTGGCACGGAAATTCAACATCCTGATGTTGGGCCACAGCAGCCTTCTCCAGGGCTCTCTTTGCCATCCCTTCTGGGACATGGAGGGGAGGCTGGCTCAGCTCTGTGTGAGGCTGGCTGTATGCCTGACCTGCAGCTTGGTTCAGGGAGCTGTTCCTGTGGCACTGGGGTCACGCTTTGCCCTTCTGTCAACAGCAAACATGACAGCTGGTGAGGCACCTGCACTTCTCACCCGTTTTCCCCTGCTGTTCTCTGCCCAGGGCAAGTATGATGAGGAGATTGAGGTGTACAAGCACCACCTGGAGCAGACCTACAAGCTGTGCCGCCCGTGCCAGGCTGCAGTGGAGTATTACATCAAGCACCAGAACCGGCAGCTGCGGGCGCTGCTGCTCAGCCACCACTTCAGGCGCCGGGAGAGCGACAAGAGCTACAGCCAGGTACATGGGGACAGGGACAGGACAGGGACAGCTCTGCCACTGCACCTGCAGCTGGGAAAGGGAGGAGCAGCCTGGCCTCTCCAGCCGTGGGTGGGGAGCTTGCTGCGTGCCTGCAGTTTAGGAGAGCACAGGAGAGTTGCCATAGATGCTTCTAATGCTGGTTTGAGGTTTTCCTCTTGCTGGTGTCATTCAGCACAGTTGCCAGAAGGTAAGTCTAATGTAATAAGAGTGGAAGGAAAATAATGGGACAGGCAGAGAAGGGGAGGTAGGGAAGCCAATTTGTGAGTGCAGTGCAGGAAATTACAGAGTACAAGGAAAAAAAAAAAAAAGAACAATGGGAATTGAATTATGACCTTCTCCTTGTTTCATTGCCCTGCCTGACCTTGGCTTCTGCTCATGTCTCTGCCCTTGCTCCTTGCTAGTCTACAATAATCCCATGTGGTGTCAGCCCAGTGCAGAGACTTAAAAGGACTTGAGCAGAGCAGTCCAGCAAACCATACGGTCTGGAAGTGTTTCATACAGCACCATTTCAAAACATTGCTGCAGTTCATTCAGTCCTGACAAAGCGTTTCTCCCTTCCTCTGCAGAGCCTGTGTTCATCCTCATCCACTTCCATCACCACGCCAGCTCAGGTGATCCTCCTGCGGTTCCTGGCCTTCCTCAGCTGTGCGTTCCTGGTTCTGATGGCCTTGTACGGGTCAGGCAACCCCTTCTCCCTCAGCACAGCTGTCCCTGCTCCTGGCCCCGCTGGCCCCGTGTGGAACAGGACTGGCGCGAGCCCCCGTGCAGGCGGTGACAGCGGCAGTGACGGTCGCAGTGGCAGTAAAGGTGGCGGCTCGGGGCGCGGCTGGCGGGAGCTGCTCCGCCTGCTCCCGGAGCGCCTGCTGGAGAACCTGAGCGTGGCCTGGGCCTACGGCAAGAATCACCAGATGGCAGTGGCCGTGCTGGGGCTCTTCACCTGCCTGCTGGCCATGTTCCTGGCTGGGCGCATCAGGTGCGTGTGCTGGGCTCCTGTCTCGCTCAGGCTGCTTTGGTGGGAGCTCTCCAGTGCTGTGCTGCCTCCGCGATCTGGGGGTAAACACTTCCAGAATGGCACATGAAGTACCGCATGCCTTGATTCGTTCCATTTAAGCTTAATTACTGTGAATGAAAAGCTGGAGCTGATCTGCTCAGCAGCAGGCAGGGCTGCACAGGATGTGCTGTGTCAGAGGCAGTACAGGGTGACCAGGGTGTTCAGCAGTGTTTAAATGCTGTCTGGTTTCTCCTCCCGTGGCAGGCTCCGGCGGATCGACGCCTTTGCCTCGCTGCTGTGGTTCCTGGTGATGAGCCTGCACCTGGCCGAGCGCTACCTGAAGGCAGACACGCCCAGCTGGCTGGACACGGCCAAGTTTGGCACCACGTCCCTGTGCTGCCTGGTGGGCTTCACCGCAGCCGTGGCCACGCGGAAGGCGACGGGCCAGCGGAGACCCCGGCCCCGAAGGTCAGAGCCAGAGCAGTGACGCTGGGGGAAGCAGGAAAAACCCTTGTGAACTCTTTGCGACTGGTGCTTCTCTCTCCTCTTGTTATTTTCCCTTCCTCTGTGTCTCTTTTTTTAAAGTTAGATAAGCAGTGAAGATCTCTTCTTCCTTTTTTTTTAAATATATATATTTATATATGCACATATACACATGTGTGTGTATATATATATGTATAAAATTTTTTCCCCATCCCTGCTTACCACTGTGGTAGCATTTCCACTGCTAGCCATGGAAGCTACTCGTGCTGCCTCCATTGTCCCTTCCTCCTGCATCCTACGTCAGCAGTACAAATATCCAGCTTCCCCAAAGTCAGTTCTTCCAGCAGCTGCCTCACAAACTGCTCCATAAATGCAGCCTCCTTCCCTTTCTGCTCCTCCAGCCAAAGAGATTCTGGCTTCTCCCGTCCTCCTGGTTCTCCTCACTGCCTCTCCATCCTTAGCCATCACAGAGGAGCCCTGTGCCTTGATCCACCATGGGGCCTGGGCCACCTTCACTTTCCTAATGGTGCTGGTCATTTTAATTTGGAACCGATGGGAACTTGCCTCTGGATTTGGAGTCCTTGTTGACACGTGCTGTGGTGCCCAGGCACACGAGGAGGGACCACACAGAGCCCATACCTGGTTCTTCTTGCCTTCCACTGTGTAGCATCACTTACCTGCACCCTCTCACTCTGCCCTTCTCCTGGCTCCTGTTCCAAATGGAGAAGTGTCCTTAAGTGCTTTTGACTGAAACTTCAGTAATTTATTCAAAAAGGTGCTTTAAAAAATCATGTAGCTCAGGGTGTCTTAATACCTGAAAGTATACAGCTGAGGTTAAAAAATTTTCAGATCTACCAGTGGTTGTTGCTTTCAATGCCAGTTTTCTTTGGGTTTTTTTACCCACCTGCTCCCCGAGCAACATCTGTGTATAAGCACAACTGGATAAAAATGCCTCTGTTCCTCCACTCCTGTAGCCTTAGAAAGAGAAGTGTGGGACTGACAGGCTCATGCTGTGAGTACCATGTCAGCTTTCATTGTACACCACTGCTCAGTCAGTGTTCATTGCTGAGAACACAGATGGGAAGGGTGGGAGCTGTGCTGTGGCACTGCATGGCAGCAGATATGGATTTTTTGGGTTACTTGCAGAGGTTCTTTTTGCAGTCTGGCATTGTGCTAATACCGGAATAAGGATCTGGAAATCGTGACTTGGAGCTGAGTGCCTGGCACTCCTCTGCTGAAAGCTGGGGTGGCTGGGCATTACTGTGTGGGGAGGAGGGAACTTCCAGCTGTTTGGGTTTTTTAGGATTAACTTGTTGGGACCTCTTAGGATAAGCAGTCTGATTATCCTGCATGATTGTTTGAAAGGCACTCCACTGAGTTTCTCATATGGACTTTGGTTTTTCAAGAGGAAAATAGCACTTTTACAGAACATCTGCTATTTTCTTGTGTTCAGAATAGCACAGCGGAACTCACCACCCTAATAGTCTGATATAAGTTAATTGGTGATCTTCCAGTGTATAAACTATGAAATAATCGGAGTGGAGCTCTCACTGTGAAGTATCTGCAACTCCTGCTGAAAAACTCAGACACTGCTGGGTGCTGCAGATGCTGGTGGAATTAGAGGAGCTTTTTTAAAGGAAACAAAAGCTATTTCCTAGCTGTTCATACTTACTGTTCCTGGAACTGCTGTTCATTGTGAAAGCATAAAGGTAGCACTGCCAAAACTCTGAAATTCGTTAACAATAAGCCAGGCTGAGTCATGGAAGGTGCAGCTCCTGTACCTTAGCAAGGGAGTGGCACACAGGCCTGCTGCCCACCTGGGCTCTCCTTTGGAGTCTTTTTCTGGTGCCTTCAGATAGCTGCAATATCCAAGCTCACAGAGCCTGGCTCCATTCTGGTGCTTGTAAATGATGCTGAGGGTTGTTTACTTACTTACTATGCCACAAGAGGAATCCAGCACCTGCAAAGTCTGGTTCCATCTTCCATGTTCCCATCACTATCAATCCTGACCCAAAACATTTGTCTTCCAGCTCACAGGTGTGGGAATCCTTGAGCTATTATGGCCATTAAGTGAAATAAGGCATCTGGACTTTTTTTTAATTCTTGCCTTCTTCCTGCTTCAGGACTTCCAAATTTTCCTCATAAAGTACATGTAAGGAAAGACTTTTATCTGTGATTGTCATCTGCACTTACCTGTACAATTTGGATTGAAAGTTCCTCTTGGTATTCTCCTGTGAGACGTGTCCAAGGAATGGGAGGAATCTCATATGTGAAGGATTTCCTGAGGAGGCTCAAAGGAGGGGTATGAGAAGCTGACAAACTCAGTGGGAATGCTCATGGTGATGTCATGCCTGATTTCTGTCAGCAATGCCCTTTTATTAATAAGAATGAAATGTATCTGTCCAAATTCTCTTGCCCAGTAGGAAGGAAACTCTCAGTGGCAGCTTCTAAAGATGGCTGGCAGCCTCTCCAGATGTTCTATTCAGGAGCTGAAAGCCAAGGCTGTGTTAAGCTTCACTGTGTCCTGTTTCCCATTGTCTCCTATCTCCTCTAAGTATCTCTTTTCCTCCCTTTTTAGGAACACTTGGGTTTTTTCTTTCTATTTAAACTTGACTCCTCCTCAAGCTCCCTGGGGTCAGGCACCTTTTGTGATGTTTTGCTGTAAATGTTATGTTGGTTTACCATGCCTGTTCTTTTCTCTGGTTATCTTTTTCCCTGTGCAGTGCTGGGATGGGATGGGGAGGATGCACACTAAATGTTGGGAACAGGCAGTTGCTAGAACTGTGGGAAGCAGAGGATTTACACTGTGAAGCCTGAATAATCCTGTTAAGGAATGTTTTAGCTCTGTTTGCACAGCAAGTGCAAATCTATACTGAGTTTAAAGTCGTTTAATGTGGGAGACATGTTAACTGCAAGTGACATCCGTTTGTCCTCACTTTATGCAGATTAATACAAATGAAGTATGTTTACTAGTTGCACTAATTTATATGTCAGAACATCAGAAAGCTACTTTGTTTTATGGCCAATCTGTACAACTGATCTCTGGTGCTTTGTTCACAACTTACGATTTGAGAACTTTTGTGCTTGTAATTGGGAAAATTTCAAAGGTGAAACAGAATAATTTAAGTGGGGTTCATTTAATGCCAAAGAAGCTTTTGTTTTTGCTCAGGTGTCAGCCTATTTTCCCCACTTCTCGGTGCCTCAGCATGTCTGTGCTGCTGCTTCTGAAAACAACAACCTCAGAGCCTCAAAACCAACCTTGCAGCAGTTGAATTTTTGGTGTTGTAGAGACTCTGATGCTGACAGGCTCCTTTGTTTCTCCTTGTCTCACATGCTTTTGCTGATGATGGAGGATGATGGGTCTTTAGGGGTCAGGGAAGAAAGGAGAAGGCTGGGTTTTGTCCAGAGGTGTTCTGATTTCTAAACTGTAGCATTCAGTCCGTCCCTGTTGTGTGTCAGACAAGGAGCCCTGCAGAGAAGTTGTAAGTCAGCAGCATTCTGCTGTTGACTGTGGAAAAAAAAAAGTGTCAAACCACTACTGCCTTTGCTGAGACTGTCCCTGCCACACCTGATTCCAAAGCCAAACAGGCTGTTCCAGACACTGCCATGCCATAGGTTCTCTATGGAAGGTGCTTTGCATTTTTTACTCAGCAGTTAGATTATGTCATGTAACTGTAGATATCTGAGTACATCATCTAACTGCATGGCTCCTTGCCCCACAGTGAGTCCAGCAGGTGAAAATGTGTGTTTTGCTGCACAGTGGTGCTGTCCTGTGCAGCTGAGGTGCTATTTTGTGTCACACATTTCCTTCTGCTGGGTGGGATAAGAGCTAACAAAGGCTTGGTAACTAACAACCACAAATGACACAAAATCAGCTGAACCACTTGGTCACTGCCTTGGGCTTCTTGTTTTCCCTTAGCTGGGCTCTTACTTCAGGCCCCAGAGGAACACATGGTGGTCTCCAGGTGCAGTTTTGTTGCCTGAGGATTCTCTAAGCCATGCAGGCCAGAGCATGTGAATATCTTAACAATATTAGAGGGTTTTAGCCCAAAAGCCCCTAATTCAAGGTGCTGCTTTTTCGTACTAACCATGTGTCTGGACCAGGGGATGGTAGCAGCAGAACAGAGGTGCTGAGGGATTGTTAGTGGGTTTGTGTGTCCCTTGGGATCAAATCTGCTCCATCCCCAAGTGCCTGACTGGCCCTCAGTGGCCGTGGCTGATGTGCCAGCTCAAAATCTTGTACCCTGCCCAGCAGAGCCAGTTACAAAGGGGCCAGTGTGGGTTCATGAAGTGCCTTTTCCTGGACAAGATTTGGGACAACACTGTGTTGCTTTGCCTGGTGGCACAGGGCTGCAGCAGTGCCCGTGTGTCTGCCAGGCCAGCGCTTCTGTCCCTCCCGTGCCACCACCGAGCGTGGCAGGGCACAGGGGGACACCTGGGCTAACATTTCTGAACAACTCTGCAGGAGAACCCAGGGGCAGCAGCCAGATCAGCATCTCTGCTGCTGCTTCTGTTCTTCCTGGGGCCCTCAGTGACATCAGTGCATGCAAACTGACACCTTTGTGCCCTTGTACCGTTCTAAATACTCTGTGTTTATATCCAGTTCTTTCCTCTCTCCTAACTCCTCTCCTACATCCATGCTCTGCATGCCCCAGTGAGCTTGGGTGTGTCAAAGGGTGAGGACATGTGGGAATATAAAAATGGTGTAGTGGCTTATTACTTTGGCTTTATGAGTATTTTTCAAGTGTGCTGAAATTATGTGAAGCTAATAATCATGCTTAGACGCTATAGAAATTATGTATTGATGTAATGTGAACGAAATATTTACGCTCTTATAAAAATTAATATAATTAATAGCCAGATAATTGCTTCAGACTGACTGCACTCGTGAAAGGTGAAGGGAGCTGTGCTGTATGGCTTTGCTTTGGTTTTCAGAGATGCTGTTGAAATTGTGTGCTGTCACATAGAGCTGCCAGCTCCTTCCAGGTGTGCTGTCACCTGCAAGGACACTTGGCTCTTGGAGCCATGGCAGTGCTCTCCAGGGAAAGGGACAGTACTCAGTCCTGAAGTCATCCCCTGTAAAGCCTCGTTGGGACCAAAGCTCTTGAGTGCACAGGCAGGAGGAGGTGCCCTGGGCATTTTTGGCATGCCAGCAAGTCTGGGTTTGTGTAGGCATAGGATGTGCATATACACACACATGTACTCCCCACTTTGTGCCCCAGATGGGGGGAAAAGGCACAATTGATGCCGAGCATCTGTGCTCTAGAAGGTCTTAGTGCAGCTCTAATTCAACCCTCCCTTTTCATCCAAAGCAGGACAACAGGCAAGAGACAAGAATTCTTACTCTGGGCAGCTGAAGTTTGTAGCTCTCTAAGCCACATATCAAAATATTAATGTGTCTGAGAGCTGTGCCCATTTTAGCACCACTCTCCCCTGCCCTTGTGCCTGTTTTTTATTCCTGTACTGCTCTTCCCTGGTGGTTCTGTGGGTTTGGCAGGAGGCTGTGCCCCGAGTGGGGAGTGCAGCAGAGCAGTGCCAGGGCACAGTGACAGTGACCTGTTCCTGGCGTGGCAGGGACCTGTTCTGTGCCCTGGGGACAGAGATCCCTGCTGTAGCTGGGTAGCTCAGTTCTGAGGGAAAATGTTCCAGCCCTGGCTGACACTTGGCTCCCCAGCTGCCAGGGGTGGGCACATCCCCAAGCTGCCTGCCTGGGACTGCATCTCCCCTTCTTCTTCATGGGCTGAATTATCTGGCAGAGGAGTGGGTCCATCTGCAGCCTGGCCTGCCCCTGCTCTCCCGTGTCTGTGTCTGTCCCAGGGCTGGTGCAGCATCTCTGTAAAATGTGAATTTAAAAGGCACACACCTATGGTGGTGTCTGGATGACAGGGAGCCGTTGGGACAGAGCAGGGGAGGTGTTCCTTCAGGACCGTGTACAGTCCCATACCATGTAATACCCTTCTTTAACCTTCTATTTATTTATTTTTAAACTATCTGTGTAGCAGAGTTGTGCCCGACTGTCTAATAACATTGTGATCATTGTAAACACTAATTGAGATACCCAACTTTTGATGTTCACAGTATCAAGTTCTGAAATAAACGGCTTCCGGGCCTTGACTATTTCCACAAACTATCTGACTCCAGAGCCTTTTTTTTTCCCTTATTTTTTTTTATGTTCCATTTTTTACTGTTTCCAGAGCCACTATTAGCACGAGACAAATGGCTTGGAGCAGAGGCACAGCTGCTGTGCTCCATCCCAGGGCTGTGATGGGGCTGCTCCCTGCCTCTTGATCCTCTTGATCTCCTCACCTTTTTTATATCTGCTTCTGGGAGAAGTTTTAGTTCAGCTGCCCATTCTCAGGCATGAAGCACATTCCCATGAGAGCTTCTAGCAGCATTGAGCCCTCTTGACATGGCAGTGGCAAACACTAAAGAGTGCAGAGAACAGGAATAGGATTTTGCACACTTAGCAGGAATTTGTTCAGAACAGATCAATGTTTAGGACACACTTTGGTCAGAATTCGGTCCTAAGGCATTAATAAGCTATACTTAAAATCCTTCAGCTCCTCTTTGCTAATTCCTTTTCTGGATGGTTCAAGACAAATGATTCTTCACTGCCCTGAGGATCTGGCTGCACTGGCTGGGTGAGGTTGAGCACTGGGGCTGTTGAGCAGCAGAGCCATTGCAAGCCTGATCCAAAACAGTCCCAGTCCCAGGACTGAGGTTATGAGTGACAAATTACTAGAATAGCTTCCAGCCTGTTAAATGAAAGACTTACAAAAGCCAGTAAACCAGTTCAGCTGTTTTCTGCTGCACCAAGGAGCTGTGTAAAGTTGGATCCTTTGGCCCAAAGACCCCGAAGGTGCAAAGTTAGGACAGAAGAGCCATGTGGCTCACAGGTGATGCTCTGGTTTGGCCCTCCACAGCCATGGCACAGTGAGGGGTAGGTATCACTCTTTCTCCTATGATTCATATCAGTCCTGAGCTGCACTTCTAATTCCCTTTCCCATTCATTTCCTTTTACAAATCCGAGCTGGGCACGTCCATCTGTGTGTGTGGTGGGGTGGATGTGTGTGGGGGTGCAGAGCAGGACCCCCTTTGAGGTCCTCTGGATCCTGGAGAGGTTGGGCCATTGGGGCTGCCACACCTGCACATCCCTGGCTGCTGTTAGAGTCATTCCTGCCCCAGCACCCAGCTTGGCTCACGTGTTCAGCCTCATTAAGCTGGTCAGGATTGGTGATGGCTGCCTCCTGCTAGCAGATAAGTAGTTTATAAGATACTTTAAATTGTAATCTTCACTCTAGAGTTAGCAAGGCATAATATTGCTGCACCACCTCTTTCATCTCCAGGGCAGAATGACACGTGCATAAATCACCCCACAGTGCAAGGCTGAGATTTTCTTCACCCTCTGATTTCCTCCTGGCTTTCCTCTGACAGAAGAAAAGCCATGTAACCATGTTGCTGCTCTCATCTGTCTCTGTTTCCATCAGAAGTGAGATTAAGCCTCCAAATACTGTATTGCGAAGTCAGATATCTCCATTTAAAAACGTGCACTTCATACTCAGTTCTTCATCATGATTTATTTGACAGTTCTATTACGTGTTTTTAACTAAAAAAATCTTTCAGAGGAACAGAGTTTCTGGTTCATATTCTAGACTTTCTTTCACGTATTTTCATTCAATTGTTAAAAATAATACAAAATCCCTGTATTTTAACATCTGGACTTCTTAGAGCATTCTCTGGGTAATTTTCTCATCTGGGGTATTATCACTGGCATTCCTAAACTGTTCCACCCTGTATTGTGGGACAGGTTGGTGCACAATAATTTAAATAAGGTTGGGCAGTTCTTCTTTTCCCAAAGTCTAGGAACATTCCCATAAACTTCAGCACTCCTGCACTGAAAAGTTAGTCCAAACCTGGCAACAAAACAAATGTTCTGCAAGCATGAGAGAGGCAGATTTGCTGGGATTTCTCATTGCTAAGTGTCTGTCATGCGTGTCCTTTGCAGGTACCTCTCTGGGGACTCCATCACTGTCTTTCCCAGCAGCCCTGGGCCAGCCTTCCCTTCACCTGCCACGTCTCTGTTTGTCCCAACTCCACCCAGCATCCTGCACCTGACAAACCAGCAGCTCTTCAGGTCCCCGCGCAGAACGGGCTCGTCCTCCCTGCCCGGCCGCCTCAACAGGGCGCTGTCTCTGGGCACCATCCCCTCGCTGGCACGGGCAGGTGAGGGCAGGGCTGGCACGGGGACAGGGGCTGCAGGTCCTGGGGGAGATGGGCTGGGGGGTATCCAGGGAGTGGGCAGGGCTGGCACGGGGACAGGGGCTGCAGGTCCTGGGGGAGATGGGCTGGGGGATCCAGGGAGTGGGGCTGCAGGTCCTGGGGGAGATGGGCTGGGGGGGATCCAGGGAGTGGGCAGGGCTGGCACGGGGACAGGGGCTGCAGGTCCTGGGGGAGATGGGCTGGGGGGATCCAGGCAGTGTGCAGGGGCTGTCCAACAGGGAGAGGGGCTGCAATTCCAGGAGGAATTGGGCTGGGGGGGATCCAGGTGAGGGCAGGGGCTGTGCCAGAGGGAATGGGGCTGCAATGGTTCAGTGCTTCAGGAGGAAATGGAATGGGAGGGATCCAGGTGAGTGTGCAGGGGCTGGCCCAGAGGGAATGGCACTGGATCCACACGTTATAGTCCTGTCCTAGATTCAAATGGTTTCATTTTTGCTTTTAGATTCTGGCTACTTGTTCAGTGGAAGCCGGCCGGCCTCGCAGTCATCCTACTCCAAGGAGTCCCCTACATCAGGTACTGCTCCAGGCCTTCCAGAGCCACAGTCTGTGCAGGATTTGCACTGAGTGGGTTGAAACACGTGGTCTGGTTGAATTCTTTCCTCCCTGCTCGCATTCCAGTGAAAATGTCCGTTTTGCTGCTGGAAATGCTGCAGGCAGAGCCCCAGCTAGAGGTGGGATGGCGTTAAAGTCGGGTGCTGTGTGTGCTGGATGTTCTCGCTGGGAGAGCTCACGGTGGCATCAGTGAGACAAAACAAGGAGCCCTTTGCTGATTAGAGCAGGGTTGAGCCTGCTTGGAGAGGAGAATTCAGCTGCTTCCAGGGCAGCTCTTTTGTAGCTTTCCCAGCAGAGAGCAGCAGTGGCTGGTTTGGCTGCTCCGTGACCTGTCTGCAGCCCGTGTGGCCCAGACGGATCCCTGGGCTGTTTGTGCTGCTCTCACACCCCGGGCCATGCAGTTCATTCACCTGCAGAATGGATTGTGCACGCTCTCCTGGATGGACACAGCTGAGCTAAGACAAAGCTCACCAGGCTCCTGATAACCTGAGTCACTCCTGAGTGTACCAAAGTACTGGTGGGATTTCTCTGTGCTTTGCAGTGTGGGGACTCAAATAAATAATGAATTTTAGTACAAGACACAGTGGTGGACATTTGCAACTCCCATTCCTTCTCCTTGTAGTACTGTTAAAGAGAACTGTGCCTGTTGCAGTGGGATGATAACCCGGTGGTTTTATCTGTGGGGTGTTATTACCAAATGGGTACTGGGGGCAGCTAAAGGTGATACAGAGACTCTATCATTAGAAGGTATGAAAAAGACACTTTATCATTAAAATCTACAGTTTTTATAGAAACAATGGCGGACTTAAGACTTGATTGGCTTTTAGGAATGTTTTCTCACACTGTTGGTGAACTATGAAAAGCACACTCTGGAGAGCCATATCTCTAAACAATGGTCACAGAAAGAGAGATAATAATTTTGAATACTTTTAAGTTTCTCACAGCTTTTAAATTTCTGGGAGGTGGGTGTCTCTCTGTTCAGAGGACGTGTAACTGCTGTGGGTGTTTGTGTTGCAGATCCGCTGTCGCTGCTGGGCAGCCGTGCCCCGTCCCGCCTGCCGTCCCCTGCCCCGTCCGTGGCCGGCTCGGTCACCTCGAGCTCGGGCTCGCTGCGCCTGCGCCGCCCGCTCATCAGCCCGGCCCGCCTCAACCTGCAGGGGCAGAAGCTGCTGCTGTTCCCCAGCGGCCCCGAGGAGCCCCCCCAGCCCGACAGCAACGCCTTCGGCCCCGAGCTGCCCGGCTGCGCCCCGAGGAGCCTCGCCGAGCGCGGCGTGCCCGGTGCGGAGCGGGAGGGAGCGGCCGGCGGGCACAGCCCCGCAGCATCCGGGCCGCAACCTGGGGAACCTGCAGGAGAAACCCGGGTGCTGAATTCTCCTGTCTTTCTCTCCTTGCAGATATGAGATCGGCTGTGGAAGGGGGGAGTATCTGCAGTGATAATTCCATCAAAAAGGAGGATCGCTCGTCACACTCATCTACCTGCGTGGTGGACACGACTACCAAAGGGGAAGATTTGGCAGGCTGGAGAGGTGAGTGCAAGTCTGGTGACTGCTTCATGCACGTGTGAGCGTTTCTGTGAGGGTGGCTGAGTTCTTTCCTGGAAATCAAATTAATAAGTAGTTGCAAAGTGGACCTTCTGCCTGCCATTCTAAGATGTTAACAAAGCTGTTCCTGTTCTTTGTACTGTCTGAAGAACACTGACAAAGTGCTAAACCGAGACAGAAGAACAGGGGTGGGGATGTAGGTGTCAGGAGCATGAGATGAGATGAAAATAAAGCCAAAAGAGAGCAGTGGAGTCTTTCCTGACAGGAAAAGTGCTTCAGCAAGAAAAGTGCTTCCTGGCAGGAAAAGTGCTTGAGCAATTTCTGCTTGTGCTAAAACACTGGCCAGAGAGAAGCAGTACAACACATGTTCACTTTTACTTATCAGTTCTTTAACATCTCTTTCTACAATTCCCTTTTTTCTCTGTGTTCTCCCCTCTGCCAGGTCGCTTTGGTACCTCTGCCCTGCGGGGCCTGCTGGCCGTGAGCCTGACCCTCAATGCTGTTTTCACATCAGCCTATGTGTACAGGAGCCTGCGCTGACTGCTGCCAGCCCTCCCTGTCCCTCTGGTTCCACCTGGTCCTGAGGAGATGAGAGCAGCCCAACCACGGCTTCATGGCCAAGGCCATGCCACCGGTGCATGCTGTTCATCAAAAAACTGCTGTACACTCAGCTGGCATGAAAAGGAACCTGGGCAGCTGCTGCCACCCCTTCCAGGTAGATCATATCCCAGGAGTGTCCCTGGAGATGGCAGGCAGCATTCCCAGCTCCAGCTCAAAGCAGGAGGCCAATCCAATGGCCCACACACTTCCTTTCAAGAGAACTGACCTGAGACACAAGCCTGACAATGTGTGAGCTGCGTTTTTAGGAACCTACCCCAGCTCTTCTTTCTGACATATTGACCTCGTGCTGATGGTGCTGGTAAAACGGGGAGAATTAGAGCAAATGAGCTGAAGAAGAGGGATGGCTTAGTAGCTGGTGCTGGGCTTTGGCTACTGCAGCAGCATCCCCAGGCTCTGCTCAGTGGTTCCTCTTCTCTCTTCTCTCTGGCATTCTCCTCTAAATTGTCAGTGAACTTTCTTTAGTTGCCTTAAGCTTGCCTAAGCACATGGGTGACCTTGGCTGCTCTGTCATGTTCTTGCATCTTAGATGTCCTTGTGCTTCCAGCTGGACCTGGCCCTGAGGCCACTTTGACCAGTTCCTTGTGGCCATGCTGGTCCTCAGCCCTGTGTGTGCCTGTGGCTGCAGGGCTGCACAGCCCAGACAGACCCTGTGCTGGCTGCAGCACAGCCCCAGCAGGCATCGCCTGTGTTACTCTCAAGTGGCAAAAAGAAAGGATCCCGGTGTGATTTGCACCACAAAGGGCTTCAGCTCTCAGCTCTGCTGGAGCTTTCCCTGGAGCAGTGAGTGGCAGAGCCTGTTCTTGCTGTAAATCGCACAAATCTGTTCTGTTAGGGGTAGGTGAGGAGCTGTCTGATTGTATACACCTATCCAGAGACCTGACACCTCACTCTGATGTTGGGGTTTGCTAAGTAACTGTTTGAGATATTTCTTACTTGGTAAAATGCCCAGGTGCTCTCAGTGAGAAATGCCAAACCTGCTTCTGGACAATTCAGCCTTCTGGATAGATTCTTCTTTTCTAGCCCAAGGAAAGTAGTAGATTTTCAAAAGCAGTTTGTAATTTGGCTATTTCTGCTTTTGGGTAAGCCTTCAGCATTGCTTAGAATTCAAGGGCCATTTAGAATATTGTGCTGAACACTCAGAATCATTTAGTGCATCTTAGGGGAAAAAAAGAAATCCTGATCTTGCTGTTTTGGTTCCCAAAAACCAAGTGCAGAGAGATTTACCATTGTATGAAAAACACCTGGTGAGAAGAGAGTTGACTGGCATTAGCTGTGTATTTCCTGAAGCAGGACTCAGATCTAGAAGAGTTTTTCTGTTGTCTCTTCCTTTGGGCTCCTTTACCTCAAATTTCCCTGCCCCTCCCCA
Organism: Ammospiza nelsoni; assembly: GCF_027579445.1. NCBI lineage: Eukaryota > Metazoa > Chordata > Aves > Passeriformes > Passerellidae > Ammospiza > Ammospiza nelsoni. Next base: position 913,076 of record NC_080654.1, read on the forward strand.
CTGCCCTGTGTTTGCACTCTGAATTGGTGAATTCTGTGTCTTTCCCTCCTTTCCAGTTCGCTGCTGTTGCTCTCTTGTGTTCCTGCATGTGCACAGAGCAAGGTGTATCTGCTGCTGACCATTCTCTGCCCTGAACCTGAGCCCCACCTGGCAGTGATGATCACCCTTCCTTTCACTCTATTTTTTATTTTGTTGCATGTTTTAGTTGAGTTCCTCCCCAGCCTCACTTGGTAGCCCATGGGAGCCGCAGCCAGACTCATCAGCGTGCATGTGACAGCATAAATGGGGCTTTGCTGCTGCTGATTGAAGCACTGAAAAACTGAGTGTCTCTGTGATTTCCAAGTCTCCCTGCATGGTCTGAGCTGCCCACTTCCAGCTGCTGCTCCTGCCCTCCCTGTGGGTGAGACTGGTCCCTGCTGTGCCTGCACACTCATGCTGATCCAAGGGGCTGAGGAAGGATCCTGCATCTCCCTCTGGCTCCTCAGAGAGCTGTGCAGCCCTGCACAGCCAGCACCTCCTGGACACAGCCCAGAGCCAGGAGAGCCTGCAGCACAAAGCTGTGTTGAATGGACGATGAGTTCTGTTGTAACTTGCATGAATTGTTCCTTGTAGCCAAACCGGACCCATAACCTTGTTGTAAAGAGATTTTTGTCCCTTTTATAGACTTTGCACGCTCACCCGAGCATGTGTACAGGCAGGATGATGGCAGAGCAGCTGCCAAGCTCCTCTTTCAGCCTCTGCTCTCTGGGTTTCCTGATGTTCTGGTGCAGCGTGTGATCCTTGTCCTACACACGCAGACAAGCTGCCAGAAGATGCCGTGGCTGTGCTTGTCCTTATCAGCCAGCAAAGTGCACTGTGACTTTGTGTATGCAAACCTCCCCCTTCCACCTCCCAGCCTGCGCTCAGTTCCACCACCACGCTGGACCAGACTGCAATACCAACCTTCTCCTCCTCCTCCTCACAGCCCAGGAGCTGCAGCATCTCCACAGCCCTCTTCTTCCCATCGGCATTCGGAGCAGGAACACCCAAACTGTCCCTGCACCTCTGAGCTGCTCACTCACACTGCTCCGGGGAGGGGGCTCGGTGACCTTGTCCACAGCAATAGAGAGACTTTGGGGTTTATTACTGCAGAGGGAAGTTTTTCATTCTGGTGCTAGAACTCTCTCCCGTGGTGCTCTCACGGTTGTGAAGCCTTTGCTTGAGGAACACACGAGCGTGTGAGTGTGAGTGTGTGTGTGAGTGAGTGTGTGTGCAGATGTACAAAAACATTTGCAAGGTTTCTTCATTTCAGAAGATCTGAGCCCATGTTTGTCTTTATATTGTTGGCCTTAATCTAGCTCGTAGATACCGTGTCTATCTTGCTGCTCTTCTCTGTACAAAGCTGGTTTGGAGGAAGCAGAAGTTTATCTGGTCCCCTGTAAAAATATCTGTGACTGATGATGTTGATCTTCATACAGTGTTGTTCAGGGGGGAGATTTTATTTTTCTAATACTTTTCCTACTTTAAAAACTGTTGGAGTGTATGGAGTGGGAAAGATCTTTACAAAATGGCCTGATAAAGATCTGAACGTGGCTTAATAATACCAACAATTAATGATTAAGTATAAATGACATTTATTTACAGACCTTTTCCATTTCCTACTTTCCATTGAAAATGTCCAGGTACTTCTTCTTTGGCTATGGGCTTGTTAGGCATGTTCTGAGACTTTGCAGATACTTTAGATGATTTTGCTGTTCTGAATTAGAAAGAATTTGTGTTTTGGAGTCTGGTTCCAGTTCCGCAGTCTGAGGAGTTTGGCAGATGTGAAATTTTATGCACATATCTATTTGATGGGATAGAGGGAGTGGGTAGAACAAGTTGCTGGTTTCTGAAATTTATCATACCTTTTAACATAAAATCTTAGACATTAAATTGGTCACTGGCGGGGGGAACCTCATCGCTGTCATACGTAGGCCAGATCAGGCCAGATTCACTGAATTTTAGGCTATTTGTTCAAGCAACAGATGAGGCCTGTGAATGTTTGATTCCCACTCCCTGTTCCTGGGTGCTGGGAACTTCTGCAGATCCCTGCTGAATTGGCTGGGTCCTTGTAACAGGGCAGCTGGACTCAAGGGCTTCTGTTGCCTGTGGATGCTGCTATATTTTTCTTCCAAGCTCCATTCCTGGAAATAACAATGGTCTTAACCTCTCTCACAGACATTTGTTAAAAGGCTAGAATGGGCCAATTTGGCCCATACTTTTTTTTTTTTCTTTTTTTTTTTTTTTTTTAGATATATGTTGCATCCAGAAATTATCATCACTGTGTTCTGGGGTGGGAGTAAGGTACAGAGTATTTTTGGATTGAATGGGTATCTAGAGAGGGTGAGGAGGATAATTTCAAGTCCTAAACCTTATTTCCTGTGAAAGAAAGACTGTATGTTATATGTGTGTGTTCTTTGGGGAGCTCTGTCACTGTACAGTTTAGTTAAACATGCTCCAAGGAAGGAGAAGCTGTTCCTCGGAGGTTTTTAGTTCATGCTTTGTGTTTAAAGAGGAATATTTTTCTTTAAAAAATAAAACCGGATAAGTTTTCGCCTTAGTGTGAGTGGTCCAGTTCTGTGCACACCGTAATTCTGTGTTCATTAGGCATTTAAGTGGTTTCTTTTTTCATGAAATCCTGACTGAGGGTGTTTATATATTATTGTATGGTCTTTACATTATGGTTTTATTTTGTAATGTAAATTAGGGGGCAGGTGGCATGAGCTGATCAAATCAACATTTTTTAAAGGAGGATATATTTTAATTAAATGACTGGCAACAGCTCGCTACTAATTCTGCACACACAGGTGTATTGTGAAGGATTTAGTGACTCGCAGCGCTTGCACAGGTGTGACCCCGGTAGAATCCACGTTGCTGCAGCGGAGCAGCTTCTCCGTCACCCTCCGGCCCCGGGGCCGGGTCCCGGCGGGGTCAGGGCTGTGTTTGCCCCTGGACGTGGCGGGTGTGCAGCTGGTAAGAAACGATGGGAATTCCACCGGCTTTGCTGGCAGGGAGCGGCTCCCAGCGCTGAGCTCTGCCCCGAGCCGTGCCCGGCCTGACCCGGCGGCGACCCCGAACTGACCAGACTGGGCTGGGCCGGGGCTGAGAGGGCGGCGGGAGAGGCTTTACAAGGGCCCGCGGGGCTGGGGCGAGCGGAGCGCGGGGCCATGGCCGAGAGCGACCCCGGCGAGCGGCGGGCGGCGGGCACCGGGCCGGGCACCAAGAGGGGCACCGAGCGCATCACCGAGCCGGGCACCGAGCTCATCACCGGGCCGGGCACCGAGCGCATCACCGGGCCGGGCACCAAGAGGGGCACCGAGCTCATCACCGGGCCGGGCACCGAGGGCATCACCGAGTCGGGCACCGGGCCGGGCATCGAGCGCATCACCGGGCCGGGCACCGTGCCGGGCACCGAGGCAGGCACGGCGGGGTGGCCGCGGCGCCCTCCCTACTCGTTCGTGGCGCTGATCACCATGGCCATCCGGGCCAGCCCCGGGCAGCGGCTGCCCCTGAGCGGCATCTACGCCTACATCGCGGAGCGCTTCCCCTTCTACCGCGGCCCCGGCCGCCAGTGGCAGAACAGCGTCCGCCACAACCTCAGCCTCAACCCCTGCTTCCGACGGCTGCCCTGCCGCCAGGGCCGCGCCGGCGAGTGGGCGCTGGACCCCGCTTTCCAGGACATGTACCCGGGGGGGAATTACCACCTCCGCCGCCGCCGCCGCCTCTGCCGCCGCCCGCCCGCATCGCCGCCGATGGCCCCGGGGATGGCCCCGGGCCCCGCCGAGCCTCGGGCCCCGCCGCCCTCGGGGATCGCCCCGGGTTCCGCCGAGCCCCCGCAGCTCCCCGAGCTCCGCCCGGGCCCCGCCGCTCTCCGGGCCCGGCTGCTCTCCGGGATGGCCCCGCCGCCCTCGGGGATCGCCCCGGATCCCGCCGAGCCCCGGGCCCCGCCGCCCTCGGGGATCGCCCCGGATCCCGCCGAGCCCCGGGCCCCGCCGCCCTCGGGGATGGCCTCGCTCCCCGCCGCTCTCCGGCCCCCGCCGCCCTGCCCGGTGCCCCCGGGCTGGCCGCAGGGGCCCTGGGCAGCGCTGGTGCTGCCCCGCCGGTACCCGCAGCTGCCGGCCCGCAGCCCGGCCGTGCCCCCGGCGCTGCCGCTGCCCGCCTGGGCGCTGCGCCCCGCCGAGCCGGGCACGGCGGGCACCTGCGAGCTGGGGACGCGGCTGTCGCCCGCCCTCCGCTGAGAGCCCGGCTCCGGGCAGGATCCATCGCCGCCGGACCCGCCCGGAGGGAAGCGCCGCGCGGTGCCCGAGATGCGCCCCTGGTCTCCGAGGGGACCGGACCGGACCGGGCCGCTCCTTTGCCCCCGCGGGTTGGGTCTGGGGGAAATTGGGATTTTGTTGTTTGAGCCTCCAGGCAGCCTGAGGGAGCTGCAGCGAACGGTGCCGCGCGTCCTCTGGGTCTGAAGGGAGTCCTGCACAGGCCAGTCCTTGCCTCATGCACGGCGCTTATTCTTCCAAGGGTCCTTAATTTATTTTGGAGCTTTTCTTTCAAGATCTGTGGAAAAAAATAGCAATATAGGTCTGGTTTTGGTCGAAAATACCTTAAACGAAAAACACCAAAGATACTTGGATTAATACTGGAAATCTCGTGGGTTTGTACTTAAAGTGAATTTGTATGGGATTTTTCATACAGGTTATTTCATATTGATGCTGGTTATGTATGTTTGCATACGTTCATTGTTAATTTTTTTCTTATAAACCATGTTGTAATTACTGTGTAAGGATCTCTTCCCTTCTGATTTCAGGGGGAGTATTTTTATGCTTTTCTCTCCAAATAAGGGTTTGGAGACAAGATATGCTTCCAATAAGAACCATGTTTTAGGTTTATGAGAGAGAAGAGTTCAAATACTGTTATGTGAGGAACAACACTTGTTATATGTTATCTTAATAAAGAGTAATTCCTAACAGTGTGCTTTCATAATTTAAATTATGTTGATGCCTTTCTTGAAAGAAGATACAACTGAAATTCAGTTTTATAGTTGCTATTTTATAACTTTTATACTTAAAAAGCGATTCTAAGCGTCATATTTAAATTCCACCAACACGATGAAAACAGAGCTGGAAATATCTTTATATATTCCATTGCCCAGGTCCAGTTCATGGGAACTCCTCAGGATCCCTGCGTGGGCCCAGTGGAGACTGAAACTGGCCCCAAGAGGGGATTTTTAAGAGGGTTTTGCTGGGGGTTTTGGTGGTGGATTTGGGATTTTACATACATATATTTTATTATTTTATTTTATTTTACTTTATTTTACTTTATTTTATTTTATTTTAAGAATAAACCCCTCTCCCGTAGATGAGTCGCAGCTGTGCCCAGTTCCGAAGGGCCGGGCAGTGATTGCGCCCAGGTGAGCCGAGGGGCGGGGCCTGTGAGGGCGGTGCCCCTCACCTTCCTCACCCTCACACCTGCGGCTCGGTGCTGATGGGCGGGGCCTGTGAGGGCGGTGCCCCTCACCCTCCTCTCCCTCACACCTGCGGCTCGGTGCTGATGGGCGGGGCCTATGTGGGCGGGGCTCCTCACCTTCCTCACCCTCACACCTGCGGCTCGTGCTGATGGGCGGGGCCTGTGAGGGCGGTGCCCCTCACCTTCCTCTCCCTCACACCTGCGGCTCGTGCTGATGGGCGGGGCCTGTGAGGGCGGTGCCCCTCACCTTCCTCTCCCTCACACCTGCGGCTCGGTGCTGACGGGATCCGGACTCGCCCGCCGGGGGGATCGGGAGGGTCCCCGCAGCCCGGGGGTCCCCGAAAACTCCCGTGCGCGACCCGGGATTGTTCCTGGAGCAGCCCAGCGCCCACCTGGCCGGGAAGGACGGGGCTGAGCGGTGACCATTCCTTCCACGAGGTCGGTTCCATGGGCCGAGCTCCTTTCCTGAGGTTGGGGACCCGCTGCCCTCAGCTTTGGGGCTGTCTGGGGTGCAAAGGCACGGGCAGAGCTGCTTTAACGTGCCTTGAGTAAAGATTGCTCCTGCCGGGATTGTTCCTCTTAAAAACGAGAGACTATAAGAGTGTGTAAAGTGAATTTCGTAGCCCGGGGTGTTTTCTGAGGGGCTGCCAGGCGCTCGGGCAGTTTTGGCTGTTGTGGGCTCAGAGTGAGGATTTTTCCCTCAGCGCTTTGTGTTGCGGTAGCGGCGATGGGCTGCAGTGCCCGGCCCAGGCAGGGGGAACACACGAATAAAGCGCTTTTTTTCGGATGTTTGCGGCCATTTACAGCAACTGGCCGCTAGACGCGCGCTTGCTGAGCGCTGTCCCGGCTCCGCGGCTCTCCCGGGGCGGCTGCCGCTAGATGGGGCGGCGGTGCCGCCTGGCCGGGGATGGGCTGTGAAATACCGGGGCTCCCCATGAGATAAATATCGGGCCCCCTCTGGAAAACGGAGCCGTAAATGCGCCTTGGTGCTATGCCAAAGAGCGGTTCTGAAAGGCAGCCCGCGGAGATGGGAATGGTCAGTGCCGGCTGCACCTGCGGGCTCCTCCTCCAGCATCCCCATCGTGCTGGGCTGGGGAATCCTCCCCGAGGTGAGGAGGAGTTCGTGGATTCCCAATCAGAGCAGTAGGGACGGCCATGGCTGAGTTATCTGTGGGTTTGGATTGCAGGCTGCGTGTTCTGCCTCCTCCAGCTGCACCAGCCTTGCCTTTCTGTTGTAGCAGGTTTGGATAATGAGCAGAGCAAACAGCTCCATCTCTTACATGGGTGTTCTGATGTACCGCACAGGAGTTAATCAGCACTGCTGTCTGCCCTCTCCAGAGGCCGCTTCACTTGTCAGCAGGGATGGTCTCTTACAAAGAATGATTCAGAGCATTCAGATAAAGGCCCTGCTCTGAATCACCGCTTGTAGGAGCATCTCTCTTCATCAGTGATTTAAAAAGACAAAACAATCTAAGAGCCCGGGAAGGCTGGTTACCTCTGATAGCAAAAAGAGGTGCTGCGAATCCCCCTCAGGCTCACTCGAGCTCCCTGCAGCCCCTGCCTGGCTTCTGTGGCTGGAACAGAGAGCTGCAGCATGGGCTGCACTTAACCCAGGGCATGGCTCATGGTTTGTAGTTTCCTTGGCGGATCTCAAGTGCTGGGGCCTCTCCTGAGTTCTGAAAGCTGAGGGTCCTTGCTGGTAAGATTCTCCCTGGGGTTTGTGACTGCATTTAGAAAACCTGACCTCTGCTTATTTTTCTCCGAGTTATAGCCTTGGGTCAACATTCTTATAGGTTTTATAAATAAACTCCAGCCCAGCACATCCCCTTGTGAGCAGCAGAGAGGCTTTGGGCCGGACTAAGGAAATAGAGCAATCCCCTTTCCCACCAGTAGATATCAGACTGTCTAATTCTCTCCTTCGTGTGGCCTCATGCCTGTCCTTCCTCCTTGGTTTTGGTGATTAATAATGGTTTTATGTGTTATGTAGAAAAGCAGGACAATTTATCTGCATGGGGCTGGGTTAGTACAGATGCAAAAGACTTTTGATTGACCAAAGCACGGTGCAGTGCTGATGTCTCTGTGCGTTAATGCCTTGATCTGATGCTGGGCTGTCGCTGGCTCTGGGAGGTGCCAGGTCATTTGTGCCTTCCCCTGTGCACTGGCCCAGGCTGTGAAGGCTCATCCCACCCGAATTCACCTGGATTTTGGAGCACTGCCCAAGCTGTGTGTGGTGTTTGGCTTTGTCCTGGCTTTCAGCATCACCAGAGTTCCCAAGACATTTCCTCCTTTCCTCTTTTATCCAGACACAGCACAGCCAAGGTTATGTGCTGGGTGAAGCTGGGAATATTTTCTCTGCTTTGGAAGATGAGGTGCTGGTGTGTTTTTGGTGCTGGCATGTTCTTGGTGGTTTGCTTGACTTTTCTATCCCCTACCAGTGTTTTTGCCCCAACTTCTTGATGTTTCTTCATCTCCACCCTTTTCATCTCTCAGCCTTGTGTTGGAGACTGAGGAGATAAGGGTGTGAGCAATGAAGAGTCCTGCAAAACATAAAATTTGTGTCACAATTTGCCAGCGTGGGGTGAGTTGGGAGAGCTGTGAATGGAGAGCTGTAGACAAGAGGACCTGCTGGCTTTCCTCAAAAGAGAGATGTGACTCAGAGTCCTCATTCCTTAAACAATTACATGGGCATAGAGTGGTGCAAACACCTGTTTGGATTGCAGCAAACCACAGACGGAGCTCAGCCAGCCTGCAGAATGGTCCTCGGGGATCTTTGAAGCAGCAAATCTGAACTTTTGAGGATAAGGGAGTTATGAGCTTTCCCTTGAAGGCTCGGATGGAGGCAGCTGTGGAGCCGAGTGTGATGTGAGCCGCTCCTGGTACCCTGTGGCCGGGTTTCCCCTCCCTCCTCTCTGGCCGCCAGCTCCGTACCCGGTTTCCCGTCAAGGGCTGAGCGTTTCTCATCGAGAATGTGGCCTGTGGTGAGGGGGTGGGAAGGGAAGAGGGGGTGGGGTGAGTGCAGGGGAAGCTGGGGCTACTGCACTTTCATGCCTCAATCTGTATTCTCTCTCTCCTCTGCATGGCTTCCTGTTTTTTCACACCACTGCTCTTAGAAACAACAAGCTGCGAGAGAGCAGGACAGGGCTGGCGGTTGGAAGGAGCCCCTGGAAACACCTGCAGGAGGTCTGGAAAAGGCAGGGCGTGTTTGTGGGCTCCCCAGGTGTGGTGCTGTCCCACAGAGGTGGCTCTGAGGAGGGGATGCTGTGCTGTCCCTGTGCTCCCCATGAATGCCCTGCTCGGTGCTGTGCCAGCAGCAGAACTGTCCATTCGCTCTCCTCTTTGAGTTGTTTTCCTCTGCTGCTCTTGAATGGACAAATCTAGAATTTATCCTGTTCTAGGAGTCTTGTGATAACCAGTCAGAGGTACTCAGTGTCAGGATAATGCTGAATGTTGAATCACTGGTGCTGCTTCCTGCAGAATCTGGGATCTGATGCTTGGAAAGCCACCGTGCAGTCCAGGTTTGTCAAGTGTGGGAAATGAGGAAGGATCTGGTCTGAAGAGCACCAGTGAGGAGCTGCCCTCCCTTTCCATGACCCTGGGCAGCTTGCACAGCTGGACAAGAGTGAACTCTCAGGGAAGTGGTTCCCAAACTGAGAGCCAGGGTCAGTTTTATCTGAAAATTCACAAAGAACTGAAAATTCTCAAGAGCTGTGACTTCTGTTTTTAGGGGCCTGACAGGATTCTTAAAACACCAAGAAGTTGCATTAGGAACTGTGCTGTCAGTGTGATTTCTGTATTTACTGCCATGTTTCCTCCCCACTGTTTTGAGAGGGGGGAAATGGCTTGTTTGACCATAAGTAAATGGCAAAACTTGGAGAAAGGTGTCTAAAATCTGTAATTCATCTTCTTAGGTGAATAACTGGGTTGAGGGGGCTGCTGTGCCACCTGGGCTGTGTCCCCTCAGTGTCTGAGCTCTTGTTCAATGCTGCACGTTAGAGAGGCAGCAGGAGCCCTGAGCTCCAGCCAGTGTGATCACTGAAGAATGGGAGATTATTTTTAATCAGAAGTCACTGTGCTGCTCCCTCATCTGCCAGTGAACTGAAGATCAATCCTCCAGAAGCAGCAGTTTTTGATGGAGCTCCATGGCCCAGGATGCTTTGGCTCAGGGCATGAGACAGTTGGGACTTTCTGAGATGCAATTTCTCACAGTGACATCAGGGCTTTGGTTTGTTGCTAAGTGACTCCCAAAGCTGCTCCTCTGGCTAATGACCACCGAGGGAAAGGTAAATAGAGGGTTGGGCTGCACAGCCTTGCTCTGGCACCCTGCTCTCAGCAGGAGGAGGGTGGGCAGCCAGGGAGCACAGCTGCTGCAGGAAGGAGATGAAAAATGGGCAAGATTGCAGCAATTATTGAGCCTTGTAAAAATAATTAGCCAGACAACAGCAGGCAAATGGGCCGGGAGGAAAAGGAAAAACAGCTGCCAAAGCAGAGAGAGAGGGAGGACGCTGCTGGGGATGGGAAAGGATGGGGAATTAGGTGAGACTCCCTTTTAATCAGTGCCTGGGGAAAGATGAAAAATAATGAATGAGCTTTGCATGCACAATGCACATGACAGCAGGACAGGGAAGGAGGGGACATCCCCTCACTGAAGCTGCTGCCACCAGAGGCTCCTGCAGGTTGAGTGCCATTTTTGGGGCTTTTGAGCAGTTACCAGTGGTGCCAGGTATGGTCAGTGATGCAGAGAGGGGAGCACAGCTTCTGCAATGTTTGTAAGGAAGAGCTGCCTGACTTATCCACGTAGGAATTGGTGCCAGGGCTGCAAGAGGACTGGACAGAATGTTGGTTAGTCCAGATTTCTAAAGGATGGGAACAAATTTCCATTAGGATTCCTTTTTCTCCTTCCTTCTCTGGTTCCTTGCAGAGCCAGCAGCAGGCTCGTGAATGATTTTTGCACTGTAATGCTGTGGTCTCTGATCTGTGGGCAGAGCTGTCTGCTGTGCCACAAGGATGCAGTTAATAAGATTTGACAGCGAGTCTCTACCATGTGCTAAATGTCACTTGGTGGTTGGTGATTTCATGGTGACACTCATTCATGTCTTCCAGATTAATTCCAAGCGTTCTTGTCCTCCTGGTTCTGTTTCCCATGATGAATCTTCCCAGCACCTCTGTTTAGAATTTAGCAGGAATCCCTTCCTTGCTCTCTAAGCTCTTGCAGAGAGATTTTTCTGCATTACCTGAGCAAATAAAAAGGATTTGGGTTTTGTAAACCTGTGGAGCACACAGACAGCACAAAAGCTACAACTGCCTTGTATATTTGAGGACACAGCCTGTCACTTGGATGTTCTTAGTCCTCCCACCAGAAATTTTTCTTCAGTCAAGGCAACTAGCCAAAGAGGGGAGGGGAAAGGGAGATGCAGTGCAGGGAGAAGCCCCTGTGCAGGGAGAAATCTGCAGAGCTGCTGCTGCTGTTGTGCTCCTCTCCTGGGGAGAGCCAGCTGCACTTGGGGAGCACAGGGTGATTCACTCACCCCTAAGATCTAACAGATAATCTTCACGAGGTAAACAAACAAGTGCCAGCCTCAATTACTGCTAGAGTTCAGTTGTGTCTCTCTGTAATGGAAGGTTTCAGGGGAATTTTGGGGGAATTTGTGCTCATGCAATCAGAGCTGCTGACTTTTCATTCAGAGCAGAGAAAAACATTGTATTCAGAATCAGTTATGCTGCTGACTGGGTTTTTATGGCCTCTTCCTCTATTTTTTGTGACCTAAGAGAAGCAGTGTGACTGGATTTAATTTTCTGCTGTAAGACTGATCCCAAGGCAATGAGTGGGGAGCCCTGCTGGACAATTCAGAGTCTCCTGCCAGTGGAAGGAGGCCACTTTTCCCTGGACCAGTTTGCTGGGCTCCCTCTGTCTTTGCTAATTCACACGAGGGCTTGACATGAGCTTACCAACAGCAGCTTGCACCTGCGAGGTCTCCAAAGCACAGCCAAGGTAACAGGCACAACCATCTGGTGATGAGCTGGAAACACCGAGCGTCAAGGAGGTGATAAAAAATTAATCAAGGTTTGATTGTGCTGTGGCTGGTCACTGCTGCCCAAAGTGGCTGAAGGGCACTGGAGGGACCTTGCTCTGTCAGCTCTCTCCTGTGCAAGTTTGTTGGGTGTTGTCATCCTGATTTTTTTGCAGCTTAGCAGGATTTGATGTGCTATTTTTTGTCATTTGTAAGCTGAGTAGATGCTTGGCTGCCTTTCCTCCTGTGGTCAGCTGGAACCCCACAAAAGAGGTTCACGAGGAGGAGAAGGGGAAAATGCTCTGGCGCTGCGGACTGAGCGATTCTCAGTGCCTGTGATAAATCTGTTACCACCAAACATCCTGCCGTGCCCATTGCCAGAGATAAGGGAAGACAAAGATTCAGTAAAGATGAGAGCCCTGGGGGACAAGAGCTCAAATGAGATCAGATGCCTGTATATGTATTTTGCCAAGAGGAGGGAGGAACATTTCAAATCCCTGCGGGCCTCTGCTGGTTCTGGTTCAGCAGTGAAAACAAGAAGTATGGGTTTGGAGGGGTTTGTGATTTGGTAATCTGAGGGGTCTGTGCAGATCTCCAGGTTTGCTCTGTGCATCCTGGCAGTGACAGAGCTGAGTGTGAGGAGCAGCCAGTGCTGCTGGTGTCTGTCCTCACTGTGTGGTTCCCCAGGCACAGTGTGAGCAGCAGCAATCAATGAAGCTTTGAAGGAAGGGGAGAGTGGTAAATAAATAATGCACAGGGAGGAGCAGGCAGGGCATGACCCGTTAGCAAGGAATGGCTCTAAGTGGGTGCTGGCAGTAAAAGCCCTTCTGGCCCATGGGAGCTCTGTGCTTTGAATTTGTCTGGCTGCAGGGTGGGAGCCAAGAGATGAGGGTGGCAGACTGGGAAATGGCACAGGGAGAGGAATCTTTCTGGTAAAGGAGAAGTCCAAGGAGGGGAAGAATGTATTTTTAGTGTCAAAGGGCTTCTGAAATGTTTCTGTTTCTGCCACCGAAGGAATCACATGTGTAGCCAGTAGTTGTGTTTTGGTTGGGGGCTGCTGAGGGTGGGAGGAATGTCTTTCAAGGCAAACTCTTCTCTGGAGGGCTGAGTGAGTACCTCAGTTCCCCAGAGCACCCCAAAGCACAGGGCTGTGTGCTCATTCCATTCCCAAAGCCCCAAAGTGTGGCTTGGCAGCATTGCTGTGCTGTCCAGAGCAGCACACACCTGTGCAGCTGGTGCTCGTGGAAAGAAGGAGGATGCAAGATTCCATTACATTTTCCCATCAAATCTCCAAGGCTAATTCAGAAAGCCAAAGCTGTGCTCAGTGCTCTCCTTTTTGGCAGTGCTGTGCGCTTGGTTCTGCTCTGTTGGCATCCCAGCATCCTTCCCCTCCTGCCTGTGAGCTCTGGGCTGTCACTGTCCCCTCCTCACCCTGCCATTCTGTCCCTTTAGCCAGCAGACTCTGCTCTGTGTCTCTGCCCATGGCCTTTAAAGAAGAGCAAACTGAAAATCTGGCTCCTGACTGCACCTAGTTTGCAGCAGCTGCTCAAAACACCAAACAGAAAGTGACTGGGAGGAAGGAAATGAGAGGTTGAGTTTTTTCCTGTTGCAGGTAGCAAGGAAATAAAATAGGAAATTTAATGCAAAGTTATCATCTTGCTGAGCCCCCAGCACCACAGGCTGCAGGTGCTTTGTGGCTGTTTTTGTCTGATGGTTTGTTCCTCTCTGTGCCAGGGTAAATTCTGGATTTCAGGTCCATGTGGTGCTGCAGAGCAGCTCCCAGCAGAGACCCTTTGGAAAAGGGACACCCAGGAGGGGGGATAATACTGACTTAGAATACAAGGGGAGTTGCTGGGAGCTGGACATTCTAATACAGACCCTGGCTATTGGGGCCTGGTGAAAATGGACCTGTATCAAATTCAATCCAAGATCCTGACAATTTCCCAGCCCAGTGAATGAGTGGTTGCATGAGCAAAGGTTCCCAAACTCAGTAATTTGTGTTATCTTGCTGCCATTCTGGGAAAATGGAAAAATCACCTGGGTGCTCAGGTGCCTCCTGCTGCTGAGGGGAGACCCACCCTCACTCAGACCTGGCTGCTGCCATGGTTTTAATGATTATTCTCCCATAACAAACAATGGAGTTTTTTTACTTTACTTTTTGAACCACACTCGCCTTTGTAGCACATAATCCAAGTGTTTAACACAGTCAGGACTTGTCCTGCAGTTTCCCAGTCCTGGTTCTGTTTAGGCTGGCTGGACTCTTCCCTTCTGTGAAATACATCTTCTCTTCTTTGTCAATGTTTTTAAAGACTTAATGAAAACAAACATTATCTATTTCTAGACCAAAATTAGCGGACAAAAATTTTGTGCTTTCCCGCTACTGAAAAGAATTTGTTTTTCCTTCATCACTGTTCCCATGGTAAAAGTTGTTACCTCCAGCTATGTAAATGAGCCTTCATCAATATGTCTCAGGTGGAAATTCCCCTTTTTGCAAATGGAAATTTTCCTGTGGTAACAGTAAAAATAATTTTCTTTCAGCTAGAGCCATCTCTCATTTTAGAAAAAAAAGAAGAAAAATTCCATTCACATTCCTTTTCTCCTTGTTGTCACTGGTGACTCATGCAATGGCCTTTGCTACTTATTTCTGACTCTTAAGTGATTTTTCAGGTGGCTGCTAAAAAATTCTTAAAGCATTTGTCACTGGCATCTGCCTCGCTTGGTAACACGATACATATATTCTGATTTTCATGCAGAGAGTGTATTCGTTTGGGTTCTGAATGTTGCTTAGTTTGGAATACACATTTTAGATGTCAAAGCTAAACAAACAAAAACCACTGAAATACAACAAACTCTTGAGTCTGTGCAAAATATTTAGCAGAGGCAGGCACCTGCATCTGCCTTCAGGGTGCAGCCACCCACACACAAAGCTGCAAGATCCGGTCTTACTGGAAACAATTAATAAAGACCCCCAAAATTCCCAAACGGGATGAAGGGCTTTCCTTTTAGCACTGTGACTTTGTCACTGAAGTCTGTTTTTTGTGAACTCGAGCTGTGCTTCTGAGTGTGGGAAGACTGTGTGCTGCTTTCCTTCTGGTAGCAAAGAAAAGGATCCAGAATCCCCTAACAGTAATTTCAAGAATAAATAGCGTGGTTTAGTTAAATAGGCAGTTGCAATTCATAATGGAAATGTGTGGTTTTAAAGATCACTCATTTGTGTTGCAAAGAAAGAAAACAACAAGAGAAAGGAAAGTTGTTTGTCCCTCCTGCAGAACAGATAGTCAGAAATGGGATGGAGCTTCTGGCATCTGTGTTTGACATTTTTTAGTTTTGTATCAAAACTCATTTTCAACAGAAGTCAGCTCTTGAGTGGCATTCCCGGAGAGGGGAAATGCTGTGTTTGTGCTGCAGCCATGCTCTAAGTGATGAAATCATGGTGTGTTGTGACATTGCTGCTCTGAGCTGTGCAGCTCTGCCAGCTGAAGACCTCAGCTGGGTTGTACAAACAGCAAAGCCCCCCAGAACACCCTGTGGAACGTGAAGGAGCATTCCCAGTGCTCTGCATGCAGGAAAAACAGCAAAAGCTGTGCCATTGGCACCGTGTGAGGAGCAGAACACGAGCCCCTTGCCTGCCCTCAAAGCCTTGGGTTTGCACAGCAGCCTGTGCAGCTTTGCTGGGCATTTTTCTTTATTTGTGGGGTGTTTTGCCCAAATAATCTCCTGTATTTTTGCAGTCAGTAACTCCCAGTCTCCCTGACAGAGCTGTAGCCTCATGTGCCTGGCAGGGCTGGGCCAGCAGCATCTCCTGCTTCAGTTTGGTTGTACCTTCTCTGTGTTCTGGGGATGATTTGCTGTTACAGCACCCACCATGCACAGAACCTGCCTTTTGCCTCAGCACTGACTCTGGCACGGGCAGAGGTGATAACTCAGAAATTCTGATGAGGAAACAACGAGGAGGTACCAAACAAGCCCTCATTTTGCTAACTCTGAGGCAGAGCTGCCTCCCGGGATTGCTGTCCTGTGGTGCTGCTGCTGGCCAGGAGGGAACCTCGGCTGCCACCGCAGCTGACTCAGGCCGTGCCTTGTTACGGTTCTGCTCTGCCAACGTTTATGGGAGAACCCGAGAGGAACGCGTTGTTCCCAAGTCTGCAGTATCCTTCATTTAAATACATAGTCACACAAATAAACCAGTATTTTTATCTGGGCAAGGACACCAAATCAGGCCACTTTGGCCTTCAGCAAGAGGGCTGAGTGTCTTTGGCCTCATTCTCCCTTCTCTCTGTCATTTTGGGGTCACGAGATTGACAGCATTTCAGAAGCTTTTCAAACAAACAGACTGCTCAGGTCCTTGAATCCCACCCCCTAATACTTCACCATCAGCTCCTCACAGCTTGTGAAAAGGTTTTTTAAATGGCATTTTTGTTTGAATGCACGGTCATCAAAGAGAAAACCGTGCTGATGCTTTGTTGTGGTTTTAGTCTCTAAAATCTCTCTTGTGGCAACATCAACAAGTAAACTGTGGCCTGGTTCCTGAAAGAAAAACAACTCGTGTTATAATCACGGTGTCCTCAGCTGTCCCAAAGGCTGAGCTGTGTCACGTTTGTCTTCAGGGAAACGTCCTCCTGAGCAAGTTGTTGGAGTGTAGATGGAGAGGAGAGGGAACAGTGCTGGTTTGGGGGTGGGTGAAGGATGTCTGTGTGTCAGGGTGTGACAGACTAGGGGTGTGTGGAGTGATGAGTCCAGGGAGCAGAGCTGGGGGCTTGGGGGGGATGCCCTTGTGCCTGTTCCTGTGCTCTGTGAGGTGCAGGTACAACACTTAGTGCAGTTTATCCTAATTCTCCTCATGTTGCTTGACATGCATGGTGCTTGCTTGCAAGAAGACCTGGGCACCCCAAATATATATATATATGTCTCTGTGTGTAAGTGTGTTTACATAAATGTTCAAAGCGTGTGTGTACATATATACATATGTGTGTGTATACATGTATATATGTGTACGTATATATATATGTGTGTGTGTATATGTATGTGTATTTAAAAAATCTCCAAAGCATGTAGCAGAGCAGCTCCCAGCAGACACCCTTTAGAAAGGCGGTGGGGATAACGTGTAGCAGTGTAGTATTATTCTATAGCACTGAGAGCTTTTGTGTAACATGCAAAACCAAACAGTGACCTTCAAATATTGGAGCAATTTGGCTTGGCCAGAGGATCTGGTGTGGCCCGTGGCTGTGCTCAGGCAGGTGAGCCCCACGGCTCAGCACTGACAGCCAGCGTGGATCAGGGCTGCACTTTGGGTGGCTGTGATCCTATTTCACGTCTTGTTGCAAAAAGAGCAAACAAAACCCCCATCCTTTGAGTTTTAAACCCAAGCGGCTCCCAGCCGTGTCTGCAGCCCGGCGCGGTTTCCCCGCCGAGCAGTGTGAACCTTGAGCAGTGCTAACCACATGGAGCAGAGCCTCTACTCTCCCCAGGCTGCTCAGGCTTCCTGTTTGCCTCCTGGTGCAATGAAATGCAGCCACTCGGGTCTGTTTGTTTGTTTGTCTGTCTGTCTGTCCCATGCTGGTGAAGGATGAGGGAGACTCTTCTGTTCCTGTCTGGAAGCAGGGAATACACTTCCAGAAGTGTCACTGTTCACATTTGCCAAAATCCCTGTGGCTTGGGACCCAGGAGGGCAGCCAGGGTGTTTGTGTCTCTGGGTGGAAGCATTCTTGCTGGGTGATCCTGGAAATACCAAGCTCTGGTGGTTCTGTGTCTCATTGTCATCCTCCCTCCTGCTGTTTCTCTGTAAAAGCTGACCTTGTCTCATCACTGGGTAAATTTCCTGAGAGTGGGACAGTGGAGACTGCTAGGCTGGGGTCTGCATCGTTCCCCAAGCAGGATAAGCACCCCCAGACTCAGCAGCAGCGTGGAATTGTGTGATTCTGCAGATTCACCAGATTCAGTGGCACAGAACACATGCCCACAGACAGAGGGAGAGCTTGAGAGCTGAGAACACAAAATTAACCTTTCAGAGTTCTATGAACAATCTGGGTGAATGCGAAGCAGGCTGGCATGGAGTGGAAATGGACACTGTGATCTGGTATGCCTTGCATGTCCCTCATGTCGGGTGCATTTGAAATAATTCCACTTGCAGTGTTAGCAAGTGTTCTCTTCCAATGCATTAGCCCTGTTTGGCTCTCGATAACACAGAAGAAAACTAAGTAACCCTCCCTTCTGTTCTTCCTGGAGGTCTCAGATCTTAATCTTAGCAGGTTGCGGTTATTTTTTCTGACTGAGTTCCTTTTTCCCTTCCCTTCGGCTTCTGATGTCCAATTTCTCACAGGACACGTGGGCAAATGCCCTGTTGGTGTTCAGTACAGCTGTACATGTGAAACTTGGAGATGATGAATAGAAAAGCTGTTGAAAAGGAAAAAAAAATGCAGAACAGAAACCAGAATTCCTGTAAACAGTCTGTTAAAAATATCTTCAACACATGTCAGGGCTGATGATTTAAAATAGAC
The DNA here is from genome assembly GCF_027579445.1 of Ammospiza nelsoni. NCBI lineage: Eukaryota > Metazoa > Chordata > Aves > Passeriformes > Passerellidae > Ammospiza > Ammospiza nelsoni. The sequence continues at coordinate 931,059 of NC_080654.1, forward strand.
AATTTCTGAGCGTTATAAGGTCACATGGAGACAGGATAGTAGATTCAAACAGAGTTGAACAATGAATGTTTCAACAGTCACATCTTGTACTGTTGGCAAGATATCTGTGTTGCCAGCTAGTAATGTTCAGGGAAAAAAAATGAGTCAGATTGCAAGAATAATGAGCTTTTCTTGGACGATAATATAGAGGGGAAAAAAAAGAATTTATACCTTAATCATATGTCTCAGCAAAAGCTTTAGGAAAATGGTGATTCTGGGAGTCGTAAAACTGCAGGACCAGTCGAGGTGACGCAGTAGCACAAACCATGCACTGTGCCAGGGCTTTTTGCTTCCATGTGTGGCAGTGAAATAATTAAAATCACAAATCCACATTCCCAATATTTTCTCATTTGTGACCTAAAATACGGTGGGCATTTCAGAGGAGATGTGTGAAAAGAGAGAGACTTTTCAGATGAGCACATGGTTTTTGAGTATCTAATTGCTGCTGAAAATTTCATGAGACAGAGAGGAATGATTGTCTTTGAACACTGGAAACATTTCTTGTCCCCATCTGCTGCTGCTTTGGAACCAATAATTTCCCGTGGCAGTTGGGAGAGCTGCACTGAGCAAAGGGTGCTGGCAGCCCCAGGGCTGTGAGAAGTGGGGAACTGGTGGGACGAGAGCTTGCACAGGGCTTTAGTGCCTGGGTGGGCTTCCCCTGCAGTCCATGGACCTGTACAACAGGTTGGGGAGAGAAAAAACCGAGTGGATAACCCTGTGTGTCATTGGTACCCAGCATTTAAAGGAGGGCTTGGTGGAAGTGGAACACCAGGCGTGTCAAAACCTTCCCTGCTCCTGCTTTGGGCCCACGGGCACCTTGCCTGCCTCGGAGGTTTCCTCTCATCCCCCAAATCCACTAGACTCTGCTTTGGGATTTGGGGTGTTCCCCACCCTTATTGCACTGTTACCCACTGCCAGTGCTCAGCAAGGTCTCTCCCCTTCTCTTTGGGGCTCTCTCCTTGTCTCCTACACTCCATGTCTTTTTCCCTCTGAATGTTCTCCCTGTTTTCCTCCCAGACTCGGTGTCATCCAGTTTCTAGGGTTCCCACATGAAGAAAGAGCAGTTGTAGGACTGAGGCAGTAAAAGGAACGCTTTCCAGGAAAGGAGTGAATCCCAAGCCGGTTTACATCTCCTGCGCGGGCAGTTCCACGCACAGCTGTGCTCGCAGGACCTGCCCTCGCTGCTGCGCGGCCCCGGAGCGAGCCGCGGGTGCCTCCGGTTCGCCGCCAGTGCGGCACAGGGGGGCGGCCACGTCATGCTCCGGACACTCGGTGCGCTCGGCTGCCGGTACCGAGTGCTGCCGGTACCGACCGCAGCCATCATCGAGTGTTGCCGGCATCGACTGCTGCCATCACCGAGCGCTGCCCGCACCGACCGCAGCCGGTACCGAGTGCTGCCATCACCGAGCGCTGCCCGCACCGGCCGCTGCCGGTACCGAGTGCTGCCATCACCGAGCGCTGCCCGCACCGGCTGCTGCCGCGGCCGCGCCTTCCCCGCCGGCATCTCCGCTGCGTGCGGAGCGGGGCCGCGCTGCCGGGCCGGGGGCACCGGGACGGCACAGAACGGCCCCGGAACAGCACCGGGGTGGGGCGGGACTCGGCGGGCGCGGCCCCTCCGCCGCCCCTCGGCAGGCGGGGCCGGGGCGGCGCCGGAGCGGGGCCGGGAGCGCGGGAGCCCCGCAGCCCCCGGGACCCCCCGGCCGCCAGCGCAGGTGAGCGCCGGGACGGGGCCGGGGCTGGGGAGCGGGGGCCGGGCGGGCCGGGGGCTCCGGGGTGCGCGGCCGGCGCTGCGGGGCCGCCTGCGGCAAATGCCGGCTCCGCTCGGGCGCCGTCAGCGAGCAGCGCTGCTGCTGCGCTCGGGAAAAGCGCTCCAGCCTCACGGAGAGCGGGCTCGGCACAGCCGCTGAGCGGCCCGGGCTGAGCGGCCCGAGCTGCCCAGGGGCCGCCGGATGGATGGATGGATGGATGGATGGATGGATGGATGGATGGATGGATGGATGGATGGATGGATGGATGGATGGATGGATGGATGGATGGATGGATGGATGGATGGATGGATGGCTGTTTTGGCCAGTAACCACTCATCACCTGCCGGCCCATTCCGCAGGGTGCTGCTGGTGTCTGCCTGGCCTTTATGTGGCTTTGGCACATGGCGCGTTGTTGCCACGATTGTCCCTCCCGGGAAACACCTGGTCATCAGGACCTGCCCTGGTGCAGGGCTTGTGCTGCCTGGCTCAGCTGTTCATGTGTGTATCTGCTGTGGGTTAGCTTTGGATCATGTTTTTGGCAGGGCATGAGAGTCTTTTAAGAGCTCCAGAAGAGAGTCTGGAGCATGGCACGCTGTATGTGCCTGAGGTGGGAACCTGGAAGGTGAATGTCATGATGGAAGTCATTAGAAACCCGTGACTTGTGATTTGTTTCCATCAACAAGATGGACTCTGGTTTCTGGTGTTGTGGAGCCGTTGGGAACAGTTGAAAAAGCCTAATTTCAGCAACTTCTTCAGCTGGAAGCTTTCGTTTATCACAACTTCCTCCAACTCCCAGACTCTGCCTGTGTTAGCAGTAATAGCAAGGGTGCAAGGATCTCGTATCCCTTTGCCAGCATTTAAGAGTTACAACACCCCTCGTGAGTTACAGGCTGTACTTGAGCATGTGAGAAGGCTGAAACACGGAGGAGTTTGTTGTTTGATGTTGTGCAGCAAACAGTTGTCAGGTTTGGGAACAGAGCTGTGCACAGTGCTGGTTTTCAAGCTTTTGCTTTAACCACTGAATATACATTTTCCCACTAGCTTGTTCCTCGGGCAATACTGTGAACTTGCCCAAAAGCTGATTGGAAGTTTCCACCAAGGTTCTCAAGTCTCCCATCAGATGCTTTTCTAGCTGTGTGATGTCTCTCTGTGGTGATAGTGTTTTACTCCCAGAATGAGGAATGGCTTTACATTTATTTTTCTCTTAAGTTTCTTTGCCTGAAGTCCTCCTTCCCTCCCTCTGGCTATTGCTCCTGGTTGGATCTGAGGTTCTGCTGAGCCTGAATGATGGCATATTGCTCTGGTGCTCTTCTGCAGCTGGGAGCCCCAAAACTGCAGCCTGTTTTTATCACCACATGTGCATTCTGCTTTCCTATCTCTTCTCTTGCTGACAACCCCTTTCATCATCAGCCCTGCACACAAACAAGGTTATCCTCGGTTCAGATCACATTAGTGTAGTTCTGCTTCCATTACTTTTCCCTGTGAGTCTGTTCTGTGGGAGTGTGTGTGTGTGAGGTGGGCATTGAACAATTTAAAAGCTCAAAGGAGTCTTTATTTCATTAAGAGAAGGGCCCAAGCTAGGGGAGTCTTCCCCAGTGCTTGTTTAAAGCTTGATCCTTGAAGTTTCCACATAACCAGAACGAATCCATGGATGGTAGGAAAATCCATGGTTCTCCGGTGACACCTGGATGCACAGAAGATGCTGATTTTTGTTAATTAACTGCTGGTTTTTATCAGCACCTCTGGTAGGGAAGGGGATGCTCTGTAGTGTCTCAGAGGCCCGAAGAGTTAGGTGGGGGCATTTTCATCCCTTGCCAGGGACAGTTCATGGTACAGCTACATCCATCTAATGGTTTGTGTAAGTAAAAGTCAGATTAATCAGGGGCTCAAAAATATCTAAGAAAAGGCATTGTCAAAGCAGCATAACTGTGTCGGGTATGTAGAGTTGGATGAACAATGAACTGCTGTTGAAAGAATGAGTGAATCAGTGCAGGCAATTGTGTGGCAGGATAGGAAAGATCTATGCACAAAATGGAAGCTGATAACATGAAAAAAACATATATTTGATTTTTATATTTGGTGGAGGTAGAAGTCGTAGGATGATAAACCAAGTAAAGGGAATTAAATATTCTAAACTAGGGTTTGAGGAAGATAAAAAGCCAGACTCTTGATTTTAGGGGTTGTTCAGTGCTTGAATGGTTTTCCACACTTTTCTAAGGAGTCCCCAGTGTTTTCCTACCTGGTTCATGACCTGAGTTTGACACTTGTGGGTGTGTGGAAGGAGGAACCAGAGACAGAGCTGTGGTGTAGGCTGGGTCTGTACTGAGGTTTTAGCCCTGTCCCAGGAGCTGGAGGAGAGCAGAGATGGCCCCGTGGCACAGCTGAGACATGGATCCTGTGTTACAGGAGGCTGCTGGAAGCTGTGACAGAAACATCTGGGGCACAGGAGCACATCTGGCCTGTGGCACCAAAGGGAAGCAGCTCCAGCCCGGGTCTGTGTGTGCTGGGGGGACTGGCACTGCTGGATGTGAGTCCCCAGCTAACCCTGCCAGGGTTTGGGTTTCTCTCCCAGCTCCCATGTGCAGGCACAGTTTGACACACTCACCTGCTGCAGGATTCTTCCCCATCTGTCTTGCAGGAGAATTTGGGAGTTACTTTTACTGTCAGTCAGTGCTGAAATGACCTGTCTGCAGTGTGGGCTTGTTCTACCCTGTGACCCCAACCAAAAACTCAAGACCCAGCTGAAAACACTGTCAGAGCACACTGAAGTGCTGTGGGAGCTCAGAGCTGGCTCAGCTCTGCCCAGGGTGCTGACTGTGTGCTGAAGCCATGTCAGACACCTGGGTACCCCAAAATTCCGTGGTCTCCTCCCCCAGCCAAAGCCATGCCTGCAATGAAAGTGGCTTCCTGCAGTCTCCCACGCAGCACATCACCTGTGAGCTCTGCACTGCTCATTTCCTATAAGCTAAGAGGTATTTTGGTAGTCCTGGGGTTTTATAATTTTGCAATTTGTTTGTGGGTGTTGGAGCTTCCGTATCTGTCTGATGCTGCAGCCTCGCAGGGGAACGCTGCTCCATGTATGATCTTTTTGCTTTCTTTTTTGCTTTTTTTTTTTGCCTTTTCTTCTCCAAAGCAGTTGCATGTTGTAAACACCAGAGCTGTTGTGTTTGACAAGAGGAAATTGAAATTTTGTTAGTAGGTTTTATGTTGGCTGGTGGCTTGTTAAATAGTGGCTGGGTGGTTTCAGATGTGTCTCTTGGGCTCTGCACAAATTTACCTTTCCTCAGATTCCTCAGCTGTGTTCTCTCCTGTAGCTGATGCTGTGCCTCTATTCCCTACATGGCATTCAGTAAAATTGAGAGTTTATTTCTCTCCTAGTGCATGGACTTATCCCATGTGGGAATCAGCTCCCCTCTTTGCTGAGGATACACATTTATTACCTGCACACTAAATAAATACTACAGGGGGAGAGCAGCCTGTAGCTTTCCTGCAGAGTGAAGAATAATGAACTGAGGCAGAGGGCACAAGGGAAGTTGTGGAGTTGCCTTCATCTAAAAAGTGAAATTTTGTCTCATGGTTATTTTCCTCCACCACTTTTACTGCCCAGTGATGAAGAGGTCTGGGCTTTAAAAATTGACAATTATATTGGAGAATTCTTCTTTTTTTTTTTTTTTTTGGAAGACTGCTGCAGTGAAAGACAGGGAGTATATCTCAAATTCCTCCAGTAGTGTAAACCCTGCCAAAAAGGAGTGATGCTGCACTTGGCTGTTCACAAATGGCAGAACAACCCTGAGAAAAGGGAATTGTAATTACTTGTACACACGAGGTCAAGATAGTGCAGACAAGGTTGGAGAGCTCTGTTCAGTTTCCCAAGGCAAAGGGGAAGAGGGAAGTCAGGCAGTGCAGAAACACCCATCTAGGCAGAGCTGGGCTCATGGAAGAACTGTCTCATCAGATCTGAGCTCCAGCAAGGAGAACATTCTGAATTTAGCGATGGGAAGGGGAGAGACTTGGTAAACGATGTATTAGAAACTATGGAAGTCCAGAGTTATTCTTCCTTTGGTATATTCACACCAGGAAAAAAATCCTGCATCCTCTGAATCAGGGAGTTTGGCAAGACAAGGTGCTGAGCTTGAACTGACACTGTAGTGCTCGTGGTTCAGGCAGGCACTTCATATTCTCGGGGATGTGGTGCCAGATAGAAACCCTCAGCAGGAGGAAGCAGCTCAGCCTTGGCTGTGTCTCTGTCTCTGCTGGTCAGCCGAGTTGTGCTAGTTTGCTGATTCAGGCTGAGGTAGCAGATACACCAGAAACCTGCTGTTTTTAGTGTTGATGGGCAGAGAACAAGGCCAGCTTGTTCTGCTTTATTCAAACTCATAAGCCTTGCCTCCTCCCCCCTTGCTGCCCTCCCTGCAGGCCCGGGGTGGTTTGTGGTGATGCAGGCTCTGTGCTGAGGAAGCAGGACAGATAAAACACAGCTCGTGTTTCTGGGAATCCTGACCTCACTGCTGACAGGGAAGTGGTGTGCTCCCAGGAGCTGGCAGATAAGCTGCTGGGCTCCTTCTCCTTGTGCTTGCTGGAGCCCAGGGCTGGCTCCTGAGGAGCTGCCAGCAGGACTCTGTGGTTTGGGAATCAGCTGCACTTTGCTCAGCTCCTTTCCAAGTCCCTACAGCCGCGGCTGCAAAGCTGTGCTTTAAGTTGTGAATGGAGAAATGCTGTGCTGGTTTCATGGGCTGAGGAGAAGGGACACAGACTTGCTCAGGGCTGAGCACCTTCCAGGCTGTACCACTGGGATGTTCCTCTGCTGACCTGGCAGGAAAACGGTGAGAGGGAATTGGGGTGAGCTGGTTTCTCTGCTGGAGTGCTTGCAGAGAATTGGTTGGAGCCACTTCCCTGCCAGTGCCAGCAGTTCCAGAGTCTCCAGCACGTGGGGACACCACTGTGCCACTTGTCACATGTGCAGGAAACCAGAGGTTTTATTGCTGTAGCATTTTGCTTGTGGGCAAATGGATGGAGACTTTGTTACAGGCCTTTGAGAAAGGAAATTTCTGACAGGCTGCTGGTGAATGCCTTTTGTGTCATCCTGTGTTTGGAAACAGCAGCTTGTACCTGATAGCGTTCAGATTCTTGTTCTCTTTGCATTCCTTGGATGTGCTGGAAATAAATTGTAGCATCCTGCCAAGGGACAGGCTGCAGATGGAATTAACAAACTTATTCTGACTACCTCACCCTTCAAATTCATTTTTTTATACTTGTAGAGAGGAGATATACAGCAGAGTATTATTTGTTTGTGTGTGTAAATTGCATGCATACTTGGAACCAGCAACAACCCTTTCTCCCTCTTGCAGACTGGAACTGAGCTCTGGAAAAACAAAGTGGAGCTTGGAGCATGTGGCCTGAGGATTGCCTTACACAGCCAGGGGTAGGAAATTGCTGTTTCTCTTGGCTGCTTGGTCATAGATGAGCTATTGGGACAATGCCTTTGTTCTCCAGAGAAGATAATTCTCTTATTTCTGTGTCAAATGCAGGTGTAGATGTTAATCCTGGCCTAGAAGGGATTAAGAAAGGGTTGCATTGAAATAGAAGCAAATGCTCTAGTTACATGTGGCTCAAAGGCACTGAAGTGGAATTTTTACTAATTTACTAACTTTTCATGAGCTTTAAGGCTGTGCTGACCTTTCTTTCTTTGGGTTCTTTTGCACATTAATTTTCTACAGAGCCCAGCCCAGAACTGAGCAGATAACATGTAGTCAACAGCACCAGATTGTTTTCCCTTTTGTTGCAGGTGGTAGCTGAGCAGTGAGCAGGATGCCCCCAGGCATTTACTGCCCTACGGAATTCTGGTCCAAGGGGGAAAACCAAAGCATCCAGGTGGACTTTTTGCTGCCCACAGGAATATACCTAAACCTCTCAGTGCCCTGCAATGCCAGCCTGGGCACCATCAAGCAGGTAACAGCCTCCTACCCGCTTTGGGTGACAGTCTGTGTTACAGCCAGGGTCATCCACTGCAGAGCTCTGCCTCCAGCAGCAGGCACTTAGGATGAGTCAAAAAAGGGATGTGGAGTCATGTGAGAGTGCTATCCACAGGGAGAGAAGCATCCTTGGGAACTGGATAGTGTTGACAAGACTTGAGAAGCTCTTGGCTCCTGTCCTTGGCACCCTGACAGATTTCATGTTACTGGGGGCAAGTTACTTAACCCAGTTTTGTTTCCAGTGTGAGTAATCGCTGTGTTGCACAGGACCAGAGTCAGCAGGTGCTTACTGTGAGATGTTCAGGTGGGGGTTATTTAAATGCTCAGACTGAGGGGTTGACATTGCCCAAAACAAAAGGCAGGCATGAGGAAAGGAAGTCAATTAAAGGCACCTACAAATAAACCTGCCCAGCAGTTCAGCACCAGCTGCAGCCACCAGACCTGGCTGAGGAGCAGCCTGGGAGAGCCAGGGGGCTGTGGGGAGCTTGGGCTGTGCTCTGCCTTAGCTGTGTGCTGGGGGACAAGTGGTGGGTGACAGTGGCAGGGTGAGGGCTGGACAGGCCCTGAGGGCAGCTGGGTGGCAGTATGGAGGGTGGCAGTGTGTGCTGAGGGACAGGAGCAGGGTGACAACAGCAGGGTGACAGCATGGTGACAGCAGTGCAGTGACAGCAGCATGTCCCCGCAGGTGCTCTGGAAGCACGCGCAGTATGAGCCGCTGTTCCACATGCTCAGCGACCCCGAGGCCTACGTGTTCACCTGCATCAACCAGACGGCCGAGCAGCAGGAGCTGGAGGACGAGCAGCGCCGCCTGTGCGACATCCAGCCCTTCCTGCCCGTGCTGCGCCTCGTGGCGCGCGAGGGAGACCGGGCCAAGAAGCTCATCAACTCCCAGATCAGCCTGCTCATCGGGAGAGGTCAGCCCGCCCTCATGGGCACAACATGGCTGCTGGCTCTGGGGGCACACAGCCCTCGTGGGCCCTACATGGCTCCGGGGGCACACAGCCCTCATGGGCCCAGCACGGCTGCTGGCTCTGGGAGGCACACAGCCCTCACCCTCATGGGCCCAACATGGCTCTGGGGGCACACAGCCTTCATGGGCCCAGCACGGCTGCTGGCTCTGGGGGGCACACAGCCCTCACCCTCATGGGCCCAACATGGCTCTGGGGAGCACACAGCCTTCATGGGCTCAGCACAGCTGCTGGCTCTGGGGGCACAGATATTTCTGTTGGACACAGTGATATTTCTCACTTTCCATCCTGGACAGCTTGGCTGCAGGGTGGGACACTGGGACAGCAGCAGGATCCTGCAGGGCATGCAGGGGACACTGCCTGTGCAGGGCCAGGGAAGGGGGTTGCAGAGTGCTGGGCCCTGGGGACAGTGCCACTGCACATCGTCCATCAGGGGCTGCTGGCAGCTCGGCTGACTCTGCTTTTGGCCACGTGTTAAACACGTGTTCAGGGAGAGATACTGAGGAAAAGGCTCATTTTTCCCACTGGCTGCAGATGCTTATTTTGCCCTCCTCTTCTGCTCTGCACCCAGGTTTGCACGAGTTTGACTCGGTGCAGGACCCGGAGGTGAGCGAGTTCCGCACCAAGATGTGCCAGTTCTGTGAGGAGAAGGCGGCCCAGCGGCAGCAGCTGGGCTGGGCAGCGTGGATGGAGTACAACTTCCCCCTGCAGCTGGAGCCCGCCGCCAAGGGGCTCGCCTCTCTGCAAATCCCCAACAAGAACATTTTTGTCAACATCAGGTTCCAGTCTGGCGGGGTAAAGCACAAAACTTTCCTGTCCCGGTGTTTGGTGGTTTGTGCTTTTCCTTTGGAAACCTCTGTGTGTGTGTGCAGACAGAATAATGTGTGCCTGGACAGTGACTGCATGTGTTCAGTGTTCATTCTCCAGATTGCTTTGCCTGTGGAGAAGGTTGGGAGGGAGCTGCTCTCCCTCCTGAACGTGCACTGGGTGTATTGGTTAGCTGAGGTACATAGGCTGGAAACCTTTGTGGGTTTGGGTGGGAATCCAGCACAGAATGGATTGGAAGCTCAGGAGCCTGCTCAGCAGACACTGCTTGCAGGCACTGCTCTGTGCTGCCCCTGGGCCTCTGAGCTGTTCCTGCTCCTGCCTGGGCTCATGTTCTGCCTCTTGTGCCTGGGCATGAAGCAAGGTCACCCTGGCAGGAGAACAGCCTTCAGAGCAGTGTGTTTGAGCATGGGGACCCTTCCAGTCCCTGCCCTGCTGCTGCAATGACTGTGGGAATGTTTTTAATGACTGGCAGCCACATAAACTGGTGATTCGGCTGAAAATTGAAGTTCCTGTTTTCCAGCCTTGTGCTTACACTGCTGAAACTCGCTCCTGCCCAGTTTGGCAGGAGGAATATCTCTGCTTACCATAGGCTGATGTGTGTGATTGTACCTTCCCTGCTGCTCCTCATTGCCAGCAGCAGGAATGCTGCTCCTTGTCTGTGCCACGCCAGCCCCGTGCTGGTGTCTGACACTTTGCTGTGCTGTTGGGATTGCAGGAGAGCTTCATGTTCCAGATCTCCCCCTGGGAGTTCCCCATCACCCTCATGACCTATGCCATTAAGAAACAGGCCACTGTGCTCCGCCCCGAGACCGTGCAGCAGCCAGAGGACTACACCCTGCAGGTGAATGGGAAATGTGAATATCTCTATGGGAACTACCCCCTGTACCAGTTCCAGGTGAGCCTCGTGTCTTGCTTTGTCAGTGGCTGTTCCCACATGGCCTTCTCTTGCTGGGGACATGGGCTGGGACATGTTGAGAAGGAAAGAGTGCTGTTTGCAGGGGTGCAGCACATCAGTGACAGCACCTGGATGCTATTTAGGGTGAAAGGTACTTCCAGCAACCTAACCAATCCTATTTTGGGGGGCCAATAGCCTAAGCCTGTCCCTAGGTGCCAAGTGCTGTGTAAATACATTTACAGGCTGTGGTTCTGGAAATATCTGCATGCTTGTATGGTGGGATGAGGGTTCTCCCATTGAAAGTTGGGCAAGTAATCCTGAATCATGTGCTCCTCTGGCAGGGCAGACTGCTGCTGGGAGTGCTGAATCCTCCTCAGTGTTTTCCCTTAATGCAGCCATTTGAGTCCATTGATGAAATGCCAGCTATAAAAGGCACTTCATATTCTCAGCTCTGGCAGCATGAGGCCAGTGAGCTGCAGGTTTCTAAAGCAAGAGGAGATAATTGAGAGCTGGGGTTGGATTGTTGCTGTGTCCTTCCCGAGTCCCTGCAGGGCTCCTGCCTGGGCTGGTGGCTCTGGCTGACCCTGTCCCCTCTCAGTACATCCGCAGCTGCCTGCAGCGGGGCCTGACCCCCCACCTGACCATGGTGCACTCCTCTGCCATCATTGCCATGAGGGACGAGCAGACCAACTGCATCACCAGCCCCCCAAAGGCGGCCTCCAAGCCCCCTCCGCTCCCCAAGAAAAAGGTAGAGGGGACAGGGACCCCTGGGCTCCTCTGCTGGGGACACGCTGGGTTGGGAACAGCAGTGGGTGCTCCCTGCCCTTCTCAGGGCAGGTTCCCAGCTGGGAAATAGGGTGGCAATTTCCAGCCAGCCTTCCAGCCCCCTCCACAGCTTCTCTGGCTGTTCCAGGCTTCTTGCTCTTTTCTGTGGGACCCAAAAGCATGGAATGGGAGATGAGTTCTGGTGGGGGCCTTGAGAGGCCTTTGTTGCATCTATTTCTGATCAGAATCCTTTTCTCTTTCCAGCCAAACTATGGCTCTCTCTGGTCCTTGGAGCAGCCTTTCTACATCGAGCTGGTGCAAGGCAGCAAGGTCAATGCAGATGAGAGAATGAAGGTGGGGACTGGCTCACTCTGGGGTTTGTACCTGTGCTTTCCCAGTCACACCCCTCTGGTCTGTGTGGGGAGGACAGGGGTGGCTGGCAGTGTGACCTCACCTGCTCCTGTGGGGCTCCATTCAGCCCTTGGGCAGTCGCTGAGCTGCAGCACAACAGGGATGGGGAGGGAAGTGGGCAGACAGCAGCTCAGCATTGGAAAGAGCTGCTGCCCTGAGGTAATGACATTGTACAGGGCAGGGGACACCCAGCTCTGAGAGGAGTGATGGGAGAGGTGGTGGCTGGCAAAGGGAAGGCAGGAGGCAGCAGAGGCCTGGGATGTGTGGGGTGTTTGCCATGAGGGGGGAAATGAGGAGAAGGGGAACAGCTGCCCTTTGGGAAAGGAAGGAAACTGGGCAAGAACATGCCGCATTAATCAATATGCAAGTCTGCATGAAGTGACAAGATACCAATGCCCTCACTGAAGCTGAGTAAAGAGAGAGACTTCAGAACTGAGTGTCTGAGTGACCTGGGACTGAGACAGGAGAAGGACACCCTGTTCAGTGACCTGGGAATGAGACAGGAGAGGGACACTCTGTCCAGGGAGAGCTGCTCTAAGGAGAGAGCTCAGAGCTGAGTGTCTGAGTGAGCTGGGAATGAGACAGGAGTGGGACACCGTGTTCAGGCAGAGCTGCCCTGTCCCCTTCCCCTGCAGCACACAGACAGTCCCACGTGCTCACGGTGCTGTCCTTGCTGTCCCTCAGCTGGTGGTGCAGGCAGGGCTGTTCCACGGCTCCGAGATGCTGTGCAAGACCGTGTCGAGCTCGGAGGTGAGCGTGTGCTCGGAGCCCGTGTGGCGGCAGCGCCTGGAGTTCGACATCAGCGTGCGCGACCTGCCGCGCATGGCCCGGCTCTGCCTCGCGCTCTATGCCGTCGTCGAGAAGGCCAGGAAGGCTCGCTCCACCAAAAAGAAGTCCAAGAAAGCTGTAAGTGAGGCCAGCCTGGGGCTGCAGATCACATCTTGTGCTCCTGAACCTTTTTGCTTTCAGAAAGGTTCGTGTTATTAAAGCAGCATACAGAGCAATGGCCAGTAACTGCTCCAGCAGGAGCAGGAAGCTGAGAAGTGGCTGCCTGTAAGAAAGGCTGTTTATGTGCAATTTCTTCTCTAGAAAGACCATTGAGAAACATAGCCAGCATCTGACTGGACCTAAAGAGGAATCACTTATCTTGGTGTCCCTGTTTCGCTCTTCTGCAACTTCCTTGTTCTGTAGTTGAGGTTAAACCATCATCTCTGTTGCATTTTCTTTCTAACAAGGTCTTTCCTGCATATCCCCAGTGGAGCAAATTGCCAGCTAGGGAGGGGGAATGAACTGAGGAATGTAAACATTGGTTATGGCAAGGTAACATTAAAGTGCGGGTTCTTCAAGGTCACTGTTCAGGTGTTGCAAACTGACCAAAGTGTTAAATCACCTTGGAAGCTCTTGATCTGAGCATCTTAATCAGAGGTAGTGATATTTCTCATTTTCCAAAACTTCTACGCCATTAATAATTTAGTAACTAAAACAGATCCAACTGCAGCCTGTGATTTAATTGCTGATTTCCCAGAGATGTAACATAAGCCTCAAGCTCTGTTCTTTATGAGCAGCAAAGGCATTTGTGCCTCTGCAAATTATTGTTTCTGTGACCACAAAGACTGTTCCCGTGCCTTAAGGGGAGGGTTACTCATGCCATCTGTGCTAGAGTGCAGAGCAATGAGGCACTGGTGAGTGTGATGGGAAGATTTCAGTTCTGCTCACTCCTCCTCACTGCTGGGAGGTTCACTGAGCCTTGTTGTGCTGACATCAGCTCAGGGTTGCTGTGCAGTCATGTCTGGGAGCAGCGGCCAGCTCACAAATCCTGCTTGTGGAGACCAATTTCTGAGTTGAAGACTTCAGACTGGAAACATTTTGAGGCCAGGACCAGGATTAACAGTTTTATTGTTTGGTTTCTTTTCTATTTAAGAATAGCAGAACCCCAGCTCTTGTTGGAGGCTTTTGTTGGACAGAAGATCTGATTCATCCACAGGCTGGATGGTTGTGGTCACACTGGAATAATTTTCAGTTTTGGAGCAGTCAGAAGGAAATCTTGCTGTTCTGATTGACAAAACAGAGCCAGTCTGTTTAGCTGAGTTGTTAAGGGGATCTTATTCATGTGTGTTCTGGTGCTGGGGAAAGGTGGGTGCATTCTGATGAGCTTTTAGTATAAAATCATAACATTCACCACAGCTGAGCAGTGAAAGAAGGAATTTTTCCCCAGGGTGAGCTATAGCTCTGAGTGAGGTACCCAGAAATAATCTCAAATGATTGTTAAGGGCAGGTTAGCTGATTTTTTTTGCTTGTTTGCTTTGACTGTTATTTTTTTCCTTACTCAGAGGTTAATTCCATACATGTTGTTTATATGCAGACTGTCCAAATCAGATAGGTGGGACTAAATCATTTACTACCACAAAAGCAGGCATGTTTGCAGGCTGGCTGGATGAGTCAGAGGGTTAATGTCACCCAGAGGGTTGGCTTTCAGTGTTTCTCTAAATCATGCAGGAGATGGCTCTCTTTAGAGTGCTGGATCCTTGTTTTGCTGGACCTTATCCACCAGAAATCCTGCCTTGTGTTTTGGCAGGCTCTGAGCTGTGGTTAGATGTCATTTACTCTGTTAGAAAAGGTTATTGCTGCTGCTGGTGTTTTATTTGGCTTTTCCCTGTTGTCTGGAAGCTGATGTCTCAAATGTGATTTCACTGAAGATATTTGGAGTAATCAAATCAGCTCCAAGGTTTGTGAGAGGCCGCTTGAAGTGACTCATTTTGTCACGTTAGAGGGAAATGGGGGCTCTGTAACCTCCTCCAGTGCTGGGGTGTCCTGTGGGGTAAGGCTGCACTGCCTGGAATGTTCCCCATGGAACCACATGTGTCCCTGTGGCTCCATCCAGCGTGGCTCTGTTTGTGGGTGCCTCAGTGCAGGATTTCTGCCATGTAACCCCTTTTCCAGCTGTTTTCTGTGCTGTGCTCTGAGCTCTTGAGTGCTGCTGCATGAGGTCAAGTGTTCCATTGGGGAACCTGACTGCAGGAAAGCTGAGCTCACTCGTGGAATGTGTGTCTGCTCTGGGGCTGGGAGCTGGGTGAGGGCAGGGGATGGGTTCTTTGTCTTGGCCATGTCCCAGGCACTTTGCTTGCTGGAGTCTCCCTCCTCTAAAATGAGGCTGGGTTGGATTTGTGGGGTTTATTTTGGGGGTGTGGTGAGGGATTGGCAGCATAAAGTTTGATTTCTATAGATAGTGTTTATTATTGTACAAAGAAGCCAAGCCTTTTTTTCCTATTATGAGCTATTTCTAGCATCCTTTGCCTTGTTTCCCAAAATCGTGCCTGCTCTGTGTTCCCTGTTTCAAAATTAAAGTTCTTCTCCCTCCCCTCAAATGGTAAAATGTACGAAATGTGTAATAGTTTCCTCAAATATTGACTGTAGAGTAGCAAGGCCTTTTTGGAAAATTAGATTCTTCAGCTTTGCCAAATCTCGGGTGGTGAAGTTTCAGACACATTTGTGTCTGAAAATGTGCGGGGAGCGTTTGGTGCCATTTGGCACCACACAAAGGACCCCAGGTTTTGGCAGGTGCCCGATGCCATCTTGCACTGTTAATTTAGGGCAGTTCAGGAGGGGAGCAGGCAGGTGTCCCTGTGCAGGGGGTGTCTCAGTGCCCTCGGGGCAGGGCAGCCCCCCACGAGCGCTGTCTCCGCAGGACTGCCCCATCGCCTGGGCCAACGTGATGCTCTTCGACTACAGGGACCAGCTGAAGACGGGGGAGTGCTGCCTGCACATGTGGTCCTCCTTCCCAGGTACGGCACGACAGGGAGCTGCTCAGTGGCACCCGCAGTGTCCCCAGCAAGTGGAGTGGCCTCTGCTCTGAGCTGGAGCCCTGCCAAGGCAAGGCTTTGTTGAGCTTGGCTTTGCAGGTGTGACCTGAGTGGTGGCTGCTCACCTGAGGGTGCCACGTGCCCTCACTGGGGAAGGCTCAGGAGGGTGAAGTGCTCGTGGCCAGGCAGTGCCAGGGCAGTGCCTCTGCTCTGCTTTCTGCACCAAAGCTTTGCAAGGTTTGGGCTCATGGGTTTTGTGTACTTTGTTTTTCAGATGAGAAAGGGGAACTTCTGAACCCCATGGGCACAGTGCAGTGCAACCCCAACACTGAGAGTGCAGCAGCCTTGGTCATCTGCTTCCCCAGCGTGGCAGCACATCCTGTGTACTACCCATCCTTTGAGCAGGTGGGGCACAGGGACACTTGTAGAAATTCCCTCACTGTCCCTTCCAGTGGGGAACCTCTGGGGCAGCCATCCACAGGGACTGGGTGCAAGCAAACTTGATTAATAGATACTGTTAACTGAAAATTTCACTTTCTCCTCTCACCTAATGGACCTTTGAGTGAATTCCAAGCTATGAATTACTGAGGTAAAGCTGCTCTAATAGATGAGCATTTGTTTAAAAAGTAGGTTTAACTGAACTGCCTTCAGACTGCTTTAAGGTCTTTGGGAAGGAAGAGGAATAAAGGGGAAATGAGTGAAAGTGGGCAGCTCCCTCCCTTTCAGCAGAGTGATAACATGCCATGTGTGAGGTGGAGATTTTCCATCTGTCACTGCAACTGGCCAGACAAGTGGAGGAAGAGATGTGCCTGGTTTCAGGGGAGGAAGGAGCTCTGTGCTCCCCAAGAGGCAGGGTCTGGCTCAGAGCCTGTGCCAGGCACAAAGGGGAGCCAGACAGGGGGCAAGGGACTGCCCTCCAATGCAGCATGAGGTGATGGTGCCCACAGTTACAGAGGAACTGAGAGCCTTTCTCACCCTCTTTATCTGCGTCCCAGCTGCTGGAGTTGGGGAGGAATGGAGAACAGCCCCGAGCTGCCCCAGAAGATTCTGAGGAGGTGAGTCTGCTGGCATCAGTGTTCAGCTGCTGCCAGCCTGGTTTCATGGGCTGCTTTTACCCCCTACCCCTGTCCCAGCGCTTTCACCCAGCCCTGCAGGGCCCCTGTGGGCTGGCTGAGCCCAGGGTGTGCTCCTGCTGTGCAGAAGCTGCAGCTGAAGGAGATCCTGGAGCGCAGGAGCCACACGGAGCTGTACGAGCACGAGAAGGACCTGGTGTGGAAGATGCGCTACGACATCCGCGACCAGTACCCGCAGGCGCTGGCCAAGCTGCTCATCATCACCAAGTGGAACAGGCACGAGGATGTTGCCCAGGTGAGGCTGCTGGGGCTGGCAGCCAGGGCTCCTGTTTTGGTCCATCTTTCAGTGTTTGCATTCCTGTGCTGTGTTTGGGAGCCTGGCTGAGCAGGGGTTTCACAGTTTTCTCAGGGAAGTTCCCAGCTGAGGTCTGGCTCTTCTGGGCTCTGTGTGGTTCTGGGAGCTGTCCCAGATTCATTACTGGCCAACAAGGCCTTGTTTATCCCTTCAAGAAACTGGAGACAAAAAAAAAATCTGTATAATTCTTGGGAAAAAAAGATATCTGGATTGAATATTCTTGAATAATAGTAAGAGATCAGCACAAGCCACCTCAATGGATCAGTTTTTGACCTGGTATCTGCAAACGTGCTGTGAGGCATCTATAAATAGTGATGCCCTGTAAGGAGCTGCTCTTTCACCAATAGAATTTCAGATTTATATCCATTGTCATAAAAGCCTTGTTCCTTTTTTAACTATTTTCTTTTTGGTCATTACAGATGATTTCTCTGCTTCAGACCTGGCCAGAGCTGCCTGTCCTGAATGCCTTGGAGCTGCTGGATTTCAGCTTTCCTGACCGTTATGTTGGTTCCTTTGCCATCAACTCCCTGAAGAAGCTGACGTAAGTGCTGGCCCCAGGGGAGAGGCAGAGCCCTTTCTATTTCTGCTCAGGGCTGCTGAGGGGCTGTGAACAGCAGTGACAGCCTTGCCTTTGCAGCTCTTACAAGAACATTCATGGCAGCAAATACAAGGCTGTGTTTCATGTTTCCTTTCTGTCCACAGGGATGATGATGTGTTCCAATACCTGCTGCAGCTTGTCCAGGTGCTCAAGTACGAATCCTACCTAGACTGTGAATTGACCAAGTTCCTGCTGGAAAGGGCATTGTCCAACCGCAAGATCGGCCACTTCCTCTTCTGGCATCTGAGGTGAAGAGCAAATCTTATAGGCTTTTTCTCAAAACTCAAGGGAAACCAGCATTTACTGAGTCCTTCATTGCTCTGTGAAGTGGGAACTGCTACTTTTTACCTCGGGTGCCTCAATAAGAATCATTCCAGGAGGACACAGTATTGGTTTTTTGTTAATTTCTTTTTGTCTTTTGTGGCTCTGCTCTAACTGCTCTGCCTGCTCCCTGCCCAGGTCAGAGATGCACGTGCCTGCTGTTTCCCTGAGGTTTGGGCTGATCCTGGAAGCCTACTGCCGGGGCAGCACCCACCACATGAAGGTGCTGATGAAGCAGGTACTGATTGCTTTGGGCCCTCCCTCTGCCTTGGGGCTGGTTCTCAGCTCTTGGCTCGCCCAAATTAATGTTACCAGTAGTACAGAAAAGCCTTGTGAGGGCTGCTGGCCTTGGGGTCCCCTGTGGCTCTGGGGCTCTCACCCACACAGCTGCGGTGTGTGTCTAGAATGCTCTGAAATGTGCAGACCACTGCTGTTACAGATCAGCTGTTCAGTGGGAGCTGATCACAACCAGAACTCCCCAAAAGCAACCAAGGGCAGGCTGGGCTCTCAGTCTCATCCTCTGCACTCTTCCAGCCAGGGCACCTCACTTCTTCCTTTGGAGTGTGGTAATGTGCTTTATTCCTGCTGCAGCCATTATCCTGCAATGCATTTGTGCCCAGCAGAGTATCCACAATTAATTATGGATCTTCCTCAAGCAGATACTACTAAATTTGTTTTGCTGCAGTGTGTGAAATTGCTACAAATTGAAGAGGAAGTAAGAGATGGAACCAAGGTTTACATTTCACAAGAGATTTTAATGTTTTAAACTTTCTCCAGGAATTTCCTATTTGTTAACCCTGTTTCATCCCTCCCATTTTCAGGGAGAAGCACTGAACAAGATGAAAGCTCTGAATGACTTTGTGAAAGTGAGCTCTCAGAAGGCCACCAAGCCTCAAACCAAGGAGATGATGCACATGTGCATGAAGCAGGAAACCTACAGGGAAGCCCTTTCCCACCTCCAGTCCCCCCTGAACCCCAACATCATCCTCGCTGAAGTTTGGTAAGGGACAGATCTGCACCTCTGAATTTGTGTGAATTTTGTGCTTTGTTTCACACTGGAGCCAGGCTTTGGGTTATCCCAAGGTTCTTTCCTCATGGGAGTCCCAGGTCCAGCAGTGGGTGGAGTTGCTGTAGGACTGGCAGCTTGGATGGCTGATATTTTAATAGATGGAAACTGAGGGTAATATTTTTATTTCCTCTAGTGTGGATCAGTGCACCTTCATGGACTCCAAAATGAAACCTTTGTGGATTGTGTTTAATAGTGAAGAGACAGGTGGAGGTGGAGTGGGTATAATTTTTAAAAATGGAGATGGTAAGTGTTTATTATGCTTGTGAAAATATGTCTTTTAGTGTCAAGTATTTACTGGGTGAGTGGGCCTAAATCTGGACCATTAAGATGTTGTGTAAATTAGGAACTTTAATGGTTTTGGGTGAGTTTTTTGGTAGTAATCTGAAAATTAATATTAATTCACCTCTATATTTCACCTGCTTCCCCCTTTAATTAAGATTTTAGTGCAGATATTGGATACCTTTGAACATTTAAATGATATTTTCCTGTGCAATGCTGCCCAGATCTGCGCCAGGACATGCTGACTCTGCAGATGATCCAGCTGATGGACATCCTGTGGAAGCAGGAGGGCCTGGACCTGAGGTGAGCAGTGTGCCCACAGCTGGCCTGCACTGACAGGGTGCAGGGGCTGCTTTCTCTGCAGCTCTGTCTGGTGTTCTGGGCAGCTTCTGTGGGCTGGGGAAAGAACTGCAGAGCAGAAAGGGAGGAGACAGGGCAGGCAAGGGAAAGGTTAAAAGTCACCACCGTGCATTTGTGGGCAGGATTTCAGTGGAAGGGTTTCTTTCATCTCTGCAGGATGACCCCTTATGGCTGCCTCTCCACAGGAGACAAGACGGGGCTCATTGAGGTGGTCATGCACTCGGACACCATCGCCAACATCCAGCTCAACAAGAGCAACATGGTGGCCACGGCTGCCTTCAACAAGGACGCTCTGCTGAACTGGCTCAAGTCCAAGAACCCGGGGTGAGGGCTCACCTTCCCTCCCTGCTCCTTTCCTTCAGCCCTGCACAGCTCCAGGCTGTCCCACAGGGGCTGTGGCTGCTCCCCTGCCTGGCACACCTGGAGGCCTCATGTGGATCTCATTTCCACTGAGATTGTGGACACCCCCTTATTCAGACCCCTTCAGTTACAGACAGTTCTTGCAGCTCATTTTTGTGCAGCAGGGGTGGGAGTCCTACTCCAGAGAGCACTGTGGGAATCCAAGCGAGCTTCCCTCCCTTCTGCAGCTGAAAACAGCTCTCCCCGTGGGGCTGTACTGGAGTCCAAAGTCAAATTATCTTTCACTCTTTCTTCCCTCTCCAGAGATGCCTTGGACCAAGCCATCGAGGAGTTCACCCTGTCCTGTGCTGGCTACTGCGTGGCCACCTACGTGCTGGGCATTGGGGACCGGCACAGCGACAACATCATGGTCAGGGAGACGGGGCAGGTAATGGGGAGGCACCTGGGCACGGGGGTGGTGGGCACCTGGGCACGGGGATGGTGGGCACCTGGGCACGGGGGTGGTGGGCACCTGGGCACGGGGATGGTGGGCACCTGGGCACGGGGGTGGTGGGCACCTGGGCATGGGCTCTGCCCAAAGCAGGGCACCTGGGCACGGGATGGTGCTCTGCCCAAAGCAGGGCCACTCTTCTCTCTCCCAAAACTCTGTGGCCAGGATCTGCTCAATGCAGTAACTGAAAGGAGCTCAGCTCTGATCAGCTAAAAGAGGTAATATTCTGAAAATATAATTTTTTTTTTATTTGCAGCTGTTCCATATTGATTTTGGTCACTTTTTGGGGAACTTCAAGACTAAATTTGGTATTAATAGAGAACGAGTCCCGTTCATCTTAACCTACGACTTTGTGCATGTCATCCAGCAAGGAAAAACTAACAACAATGAGAAGTTTGAAAGGTAAGTGCTGGGAGTTAAACTTGACTTCAGCTTTTGAAGCTCTAAATTTTTAGTATTTATTTCCACCATTAGTATTATAAGTATTTAGTATTTATTTCCACCAACGTGCAGCTTATAGCTGCCTGTACAGATGAAAGTAAATTATTAACTGGAGAGAGCAGGGTTCAGACTGCTTAAGTGCTTTACAGAATGGTGGAGCTGGCAGTCCTCACTCCTTTGGCTGGTCTTTGCTCAGGTTCAGGGGTTACTGTGAAAGGGCCTACATGATCCTGCGGCGCCACGGGCTCCTCTTCCTGCACCTCTTTGCACTCATGAAGGCTGCTGGGCTGCCAGAGCTCAGCTGCTCCAAAGACATCCAGTACCTAAAGGTAAGAGGCAGAGCCCACACAAGGGGGTAAAACTGAGCACCTGATTTTGGCTGGGGGAGGAGGAGGATGTCAGTGGGCAAGGCCAGATTCTTAAAAGCAGATGAGCTCCAGAACAGTGAGTGGATGCCCAATGCCCTGTGCAGGACATGAGAAATGCCAGGTCCTGGTGCTCAGAAACCTCTTCAGGTTCTGCACCTGGAGGCAGCAGGAGCCTGCTTGCAGGGAAGGAGGCAAAGCCCTTGGCTCTCATTTCCTAGTTTGCCTCCTGAGTCATAACCACCCATCCCTGGCAGGTGCAGAACACTTTTTCCAAGAGCAATACACAATGTGCTCTTTCCTGCACCAACAGAAGCAGAGGGTGCAAGTGTTTATCAGAGAAAAAGCCTCCTGCAACTGCAGGAACAATTAAAAATAATTGATGGACACTCCATTGCTCCTTTCAATTGAGTAATTTCTTATGAATAAATGTCTTACTGGGTGAGCAGTGACTTGTTCAGTTGTGCACTGATTTGTGCCTCCTGCCTACAGGACTCCCTGGCCCTTGGGAAAACCGATGAGGAGGCACTGAAGCACTTCAGAGTGAAGTTTAACGAAGCCCTGAGGGAGAGCTGGAAAACCAAAGTGAACTGGCTGGCACACAACGTCTCCAAAGACAACAGGCAGTAGAGCAGGAGCTGCCCCTGCCCAGGAGAACAGAGCAGCCCAGCACTGACAGCCAGGTGCCTAAGGACTGAACAGGGGTGCAGAGTGCAAGATCCCCCACCTCGTTCCCAGAGACCAGACATTGCTGCATGACTGAAAAACTGTTGGCCTGTCCTCAGCCACCCCACCCTGGCTGCTGAACATCCTTGGGGGACAAGGAGAGACATGAGGCAATAAAACTACTGCATACAGTGAAGGTAGGTGCAGGTACTGTACCCTTGAGAACTCCTTCAGCTTCAAATGCACATTTGAATGAAGTCAAGACAGTTGTAACATCCCTCCAGTGTGCTAATGTCTGTGTCTCTATTTTCTTGAAAATTTAGCTGAGCAGAGATCCCCCTATGCCTGTAGCCTATCTAGGTCACCACTATTACAGCTTAGAGGCATTAACTTCAGCATGTGGTCACTCCTGCCCTGTGTCAGTGTCCACTGAGGTGGGTCAGCTCAAAGCACACCAAAGCTGACTTGGATAAATGGTTTTATTCTGCCTTGAGACGGGATAAAAACATCCAGGCTGTCATATTGCTTTCTGTCTGCTCCAGAGGCCAAAGTGTTCTGAAACTGAGCTGGAACTCAGCTACTGCTGTCTAGAACTGATGGCACAAAAGCAGCTTTGAGGTGGCCACTGGATCAGGTACTTTGCTTTCCAAAGTTAGGCTTTAGTTGAGCCTCAAGTAATTCCATTTCTGCATTTATTTTGGTTTCAAACCTGAAAACGCTAAGATTGCATTTTCAAATTGAAGTACTTACTGCTTTTCGTAACAGATGTTAAGCTGTGAGGTCTATTCATACAAACCCTGTTGCCTCTCAAGCACCTGTTGGTAGAAGCAGCAGTTCTGGCATAGAAGACACCTCATTTTAATTTAATCTAACCCTGGGAGAGCCCCTTTTCCTACACCTTCAGATGATACTGTGACTGAAGCACTCAGGCTCTAACAGCTACTTTGGTACTAGAGGGAAATACTGCAGGATTTAGAGCTCTGTGCAGGCTGATCAGTGAGAAACAGCCCTGTGCCTCTGCTCCATTTTAGAGAGTAAATATTGCTATTTCCTTGCTTATTAAACTAATTTACAGAGCAAAAAGTATGCAGAGAAAGTCTTGGGCCCTGTGCAAGGTGAGATGCACTGAACGCACAGCCCCAGTCAGGTTCTTGTGGAAGGGAAGACACTACAATTCCAGAGCTGCAAAAGCAATTCTCTTGCAGTGCCAGAGCCTGGTGTTCAGGGTGCTGCAGCACTGGCCCCTGCTCTCCTCATCCCTCTCACAGCACAAAGGCCAGGCCCTCACAGATTTCAGAGCAGTGGCTCCTGTCCTGTCCCTCACTTTGAGAAGTGCAATAACACAAAGGTGTATCAGTATCAGCTGCAAGAACTGAGCACAGTTTTACAGAGCTTAGTCTGGAAAACTTGACTTACCTATGAGCAGTAAAAATTCAGTGAGTCATCGTGTGGACCTTCTTTTTTGTACACCCTGGGAGGGCAACTTGGATAAATCTCTGAGAGTTCTGTTGGGTCAGTAAAGAGCGTTTGACTCCAGACTCACAAAGCAGCAGCTCACCTGATGGTTTTCAGCAAGCTGAACTGTACTAAAGACTGAAACTTAGAGAATTTTCAAAAATGTTCCATTTCATTACAAGTGGCTTCTCATTTTTATAAATATGCTCAGAATGATAGACTTATTTCTATTTATTTAGAGATGTTTCTGTCATTATTTTTTTTTAACTCTGTACAAACTGATTGTGCTTATTCTGTTGCCTTTGAAAAAGAAGTATTTTTTTAAGCCAAACCGTGGTTCTGCAAGAAGAGAATGTTTACATGTTTGGCTCTTCAGTTGCGGTAGGTACATGTTTTGTAAATAAGAAATAAAAGATATTGACGAATTGTACACAAATGCTGCCAAGTCCTTGTGTGTTTGAGAGCAATGACCACAAAACTCTCCTACTCCCCCAGCAGAGGCAAATTAATGCAGTTTATATAACTGGATTCTATTTTGTTTCACTCAGGAAAATAAAAAATGCAAACAACCTTTAGAACCAGAAATTTATTGTAGCTTATAGACTTTCCAAACTGACCTGTTACCAATATACACATCTGAAAAGTTATACCCACAGTGGCTACAAACTGCATCAGGACATTACAACCCCTCAGTATTACCATTAAGTCATGATCAGTTTTGGTCTAAAATACAGCAGCTACAGCAACAGTATATGGAAGGATAAGTCTTCTACACATTAACACAGGACAACTGTCAGACATAAGTTAAAAGTTTCCCAGTTTACTTAAAACTAGCAGTTAATTACCACATAAGTAGTCAAAACCATTTTCCCATTTTAGAAATCTAAAATTTTACATTTAAAAAAAACCAAAACAACCCCCAAAAACAGTAAGCTCTGGTGTGGGTTCTTTCCCTGCTGCCAGGTCCATCTCTATTGTAAAGGCACTCCTCAGTCAGGCTCCCCCAGAGCAAACCCCATCAATCCTGGGGCTGCTCTGGGGATCCAGCTGTACAAACACGTGCTCAGCCCTGATCTTTCACCCCTCTGTGCCCCTCTCTGGCCCTGCCCTGGCCTGGCTGGGGCACGCTGGGCTCTGCAGCCACAGCCAGGAGCAGTGGCTGGCGCTTGGCTTACCGTGCTCAGGAGGGAATGCAGTCCCAGGCTCCTGCTACAGGCAGAGCAAGTTACTCTGTAATCCACCTCCACACAGATCAAGCAGAAATTCATTATTCACGACTCTGCATCAGACCAAATAAAGTTAAACAACCCTGCCTGACAGAAAAAACAGCCCCCCATGTTTGTACCTTCCAGCTACTGCCCTCTGCAATCCCAAATTGGAACTGGGATCAGAAACAACCCAAATCACATGAATTAACATGATTCCCAAGGTTTTCTGGTTGGGTAGTTTATGCTACAGTTTCTCACCAGCAGGAAAACACAATTACTAAGTGTAAACAAAGGCTTAAAACACCGACAATCTGTACAAGGGGCTGCAGGGGAGGAGCAGGAGTGTCCAGTGGTATCAGCTACACCCCAAACCCTCCCACTTCCAAATTAGAAACAAATGAACAAAAACCCCCCCAAATCCCTATCCATGTAGACTGGTAGCCCAGGTGCTCAGACTCCCCTAGACCCCAGTCTGTCTGCAGTGTGCACAGCCCACATTGGGCTCCAGGCACCCCCCAGAACTACCAGGAGCTGTGGCCACAGCCACAGCACACAGATCTGCCCACCATGCATGTAGTGTTATTTCCCCAATAACTTAAAAGCCTTTATGGCAAGCCTCAATTGGAGAAAAAAATAAAATTAAAACCAAACTGTAGTGCACAGGGGAGCTGAACCTCTGCAGAGGCTCCTAAAGCCTTTACAACTTCTCACAAGCTTGTCTGTTCCCTCTGCAAAACAAAAAGGAGATGAAAGAAGAGGAAGGAGTCCAAGGAGAGCGGGGCATGAGCACACATCGCAGTCAAGGCCAAGACAGAGTTACTGAACATCTACACTAAGAACTGTGCCCGTGCTCCTGCTGCAGTAGGATGAGACTTGGAATAGTTCATGCTGCATGATTTTTCACTTTAGCATGTTTTAAACCCCAATCCCTGTTTTCACTACCACAAATGACATAATTACATAATTCCAATATATTTACAAAATATTAAAAAGTCTTGTTAATCTTCTACATATTAACCTCATTCTGCCACTTTACACATGCACTAATTCGGGGGAAAAAAAATTAAAAGAAATCAACAGGCTGAAATGAGCAGCTTTACCCTTTGTCAACAAGCAATCCTTGCATCTTTTAGAAAAAGGAACAAAGCCAAGTTTGTTTCACTGAGCAAAAAAAGACAGTTCAGAAATTCATGTGCAATGGCTACAGAGCTGTAGAGTCACTTAGCTGAGATGACATGAAGAAAAAAGTGCAAGGTGGTTCCTCACAGAGCGTAAAAAAAATCCAGTCACTGAGGCATGGCTGAAGGAAGAGGTGCTAACTACAACCCTACACATCAGGAACTAGCTGACAGAACACAAACACAGCTGTGTGGGGGTTCAATCTACTGGCCAGAATGAATTTTTTTGTTTCAAACACCATGAATCCTTGGTACCAATGGAGTGTGTTACAGTGGAGTCTTCTAGAGCGGGAACATAAAGACAAAGGGAGCAGCTAGAATCAATAACTGAGGGTAGAGTCATCCCATTCCAGCTGCTGCTGTCTGTTAACATTCTGTTGGTCCTCCTCCTGCTCTCCCTCTTCCTCCTCACTGCTTTCAGACTCTGCACTAGTGATGTCATCTTCTTCTCCGTCTTCACTTTCTTCTTCCTCCTCTTCCTCCTCCTCTTCACTGCTGTGTTGATCCTCGTACGTCTGTTCAGACAAAAATTAGCTGTCATTACCATAGTGGCTAAAATTATTTTTGCTCTTTATTCAAGGCTTTATATTGAGGAAGAGCTATTGCAGATTCCTTGCTAGATTTAGCAGTTCAGCAGGAATTAGGCAGAAAGCAAAAAAGACAAAGGAAGCAGCACATTGTAAAAGAGTTCTGTGACAATCCTGGCACATCCTGGCACTCTACACAAATTGGCTCTGAAGGGTGATCCACTACTGCAAATTCTACTGGAAAAGGATCTTACAATAGGACACAAAGCATGAAGGTCACACATCTTTCTTGCCCCCAATTTTCTAAAAATTCAGATGTCAGCCACAGGAGAAGGAAACATCATAAACACAGATGTTCTGACAATAAATTCCTGCAAACACAGGCTGTGTTTAATGCTCTGAGCACACGATGAACACTAGTGCTGGACATTGGCCTGTAAAATCCCATCCTCCTAACCCCTGCAAGATCCCAACCAACTGCCCTTGGCATGCGGCACATTTGTTCTAAATTCCCAGGCAATGTCTCAGGGCTGGTCCTGCTCTCCCCCCCGTGCCCACGGGCAGTAATGCCAGCAGCTGCCCAGGGTTACCTCCATGGGGTTGACAGTGATGGTGAGGGCAGAGTCGTCCCAGTCCATCTCGTTCTCCTTGCCCGTGTCCTGGTCCCGCATGGTTCTCTGGTGCGCGGCGCGGATCCGGAACACGCCCAGGATGATCATGAACACCAGGAAGCTCACACAGACCACAATCACCACTGTGGCTGTGCTGGGCACAACTGCAGCCAGAAACACAACACTGGTAACTCTCATAGTGCTGAAAAAAAACCCTCCCATCACCTGCCAGGGGAAATGGCTTTACACAAGTATTCAATTATTATTTTTCATATATATTACACAAAGGCAGTTTGTATACAGCCACTTAAAAGGTTAGTAGGAAAGTAAGAACTAGGCTTCATTGCCTTAAATATAATTACATCAATTTGAAAGACAAAAAAACAGCTCAACTTCAATGGCTGAGAATGCTGACCTGAAAAGGGATGAGGGTTTGCCAAGTTGTGACCAGAGAGATCAACAAAGGAATGATGCACTGGGTGAATGAACTGTGGCTGTGCAGCAATGTGATTGGCATGTTCCACTGGGCTGGCTGTGTGGATAACATTCACCTGGAGACAAACAGAAAGTGTTAAACTCCAGAAACCCAATAGTATCATTCTGAAAAGATAAAAATAAAGAGAAAAAATTAAATTTTAGTGCCTTAAATGCCATTTTCTGCTGTACTTCCATCTACTTGATGTAAGCATACTAAATAATAATTAGCCTGTAACCTGCTGCAGAGAAAATGCAATTTTAGCCTCTCTGTGCTTTAACATAATCCCTTAGTATCAGAAATTTACACATTACAAGCAAAACAGTGAAGGGCCCGGCACATCCATCTGTGGCACCCCTGAAGTGTCACATAAAGCTCTCTCAGCTCTCTGGGTAGCACCATTCTCACTCCATTTGCTACATTAATAATCTGTGTTCTCAGAGCAACCTTTCCACCTTCACACCTCCATTAGCCACACTATTTCTTCTACAAACAATTTTATTTCAAGCTGAAACACAGAACTAAAACCACATTTATATATAAAACACTGCCTGAAATGCTCACATTTCCTAATACCGATTTACAGGACAAAACCTAAATCAATAACTGCTCGATTATCTCTCAGCTGAGGGACACATTTGCATGCTGTGGACCCACCTCCACCTGGAACTCGTTGCTGACGTAGCGCCCGTTGAGCTCCGAGCAGAGCAGCTTGAACTTCCTGTCGAACAGGGACGCCGTGCGCCAGTTCCTGTAGCGGATCAGGTGCAGAACCTCCTCGTAGTTGGCCATGGTGTCCACCCCTGGGGACAGACAGACACTGCTACAGCTCTGCCAGGGCACCACCTCAGAGCCCAGACAAATAGTACTCCGTGGCTTCACCTGAGGCTGCTTGGCCAACAGATTTTTAAGGATACAGAAAGGGTAACAGCAGCGACACGCACGTGTGGCTCCACTGAAATCCTGTGGGTTGGTTTTGTGGTAAAATCCTAAACCCAGAGAGTCTTTGAAGGGATTCTGGGAGCTTTTCTATGGAATACTTTAGCATAACAGAAAAGAATGATGCGTGCTCCTAGGCACTGGAGTACCCATGGAAGGAACAAGCCTTTTTTGGGGCAAAATCTAACTGCAGTTCCACAGCCCAGAGGTGACAGGCTATTTGGAACAGAGTAAAGAACAGAAGGATAGTTCTAGAATGCTGTATTTTCTAGAATCACAGCTTTCCACAGAATTGCTGTGCTTGGAATTCTAAAAGAAATGAAGTATTTGGAGTAAGGTGTTACAAACCACCTCTCGAGAACTGCTCCCTGTGTCAGTCTCCTCATTCCCTCCCAAGAGCGGCAGCAGGAACCCCCACCTGTGATTATCATGCCCAGGTTGGAACTGCTCATCTCAATGCCTTTCTGCTGCAATCGTGTCATGTCAATCTCCAGGCTCTCTTGCTCCTGATTTAATTCCTCTCCCAGCACCGTCACCTCACACATATCCAGGTTGTGCATGATCTCTTCAGATACCAAAGACTCTTGAACTAAAAATGAGAGAAAAAGCCAAAGATTTAAGCAGAAACACCAGAACAAATATTAAAATCTAGGCCTGAGGAGAACAAGTATTCACAAAATAATGATTTAAAAAATAAAACACAAAATATAAACAAGGGATATTTACATGAGGATAATGGCCTGGACGTATTATCATTTCCAGTTAAGTTTTTGTTAGCCCAGACCAGCGGATCAACACCTTTTTTCCCCTTACTGGATTGTGCACTAAAAGCCCGCGGCTCTGTGCAGGAGGAAGATCCTGCCCGAGGGGAGGGTGGCACAGTTACCTGTAGGATCCTCATCGCCGTCCCCCTCGGGCTCCACCTCCCGGGTGATGGTGCTGATGATGCGCAGCTCCGGGAACAGGGACACGCCCTCGGAGCTCTCGAACTCTGAGGCGGAGCGGGCAAAGTGGTTGATGCCACTCAGGCTGATTTTTGGCTCCTCTGGCTGCAAGACCATGACATAGCCCTCCACAGAGGGAATGGAGACACAGGCCTCTTCATTGAAACACCTGAGAGACAGAAGCAGTTTTGCAGTCAAGGTGATTGTTTCAGAGGGAAGCACAATTACACACTGTAATTGCTTTATAAATTTTTGAAAAGCTGTCTCAGACCCAGGAGTCTTAGATAAATTCATCACTGCCCTGGAAAGTATGGAATAGCCACCAAGGGAGCAATCTCACAATTAATTTTTACTTACAGTTACCATTTGGCCTCATTTCTACATTTTGACTTAGAGCCACAGGTAACCCCTTTAATGAAGCTGTGAGACTGGAGACACTCCCAGCACACTGGCAGTACTTTGCTCCCCACCTTACACACTCCCTACTCCATTCTCAGGCAGAGAACAGAGCACTGTGGATAACATTTGCTGTACTGCAGTGTGGGATGGTCACACAGCCCAGGACTCCTTTGTTTCTCCCAAGAGAGGCCCATGAACACCAGGCTCCACCAGCCCCTCACAGGGATGCTCCAGCTCAGCACCAGGACACACCTGACAGTGCTGGTGATCTTCAGCCTGCGGATGCCAGGGGTTGGGAACTGGCGGGAGTTCAGGTAGGAAATGTGCTGCATGGCCTTGTCCACTCTGTCAATGTCATCCCCTTCTATGGTCAGCGTTGACTGGCTCGGGTTCATGTGGATCTGAAAACAAGGAGGAAAACCGTAAGAGAACACCCAGCTGAGTGACATGATCTGCAATTCAAACTGGAGCTCAGCACTGATAAATGCAGGAGAACTGCATCCATATTCAAAACAACAGGGTCATTATTTCCCAGCCTTGTGGCACACAGTCTCAGCTCCCTACTCACTGCCTTACCCCAGTGTCATGTATTTGTGTTTCATTCTTTAAGAAAAAATCTAAGCACATATTCTAGTTCTGGTTCTAGTAATACAGAAGAGAGACAGCTAAAAAAATAAGAGAAATTTAGCTCTGTTCACACAACCTTGCTACTGAAAAAGCCACGTAATCTTATTTTATGAAGCTGCTTGTTAAACATCTCTTATCAGACAATCTGCACAGCTGGTAAAACAGAGGCTTACAAATATGGAGTATCTCTTCAAGACTTAAAAGACAGCAGAGTAACTTACATTTTTAAGACCAGGTTTATAAAAGAAAAATTTCCTACTTTTATGTAATATTAATGCAGAATGCTACAAGAGATGAGCTTGTTATATCTGGGGCACCCTGTTAACTCTGCCAGTTAAACTTGTAACTCTGATCAGAGAAGGAATATACACGCTCCCCTTTGTTTATATGCAAATTTACCTTCACACCTTTACCAACACCATCAGCCATCTGCAAATCCAGCCCCTCCTTGCAGGTGTAGAGGCAATCAATCACCTTCTTGTTCTCCAGTTTACCAGAACGGATCATCAACCCTGCCAGGTTGCCTCGGAAAAACTGAGCCATGCGCAGTTCGCCACCTTCAAAACACGAGGGAGGAAAAACCTTCACTTGTCATGATTCTTTCTGCTTTTCTTTTGTAAAACAGCAAGTATGCCAGCTGATACACACAGCATCATACACATGCAGGTTAGTTTCCATCCATTCTGGGTGTTAACCTTGTGATTATGTCAGGCACAAAGAAAGAATTGAACAGTTCACCATGCACGTGGCCTTCAGAGAGCTGTGGCCACCTTGAACTGCCTGCTCCATGACAAACATCTCACAAGAAGCCCCATACAGCGAGGTGGTGCTCAGAAATCAAACACAATGGGATGAGCCATGAAACCTGAACCTTCCTGCTGGGTAACACCTCCTACTCAGGACACAGGAGAGCATCCCTCCAGCTTGAGGGATCTCCACCTAAACCAGCCCTGCAGGCTCTCCCTGCACTCCAAGGGTAGAAAGGAGCTTTGTAAAGTCATTCAGCTCATTCTGAGAGGTGTCCAAGAGTCACCTGCCCCCTCTAAAGGTGCCATCTTCTCTCTGCAGATTCAAGAGAGCAGTTTAAACCCAGGTAACTCAACTAAGTCTGATAAGGGCAACCTAACAAGCCCTTTATTCCTCAGTGTTTTTGAAGATGATGTCACCATGATCAACTAGTCCATCTTGCTAAATCCTGGGGCCACAAAACACCACCTGGAAATGTGCATTTTCAAGCCCATTACTTACTAAGCAATCTGACTTTGGAAAGATGTCTAAGCTTGTTTTAGAAGTTTTAAGTGATAACAGATCCTTACTACAACTCAAATATTCAGTGGTGAAATGTCCTGTTCCAAATTACACCATTTTCATATAGCTTCAGCTTCTGGAGCCCCTGGATGCTGCTTCCTTCTTGCCAAATTAAAATGTGATGCACAGCTAGAAACCTCTTGCCAGTTACATCCAGACTATTCCACCAATTCTTAAACTTTACAGGGAGGGTACCCATCTTGAATTCACTTTTAAAAATATACACTAATTTTAGGTATCCCAACTCAAGACACCGAGCTATCACTAAAATTTGTTATGAGGAAATAACCCTGTAGCAAATCTGAAATACCTGGTACCCAAAGCTTTTCTGCCCATTCACAATTACAATTTTATATAAGTATCTGTGAGTATCCCCTGTAAATTACAGGTCTGTGGTTGTGAGCAGCCTGACCTAAATATGAGATCAGTCTTGTTCTGAAGAGGAGCAAAGGTACCCGAGTTCCAGAGGTGCTGCCCAATGTACTGAATAAATTCTATAATAAAGACACATTCTACATGCATAAATACATACATTTATATAGGATGGTGTGTGTTTATGCTTTAACAAAACTGGATGAAAGAGATTATAACTGATATTTACAACAGCAACTTTTTTCACCACTTCACTGCAATCACAACCGTTGCAGATTGTACATGGAAGTACATTTGGATGCAACCAAAAAAATACCCAAAACAAACAAAAAACCCCCCAAAACTAAGCAGAAGTCAGCTGATGATGCTCTGCAAATAGAAGCACAATGAAGACACAAGCCTAGGAGAGGATTATGTGAAGGTCAATGGCCCGAATGCAATGCCTGCATTTCATGCTGTGTGCAAGATGAAGCAATGTCTTGGCTTAAAAATGAAATAAAACAGTAGGGAAAAAAACTCCAGCAACCTGCAGAGGTCTCGGGCACAGTTTCATTGTCATTTTCACTTCCTGTATATTCTGTAGAAAAGCAAGACAAAGAATGGGACACTAGGGAAAGGACCAAGTAGTTACAATTTGGCAAACTCTCAAATCCCAGAAAATACAAAGCAGCACATCCCCCAAAGCTTGCTTATACTGGACCCAGCTCCTCAAGGATTATGCGTTCTTGGAAACAAAGAGCTGCAGTGCAGGGGAAGACACATCACTGTGCTGGTACAAGAACAGTCATGGCACCACAGCCCAAAGAGCCCCACACACAAGCAGCAGCAAGAGCTGCAGAACCAGGAGAGGAAAGCTCACACAAACCTTTGTCTTTAGTAAGACAACACAACTCTAACAACTGGCTCCATATGAGGGGAAATTAATGCAAGAACCAGACTAATACAGTAAATCACCAAAAGGTATTGAAAGGTAATCAAAAGAAGCCATTATCAACACAGATTTCTTAATCAATAATAGAATCACATGTATCGAGCAGTCAATTTATCAAATGGAAGCACCAAGCAATGAAAATCAGGGCAATGAAAATTTTTTAAAAGAAATGTTCCAAGAACTTCTTTAGAAGGATAAAATCTTTCGTTCCTTGGAGACAAGCTGCATACACAACTTAGTGCAGCCTAAATAGAGCAGACAATAATGCAGATGTCTATTTTTATAAGCAGAAATGGTAAAATACCCAAGAGACAGCACTGCTTGTGTTGCTCTGCAGAGCTGTCTGCTGGACAGGCTTCCATTGATGAGAAGACTTTTCCTACAAGATGCTTTTCAACCTCCTTGAAACGAAGTGTTCTGCTTGGTAACCTGGAGTATATGAGGCATTGTTACAACTACTATTAAAAAAAGCTAACAGTATTCCCCACGGCCACCACAAAAATCATGTTGATGGAATACAGGCTGGTGAGCAGCCTTGCATTTCACACACCTGTGGCCAACGAGAAAACAAACAAACACTCATGGAAAAAATTACTCAGAGGAAATATGTGATACCAGCTTGGAGCAAAACCCATCTGCAACAGGCAAAACACGTTACATTTCACGCACTAAAAAGACCTGCTGGGTACCTTTAGATAACCACAGAGATTTCATTAGAAAAAGTTAATTAGAAGTATTAACAATTGTCAGTATTTACCTTGCCAGCATGCTCCAACCACCAGCTGTGTTTCTATCTTGGAAGGGTGGAGTGGGTAATCCTCAGTGACTGGGAAGGGATCATAGGAAACCCCATCCACATACAGAGACACTGCAGGAAATTCAACGTTGACCACGTAGTGGTGCCACTCTTTGTCACACACCTGAACAGAGAGTTTTAAAAATTCTGTCATTTTTTCCCCATTACAGTTCAGTAATGAGCTGGTCCCATGTTTAGCATAAACATACATGCAGATCTACCAATGACCTACAACACAAGCCTGTACAGACACAGTTGATCTTTCACACACATGGCACACATCTGAAAAGCAAACTGACTGCCAAACATTAATAAAAACTTTCTTTATTCTGTTGCCAATACAGGAAGCTGCATATACTTCCTTTCCTTTAATTTTTATATTAAGTAACAGCCTGTTCCAATCTAACAATACATTTCTACATGCATGCACATCCTGAAATACTGTTATAAGACAACCTTACTTGACAAAGGACAGGTATTTGCTGAGAGGAACTGTTAAAAAGACAGGACTATTTATCACAGATCCAGGGGGCTGAGAAAATGTCACGTGCTCAGAAGCACTTGAATGCTATGATCAACCTGGAATAAATACCTCCTGCTTTCTCATGCACTCCACCTTAGAGTGCATCTAGTGAAGACAACTGATGTCACAGCTCTAAGACTGATGCTGTACTTTCTACTTTATATTCAAGATGAAAAGCCGAAGCTGAGCCTGCCACTCAATCACAAGTGAAACAAGCACTGCTGGGTTCTGCAGAACAGGAGCTTGGAGGGGCAGGAAGCATTTATCACTAAGGACACTGCCAGGGCTGTTAGTGGCTGCTGGCTTTCACCCCGGCACTGTACCACGAGCTCCCAGGCTCACCTGATTGAGCTTCCAGTGGAACTCAGCAGGCTGGTAGGACTTTCCCTGGGAGGGCTCCTGGCGGAACAGGAACACCAGGCGGCAGTTGTGCACGTACAGGGCGTAGTGGTGCCGGTTCATATCTGCAGGCAGTTCAGTTAACAGCGTTAGCTCCTGCTCCTAACCTCACCAACAAAATGCACCTGCTCTGCAATCTCCCACTTCAATACCAAAGGCACTGGTAGGCGGTAATCAATGCAGAAGTAAATCAGGCAGGGTAAGAGGAATGTAAAACATCCGCAGCAGTAGTGAGGGCAAACGCTCTTGAAGAACCCATGAGGCTCCAGGACAGACAGAGAAGTCTCTATCCTAACCCAACCTAAAGCAAGGCACAGCACTGAAGAGCCAGAGATAAACCTGTCAGCAGGAGAAAAAGAGCTCTACTTGCAAACAGAAGAGCTTTTTTTTGATACAAATAGCAATTATGGAAACAGGGTTCTCACATTTCCTTCCTCTTAATGGCATTTTCCAAACTATTGTTTCTGTGTCATAAGCAGAGAGTGAAATTATGCACAGAGTAAAACAAAATTTAATCTCTGGAGAAAGAGAAATTATATCCTCCTAAGGAAAATAAAGATATAGCAGCAAATGCCGTCACTAGACCTGATATGTGTGTCTTAATGTTTTTAGGCAGCATCAAGAACAAGGCTATCTTTGGAGATGCAAACTCCAGGCTGCAGTGCCAGAATAAGTAATCTACCACAGTAAAAGAAGTGCATGATGTAAACTGAAATAGAATTAGAAAAACAAGTCTGCCCAATCTGAAGATAGCCGAGCCTAAACATAAGCACAACAGTGATTTTTAAAGTCAACCTCATATAAATTCTAAGAAAACCTTAAGGTAGAGAAAACACTGTCACATGTGCTGCCAGAGCACATAAAAACCGACCAACCGCAGAGACTGTTTATAATTGAAGTATTGACAAACCTGTCTTGTCTGAATTGCACAGAATTGTCTCTTTCTCCTTGGTTCCGGGCCCGTGCCTCATCCACACTGAAATCATGAAGGGCTCTTTGAGATTGACTGTGACAACACCATCTGGAATCTTCACAGCCTGGGTGCCATTAAACTCGAAGACCTGGTCGCTGTCATGGCCATTATCCGTGGGCAGCCCCACAGTCCAGTTAGCAGCACTGCTGGGAGGGGGCAGCAGCTCAGCTGTGCCAGAGGCAGCACCTACAACACAAATGATCAAATCAAAACAGAAATTTAAAAGACCACCACCGGTTTCAAATTCAACTGTTTATCTCAGCACTAATTTCTCAGCACCAACTGTCAGGATTATGCACTGCCATCACCCAATTCTCCTTTTAAACAGTGTAGCACTAATTACAGGCATCTAATACCATGGTAACTTCCACAAATTTCACTTCTGGGTGGACAACTAATCTCATAATAAGCAAATTCAACCTCCAAAGCTATAGGATCTGATTCTTCCTCTATCTCAGGAAGCCTTTCATTAATGCCACTTGTCCCTGAGCCCCAGGAGCACGATGCCCTTCTCTGGACACTGTACTTAGCTGTGAGAGCAGAAGTGATCCAGCTGAAGAGCGTGCACAAGCACCCCCTCCCAGCCCCCAGCACAGTCAGCAGCAGGTACCCTTAACGTCACACTGACCTCAATCAGGGAACAGCTCAACAATTGCCTGGGTCTCTGGGGTTACATGCTACTCAGACTTTCAATTACTTTCAACTGCAGCCGAAGGCATAAATCATGAGTGATAATTTATCCTGTAATCTCAATTCTTCCATATGGCTACAAAGAGCTCCACTGACTTTTTGTAAGACCTTTAACTGCAGTGTAAGTGGATGCCAAGGGCATTTATTCCTAGGGCAAGCACGGTACAAATTTAACTGATCCAAGTTAAATGTTTTTTTCTTGGTTTTCTCTAGTTTTTCATCATGTATTTCTCAGATTGCAGCCGTTACATCCATCATGCTGAGAAAAGTAGAGGCTTTAACAGCTATACCCTTCCACACAAATTCTTCCAGCTCTTCAATATGAATCTCATGCAAGGGACATTATTAGTCTATGTAAGACAGCAGAGAGGCAGAAGAAAGAGATTCTTTACCACATTTGAGAATTATTGTAGAAGTCACCTTCAGGCAATTTCATGCCTTTTGCTGCCAGTGAGGAAATGAGTTGAAGGAAACTATGTGCAAATGAAGACCAGATCTACTCATTGATTTCTGGTCTAACATAAAATTCAAAGTAAAACTAGTAAGCAAGAGAGACCATTTTTATTTTAACAAAAGCCTTCTTACCACAAAGCCTGTGGATGGATTTCTCAGAGTAGGTGTCTCTATCACAGCCTTTACCAATATGGTTGGTTTCTAGTTCCACCGTTGCTTCCACTGAGGTTATTGGCTCATCACATGTCTCCAAATGCATCCCAGGGAAGAGAGCCAAAGAACCAGTGCCAGGCTCGTATTCTATTCTTTTGCTCCAACCTGAATATTTATTCAAAGAAACAATATTAAAGATCTCTCGTGTTTAACTGAAGGTACCAGTAAATGCTAAAAGCAGAGAGGAAAGACAGCAAACTAACCTTGCCAGCCAGGCTTGCACGTAGGCTTAACGCTAATTTTAACCAACACATCTTCAGCAGCTCTCTTCTTCCCACAGTCATAGGCTGTTACTGTCAGTTTATACTGGTGTTCTTTACCATAGCTCAACTTTTCTGTGTTTTTTATATAACCTGATACAGAAAAAGGGCAATTGTCAGACAACAAGACAATTCTTCAGGGTCTGCATACAATGCATCCAGGTACCATCAATGTACTTCATACAGACTTGAATAAACTCATCTGCAAGTGCATTGCCCTGCACCGTTTGACTTTTCAGTGCCAGGCTCCAGGCCCTCGTGGCCAGGGTGGCCCCATTCTGTGCCCAGTGCCAGCCCACCCCAGCTCCGTGCCTCACCGTCCTTGTCGATGGCAAAGGGCACATCTGGAGTCACGATCTCGTAGCTGCAGATCTGGCTGAACTGGGGGGAGCAATCTGCATCCACGGCCTCCACCCTGAGCACGTTGTCATACCTCTTGCCCTCAATGACCGTGGCCTTGTAGGACTTCTCCTTGAACACCGGGGCGTACTCGTTCACGTCGTTCACCTGGATGTGAACTGTGGCCCTGCAATGACACACACAGGGCTCCCAGGGCCTGCACACCCTGCTCCCCCAGCACTGCATCCAGCAGTTCCCTCTGGATCACCTGGATGTGAACTGTGGCCCTGCAATGACACACACAGGGCTCCCAGGGCCTGCACACCCTGCTCCTAGCACTGCATCCAGCAGTTCCCTCTGGATCACCTGGATGTGAACTGTGGCCCTGCAATGACACACACAGGGCTCCCAGGGCCTGCACACCCTGCTCCTAGCACTGCATCCAGCAGTTCCCTCTGGATCACCTGGATGTGAACTGGGGCCCTGCAATGACACACACAGGGCTCCCAGGGCCTGCACACCCTGCTCCTGTTGCAAGAATTACACAGCTAGGTCAAACCAAGGAATAAGAAAGGAAAACCTGTGTTGAAGGTCTGTTTCCTGGGTACTTTAAACAAGGAAAAATCTGCATTTTACATTTGTCTTTTTTCCCTCCAGTCCGCTTACTTCCATGAATGTGAAGGTTTGGGTTTTGATTAATAGGAATATTTGCACCTGGTTCTGAATGACTGCTACTTTTCTCCTGTTCAAAGAAATGTTTTTTGGGTATTACAGGTTCTGCTAAATCAGCTTCTTTTTCACATAAAGCCATCCTTCAGCATTCCAGCTCTCAGAAACAAGCAACCACTGACTAATAAACCCAGCAATCTCAACTACCCTAACTAGGAAAGCAGTGGATGTTTCTCCAATGTATTGCTATATAAAACTCAAACCCTTGTATAGTCATAGAATAGCAAGGTTTTGTTTGTCACCAAGATGACCTCTGCTACTCTATTCCTCATCTTATTTATGCCTCTCTCTTTGCTTCACACAACTGCTCATCTCCCACATGCTCTGCAGATGCTTACACCAGAGTGTCAAACAGTTATTCTCAAGTGGGTTTTCTAGAGACTGTTTTATATTGTGGTTTTTCCTTAGATAAAGATAAGCTAAAGACTGCTTTGTTCCCATCCTTTAATGTAGGCAGAGACGAGCCCCATGCTGTTGATCTTGGGTTCTTTGGTGGGGCTGTCTGGAAATGATAGAAACATGAATGCTTTGGCATTCTGTTAAGCTTAACAGACCGACTTCTTGAATCAGTTTTTTGGATTTAGAAACTGAATTCCAAAACAATGTCAAGGCCTGTTATCCCATTGCAAACTCTACCAACTCAAGACAGATTTTAAGTGTATCAGCAGTTTCCCTGCTTCTATCCCCAGCTGGTTCTCTAATATAAACCCAGAGACATCAAGGGATAAAGCAGTATCACCTAAGATACAAAAGAAGGGATGTCCAAGCAGTTCATGTCCATTTTGCTGCTCTTTTAATCACTATTATTGCCCTGCTTGAGCAGGGAGCTTGGACCAGATGAGCCAGTGTGGTCCCTTCCAAGCTGGCCCTTTCTGTGGTTCCATGAGAAGCCTTCCAGGATGAACACTTGGTTCACATTTACTCTCAATACACAGACCATAAATCACCACTACAGGAGACCCCTTGGAGCCAAACTCCCCCTCAGCCCACCCCAGGCTGACTTACTTGTGGGATTTTTTGGCATTTGCTCCATCTGGTCCCTTCCCACAGTCGTAGGCCTGGATGGTGAAGGTGTAGTCCTTCTGCAGCTCACAGTCCAGCTTTTCCTTAGAGCGTATGATTCCCTCACCAGTGGATTTATCCACCACCACTGCTTCAAAGGGAACATTCTGCCCGTGGATTTTAAATCCACAAATCTCACCTACAGAGTTAAAGTAAAGATAGGTTAGAACTGGTCAACACGATGATGCATTTCTAAAATAAATGACCAAATATTTTGCAGCCAGGGGTTTGTGAGGGTCTGTGGACAAAGCAAGAGCACTGTGCTTTAAAATGGGTGAATTCTGGGAACTTTAGTAAAAAGAAGCAAACGTCTGCCTTCCAAGCAACTTGTTTACTTTGCATCCATTCATGCAGGAGTACAAAAGAGAAAAAGAGAAATGTAGACAGGCATTTCACAGGAGTACTTGAGACAGCTCTAGGGCAAGAGTAGATCTTATGTGAGCATACAGCCAAGGCCACTGGTAATACCTTCTATGCCAAGCTACTGGCAATAGCTGGGCAGCTGGTTTACTTTGACCAGAGCAAGAGGTTAAAATGCACAGTTACAAGTCAAGGGATGAAAAGGCTTCAAGTACAGGTTCAGCACCATAATTACAGAAATTCTGTCAACAGATCAAAGGACAAAGTCTTCCTGTGCAATGTACCTGGCTAAAATCAGGGAATCAAAATAAACTACTGAATGAGAAAGGTAGAAATACCAACTTCTCAGGCATCCATTTCAACAGCTATCTACTAACACAGTCCAAATGTTAGCCAAGGAAGCTCACAGCAAATGTTTTAGAAGGCTTTCCTTCTAGTCAAACTCTTCACCCTACAAACTTGGAAGAGAAGTCCCCAGCACATCATTTTCATCATTTTTAAACACATCACAGCTCTGTCTGGCACAGCTGGGTGAGCCCAGTACACAACAAAAGCCACTCAATGAACTGTCTGACCACCTACACTGTGTTTTTACCTCTGCAACTTGTTGTATTTTGCTGGGGATTTTCTTACACCAACAAACCCCACTGTTTTGCTGTTATAGTTGCAGTGGTTTCTTGGTACCAACAAAACACACCCAATGAAAACATGTCTAGAGGTATTCAGAAAATGGGGGTGATTCATATTTAAACCACTGAAGTCAGTCCTGAAGGGTGTGTACTGCAGGAAGGTGCTGCAATGCTTCAGCACTTCACAAAGCATGTGGAACTTCAGCTGTCCCAAAGAAGTGATCTACAAGGGAAACTATCAGAAAATGCCAATTTTCCCCAAACAACTTCTTCAATGTCCCCACAATGTACAATAACCCAAAATGGTTCAAATGGATGTCTGATTTACAGATATTTCTAACCAAGGGTTTGGTTACATAACACTTTTTATCAATATATTTTAAAATAGAAAAAAACTGGGAGAATAAATGGGACAAAAGAGCATGACAGGATCTTCTGTTTCAGTGCTGATTCCCCATTTCATAACCAAAGTTAGTAGGTTAATATTCATAAAAGGGATAGAAAGAACCCTTTATCACCTTCTTTGGTGACTGTCACCTCAAAACTCTCTAAAGGGAAAAAAGACAAACCCATGTCAGTAACAGGAAAGGTTGAATGGGAGCAAATAAGGAAAAGGCAAAGATGCACACATTACACAGAAAAGCTTTGGAAAAACTGTATTTTAAAATTGCAGCGGTGATTTGCTGTAACTATTACAATTTTAGAGTTTTAGTTATGGTAAATATGATTTAATCTTTTAACTCCACGTTTTCATTTGGAGAATTTTGCAATATTTAATATGATCAAGGCTTTGTTTTCTCCTTTTCTTTTTTTAATAATACCAACTGCTAAATGAGATATTTTCAAAACTGCATGTTGATGAATAACTGCCCATAAAGTAGAATTCATCTGAATTTATTTACATTATTCTGTATAAAGTATTGCCATAATTAGTGACTAAAAATATACACATTCAAATGTAATCCTGATGAACACAAGTTTTAATTTAAGGAATGTGGAGAGGGAGCTATATGTTTTCCTAGCAGCATAGCATCAAATTTGACACAAAAATGGATGAAACACTATTGCAACAAAATTTCCTCTTAGGTTTGCTACCAGCTATGCAAGTGAGCCACGGATGGGACATGAGCAAAATCTGTTTGCTTAGGGTGTTATCATCTCCTCTATAGGACATTTCTTTTCTAAAAATCCCCCTCCCAGCCTTGCCCACAGCAGCAGAGATCCCTTCCCAAGCAAACTGGGGCTGGTGGCATCAGCACTGTCCCATCCCAGCACAGCAAGTGCCTCCAGGGAGAGGGACCCCAAGGGCTTGATGGATTTTGGGGTTTTTTTTTAAAGAATCTATAGAGATTCTGCAAGATCCTTTTCAAAGCTCTCCACAGAGTCACGCTTTAAATTAAAAATTCCTAACCCCCACAAAAT
The DNA here is from genome assembly GCF_027579445.1 of Ammospiza nelsoni. Lineage (NCBI taxonomy): Eukaryota > Metazoa > Chordata > Aves > Passeriformes > Passerellidae > Ammospiza > Ammospiza nelsoni. Next base: position 972,684 of record NC_080654.1, read on the forward strand.
ACTACTTGCATCCCAGAATAGCAAGGGGGAAATAAAGGACTGTGGTCGGGAAGTGGTTTTCCCCAGGGGTGGGGGAAGAGGGACTGAAGCCCTGGTACAGGCACACCAAAAAACCAAGGGAAACACTTCAAACATCTGGCTCCGAGAGCCTGCACTGCACATGCAGCTGTGTGAAGGCATCCAGATACAGTGGTGCTGTTTCAAATGTAACAGAAATTCAGTTCCTTTATGCACAGTGAAGGGGAAATCCCTGCTTGACAGCTTCAGCCATCAGATTGGTTTTAGGCACAAACAATAAACATACAATAAAAAATGTAACTGTCCTTTATTTTATTTTTATTTTATTTTTTTCAGCAAAACCACTTAGGATCAAATTCCAACATGATTCAATTTGTAATGTAGAAAAGAGTCACTGAGGAACAAGAATGGTCACTGTCTTCTCAAGCAGATGTGTAACAGTGATGGTGCAGAAGACTGATTCCATCCTGTCCCTATGTGCCAGGCAGCTTGACAAGGCAAGCTGGCATGACTATATTCACCCTGTTTCCAAAAGTGTATAATTTCACAATTAAAACCATACAATTAACCTGAGAAATAAAAATCTACATAATCCCACTTATTTTTGCACACCTGAATTTTAGGGTCCTACCCAGAGCACAGAGTGAGCACAGCAATAAATGTTACTTTTACTGGCCCCACAGTTCATGTACTACAAAGCATCCAAATGAACTCGTTTCGAGATGTTTCGACATGCTCGAAATTGAAATAAAGCAAAAAAGCTCTACTTAAAGTATTTTAAATCTGCAGACAGTTCAGAAGTTTCACAGCTCAGCTAGAGGGCACAATTAATTAAAATATCCAGCCTTTTGAAGCATGAATAAATTTGATTTCTAAGCAAGAGCACAGCAGCAAGGGCTGAAGCAGGCCGTTAATCCTGAGCAGTGCTTTGTTTGCTGTGAAAGCACATCAGGCCCGTGGGCTGCTCCCACTGAACCCCCAGTGCTGGGCACCAGCAGGGCGTGTGCAGGACAGCTGTGAGCACAGCTGGGACAGGCAGCACTCACCCACCCGGGCTGCAGGACTGCTCCATTTCATGGGCACAAACACTTCCACAGAGCCCTTCAACATCTGTACAATTCATACCAGGAATTTCTATACAACCCTCATGTGCCATACTCTAAACTTAATTTCTTTAAATCCATTGCTCTGTTCTTGCTGTTTAAGAAATGTCCATTTTCGAAAGCCAAAATATATTCTTTATACAAATATATTCTGTTTATATGATTTCCCGTTGACAAAAATGTTCATTTAATGAAAGCAGGTTTATACAATTTAGATCAACCGAATGGGAAAAGTCTCATTTAAGAAATGCTTTGACATTGGATTTTCCTCTGCAAACAAAACATTTGAAGATACTCTGACAGTACTTTCTTGAAAGCATTCCTATTCAAGAGGTATAAAACTGCCATTTTCAGAATCTGTTCAATGCTGCTGAACTACCAGCACCTACATTTAAAGCATTTAAGAACTGCAAGAGGTGATTCACGTTCCCCTCATCCCTGAGAACACAAGTGAGGCTTCCCATTCCTCTTCTTAATTAACAGATTTTGTGTATCCCAACACGATGTTCTTCGTTTGGCGATGAAAGTTTTGTCCACAGACAGCAGTTTTATTTCCAGTTAAGACAGTAGAAGAGCCTCTGCCATATGTACCCAATGCATGAGGAAGTTTGAATTTCAGAGGTTTAGCATTATCTCTCAACTTCTGAATAGCAAATTTACCATTATCTTCAACTTCATTGGGGATAATTACAGCGTTATGATAATGAACAAAACTGTTACTTTAAGCAGTACCCCAAGAAAATTGTGACCAAACTGCAGCATTCAATGCAGTCAGCTGCTGAACCTTTCAAATGGCTCTTAATTTAATTTAATCACTCTCCTATCTCTTCCTCCATGAAGCCAGGCTAAGCAATGCTCCCAAAAATGGCTCATGTCACATCCTTTAGGTACTTCACTAGGATTCTTAACTCTCAAATTTTGCTTAACCAAATAAGCTTCTCCAAATATCCAATTTAAGCTTGTGTTATCCACTACAAGTAATTTAAATGCCTACAGATGCCCAATGGTATTTTTCAAATACATCTAACACTGACAAATTCAAAAAAGGACTTTCCTTAATACTGCATCCAATTCATGAATACAGTATGCCTAAACAAGTTTTCAGAAAAAAATCTACTGCAGAAGTTTATAAGAAAATTCAGTCCTATGTTCAAAGTGAAGAATCAACCTACACTTGGCAAATATCTTGTGTATCATTCTCTATATTCTTCACTGGAGGAGAAAAAGCCTTCTCTTCAGCCAGAGGAAGTTGTACAGTTTTCAAAATACCCTAGACTGTTAAGCAAACTTATCATAGACATGCAATCTTAATTCTACTAATTAGTATTTTCACTTTATTAAGACACAAATAAAAATCGCTAAGGAAACCAAACTCTTCAGAATGGTAAGAAAATCATTGTTTCAGAACTCCCACGCTGAATGCTGTGAAATGTGGAATCTGGAGGACAGAGGAACAGGATAGACACTATGAAAACAAAAATAAACCACCAGAAAAATTACCATGTACACATGAAATTGAAAGAAGTAAGGTACTTTCTGGTTTGGATACTTGGATACAGCTGCAAACCTGAAATAAAACACTGGTCCATGCACACACATTTCCTAGGATCTAAAAGCTTTGAAATGTTATGCTGCTGTTAGGGAAAACACACTAACACAGAGCACTTGCCCCCAGGAAAGCATTTGCACATCTTCAAACAGAAATGCAGATGAATTCCTTACCTGCAAATCGCAGAGGTGCATCTTTGTCCAGGGCTATTAGAGGGGGGTCCAGGAGCACCGTGTTGTCATTTTCTGTAACTATGCCATGATAGGTTGTTTCAATCCATGGCTTATGCTTGTTCACTGAAGGGGAAACAAAGTACCAAGTCAAAACAATTGAAGCTGACAATATCTTTAAAAAATGTTTTATAATACTAATTTCTGTATTTTCCTCTTTTGCAATTCTGAATCAAAGTTTTAATAAACTAAAAAATTTGAGACAAAATCCTGGCTAAGTATGTTCAGAAAATTTGAGTGTCCCTGTAGGCTTTCCAAAAGTAACTCAGAGAATTTAAATTAGTTTCTAACTATGCTGGGATTTAAGATGCCCCTGAAGTGCAATTCAAAAGCCTGCTAACAGTGATGGGGAGCTGCTGCCTTCAGTGCCGAGTGTGACACCAGCAAAATCTCAGTCAGAAACAAACCAGAGAACACGAAACACCAGGGTTTGTTTACACCGTGCTTTCCCCCACCATGCAAAACCTGGGATACAGCTGCTGCAATATTCTTCAGAACATGAAGACTTGTTCTCAGGTCAGCTTTTTGTCCTGCATAGGGGGTTTCACTATCATTAAGAAAACAGGTGGAAAAGAGAACAAGCTTCATTTCTTTAGTGGCTGTTTCAAGATACTGGGAAAACACTAAGAAATCTCACACGAAAGAATCCTTCACCTCTGCACAGAAGAGCCTCAAACTGATCCCCTGAGCCTGTCTCAGGATGACTGGTCTGCCTCTGCTGAAAGAAACGCAGTCTCTTTCCCTGTCAGCCTCAAAAAGAGTTTTTTCTACTACATCACTAAAGATGCAAGATCAAATCATGTTATCTACTAGGCTGTCATCTACTGCGTGACAATCCAGCAGGAGAGTCCCTTAATTATTAAACATTTAGCTTTATTTTATGATCCCCAGCTCAGGTGCTGGAGTGTGACTGCCTGAGTTGCTCCTGGATGGTTGTGTTTCCTTAGTAGCACAATTTTCCCACACTCAATTCTGGAAAATTTCATGTATCCAGCTGCTTAGAGCCTATTGAAAAACATCGTAAAGGGCCTGAAAGCTGCTCCTTACCAGACAAAACCAAGTAATCTTCAGCAAATGATGCATATAAGAAATGCTTTGCTAGAGGTTACAACAAACCCACCAAAGAGCATTCCATAGGCAGTATCACCCAGGTTCTGGTCTGCAGGAGATCAAGAACTTAAAACTTATGAAATAAAATATACACTACAGCTTGAACACTAGCACACAGCTGAGTCCTGCTATTTCACCTCTCAAGAATTATATAAGCAGATTGTCATAAGGCAGGCAGAGATGGAAGGCTAACCCAGACTCTTGAATCCTGTCTCTTCAACCAACCAAAATGGATTCATGTCTTGTGCCATATGCTTACCTAGGGGAATTAACATCAGTGATAAAAGGACACTTCAATAAATGATTAAACCTAGAGAACTCATACAGGAAACCATAATACTCCCAATATGCTTCCATCTGCAATCTTTTACTAGTTAGTAGCAACAGCAGACAGGATATATCATCTTCACCCATAACAATGCAGCAAGAAAGATCTCACAAGGAACTGCTTTAATGCAAACCCTGTTTAATTACTCCATGTGGTTTTACTCAATATGGCAACACTCTCTTCAGCGCCTCAGTAGGCTCACACAGGCACACTTCCAGCATGCAGCACAGCACAGAGGCAGCAAATGCCAAGCACACTGCTCCATTGCCCCAGAGCAGCTCCCAGAACACGGCGTTTCAGAACAAACCTGCTCCTCTCAGGGGCACAACACACGCTCCTCCCTGCCAGGGAAGGTGCCAGCACCTGCCCAGCTCTGAGGCTCCCGTGGAACACACCCACAGCTCAGACCTGGTCTCTCACCAGCACAGCTTTGGCTTCAGTGGCACAAGGAGGTCACAATTGTGTATTTTTATGTCAGTACATCCAGGACTGTTACACCCCAACTGAAAATCTGAGTCCTTTCATCTGTTCAGCTTCATTCTTGCAAGGACACGGCATAAAATACCAGAACAGATCTCTGCCAGAAAAAACCTCCATCTCCATTCTAATGCTTCTGAATGTAGATTACAAAAATACTTAGGTTTTTTTTAATGTTCTGAGAAATCTTCTCCTAATTTAGCAACCTCCTAAATCCCACTACTGCTGGGTAGGGAGTTCTATAAAACCTTGAAGTACTGTAAGCACATATGAACAGAATTTTGAGTATGCTGAGCATCTGCAGAGTCTAGTGAACCTTCAAACAACAGGCCCAGTTGAAAGCAAAGTCATGTCTTTTTATTGTGCTGCAGACAATAAAATCATAAAGCTTAAACCCCTTTGTGTTTTGGAAGGCTAAAGCATCACCAGATTTTAAAACATAAAGCTTAAATCCCTTTGTGTGTATGAAGGCTAAACATCACTGGATTTTAAAACACAAACTTACTGCTGAATACCCAGGAAAGGCCTGTTATCCATATTTGTGATCTACTGACTTCAGCATAACCACACACTGGAAGGAATTCTCAAGCTAGCATTTGAAATATGAAGTACAGCTTACATCACTGCTTCCCTTCAATCAAACTGAACCAAGTATTATCCTGATCTCAGCTGCTTAAATAGCATTAAATGCTGGACTGTGAAGGGGTGGTTTAATTGTCACGGAACTCCGGCAAGCTACAGAGGCTGTTCAAAGACAGACTGGTAATTTCAAACCAGAACAGCAGCCTATCCCAAGCTTGACACTAACCAAGTGCCCTGAGCTGTTAATCTCTTGCCATTTAACTGGGATAAACTACACCAGTTTCCTTGAAATACAATATTCACACTATTTGTAAGTGCCTCAGCTGGAATCTGCTGTAAATCCCAACGAGCATTTAATCTAGTCAGGCGGGGGGAGCCGTGCTGGCACAGACTGGCAGACCTTGGGCACAGAAATGGCAAGGGCAGCTCAGCAGAGGCATCTCCCCATTTCCCAGGTGCCACCCTGAGCAGGGACACCCCTGCCTGACAGAACACGTCCCTCAGCAGAGCACAGCCGCCTCCCAGGCCTGCTCTCCGCAGGTAACCGCTGCTGCTGCTGCAGGGCAGGCACTGCACGTGTGCCTCCAACCCCAGCTTTGGAAATACCATCTGCTCATTGTCTCCTGGAGCAGAACAGACCATTCTGACCGTGCTGCAGCAAGGGGAATGCTCCTCAAAGCAAGGATGGATGGCTCACGCTGCAGAACACAATCCAGCAGATAACCAGCAGCAACCTTTTCCTGCTGCCTAAAAGAATTAATGAATGTAAACGAACAGGTAGGCAGGGCAGCTGGGTTTAGGGCTAGTATGGAAACTTTAATCACAAGCTATTAAGACAATCAGATTAATTCAGCTCTGTAATTTTAAAGCAAATACTAAAATTAAATGTACTTATCAAAGTCCTTTCTGAGGACTTCTGTTTTCTTCTTACAAGTGGTCGGAAGTTTATTTGACTCAAATGGGATCTGGCACCTACATGACCAAAGACTTAAACACACCTCACCCAGAAAGGACTGTAGTTGGAACCCTTTTTCTAGATAACTACTTCTAATATACAGTGCTGTATAGCCATGTTGCATATTGTTAGAACTGAATCAAGATGATTCATGTAAAAAAAATTCTTAAGAATAAACTGGTTAAACATAGTAAACTCAGTAACAAGTACTAAAGTTTGAAAGCTATTTTGTTCAATCTAGTGACAGAAACAACAAAATCCTCATTCTGAAAATGTACCTTTGAGACCTCATGAAAAATGCATAGAAAAATTCACAAAAAGAGAACTATAGTCTCTGTTAATACAGATGAACCAGTAAAGAGTCCTTTACTTGTCCTGAAGGTCTGACAAAAACTGATTACTGTGTATCTTTTCTTAATTGTCTTGCTCTGGATGCAAGAGATCACAAGGAAGCCTTTCAGCGAGACAATAAAAACTCCAACATGTCTTACCTTGAACAGCTGTAATTTAGCACTGTTCTGATGAAATTTGAAGCTGTATCATTAAAAGAACAAATCTGTGTAGTACCTAACCACAGAAAAATACAGTCCAGCCAAGGAGTGAAGAGCTACACAATAAAATATGCTTCTCCACCCTGAAAGCAAAGCTGAATAAGGGAAGGCGTAGCCTGGCCTGATTACAATGTGTGTTCTGTCCTGCCCAGCCTGCCACTCACAGCTCCTGCCCCCAGTCTCCAAGAGAAAAGACCCAGGATTAACTTTGGGTATAAGAACTTGAAGTAAACCAGCGGTAATGAAAAGATGTATTGTGTTTGTTTATTTAACTGGGTCTTCTCAAACCTAGAATTTTATCACAAGTCGTTGTCCTACAACCAGGTCCAAACAATGGGATAAAATTGAACAGAAGTTCTGCTCGAATCCTGACTTCCCTGATAGTGTGGAACTTACCCACAGCACGAGGCTCCAAGACAAACTACCATTGCCACTGCTGGGAAATGGAGGCAGCAGCAGAGCATGAGGAGTGAAGGCAGGAGACTCACCTGGAACAGCCAGGAGATGCCCCAGGACACGGATTAAGCGAGGGCATGGATTTCCACCACTGCCCTCTGTGGTCCTGGCTGAAGGAAAACCCAGTGGCTGAAATTCATCCCACACTTTCAGATCTCTGTCTTGGACTCTGCCACAGTCAAGGAGCACTTCTAACTCCTGCTCTGGAAGCTCACCAGCCATACACTGGAGCACAAGATAAATTTATAATCTATCAGTTGCCCACACTATCAGCCTGTACAATTAACACTACCTCTTCAAACACCACATTCAAACCAATAGCTGTAGGGATTCAACAGGGTTTCATTACATTGGATTTTGCCTGGAGAAAAATCACTTGTTTATCACCACTTACAGAAAGTTTCCTGTTCTCCACTGAACCAGTTGCCTCTATCTGATTTTATTTGTACAAAGATAGATGAAGTTTTGCTGTAAGCCTGATGAAACTAAGAGACATGCAAATGACTGATTAGAAACTATCTGCAATTTTTACTATCCACAACTGCAACAGAAGAAACATTCAGAGCACCCAAGACCTCAGACAGACAATATACTGACCAAATTTGAATTTGGATAAAAGCCTGTCAGAGAAAACAAAGATTCCACCACAAAACAGTTTAAATAGGATTAAGACAACAAAGCCTTAATTTCAAGTGAAATTTAAAATGTTTTACACTAAACTGAAGACTGAACTAGAAAACATAAGCCTTTAACTACAAACACTAATTTAATAAATGTTATCTTAAATGTTGCTAATTATAGTGCAAGACTGGAAACCCCTTTCCTTTTAACTGCTGTCATATATATAAACTTTGCTCCTTGAAAGGAAGCAGTATTTAGAAATACAGCAAACATCAGCCCAGTATAGCTGGCACTTCTGGCTCTTCTTGTTGACTCCATTTAAAAACAGGGAAACCCACTGGGAGCAGTAGCTGCAACTTGTTTTCAATCAGACACAAAGCAAGTGAGATGAGACCTAATACTATAAACAAAGGACAGACAGACACTTCTTCAAAGGCACTGAGGTTTCCAATAATCCCTTCTAAAGACTCCTAAGGAGGTTTAGTCCCTGCAGAAGCCAATGCGAGTCAATCAGTACAAAACAAATAAATTAGAGTGCAAAACAAGATTTATTTAAGACCAAGGCTTCCGCCTCACTGAACTCTCCCATGCTGAGGTATCATTTCTGTCTTTGACAACAATGATAATGCTACAAGATATGTGGCCTTTAACACCACAAACCACGTTTCAGAAAGACTTCCCCCAATGGAACTAAGGAGAATGAGATAAGGCTCAGAAAAATGGTAGAAGAGCTTTTCTTCAGAAAACTCTAATGACTGTAGATGTTTTTTCCTCTCTGCGTAACAGTTTCAGAGCCACAAGCCACTCAGCTATCACATACCTGGGCTTCAGGCAGGAAACACTGCTTTACCCAGAACACCAGAATTCTAACTGTGAGATGTTCACATTATGCAGAGCTGTGGCCTAAGCAGGGTTTAACTTCAACCCTTCTAACTTCCGTGACACACTGAAGCCCATGAGCCCAGCTTCTTCCCTTCTCCTTAGAAAAATCTTTGCAATTGTCTGCAACTGGTGATTTTGTGTCTGCAGAAACATTACAACCTCAAACCAAAGATATATACATTTATTAAGTCTAGACAAGTTTCTGTTGACAAAATTTCCAGCTATCTCAGCACAGACAGCACAACCTGCAGCCTGGTAACAAAGGAGAAGACAACCAGCACAGGAGTATTCCAAACACAATGTACACCATGCTTGCCCAGACCACCTCTCCTCCATTTCAGTTTCCACAGCAGTGCATTATTTTAAATAACACATACAGAACAAGAGATTGAAATTGTTTACATGAACAGATGGCTGTATATAATGCTCCCCCAAGCACCATACATTGTAGAGAGGTCTAGTACTGGTTAATTCTCTCTCTTCTCAGTGGTTTCTTACTTTCATAAATACTTGAAGGCAAAAAAGTCCAGGCCACATAAACAGCCAAATTGTCTCTACATAATGCTTTAGGGTAGTGCTACATTTCCTAGCCTCTAGAAAGGAGAAAGAAACCTACCTAATCTCCAGCCCTATATTTAAAAGGCTGTTCCCATGTCAAAGAAACATCTGCAGCAAGACTGTGGTAGTAACAAAGTGGTTTGTGGTTTGGATTTAAGACATCCACAGCACCACAGAACTTCCTGAAATGATCACAGATCAGCAAAGTTTCTTCAAGGTAGTATTACTTCCATCAATACCCTTTCTAAATGACAGTGAGTTGGAAGGGCCCCAAGATGACAGAGGTCTACCACTCTGCCTGGTCAGGCCCATGGAAGCAGCTCCACTCCACTCTCCATCCTGCTCTGGTCAGAGACACCCAGCTGCTTTAGCCACAAAAACAGCCAGAATGCACTGCTAGGTACTGCTATTCCACTGCAACAAGCTTGGAAAATATTTGGGTCAACTTGATCAATCACAAAACAAATTCGATTAGATTTAAGAGTTTTGCATCAGCTGGACAGGAAAATGCCTCTTTAGAACCCAAAATTACTCTCTGCACCCCTTAAAATAACTACAGGGAAGATGGTAGGTCAGCTAGCTCACACCTGCCTTTTGGGCAAGATCGCATCCCCCAAACGCTATTTCCCTTTCTTTCCAACATCAAAAGAGAAATCACTTTTCACTCCCCTGTTCCAACAACAGGAATGGCAGAACCGGCAAGTTCAACTGTACTTGGGGAAAAAAAAAAAAAAAAAAGGAACTGCCAATACATCACAAAATGGAAAGCTTACCATAAATGCTTCTGGACAAATGCCTTTCCTAACAACAGGGAAATAAAAACGAGTAGCCCTTGCAGTTTTTCAGGTGTCCTCCAGAGCTTACTTGTCACTAAGTGCATCTCCACGTAATATAATTAACAGGCCTACCTACGGCAGCCAAAACGCTGCAAGGACTAAGGCAACTGCACACACTAAGCTGAAGCAGCCCTCATTCTGTAACTCAGTTATGTGTGATGAAGTTAAACAGATCAGGACCTGCAGTCCAGCAGCTCTGTAGGTCTGACTGAAAACAGGTACTGCCTCCAACAAGCTGCAGAAATCTGCCTACCAATGCCGTTCTGGGTAATGCTGCCTAAATTTGCCATTTGTTTCCAAGCAGCTTTCTTGGAAAATGGTTTTTTGATCTTAATCTTATTCCTGATTTCAAACGGCAGAATTCAAAGACACCGTGCTTGTGTACTGGTGTGGTAAATACTACATTTAACGATTCCAAGAAAGCTGGTGAACAGATTGTACTTGAGGGATCTTACTCAGGTAAATGATGGCCACTGTCAGAACAGCTGGCAGAAGACTTCCTAGACATACTACAGCATCAGCTTCTTCATCCCACATAGGGAAACTGCATCAAGATGGGTCCATAACGAGCTGGTTTTTAGATCAAGAACTACCCTTGAACGTATTTATAAGCTATTTTACAGCCGCACTTCTATTCAATGCTCTTAAATCTCATCATACGATCAGCTGAATCTTGCAGAAGCAGCATTCCCGATGCCAGGGGTAACCTTCAGGTGAGGAAGCGTCTCCGAGCCTCTCACTGAAGCCTGCTGGGGAGCAGCCCCGCAATGCGTATGATGCTGCCGCTCCTCGGGATCAATCAATAGCCACCAGGCCCGCGCTCGCATCGCCAGCCCGCCCGCTCCGGCCCAGGCAGGCGCTGCTCCGGCTCATCCCGCACGGAGCTTTGCCCCGCCAGCCCAGCCAGGCCCGGCCGCCCAGGGGTTTTATCCCCGCTGCCGCCCCGGCTCTGCCCGGCCCCGCTCCGGCCGGGTCTGCCGCTGGACCCTCCCGGCAACAAGTGCCGCCCCCCGGCCGCCCCGGGCCCCGTTATGTAACCGGCGGGCGGACGCAGCGAACGCCGCCGCGCATCCCCCGCCGGGCCGGGCCGGGCTGTGCCCTCCGCGGCTGGGAGGGCTCGGGGCCGCTGGGCGCAGGTGAGCCGGGAGGACGAGCCGCCATCCCCTCATCCCCTCTGCAGGTGCAATGGCCGCGGCGGAGTCATCCCGGCCCCAGCTCCATCCTCCCCCCTTCCCCTACCCCCGATGTCCGCCCGCCTCCGCGCTCCCTCCCCTGCGCAGGGCGCCAAGGACACCGTCCCCTCGCCCGCTCGCGGCGCAGCTCGCCAGGCGACCCGCACCGTCGCCCTCGCCGTCGCCAAGGCGCCGAGCAGCCTCCCTCGCCCGCCCCAGCCGCGTTACCTCGAGCGGCCGCGGCCGCTCCGCAGAGCAGCGCGGCGAGCAGCAGGCGGGCGGCGGGGGCCGGCATGGCAGCGCGGAGCGGGGACGGCAGCGCGCAGCCCCGGCTGGCGCCCCCGCTGGTCCGGGCTCCGCTGTGCGGCGGGCGGAGGGCTCGGCTCGGCCCCGCGGAGGAGGAGGAGGAAGAAGAGGAGGAGGAGGGAGGAGAAGCGCTGCGCGGCCCCGCTCCGCTCGCCGTCCCTCCCCTCCCTCCCCCGCCCACCCCGCCGGCGGCTCCTAAAATGGCGGCCGGGCCCGCGCCGGGCACCAGGCGGGGGAGGGAGCGAACCAACGGCGCGGGGCGGGGGGCGCCGGGAGAACCCATTGCGGACCCCCGCGGGCTGCGGCGCGCCCCGCCCCCGGCGCTGAGGGTACTGCGGCACCGCCGCCATGGTGCTCCCTCAGGGCCATAGCCATGATGCCTCCATCACGGGCACCGCCGCTCCCTCACGGGCACAGCTATAGTGCTCCCTCACGGGCATCGTCACTCCCTCACGGGCACAGCCATGGTGCCTCCATCACGGGCACCGCCGCTCCCTCACGGGCACAGCTATAGTGCTCCCTCACGGGCATCGCCACTCCCTCACGGGCACAGCCATGGTGCCTCCTTCACGGGCACCGCCGCTCCCTCACGGGCACCTCCCGTCCGCCGGGCCCGGAGCGCCGCCGCTGCTTCGGGTGCTCTGGGCTGCGTTTGGCGTCTGTCTTCCCGCAGGCTGAACCGGGCTGCGGGCAGGGAGCAGAGGGGCCTCCCCGGCGCATCACACGGCTGAGGGAACCTGGTGCCCCTCCAGAGCCTCACACAGCTGAGGGAATCTGGTGCCTCTCCAGAGCCTCACACAGCTGATTTAAATTGATACCCTTCCAAAGCCTCACACAGCTGATTTAGTAAATGCTGATTAAGCCCCCAAGTCGTTAGAAAGAGTTAAACCCCGTATGAAGCTATTTAAGAAATAATTAACCCCATATAAAGCTATTTGAATGCTTTCGCCCTAACATTCACATGTATTTTCAGGAAAAAAAGAGGAAACCGCTGGGTTTTACCCAACCATAAGCTGATGCCGGACTGGGAATGGGACGCACAAACCCAGTCAGCAGCTGGGATGGAACAAACTGCCAACACCTGGTGCTACAGCATCGGGTACAAACAATCACAGCATCATTTAGGTTGGAAAAGACCCTTAATACCATCAAATCCAACCATTAACCCAGCACCCCCATCTTGCTGTTTTGCCAGCTCTAGAAGTGCAATCCTGCAGCAATGTGCCCAAACACAAACACACCTTGGTGCTTCACCGAGTCTGCCCTGCAGAGTAACAAACCCTTTTAGTGTAGGGACTTCTATCAAGGCAAAAGATTACTTCTGTTTAGAAAAATTTCAAGTGGTATCTAAATCAAGAATATTCATTAAGTTGCACAGAGCTTGTCCTATAATAGAAAAGTTCTTTGCTCTACTATCTGAAATTTCAATGAGAAAATATTTCAACAAAGAAAAAAATAAGCAATACCATGATCTGAGTTTTGACAATTAAAATGCAACCAACATATTTTATAATTAGATCTGACTACTCATGGTTTGTACCTATTAGCCATTTCACTCCCACAGTGAAGTAAAAATAAAGTCCAGGATGTTCAGGATCCTAGAGATGTGGTATTTCCTTATTTTCTGTGCAATTTAAATACCAAGATTGATCTGTGCTGGAAAAGCCTCCTCCTCCCTCCTGAGACAAGCCCAGGGCTCTCTACCTGGTCACCCCACACTCGAGATGGAGGAGGAACCAAAGGTGAGGAACCAACCTACTCACTGCCCTGGAGCAGCCACTCGGATCTCAGGAGGTGACAGGATCTGGTCTGTCCGAGCCAGTGCACTTGGATGTCCAAAGGAAAATGTTCTTCCTCTTCCATGCTCCAAACCAACCACTTTTACTCACAGCTCACTGTGTCTGCAGAGCAGAGCAGGACCCTGAAGAGCCGTACCCTGAGGGAACATCCCCAGTTCCATCCTGTGCTCTGCAGCTCTCCCTTAGCCAAGGGGCTCCACATTTATTCCATGGACTGTAGGGCAGCTGCTCTATCAAGAGCTAAGACATCTTTCTTTTTTTTAAATAAAGCTAAAGCCTCAGTCTAAACCTCCTTGATTTCTCAGCCTGGCTAACATATGCTGGATGGCAGATCATGTCAGAAGAAGCCTGGAGCCCATCTGTTGCCAGAGAGCTGAGTCTTTACATTCTGCCAACGCAGCTTCAGCTGACAGGGTGCTACAAGATGTGTTTTTCTTTTGTATGGAGAGTAGGACTGTCCAGCACACTGTGACTCTCCAACTGGGCTTACTAATACACCGAGTAAGAACCACCCCATTAGCAAAGATTTGCTAGGCAAGATCTCATCAGCTGAAAGATGATTGCCCATTGATGAATACACGGTGTAACACATACCCAATACTCACCCAAATGCTGGATTTTGATTAGGAATCTAACTGTGGACAGAGCTTTAATGTCAAAATAAAGGTATCTGAAGAGGGCTGAATGTCTGGCCAGTCGGCATTCACATACACATTCTCTATTAAAACATTTTTTGCAAAATAAATTATCATTAGGTGTGGCAAAAACACATTTTAAAAGAGCTCTGCATTTCCCTTGGGCTATATCATACATTTTAACAGGAGAAAGCAGAGCACCATGGAGCACAGTGAGAAGGGGACTTCAGTGTTACCATCAGGACTCGTTTAAATTGTTCTGATTCTGCAGAATTAGGAAGAAGAGACACTTTTAAGAGAAGAAATGCTATGTCTGAGAAAACCTTATTTATTACACAATGACACTACCAGCTCAGATGAATTAATCAGCTGAATCAGTCAGGCTGAAACTGGGAAATTTCCAAGGAAGGAGAAGGCATTGATGGCATTTCACTTTCTAAGCAAAACTCCTCCGAGTCAGTTGTGACTAAGGCACTGATTCAGTAAAGCAAACAATTCTTCAGGCTGTATTTTAGGATCAATTCAATGGCTTTGTTTCCTTGGGTGACAGAGGTTTGAAGAGGCAGTTGAGAGGTTGGTACAGACAGGAAGGGCCCTGCACACGAGGTGAGGCAGCCACATGAAATCCTGATCCCTGTCACCATGGATGTGCCACTGGCACTTACTCTGGAAGTGCAGCAAATACAACATCCTCTCATTTTGTGTCACAAAACTCAATTTGATTTCAATCACCCGGTGTGGCACCTGCTGTGCACCAGTCCTGATTGCTGTTAGGCAGGAGCTGTCCTGTTCCTCCTGTCTGCCAGAGAAAACTGCATTTCCCACGCTGACAGAGAGCCTCACTCTATCCCAAATGCCACATGCCATTATTTCAGAGAAATTCAGGGAACTAACTGCAGCAACTTCATTTTACCACTTATCTCCCTCCTACTCTCTGACCTGCTTCTCCGGTTCCAAAAAACCATTGATCTTTATTTTATTGGTAAGCAACAAAACTGGAACAAATGGCTCCTGGCAGAACATGTTTTCTGTTTCAGCTGAAAACCTATCGGCCTGATGTCCTTGAAATGCACAGTGTGACTAATGCCTGGCTTGCAAGGACCCAGGAGGACACATTTATTGTGCTTGTCAGAGTGGAGCTGAGCAGCCAGCACAGGAAAGATTGGGTGATAGGGAAAAATGAATGCATTTGCCTGCTCCTGAAAGGCAGGCAATGCACACTGAATACAGGGAGCAGCAGGACATGCTCGGGTGCGTCAACATCAAATCTGGATCTGCCTGTTGGAGCTCAGCATCATAAACTATTCTGAATATGTGCAGAATATTAGACTTGACTCTTGTTTAAAGGGGGATGAAAGGAAAAGGGCCCAAATTTCAAATAGTCTAGAACTGCATTGAGAAAATGGTTATCTTTAAATAAAGAGTCTGGAACCAAGTTGTTTTTCATCTCAGTGCAATTAATGTCTGCATAGTAGTGTGTTTGCAGATGATGATTTCTTTTAATGGGAAGTTAAAACCCAGCTTTACCTCCTCCGCCAGTTTATCACAGCTGCCCTGAAACCACTTCTGAGAAGGGACCGATTGCCACAGAGACCATGCAGTAATTAAGCTCATGAGAGAGCTGCATGCACACCCAAGCTAAATATTAGATGAGGGAACCAGAGAGCAGCCCATGAGAAGCTGTAACGGCACCACTCTAGCTGCTCCCATCCCCGCTGGAAAAGGAAATAGGACAACCCTGAAGTATTTGGGGAATTTGAATTTTGGTGTTTTCTGGTTCTGACATGGCTGAAGAACAAACAATTATGAAGCTAAGAAAAAGATAATTTGGGGTGAATATTAAGGATTAATTCTGCACAGCAAGGTCTATGAAACCCCAGAATACTCTCATAAGGCAACAGGCAGTAGTGGCATCTTTTGGGTCATTCAAAAGAAAACTCCACAACACAATGCCAGAGCAATGCCCCTGCCAGCTGGAAGACAAAGCACACACAGGTAACCAGTTAGATAATTTCTAGTCTTGCTGTCCCCAATACACACACTCTGAAGATAGGCATAAAACTTGAGTGGTTTTAGATTCAGTAGATTAAGACTTTATTATTATTATTTTTTAATGCTTTGGAACCTGACTGTATATTTTAGAGGAGAAAAAATTACAGGACTGGTTTTCCCCACACTTGAAAATTTCCAGAACTGCTTTGATCATGTATGAGAATTGATTTAGGGGATGCAAATGAAGGCCTTGGCAATGTGAAGAAGAAAATCTTCTCCCCTGACATTTCTGAACGTTCAGAGAATTCTCAACAAGCCATTGAAGTAGGGGTTCATCAGAGACACAAAAAGAAAATTCAATAAGCAAAGAAGTACATGAAACTAACCAACTCCCTCACAAGAAAACCAGCAGCATTAGCAATCTTTCTACCTTGTTCAATTCTTCTTCCTGCTCAGACTTACCTTCTGTAGCCAAATACGTATCCAGAAACATGAAAGCAATGAAGGGGAGATGCAAGTCCTTCCTTACAAAGAGAGACTGAATTTTCTGCATCATCATTATAATATTTTACAACTCATTAGCACCTTCCATCCCAGGATCTCCGAGCACTTACAAGCATTAATTAATGCACTCTCACAATACCTCTGTGAAGCAAAAGGCAGGTGTCTGGATACTGTGGTGACAGGTGCATTACAATTGAATAAGAATTTCTAGGCTTTCCATTTACATATTTAGGAAAGAAGGGAACAAAGAGGGGAGAGAAAATTAACAAGTGCTGCAATAGCTTGAAATACCTCGAATCAAGATATACTGTAAATACCTTGAAATACCTTGAAGAGACTGGCCTGCAAGTCTTTACCTGAAAAGCAATACTTGTTAAGGACCTCAATAGTATTTGGCTTTATTAACATGAGTATTTGCTGAATGAAGAACTCAGTTTTTTCCTCACTTCTATCAGAGATGTCCCTCAGTGTCTTGCCCCTACCCCATTTCTCTGTCTGACAACGCAGTCCAGTAACACACCTGGTATAAAAGGGTGGGTGGATAAACCAGCTTGTGTATTTGCACCAGGTACTGGTGACAGTGTCTCAATTCTCAGCTTAGAGATGTTTCGTATTCGTGAGACTCATGGTATTCTGCAAACATCTGGTCACACAATGAGGTTTTCCTCTCTGCCTTCCCCCTGCAAGGGAGAAGAGCCATGTGCATGAGTATTCCCCTCCCCAAGAGCCATATGGGAATGTAAAGGCATTCTCTGAATTCATTACCCGGCCCCACAATATGATTCTGCCTTTGTACGGGCAAGAAAATGGATGTTAATTTATTCCTTATTGCTAATTTGAAAAGGAGCACAAACACAACAGTTCCATTGCAGAGGCTTCTACCAAGGGTGTAGTTTAAGTCCAATTATATGCTATTAGTACATTTGCTCTTTATTCCTGTGGCATATTAATTACATGTCTGGTATTCTGATAATTAACACAATTACACTCTTTATTTTCTCCTTTCGTAGCCAATATTCTTGCATTTTATTCTGAAAAGTAATTTTCTGTAGGTAAAAGGAGCCAAATCACCACATATTAATAAAATCAAGCCATGGGTTTTCTAATGAGAGAAGTTCCAGCAGTGTTCTTCAGCAAAAAGAAAGGCAGATGCTCTCCTGTTGGGCTGCAGCCTATCTCAGAGATTCCAAAATGAACCAAATTACTGTCCCCTAGTTGTGTTTCCAGCATGGCAATCAGCCTGAAGCAGCAGGGCCATAAGGACTGTACTGGCACTGCCACACACGGCTCTTCCAATGCCACCACACATTCAGAGCCTCCCTGGTACCAAAACCTCTATCTCCCACTGGTATCCATGAAACTCAAAGCCATTTAGCAAATACAAGTGACCAAGAAGATTTACAACTGCACAGGTCATGCACAAATCAACACTTGGCAGATATTGCAAAGGAATATTAAGGAACAAAACAAAACAAGCACTCTTAGTGCTGTAAAACATCAAGATGGGTAGATTTTACTTAGTTAAGTACATACAGACACCTCAAACATTTGGGGGTTTACCTTCAGGACAAATGATTGTTCCTTGAAAAACAAGTTACTGTTTCTGTGAGGTTTTCTCTAAAAGCAGATCTTGAACCTCCCATTGGTCTCATATGCTATGGCTACAAAAGCCCCACAATGGAAAGAAAGATTGCAGCAGTTTTCTTCTCTGTTTTTTTTGGAAAGGAGGAGAAGAAGGAGCAAAATGTTACATCATTCTGCAGTGGTAGAGAACCTGGTGGAAGGTTGCTCCTCCAAATCCCGTGCCCAGGTGTGCAGCAGGTCTGGCTGCAGTACAGCTGTGTGTGTAGAAATTGGGGTGTCACCCACAGAATCCATGTCCCTGCTCCTTCCCACAGACAGCAGCAGGCACTCCTCACTCCCTGCCCTCTGGTACCCATTTCACCACATTTCCCACATTTCCCCAATGAGGAAAGCCAAGGCTGCAGCCACAACCCCAAGAACAAGTCCCTCTGCACAAACCCTACTACGCTGGTTGGTATCAGTGAATCAGTTTCCAGGATCTGCACTGTGAATAATTTTCCCAGATTCCCCTGAGGCAATGTTTTACCTACATAACTTACCTCTTAGAAAGTTTTTAAAAGTCCCTTTTGAAATTATCTGGTCAGGAGGAAAACTCAGTTTTGGTTTTCTTTTTTTCCTCTCTTTTTCCCTCCCTCTGTCTAAAGTTCCAGTGCTCCCATTTTCTTCCTGGCAGTGCCCTGGCTATTTAAGTTACAGCCTCCCCAGACACGAGTGCAGCTAAACCCTTTGTCATCCCATATTTATTTCTGTTCTGACAGATAGCAGTGCTGACCCTTGCTGCAGTAAGCCACTGCCCTCCTGGCTCCTCTCTAATTGCAGCTTTGCTAATCACGTTCTGATCAGCTGCCGCCGAGCAGGGCACGCAGAGCCCGCGGGGCGGCTCGGACACAGCTCAGGCTCCCGCATGGGGCAGAACAAACCCCACAAACCTCACAAACCTCGGCACTCAGCGGGTCCCTCCCCAACCAATCCAACATATGCAAATGAATCGGAGGGATTTAGAATAATTACCCCATCCCAACGTGTGCTGCTTTAATGCATCCATTGCACTGTTAACTCCATGGTTTCCTCTGCTCAGTGAGAGAAGGTAAAACATTTCCAGTGATTGACCTTTTGGAAAATTATATGCCCACCTCTTTCATGGGATCTACGTCTGCTGGACCCCACAGGATCTCAAGGACCATCCCACTACTCACACAAGCATTCAACAGCCATGGATTTCCACCTCACCTGGACCTTTTAACGTTCCAGACCTTCTCTTATTTTCAATCTGGACAAAGAGCCTCTGAACTGAGACTTTTTACTTTTTCTCCTTCTGCTCTATCCACTGCTGTCTGTCAGAAGTGGATCAGCTGAAGAAGTGGAATGACACACTGTCTTCTGCAAAAGGAAGCGGGGAGGGCTTTAAATCCCATGTTGTGTTAAATGAGTGAAGTACAGAGCTTTGGAGTGCATGCTAACAGCACACACTGCCCCTGTTTACTGCTGCTTCAATGAGGCATTGTCCATTGAGTGGAAGTAAACAGCTTATGAGACGAGACAGGCATATCATCCTGTCTGAAGCCCAGCTTACACAGGCAGCTTGGTGTGGCAGTGAGGAAGAGCCTCTGGCAATGACAGGCGCCTGTGGAACACTGAAATACAGCCCAGCACAGGTCAGGTATTTATTGAGCTGATCTGAAACTCAGCCTGATGCCCAGGTTTCACTGAATTGAATGAGGGGTACATGATGACAGCTGGAACTCCAGAGGTTCTGCAGTGACTGAGGAGCCCTCAAACTGAGCAAGATGCAGAGGAGTGAGTCTGCCTGCACCAGAGTAAACAGGATAAACCTTTTCCATTTGTTAAAGCCATGATTTATGTACAAGATTATCATACGCCATTCTAGGTCCTAATCCTGGACCTTGAAGCAGCAGCAGAGATTAGAGCCTCTGACCGTTTCCTAAAGCAATGTCACTGGTAACCAGTGACACATCTCAGGCAGAAAAAATGCTAAAGCAACGAAAGGGAAAAACACCCTAATTGTCTGTAGAATATCCTTTTTATTCCTCCACTGAAAGGCACACAAAGCCACATATCACACAGTAGATATGCACAAGAGAATTCAGCACTAGAACATCTTAGCATCCTTTTCCCTCAAGCATCTCTGCTCCCTTTGCTGCCCCGCTCTCATTCTGCCTAACAGCTCCTTAATCACAGTATCTGTCACACACATAAAATATTATTTAACCTCCAGCACAGAGGAAAATGCATTTATAACCTACTGGGGTTTCCCCTTTAATCTCTCTCTTTCTTCCCTTACTGCTTCCCCTCTCTTTTTAGTAGCTCTGAGCAAGAATGGTGCTAACAACCTTCACAAAGACTTATTCAGGTCCAGACAGAAACCAACTCTGCACTCTTGTCAAGACAGGAGACTAAAAAAACAACACACACGACCTCTTCTTTCTACCCAGGTGTCAAACACATCACAAAAGCAGTGTGGCCTCTCCTGCAAAGATGCCAGTAAGAATTACAGAACCAATTTAATTCTGACTGAGGCTCAACTCAGCCACAACCCAATCCAGCAGATAAAATGTTATGATCCCTCAGTGATATTTAAGAGCACTTGTGTTTCAAAAGTATTTTTGAGTCTTTGCTCTGCAGCAGCCTGACACAGCTGAATTTAATGTTCCTTCTGTTTGGGCAGAATTTGAGGTGTTGACTTTCAGCTTTAAGCATGACCAGGTCTAGGATCTGACTATGCCAAAGATCTCGTTCTCTGGGATCCATCTCACCAGTACGTAAGTCAAGGTGCTGTTCCTGACAAATTCTCTATTTAAACCCCAAGAACCTTCTCTGCAGAAGGATGTGAGCCAGCAATCTTTGCACAGGCACTGGTACCAGGCTAGTCTACTACTTACTAAAGCAGGTACACTCTGAGCTCTGCTGCTTTTGGTCTCTGCAAAACCCTCGTTGTTACTGGGATGTAGTTTATCCAAACACTTCTCAGTTATCCAAGTCTCCCCTCCTCCTTTTGACAATGGCACTGGAAGTGAAAAGATTTAATTTAATTCCTTGCACTGCTCCAATCCTCTGACATCTAGAATTTGCTACATTTAGAGAGCAGAAAAAAATCAGGTAAAAATGATGATGTAGCTACAACAGCCAGGGTAAGTCCACATGTCCCATATAGTTTCAGAAGCCTGTGAGCTCAAGGTCAAGGTCAGACTAAAACAAAGGCACTGCTGGACACCCATATGGTGTGAGAGCAGCTAAGCATGCACAGAACCAGCACAAGGCACAGCTCCTTTCAGAGGGAGACTCTGAAGTGCTGCTGGCAAGGCAAGGCAAAAGCTTAAGATTCTGTCTAGCTTAATTATCATCTTTCTGCAGGCTCAAAGAAGCTTATGAGAACACAACAGCGAGGCAGAATTCTCCTCCTGTGCTTCCACCTACAGAAACTCATCCCTTCCTGACCTGCCCCTACTTCCCTCCCTGCACACCCCAGAGATTCTGCAGAATTAAGCCATTAATAAATAAATCCACCACAGAGGAGAGACTGTGCTGTGAGCTGTTCTCCTGGCAGGAGGCAGGGCTGTGCCTCCCTGTGCTCATGGAGCAGCACTCACCCACTGCAGGCAGGGCAGCGCTGCAGGAATGGCAGCAGCGCTGCAGGAATGGCAGCAGGGCTGCAGCCATGGCAGCAGCACTGCAGGAATGGCAGCAGCGCTGCAGGAATGGCAGCAGCACTGCAGGAATGGCAGCAGCACTGCAGGAATGGCAGCAGCACTGCAGGAATGGCAGCAGCACTCACTCACTGACTGCAGGCAGGGCAGCACTGCAGGAATGGCAGCAGCACTCACTCACTGACTGCAGGCAGGGCAGCACTGCAGGCAGGACAGCAGCACTCACTCACTGACTGCAGGAATGGCAGCACTGCAGGCAGGACAGCAGCACTCACTCACTGACTGCAGGAATGGCAGCACTGCAGGAATGGCAGCAGCACTCACTCACTGACTGCAGGCAGGGCAGCACTGCAGGAATGGCAGCAGCACTCACTCACTGACTGCAGGAATGACAGCAGCACTGCAGGAATGGCAGCAGCACTCACTCACTGACTGCAGGCAGGGCAGCACTGCAGGAATGGCAGCAGCACTCCCTCACTGACTGCAGGCAGGGCAGCACTGCAGGAATGGCAGCAGCACTCACTCACTGACTGCAGGCAGGGCAGCACTGCAGGCAGGACAGCAGCACTCCCTCACTGACTGCAGGCAGGGCAGCACTGCAGGCAGGACAGCAGCACTCCCTCACTGACTGCAGGCAGGGCAGCACTGCAGGCAGGACAGCAGCACTCCCTCACTGCAGGAATTGCAGCCAGGCCCCGGCTGCACACAGGAGCAGGCACACACGGTGCAGGACACGCTCGGCGCTGTCTGGCTGCTCCAGGTACAGCACAAAGGGCTGAAGGCAAACGCTCACTGTCCGTTCCAATCAGGTCAGGGCAATTGACACTGTGCCCTCTCTGATTAGGAGCTCACAGGCAAAGCTGAACACGGATTACAGAGCTCCTGCGCCCTCCTCGATGCAGAAACTCCCTGCGCTCCATTCCATGGCACACACAGCATCCTCTCCTGCCCCGTGGGGATTGCTGCACTTGTAACTGCAGCAGCAGAGAGCAGCAGGAACTGGAGATGGTGAAAAACTGAAGTACAGAGGCACCAGTCCACATGTGGGTTGGAGTCACTCTTACAGTTGTAAAACAAGGGCTGAAAGTGTATTTCCAGAGTTTCACATGCCTCTGGAGCACCATTTAGTACCAAGGAGAGTCAACCTGGAAAATGCCAAGGCAGCAGAAAGCTCTGTGCATAGAACCATTTCACGCTGATACACGAGGCAGCTTGTGAGCAGGCCAGCTTATAAAGCTTCAGATTTTTTTTCTCTTTTCCAAAATAAACAATCCCCAAATTGAAGTTCTTCAGGCTACAAAGGAAACTAGCCAGGTTGTTTACAACATCCAGCAGGAATCCTGCTTAGGGCAAATCAGCTGCAGAGCAAATGAAAGCAGAGCTCAGGAGGCAGGAGATGATTTGTCTTTGCATGGGAACCTACCTCGGTGTGGCAGGGAACAGATCCAACCTCCTACCTTGGTAAGCAGCAACAATGCTCCTCCCTGCTAACAGCACTCTGATATCTGTAAAACTCTAACTCAGAACTGCTCTGCAGCTTCAATGGAGCTTCCTAAACGCCCTTTTTTAGCCTCCAAGCTTTGGAACACTTTGTTTGTGATGGTAACAGTGAGGAAAAGATGCTACTCACTAGGGACTTCCTTTGTGCAGACTGAATAGACCTCGAGATTCCTTAAACTTCCAGAAACTGTTCTTCCTGCACTCTTGGTTTCTGCTGGTGCCAGTGCCCTGCAGCCTTTTTGCTGCCACAGCTCTGCCACAGTTCTTGAGGAGGCAAGAGACCAAAAAGAAAGCTGAAGGACTGATCTTAAATGACTCCAAATCACATATTCCTCTCTACCAGTGCACTCAGTGTATTTCATAAATAATTTCTAACATATTTTATACATTTAGTTCAAAGCTTTTAACTTCCAGCCTTTATTTTTCCCTTTTGCAGTGCAGAACACTGGTAACCTCAGGCATGGCACTGTTCTATTCTTGTAAGGGATTCTCAATAGCCACAGGAATTTATCCCACACATGATGCCCATGTCTCATTTAGACAATCTCTGCTATAGGTGATGCGTCTCTCTACTTCATGGGCCATTAAATCTTCAGCCTTTAACAGAACTAATGAGGCTGCTGGTGAATTAGAAAACAGACTTTATGGAACTGAAACAGATGTAATGGTCAAGCATTAGAAACTCTCACACAGGCCATGGAGGATACAACTGCTAGTAACTGCTTACCTTAGGTAGGAACAAAAAATCTCAAAAGACTTTTAAATTTATTTAGCGATCCAAGCTTCTTTCAGGCGGTATCTCCTTCCAAAGTGTTGCTGTGCCTCCAGCTCCCAGGTTCTGCTACTCCAGGGTTTATTTTAAGACCTGGGAGAATCAGACTCAAGGCCTGTGAGAATGGTGGAGCCCCATTTTCATTCACAACAGGCCATGCCAGACACAATGAGCTTCCAACTGCAGCACCTGCTGCCCACCTGGGCAGGGAGGAGGGTGGGACTCAGCTCTGAATCTTCTCCTCAAGCTCTGCAAAACACAGTGTGTTGTGAGAGGCAGATGAGCAGCCTGGCAGTGAAAGTACAACAGCACATTTGGAATCTCTAAAGGAACATTTCTCCCCAAAAGACCACCCAAAGAGTGTGTGCTTTTCTTGGAAGATGCCTCCAAAGCTTTTCCACTCCCTTTCTGAATGCCTTAAGCACTATATGGTGGATAATTGGACTACAAAGCCTTTTCTAGTTACAAACATATTTCAAATTAGATCTGTGCTCAACTCTGGCCTCTGAACATTTGATTTCCTGGTTTCATTGGTAATGGTTTACTTGAGAAGGCAAAAGCACAACAGCAAAGTTAGAGAAATCTGTACAAACAATAAACAAGACCCCCATGCTGATGCCCTGTCTCTTCCTCAAAGGTGAAGCCAGGTGTTTTTCATTTGGCAGCTAAGCAGTGTAATAAATCAATATGAAACAAGAGTAGATATTAAAAACTGCATTTTCCCCCCTGCCCAAGAGTTACATTTTCAGTGAGAAGATCAAACCACACAAAAGCTCAACCCACTTTGCTTATTGAAAAACCTTAGCTGCTGAGGAGTGCCCTGGATGGCCAGGGAGGATCAGTGTCAGTGCCAGCCCAGAGCAGCCAGAGTCACAGGAGCCCCCCAGTTAACACTGTGAGAGCTCCCCCCTCTGCACCAAATTCACATCAAATGCTTCTCAGGCAACCAAGTCAAAATCTAGAGAATCCTTTGGGCTCATTCCTGGTTTATTTTAATAAAGAAATTTCTCATCTGGCCCCAACAAAAAGGGGTAAAAGATTTACTTTCACATAGAACTTTACAAAGCTGCAACTGAATCAAAAGGAGCATTTTCATAAATAGATGTACAGTTGCTCTCATTACACAGTATTTATTTGCTCAAGATAATTTCTTCCTTGTGCTCACAAGTCTGTTCTTCCTTTTGCAGACAGTCCATGGTTTCTCTCCAGCTTTTCCCCCATTTGAGACCACAACAGCATCCTGTCAGCAGAATTTCTGGTCATGTTGTCACAGTTAGATTCTAGAATTGTCACTGTAAATAATTAACAACCATAGGAAAAGAACCAGAAACAGGTAAATTGAGTTCAGGTTTAATAGATTCTGAAACATCTTGAAGTCAGTGCAACCCACAGCAAAATCCAGAAGTTTTGTAAAAACCACCTGCACACATGAGAGAGAATGAAGCGCTTGGTTTTAGGCAGCAGTGCCGGAGACTCTGTGCAGATTCCTGAACAGTCAGTGCACCTCAGGAATTCCACTGCAGCTTTTCCAGCCTGTCGAGGTCTGTGTGTGTTCTAAGGCCCTGCAGCTGCAGAGAGTGAAGCTGAGGGTGTCCCTGTACCCTCAGTGCTGGACAGCCTGAAGCAGCACTGCTGCCTCCTGAGCAGTGCCCCAGGAGCTGCTGCTATCCTGGCACCCAGAGAATTCCCCTCTCACCAAACAGCTGCAAGGAGGGAAACCATGTACAACTTTTCAAGTGACTAGAAACTTCAGTCTATCAAAGCCCAGTGCAAGCTGGATTTAAGTTAATGATCGTTAATTGTTCCTAACGTGAGAGCTACTCTTGTGCAGCAGTTAAAGGGTTAAGGTGGAACTCTGCAGTATTTTAAACCAGTTCACATATTCTCTATGTGCACAAATTTGGCAAATTCAAGTCACAGCCTCAGATCTCATTCTTGCAACTCCTGCAGAACATCTCCAGGGAAGCAGAGAGAAGCCCTGGGCAGGCAGGAGTGCCAGGGCTGGGGCACAGCCCCCGTGCCCACCAGGGCTGGGCATCCTCGGCCTCCAGCCTGGCCAGGTGGACTTCCTGAGCCAAATCTGCTTTGACACATGCTCCCAAAAGAGCTCCAGGCCATGGAGCAGCTGAGTATGGAAAAACTGATTGCATCAGAAACACTGCAGCCAAAAGGAAATCAAACCATGACTTCAAAGCCAATCAAAAAACCAAAACAACCCCCCAAAAGCAAGCGTTTATATGTGTGTAGAGGTAATAAATATTGCAAAGCACATTTGTCTTTTCCCCCGAAGTCAATAAGTATAAAGAAATAACCAATGCACCAAAACATCAGCTTCCTGCAATGAAAACGTTGGAGTCAGCAAAATACCTGCAAGCCAACTGAAGGGAAAGCTTTTGCATTGTCACCCAATCACAAGTTGCTTCCAGTTCTATGCAGCCAAATCAAACCCTCTTCAAATTCACAACTTTGACCTAAATAAGCACCACAGCATGAAAAGCTTCTTTAGAAGTAGGATGTCAAGAGACTTTGTTTAAAATATAAAATAAAACGTGAGATAAAAGGTTTCCATTGGTCAAGTTTGAAAAATTGCCTTCCTTTATCCAACCACAGCCTGTCCCTTTGAGCCAACCAAAAGCACACCTTTGGGTTTGTCCTTAATGAACACAGCCCAGCTGAGTTGCAAAATCTGACAGGAACAGATGGCTGTGAGATGCATTCTGAGGGTTGGGCAAAGGGAAACAACATTACAAAGGAGAAGGAATACCAAGGAACAATTAG
The DNA here is from genome assembly GCF_027579445.1 of Ammospiza nelsoni. Taxonomy (NCBI): domain Eukaryota; kingdom Metazoa; phylum Chordata; class Aves; order Passeriformes; family Passerellidae; genus Ammospiza; species Ammospiza nelsoni. The sequence goes on from NC_080654.1 coordinate 999,647, forward strand.
GGTGGGCAGAGGAACTTATTAATGCTCAGCCATCCTCCTCTATCTTCAGGAATCTCACTGTCCTCTCCAGTTCTGTGTCGTTCAGGCGTCCTGTAGTTACTGTCTTCTGTCTTCTGTCTCTGACCTGGAAAATGCCATCACAACATCCTCAGCACCTGCAACAACAATGGATACAGGAAATCTGTGCCATAATTACTTCCTTTAAAGAGCAGTACCCTAAGTGTCATTCTAAACATCCACACAACCAACAGGAAAGGAAATGACAAACCAGGGAATGCCAAACCACCACCACTGCCCGTCCCAGCAGGTAACTGCTCAGCTCCACAGAATCCTCTTCCAGGGCTTTACAAAGCTCAAATTCAGCTCAGATGGAGCACCAGCATGCAAAATTCCTCCAGTCTTTCACCTGAAGCATATCAACAAGCAAATCTCAGTTTTGTGCCCCAAGCAACTTCTGCCCATACACCTGCACACAAGGTAAAGAGGACTAACAAAAATGCCTCATCTGATCTCATTATATGAATTCCATTTTTCGGTTATCTAATCTGCTCTTCAGTTGCAATATAGCAGGAAAAGTGGCCAAAATGGTAAATTTCAATTCCTCTTGCTAATGTCCTTAAAAGCTAAATCAGTGCTCCTGAAATGCAACTGCACTTACTTTTATACACTTCACAATTTATTTGTTATATGTACTTGAAAGAAGAAATATTAAGGACCAAGCAGTAGTAGTTTGTTTTTCATATGTAGGGCCCTTATCTTATATAAAACTACATCAAAAACTGCTCTGATGCACCCTCTTGCCAGCATTCAGAAGCCCTGCAGTCATCTCCCTTTTCATCTCCTGCACAAACTGTTTCTTCCTTGATCAAAACATAAATGATATATAGCACCAGGATCCAGCTCAGAATTAACAAGCTGCCTTGTTGGTTTTAAAACACGCAAGAACTACCAGCCCCTGAAGAAAAACAAGGATTTCACTTGCAAGGATGGTGACAAAGCCTTGGATGCTGGGGGGGCTGCAGCAGGAGGAGGCCAGGGCAGCTGCAGCAGCACCTCCAGCAGCAACTGAAGGGGCAGGAGCAGCTGGAAACACCTGGCAAGCACAGAGCCTACCCAGCACAGCATCAGCTCCACTCCTTCACAGACCTGATGTTCTCCTGGGCTCTCCCTTTCCCAGGGTCTCAATGGAACAGAATTCCTGCAGGTTTCCTTGCCATCCCAGGCAGGAAAGGAGGCTGCATCAGCTCTGTGCTCCTGCCTGCCCAAGCAGGAACCTCCCAGAGGCCACTGAGGGCACCTGGCCACATCTGGAGATGTCCCCCAGCAAGAGAACCTGGGTGACATTTGTCCAGAAAAAGCTCATGCACGTTTCCCAGCATGAAAGCAGGTTTTGTTCCAGCCCTGCCCTATAACCCAAACCACCCAGAGCCAAAGGAAACCAAGCTAATGAGGCTGCTCATGAAGCAGCTCTCCAGTGCCCGTGCACAGACACAAACACTGCCAGAGAACAGAGCTGGGCCTTCTGTGTCTCAGGGAAAGCAGGGACCCAGCAACCTGAGCTGCTCCTGCAGCCCCACTTGGCTCCCACAACGGATGTTTTCCGAATAATCAAGTAAAGTAATGTAAAAAGCAGAGCACAGGTTATGAAGTTAAGCTGCACATGGCCAAGAGGCTGTGACTGAGACAATGGGATGTGAACCACGTCTGCTTGGAGCACATCCTTCACTGAGCTCTGCACTTCCAGCAATTAATGCACAGAACAATGACAAAGGCACACTTTTACCTGACCTGCATCTGTACACGCAGCTGTCCCTTTTCTGGGCACACATTTCTGCCCTGAAATAGAGACTCACAACCTTCCCAGTGAAATACTCCTTATCTGTTATGAGCAAAGCATTAATTGCCACCAACCTTTAGACATTCAGATACTTCTCTCTCTGTGTCTGCCTCACGCTTTCTCACCCTTGTTCTTCCTACAAATTAACAATAATTAACAGGTGGGCTTATGTCCTATCTTAGAAAATAATAGTGACAATCTTACCCCACTAACTTCCAAAAAATCCCACTGAGATTATGTTCCAGTTGCAGCTGGTTGAATTGCTGAATTTAGAGTTATTTTACACCTCTTGTTCCTCAGTCTTAGCAAGCCAGGATGAGCTGAAGGTCAAATGCCTTTACTGCAGGGCACTGCAGCCTGAGCTCAGTGTGCCCCTGCTCCCTGCCCACCCCCATGGCAGAAAGCTTCCCCAGGGGGCTGATGCCAGAGCCAGGACCTGGCACAGAGCACGAACCCAGCAGGGTAAGGCTGCATTGAAACCTCACCACCTCAACACCAGAGATGCTCACACCTCCAACAGCTGCTGTTCCCAAGTGCTCTGTGAATGAGAAATAGATTCATACACCTGATTTGCTTGTAGTCACCTGCAGAATTAATTAAACCCCAAAAGCATTTAGAGATCAGAAGGTTTAGCCTGTTGGGAATTTCTAAAGGCTGCCAAAATTAAAAAAAGAAATTCTTCACTTCACACAAGATCTTTGCATACATCCATTTCTTCAACCACCTTCCAGCAACAATCTTCTAAACATTAACTCTTCCCTGGAATTCCCAGCATTAGCATCCCAGGCTGGCATTCTAAAAATACCCCATGCACTGCTGAGAGCAGCAGCACGCTGAAACAAGCCTTGTGCTCAACAGAGTAAAAGGGCACTGAGCAGAGCTGGGTCTCCATTCTCCAGCAGCACCTGCCAGGCCATGGGCAGGCTCCCCTGAGCCCCTCGAGCAGCCTGGGGGGGTTCTGGTGCCCCACACCAGGGAACAGCCTCACCCGGGCAGGCCGTGTCTGCAGCTCAGCCCTGCCCTCCCCACGGGAGCAGCTTCCTCCAGAACAGCACCGCACTCCTGTTGCTATAGGAACACCAGAGCTGCAGTCACCAAGGGCTCAGCACAACTCCCATCCCCTGCTTCCTCCCTGCACTGCTGCCGTTGCCAGAGCAGAGCCTGCAGCCAGCCCAGCCTTGGAAATGCAGGGAGCTGGGGACAGGGAACATGGGGCCGATGCAGGAGATGCTTCTGCGCACAGAACTGCCTGAGAGGCATTTTGCTTGCACTCAAAAATGTGTGAGAAAGCCTGAATTTCATCAAGTGTGAGCCGTGTTAGCTCTTGCTGCAATGCAGGCAATACCAGTGTGTGAACATCCCAAAACAGCTCAGGATTACATCCCCTCTCCAGCACACACACTGGTTGAACTGAGATGCCTCAGGGTTCCTCAGTTATTCTTGGAGCCATAAAAACAAACAACAAACACTCCACAGATGTCAGCTAAAGAGCTCCCAGAGTAAAGAAAAACACCCTGGACTTTGCATTTTCATATAGGTGTTAACAATGATTGAAAAATAAAATTACATTAATATTATACTCAATTACCATATCTCCTCTTCCAATAAAAATAAGGATAAACTGAAGAGGAGTCTTAGCCTTCAGGCTTGATTAAAAATTACAGAGATATTCCAAGATGCTTCTTGATCCAAATTATCTTCCATTGCTGGATCCTTAGACAACAAACAGAGTCTCAAGGAGGAGCTTTAAATGTCAGAGATTTTGGCATTAGCAGTGGCTCATGGAGGGTTTATGGCACAATTCAGCAGGGAGAGCAAAAACTCCTTCCTTAGTGCACTGCCACATCCTGACACCATGGACACAGAGGGTCCCTGTGGGCAAACAAAGGGGCTCAGACAGAGCCACAGAGCCTGCCCAGGAACCACAGCAGGGACACCAGAGGGACAGCACAGCAGGGACAAGCTCAGAACTCCACCCTATCCATCCTCTGCACTCTTACCAAGGAGACCCCACAAACCAAAACAAGCTCCTGGAAGGGGAGCCAGGCTGCAGCCCTTGAAGGGACACACAGAAAGCTGCAGGTCCATGACAAAGCTCTCAGAGTGCTCAGGCCAATGATGATGTCACTCTGGTTTTTGGGACAAAACGGGGATGTGAAGTTACCTTTGTGTCTTTTGTGCCTGCTGGAGGAAAATGGCTCTAAAGATACATCAGGGACACGTCAGGCTCAGAGCAACCTGTCCTGCTCTGGAACAAAAGGCTCTGAAATCCACTGAAGTGCTAAGTTGGTGTAAGTTACTCCCTAAATAACACCTCTTTTTGTTGTTGTGTAAGACAAGCTGCACAAAGGAAAAAAGAAATCCTCCAGAGGAGATTTAATGAAAACAGAAAAGCAGGGAAGAAAATTCCTTTAAGCAATCTTGGAGCAACAGAACAGGGAGTGTGTGGACTTGCAGGGCTGTTCCAGCACCAGGCAATGCCATCTAGTGGAGATGGGATCTCCTCCCTTAGGGTGGCACATCCCACGCCCATGCCATGGTATTCCAGCTCCCAGGAATTCCATACCCAGCCCTTCCTGTTTCTCTGACCCAGGATGTGGCAGAGGGCACAGGCAGCAGCAAGCAAGGAGCATTATCATTACTTACTGTGAGAAACTGGAGAGATTTCTAAGCAAATCAAAGTCCTGAGCAATAAATTATTGTTGCTTCTGTCTGTGGAGCACACTACAGCTTCAGCACCACTGTAGGAAGTATCTGTGTCCCCTGGCTGGGCTTCTGATTTTATCACCTTTTCTTTGCCAAAGTGCAGGTAACTCAGCTTTGATTTCACTGGGAAAAATGTAACTTTGAAGGATAATGCTGAAAAATGCCAACTGCAGCTAAGTCTCTCTCACCTGAACGTGTCTACCTCAGTTTTTGACAAGAAACAAGAAAATTCTCACTTTAGACTGGCAGAAAAGTTGTGTATTTTGGCTCAGAATTCCTCAAGCATATCCACCTCCACCAGCCCCCAGCTATGCAAGGAATGAGCACAGCAGCAAGTTTGTGCAGGTTGTGTTTGTAATGGATTTCTGGATATCTCAGATCTACACTAAATTTCTGCTCAGATCTTTCTGGCACGAGTCTTACAATGCTCCTTCCATTCCAAACTGCACCTTATGAACGTGACCTGGCACGAGGGCTGTGCAGGGGAGGGAGAGCAATCCAGTGACAAACATTCAGGCCCAGAAGAGATGGGTGAACCCAGAGCAGCTCCACACAACTGTTTACCAACACTTCTGCACAGAATTAACACAGCCAGCACATCCCAGCCCGCAGGATGGGTTTCAGCACGTGGCAAACGATGCTGGAAGTCCAGGAGGCTGCAGGGGGGGTTTGCTGAGGCTGCTGCCCAGGGGAAGCAGCTCCAGGGCAGAGGGAGGGCACAGGGGGCACTGGGCAGTACTCACCCTGGTCAATGGAGTGCTGGGGCAGCTGGGGGACACTGGGGGAGCACAGGGGGGCACTGGGCAGCACAGGGGGCACAGGGCAGCACAGGGGCACTGGGCAGCACTGGGGGCACAGGGCAGCACTCACCCTGGTCGATGGAGTGCTGGGGCAGTTGGCTCAGCTGGGGGACACAGGGGGGCACTGGGCAGCACTGGGGGCACAGGGCAGCACTCACCCTGGTCGATGGAGTGCTGGGGCAGCTGGGGGGCACTGGGCAGGACAGGGGGGCACTGGGCAGCACAGGGGCACAGGGCAGCACAGGGGCACTGGGCAGCACTGGGGGCACAGGGCAGCACTCACCCTGGTCGATGGAGTGCTGGGGCAGTTGGCTCAGCTGGGGGACACAGGGGGACACTGGGCAGCACTGGGGGCACTGGGGGCACAGGGCAGCACTCACCCTGGTCGATGGAGTGCTGGGGCAGCTGGCTCAGCTGGCTGTTCACCACCCCCGCGTACGTGCGCAGGAACTCCTCCTCGCTGGCCGTCAGCTGCGGGCACGGAGGGGACACAGGTGACACCTGAGCCCCCAGCACAGCACAACCCACCCCAGCAGGGACAGAGACCACAGCACCTGTGCTCTGCTCCTCACCACCTGCACCACCCCTCGCTTGTGCACGGCAGCCTAATGGGACATCGTGAACCCGTGGGCAGGTTCAGTGCCACCTTAAAACAGCTGCTTCACTCGGCTCCTTCTCCAGTAATGAAGAACTTGAAATCATTTATCTACGTATGGTAATTCCAGGCATCACAAGTCTTGTAATATTTAAGCAAAAATCAATTGTGTTTAAATGATAACAGTTAAATTCAGGATGGCTCAAACAATTCAGCATTAAAAGCAGACCATCACCTGCCCATCTCAACAAGCACTACCCCAGTTAGTCCAAAGTGGTCTGAAAACCCTGTGAGGAGAATCTTACGTTTGATCCCATCTTCCTGAGCATGAGCAGCACTCTCACTTTCTGCTGAATGTACATCTCCTCCGGACTCTTCCCGGGGACGCCCTCACGGTTCATTCCCCTCCTGCCAGCTCCTGGATTTCCTGCAGATACAAAATCAGAAAACTAGAATAGGCAATGGGGTCTAACAGGAAATAGAGGAAAAGTTTAATTTCCAAAATACCTGTTTTCCACCAGTGGAATATCCTGGGGGAGCAAGGAATCACATCCTTCCCCAGAGAAAATGTCAGTAGCTAAACTGGGCCTTACACATCCAACTGAAACATTCACAGAGGCTCATGCTCACATCCCCACAGCTCATTATCTGTGGTTATGTTACTGCTTGAGCAGAAAAGGAATTGTAAGAACTAGATGAAAGAACCACCCTGACAGAGCAGTCCGTGGTTTGGGGTTTTTTCCATAAATAAGCATAAGCAGAATGAAAACAGGATGCAGAATGCACAGCCATCAAGCCCACAATGGCTAAACAAAAGCTGTGTGAAATCTAAACACTTAAGTCTTCCTCCTCTTTTTCTTTTTTCCTTTATATTTCATAGAAAAAGGCCACTGCGTTACTGTAAAGATTACTAAAATTTATGAAATGGTTTTGGAGAGAAAGCAGAACTAAGAGGAGCAGGGAAAGAGTATCATTTAAAAGCTGAGTTTTTGCTTCTTATTTTAATAAAAACAATTATGTTCTGGAATAAACAGACTGTGCTATCCAAATTCTATAGCACAAAGGATGATTATTATATGAGTATCTGGTAATTATTCAAGTTCCACAACAGGGTGTTCACTATGACAAAAAAACCCCAACTTTTCACTCCCAGAACTGGGTCTGGTCCTGCTCCAGCCTATAAATGTGATTTCCTGACCCCCATTAATGAAGGGAACACACGACACAAGGCCTGCATAGGGAAGGCTGATCCCAGCAGGTTCAAACAGTTTTCCCAGTAATGTTCTCCTGCAGTCATTACCAACCTCTCCTCTCACTTCATTTCCATTATTACTTTTAAGGGAAAGTAATCTGGGCGTGGAAACCGTTTAAAATTACACAGAGGCCCTCCTGAGTGAGTCAGAAGTAATGCAAACTTGAGCAGCAGCTGCTGGGACAGGCTTTGCCACCCACACTACTGAGCATGGAGATAACAGCAGGAACAAGTGAGAAAGATCCATCACCAGCCCTCCCTGAACACGTTTCAGTGGGAAGAGCTGCATGGAGCTGATTTGCTGTAGATGGCTCTGCCTGAAACCCTGCAGCCTGTGCATGTGCAAGGTGGTGGCTGTTGGGGCTTTTTATACAGCCAGCAAACTGCTCTCTGAAGGGGGAATTAAACAAACCCATCATTTTGCCTAGTGTCAGCTCAAGTAAGTAAATTGGATTATGCTACTGGGTTTATTCTCCACAGTGCAATTTACTGAGTGCTAACAAGTGATGCCAATAGTAAGGCAATGGACAAAATAAGATAGTGGGCAAGAGACATTAAGTTACACACATCCAGAGACTGATAAAAGAATAAACATTGATCAAGATATCCAACCAGTCTGAAAGGTTGGGACTGGTTCTTAATATTGTAAATACTTTTCAAAAAACATTGTACTTGAAAAGGGAAGCTGCTGTACTGGTAACCAATCAACCTAGGAAAGAAAAATCACAAGAAAAACTGAAATGCAGTAAGACATCTATTGTTTAAAATGAAACAGAATGGATGGGATATCAGTAGGTGGCACCATCCACAAGCACCAAGAAAATGCCACAGCTGCCCCCATGCACACGAGGAGGACCCCACTTCAGCACTGCTCTGCACATCAGGCATTACCACACCTGGTTTGGTCACTATTCATTGTTTTCCACCATAATTATCTTCCAGTTGTTTATTAATTTTCCAGCTTTAAAAAGGGGTGATGGGAATTCCTATCCAAGCCTGGCTCTTCTGAAGTAACCTTCAGCCAAGATGGGTTTGTCACAAAGCCACCTACTGAACAGGAAGGATAAAATCCTAAAGCCTGCCCATTCAGTGAATGCTTCACACAATTAGGAAGCAGCATGGGGGAAAAAAAGCACCCAGTATGGCTCAAAAATATGCACAGAGAGGAAAACTAAGCTTTCAGAGCACCAGCACTTTGCTCTCCCCACACCACACAACCACCCTGCCAGCACAGCTCTTCCTACTCGATGACATTGAAGTGGAAAGACAAAGGTCTTAAAACAGCACTCAGACCCCAGCATGAGAAATGGGAACATATCTCTGTTTTCTTGTTACATAAAGTTTTCAGAAGACACTGTTTAGGATGACAACATTACCCAGCATATGCTACATGAGAAAATTTCCAAACCCACATAGAAAGCTGGTCCATGCCCAGATGACAGCATGATCCACATTTGCAAATGAAGGACCGAAAAATCTTTTCAAAACACTTATCAGCTTAGTTCTCTCCAGAAAGATGCATTAATATGCTACACATTATGAAATGCTCCTTAAGCAGCATTTCCCTGCCCCCACAAATCTCTCTGGCTCATGGATGAGTGGTCACTCATGAGTGGTCCCATCCCCAACCAACAAAACACATACCTGCTTCTAAAAACCACAGGAGATCAGATAATCCACGTGTGCTGTCCCGACCAGTGATTGGAGCTGGGAAAAATGTATGAGGAAACTGCCCTGTGAAAACAAATGAGCAAAGAATTACAGAACATACTCAGCTGAAGCCCAGAAAGATCCTTAATTCAATACACCTTCACTCCCAGCCTGCTTTAGATTCAAAATTCAAAAAACGGCACAATTGTCTGGAGCTGTTAAACATAAGAACCTTTTTATGTGTAAAGTTTTTTACAATCAAGCCATTCTTCAGCTGCAAGATTTCCACCCTGGCCATGCCAATGGCATTCCCAATCACTTGAGAATGAATTGCATTCAAGCTTTGCATTCTTTAGGCAGCTTTCAGCACAAAACCCAGCTGATAGAAGCAATGGGATCTCAGCTGAATCTCTGGGAATTGAGTGCCTGGCACTGCAGGAGGAGAGGCCAAAGGCTGGTGAAGCCATTGAGAATGCACTTTCTATATCAGATCTGGAGCTGGTCTCTCCAGGTGAGGGTGAGGCAGATGTGCAGAGCCAACAGGGAAGTTTGGGCTGCCTGTGCTCACCTCTGGCAGCAGAATGTGGATCTACTCCCCAGGGCCACTTTTCCATTCCTTTCTCACAAAAAAGAGTGAGCCCTGCATTTCAAGAGCTGCGGTGTCAGTCAGGAATGACTGAATTCTTCACTAAACTCTGTTAAAAGAATAAATGCTTCAAGCCTGTCCTGCTGCATCCAACACACTGCAAATGGACATAATTGGGTCACCTAATTCTCCCTTGTTTGCCAGGCACAGGCAACGAAATTTAGTTCTCATTACTTTCAAGATGACTCACATGACAGAATAATAAACAACAAAGATCTATATATTAGAGCCAACCGTGCCAGCCCAGCTTTGCCAAGGAATAGTGTGAGTCTGAGAACACCCCTCCCCTTGCCCAGCAGGACAGAAATGTGCACTGCAGGCCAGCACTTCCCTCCCCACTGCCTGCAGAGGGCTGGGTGAGGATCCCAGGCATTCCCCCAGCCCAGCCAGGCCCTCCATGAGGACGGGCAGAGCCAGGAACGCCTGGCATGCCCATCTGTGTCCCTCCAGAGCCCCTCCTGGCCTGGGCAGAGGCTGGGCACCCCTGGCACACCTGGATGGGCAGAGCCAGGAACGCCTGGCATGCCCATCTGTGTCCCTCCAGAGCCCCTCCTGGGCTGGGCACCCCTGGCACACCTGGATGGGCAGAGCCAGGAACGCCTGGCATGCCCATCTGTGTCCCTCCAGAGCCCCTCCTGGCCTGGGCAGAGGCTGGGCACCCCTGGCACACCTGGACGGGCAGAGCCAGGAACGCCTGGCATGCCCATCTGTGTCCCTCCAGAGCCCCTCCTGGCCTGGGCAGAGGCTGGGCACCCCTGGCACACCTGGATGGGCAGAGCCAGGAACGCCTGGCATGCCCATCTGTGTCCCTCCAGAGCCCCTCCTGGGCTGGGCACCCCTGGCACACCTGGATGGGCAGAGCCAGGAACGCCTGGCATGCCCATCTGTGTCCCTCCAGAGCCCCTCCGGGGCTGGGCAGAGGCTGGGCACCCCTGGCACACCGAGCACAGGCAGAGGCTTCCCACTCAACCCTGGGGATTGAAGCTGCAGGTCTGGCAGGGCAGGAAGTCAGAGAGCAGAGGAAAGCAGACATGGGTTTGGAATGGGCAGGTGGAGGAGGGACTTTACACCTAAAAACACCCGGGCTGCTTTGCAAGGATGTTGCCCAAGTAATGTAACAGCTAAGTACCGCCAATTTTCCCACTTCCAATCTCCTCACCTCTCCTCATTGCTCCTTGTTCTGAAAACTCTCTAATGAAAACAAAATATGTTTCTTCCCAAAATGAATTAAAAGACCACAGTGGCTTTCTCTTCAATCACTGACCCCAGATACAACAGTACATAATAAAAAAATACTGTAACTGCAGTTAGTCTTCCCTTTTATTCTTCTTTCCTAGCTAGGTTTAGAACATCAGCTATTGGGGTTTCACTTCAAAAAAATGCAGACAGGAGAAATCTGTACTCAGTTTAACTTGTCTGTTTTACCAACAGATGGAAACAGCTCCTCAGGAAACTCAAGCCTCACCAGCAAGAACTGTTTTGACTGAACGCCCTCAGAAGATTCCACACAGCAACTGAAAATTACAGATTTGTAACTGCATTTCCTTCACTTCCACCTACACTGGTATGAATTCAAACCCTGGAAGGGACTTTCTGCTGGACAATGTCACAGGTAAGTTGAAAATTAGGAACTCACAAATTCTTCTGACTCCCCTCCTGTCACCTTTTTAAATAAACAAACAAAAATTTCACATCTCAACAGAAAAATAGACATGCTAAAAAAATGCATCTTTATAAATTTTGCATAAAGAAAGTTACTTAAGCATCCCATTCAGTTTTAAAGCCATGCTTATTTAATGCAACGAGAAAGCAACATGAGCTGTAGTCCTCTGTAATGCTGAAATTCCTAATGACCACATTTTACTGGAATGGGAAAACACAAAGTGCAACTGAGGAATCTGCACAGCCTAAATTAAGGGGGACAAAAATAAAAAGGCAGTAAGCTGTTGGAAAATGTAGTATTTTACATATTCAGTCTTAATAATTTAGGGTACTTAGAGCAGCCATCTGGCAAGTTCTTTAAAGCCTAAGTCACAGCTGACTACCTCTTTAACATCTTGCAGCATTTCCAGTTATAGCCAAAGGAAACCCAACAGGAGTTAGTTCAGCTACAATTTATTTTTTTGTTGAATCTGACTAGTTCTGTTGAAGGCAGTGAAAACCCTCAATTAATGGGAAAGGATTATAAAGCTCAGCTGAGGAGTTATGGTGAATAAACCCGAGCCCTGCGGGTTCCCTTTGCTCCACACAGGTGGAGTTCAGAGCAGCAGGAAGGGTCCCTTTGACTCTCTGATATCATTATCAAGGTTAAGCCATCCCCTCTGCAGTGCCACCACCAAGCACTTCAGCGCTTCAGCACGGTCCTACTGGGAAGCTTGGAAGTGCAAGGGGATCCTGCCCCTAATTTAAGCCTTGTTAATTTTCAAATGACATTTTTCAGAGAACAGTTAAGAGCCCAAAAAACCTTCCAAGCTGGAGCCTGAAACCTGAAGTCAGGAACCAGTGTGCAAAAACCCTGCTACAAATTTTCCTCTAATTCACTCTGACTCATGACCTTCAGTCACAGGCAGCTGGAGACTGGATTAATTCCCATCTCCAGAGGGATACAATGAAGAATTCATAACAGCTACCTATTTATAGGTGAACAGTATGAACTGAAATATTTAATACGTGTTTTTTTTGTCTTCCTTTCTATGCTCAGTGCTACCTTTTAGCTGACTTCAGAATCTGAACCCAGTGTCAGATTTAGGTCAATTTACTGCTGGAACTCCCAGATGTGGTAGGTTCACATCTCTTAAATGTTAGATTTAAATTTTTAACGAGACACTACAGTCCTCCTCCTTGAAGGAGGACAGGAAACAGCCCCAAACACGGCCATTTATTCATGAAACATTTATGAACACAAGCAGGGGGTTTTCTCCCCAGTGCTGGAACACCTCTCAGAGCTTCAAAATGGGCTTCAAAAGTACCAGTGAAGTGCATTCCACAGAGCTTCCCAATATACCAAAACAGTTCTTACATCAATGCTCAAGCTGACTTAGAAAATAAATTTAAAAAATCCTACTATCATAACCACCACTTTAATGAAATTAAAATTTGCCTCCTGACCTTCAGGCACGCACAAACCAGACAATTTCCCCCCCTTGTCTCAAGGACAAGACACTCTCACATCTCACACAGTTAAAAGAGGCAGCACAGGGTTTTAGGTAGTTCACGTCAGTCAACTTGAAGCCTCTGAAATTAAATGTAGTAACAGCAACAAAACCTGAAAGAAAGCCTTTCATTTCACAAAGGTATTCACACTTCAAAGATGAATGTGTCAAAAATTCTTAAAAAAGCGACAGCACTTTATAAAGAGCAGTTTATACACAAATTGCACCCCAGTCCAAGAGACAATTCCAATATTTTACTCACAATCGTCCCCAACAGCTGCAAGGACAATGCTGCTCCTGTCCCAACCATGGGCTCTTCTCCTATTTAAAACAGAGCTACAAATCTTCTAGGCAGGAAATTAGGCACTAATGATAGATAGCCAATGATTTAATTACCAGGTATCCCACTGAAGAATTACTGCTAAAAAGTGTTCAGCATCCATCATTAAAATAGAACATCAGAGCCAAAATTTGTATGGATTTATCTGTAAATATTTTATTTCAGGAACAGAAAATTTCTGGAGAAGATTTCAGTGCCACTTCTGGAGTGACCAACTTCTCCCACCCCACACACACAGTGCTGGGTGCATTTAACCTGAAATGGCAGAGACACACGTGGTGGCACAGAAAGGCCCTCTCCCTGTGTGTGTACATATATTTACAGATTTTTTATATATGTATTTATAGGCATTTCTCTGGTACTTATCTAAACAGGATCTACAGACAGCCAGGTATTAGTGAGAGCCCTCACTGTGCTGCCCTGTAATTTTTACTGACATCTGACCATCACTATTGCCAGGTCACAGCCATTTCACACTGCAAATGCCTATAAATCTGTTATTGTAGAAAGATTATGGCCAACAAGATTTTTTAAAAGCAATTAAAATGTGAGCTGTTATTAGGTTGGTGACTAGTTAGCATTTTAGTATTTTGCAATAGTGTATCAGAGTACATTGTTAGGACCAGAGACTCTCAGATTAATAGTTCTTTACTAGCAAAATTGCGAAACCATTGGACAGCAAAATTAAACAGTGTTCTGGCCTCATACATCAATAAAATCTGCTGTAAAATGTGACAAACACGGCCCCTTATGTCTCCCAGTTATCTTGCCTCTTTAGGAAAAAAAAACCAAAATTCTGTGCTGCTTTCCCCATGGATGCTCTGAATAATGAAAAAGAGCAAAGAAGAGGTTTCAGGTCTGAATCAAGGTTTAATTTTCAAAACCATTTAAAGGGATCTATTATTAATAGCTCTTGCTGTGAGTTGAACTAAGAATTAATGGCTCTTTGTCTAATAAGGCCACATGCCTCCATCATGTCTGTGGTACCAAGCAGAACACAAACTCTGCCTCCTCAGTGCCCCCTGAGCAGCAGCAGAGCTCCTGGAGAATTTGGGACTTTTGCTCCTAAGACCTTCATCAAACAATAATGCACAAGGCTTTTCCTGGATAGTGTTCCATAGGCTGGTCTCAGTAGAGTATGCCAAGTATGCCAGCTTCTCTCTTCTCTGAAGGACTTACTAGAAACAAAAAGCACAAGAGGAGGATTTTTGTTCCTTCCTTAGGTCACCAAACAAGGCTGTGCTGCAAAGATACCTGATGGACAGAGGAGGGAGGAAGGAAAAAAGTCCTTGTCAGTTTTAAGAGAGTTGAAAACAAATCCCTGATTACACACCAGTTTTATCATGAACATCTTCCTTTCCCTGTGTTTTGGCCAAGTGGGCTTGCAAGGAAGGAAACCTTGCCTTCAAGAGACTTCGAATTTCTCAGGAAAATGGATGCAATTTCCTTCCTGCCTAGCCACCGTTCTGATGTTACCTTAACTCCACGAGCTGTGGCACAAAGCTGCAGGAGGTGAGTGGTGTGAGAGCTGCAGAGTCCCCTCAGCACCGAACAAACCCAGGGACTGCAGGGCCTGGGGCTTCAGCGAGCCCCCGTCGGTTCTGGGACTCAGCAATTCCTGAGCGCAGGGGAAGGACACAACACACGTGTCAAAGGCAACCACATGCAAAAACACTAATTTAGATTACTCAAACTGCAATACATAATGATGGCAACAACAGGAGTTAGCCCAGAGACCATTCACAACAGAGCTGATCCTCACACAAGTTAAAAGCACCGCAAGACCCCAGGAGCAGGACTGCACCCAGCCACCACCACTTTAAGGCAGAATGGGCCAAGAGAATGACTGGAAAAGCAGGCAGATTTCTGCCAAACCACAAGCACAGTTAGGTATACCTCTGTTATGGTTAGCTGCTCAACAAAAGGCAGGAGCTGACAGCAATTACATCTGAAACTGCAGCTACCAAGAGCAGTGAAATGAACCCATGGAAAATAAAGGGCCAAACTGCAGCGCCTCACACCTGCTGTTTCACACACAGTACTTCATTTAAAGATTAAAATGTGTTTTGTAAAACTGACTGAACTAAGAATCTGGACAGTGAAACAGAATGGTTGCAGTTCGATGTGAACTGTGAAAGGCTTATTTTACCAAGTTCATTGTAGCTGCTGACCAAGACCTCAGCAAGAAAAGTTCTGTTTAGCAAAACCTGATGTTTCTGACCTCTGAAGTTAAGCAAAACCTTTCACGAATTCCACATAAACCTACGAGTATTATTTGGCATCTACAGACATTCCTGAAAAAAGGCAGCTAAGAAGACGTGAATGCTCCTATTTTTCTCAATTTGGCATCAACTCTTGAAGTTAATTATATTGTAAGTGTTATTGCTGATTGGTTTTGCATAAACATTCAGTTAACTGTGTTTATCTTGAAGTCTGATATTGCCTCCCCCGACCAACCGAGCAAGCTGCCAAGGCACAAAGAAATTTCCAGTTTCCCACATAAGATCCAACACACTCAAAGTTAGGAAACTCCATTAAAATTACATTAAAATGGCAACAGGCACCAGAGATCCCTGCAGCTGCACTACCCCCTCCTCAGTTTTACAAAAAGCCTTCCTTCAGTAGTTTACCTGAAGTTGTTTCAGGATTTATATTCCTCCTTTACAGCAATTCTGCTGTAAAAATTTAGGTCACATTTCCTTTAAGGGTGCACGTCCATGTGTACTTATTTAAAGCTCAAGGAAATTAATTAAAAGCTCCTCACTGACTTCACTGTGCATTGAATCAGGACCTGGATGAGTTCAGAGGCAAAACAATTACACTTTAATTAAACATCTCCACCTTCATGTGAAGTAGTCAACTAATTTTATGGAAGGATAAACTGAGTCAGAAGGTTTCTGAGCTTGGTCATGGTCATAAACAGAGCTGATTACCTAAGTTGTTTCCATATATTTTAGTTGCCCTTATAACACAGAGAAAATGGACTTGGTGAAAAATCAAATAAATTCCTGGTCTGGGTATTTGCATAGAATAAAACAGAATGTCCTGAGACAAGTGGAATGGTTGTACAAATTTACTGACTCCACCTCTGTTCCCCAATCAGTAGCTCATTTAGTCACAGGAATTCCAATAATGCAAGAAGTTGAAATTATTAGAGGGTTTTTTTGAGATTTTTAGGCTGTCTTGTTTGTTTTTAAATATCATGACTAATTATATCTATATTATTTTTGAAAACAGAAATAGGCTTGGCAGATTTGATACTTGTAAAACCTTGGATGTATTTACTGAAAAGCAAGAAGTATGACTCCACTTTCTGAATTCAGACTGACATTTAAACCCTACAGAAGCTCTGTAGGGTTCTGTCAGATCACCAGCAGTGAGCAGAAACAAGAATGAGCTTTCCTCACTTTTTCGAGTATTTGTTATATAATGCTTCCTCAACACTAAGGCTGAAAATAAACCTGAGAGTCAGGAGAGTGTTCTCCTCATTCTAGTACTAACTAATGGGTTTTGGTTAATTTGCTGATCTTTGATGTCTTCTCACCTCTAGTTCTGCTCCCTGTGCTCCATCTGCACTCTCGTGGCAATGGAAGCTCATGGACAGGGCACAGCTCTTCAAAGGGAAAAAGAGCTGTAAGAGTTCTCCATTCTCAGAGATACAACACTGAACAAAGTGGTTTGGGGGTTTTTTCCCAAATGAAGTTACTTGGTAAAAAGTTTTCAGCACATTTCAAAACCATTTACTTATAATTTCTCCCTCATACGTAGAAGTAAGACCATTGAATTACCAACACTGGATGTGGAATAGGTGACAATGTTTTCATTCCAATAATTTATATCTTTGGTGCACATCACCATCAAAACTGGGACTGGTCACACAATAGCTTTAGCCCAGAACATAAACATTTGGCACATTTGGCAGGATTGCAATTTTCCCAATCACTTCTGCACTACACACCCCATGGTGCGGTGCAGCTGTAGCAGCTGCCTCTGTCCTTGCTGCATTTCAGCAGGAAACCCAATCTGATCACAGCCTGCACAGTTTTGCCTGTGCATGTATAGGAATATTTCTGATACCAAATCCTTTGGTTTTGGAAAAAATTCTCCTGGAAGTTTCTCCCAGCATCTCCAACAGCAGCCCCCCAAAGCCTATTGCCGTTCTGTGCACAGCACTTGGGTGGATGTTTGATGCTTCAAACTAGGTCAGATGCTCAGGAGGGTGCTTTGTTGTCAACAACCAACTTAGGAACTGAAAGACTTGGTAAAAAACATAAATGTTTGTGTTGGTTACAGACGACAAATATTTTGGAGAGGAAAATCTTCTATTAAACACATATAAATAGATCTAATTCTGACAAGCTGTTTCCCAGGCAAAGCATCAACCTTGAACAGCTTAACCACATCAGGCACTTTTAGGTGTTAGCTCTGTTTGCCCATATGCAACTGCAGGATGATTTTTAATTTTTGGCAGCAGATATGTATCACAGTCATTGTTAGCAGTTACAAAATCTAGGTTTTGTTTCCGTTCACTTCTGGTTTTGTTTAGAAAACAACACAAATTGTTTTGGAAACATCTCCCTCCTCTTGCAAAGTGAAGCACTCTCAAACCCTGGATGGGGACAAGGATGGAGGGGAGCAGAAGGAGACATAGCTACAGATTTCCATAAACCTGGGATTCAGAACTGGCTTTCCCAAACACTGCACAGGATGTTCTGTCAGTGACAGGAGCAATAACTGATTTGCTCAGACAGGGCCAGGGGCTCCTGCTCACTGTGAGCCACAGCCCTGCTGATGGCACAGGGACTGGCACAGGGACCCCTGCCAGCCCAGGGATGCTTTCCCTGCTCAAGATTTCACTGCACCTCAAGAGGAATCCTGAAAGCACTCTTCTGCCCTGACTAACTTTTCCATAACTTGTTGCAAGGCTTACAATGAACTAAAAGAGAAAATTGCTTTAAAGCAGATTTGGGTCCAACCCATTACCAATTAAGCTTTTCATAAATGGCCTTTGCTCCTGCATTTGTTCAGTCCTTCTTCAGAGATTTATTATTTCTATGTACCACATCAACTAAGACAGCACACAGATCCCCAACAACTCTAAATTACACTGAGGGAGCTGCCAGTTTCTCCCATGATGCCAAAGATACAATAACTGATGATGCCTTTTCAGCTGAGGGCAAAGTGAAGCAACAGAAATGCATCTAAAGTACACCTGTCACCATTTTCCAAATTAATCTGTTTGTAAGGCTAAAGTGGCTTGTAGCTTGGTAAGAAAACCAGCCTGTATTTTCTGTATGCTCTCTCACCTTGAATACCTGTACTTTCAGAATAAACCCCACTGAAGTACATGTTTAGCCTCATATTTACAGCACTTACATAGAGGTTCTCCTTCAGCAGGCTATTTCACATCACACATGAGCTCCAAAAATAAGCAAGGCCAAAAGAAATTGAAAGTCTGTGAGTTCAGAAGCCAAAAAATAAATACAGTAGAATTTTGTAAATGTATTTAAAAACACGTTCTTAAATACTCTCTAATCATGCCTCTCACCATACTGGAGCCAGCTTAGACCAGGACTGTGAACCAGCACACCTAACTTGCCTCCAATGGTGTTTTGATTCTTTTTTTAAATCCTCACATCTGCAGAATGTCTCATGCTCATCTCACAGAGCATCAAAGCTCGTCCCGTTCAACATGCCAAGATGAGGAATGGACAAATAAAAGATGATATACAACAGAGCAAAATATTCTCTTCTTGAAGAGAAAGCAAACCCGAGTCTGTGAGGCAAACATGCCCTGATGAAGCACATCTGGATGCTGAGCAGAAACGAGGATCACGTCTCATCTGTCTCTGATACATTCTGATCCGGAGGATGATGCTGTCCCTCTCTCACGTATCTTCCCAACAGGTAAAAAACTAACGCGTGCCAACAAACACCGCCCATGTACACTGAAAGTTACCGAGTGCTGCCTCAGAGGCTGCGGAAACCCAGTTTTTAGCCGAGGCAGGATTACCCCGAGGGAAGCCCTTCAGCAACCACTGTCCGAGAGGCGTTTGTGCAGCGAGGGCCGGGATGCCGAGAGCACGGCGGGCGCAGGGGCTGCCCGGCGCTGGGTGGCACCTGCCGTCCGCCCCCCCGGTACACCCCGGGCAGCTCCGGGCACCGCTCCGGCTGCCACCGCAGCGCGGCCATGCCCGGGGTGGGACCCCGGAACGGGCGCCTGGTGACGCAGGGGGTGATGGCAGAAATGAGACCGGCACCTCCCGTACCTGCGCCGCGGGGCCAGGGCCTGCCAGCGGAGCGGGGAGCGGGGAGGCCCGGCCGGCGGAGCGGAGCCGGCCCGCAGCGGAGCGGAGCGGAGCGGAGCCGGCCCGGGCCAGCGCCTTTGTTCGCGGCCGCGCACAAAGGGCACCGCGCTCACCTGGTGCGGGGCCCGCGGCCCCGGCGCTCCGGCGGCTCGGGCGGCGGCGGGGCGCGCTCGGCACGGGCGGGCGAGAGCAGCGGAGCGGAGCCGAGCGGAGCCGCCTCCTCCTCCTCCTCCGTCGTGACTCACCGCGGCGGCCCGAGGGAGGTGCCTGGGCGGCTCCGGGGGAGGGACCCGCCGCGTCCCGGCGCCCAGGGCAGCGGCGGCGCCGCAGGCAGCACCCGAGAGCCGGCCGGGAGGAAGGGGCGGGGACGCGGGGCAGGGCCGGGGAAGGGGCAGCGCCGGGGAAGGGCCGGGCAAGGGGCGGGCAGGCCGGGCAAGGGGCAGCGCCGGGGAAGGGCCGGGCAAGGGGCAGCCCCGGGCAGGCCGGGCAAGGGGCAGCCCCGGGCAGGGCCGGGCAAGGGGCGGGCAGGCCGGGCCCCGCCGCGGGACTGCTCAGCCAGGACAGCCCGGCACGCACTCACCTGAGCAGCATCCCCTGGAGGAACGCGGTGCCGAGGTCCCGGCGCTCCTGCTGTCCCTCCCGGTCCGGGGCTGCCGCGCTCGGGCCGCCCAGATCCATCCCAGCGGGGCGCGGGGCTCAGTAACGCTGCGCTAAGAAAGTTAAAGACACTGCAACATCCAGTATAGCTTGAGCTAATTCAGCCAATACAGAAAATGCCAGCCTCCAACTAGAATGAGTGGTCATTTGGTCATTGAAGCACTCAAAAATAAAGTACATTGACTGAAGCAGAGTAAAACCCCAGTGAACACAGAGAGGAATTAATTAAAACCAAAACCAAAGAATACACAAGCCACCAAAGGCTCTTCACCCTGCTCCATCACTCATCGGCATTATGGTTTCCCACTAGGTTAACAGTAACCCTGCCTCCTCACAGGGTGCATTGGTGAGGCCAGCAAGGTAAGTACAAAATTCCTGGAGATGAAAATGCTTTGTGAACCAAGTGTTATTTAGTAAAATGCGTCTGTTCTCCACTCGGTATTTAACTTAATTGCATAAAGATAGTCACAGTAATGAAATAGGTGGCACTTCCTTTAACAGCTTGATACTTAATGACATCAAAGCCCGATGCCACTGAAATCCAAACCCCACTGCCAGCTAATGAAGGGCTTAACATGAAAGCCTCTGCAAAGAGCAAACCCAAGCCTCTGACAGGAACAGGAATGGTGCAAATGTGCTGGGATCTGAGATCACTGGCACATACCCACAGCACAGCAGGCAGTAATGATTATTAATTATTTAAGAAAAGAACATAAGAGCTCCAGCATAAGCTGAAAAAAATATGCAGAAGCATTGCATTGGGATCCTCCAGTTGGATTACTGTTAATTAGCACAGTACATGAGTCTGAGGGAAAGATCTAAAAGCATCTTATGCTAGTGGGAGCATATAATTAAGCCATCATTTGCATCCTTGCAATAGTATGAATTTCCTTACTGATAACATCATGGGCACAACACCATTTTATGACTAAGTACTGTCTAGCTCTCCTAATTCAGCTGGCTGACTGTACAGCAGTGCAATGCAATCTTACACATCAATTTAACATCCTGCATTTATTTAGGAAGGGTTTTAGCAGGGAGAGATACCACAAGGCTTCCTCTAACCTAGGAGAATTTTAGATTTATTTTCTTAAAACTGAACTCCTGCCCCACCTTAGTTTATTCCCTTCAAGCTTACCAAGAGAGTTAGCTATCAAGCAAGGTGACATCTTGCCATCAGCCACTTGTATCATCATAAGACATGGTGGATGCTCAAGAGGCCTCTCAACTATGCTAGGTCTGCAAGAGATAGAGTAAAATGTTGCTCATGTCTCATGGGAATGCACGGAGCCTCCCAAAGCAAACAGAATGTAGAACTGCACGTGATCAAATCTGTTACCTCCCAATCATCACGCTGCCTGACCTAACCCTCAGCAAGGGAATGTCAGAAGTTTAATTATCTAAAGGTTAAGTCTAACATTTTTACAAGTATTGTATAAAGACTTGATATTATTTTACCAAAATCTATCAGATTAAATGGATTTTTCTTTTCAACAGCTTCTCATCTCTTGTTTAATGAGGCTGCTGTTTATTCTAGTAAGCCAAAACTTCATGAAACCTTTTCCTCCGAATCCCTGCTTGACTTAGAAAAATTCTCTCAATTCACCCTTTCCTTCCTGATCTCCATTTGTTTCTTAATCAGCTGGGAAATTCATTTAGGATTCCTTCACAGCACAGCTGCTTCCACCCTCCATGTCCCCCTGTACTTGTTGGCATCCCCCTCTCATTAAGGGCTTCCAGCAGCATCTGCACACACAATCCCTGCTTTCATTATCCATGATTCAACCACACACAACAATAATGAAAACCCTTTCTCTCCAAGATATGTGAGGTACCCAATGAAGGACTTGTTTTTAGTTTGGGATTCTTTTGTTAATATTTTATATGTCAGACTTAGTCTGATAATTCAAATCCATCAAAATCATGCATTGATCCCACTTCAGCCAGCAGTGACGGAGCCTGAACTGCCTGGCCATAGGGTGTCATTTACACAGAGCTCTCTATCAAAATGAATTTGACTTTTACAGGCAAAGTAGCATAAGAAAGTAAGGGATCTCTTAAGAAATCTTGTATTTTTTCTTCAGCACAAAGGTAACTTGCTACTTTTCCATTCAAGATCAAAGAAGGGAAATAACTCAAGGAGACAAAGACAGAAGAAAGAGAGGCAGAATATTTGAAGCTTCAATTTTCTAACACTTTTTCCTTCAGATCAGTAGAATCACTGGATTCACTCTATAGAGAAAGAAGATTAAAAAAAGGAGGTTATATATGGCCAAAAAAGGACTCTGGGAACTTTGCTGATGTGTTTAAAGCTACTGTACTTTACAGTTCTTATTTCAGAAGTAAAATGATAAACAAAAAACAAAGCACTTTTAATCTTCAAAGCAATGTATGATCAATAACAACTTCACAGCACTCGATATTTAAGGATCATAATCTGTATTTTACTCCAGGAAAGAAAGATGTGTACAGAATGAGTGATCTGCCCAGGTCCAACACGGAACTGGGGATGGGACTCACACATCACAAGCTTGTTTGTTAAACACAAACCCATGCTTTCATTTAGCAGTTGTTCTTTTGTTATCAGTTTTTATTTGAGGAAATCATTATTATAATAAATAGATTATGGACTTTTTTATACAGCCCCTGCAGAAACATTTGAGGTGGTGGTGGAGGTACATCCCAGGATTATTTAGCAAAGTATTTAGCACAACACACCAATTAACTTACTATGCCTTAAATCAATATAACTATTTCAAGAGGTTACTTAACTCTCTGTAAGGGTCAACACATGAATAGCTTCACATCAGCAGCAGCTTCCTTGTTAAATCACATTTATGGCCAGGGCTTTCTGCAGGACACAGCCAGTCTCTGGGTAGAGCTCTGATTTCTGACCCTTCACAGCTTCTGAGAGAGAAGTCTGACCCAACACACTGAATCTTGCAATACTGGTACTGATCTCAGTCTCATCTCTGTCCATCTAAACCACCAGAGATCCTTCCAAGAGCAGAAGAAGCAGATGTTGGAAAGATGTTCAGTCAAGGATCAATTCAATTGGAATGTTACAACTGCCCGCAGTACAGGTATTTGCAAAAATCCTGAAATATTTACACACCAATTTAAAAAAGTTTCTCCTGGAAACGTACACCTCAAACTACAAGGAAAAAGATTTCCATGTCATTGTACTGTAAACTTTTTGTGAGTGCTGAGAGATTTAATTTACATAATAATGCTGCAAGCAGGCTGGGGGTGTATGGGGAGAGAGTTCCTTAGCACCAGTAATGAGCAGAAAGGAAAAGAAGGCAGCTCCAGTCCTCACAGACTGTTTTGCTTCCCATAATTTCAGAGTCTAATAACGCCTTTTAATAAGCTGCTCTCAGCTATGAAGCTGCAATCAGCCTTTGTCAGAGAACACAATGCTGTCTCAGACAGAAAATAGTTCTGCTGGAATGGACAAAAGACCCCTCCTCAATAAAGGCTTTCTAATAACAGGGAGAAAGAAGTTCTATCAGTGAAAAACAAATTATGCTATCTCCATCCTGTATCCTTTATTTCTTAAATGCTAGATGTCAAAAGTATATCTGTTAAAGCAAAATGCAGTCTAGAAACACATTTTCTAATCTACTCCAGTCCCAGTTTACAATTAGATAAACTTGCTAATTTATAGGGTATTTATGCCCTGTAAGTGCACTCTAAATGACAACTGAGCATGTTAATTTTCTGTTTCTAGTCAATGCTACCCACTAAGTCTCTGAGCTAAAAATTCAACTACGAGATTTCAAATCCTCCTAAGCTTAGTTTATTCAGGATCCAGGGGAGACACAGACCCTCCCCTCTCTGTAGCACCACCACTGAGATTGAACAACACTTGCACTGATCACATAACGGGAGCTTTTTTTGTTTCTACTTGCAAGCTATTTCATGCCCCCTCCGAAATAACAGCAGTGTGCAGTTACACACCAGAGCTGAAGGAAGAGCATCTCACTGCCATGTCCTATCAATTCCTGTCCCTTCAATACACAAGGTTAAATGACTCCAGAAGCCTCCCCACAGGGCTGCCATTGTCCTCAGCCAGGGCTGGGACACAAAGTGCTCATTCATGTGCACGGCAAACAAGCAGCCGAGGGCCAGTGATCAGCATCCAGGCTCATTTTTGGTCTTCTGCAAACAGTTTGTAGAAAGATGGCATTTCAATAAACTACATCCATTTTCCAAAGCTTCAATGCCTTCCTAGCACAAACTACTTAGTGGGGAGTCCAGACAAAAATTAAGACAATGTGAAAAATCACCCAAAAAAACCATCAGGACCACTTCGTAAAAAGATCTGCTTGCTACAACCACATGCAAAAAGATTCAGTTTTAATAGTTAGAGAAATACACATTCAGAAAAGTTCAAAACAACTGACTCTTTCGAAAGACAGTC
The DNA here is from genome assembly GCF_027579445.1 of Ammospiza nelsoni. NCBI lineage: Eukaryota > Metazoa > Chordata > Aves > Passeriformes > Passerellidae > Ammospiza > Ammospiza nelsoni. Next base: position 1,024,013 of record NC_080654.1, read on the forward strand.
ACACCATGCTTTTGTTCTAGAGTTCCTCTTAGTGTTCAGCCTCAGAGCTTGTATTACTGAAAGGGTACAGACACCAAGGTCCCAAAGTGCACTTAAGGCTGTTTACTTCATATCTTCTGGTTAAGGACCCAAGAGATTTAGGGCTTGGGTTTTTTGTTTTGCTTTGCTTTTTTTTCAATATGTAAGAAATAGAAAAACCAAACGCAGTGTGACCAAAATCCAACGCTGCTGATAACTGGAGACACAAGCCTCACGAACCTCTTCATTGTTTTGCCTTTTCTACTTCAACACTTGCAAGAGCAAAGACCTTGTCTCCTGATCCTGAGGGGGGAAAAAGCATTTTCAGTAAGTATTAGTGGAAATTGTGAATTACCTTATATACAATTTAAATCAAGCAAAACATTTGAGATCCAAAGAAATCAAATCTACACTGTGAAAACTTGAACACTTGAGCTAATTAAAAAAAAAAACCCACAATAGCTTGCCAGGTCTAGAGCAGCCATGTCCTACTGTGCCTGGCTGGGATGGAGCTCCCTTTCCCCAGATTCCCCTGTAGAGCTGTGCTTTGTGTTTGCAGCTGGAATGGTGTTGGTAACACCCCCACACACAGAGATACTGCCAAAGTCCTCTCTTGAAGAGAGGGTTCTCACCTTGCTTACACTTCCAGGGAGGGCAGAGCTGAAAGGTAGGGCACCCAGACAGTTTATTTGTAGCCTGAGCTAGTCTGGCACGTTCCTGCCATTCATAGCTCTTTCATCCCAATTTAACTACTACTACAGTGAACTGTCTGCTCATTTAATGCCTTTTGTAACTCAACTCTTGATCCTGTCAACACAATCAGAGGTATGACAATCATGGCAGGAAGAGTGCTTTAAAGCTGTATTTTGACAATGTGCCAATAACTGCCAAATTCTCTGCATCAAGCAGAGGACACAGCTCTCCTGAAGAGTGTCTTTAATGCAAAAAAGATCTGTGTTTAATTCTAACAGCAGCATCTCTGCCTGAGACAGACTACTCAAGCCTTCAGCATGATGGGCACCCTTGGCATTTCATGGATGTTTGGCATTGGATTTATTTGTTGTGTTACTTTTTCCTTATAGTAGTTTATCAGAATTTCATTGTTAATAAAACATATATTAACATTTAATGGCATGAATCTCTTGTTCATATATTCTCTTTCATAGGGGAACCAGACATACTTCTAATAATTAGTGTTCAATGAGGCAAAGCAATCACAAGTTATATGAGAATGAAAACTTACCAAGGTCAGTGGAGACTCTCTCAAATTGGCTCAGGGCTGTACCAGCATTTGTTGACAAGAACATCTCATCATCACCAGTGAGCTAAATCAAAAGAAGCCACAACTGTGAAGCTGATACCTTAACTGTGCATGTTCCCACCATCTACGTGTGCATCTACATGAGCTAGGACAGGTTACAGAAATTGTCCATTTGCAGCTTTTGAGTGGCAGTGTTATCTGCCCTACTGAAACCTAAAACAAAAAACAGAAGCTACTTCCCCTAGCACTGAATTTTCCCTCCCTGGCTCCTGCCAGCCCAGGCAGTGCAGTGCCAGCATGTGCAGTGTCAGACATGCCTGCACACGCAAGTTTCAAGTTGATTTGCAGTGATAATTTTTTATTAAAAGGTCACACTGTACCTGTGTACCTGAACTATGCCGAGGTGTCAATAACTTTTTTGTCACAAGGTCAGTATGGTAATGAACTAAGATCTAAGCTTACTTCCTATCATCTACTGAGGAAAGGAAAAAAAAAAAAAAAAGCAGTCACTGCCAGCTTTGACCATGTTAAGAGCCAATGACCTAGAAATGGTTCTCTTCCTTTAAAGTGACATTTCCCCATGTATATTTTACTTTTATGTACATGTTCTGATGCCTTGTGACAGATGCCCATAAAATATTTACAATAATGAAGCAGTAACCTACATTTGGAAGGTTCAGATATGCTAAGTTAAAAGTCATTTAATTAGCCTCAGATACACATCTTTATTACAGCAAAGCATGTGTGTCAAACTCTTCACATCAGTTTATTTATTAGAACTATAAAAATCAGGTACAGATATTCAGGATGATGTTGGAATGAAGGAAAACATATTACTTACCTGCCTTTGCTGGCTTTGTTTGCAAGCATACAGCTACTTAATACTTTGCAGTGTTGTGCAGACAAACATGCAGCATTTGCTGTCATTGTTCACATCCAGAACAGATGTGAGACTCCTGTCCTAGCAAGCCCTCTGTGCAGCAGGCTACTGATCATTTCAAAAGGTTAAGAGTACAGGTCAGGGTGTGGTGAAGTGGCTTGATGCTGTGGTCCAAGGAACTCATTCCAAGAGGATTAGATAGCTTCCTGCATTCAGTTCACAACCTTAACTAGCTTTTACGTATTTGCAAAAGATTTTTCTCCTCTGACACTCAAGCAATAAAATATTGGGAAAGCCTTTGCTTTGGAAACTACTTGGATTGCAGCTCCTTTAAGTACTGCATTTGATCTTCTCCATGACATTCCTTCATTTCCTAAAAAAGCTACACTACAGAGATACACAGCAACCCATTTTCTTCATATACCATCCACAAAGAGAAGTAACTTCTCTTCCTCCCTCTGGTGGCAAACCCAGGGCTTTTTCTGTCACTGATGGATCACTGGGGCAACAATGAATTTATCACTCATCTCTCCAATTTCCTTTTCTCATACCCAGGGGTAGGCACAATTGACACTATAAAAGTGAAGCTGGACACATGTCAGAGGTCTTGAATAGTTTCTGATGATTTGGTGGTAGATGGCCAGTAAAAGATTTGTTCTGTAGCTTTTATAAATACCATCACCTTGTACCAGCTGGTGTGTGATTCATGCATACAGCCTACCAAAGGAAGTATTTAAAGTAGAAACAGCCATACAGAAAGGTACCAAACTATTTGATACATGTTCAGCTTCAGAAAGTTTGGCATTAAAATGGAAGGACATTTATGTAATGTCACAGCAAGCTGCATTTTATAATTTGCTTATAAAATTGCAATTTCTTGTTTTAATTATTTCTAATTCCTCCTAAATAGGCAGAAAACTCTACCCACCTGACTATGATACCAACCCCTTACCTTCTCACCCAGCTTTCTGAGGGCAGTCAGGATTTCCAGTTTCTGTTGGGTGTACAGGTCTCGTGGCAACTTCCCAACCATTAAGTCTCTGTCCATCTGCACACCAGGGGAGAAAAAGTCAAAATATATAAGCTTCCATTATTTCACCCAACACAACGGCATGAGAAATGCAACAGCCTAAAAATATCATCAGTAGCAATGGACCCACATCATCTGGATCTTCAGTTTAGATCTCTGAAACATTGAATGCACTCTCCAGCCCTCAGTACAATCACAGACTTTCTATTTGCAGCTTCCTCAGTTCACTCTGTTAACCCCATTTTTGCTTTGAAGCAGGAAAATAGGAGATAACTCAAGAAATACACATGGTTGCCCCCATTACCTCAATAAACATTTAAGATCGAACAAATATTGAAAGAGAACTTCTCCATCTTTTTTGGACTTTATGACCAAGTTTTCCAGTACACTCAGTGCTTTCCTTGCAATCCTTACACACTTGAATCAGACTGCCTCAAATGAACAGCTTTTGCAGGAAAACAGAAGCCTTCACCTCTGCCAGTCTTGTCCTCAATTGCCTCGGCTGCTTCTTTGCAAACATCCTAATCACTTCTGGAGTTTTAAATGCTTGGCTGATGGCTGCTTGTATTGCCTGCAAGGAGAAGAGCAAGAATGTGATTCCTGTTAGTCCTGGTCAAACTGCAGCAGCAGGACAAGATTAATGAGGGCTGGAAAGCATCATTAGTATCCTCTACATCATATGATATACAGAACTCATCTTTTTTTTCATAACCATGGAAGTGAAATTTAAAAAAAAATACCTTTATGGAGGGCTTAAAGAATCCTCTAATTAATGTAACTAGACTGAGAAAGAGCTGTGAAACTTTTCATTACTTAAAGTCCAGGTCCTAATCTCCTATAATGTTAAGGTTGTAATTCATCAATGGGTTTTTTTCCCTTTTCAAATGAAGACATCTATCCAAGTTTTTTACATATAAAAGTGTAATAAATTAGGAAATACATTAGTTACCATAGATCTATATTTCACATAAAAATTCTAGTGAATCACTTGTATCTATTTGCTATTTCATCAACTCCAAGAAGAACATGAAGTTTTTTAGCAACACATCCTCCTTACCAGCTGCATGCCACTGAGCTCATCCACCAAAGTCATATCTCCAGACATAATCTTCTTCAGGGAGTCATTGAACTCACTCAGCTGCTCAAGAGTTTCTTTTTTGGTCTCTTCATACTCATCTGCATCCAGCTCTTCTCTAGGGAGGACCCAAGAAGACACACTGAATCACAGGATCCAGCCTGAGACACCCATGGGGCACAGAGCTTGGTTCTCCAGGCTGCACTGAGGAGTTCCCATCCCTGCAGCCTGCTCTGCTCTGCTCTGGCCCTCTCAGCTCCCATCCAGCTCATGCACTGCTCAGGTCTGCACCCCTCCCAGCCACCTGCATGGCTCTACACTCACTGATGATAAAAAAGCCCTAGTAATGAACAAGATATTTAGAAGTATTTTTGGATCTCAACACAATTATGTGGTGAGATTGTCTTGCCCAAAGCTGCAGTGAATGAGATTATCTGAGAAGCCTATCTCACACCCAAAGCCATCCACTTAGGAATAACTGATCCTGCTGTCTAAACCTTGCCCAGTTCCCAGAACAGCACCAGCACCCCACAGCAGTTCTAATTGTTCTTGGAAAAGATGCGTACTGCTAGGACAAGCTGGAACTAGAGTCAGAAACCATCTAAACACAGGGTGCTTAAATGCAACTACTAAAACAGATAAAAGCCCAACCTTCTTGATAATTCACTGTCTCAAATTGTATCAACACACATAAGACTAATACAAAATCACAGGAAGAGTTAGACAAACAAGAAAGTAAACAATGCAACCCCCCCCCCCCCCCCCAGGGATCTATAATTATAAGAAAAACCAAAAGAGCCCCAAAAGTTATTCGTTCACTCCTATTAAAAATCCCATAGAAAAACTGTGATTTTTGTGAACAGCTGTTTAAACTTTAAAAGTCACACTGAAATATAACATTTCAAAGAAAATACAGAGTATTTCTGCTAGCATTTTTCCTAGATATATAAAGCAATCATAATAAAGGTTTTTAAAAATAACTTTTACTGACACCAATATCCTACTTAATTTAAAAACAGAAAGCCACAGCAAAACACAAAAATAAATAAGCTTCCTCCTAAGATTTTTGAAAGGTAGCACTTTCTTCTGCCAACCACTTAAGAAAAATAATACCATATAAGAGGAAAGCAACTATTTATATTACCTGCACTCTTCCAGATCTTGAAGTTGTTGCATTAATCTGTCCAACTGCTCCTCCAAGTTTTGTTTTAGTTTACTGGTCTCTGTTGTTCCTCTTGAAGCCATTTTCTGTTTTCACAGGAAAATGTTGTTTTTACATGACACTTCTAAGAGAAAGTACATTTTATTGTTTGTATCAACAACTTATAACGTATTTCAAACACTCTAAATATTAAAATTATGCAATATCTTGCTGACGGAATGTTTAATCACAACACCCGGAGATCCTCGCAGTGGAAATACAGAAATGCCAGGCTGCGTGCACAGAATTATCTCCACAGCAAGAGGCGGTTCAGAGGGCACTCCAACAGCCACAGCACACACAATCAAGCAGCAACTACTGAAATACAGAGGCCCCGCTATAAGACACAATAGGTTCGACTCCTCAACAGCCCCTCGGACCGCTGTTCAGGAGACAGCCCGGGTGCAGGTGTGCGGGGCAGCAGGAGAACCAGCGCTCCCGGGGATGGTGCCGGGCGGACACGGCGGCCAGCGGCCATCCCGGCCCCACAGCCCCCTGAGGGAGCGCGGCCCTCGCTCCGGGCCGGCCGCGCGGCCTGGGAGGAGCGGGAGGAGCGGCCGGAACTCGGGCGCTGCCCGGGGCCCGCTGCCCGTTCCCCGGCCGCGCTCCGGCCCCGCTCTTCCCCCTCCGCCCGCCCGGCCGGCCCCGGGCTCCCTCACCCCTCAGCCGGGCAGGCCGCGTCAGGGCGGGCTCATCCCGCTCCTGCGGCGCCGCTTCCGCCGCGCCCGGGCCAATGAGCGCGAGCGGCCCCGGGCCCGGCTGAGGGCACGGCGCGGGGTGAGCGGGCACGGGGAACGGGGACAGCGGGGACAGGGAGCGGGGACAGGGAGCGGGGGTGAACGGGGACAAGGAGCGGGGACTGCGGGGACAGGGAGCGGGGGTGAGCGGGCACGGACAGCGGGCACAGCGCGGGGCCGAGCGGGGCTCACCGGGGACAGGCGGCGGCGGCGGGGGTTGCTCGCTGGGCGAGGACCGGACCCCCGTGCAGGCCCGCGGGGGCGGAGAGCTGCGGAGGGTGTTAGTGAAGCGCCCAGCGACGCCCACATCGTGCTTATATTCTATGTATATACCCATATATAAACATATTTGACAGATATTTGCCTCTGAAACATGAGATTGAGCAAAGCATCCTTACCTGCTTATTCCCTGAAGGTGACTGGCAGGGTGGGCTCCAGAGCCATCCCAAGACCTGCTGTAGGCATATTTTGGTGTATTCTAGTGCAGGGTGAGTTTATGAGGCAATGATTGCCTGTTTCTGTAAAGTTAGGAGCATGAAAAGGGACATTTGACTAACTCCCGAAAAAGGCACTCTGTATTTCCATCTTAAAATTTTCTACTTTTTTTGCACTTTTTTTTTTTTTAAGGAAAAAATCAATCTTTTCCAGTTTTGCAGCATGTGTCACTCTGTTGAAAGTAGGATTTGTGCATTACAAAGGCAGTCTAATTCCTCTCCTCCCTGTTCCCATAGTAACTCTCTTAGCCATGCCCCTGTGAAGGCTGCATTTCAAGTACCACCAGCCGTTCCACTGCTGAGCTACTCTGCAGTAATGAAGAATATTTGAAAAGTTGGTGAAACTATTGAAAGCACAGAAAAGTACTAGCACTTACAAAATGTGAAGCCTTGCAAGCATTCCTTTTATCCACGGGCTGTTTGATGTTAGGACACAGTCGCTGTTGCCAGGTTTGGCTGTGATGGTGTCTCAGTGCTGTGGCTGCTGTGAACATCACTCAGCCCCTCTGTCAGGGAGACACAGTGTGAGGGTGACCTCGTGGGATTTTTCCAGGTGGTGATGTTGCTGTAGAAACAATGGCAGACAATTCTGTGCTCCTCAGGATGTCTCAGACATCTCGCAAACAGCAACAGCCCATTGCAGTTCTCCTTTGTTAGGCCAGATGTGGGAAAACATCTTGGCAAGCCAGAATAGTCTCAGGAAAAAATACAGAAGCAAAAATGGGTGTGAGGTGTGAGGAGAAATTGAATGATAATTAGTGAAATTTCCTTATTTTCAGCAATTCTTAAGCAGCTTTCTGAAACTGAAGCTCAGAAGCAGAACAGAACTGTGGTATTTTAGCAAAGGGGAAAACCCCCAGTATTTAATTGCAGCTTTTACTAAACTTCTGTAATTTACTATTCTTCTCTCACCTTTTCCATTGGTACACCTAACACTTGCTGCAACACAAAGCAGAGTGACTTTTCTCATGTTTAGTCTATAGCACTCTCTTCCCACATATCACACTGAATTATATAAATTACCCCCTTTAGATTTTATATTTCAGAAAATGTAAATAAATCCCAAAGAAATGTTGACACTGTTCTCCTCCAGAATTTAACACAATATAATATGTGACACAGTCTTGGTTTTATAATCTTGCTGGAAAGGGTCACTGCAGTTGAGTAGCAAGACTAGGAATGGTCACAGATGTTCTATTTCTCCCTGTGAGCATAGAAGGAAGTTACTTAACAAGGAAGTTCCCTGCCCACATGTCCCTTGGCAGTTGATTGGCACTGCCATCTTAAAATGGTGCAAAGTTCTAATAAAGTTTGTCCTGCAATCAGGACTGATAATCTCTCCACATGAAGTTTAAAATGAGCTGCTTTTCCACAGAGTGGGCAGTACGCCATCCTCTCTGGGCAAACAGCCTCTTTGCAGTGATTTCATATTTAATCACTTAGAAACTGGACAAAGAAGTGTCACATGGACAGTCACAGGCCAGGTTGGTGGAAGAAAAATACAGCATTCAGTTAGATCTTGAAATTTTATCTTCTGCTTGTTGGCACCACAAGTAAGTAACGATAACTCTTTCTTGTCCCATTTCTTGTAGTGGCTGGCACCAGCATTGTCCACTGAGCTCCGTGGCTGTGAGCAGTGGCCATGGAAGATCCTGACACGAAGACTGAAGTGGTGCTGCTGGCCTGTGGGTCCTTCAATCCCATCACCAACATGCACCTGAGGCTGTTTGAGCTGGCTAAAGACTACTTCCATGAAACAGGTAGCATGGTTATTTATTATTCAGAATAGCTTTGATAACCAGACACTTCAATGTTAAGGTGAATATTTTGTGGCTATGAATGCTTGACAGTGACAAATATTTAGCAAATGCTAATTTGTGTTATGTCTTTATGTCTTATACAAAGGCCATTTTGAGAGAACTCATTTATGTGTTGCTTTAATGAGCTAAAGCACAGGGTTTATAGTTTACAGAAATATATATCTTTCTAATACATCTTACTAACTCCTTCATTGTGCTGCCCTGACAGTGCAGGAGTGTCCTGTATTTTTCCACGGGACTGGCTATCAGCTGCCTTTGCACTGCATAATGGTTATGTCACAGGTTAAATACAATGCAGGGGAAGTAACATCTGCTCAACCACTTCTCATGTTCTTGTGCGATGTGTTTTTTTCCACAGGAAAATACAAAGTAATCAAAGGCATCATTTCACCAGTGGGTGATGCATATAAGAAGAAAGGTCTGATCAGTGCGAATCACCGAGTGACTATGGCAAAACTGGCTACAAAAAACTCAGACTGGGTGGAAGTTGATGATTGGGAAAGCTGCCAGAGCGAGTGGTTGGAAACACTCAAAGTTTTAAGGTATTTTTCAGCCAACCTCTAAAGTCTCACAAACCTATAGAAGGATTAAGAATGGTGTTAACTCTAACAAGTTGGGATAATTGCAGAGAGAGGTTCTTTGGTAGGCCATACTATCCCAATTTTTTCCTACATCTTTAAAATACCTAAAATACATCTGTTTTGCAGGTATCATCATCAAAAGCTTTTATCTGCTGATGTCACTAATAGTCTGCAGGATGATGTACCCATAACAAAGCTGGGACGGAAGAGAAAACAGGAACCAAACAGGCATGAGCCCATTAAAAAGAAAAATCAGAGTCCAGTTGTAAAAAGTTAAGTCTGTTTGCAAATTAGATGGTTAATGATCCTTGTTATTTCAAGAGAATTGCACCAATGAGTAACTTTTATGGTGGCTCCTGGTTCTGGTGTCACTCAGTGACTTTATTCCCTTAGATTCCACAGAATAAGGCATTAGATCCCTTTAATGAAGGGACTCCCATAACCTTTATTCAGAAAAATCCTGTGTTATGGTTACTAATTATAAATTATATACTCCGAATCTGTTTTTTTAATTTCATTCCATTGTCTCATCTCAACCAAAGATACAGAGAGAAAGGGAGCCAAGAAATTAAATGTCCCTGTGAAGTTTGCTAAAATCTGCCAAGCCCCAAACCAAGCCGTATTTCTCATTTAATTTTCTCTTTAAGGTGTCCCACAGGTTAAACTGCTTTGTGGAAGTGACATGCTGGAATCTTTTGGAGTCCCCAATCTGTGGAAGTTGGAGGACATCACTGAAATTGTGGAAAAACACGGCCTCGTGTGTATCAGTAGGGCCGGAAGCAATGTTCAGAAATTCATCTACGAATCGGATATTTTGTGGAGACATAAGAATAACATTCACCTTGTGGAAGAATGGATCACAAATGATATTTCCTCCACCAAGATCCGGAGAGCCCTGCGGAGGGGCCAGAGCATCCGTTACCTGGTGCCGGACGTGGTGCGGGCGTACATCGAGAGGAACGGGCTGTACAGCGCCGAGAGCGAGGACAGGAACGCGGGGCTGCTCCTGGCTCCATTGCAGAAACACGCCAGCGACCCCAGGAGCTCACAGGCACTGAACCACTGACCCGCTGGCTCTGGAAAACCACATTTCATACAGGAAAGTGTGTTTTCTAGGGGCTGGCTGGGGCTTTTCCTTAGGTAAATAGGGGGCTGATTCCGTACATCTGCAGTTAGCAGTGAGGTTTGGTGCACTCCGTGATTGGACCTACACAACCTTTGTCAAGTCCAGTAATAAGATGTTCACATTTTAATGTTTTGTCCCAGTGCACTGAAGGGAGTATGAGAATTCACATCGGTACGTGAAAATTGCAAATGTATAACAAATGAAAATGTTCTGATTAGTTTTAACTCAAACTGCTCTGCTGTTTATAAAATGATAACACAAATATTTTTAATAACTTACAGTGTCTTAACAAAGTTATCTGGTTTCAAGATGTACCATTTACTTACACTAAATCTATGTAATTTTTTTTTTTTTAATTGTCAACATGTGGTTCACCTCAAAAAAATTATTTAGCTCTATCCTGGAAGGGAAGAATTTCCTCCTGGCTGAAGTGGTGCTAGGTATAGCATGCTTTGAGCTGCTTGCCTTTAAGATATGCAGCTGCTTGTTTGCTGTCATGCAATTTGCTTCCAGAAATGTCTTCTACTTTACTTTTCTATTCATGTTTCCAGAGCTGTAATGTTAAGCTCAGTTTTGTTTCTGATGGAAGGACAAACCTACCTCAGGAACTGGTTTAAAGCCATTGATTTAATAGATAGAAATTAATAATAGTGTCACTGCACAGATTCTGAGACACTTGTCCCTTTATTACAAATAATACATTGATTTCAAATAATAAAGTTTCTTTTACTTTTGAGCCATAAGTAGAATATAATTATATTTAGCCAGAATTGTTTTCTGTTAGTAGAGAGAAAATGGTACTATATCAATACTGGTCATAAGTGAAATATTTTTCTTTTTGAGAAATCTGGTTTTGAATCTAACAGTGTATTGTCTGTATTATGTGAACATAAGCTAGAGAGGCACTGTGACTGTTGTGGTGATAGAATTCTACCTCCTTTTATTTGCTGCTATCTCATTTCTGTTTGTATTATGTGCCTTATTAAGAATGCCAAGGTTTGCAAGCCACTTCTCATGAATCAACAACTCTTTAGAGGTCTTTGTGTAAGGTTTAAGTACTGATGTACAGAAAGAAGGACCACACCCCAGACTATCTGCATAATTTAAATTAAAATGTTATATCTGGACTTTGGCACAGGATTTACCAAGTACTGACTTCTCTTTGCTGGCAAGAGTCAGTAGTATTGCAACAGTGCTTTACTACCATAACCTCAGAACACCAAATTGTGGGTGAAATGTTACTATTTGAGTCAAGAGGAAACAGTAATTTTCATTTCTCAGTGCCATTCCTGTTTTAGTGTAGGTTAGAGAACAATATGCAGCTGCAAACAGGAAAGAAGCTTTGACGTCCCGAGTTCCTTCTCGCGTGATTCTGTGAGTCATATCAATCACACTGCCAGCTCCAAAAATGGAGCTAAACTTTGGGGAAACTGCTCTGCAAAATATTGTCCTTCTTATTCAGCCCAACACAAGTCAGTAAATAAATAAATGTAGTAGGTATAGGTGTGTTTCCTCACCTCTAAATCCCTTATTTCCTCACTTCAGATTCTCTAAGTCCTTTCTCTTCAAATTCAAGCATTTTTTATTCACTTTTCAAAACACATTGCTGGTTCATCAGTGATTTCTGTCACTGCTTTGCTGAAGTCCAACACTGAAGCTTATCTGCTGTGTCATGCATTCTGCTGCCTGTGTTCTGCCACAACATGTAGCATCTAATAAAGCATCAGTGGGAACAGCTCCTGGATCAGCTCTCCTTTATGTGTCAAGAGCAGAAAGCAAAGGCACGAGCTACATCTCCTATATACACAAGATTACTTTTTGAATTCTGTTTACTACTCACTCCAGACATAAACCAACATGATATAATTCTTATCTCTGCCATAGGTATGGCTTTAAAATTTGTTGATATAACACAATCCACAGTTTAACAGTCAGTCCGTGTCTGTTCAAGTACAGCCTGTCTTTACAGGGGTGCATCACCTTTTCTACAGATATCTGGATTTCAGATCATAAAGCCCAGATTTAATAAACTTACAGGAAATCTTAGTAATGACAAAATCAGTCCCTTTAAAGTATACAAGATGGACAAAATGGTTTAAGCCAGTTTTTGGCTTGCATTGTGGCTCTTGGGCTGTTAACATTTGCTAACACAAAGATTTCAGACACAATGAACTTTTCCCTGCAGCACAGCTGAAGCCATTCTACAAATACCCTCTCACCCACTGGCTCAGCACCCTTCCTCTCCAGCAGAAAGGTCCTGGGATGTAATCCCACCCACAGGCTGCCCTATAAAAGGCCTAGCTAGAAAACTACATTTGTGTTTCTGACTGCTTCTTCCTCCTTCTGTGTGGCAATGCCTGTGGATTTCAGCGGAACCTGGAATCTTGTCAGCAATGACAACTTTGAAGGTTATATGGTGGCCTTAGGTAGGTGAAAATACCTGCTTCTGTCCTTTCTCCCTTCTCCCTTAAGGGTCTTCTTGAATTGTAAGGACTGCCCTTCATTTCACCCTGTTTAAGGTATAGAATGCCTTAAAGAGAGTCTTGTTCATTCTTTCATTGCCTTTCCTCCAACAAAGAATGAGAACAGGCATTCACCTCTTATGGGTGAGTGGGGGTAAAGTCTGAAACCAAGTTTGGGTGTCTCTGTGGGGGAAGCCAACTGTCTCCAGGAGTCTTCTGGCTGAAAGTCCTGGAAATACTGCATAGGAATTGTACAACATCTGAATAAACTGGTTTTCAAAGAGTAAAAAGTACAAGAGGACAACTTACTTTGTGTAACACACAGCTTTAAACAAAACAAAAGTTTCCAATAAAACAAAGTGCTGCGTAGCAGTAAGGTCAAACTACTGTAAGAAATGCTTCTGGTAGTAATAAAGGTTAATTCCTGGCTGCCAGAATGGCTGGTGATAAATACAACTCTGATGTTTTCGCCTTCTGTCCAAGGTATTGACTTTGCAACGCGCAAAATAGCAAAAATGCTGAAGCCTCAGAAAGTGATCAAACAAGATGGTGATTCATTCTATATCCATACCACTAGCTCATTCAGAGATTATTTGCTTGAATTCAAAGTTGGAGAAGAGTTTGAGGAAGATAATAAAGGCTTGGATAACAGAAAATGCAAGGTAAGAGGGAATATATGAGGCTGTGGCAAAATTAAGATGCTATGATCAATCCAGACACTTGAACTGAAATTGTTTCAAAAATAATATTTGTAGTTCAAGACAGCAGTGGGAGCCTGAGTTACAGACAAGGAGTGTCACTTTCACTCAGGGGTAATATCTAGGTCCTCTTTTATCCAGGAAAATGCACATTTTCTGTAAGTATCTTGCAGAACTGAGACAGACATGCAGAAACACCTTTTTGTTCCCTGTTCTATAGAGCCTAGTTACCTGGGAAAACGACAAACTTGTCTGTGTCCAGACTGGTGAGAAGAAGAACAGGGGCTGGACTCACTGGCTCGAAGGAGATGACCTCCACCTGGTATTGACTTCAGATTTCTACTAATTATATCTCTGTATGGCAAAAGTTAGATTTATAATGTGATCACAGTGTGCATATGTCTTCTAGCTCTGTAGGATGTGTAATGGATGGTACATTGTGAGCATTCTGCTCTGAAGCAGCTTCATTGTTTCACTGTGTAGTTAAATTTGAATGTTAAGTGTAAGTTATTAGCGTGGCCAGGGTGGTGGTAAAGGATCTGTGTTCAATTTGGGAACTGTTCCTTTAAGTACTATAGATATCTATACTCTTGGGTTTTCTGTTTGTTTGTTTTTGGTTTTTTTGGTAGGAGCTTCGTTGTGAGAATCAAGTCTGCAGACAGGTCTTCAAGAGAGCTTGAGTGTGTGTGGTGTGCTGGGTCCTCCCTGCAGGGCCAGCTCTGCTCAGGAGCTGTGTCCAGGGAGGGCTCTACCAACAAGAACTGGCTCCTGTACCTATTAACCTGAGTGGTCTGAAGTTTCTGGCTCAGGAAATAAGTCTGCTGTTGCCAGTGTTAAAGGTCTGATTTTTGCTAATAAATGCCTCAAACCAATGTTAAGTATCTTGGTTTTGAATCTGTTTTTGGAGGAAAAAAACCAATCCAAAACATAAGTGATGAGGCTTGGGTCTCTAGGTTATCAAGAGTCAATTAAAAGGAGAAAACCTGCCAATTCTAAGAGGAATTCAAAGAGAAAAACAAAACAGGGGGAATGGGATACTGATAGAGAAGGGAAGATAACAAATAATGAAGCCAGCAACAGAAGGTATGGATTTATTTTTCAAAATGCTTCTCTTTAAGGTGTAGACTACTACTTTACCTGCTTGTGTCTTTCACACTGTTGTGTGAGGTGCCATATTGTGCCAGAGCTGCTTTGTTCTTAAAAATAATTAAGTTGAGCTTACCAGAAGAAACAAGGCTGTGGTCAAATCCCAGAACCATGAAGATGGGTCTGAGTGATCCATGAAGATTCCAGTCTGCAAAATAATTGAACTCTGTAAGCACATATACAGAGGGAAAACAATGCTGCTTTAGTTCAGCTTTGTTGGCATACAACTGTTAATTAGAGTAAATATTTTTCTTTATCACTGTGTGCATTATTGCATAGAAAAGTTTTTCTTGTGCGAACATGTAAGTTGTCAGATAAACTAGCTACGAATTGAATTAGTTGGTGCATATTCTTCGTTGCATATTCTTGGAGAACTGTAGCTTAAGCTTAGTAACTTAATTACTTCATATTAAAAAAATAGTCCGTGACATTTTGAAACAAGTAGCCTCGCCTTTCTGATACTTCCTATCCATTCAAAATGCTTTCATACATCAGAGTCAGACAAAAATCTCTTTAAGCATGGAGGGCTTTTGGTTAGATTGACGCTCTCCCCTAATTACCAGACTTGTATAAATTTAGGCTGGTTTCCAAAATAAAAAGAAAAGGACTAATACAGTTAGGGAAATGTGGGGTCCAGCAGTAAAATGCCTGGTGTTTATGCTGTGGATTCTGTCAGCGTTCTTCCTTCTGGGACTGAGTGGTTTTATTTGCTTGAAAACAGAATTGCTGTTAGTAGGAATCGCGATCCGGGGCAGCAGCCCCGCTCACAGGCGCTGACAAACTGCAGCGGCAGCAGCGGGCAGAGCTTTCTGCACCGCCGGATGGCGCCTGTGCAGCGCGCTGCCCCTCACGGCACGGGCACGGTCCGGTGCCAGGTTCAGGGGTCCTCCAGCCGCTTCCCAGCTGCGCTCTCCAGCAAAACCGCTGGGAGACGCAACACAGAACGGCTGTAATGACCTTGAAGGACGAGAACAGAACTCCCCAGAGGAGCACTTGAAGGGTTTTATTTAAAGGTGTTTCAGACCACTTCAATTATCTTAAAAAAAATCCTAAGGAGATAAACACAAAATGAAGTGTAATGTAAAAATCAAAGGCAACAATGTACATCTATTCTATAAAAAGACTGGCAATATATATTGTGATCCAAGTATTGGTTTCCTTTCTGAGCACCCTGGTTAAGTCATCAAAACATTTTGTTCAAAATAATTTAGATCAATAAAGTACATTAAAGTTGTATATGAAAACATAAGGCCATGTAGCCTAACTGCCTCATCTCTGCATTTAAAATTGGATCAATTCTACTGCTATATCATTATTTGCAGCGTGTATGAAAATATCTCCTAATAGCTCATATGGATCAGTTTAATTCTATCTTAAGAACATCCAGCTTTTACGGGATTCTTTCCCTTGCTGACTCAAATCACACTGCCCCGTGCAAGGCTCGCTGTTCAGGTCATATTGTTAGTGACTATTCTTCCTGGGCTAAAAACTTGCAGCTGCAACCCTCAATTCGTTTATCCTTTGCCGAAAGAACAACTTTAAAATATCCTTTTCTCTTTCATCTACGTGTATTATAACTCAAACAAGATGAGCTAGGGATGAACCTCCTATGTACTTACATGTAACCTGGCTGTTTTTTTCTGTGGCTGAATTACATTTCCAGTGTGAGGGAAAAGATTAATATCTTCCAGAAATATAGTATTTTGTGGTATAATGAGGGAATTAGGTACAGAAAAGTTTGTAATAAGAAAAAAAAAAACTTCATGTCCAAACTACACTTATAAAAGGCCGGGACCAAGTGCTCAATGGGGTCTTGGCATCTTGTTTTTCCCTTGGTGTGTTACTCAGCTCGCAACAATTAGATTTACATCCTGCGAACTCTCAAACACCCGTCACTGAGAAGAGGTTAATATTTACGGGCCCGTTGGAGAGGGAAGGCTTCAGCAGCTTGACCCTCTCTGGGACCGGGGCGTTCCTGAGGGGCAGCTGCCTCGTTCCGGGCCGTGTTCCGGACCCGTTCCGGGCCGTGTTCCCGTTCCCGCCTCTCCGGGCCCCTCACGAACCGCGACCCCTCACGAGCCCCGGGCCCGCCTTTCCCAGGCCCCGCCCCGGCCCCGCCCCTCCCTCCCCTCTGGCCGCTGCCATTGGCCAGCGCGGCGCGCGCGCGGCCCCGGCGTGCCCCGCCCCCGCGGGGGTCACGTGATCCCCAAGATGGCCGCCGCCGCCCTGTTGTTTTGATGAATAATCTCTGCGCGGGGCAGCGGCCGCGGGCGGGCGGGGGCCGGCGCCGGGAGCTCTGAGGGGCGCGGGGGCACCGGGAGGGCGGCTTCCCCTCGGCCGCGGCGGCAGCTGAGGCGCGGGTGGGCGGCGGGGAGCGGGCCGGGGGCGGCGGTGCTGCCGGCGGGCGAGGCGCGGCGCGGTCGCCCCGGAGATGCCCTTGTGAGGCGGCCCGGGGGGCAGCGGCGGCAGGAGAGCGCTGCCTCGGAGCGGCCCCGCGGCGGGGCGGAGGAACGCCCCCTCCTCCGGGCACCATTAAGAGGAAGGCGATGGAGGAGCTGAGCGCGGACGAGGTGGGTGCGCGGGGCCGGGGCCTGAGGGGCGGGCGGGCCCGCGGGGAGGGGGCGCGGGGCTGTGCTGGGCCCGGCTCGGGCCCGAGGGTGGGCACGGAGCCATCCCCCAGAGCTCTGCCCTCGCCCCCTGGCTGTGCTCCCTGGATTTTTCTCCCCTCCTGTCCCCGGGCTGGCCCTGACCCGCGACCCCCGGCTCGGCCGCGGGGTTGGGTTGCTGCTCTCCTGGTTAATTGTTTATTCTCTGCGTCCATCTGCTAGGTAGCCTTTGTCTGCAGCGTGTGCCCTCTCTGTGTCAGTACTAGGCGTTTATGTGTTCTTTGTGTGTGATTCGAAACACCCAACCTTTTAACATAGTAAAACACTTGAAATTTTGCTTCCTTAAAGTCTTTGCTGAGAAGCAAGATGGGTGTGTTCGTGGGCTTATATTTAGTATCATTTCTTCTTGAAGCAGCTTGAATCAGGCTTGTCAGTTTTCCACTGTTTCCTTTGATTTTCTTTATGTATTCAAGCTTTTCAGCTTTCACTGAAGAATTCTAGTGTTATGCTGCAGTTGGCAAACATCTGTAATGTATATATGTGAATATATGTTCTATTCACATAGAATAAGGTGAACTATTCCTTGTTTCTTTTAAAGGATGCTGCTTCCCTTGTTTTTTAATATATAATTAAATTCTTAAGGTTTTCCTATATATTAGAGAGTTTTCAAATTTATTATTTGGGTTACTATAGCAGGATCCAGGGAGTTTCCCAGTGATCCTGTGTAATCCTGAAATCAAAATGTATTGTACTGGACCTGCTGCAATACAGGCTCAGTGCTGTACTTCTAATCTAGGGAGGATCAAAAGAAGTTATTTTTATTCTGTCCATATCTTACAGTGGAATTGTAGGGCAGGGTGGCTGCTCTGGCCACTCAGATTTGTATTCCAAGAAGTTGGGATGTTTTTGATGATGGTGTCTGTCACGATTTAGCAATCCTGCTGTGTTGCATCATGATCTAGGAGAAAACACTTTGTGCTGTTTACTTGGTGGAGGTCCTCGTGCTCTGTGGAAGCACTGAGAGAAGGAGAGCAGTTCCCATGTTGGGAGGAGTGGGATGGGACACTGGCAGTGTAAATCTGCTGGGAAAAAGGATCTCCAGTTTTACAGGTGTATTTCATGAGTGCTTTGTTTACCTGCAGCTCTTCTCGTTGTTAAACTGCCCTGGTCCTGAGGTGTTTTATGATTAATTTCAGAATTATTTAACCTATGTAGGCTTATTTGTGTCACTGCCTCAGCACATTACTGACCTCATCAAAACCACTGCATCATGGATCTGAGGCTGCAGGAAAGGAGTTCTCCACTGAGGACTCATCCACCTTTTTTGGCCAAATGTTTGTCTCCAGTGACTTTCCACGTCCTTCTTGTCCAGTTCAGCAGGGACCAAAGCAAATGGTCTTTTAGGTGATTGCTTGTGACAATCTTGTATCATTTTAACGGAGTCATGGTGTCACTTCTTGTTATTAATGGATCTCTCACTGAAAAGTCAGAGCCAAGTTGATTTTGATTTTCCTCCACATCTCCACTTTGCTGTTACTTGGCACAGTGGGCCTGGATGAGATTATATTGAAAAATAACCTGAAATTTACTTTATGTGACTTCTTCACGTTCAGCCTTTTTTTCAGGCAATGAATGAAGGTGAAAAAATACCTAACGGAGGTTTAATTGCAAGGCTCTGACAGATAAGGTTATCTTCTGTTATCAGACCATAATTAAATATAACACTAATGCGTTGCAGCTTAAAAAGAGGAGATACACAATTGATCACACCTATATTTTAGTTTCAAGAAGATATTTTCCCCTCCTGTTAACAGTGTCTCTCACTGACGTTTTCTCAATGTTCACTTTAATGCACTAAAAGTTGTAATTCATTACAGACCATAGTAAAATTTTTAGGAGAGGGGAGAAAGAAATTTCCTTCTTAGTATGTGAGTTTTAGCACAGTAGATAGCACAAGATGAGAACAGGGACTTCACAGGAAAAAAGCAGAATTCAGCTAAATGTGGCATAAAGTGGGAAAGAATTATGTGAATTTGTCACCTCCCAACATGTACGTGAGTTTTGAGTAGCATTTTCTGAGAACATGACCACTATGACCAGAAAAATGAAGCATTTCTTAAACCAATTTAACATGCTCTAATGAATACAAGAAAAATAAAGCTATCAATTCAAATTACCCCTTATTGTACAGATTTGGAACTCTTCTACTTTATGTTTGAATAGGAGATTTATTTACAGTCTCACTAAGCAGTTGCCACTCTAGCAGATATGGATGCATAATTTTTTTTAACTGGGAATGTGTGAGCCTGAGGGACTAGTCTTCCTGTTGTATCTTTATTACCTGGTGCCAAATTAAATTATCAGTTAACCATCTTTAGCAGGGTGCTCTTTTAACATTTTTCTTGTGATGCATGCAGCTAACAGCTTTTAAGAAGTCCATTTAGATCAAAAAATGTATTTCTGAAAACTGCTATTTATAGATCTAGTCCAGATGTGTCCAGCAAAAACTACTATACTGTGATAGTTAAAAAGCAATGTGCTTGTCCCATTCAGCCAATTAGTTTGTTTTTTTTTTTTTTAATTAGGCTTTTAAACTGTGAAAACCTTGTCACTGTTAGGTAACAGAATGACACATAACAGCTTTATCATATGTCACTGGCTCAGGTCTGAAATGAAGGGTTGGGGATCATTCAAATGCCTTAAACTTCCCTAAAACATTGAGACCCCAGGTTTGTGCTGCTGGGTGGTAATTTGGGGGTCCATTCAGTCTGAAATGGGAACAGGTTATTGGAGGAACTCCCACACCTCTGAGGAGGGATTTGTGTGCAGGTTGGGGTCTGGATTGTCCCTTGTGTTGTGCAAACAAACTGTGTCTCCTGAGTCCCCAGCTGTGCCCATCTTCCCTCCTCTCCCTGCTGTTCAGCCTGAAGATACAGGGAATTAACTGGATAGAATGCGTCCACCAATTTTATGCCATCTTTTCAAACTTGGCCTGGATTTGGCCTTTTTGGCATAGTATTTCTCCTCTTTTATCTCTTACTTAAAAACTTCCTAGTCTTCAGATCAAACTTCAGATCCCTGTAATAATTTTATGTAAACCTGGAGGAATGTGACAGCTTGAGGTATCCAAGAACCAGATTTGGTCCTTCAACATGTGCTCCATGTACCCTCAGTTGTGAAAGCTGTAGCTGTCAGTGGTAAAAATATTCACAGTTTGTTTATATTTTAGCATTTCTTTGGTCAGCAGTAAGGAAGGTGATTGTAATTTGCCCATCATCCTTAAAGGGGCAGGGAAAAATATTGTATTAGTTTTATTAGACTATATTTGTGAATTAATTATGGTATTGGTTAACATCTCTGCCTTCTTCTCCTCACATATCTCCCTCCTTACAGCTGATTTCAAACTAGCTAGCAAGCATTAATGGGAACAGTTGTGGAAGAGCTCCATATCACATTAATGATATAAAAAGCAAGAAAAAGAAATCATCTTTCTCCTTCAGACACTGGTGCATATATGGAGTGCTTGTGTGTGTATTTGTTATATTTGTGAGTTGTGATAAATTAAGAACTTAATTTGGATTCAGATATGGGGACATGTAGATGGCCTTTTCTCAGTTATACCTTTGAGGGCTGAGGTAGTTCTGGAGTTTCTTCAGATAAGCACTTGGATGAAAAACCGAAAAATTGAAATATGAGGTACAAATGAAGAAGGGGGAGACCCTAATATGTATTACTTTTACCTGAAGGCAAAGCTGAACAATTTATTTCAGCATTAAGCTCCCCTATTTTGCTTGACAAGGAGGAAGGATTAGAGATTCTATTCATAGATATTTGAGTCTTAAAAAAAATGTAGCTGCCTTCCATGTTCATGTGGTGACACCTGTCGTGGAGGGAGATGTAGTTCCAGACACTGTTTTCCCACAGTTTTTGAAGTCTGATTTAATTTGATCTGTTCTTCTTCCTGTTGGAGTAGGTTTCACAGGCCATTAAATGATACAGCAATGTAGTGTAGACATTGACTTGACACAAATCTTTTGTTCACTCTTTCAGTTGCCTGGCAGTTCTTTAGGACTATGAGCAGAAATGAAAACTTTTAAGTTGTGTGCAATGCCTGAGTGTCATAATACAAAGAGAATAACAGGAATTGCTGATTTTTGCAGGGAGCTGACATCCTCAAATATAATTTTACTTTGGGCCTATTTCAAGCCAAAGATGTAAGCTTTGGGCACAGATCCTGTAAGGCAGCCTGTGATAATAAATAATTTATTTTCTGATTTTTGTTTTTGTGAAGCTTAAAGCATTATAAATCTAGTTTCATAAGTTTTATTTTGTCTATTTCTCATGTATAATATTAGTGTTATGTGATCACATACCAGTTTTAATAAGTAGATTTGTAACAGTTTTCTGTAGTTGGATTTTGAAGGCAGATGCTTCTCTTAAAAGGCAGATGCTTCTATCTTAAAAGGAACACGCAAAAACTGTTTTTAAAATTCTTTGTGATGGAATGCCTCTAGGTGATAAGAGGATGTTTTTTACTCTGTCTTCACTTGTCATGGTGCTTCTGTCCAGCACACAGGATGCAGTTTTGGTGTTGCAGTTCTGTTTTGGATTAATTTGAACCGTGGTGGTCTTGACTAACTTTCAGCTGGATGTTCTTGAGCACGGGTGTGTTGGTGTCAAGTTAAAGCAAAGGTCACGTTCATGTTGTCCCTTTTATCACATCAACGTGGCTTGTCAAATGCCAAAGTAAATGGGGAGGAGTATTGCACGTTTTGAAACTGCTGAGCAGTAAACGTTAAACTGGTCTTGCACAACCCCTCAAGGGACAGACACAGCATTGCCAGTGCAAATGGTTCTCCAAGGCAGCAAACACTTACTTTAAATTTGAACACGGAGGGTACTGTGTGCTGTGACACAGAACAGAGGAAGGGCAGCCAGCCCAGCTCCACTGAGCAGGCTTCAGGTAAGGCTGCAGTGTTGTGTTTGCCTTTGCAGGAGACAGAAGGGTTCACTGGGCGCCTCTCCTGGCAGGGGGGTTCAGTGGGCTCCTTTCCCTGACGGAGGGGTTCGCTCTCTCCTCCCCTGCCAGAGGGGTTCACTGGGCTCCTTTCACTGGGCTCCTTTCCCTGCCGGAGGGGCTCACTCTCTCCTCCCCTGCCAGAGGGGCTCACTCTCTCCTCTCCTCTCCTGCCAGAGGGGCTCACCCTCTCCTCTCCTCTCCTCTCCTCTCCTCTCCTCTCCTCTCCTCTCCTCTCCTCTCCTCTCCTCTCCTCTCCTCTCCTCTCCTCTCCTCTCCTCTCCTCTCCTCTCCTCTCCTCTCCTCTCCTCTCCTCTCCTCTCCTCTCCTCTCCTCTCCTCTCCTCTCCTCTCCTCTCCTCTCCTCTCCTCTCCTCTCCTCTCCTCTCCTCTCCTCTCCTCTCCTCTCCTCTCCTCTCCTCTCCTCTCCTCTCCTCTCCTCTCCTCTCCTCTCCTCTCCTCTCCTCTCCTCTCCTCTCCTCTCCTCTCCTCTCCTCTCCTCTCCTCTCCTCTCCTCTCCTCTCCTCTCCTCTCCTCTCCTCTCCTCTCCTCTCCTCTCCTCTCCTCTCCTCTCCTGCCGGAGGGGCTCACTCTCTGCTCTCCTCTCCCCGCAGATCCGGCGGCGGCGCCTGGCGCGGCTGGCCGGAGGCTCCTCGTCGCAGCCCTCCACCCCGCTGACGTCCCCGCAGAGAGAGACCCCGCCCGGGCCGCCGGGAGCAGCCCCAGCGGCGGGGCCCTCGCACAGCCTGGGCCTCAATGTGCACAGCATGACCCCAGCTACCTCTCCCATCGGGGCGTCAGGTAGGCCGGCAGCTCCTGGGGCTCGTGGCGTGTCTGTGTGCGTTCCTTACTCAGCTCCTCACTGTGCAGCCTGCGCTGCTGCTGCTCCTGCTCTTACTGAAAGTCATTTTCAGAAACAAATGGTGCAAAATGGTGAAAGAAGGTACCTTTTGTTTGAATTTTCCAAGTAATAAATGGTTTTCCATTTATTCAATTTACACTTGTTTTCCAGGTGTGCGTAAACTCGTGACATGTGCAATATGGGTTAGCAAAGCTTAAAAAAGTTTGTAATAAAGTTCATTATTACCTGATATTATGGAAAAGATGTGTCAAGGAGACAGGAAAATCCCTTTCAAGTTTTGCAACACAGTCTCTGTTGATTGGTTTCTAGGTACATTCAATCGGTCTCAAGTTAATTTTTGATCTTTAGTTGCAAGCAATCAGCAAAATTAAAAATAGCAAGCCGTGACTGGACATTGTCAGTGTAAGAATAAAGTATTTGCTTTCTGCTCTGTATTACTTTGCCAATTTCACTATTTACTGGAGGGAATAAAAGCAGGATATTTACGAATTGTATTTATTTCAGAAGATGCAACAAATAACTGATCTGTTAAAATCATACAAATGCAGCAAGCAGGGGAAGTTGGGAGGGTTGCTCTATAGAGAGAGGAAGACAAAATTAATGTATTTATACCACATTTGACCTGACAGAAATTAATTTTGATTTCAAATTATCTGACTTGGGAATCAGGACAAATTGGTGTGTTTTCCAGTATTGTGATCTTTATCTGAAAACTTAAATTGTTTTGCATGTTGTGTTACTAAGCTTAGAGGTTCTCAAAACCATCCCAGAACAAATTCATAATGGTTCTAACAAGATTTCCAATATGATTTCTAACAGTTTAATAAAAATAACATTTTTCCAATGGTCTTTGATGAGCTTGCAGAATTCATTAACATTTACCTATTTGCTTCTTGAATTTTCTGGTTTTCCTTGTGGCAATTAGAGTATTTTACAAGCGTCAATCTTGTAGTTTAATTACAGTGCTGTTCAGAAATACCTAGAAGTGACTCCTTCCTGCTTGTTTTGTTTCCTTACATCCAAAGCAGGACAGAGAAAAGCTATCAAAAGCATTTCCTGAGATAAACTCATTGCAGATGGAATTTAACACTCTGTATTGTTCTCATGACTAAAGGCAGCAACCCAGAGGTGGAGGTGACTTCTTTTTCTTAACAGCGGTGCAGAGTTCACTCTCTGTGTTCCCTCAGCCTGTGGGTACATGACTGTTTTGATCCATCTGAGGTCTGACTCTTGCTGAAAGGAGCATTTGTTCCTCTGCTGTCTGTGGCAGCTGTGCGATGAGGGGGATTGTGGGCTTGATACAAATGAAAACTAACTTAGGAAAAGTAAATGTTTAATTTCCAAACAGAAGAGGTCCTGATCCATCCTAGGGCACAACTGGATAAACAATACTGGCAGCAGAGCAGGAGGTGTGGAAATGTGTACCTGGAGGTAGAAATGTTCAGGTATTGGTAGGTTTATTGAAGTTTATTGAGGTTTGAAGTGCTCAGACAGTGAGGACCGTGGAGATTTCTGTTTTGAGAATTCCCCAGGACAGTGCCTGACTGTACTGACTGGATTGGCTGATGACCCAAAGCAGGAGTTTTTAGTGTTTGCTTCCTGCAGTGCCATTCGTGCAGCTGTTTAATAATGTGTTACTTTTTCACATCAGGGTAAGAGCTTTGGTTAAATTGGGGAATGGATCAGGAAAAAAATATTCATAACATTTTATCTTGTGTGTTAGTGTGGCATAAATGAAGACTCAGCTAATGCTGTGTGGTTTGCAGCAGTTCCTTTCAGCAGCAGACTGAAGTGACTGCAGAGGATTTTAATTCATTTGGACACACAGAGAGCAGCTCCAGCAGAGTGGTGTCCTTGTAAGCATCCATTGTTCTAAGGAGTTGCCTGTCATGGTGAGATCAGACATAGGAATCAATTTAATGGAAAATATTATTATTTTGTATGTATTTTGAAAATACCTTAGAAAACCTAAACCCAGTGTTATCAGTGACAACTGGAACTTTAGGTGTCAGGTATTTTATTGGATACCTGATGTAGCAAAGTAGAGATGCAAGTAAATTCTGGAAGATCTGTATGAAGAGATGGCAGGTTGAGGAGAGCTGTTAATGAGGGCTGCAGCATCACTGTTAAAGTACATTTTCCTGGCTATAAGAGTAAGACCCCAAGGGAATGCAGAACAATGCAGTCCTTTGCCCTGGTGGGCCCTGTTTGCTTTGGTCTCTTTTGTCCGCTGACTTAGCTAGATTTTCTTTGTGAAGAGGTAGGAGGAGAGATGAACTCAAGGAATATTTTTTGCCCCTTTATAATTGATGATGTAACTCCATTGTAATGGCCCAGTGTTAAGTTCTGTTCTGATAGGACAGTCTTTAGAGGGGCTCTGACAATGTCTGAAGGCAGTAGACACAGCAACCTTGTAATAGATCAGTTTTTAGAGGAGTGGATCTCTGAGCACCTCGTGGATGCAGGTTTATCTTTGTTCTTTGTTTAATGCAGGTAAGCATTCCTACATTGCTGCTTCAAGGGAAGGTAGAAAATGTGATTGTCTGCAGTCAAATGTGGTTATTAACTTTTATTTGGTAATGCAGTGCTAAGAATGGTTAAGAGCTGGACTGAAAAACAATATTTCCTCTCCTTTTCCATCCAAATAGTGCAGTGCCTTCTCACTGCTGTAGCAGTAATCTTGGTGGTGCCTTTTCTTTAGGAGTAGCCCACCGAAGCCAGAGCAGCGAAGGAGTGAGTTCCCTCAGCAGTTCTCCATCAAACAGCCTTGAAACCCAATCTCAGTCCCTCTCTCGGTCTCAGAGCATGGACATTGATAGTGTCTCCTGTGAGAAAAGGTAAAAAATGCAGCTTGTAAAGGTGGCAAAAATGGCACAATGCTGGTGTTCAAAGCTCTTACAGGACAAGGCTCTGCCCTCTCCCCCTCCCAGCTGTGTTAATGCAGTAGGGTTAATGCTTAAAAGTCATACACTGGTTAGACCACTGTAATGCTTTTTCTAGCCTGGTTTTAATGGGGATTCCTGACCTAAAGTGGTAAAAGACAAAACATTATCTGAGACATTAACAGATAAGCATGTCTGGTGGGTATAATTCAGCTACTCTATTTAAAAGAAGAAGGTTGTGGGATGTGATAGCTGTGTAGTTTGTATTGCCTGCTGAAGAAATTCAGAGCTCTAATGTAATATGAGAAACATTTATCAACCAATGATTTTAATTGCTGTTTGTGCAGTGCTTTCTCTGCTGCATCTGCTTAAGGGGACATTTTTTCAGTCAGCATCTTACAGAGGACTGTCTGCAGCTTTCTACAGTTAATGGGCTTTTTCTCTTGTTTCCACGTGCAGTATGTCCCAGGTAGATGTGGATTCAGGAATTGAGAACATGGAGGTTGATGAGAACGATCGCAGAGAGAAGCGGAGTCTGACGGACAAGGTGAGCCTTGGCATTTTCTGCCCTGTCAGTAATAAAGTCAGTTGGTAAAGCCTGGCCTGCATGGGAACACTCCTCCACTCAGGGCTGGGGGCAGCAAGGAAAGGAAATCAAACCTTATGAGTTAAGCTGAAGCCTCTTAAGGAAGATCTGTACCTAATCGTACATTGACTAATACAAGTGCAAATCGGGTGTTGATTGTTTTGTTCCCCCCAGGAACCTCTGTCAGGGTCAGAAGTGTCGGAGGAACAAGCTCTTCAGCTGGTCTGTAAGATCTTCAGAGTCTCTTGGAAGGACAGAGACAGAGATGTTATTTTCCTGAATTCACTCTCTGCCCAGTTCAAGCAGAACCCAAAGGAAGGTGGGTTCCTGAGCAGGAGGCACTGGCTGCTTCAGTTTATTTTTTCAGAAATGTTTTAGTGAGTTAAAGGATTGTTCTTGCATCATAGTAGACATCTAACATTTAATCTGATAAGCCAAAATTTCCTGATTATTTTATATAATAGACTATATATTCTATGTTAGCTGTAAGATACACCAGAACAATTGTTATTTTGTGTGTGTGGGGTATGTGCATGTTTTGTTTTCCTTTCTTTGACACAACTTGCCCAGCTCAACAGCAGGGTGGGAAAATATGAGTGGAACACACAAGACAAGTTTAATAAATGACTGTAGGAGCGTTAGGTCATCTATGATCTTCTGTGTTTTCCATAAAGGCTGTACTTTTTGTGTAGCTTAATTCCAGAACTTAGGTTAATATAGACAGTGATTATTACAAATGTGTCAGTGCGTTGTTTTTGCCAAAAGCAGTTCTCAATTCACAGAAGTTTGTTTCTGTCCTTTTTTTCTCTGCTAATATTTACACCTGACTCTTGGGTAGATGAAGACTGAGGTGAGGATATTGATTCTTTTCTTCTTAACAGTGTTTTCAGATTTTAAGGACTTGATTGGGCAGATTTTGATGGAAGTGCTGATGATGTCCACCCAGGCAAGGGATGAGAACCCCTTTGCCAGCCTGACAGCCACCTCCCAGCCCATTGCTGCAGCTGCCCGCTCTCCTGACAGAAGCCTGATGTTAAATATGGGCTCCAACCCTGGAAGCAGCCCCATGTTCTGTAATGTGGGCTCCTTTGGTTCCAGCTCGTTGTCCAGGTGACTTCTGATTGTAACTGAATGCTGATTTCACTTGAATACTGATTGGTAGACTAGAAGAGAGAAAAGGGCATAGAAGTGTCCCAAGAACAATAAATAGAATGGATTTTTAAAGCTTTTCAGTCTTTTTCATGTGAGTGTCCCTCCATGTCACCCTTTTTGATTACACTGCCATGGCTAGGAATGTATTTGATAGACTCAAGCCATGTAACTGTTTTCTGCTGAGAAGTGTCCCTAGCTTGCATCACGAAGGCCATGATTTTTAAAAGTGTGTAGATTGTGCCATAGTTTTATTGAACAACAGTAGAAAAGAATAATGTGTGTGAGCTGCAAAAATATTGCTGAAGAGTCATCAGAAGGGCAAGAACTTCTCTTGCTCATTTTATCTTTTTCACCCTTTTTCTGCATATCCTAAATTGTTGCTTTTTTTTTTTCTTTTTCCCCCCCGTAACTGGTTTAGTCTCTATGGGACTAGTCCAGCTCCTCCTACCACTTTCACAAGCTATGTACCAATGACTGGTTCATCTCTTACCCCACCAGCCAGTTCAGTTGCCACCCCAGCAGTGGCTCCCATTTCTGCCAGCTCTCAGGTGGCAGCAGCCAGCCCCTCGTGGACCCAGCCCTGCTCCCCGCGGTACCGCCCCTACACCGTGGCGCATCCCGGAGCCTCTGCTGCCGCTGCCCCGCGCTCCCCGAGCGTTTCCATCCCATCTAGCTCTCCAAGTCCTCCAGCCACGGCTGCTGGCCCTGCAGCCATGCCAGTCATCACTTCCAGACACAGGCCCACAGCCATGGGCCCACCTTTGTTTACTGCTTCGCCCGGTGCCTTGCGCAGGCGTCCTTCCTTACAGAGCAGGATTCCTCCTAGGTATTGCTCAAGAGCAGAGTGTGTTTGCTGTGTGCCCTGCAGGGTGTGGCATCAGCCTGCAGGATGGAAGAACTCATGTTTGTGCTGAGCTCACCCTACTCACCCCGAGTTGATTTCTGTGTTTGGCTTTGTGCTAATACCTTGACTTGCTAACCAGGTGTCTTTGACCTGCTTGTGTGCGTTTGAGGTGTGATGTAATCACTTTAAAGGCAGCAGTACGGTTTTAATTTCTTCCTCTTGGTAGATCCATTTCAGTTAAGCTATAAGCTTTCTTATAGTTCAGTTGCTGCTGTTGGATGGTAAACCACATAAAACTCCTGCTCCAAAATCAGTTTTCTCAGTAGGGCCTTAGTTAATTTGTTGAATGCTGCTACTTGCTGGACTGGGTTGGATTTGATTCCCTGGTGCATAGATTTAAATTACAGTTCAGCATGTTTCAGAATGCCAGGCTAAATATCACTGCTTTTCCTCTCTTGGCTATTCCTGGAATCCCTTGTTCCTGCAGGAGGGAGAAACAAAGACACACGGTTTTGAGACCACAGCTTTAAAGTCATTACCTTAGAAATGTAATATTTATTATTCAGTCATGTCTAAACATTCCACTTTAGACATCATCTTTATTTGGTCTCAAAAGTTCTTTTTCAGTTTTCAGGTTGTAAATGTGTGGTGTTTATGATACCAGAATAACTTGTAGTAGTGTAACAAAGCATGTTAGTATGGTCCTGGTTTTACTAACGTGGAGTTACCTGTTGTCTGCACGTTTAGAGAAGGTGATTTTTGACAGACATAAAAAGAAAAGCTACCATTTACTTTTTCTTCTGGCTTAAAAAATCTGATGGCCTTTTCCATTTTTGTTGTGGTAGTTTATACGACAACCCTTTCTCCCTCCTCCTTCTTGCTGTTTCTGATGTGTCTGAGGACAGTAGTGATGAAGAAAATGAAGACGATGATTTTTCTTGTGTCCAGTTTGGGTCCAGGTATTGAAGAAAGAGAATGTAACCTGCATGTTTGGTTGTTTAGGAACTAACAGCCTGTCTAGTGTCAAGTGATCTTCAAAGTAATTTGGGGAACAACTGAGGCTGAGGATGTGACTTGGCTGGCTCGTTAGGTTGGTGTGTAAACACGGGTAATGAGTGCAGTCAGCTCTCCTTTGGACCCATGACTAAGGGAAATGCTCATCATACAGTCTTGTAGGCCTAATGGACGTGGTTCTGAGGTGTTTGAGTGGAGCTTCTCTTGGGCTGCATGAGTAGAAGGAACAGTATTTGCCCATGGCTGTAATTTTAAAGCCCTGTGCGTGTTCTCCTATGAAAAAACTGGAAAATGAGGGCAAGGGTGAACATGCACCTTCCAAGTACCATCTCCTCTTTTCTACTTCAGTCTGATTTCAAGAGAATGAACTTGATAACACAGCTGTAGGAGGGCTTTGTGTATGTGGAATTTAGGATTATTTTCCCCACTGTTTTGTTTAGTTTTTATCCTGTTGTTGACTCAATCCAAATGTTGGATTGAGTTGCCAAGGTTTGGGCAGGATTTCTGCTGTGCTTCTGAGGTTTAGTGTGTTTATTGTGTCCTGGCATTTTGCAGACAGCAGTAAGTTGTTGGAACATAAACACAGTGGCTGTACAGCTATGCACAGCTGGCACACTGAAAACACCAAGGCATTCAATGTGTGTGCAGCATGGATGAGCTTTGTGTTAGAACAGTTGGAGTTATTGCTGCAGTGAAACCTTTAGCAGAATGACTGTAGAACTAGCAGGTTTTCATAGAAATTTATGTTCTTAAAAGAGTATTTTTTAAGCTGGATGTAAGAATTCAAGAGGTTTAAAAAAGAGACCATTAAAAAAAACCCCATGTGCATGGTTTTGTGGTTACTGAGCACTATTTCAATAGAGCTGTGTTTTACATGGGTTAGTTTTAATTGAATAACTGAAAACATCTCTCTGCAAACAGACATTGCTGCTATTAGAATGTTGTGTTTCTTAGCATCTGGTAGCTCAGCGTGTGAACAGCAATAACCTTTCCTGGATTTATTGGTTGGACTGTAAAGTTTGCACAATAGATTTGTATGGCTCAATTATAGTAATGTAAATTATTTTACAGTTTAAAGGAAATTCCAGTTCTGACAGTTTGTAGTTTAAAATATATTTTTTAAAAGCTGCATTTAAGGAAACCAGTACTCATATTTTCCAGTTTAGGATCTGAGGCTTATAAATTGGTCTTCATTCAAATCTATCCTGACTGTACACAGACTTTTCTTTGAGAATTGCAGCAGACCATCCAAGTAATTGCTGGTTTTTAGATTTCATTTGCATAAAGTGAATATATCATGTCTCTAGTCTCTTCTGTAAAATGAGGATGTTATTTTCAATTAACTTTGTCAAGCTGTTATGTAGAGAAGAATTTTGTAGAGATAACAAGTCTGAGATTGAGAGTTGTGGGTCTGTTCTCACTTTTGTATTCAATTTCTCTCATCTCAAGGATGGTTTTGGTTTTGTGGGTTTAGTTTTTGTGTTTACAATATCAGTGTTTTCTTTTCCCCACTGAGGCTGTGCTACTTAATGAAATGATGTTTTTTACTGAACTGCAATGAACTGAGTTGAAATGAAATGATCTTGAATTATCACAGAAATTACCCAAACCTCTGAGCCCTGTGTGTGATGGGATGGAGTGTTCAGAGCACTGGCAGAGGAGTGTTCATGAATTGTTTGACTGTGCACAAGTGAAGAACTCTACTGAATGCTTTGTTTCTGCTTTTTGTGTGTTTTAAAGTGTGGGAGGCTCTGGCAGCTCGAGTGTTTCCGATTCCTGCAGTGACCACTTCACCATTGAAAACTGTAAGGAGACAGAGATGCTGAACTACCTCATTGAGTGTTTTGACAGGGTTGGAATAGAGGAGAGAAAAGCACCAAAGGTATGTTTCACATGAGTGAGGTTGTGTCAGTGCTGTCACAAACACTCCTCTGACTCATTAGTGGGGAAAGTTGGTGGCAATAATATTCTTGATGGCTTTGTTGTAGAAATAGATTTATTGAATTTATTGGGGCCCTTTGACTCTTGTTAATTGAGCAAATTTGAGTGATGCATTTATTTTATATCTCTTAAATAAGCACTCTTAGGAATCATCCTTCCCCTCTTGATCTACTACATTTTATCCAAGTTTATTTCATGCAAAATGTTTTTGTGACAGCAGCTCCCTGTCATTGTTCTGTGTTCTACTCCAAGCTTTTGCTTCTGGGGAAAAAACAACCAACCCACACTTTTTATATATAATCTGGAAGGTTTTAACTGGAGTAGTTTTAATCTTAGTGTCCATATTACATTTATACTGCACAAATAAATTTATGCTCTTTCCTGTGTGTTCTGTATGTAATTTCTGATTTGTACTAAAATTTATTTTTATCAGATGTGTAGCCAGCCAACAGTTAGCCAGTTACTGAGCAACATCAGATCCCAGTGCATTTCACACGCTGCTTTGGTGCTACAGGGATCCTTAACTCAACCAAGGTAAATCCAGCTAATGTTAATCATGAGAGTTACTGTCCCAGGGTCCTTTTCTCCTTCTGAGGATTAGACAAGAAAACGAAGATCAGTTGTTGCAGCAGGAGAATTCTGTGCCAGAGGAATAGTTTGTTGCTTTACAAGTGATGAGTTGGTGGGGAGCAGTTTGAGTGCTTTCTATCTGCATTTGGGTGAAATCAGCCAGGGTGATGTGAACAGTTTAAATGGGGGATCAGGGACTGAGAAGAAAAGAGACCCTTCTTTCAGAATGCTAGGAAGCAGTTAAAGTTGGTGTTAAAAGTAATGACTGCATTAATTCAGAAAATACTCATGTTATGTTCTTTTTTAATCTGGAAAAACCCATGTAAAAAAAATGTTGTTCCTTCACCAATTGAGCTTAACAAAGAGGTTTTTTTATTAGAAGGGGTAGAAGGAGCAACCAGTTACTACAGAGAAGCTGTTGTTTCCTTCCAGCCTCGTTAACTGAAGTGTGATGTTGGCAGCAGCATCTGTTAGAGAACAACCTTTCCCAAAGTAACTTGAGCAGACAAGATTAGTTACTTCTCAAAGGAATAGGTGTACCCAGACATTGCTGATGTGCTTGCAGACACATCCTTGCATGTGACTGCTCTGATGTTTTTGTGAATACTAGTGCAGATAATCAGTACATTTTATTTTTTTTTAATACAAATTAAGGTCATTGCAGCAGCAGTCTCTGCTGGTACCATATATGCTGTGTAGGAATCTCCCATTTGGCTTCATTCAAGAATTGGTGAGAACAACTTACCAGGATGAAGAGGTGTTCAAACAGGTGAGGCATAGGTCAAAAATAGCTCTAGCACATGGTTTTGTAATTTGCAGTACCCAAGAGAGTGGATTTCTACCCATTACCTCTAGGACTAGCAGCCTGTTAAAGCAACTGGAGTTTGGTTTTGTTCTTTTTTTAACCCATTTAGCATTTTGTGAAAAAGACTGACTTTCAGTATTTGCTGGTTCTAAGTATTAAAAGTGTTTTTGCTAATAAGCAGCAACACTAATGTAGGAGTGGACTACTTGGAATGTGCAGGCATATATTACAAGATTGATCTTGGTTTTCATTCTTTTGTATGAAATTCCTAGAAATGTAGGTGTTAAGACAGCAATCTTCAGTAATCTTACTCAGACTTATGGTGTTTGCCATCTTGCAATCTTTACCCTTCTTTGCATCTTTAATAATTTGTGTGTAAGGTGCTAAGAGCACTTTACAAATCCTAGTCCAGTAATTCTTCATATTTACAGAGAAAATGACTGAGAAACATGGGATGGTCTGTTCTGTGTGTCAGAGTAGCTCACTGAGATGAAAAGTAATTAAGATACAAAACTAGCAAACTTCTAGTCTGTATAGTGTAAAGCAGATCTGTAAGGGTGTAGTTGTCTCTAATTAGCACTCCCATAGTAAGATTTGATTTGGCTCTAAAGGGGCCTCTGAAATGGCATTTGACCCTTCCAGTTTTGCAAAGAATGACATTAGATAATTTTTATGTGTAGTGCAAGTAACTATTGATAATTTATGTTTCTGTCTGGACTCCTGTTAGTAGAGGTTCACGTAGAGAACAAAAAGCAGATGTAAAAGTGTAAGAGGTCCTGTCCTGGAGAAGAGAAGCATTCCTGGGGTTGAAGCACGTGGCCATCTGTGCAGTGCTTTCCTGGAATGCTTTAATAACATTTTATGTCTCTTCACAGGAGCAACAGAATATACTTTAAATTCAGTGGGACTCCTGTTGTTGTTGTTGTTGCAAAATTACTATGGGTTTATTTTGTGAGGGTGTAGTTGTCAGAACAGTGTGATTGGGACTTACTAAATGGGTATAATTACTTCTGGTTAATAAGTTCCTGTCAAGTCACTTCCTCTTTCCTAACAACCCTTGACTGCTGCTTATTATCTTTACCCACTTACACATCATGCAGAATTAGAGCTATATTATTGCCCCAAGTGTACAGACAAATAAATTATTCCCTATTTGGGCAGTAGGTTGTGGGACACCTGTACAGAACCCGTGCTCTCATTTGTGTCTATAGCACACAGGGAACTTGCTTGCAGAGATTATGCAGGGAACTCAATGGAGCAACACCCCATTGCTTAAACTACAGCAAACAAGTTGGGTTTTAGCTTTGAATACTCTCTGGAGCCTTTGGGCTTAACTGATACAAATGAAAAAAAACCAAACAGTTTTTGTTTTGTGTAAGTTGCACTATTTGAAGAATGAGCAGACATTTCATGCTTTGTATGGCAGTAATTTGATTGTTTCCTGTTCTTGAGTAAAGTAATTTACTTGTGTTTTTACAGATCTTTATTCCCATCTTACAAGGCCTGGCTGTGGCTTCCAAAGAGTGCTCCCTCGATAGTGACAATTTTAAATATCCCCTTATGGTAAGGACTGTCCATTTCTAGAAGCAGTTTCTTTATGTTCACTGATAACACGCAGATTCTAAGCAAGATAACACTTCAACATTTTGGGGATTCTTTTTTGTAAGTGGATTGCTATTAAACTCTGTCAGAAGATTAATGGGGCATGAGATGTGTAAAGAACATGAAAAATTCAGTAGAGTGGGAGGCCAATAATGTCTTAAGCTTAATGAAGACTGTATAGTGGACTACTCAAATGTTTGTGTGTATTGCTTTATATAAAATTATCAAATATATGGATGTCATCATGCACAATACTGTGGAGGGTTATAAAATCCCAATAAACTTCTCTCAGTTTAACTCTGGAGAATAACACCCAATATCCATACCACTCTAGTTTAGACTCAACTTTTATATGTGAGGAAATTCAAATAGGTTGCATTAAACCCCAAATTATTTGAATTGGAATCTATCTACTGAGAAAAATATCTTAATATTCCCTGGCTGAAAAGCTGAGGGGGTTATTTTTAGTCTTTTTAAAATTCCTACTTTAGTCCTAGGTCTGCTTCCCTCCTACTGTTTCTATTGACAAAACAAACCAGTCTTTTGCAAAGTGTGTTTGGCCACCAAGGAGCAAGCTGGATTCTTGGTAAATTGAGCATTGTCATCTTAACACCTTCGGATCCTTTTAGGATCTTCGGTGTATGATGCCAAAAATGGCTGTTAAATCTCAGGTTTAATTTGTACTTATGGTAATCACCTGGACTAGGATGCTGCAAATCAAACTGATTGAGTAACTCTGTTACTTGGCAAAAACCAATAATTTTTCTTTTTTCTGCTTTTGTATTTTCCTGCTTTTTTTGTTTGTTGGCTGGAAAGAAGGACTACCTGAAAACGAGTCTGTGTTTTCCTTATCTGTAGTTGGCACAGTGTGCAACAAAAGGGTGGAATAGCAGTCACTCACTGTAGTGCAGGTGAGGACTGAGAACATGTAACCCAGGACAAGTGGGACCCAGCAGGATCTTTGTGTTTCCAGAAATCTCTGTTATGGCTGCTTGCTTCTTTCTGTGCTGCAGTTGAAAGTGAGCTGGAGATCTTGGATAGGATTCTTTGTTCCTGGGTTCTGTGTTCATTTGACGTTTTTCCACTCCGATTCAGAAGACAAAGGCCTTGGTGTATGGATTAAACAATTGCTCTATTTATTATTGTTACTGGTTTTAATGGGGCAGGTCAGGAGTCCAGCACAGGCATTGTCATGTTCTGAGCAAACAACAATTTGCACAGCTAATCTTTGAAATAAGTGCAATAATTTGTTATCCTGTGAGACATGTTGGCTCTTTTTAAATGGCTTGGAGCAGATGTAAAAGCTAAAATGGGAGCAGGATGTGCTTTAGTTCTCTTTGGACATTTTCACTGTGATTGTGAAGCTTTTCCACTGATCAAGTGAGAAAGCTTCTGCTCTTTCAGCAGTCTGTCATAGTAAGCTTGTTTGTTGCAGACAGGTTACTTAAGAATTACTCAAAAAAGTATTTTTTACTGGGATTTCTTTATAGGCACTATGCGAACTTTGTGAAATCAAGTTTGGGAAAACGCACCCCATGTGCAGTTTGGTGAGTGTCTCCAGTTTGAGTTTTCTCTAGTTAAAAGAACCATTTAACTTATTTTGGTGGTGTTGTACAGACCCTGTTGATAATGCTCTCCAGAACTCTAAGCAAGAGCTACTGGAGCCTCTCATGCAAAACAATAGGTAAAATTAAGCTGGTAGAGGGAATCCTTTACCCTGAGAATTTATTAAAACTGGGACAAACACGAGTTGCTTGGGTTGCTGGAATACTGAGGAGATGGTTCCATTTTGCCATCAGCATGACTGAGTGTTGGAGGTTGGAGGCTGTATGGCAGACACTGGAAGGGGACAAAGCAGGATGGCTGACACAGCAGCTTTGAAGAACTTGCTGTTTCTCCTATTTTTAGGTTGTCTCTTTGCCCTTGTGGTTGCCTAAATCTTTAAGCCCAGGCGCAGGAAGAGAACTGCAAAGACTTTCCTACCTTGGAGCCTTCTTCAGTCTGTCTGTCTTTGCTGAAGATGATGTAAGTGTCACAGAAGGATGCTGATGTGGTGGGGTTCTTTTGTTGTGAGGGGTTTTTTACTTACCCAGAACATTTCAATATGTTTGCCAATATTCATCTTACTTTCAGAACAAAGTAGTTGAAAAGTACTTCTCAGGGCCTGCCATTACTCTTGAGAACACCCGGGTTGTTAGCCAGTCTTTGCAACATTACCTGGAATTAGCAAGGGTAAGTATTCTTATTCTTTAAAAAAAAAGCATAATATGTGGATTTTTTTGGTCTTGACATAGATGAAGAATATAATCTAAAAAAATTAGCTTCTGTCTTAAACCACAAACCTTTCAGGACATGGCTGAAATGAATTGGGGAAAAAATTAGAGTGCTAGGAATATTTCTCTAAGGCTGTATGCCAATTCAGAAAATATCTGCTCAGTTAGTCATGAGTTACAGATCATGTTAAAGGTTGAGTAAGTGCATACTGTGTTAGTAGTGTGTTGCACTACTCTTGTATTTATATCTTTGGTTTAACTAATGTCATGACTAAGATGCATATAAAGGTGGTGATAAGACTGTAACAGAAGTTTTACTGAATTTTGCATAACATAAAAATCCAGACAAACAGCAGGCAGGACTGTGGTGCTGAGAGGTGTTTGTTTGCAATTGCAGCAAGAGCTGTTCAAGATCCTGCACAGTGTCCTGCTGAACGGGGACACCCGGGAGGCAGCTCTCAGCTACATGGCAGCTGTGGTCAATGCCAACATGAAAAAGGCCCAAATGCAGGTGAATAAAGGGAAATGCTCTTCTTGTGATTCATCCAGCCACAAATAGCACTAGATGGCTTATGCAGTGGTGGTCTGGAATGGAGGACAAAAGAATTTTGAGTGCCTGCTACCACAGGCAAGAAGCCCTGTCTTCTTTGTTGCAATACATTTTCTATTTCTGAAATTCATCTGTTTTACCTATTCTAACAGTTGATTTCCTCTCTTAGAACTGAGATGTCACTTCATTAACAGGGCTTCTGTAGTACATGTTCAAAGCTTTGTACTTGCCCTGCCCCATTTCTGAGGGCATCGTTCCAATTGACTGTGTTTAGCACTCTGCTTTCCCAGCTGGTGAAGTGCTGGGCTTTGTGTGGTGTCTGTAAAAGGAGCAGCACAGATATGGCTCCAGTGAAACCACAGGGGTGGGATTTTGGCATTGTACATCCCCAGGTGCTTCTCAGCTCACGTCCTCAGCCCTTTGCTTTCTCACCCCACAGACAGACGATCGTTTGGTGTCCACAGATGGCTTCATGCTCAACTTCCTCTGGGTACTGCAGCAGCTGAGTACGAAGATAAAGCTGGAAACGGTTGATCCCATGTACATATTCCATCCCAGGTGTCGAATCGAGCTTCCCACAGATGAGACGAGAGTGAAAGCAACAATGGAGGAGGTTGCAGCCTGGATTGCTGAACTTTGTTAGTACTCTTACTGAGATATGTTAAGCATTACTGTGCCTTCTGATATGGGGGTACATGGAAGTACTTGATTCCAGCAAAGAATTCCCTTTTCGTAAATCCCTTTTCTTGATGCTGTCTGCTTTTCCTCGTTTTCAAGAAAGTTGAATTTGAGGTCTCACCGTAGACAAGGCAGTTAATTTTTGAATTTGTTCTCTTGTACTGCTTTTGTTTTCCAGACAGGGACCCGTCTCTGTTTTCTGAGCCGAAGTTCCCAACGGAATGTTTCTTCCTCACCCTGCACGCCCACCACCTGTCCATCCTGCCCAGCTGCCGCCGCTACATCCGCAGGCTGCGCGCCATCAGGGAGCTCAACAGGTGGGCACTGGGCTGGGGGTGCTGCCAGCAGGGCAGGAGTCTGATAAACTGCAGGAAATTACAGTAGCAATTGAGGTGAAGCTGGTGCTGGCTGCAGACCCCCTTGGCTTTCTGGTTCTCTGCTGCTTTTGGCCCTTGGGCATTTTGGGGTATTGAGGGATTGTGATTGGAATCAGGAATTCAGATAACAGTGAGATGGAGGGTGTTGGTTACACAAGGCAGCTCAAGTTGGTGAGAAGACCATGCTATTTGAAAGATAACTCTCTTCAGAACGTTTTAGGATTCATGACACTGCTTACCACTGTTCATTATAACTAATCTGTGGTGTGGTTGGCAGGGTGTGGGCATCAGTGCCTCGGGCTCTCTGGCAGAGCTGGAGGAGTGTGTGTCAGGTTCTGGGGCTGATAACCAGGTCACTGTGCAGGTGACTTGTGATTTCAGAAACCAGACACTGTGAGTTGTGCCTGAGCTGTTTTGAACATCCCAGAAGATATTTAACTTTTCCCCCTCAACTTCTGAGACAGGAGAATTTGTCATACTCTCAGGACAGGGGGAAAGAAGCCTTCAGCAGTGAACTCTTAATATTGTTCTCTACATGTAATTCAGCATATGGTTTGCTGTTTTAAAAATGATAAATACATTATGGTGTTAACATGAAGGTACTCCTGTTTTCCATTTCTCTTGGCATAAACTCAAATACACTTTTACAGTTGCTAAACCTTGAAGAATACTCTGTTAAAATTAGAACAGATTTTGTATCATCAGTATTTTCCATTGTTTATAATTGCACTCACTGCAATTTGGTAAATGTTCCTTGGCAGTAATGCCATGAGTTCATTACAGGATTTTTGGACTGCATTTGAAATGATTTCATTTTTAAAGCATATGCAGGCCAAGAACCTGGGAAGCGGCAGAGAGCAGAGCAGGAAGAGTCAGTATATGTTAAAGGAAAAAGTATTTTCCTATAAACAGCCTGTGGATTACTTGTAAAAAGCCATATGTTGGCTTGAAAAAGGAATTGCTGCTTTTTCCTTATTTAGAATTGTTTCACAGGAGTTGCTGATGCAGCAGTCCCCATCCAACGGTGCAGAGGGAAGAGCTCTTGGCTTTCCTGATAGCAGTAGGAGCTCAGGCTTCAGCCTTTTCCATGAATTGCATAGCTTCTTACAACACTGGAAACATCTTTAGATCTTGTTAGTAAAGAAATTACACATACAAATGGGATATTTGTCTGCTGTAGGCAGACATTTATGTGGAAGAGAATTTGTGTTTAGAGAAGGGATGAAAAGGGACTGTATTCATGCAGTTCAGTGTATGAGTTTTGTTCTAATCAGCTGCACTTCCTGAAAAGGATTAAGATATGTGAATACATAGAATTTTTTTTAATGCAAATGGTGTGTGTAATGTACATTTAAGTCCTCTTTTCTGTGGAGCAGCATAAAAAATGGGTAAGGAAGGGGAGGAATATCAACCCCCTTGGCCTTCTGGTCCTTACACCAACAGGGAGAATATGGACTGTTCACATACTGAACTCCCCTTCAAGCCTGGGTTTTCTTGGGAGTGGAGCATGAGAAGTGTGGAACAAAACTCAAAAGAAATCATTTGCAATAGTAGAAAGGGGGAAGATACACAGGATATGGACCTGCAACTTTCTTGTTTCTAACAAGACTTTGTGCTGGGCACCTCTTTCTTCCTTAGCTGATTTTGTCTTCCAGTTTCCTTTTTGGTACCAGAAGATGAATGAACTCTCTGTCTCATTGATGGAACCATCTTTTCCTTGTGTTAAGATTTAATTTTCATGGGTGTTGGAGCTAGTGTATGTGGTGCCTCTGAGTTCTGGCTGTGCAGATGTTCAGTCTGTATTTACAAAAGCAACTTATTTCTCTTGCTATGATGATAGATAATTTCTTTGAAAATGATCAGCTTTTTTCCCCACTTCTCTGTATTTCATTGGCTTTTAGCAGATAAGTCAGTGAAATGCCTTGTGCTGGCAGCACATTTCCCCTCTCTCATGATAACCAGTTCCTGCATCTGGTTTTCAGGACTGTTGAAGATTTGAAAAACAACGAAAGTCAGTGGAAGGATTCTCCTCTGGCCACCAGGCATCGCGAGATGCTGAAACGGTGCAAGACACAGCTCAAGGTCTGTAAGTGACTCAGCTCTCAGGCAAACCCTTCTGCGGCCCGCGTGTGTTGACTTTGTGTCCCCATGTTTATGTACAGCTTCTCTCTTTTGCTGCTTGAGAATGGTGGGTTTGAACCTCTGACCCCTGGGAGGGCTGCACTGGATGGTGGTCATTACAGAATATAACATCAGTGGTGAATCTGAGATTCAAAGTTACACCAATAAGAACATTCTGTGTATTTTAATTGGAAAGAGACCAAGCAAAGGGACTGGGCTTTGTTCAGGAGTAGCTGTGGGTGCATAGTCCATGCACAAGTAGGAACTCTCAAGTCACTGATCTCACACAGAGTTCCTGCAAAGATGAGTAAGCTGGTTGCTCTGTTTTTTGTAGGCCTGTTCTACTTAGATCTTCCTCAAAGAAATTGGCTCAATTGTTTTGAGCTGTAGCACCAAAATGCTTTAATCACACATTTTCCCACTTGGATACATTTGTTACTTCTTTCATTGTTTTGATAAAGTTTGTGAAAGGCATATCTGTCCCTGCAACTCTAAATTGTATTTTACTTGCTGTGTTGGGGCCCTATTTTCTTGAAATAAGAGTGTATTGTAAGAAGAGACCACTGTTTATTGACCAGAGATATATTGATTATCTTGAAGAGGCTTCCCATTCCTTTATGCTGTCTTGCCCTGGATTAATTTTTGTGTGCATGTTCTGCAGAAACTGGTGAGGTGTAAGGCTTGTGCAGATGCTGGTTTGCTGGATGAAAACTTCCTCAGGAGATGCCTGAATTTCTATGGCATGGTGATTCAGCTGATGCTTCGCATTCTTGACCCTGCCTATCCCAAGTGAGTGTCAGGTTTATCTGTGTAAGTTGGATCAAAGATATGTCAGATCCTGCTGGATTGCTCACTGAATTGAGCAGCTCTAGAATTTTGCTTACAATGTCTGCATTGTTACGGGTTGGTGACATGCATCCTTGCATGGAATATTTCTGTTCTTCAGAGTTTAATGTTCACTTGGGTTTGGGGGCCCCCTCAGGTATGTTTGGTACCCTTAAGTACTGACATGGAGCTCTGAAAAGTCAGGCTCTGATTCTTATGAAGGGCTCCCTTGGAAGGATTCCATAAGTGAGCACGTGACACTTTCTGCTTAACCCTGCTGGTCTACTCTCCTGTTTGTTGTCTCTTCTGTTTTACAGCATAAAATTGCCTTTAACTCCTGAGGTTCCGAAAGTATTTGCATCATTGCCAGAGTTTTACGTAGAAGATGTTGCTGAATTTTTATTTTTTATTGTACAGTAAGTAAAGTTATCTTTGAAGGAAACTTGTACTGCCATTTGTCCCTTTAGCAGGTGGCACATGCATAAATGGAGGGGGCAAAAGTAGTTTTCTAACAATCTGCAGTTAATGTTCTGGTTGTTAATGCAGCCATGAGGTTATGGCATGGCAGCATTGCTGCAGCTGTAATGCATAGATGGCTCCACAGTCCTTCTAAACTAGATTTGTCTTGGAAGAAAGTTGAAAATTTTTTGGAATTTTCTTTATGGTTTTTGGTGAGACCTTTTGATCTTTTGATATGTTAAATCATCACTAGAATAATATTTTTTAAAGCCATATCTTAAAAGTAGAACACGAGGGTTGGGGTTTTTAATTTAGGTTTCCTGTTTCCAGATATGCTCCTCAGGTGCTGTATGAGCCCTGTACTCAGGACATAGTGATGTTCCTCGTTGTGATGCTGTGCAACCAGAACTACATCCGAAATCCTTACTTAGTAGCCAAGCTGGTAGAAGTGATGTTCATGACAAATCCAGCTGTGCAGCCCCGCACACAGAAGTTCTTTGAAATGATTGAGAATCACCCTCTCTCCACTAAATTGTTAGTCCCCTCCTTGATGAAGTTTTACACAGGTAAGTGCTTTGTCTGTAGCTCACTGAGTGCACAATAGTGGTCTAAGCCCAAAGGTTCTGTTAGCTGTTGTAACTGTTTGAAAAAACCCAAACAAACCAAAACAAAAAACTCCCCAAACCCCCAATAGATCTTGAGTCTTGTGAAGATGAGGCTGTATGCTCAGGAACTGGGGGGGGGAAGTAGCACTAGATGGAACCCTGAGAATTCCAGTCCTGTCACAAGCTGTTGTGCACTGACTAGTCCAGCAGTGTGAATTGATGTGACAATTGCTATTCTGGTCTTTAGATTCCAAAATTAAAGCTTTTTCTTTGCTTTGCTTCTGAAGGAATATTGGGATTTTAAAACTCCTCGCTGTAGTTTTGCTAGTCCTGTAGATTTGGATGTTTCAGAAAAGTTTTTGCACCCATAACAAAAACAAGTGTTTTTGTAGAGTACCCAGAGTTTTCTTAGTGAGATTTTAGACTGTGGGATGAAGAGCAGAGTTGAATAGAGCAGAGTGTTTTGGTTTCTGGAGGGTTTTCTTCTGAAATGAGGTTGGGTCTAGATTAGAAAATGGATAGTGCTGCTTCTTGTAATGGGAATTAAGATGGAGACTTCTGAACAGGAATTGAAATTCATCCCTTAATGTTTCCCTGGGTGCTTGAAGCTCATCACATTGGAGGCAGTAGGGAGAGGTGTGTTGCCAGTGAATCCTGGTGGGAAGGTTTTGGGATCTGTTTTCTTTTACAGATGTGGAACACACCGGAGCCACTAGCGAGTTCTATGACAAGTTTACAATCCGCTACCACATCAGCACCATTTTCAAAAGCCTCTGGCAGAACATAGCTCACCATGGTACATTTATGGAAGAGTTCAAGTGAGTAAGAGGTGGTGTGAGGCAGCTTCCTGCCGTGCAGGCTGCTCAGGCAGGGCCTGAGGAGTCACTGCCATTGGGTGATGCTGCTTTCCCTTGTATTTTACATGGCAGCCCCTTCCAGTGCAACTGGAGTGTCTCTAAACTGAGCTCTGGACACCACAGTCAGCTTGGCTTGGGGAATGGGATCCTTGTTGGAATTATACAGTGCAGCAGTGCTGCTGGGCTTGCAGCTGTGCACACCCACCTGCTCTGCTGTGATACCTGTGTTTCCATGTTTTCAGCTCTGGGAAGCAGTTTGTTCGCTACATCAACATGCTGATAAATGACACAACTTTCTTGCTGGATGAGAGTCTGGAGTCCCTCAAACGTATCCATGAAGTGCAAGAGGAGATGAAGAATAAAGAGCAATGGGACCTGCTGCCCAGGGTGAACAGAGCTGTTTTTCAAAGTGCCCTTTACTTATTTTTAGTTCTTCAATACAAGACCATTAAAAAAGCTTTTTTATAAGAGGCAGCACCAAAGAGCTGCTTGTGAGGAGCAGTTCTCAATGCTTTTTCTTGCTGCCAGTATGGCCATGGTCACTCTGAATGACATTCTGCAAAAAACCATCATTCTGCCTAGTTATGTTGTGGCTGGCAAAGAGAGTGGTGTGAAGTAGAAATAGTATGAAGTTTCAAATTACTGTGCACTTAATTCTAAGTGGAGAAACTGAGACTTTAACCTTCCTGAAGGAGGTTTGGGAAGATGCTCGCCAGTTGAATTGACTTCAAGGAATAGAAGCTTTTACTCTGTTAATGCATTGGTCCTTGGTAGATTTGATGCAGACAGTTATAGTCCTGTACCTCAGAGCTTGGCCTGATTAAACAGTAATTGTGTGTGTTGACCCACCAATGTCAGGTATTTCTATTTTAAGGTTATTGATTTAAAAAAAGAAAAAGTACAAAAGGAAAAGCTATAAAAATCTTGTTTGTTAAACATATTCTGGAAGCCTTTCTTCCTGTCTGTGCCTACCAGCAAGGTAAAGCCATTACTGTAGGTACAAAATGAGCTGGTACATCATCTGCAGATTGTTCCACTGGGGAGTGTTTATTATTTATAATGGTGCATAAATTAGAGGGAATTAGAGAGAGCTTCATTTGACTCCCAGATCCCAAGCTGGTTTTGAAGTATTGGCATTTGGATGGAAGGGAAGCATAACCCAGTTCTGCAGCTGTGAGGAGCAGTTAGAGGATGTAAACAAACTCAGTAACCAGAGGGGCTTGTTATGCTGTTTGCATTCATTCTTTAGTGCTGCAGAATTCTGGAAAATTGATGGAGACATTAGTACTAGGTAATAAAAGTGAGCAGCTGTACCTTAGACTAAAGGATGGCCCACATCTGTATTGGAATTAGTGTGTTCCTTTTGTGTGGATGCCCTGGCACTGTGCTGTAAGGTTTTGCTGGGTGCAGATTTAGTGTGTTCCTTTTGTGTGGATGTCCTTGGCTCTGTGCTGTAAGGTTTTGCTGGGTGCAGGAGGTTCCATGGCCGTGTAGCACG
This sequence comes from Ammospiza nelsoni, assembly GCF_027579445.1. Taxonomy (NCBI): domain Eukaryota; kingdom Metazoa; phylum Chordata; class Aves; order Passeriformes; family Passerellidae; genus Ammospiza; species Ammospiza nelsoni. The sequence continues at coordinate 1,068,665 of NC_080654.1, forward strand.
CTGTGTTTGTTTTGCAGGATCAGCAGCAGGCCCGGCAGTCGCAGCTGGCCCAGGATGAGCGCGTGTCCCGTTCATATCTCGCCCTGGCAACTGAAACTGTTGATATGTTCCATATCCTTACCAAGCAGGTCCAAAAGCCTTTTCTCAGACCTGTAAGTCCTGCTCAGATTTTAGCTGGTTCCCTGCTTCTCTAACAGCTCTGGATAATAACCTGGGAATGTTTGGTAGCACTTAGTCTCCATTCTCCTCCCCTTTCTTCAGCTCATTAAAATCTAATTGCTGTTGATGTTATTTGATGTTGAGAGCATTACCTGAGTCACTGAGATGGTGTGATCCTTCCAGACAGAAACTGTTTGCATGACATTTTTTAATGGCAAACATGCATAAAGAACAGGCACTTCCTGCAAGCCTACCAAATGAAAATTTTATTAGTTAATAATTCCTGATCTTGCTGTGTGCAACTCTAGAGATAACCTTCTTTATCACTGCCCTCACACTGTGATCTGTGCTTTACTTCACTTTCACAGGAACTTGGACCACGACTGGCTGCTATGTTGAACTTTAACTTACAGCAACTTTGTGGCCCCAAGTGCCGTGACCTGAAAGTTGAAAACCCAGAGAAATACGGGTTTGAACCAAAGAAGCTGTTGGACCAGCTGACTGACATTTATCTGCAGCTGGATTGTGCTCGCTTTGCTAAGGCAATTGCTGATGATCAGGTGAGCTCCACGAGGATGGAGGAGAAGGGCAAAAGCTCTGTGGACAAACAGGACTTTGCAGAACATTCTAGAAGCGTTTCATCTTGCTTGTGTGCTGCCAGATAGTTTGTCTTACATCCCTGCAGTTTGTTTTCTTTCAGCAGATCATCTCTGTTCATATTCTGTCTGCTCTTTGTAGATGGGTGTTCCCAGTGCTTTGCAAACCTGTAAACATGCACAAATATCCATGGCACTTCACATGCATAGGAAATTTCCTGAGTGTGATGTGCTTTTTGCCTGTAGCCTCGTTGTAAATTAGCAGAAATATTTTGTCCCTTTGCAAGTGGGAGAACTGAGGGAGAGTTTTGACTTCCTCCCCTTTCCTCATCAAAAGGCAGAGCTGAGACCAGGTGCCTCCCTCAACAAATGAAAGTTCATTCACTAGTTAACAGTTTCCAAATTGTATTCCCTCTGAAATCACTTTATTAAATGGCTCTGTAATAAACTGACAAAGCACAGCATGTATGAGACAATTAACAGCACCTTTGAACTCATGGTAATACTGGGAGCAAGATAAGCTATTGCAGCTCTGTGTCCTTGTAAAGTTGTCAAACTACTGAGTCACTTCTGCCCATGCCCATGTCTTATAATACAAACTTTTCAAAGTACAGAGGGCAAGAAATGTTCTTGAGACAGCAGCTACTCGAGATTCTAGAGGAAGCTGGCTTACAGCATGTGAAGCTGTTTGCGTGTCTGTGAAGCAGCAGTATTGGGGTAGCTCAAGATTTGTTTTTCTGTAGTTATTGAAGTTCTGATCATTCCAGAAAATACCAGTAACACATCTGAAACAGACTTTGTGTTTGCATGTGTATAATGAATATTTTTATGCTGTTCAGTGTATATGAGACTGTTTTCCATCATGCATCTATGCCAGCCACAGCAAATGCACAGACTGATGTAGGGATTCAAAAGAAAGAAGCCTGCGGGTGTGAGAACTGGAAAAAAGCTTAATTAACAAAGTGGCCCTTCATCAAAAAGGAGTGGGGGGAGTGACCAGTCTCTTGGAAACTGTCAGTGACAGGAAAGAAACACCAAGGAAATGTGCGGTTGGTTAATGGCTACTGGTATTGGGAGAGAAAACAAAACAAACAAAAAGTTGCTTGATCATGGTGGGATCTCTCTAAAGCATTTTGAGAGATGTCCCATTTGCAAATCCCAGCACGCAGGAGAGGGAATCTGCAAACATTTATGGAGCCTGGGCACGTTGCCATCACTCTGTTCCCTCTGAGCACGAGGAAGGCGTTTGGGTGGGCACCGTGTGTCCTGCCTGCTGAGTGGCACTGCTTGCTGCAGGCTGCTGCAGATGAAAGCAGCGGGGCTGTGTTAAATGCTTTAAAAATCCCAAGGGAAATAGAAATCTGTGAGACTCACTGTGTTTTGTTTTGTCATATAATTCAACCTTGCACTGGAAAGTGCATAACACTTTGTATTAAAAGGATTATGTCAAAACATGACATTGTAAACTTGAAAGAAAATGGTGTCTCTGTAGAACACAGGCAGCTACAAAAGTCCTTCTCTAACTTTCTTTTTCACGTGAAAGTAATGCTTGCTTCAGTTGCATTTGGTCTCTCTGGATAGTCCTGCTGCACTGGGTGGCAGATTTCCAGCATTCACTCTCTCTGAGCTGTCTTACTATTTTTGCAACATCGTGGGGTCGGTTTTTTGTTAGTTCTTGTTTGGATTAGGAGAAAGAATCACTCCTTTCCCAGTACTGCCTTGCATTTTATCACAGAAGGTAAGAAGTTCATTTTATGCTGTATTTTCAGCCAAGACTTGTGAGAACAAGAATACAGACAGGAGAATGGCAAGACAGATGTTTTGTCTCAAAACAGTTCTAATAGTTATAGTCAGCCTCTCTGAGCATCTTCCTCATTTTCTTTAGGTGATGTTGCCCTTTTTTTTTTGGTCCTTAATAGTTCTACTGTGGTGATGACTGGTAAAAAAAATTGTAAGTCTACCCCAATGTTGACATTTTGGTGCTAGATGAATGCTACATACAGTTGCTTTGATGTAAGGTTGAGGTTTCATTGATCCTTTCTTCTGCCATTTAAAAAATGCATTAAATGTCTTTACTATTTTTATGGCATGTAAGGACTCTACGACTCAGCAAAGTTGTCTTTTTATGCTTTGCCTGTAGAGGTCCTACAGTAAAGAGCTCTTTGAGGAGGTTATCTCCAAGATGAGGAAGGCTGGCATCAAGTCTACCATAGCAATAGAGAAATTCAAACTGCTGGCAGAGAAAGTGGAGGAAATTGTTGCCAAGAACGCCCGTGCAGAGATTGATTACAGCGATGCTCCGGATGAATTCAGAGGCAAGTGGAGTCCTCTAAACTCTGCCTGTCTTGGATAGAGGGATTTTGTTTGTTGCATTGATTCCATATGTTAATAGAAACTATATATTGTTCATGAAGCCTTGCATCTGTCTGTATTTCAATGATGTAGGTAAGTAAATACAGAGCTAAGAGTTTTTTAGATTTCCCTGGGATTGTACTGTCCAGTCCTTGCCATGCTTTGCTAACATGTACTTGAAAAGAGCACCCCCCCAGCTGAAAATAGGGTGACAGTAGGGAAAGCTTAGGTCAGAAAGGGGAAAGTGCTGTGAAGATTTATGTCCATTTAACCATTTTCTATAACTTAGCAGTGTCCTGGGGACCCCGAGCACTGGTTTTGCACTGTGGTTGATGGGCAGATAACGTTTGTAGCTGTTTGCTCACTTTGATGAGGAGACCCTTGTGCCCTCAGATCCCCTGATGGACACTCTGATGACCGACCCCGTGAGGCTGCCCTCGGGAACCATCATGGACAGGTCAATCATCCTGAGGCACCTGCTCAACTCCTCCACCGACCCCTTCAACCGTCAGACGCTGACGGAGAACATGCTGGAACCAGGTACAGGGGACAGCTGGCCCTGCGTGGGGCTGGGGCAGCCACCTGGAACCAGGTACAGGGGACAGCTGGCCCTGCGTGGGGCTGGGGCAGCCACCCGTGGGCAGCTCTGCACTTGATAGCACACTGCTGAGGCTTCAGCAGGGGTAACGGTTCTTTCATGTCAGCTTGCACAGAAAAGTTCATTCCCTCTGCCTTCCCTTTTTCTGAGGGGAAATAACCCTCACACCCTTGCTTTCTTAACTGCTGGGCTGAAAAACATTATGGTGTAGAAATGGGAAATGGCTATTGGTCATGAGGGACTTTCTTACAATACTATTACCAAGTAATTTAATCATTCTTTTTCCTCTTTTCTTTTTTTTTTACCTTACTAGTGCCAGAACTTAAAGAGCAAATCCAAGCCTGGATGAGAGACAAGCAGAATGACCATTGAAATTCCCTTGCAGTGCACGCCACCACCAGTGGGCAGAGCAGGGTGTGGGCTGTTCTGGCAGGAGTGCAGCAGACACACCTGGAGCTGTTGATGGATTGGCACGCCCACAGCACTGATCCATAGTGACCACAGGAGCATGTGGATGAGGAGAAAAGCAGCTTCATTCTTGTACATATATTTAAATGATAACGATGGTCAATAACATGGAGGACAAGCTAGGAAGTTACTTATGTTACAAAACTGTCCTCCAATATGTCACATTTTGGAGTTTTTACAGCTGAATTATTTTAGCAAAGACGAATGGATCAGGGCAGCATCCCTTCAACCTTGTTTTTTACCGCCAGATATCCATTAATTTGATTGTGGTTAGAACCTTGGACATTTTGCTGCTAAAGTAACTTTTTTCTCTTTCTCTTCCTTTCTTTCTGTTCCACCCATCAACCTGCACTGCTGTCTTTTTCTTCTGTAATGCAAAAAAATACAAACCCTGTGAAAATCAAAATCATTCCCCTGCCCTTAAAAGAACATATTTTGTGCGATAACTGTGCCTGCAACAAAGTGTTCATCTTGGGATCGTATTTTTATATTACACATATTTCCCTATTTGGTTTTTAATTGGTGTTAGACACAAGGATAATTTCAAAAAAGCGAAGACTTCACACGTGGATTTTAATTTCCTTTCCTTGAGATGTCCCTTTCCTTTATGTTGATCAAGATGCTCTGGTACTTGTGAAAAGCCTTGAGATAGAAATATGTTAAAACAGCTGCCATGAATGAGATGCTTGGGATTACCAGGATTTCAGTGACTTTAAAAAACATAAAATACATTCTTTCAATGCTGCAGATCAATGCTAACTGACAGTTCTGAGCCATTGGAGCTTGTCCGCAGAGAGCAGATACTTTTATCCTTGGAGGCTGCAGTTTGGGGCAGGGGTCATTTTTTATGTTGCTTACCAATTTGTATCCATGGCTTGGCCTTACCAAAGCAGAAAGGGTGCAGGAAATGTAGAATTACGTTTTTAAAAAAAAAAAAAATTCACAAACATTTTTATATTACTGCCCCCTGCATATGATACTTGAATTTCCTTTTTAAAAAGGATTTGAAACCACAGTGTTTTAAAATTAAGTTGGAAAAAAAAAGGTTGTTTTTCTTTTTTTTCTGTTTTTCGCCATGTCTTCTGTTCAATTCCTGACTCTCTTGAACTACAATAAATGATACACACTCGCACAGAATGTTTCCTTGGTCCTTCTTGTGTCAGTGAAAATATAAAAATTACAAATGATTGGGTGTCTTTGTTCAGGTTTGCTGACAGTCATTTAGGATCTGTAGATAACTTAGTCAATTATGTGGAAAATTTCTGTGCACACAGATATCAGTAATCCTTTAAACTCAAGAATGTTCCCAGGCAGGTGCCACTGAGCACCTATTCATAGCTCTGTGACAGCTGGTGACAGCTCCAAGGGGAATTTTGGTGAGATTGTACAGAATCCAGCATTGACCTTTCAGGTGTGCAAATAACTCTAAATTACAAAATGGGAAGGTACAGTTGTGGCTGTATTTTTTGTTTGTGGGTTTTTAGCGGTGCTTCCTCTTAGAGCATGAGCTTCTATTTCTTCTCTGCAAGGATGGGAGAAGATTGCAAAGTTCTGTCTGCATTGACTGCTGCAACAGAGAAGCTTTTTGTTGGTTTTATAGTTATAACCTTCACTGCTTCCCCAAATTCAAATCCCCCTCTTCTTTCCTCTTCAGTAAGTCCCAGATCAAAGCCTGCTCTGCTTTCACCTGCAGGCCCCCAGCCAGGCAGTCAGACCCAGCACAGATTCTGGTGTGTTACAGGTTGTGCTGAGTTGTGTGTTTGCCTCTTTAGTGAAGAGAAATTTCTTTCTATATACAGAAAACTCTTACATGTTCAGCTGTCCCCTCATTATTGAAGATTTTTGCATGAATCTCTAGGACCATCCCAGAGTTTATACTTTTTTTTGATGAAGGACAACTGTTCAGTAGTGAATATGTGTTTTTACTGGAGGATGATTAAACTATGGCTTCACATCATGGGTTCTTTTCTGCAACCTATTGATAGGTGATAAAATGAAGATTTTATAGTTTTGCCAGGAGGAAATAGAAATATTTACGTTTGGTGTGGGATGTTTTAATCAACACAATGCCCTTCAGAATCTGAATTTATATTTATTCTGCCATTGTGTCAGACTGACCTGAGGAATATAAATAGCAAAGTGCATTACTGAAATGTTTTGTCTAATTATGGCATACATCTATCATTTGAAAACATGTCAATGCAGATATTGCACAAGACACAAAGGCTTGACATAAGTGGCCAAAACAATTTTATCTGGGCAACAAGTATGTGTTTCAAAGGTGTGAGCTCAGACAAGTGTTCTCCCAAATTCTGCATTTGTGAGCAGAATAATGAAATGTATTTTAATACAAGCTGTTGCAGTGCCATTCTATTGTGTCTGGCCACAAAAGTGAATCAAACCCCTGTCTTTCAGTGGGTAGAGGACATTGGAGTGACTGAAAAGCAAAGCTGAAGCTGGATTAAAAATCAGTTTCCCACAAAAGCATATGGGTTGTGTGACAATTCTCAGTTAATTAAATGCTACCTGCAGGTTTTGGTGATTTCTCTTCCCCTCACTAATGTCATTTACCTTTTTCAATCCAATTGTAACCTCACTGCAATAGAGTTTATAAACTGTCAGTGGAGGGATTTACATTTGACACGTCCATGGAATGGTTTACCCCAGCAATGGCTAACTCATGCTGCTGTTACAAGGTGAGCTTTCCTTGGAATTTATTGAGAATCACTGCTCCCTCCTTGTCCTCCAGCTCTGCACCAGAGACTGGAGAAGTTGCTGGGGCAAGCGCTGATGCTGTAGCAACGCAATTCAGGACAATTGATTCTATTGTATCACAATTTATACTTATGTAATGGCCCAATTTACATCTCTGTCAGCTCTGCCCTGCTGGCAGCGAGGGCAGCTGAGCTGTGAATAGCAGGATGGCAGTGAGGAGCACTGCAGCAGCAGTGTCACCGTGTGCCCCTGTGCCCTGCCTTGGGACCAGGATGGCAGTGATGAGTGCAGCAGCAGTGTCACCGTGTGCCCCTGTGCCCTGCCTTGGGACCAGGATGGCAGTGATGAGTGCAGCAGCAGTGTCACCGTGTGCCCTGTGCCCTGCCTTGGGACCAGGATGGCAGTGAGGAGCACTGCAGCAGCAGTGTCACCGTGTGCCCCTGTGCCCTGCCTTGAGACCAGGATGGCAGTGAGGAGCACTGCAGCAGTGTCACCGTGTGCCCTGTGCCCTGCCTTGGGACCAGGATGGCAGTGATGAGTGCAGCAGCAGTGTCACCGTGTGCCCCTGTGCCCGGCCTTGGGACCAGGATGGCAGTGATGAGTGCAGCAGCAGTGTCACCGTGTGCCCCTGTGCCCGGCCTTGGGACCAGGATGGCAGTGATGAGTGCAGCAGCAGTGTCACCGTGTGCCCCTGTGCCCGGCCTTGGGACCAGGATGGCAGTGATGAGTGCAGCAGCAGTGTCACCGTGTGCCCCTGTGCCCTGCCTTGAGGCCAGGATGGCAGTGATGAGTGCAGCAGCAGTGTCACCGTGTGCCCCTGTGCCCTGCCTTGGGACCAGGATGGCAGTGATGAGTGCAGCAGCAGCAGTGTCACCGTGTGCCCCTGTGCCCTGCCTCGGGACCAGGATGGCAGTGATGAGTGCTGCTGCAGCAGTGTCACCGTGTGCCCCTGTGCCCGGCCTCAGTCCCTGGAGTCATTTCCTCTGCACCAATAAATGCAAGCAATGGCTGCATTCATGCCCCGTTTTCCATCTTGGCATGCTCTGGCCGTTTGTAGCCCATTGTTTCAGGGCTCTGTGACCAAGGGAAGCGTTCAGGCTCTGGGTGAGCACTCCCCAAACTTGGGCATCGGGCTGGGGCAGGAGCTGCTGTTCCCAGGGACACTGCACAAACTGTGCTCGAGTCAAATTAATCACAGTGCCTATTCCCGTGGGGGTTACAGCACGCACACGGTGTCTGGGCAGTTTGCAGGAGATTTTGAAACTGGTTTGAGGGGTTTTTTTTTGAAGTGTTCTTGCCCTTTTCAGAGAATGGCTGACCTAATTCTCCATAGATCTAGGTAGGAGTTAGCACAGTTAGCACAGCCTAAAACCACCATTAAATTATCTGTCCCATCAATAGGAAGTACTCGGAGTTCAAATAATGGTATTTTCTAGGACACAGGAAAGCCACCTACTTTTGATTTGTTGTTTCTGTGGCAGTATTTCCCTAAGCCTCCTGTTCAGCCATGTATTGTTGGGCTTCTGCATCTGTTGCCATAACTGCAGATGTGACTGGCGAGGGGATACAGTCACTTTTCACTAAAGTAAAAAATAACTTTTGCCAAAGATCTGATCCTTAAGGGGAACAGAAGGGACAGAGCTGAGGTTAACATAGCTAATAGCCAGGAGGCTGTGAACAGAAATAAACCTTGTTCTGAAACTAGAATTCTCAGGTCCTGAATGTTCTTCTGAACATCTTAAATCCAATTTGTATATGATGGTGTATGAAACATATGTAATTAAGGCATTTTATGTAAAGTGATTTCCTTTAAGGTGCTTATAAGCTTAAACATGAGCCAGTTTCTAACAGCAGGAATTCCCAAATTACTAATGATAAGGAGGAACTTAAGGCTGAACTATTGCCACAAAAATAACATTTTCCTATGAGAATATGCATGAAATTATTAAATGCATGAGAGTTAATACAGCATCATTGACTAAATTTAATCATTTGCCTAAAAATACATTATGAGGTCTAAAAATATGACTCGGGCTGCTCAAGAAACGTTTTGAAGGGAGGGAGGGAGGATTACTAATCCCTCCCCTCTGAGCATCGCCCTTAGGCCCAGTTTAGGATGCAAATCCCACTGAATCACAGCGAGTCGGGAGCTGGGGAATTCGCTACCTCAGACCGCGTTCCCACAGCGAGATTTTATCCCGTTTTCCCGCACACCCGCGGTGTCCCAGCCGGTTTTATCCCGTTTTTATCTCGCTTGCCCACACGGCGCGCAGACCCCGCGCTCCGGGCACACCGCCCCTCACGGCCCGCGGCGCGCACGGACACAGCGCGGCGGGCGGTGCTGCGGCCCCGCTCCCGATAGGCTCCGAGGGCGCAGACGTGATTGGCATCGCGGGTTCTGATTGGCTGGAGCGGGCGAGGGGCCGCCTCCCCGCGCCCCCGCTGCGCGGCGGAGGGCTCGGTCCGGAGGGCGGTGCCGCTGCGGCCGGGCACCGACAGGAGGCGCTGGCGGCTGTGATTGACAGGGCGGGGGCGGGCACTCGCGGGCTCTGCGGAGCGCCATTGGCGGGCCGTGCCGAGGGGGCGGGGCGGCGCGCGGTGATTGGCGGAGCGGGGCGCTCCCCCCGAGCTCCGGGCGCTCCCCCCGCGCTCCGGCAGTGCGGGAGCGGCGCTGGGGCGAGCGCGGCGCCCGTTCCTCCCGGCCGGCCTCGCTCTCCTCCCTCCCCTTCTCCCCTCCCTCCGTTCCCTCCCTCGCCCTTCCCGCTCCGTTCCCGGCAGCGGGGAGGTCTCCAGGCCTCGGTGGAGGCGGCGATGGGGATGGCCGGGTTTTTGTCGCTACGCTGCCTCGCCGGCTGCTGACGCCGCACCGCCCGCGTCCCGCGGACACCCCGCGCCAGGTGAGGGGGCCGCGCTGAGGGGGCGCTGAGGGGGCCGCGCTGAGGCGGCCGCGCCGGCGGGGCCGGAGCGGGGCGGGGGTGGGGGGCTGATGCCGTAATGCGGAGGGGGAGGCGGCGATGCTGCCGTGCGCATCTGAGGGGCCCCGCGAAGGGCTGAGGCCGGGAGCGGGGGGGGATGGACGGACGGACGGACGGATGGATGGGTGGATGGATGGATGGATGCATAGCACTGGATACCTTGGAGCTGTCAGGGCAGCGGCGCAAGGGCGTGGGGCCCCGCTCGGCTTTGCCATCTGCCCGATGCCATCTCCTCGTCCCCCGGGACGCTTCCCTCCCTCCCTTCCCTTTCTTCCTTCCCTTCCTATCTCTCCTTCCTTTTTCCTCGGGCGGCCGCTCCCCCGCTTTCCCATGGGCTGGATGCCGCCCGCCGTGCCGCGTTCCGCCGCCCCGCTCCCCTCTGCGGCTCGGATGGGGCGGAGGCGGCAGCGCCGGCCCGGGAGGCGGTGCGGGGTGCGGCAGCGGCTCCCGGCCCGGCCCGGCCCGGCTCGGCTCGGCGCGGCCCGGGCAGCCGTGTTGGCACGGTGAGCCGGCAGTGCCCGTGCCCGGGCGGGGGGCGGCGGAGCGGGCCCGGCGCTGGGGCCGCCGCCGCAATGGGGGCAGCGCCCGCGCTGGAGAACCCGCCAGCAGCAGATGATGAATTTATGTCTGCCTTCCGGAATGTAAATACGTTCATACCAAATTCTAAATTCTAAACGGTATTTCTGTTCGCTTCCAGCTCCTTCTGAGCTCAGTTCTTTTTGCTGTTGCACAATCCAGTGTTGGTAAATAGCCATGTGCGCATGTGATCGGGTTTCAGTGCCTCGCCAAGTTCTGCAGCACTGTTCGATCTGGCATCTCCACCTGGTCCAGATATAGCAGAGCGTGTGTGTGAGTTCAGCTGAGGGATCACACTGTCAGCACTGCCCGAGCTTCATGCGGCACCTAAAATTGGCTCTGCTGGGGCCCCTTGTTCAGATCCGCCTGCTGCCCCAAGCAGCTGTTTTGCCAACTTTCCGTGTGCTAATCTCTGTCCTTGTTTTATTTCTTCAGAGCTCTTGCACTGATTAAGTTACAAGCCATTTTTTTGTTTCAAAGTTAGCACATTCTGTGATATGCAGCTATGACACAGTTATCTGGTGTATGACTGGTTCTCTTAAATAAAGAGTGATTCTTCTTTGTTTGTGATATGTGGTAGGTTTGGGTGGATTTTTTGTTGAATGCAGAGATATAGATTTTGGACATTGTTTTGTAACCACTTCGAGTTTGCTGCAGACTTCTCTGCATGTATAAATAATAATTTGAATCTAAATCCCTGCTCTGCTTTATTTAAGTAACTTTACTTAAATAAACAGCAATGTGTTTTTGTTTTGACATTGCATAAAAACTGGTTTGCCAAAACTTTCAGATACATCCAAGTATTCAAGTCTTAATGTTTATTCAGATATTTTTGGGAAAGCCCAGATCTAGTTGAGCCTGTGAAGGGTGATTCATCAACACAATTGGGTTTGTCAGCTTGAATACCAGTAAACAGACAAGATATTTACATGATTTCTTTTAATGACACCTTTTAATATTAAAATCTCACTGTAGGACTTACAGAGTGAGTGTCTTTAGTTTCAAATAGGTGTAAAACTAGGATGTAGGATTTGCTTTTTGCTGATGAAGATCACTAAACTCAAATGTCATGTACCCCCTGTTTTGGAGCCAGTGGTAGATCACCTCAGAGACACACACGCAGTTCCCTCCTTGGTTCATGACTGGGTTTGTGCAGGCTGAACATTAAAAGAGACACAGCTAGTAGATTCCTTCCAAAACATCAGGGAGATGATTCATTCTAGCATGGATGGCAGCCTCCAAGCCTATAATGAACATTAAAAAAAAGTAATCTTTTAAGAATATTGTTCTTCTAAATCTGTACCACAAACTGGATTGCATATTTTGGTTTTCCCTTTTCAAGTTATGTTTCCACTCTGTAGTCAGCATTTTGTAGTAGTAGGAAGTGGTACTACTGGTAAATGTGAGCCCTGAAAAACCAGTTGCAGTCTATTATCTGTGATGCTGTGTAACTTGGGGCTCATTTTGCCTCATTTTACCATTCTGTGTGATGAGGGAAATGCTACTTTTATAAATTGCTATGACCAGTTAAGATAACTGGTAAGTGGAAAAGCCCCTCAAACCCCCAACAGCTTAAATGTATGGAAAGCTTGGCAAATTATATTGGTTTTGGTCAATTTTCTTACTAATGAAAATTAAATCTTGCACAGTGAATTGATATTCAAAACATCTGAAATCCATGTGCAAATATGAGTAGGTGTTTTGCTTACTTCAGCTATGAAAAATAGCAGAGTTGAGAACAAAAGAGATTTAAAATTATACCACATTTAATTTTCCGTCAGCACAGAAGTTAGGGTTGGGAAAAATTGGTAACTGCAGAAGTCCAGCAGGTAAATTTTCATGTTGCAGGTGATTTTGTGATCTGCTCTTTGAGAATCTCTTCACAGTTGTGTTTCAAACAAGTCTGTCATTTAGCTAGTGCATATGGAGTCTCTGGAAATGTGATTGTCACGCTTTCTTGTTGTGCATATGATGTTAAGAGGTACATATATATATATATATATATATATATATATATATATATATAAATAAAAGTAGATGATTCTTTCATCCCACCCTCTGTTTGTCAGCTTCCCAGATATATCTGCAGAAATTAATGCAGTGTTCTGAGAGGTGTTTTTATGAAAACATCAGAAAACAATTCTTTGTGGTACTCCACAGTAAGAAGGGAAGATAAGCCCCCTACATTTCATAAACAGTATTATAAGAACACACTGGACAGAGTAAATTGTGTCACTGTGAACTTGACAAAAAGCGGACATTTTGCACCTGACAGATGGTTAAATAGTGTTTCATAAACAGGCCGCTGCGTGGCCGGGCACAGTGGCATTGCTGTTTCCAGCAGCAGTGTCAGGGTCAGTTGAATAATAGCTGTGGGCTGTGCTGGGATTAGCCTTGTCCCTTGGCTGTGCTGGGAGGGCTCCGGAATGGAGCAAGGGGCCGGTTAGGGAGGCAGAGCCAGAGCCACGGCTGATTCTGGGGCAGGAGTTGGTAACAAAGCTCTGTGTTCGATACTGTGTTCCACACAAAAGTAGGCGCCTCTGTGCAGGAGGGAGAGGAGCAGTCTGTAGAACGCCCCAGAACATCGTGTGAATTCATTCCCAGTACTTTTCTGCTCTATTCTATGTTCAGGATTTTAGTGAAGCTTTTTAAAATTCCATACTGACCCCGAGCTGGTGGTGTGGCTGTGTCATTAATCATTGTTCAACCAGTTTGCCGTACCAATGACATTGAGATTCAGTTGGCTTGCTCCTAAAGACATTCTTCTAGTCTGATGAGATACCTCAGGTACCTTTGAAAATAAGGAATACTTTAAATTGCTTCTACTTGGGGGAGTAATTTAATTTCTGCCTTCACCATGTGATGGCATTAATGAAGTTTTGCACTTTTATTAAAGACTTCTTGTACTGTGGGAAAATGTGTCATAACTTGAATTAAGCATGTATAAGTACTTTTACCAGGTGTGGAACTTACTTTAGAGCTGAAATGCTTCTGCTTTAGACCTGCTAGTAATTTTTGTACTTCTGTGATCACAACCCTGAAATGAGCACTTCACCAGATCCGTGCTGTGTTGGTAACCAGAGAGGATGTCAGGAATCCTGGGTGCATGGCTGAGCAGAGTTGAGTTCTGCCCAGGGTGAGTCAGGTTCCAGATAGAAATGCCTGCATTGAGTCACACCAAGGATCAGTCCAGCTCTGCATCCTCCCTTCAGCAGTGGCCATAGCAGATATTTAGGATATAAGGATAAATCACACATAAATAATGTTTTATCACTATAGTCATCCATGTTCTGTATGTCTGCCATGGAACCTTTCCTAGCCAAGGGTAGGGGCTTTTTAGTAGGATTTAATCTTTGAATCTCGTTGCTTTTTGAGGCTGTTAGACTCAGTACTGACTGTGTTCTGTGGCAGGAAGCTGGACTGCTCAGTAGTGGGCTGACTGAAAACCTTTCTCTAATGGAAAAGGCTGGTTGACACCAATACAAACAAACCAATCTTTTGTAAACCTGCATTCCAGCACTGTCTCAGACGTGCCTTGAAGTTTGGATAGTGGGTGTCAGGGATAGTTCCCTCCAACAAAAGTGCTCCATCATTTAGGTGTGGTAGGATTTGAACAAGTATTTTGATAGTGGAGATGAATTTAATGGTGGACATTTGCCTGAACATAGATAGTAATATTTACCCTGAAGGTAACAATTCTTGATTCCTCCTCTTCCTTACAGTGTGTCCTTTAATCAGCAGATACACAAGTAGTTGATGAGTTGTTATTTCCTTCCAGAAGAGGATTTTCCCAGGACTGCAAGGGCTTCTTTAAGGGTACACCCTTTTCTCTGGAGTCATATCTATTCAAAGTCAGTGTGCTGTGGCCCATGACACTTGAGTTAGTTTTAATATTATTGCTAAAACATTGTGGCAGCAAGGATTGGCAGTGTGAGAGCCTGGGTATGGGGTACATGGTCATTGCCTCATGATGAAATTTAAGTAGCTGTGTCTTTACTGCTAAAATTATCTTTGTTAGGTTAAGCCTAACACATGTTATAACCAGATATTTATTTTGGTATTGGCATCCTTACTTTCTGGAAGAAAACCAAGTATTGGTTTTCTTCCAGAAAAGAAATGTATGAAATTGTATGAAAACCAAATATTTGTACACTTCAAAAGAACTGCTTCAGGTGACAGAAACTTTTGACTAGGGAGACAGTGAACAGGTGCTGATAGATGTATTTCCAGTTCTGGCTTTGAAGTGACACCTTTTGGGGGTAAGGGAGGGTGATCTGCAAAGCAGAAATTGCATTTATGAAGTAACTTTGAACCTTGCTAATTTTATCAACATCGTGAACACAATAGCTGTAAATAACTAAATGATATTTTTCTCCTTAGAAAACAGCAACAGGAAGGATAACTTGAAAGGCTCTTGATCACTTTCAATTCCTTGAGTGTGCTGCCAGCAGCCAGGATGTCGGGGGCTTCAGTGAAGGTGGCTGTTCGTGTCCGGCCCTTCAACTCCCGCGAAACCAGCAAGGAGTCCAAATGTATCATCCAGATGCAAGGCAATTCCACCAGTAAGTTTAATTTAATCTTGTAAGGGAGTCTTTCTCGGTTCCCAAACTAAAATATTTGACTTAAATATTTTCTTCTGTCAGACTGAGAACTGTATCTTTGTATCATCTAGAATTAATCTTTTAGTTATTCTGCTTTTCGAAGGCTGTCATTGCAAACTAGATTATCTCTGAATGTGACTAGAAAGTCTAAATCACAAATATCTTGATTTTTATGGAGTTGTTCATGGTGTTTGCTTCTGCTGATTTGAAAATTCTACAGAAGGATTGGAATACAAAAGTGAAAACCTTTCTGTGACTTCAGTGTTTGGGAACATCATGTGGGTAGACAGATAGAGGGATACATTGCACACCACCACATGATAACTGTGAGAGTATAGGTTCTGCTTGCATCTGGTGCTTTAGTTTTTGGTGTGCTTATTCTGCACTGTGTGCTTTTGGTTAAGAACATCATTTGGGTGAGAAAGCTGAGATGAAAAGGGTATCAAGTTTTATGTTTCCAGAGCAGATGTCTAAACGACAGCAAAATAACAGACTACGTAGAATCATCTTCTTTTCTAACCAATTAGAAGTGTTAAGCTTCCTATATAATTGTTGTGAGTGTAATTTGGAGAACACTGTTCTGTGGGAAACTGTGTGTGGGCACACCTTTTTTGGTTGTTGGGTTGGTTGTTTTTCATACTTGAGGTCAAGGCAGTATTGACAGCACTTGAGGGAGTGTCGCTCCTCATCTGCAGGCCAACAGCTCTGCCCGTAAACTGCTCTTCATGGGGCACTTTTTCATTTTTAGGTAATCAAGTAGAGCCATCTTGTCTGCAGCTGAAGAAAGCAGCACTCCAAGAGCACTGAGTTTTTTTGCTGTCTGATTACTTGAGTGTTTACTCATGCCTGTTAACACAAAGGAGGTTTCATACAGACCTCTCCCTTTTTTTTTAGCCAAGGTCGTACGTCAGCCTGCTTGTGCTTCTGCAATGGAATTTAAATCCTGGTTGTGGTCACTTAAATTATATAGTGTTTATGGTTTCATTGGAAGAGAGGTGTCATAGAGAAGAGAGCTTGTTTTTAGTGCAGAAAGTTCTTATCTTTAGACCTTATGTGCAATACTACCCAAAGGAGCTTTTTTGTGATTGGATTTCAAAACTTCCATTTAAGGTAGGGGTGGGAGGGGTTTGAAGTCATCTCATGTAGAACAGGTGCTTGTATCCCATCATTGAATGCAGCGTAGAATGCAAGAGCTGTAAACTTCATTAGAGGATATTTGCTATGGAAATGCCACCAAGCTCTGGGCTCCAGCAGCACCACTGGGAACCTCTGTAACAGCTTTTTTTGCTGCAGTCATCACAGCAGTCATTTTGGGTGTTTATGGTGTTTGAATTGCAGGAGCCTGTGGAAGCACCTTGTTTGTGGCACAGCAGTGTCTGGCAGATTGTTTGGCTGAGCTGCAGCTGTGGCCTGGGCCAGACACTGGTTCTGTTTCTGAACACTGGAGCTGCACTACAATGAGTTTCCAACAAACTGCATCAGCCTTCCAGAGGAGAAAAATGCTTCAGATATATCTAATTGGAAATGTCTTTACAGAAATGACTTCTTTTGCCGTGTTTTATACTCTGAAGTGCTCTAATGTGCAGCCTTGTGTTTGGATGCTGTGGCTCTGGTCAGGCTGGTGATGTGACAGATGGTCAGGTTTAAGTCATGGAGACATTACAGACTGTGGAAAGGAATCATCCCTTGTGATAGTTAAACATTGTTACATTCTGTGGGATATTTTTTCCCTGTATTTCCCTCTTAAAGCAAAAATACAAGAAAGCAGTGGACAGAGGAGTAGTTTGAACAGAAGAGGATTGTATAATAAAGGATATGAATAAGGCATTGTTTGGGGGGGAAAAAACCAGCAGAAATCTTCTCTCCAAAGAATCTTCCTAACCAAGTTGTCCAGCACACATAACTTCCATCTGAAATTCCTCAGCTGGTGTGCTTTTAGGTTATGTGTTAGATTTGGGGGGCATAACTGCTGTCCTGCCCAAGATTCTTTCATTTTCATGATGCTCAGATTTTTGCAGCCCCACAGTTACATTATTGAACTTCTCATTATTAAGGTCTGAACTTGCTGACTAAAAGCTGAGCACATGAAGTGAAATTAGTGTATCTGAGACTCATATCTGATGCAGCAATTTGAAAAGAAAGGGAATTTAGTAGTAATTCTAGACTAAGGAGTTCCTGCTTCACACTTTCAGATGTGCCAGTGAAGTGATCAAGGTCTAGATATCTTCCTCTGAGAAGGTTATTTTTTCACTTGTGCACCGATCAAGTTGACAGGAGGCAAACCTGAGAGGATGGTGATACACTGAGTAGTGACTATTTTAAGCCTCCAAGGCAGTTAAAGTTCCCTTATCTTGGAATTAAAGCCTAATGGACTGTCGTGACACCGGATTGATGAGACAGTGTGAAGTCTGATAGCTAAGAAGGGATTTTGACAGTTACTTGAACTTTAATTCTGTATGTATTGATTGACCAAGCTATTCTGCAAATCCTGCATTTAAACTTTGTCCAAGTCTGAGTTTTGTAAATGTATTGGCAGAGACTACTGCATTACAGTGAAACTGAGGCAAAGTGCTCAGGATTGTGTTAAGGAAAACTGTGCAAAGATACAGATAATAAAGAGTATGACAGGTGTACTTTATAAATAAAGAATTTTAGATGAATGTGTGAAAAAGGAGTGTTTTTTGACGTACATAATGAAGTAGTTTCTTGAAGTCAGAATGCCACCAGGATTGTTGCCTGACATGCTGCCCTTTTTGTTGGACAGTTTTTGTGTGAATTTGGCTGTTTATGGCTTTGGGGATTGCCTGTCATTCAAGGGTGCTTGCCAGCAAAGCAAAACGTCCCTCTGGGTTAGAAAGCTTATGCTCAATTTTGTTGCACAGTTCTTTGCCTTAGAAGCAAAACAACATAATTTGCTTGTGCAGTCCTGCAGAATTTACTTGTTACCCTATCTGGCTTTAATGTCATTTCCTCCTAGGAGATCAAGACCTTTAATCCAGATCCACAGTAGGTCTGTTTTATCATTTTTCACTGTTTAAAAATGACAATGCAGCTGAATACAGTTCTAGGTATGCCTTAATCTCAGAAAAAGAGAATTTGTATGAAGATCTTTAACCCATAATGTTAAGGACACTTACTGTGAGTAATTAGGACTTGTATTTTTCTTCTGGAAGGATGCAAAATATGGAAATTTTGAAATCAGTACTTGAACATATTTTTTGTTTGGTTTTTTTTCTGCTCTGCTATTATGCATTTTGCACTTAAATTGTCAGTCTTTGTCTTAAACACACGTTTCAAAACTGAGGTTGTGCAGTTGAGCTGCAGTCGCGTGTGCTGAGTGCATGCAGGGGCTGCAATCTGGCACAAGGCCAGTGCTGCTCAGATCATACCTATTTGCAGATGGGATCCATTTGAATGATACTGCCAGGAGTTCTGCAGTGGACAGGGGAAGAGAAGGTAATGGAAGAATCTTAGAGACAGGACACGGCAGGAGCTGTAAAATTCTGCTATTTATGTTAACTTGGGAATGCAAAATACTTTCCAAAGAAGAGGTAATGCCACCATCAAATTAGGAATTAAAAAACTCCATCAAAACAGTAACTGAGTGGGATTAATTTCAGAAAAGGCCTTCTTTATAAATAATTATAACTTAGAAATCATTCTAAGAAACATAAACTTTGTTTTCAAAAGCACCTGCTAAGCAAGTGAATTCAGTTGGCTGAAAGGATGCTTTCATTTGGAGTTCTTATCTGAAGAGTACATTCTTTAAATTACTGAATAGGTGGCTTGTCATGTCCAAACTCAAAGTGGCTTTTTGAAATTAATAATTAATGTATAGATCATGGTTTTCTGCATATCTTGATTGAATAAGTTTTCTCTTTAATTCCTGCTTTTTCCAGTTTTTTTTCAGAAAGGGTCACACCAATGCATCTTGCCCACAATGTATTAATTACTTATTCCCGTCCAGTTAATTTATGACAGTTTTTGTACTGAGTGGGAAAAAGATTCTGCAGTGTAATACATGAAAGCTGAGCTATAGATCTAAGAGTGTTTTGTGTGTCAGTAGTTCTTGTGCTCATTCTTGTACAGGCTTTTCAAACATAACAAATATAAACAACCTTGGCAGCTGCTGCCTTGGGTTATTGAGCTGAAAAAAGAAGCTGTTCTGTGCCTAAAGACTCCCTGAGCATTGTGCTTTTTCTGGTTTAGCTTTTGTTTGTTTGAGGGATTTTTTGTTTTGGTTTGGTTTTTTGGTTGGTTGGTTTGTTTGTTTTGCATCTTTTTTGGTGGAAGTGATTTGATAATCTGGCCTGTAAATGCTTGTAAATAATGCATAAATAAAAACGAATGAAATTGAAGCAGAGCTTCAAGCCACAAGACAGCATTGAGATACTAATCACTAGCAAAGAGCCCAGCAGGCTTTTTCTTTAAAAAATCTAAATATGTGTGTAAAGCATGAAACAAATAAAACAAGGAAGTAAGGAAATACCCTACTTGGAATATGTCTGTGCAATTAATTGTGCACTAGATGAATGAAAATAGGGTTTAGCATCTTGTATGTGCAAGTGACAGAGCAAACCAAAGTTCTCAAAGTACAGCTCATCTGTGATTCTTGTGTGAAGGACCCCAGTGCAAAGGTGCCCCTGCACAGCCCAGGTTAGCTTGGAAGGGCTGAGTGCACCTGGATCCTCCCATGGCACTGAAAATTACCTGTGGGGATTTTAGCTCAGCAATAGTTCTGTGTTTCAGTAATGCTGGCAGGTTCCTCTGTGGCTGCTGAAGGTATTGGATGTTTAATAAAAATAGGCCTAGTGGAGTGGTCCCATCTGCCAGTGACAATAATCTCATCTGCTGCTGTGGACATACGTCAGCTTCTCATCCAGGCATCCTTGGCATCACAAAACCTTGGTAAGACATTCTGGAGTTAATTTGTAGAGGTTGTAGGGGAAAAAAGTGTATTTCTTCTAATTGTTTTGTTGTTTGGGGGGTTTTTTTCTCCCTAAGGTGTATAAACTTCAGACCTAGACTTAAGTGTTTAAATTAAAAACAAAAACAACCCAAAAAACCTAATACAGAAACATCTAATTTTAATTTTTCCTTTGTTTTGGCTTTTTCTTTCCTTTTCTTCTTTTCTTTTAAGATATGTGCTGCTTTACGCAGTTGTTCTGGGGCAAATTAGAAATGGGTGGGAAGGCAGGACTGAACTTTAAAGGTTTTTGATTTATTGCATGTTTGCCTACATTAGTAGTACTTGAAATGTAATACAAAAGTCAAAACTCTTGAAAGGTTCATAGAATAAGGTAACCTCATCAATAATTCAGCTGTCTCTTTTATTGATATACTTTTGACTCTCAGTCTCTTATGAAAACAATAATTTTAGATATCTCAAAAAATAAGCATATTGCCTTTCTGATGCCTTGTGCCTGCCAAAAAGCATTGGTTCTTAAAGCATACAGCCTGGTGTTCTTGGTTTGCTTGTTTGGTTTATTTTTCTCCTAAGTGTTTCTAGTGTTTTCTACTGGTATCTTTCATGATAAGGCTGTCTTGGGCAAATAAACAGCATTGCAGGAATGTCACTTCACCCCTTCCCTGGTTTCTCTGGTCTGTAAATCCCTGTTAGTGGTGCAAGCTAGATGAATGCTTGTCAATATGAAAATACTGCCCTGCGTTCATGGTGGGTGTGTTATCAAACCAGGCTGTTTGTGGGGAGATAAATGGTGTCAAATGGAGGATGCCTGAATGCTCTTGTGGTTGAGGTTTGAAAGACAAGTCCAAGAGGTCACAATAGCAGAGGTTACCCAAACTCTTCTGATGACTGTCCTCTTACCAAGATGAGCATTAGAGTTCTCTGTGTTTTGGGGCATTAGGGATTTCTCTGTCCACAAGTCTGTCTTAGTCACTGTCTCCGAATGCCCTGCAGTATTGACAGCTCATATGTTTTGTACATGCCTGGAATATTTCTTTGGAGAAGAAATAAAAATGTGGATTTTTTTTTGGTGCTTGATTTTCCTTCTAAAGCCTTTCTCATGATTGAATAAAAATAGCTTGAAGTGTTAATTCTGCACTGTTAAAAAATGTAGAGGATGACTTTGGGGAGCTGGGGGAAGATGAACATTTAATCATCTTTAAATGCTAGAGAAGCAAATGCTGGTTCTGGAGTGAGACTGTGGGATGATGACTAGGGTGTTCCAGCTGATGTTAAATGCAGTTAGACTACATTGTGTTATGAAGGTGGTATGGAACCATAGCAGAGGGGTATTACTAATAAACCCTGAGTAGTTTGTGTCAGTGGTGATTCTCCATGTGGAATGCTTCCCCTTCAGAATTAGTGCTCACTGACACAGAACTAGGCCTCCAGGGGGGATTCTTTTTATCCAATGCTTAAATAAACTGCCACATTTTAGTATGCAAGTAGAAGTAAAGAGAATGTACATTGTTAATAAGAAATACTTTAAGAATTGGATATTTTAATTCACTACACAAATTCTTCCAGAGACATGCACTGTTAAGAACTGACCAACTGACTTAAGTAGTGGGCTGAAAAAGACCTGGCTCCCCAAGACTCCAGTGCTCCGTGGTGTTCTCTCAGTGTGTTGCTGCCATGCCATGTGTCTGAAGGTCAGAATGGTCTTAGGAGAGGCCCAGTTTGGCTCTTGGCGATGTCAAGTCAGAGAAGTGAAGGGAGATACTGTTTTACCTGCCTTGAGGCAGAAGCCATGAGCCCAGAACGGAGCTGGAGCACTGGCCCAGCCCCACGCACAGCCCTGACACGCCGCCTGTGCTCTGGGACGTTCCCAGGTAATCCATTGGCAGTGCCGGTTCGGGAATGGCTCTGGGTGAGCTCTTCAGCCAGGGAGAGCAGTCTGCTTCGGCTGCCTGCTGCCTGCTGCAGAGCCTGCTGGCGTGCTGTTCTCCAAGAACACCAGCTGGAGAGCTGTATTTATAGCTCGTGGATCTGTGAGAGCAGCTGAGGATGAGAGCGGCTTTCCAGCAGCTTCTGTGAGGAGCGGGGCCTTGCCCTGGTGCTGCCGAGCCCGACTCCCTCCCCCAGCCAACCTTTCTCCCAGTGCACGGCTGAAATTCCTCAGCGGGGAGAGAATCCGCTTGGATTCCAAATGAGCTGTTCTTAGCTTCTGCTTGGTTTCCTTCCCTTTTAATGATTTGAAAAATGCAAACAATGCTTTGAAAAGCAAGCACTGCTTCATGAGCTGGAAGTGTCCATTTCCCTTCATTTATCTCTTATAATAACAGCCCTGAAAGTCTGTCTTATAAAAGCACTATGGCCATAGATCTGATTGCAGCGTTTGCCTAGGAAAGAAGCCTGTATTAAACGTGTCTTTGTGGTGTTATTCACGTTCCAGCAAATAAAGAATGCCTGCTCCACCCTGCTCTCTGTAAGGAACATGTTCCCATTGTTGTCATTCTAGTCTACAGATGGTGCAGATATATTTTCCAGACCCATGTTTTTTAAGAGACTCTGTATTTAATGTTAATTTGGTCTTGTGGAATCAATTCTGAAAGCACCAGATTTTTTTCATTGGATAAATTGTTTATTCAATCATAATGAAACTACTGCTTATATTGATCCAAACAGAGCTAGAAGAAGGCATAGAAATGATTTTGTATTTTTCTTCCCTAAGTTGCCCCTTCCAAAGTTCTGTCGAGACCAGAATAATTTTTGAAAATGTCTGTCTATTCCTTTACTAATGATTAAGGAAAGCAAAAGTGAAGACACTGCTTTTCTTGCTAGCTGTTATCTCTGAGTGGTGGCATTTGGTAGGAATGTGTGCTTGAGCTAGAATAATGCTGCCACAGGGAGAATTGTTGATGCTGGTGTGAAGCCTCTCTTGGTGAGAAGAAACCTAATTTTATTTCATATGTAGAAATGAAAGAGGTTTTGTGCCCTCAGCATTGCCTGTTATGGTAGCAATATGGGCATGGCAGATGTTACTGACAAAGCAGGCTGTGTTGCACAGATCTGGGAAGGTCGGTTTTTCCAGTTCCACACTCGACTTTCGTCATAATTGGGTTTCATTTCTGATGAGGAATTGTTTGTTTTTAAAACCCCTCAGTGTGTCTGTCCCTTCACCCCCCTTGCCAGCACAGCCTGTGTCCCAGCTAATCCCAGGATGAAGCAGAGGTTAATTCTGGCTGCTGGTGTTGATCTGAAGGGCAGCTGCAGGCAGGCAGCTCTGTGGAGCACCCACGGTGGGTGACTAATGCCAGGCATGGCACGGAGCCCTGCACAGTGACTCGGGCTCTGGGCTCTGGGCTCTGGGCTCTGGCACAGGCGGGGCAACCCTCTGACGTGACTTTAAATGCAGGGAGGGCAAGAGAATAATTTCAGCTCTTGCCTCTCGAGTGCTCTGTCTCGCTGTCTCCCTGTTCCAAGAGCTTATTAGGAGGAGCTGTGTGTGCTGGGCATCTCCAGATACTGAAGTGCAGATCATTTCTGATCTGATGAATCTGTGACATGCTGAGGAGCAGCACTGACTGGGATGAGAGCAGAGCAGGCTTGGATTGAAAATTCAGTGTCATAATCTGATACGAGTTTGGAGAGGTTAAGAAGCACTTCTAGTCGTTCTTTGTGCCTGCAAAAATATTTATGTGACTGAGTAGATGGGAATGGAATGAGGGGGCTGATCTTGGCTAAGTTTCCTTGCTTTTGTGGATTTTTTTTCTCCCCTTTGTAGGCTTCCCACTGTCTGTTTACTTGGTTAGTTTTAAGGGAGACTGGAAGTGTAAGTCCAGAAATGAAGGCTCGAAGTGGGAATGTGTTTGTGTGTGTTCAGAAAGGAGTGAGAAGACAGAATGCTGCTTCCAGCTGAAAATACCCTAGGAAGATTTTAACTTTGCATCAGCTCTCAGCTGTGCTCCACACTCTGGTTATAACTGTAAAACAAAGTGCATATTTGACCTGAGCTTTTTGAATTTCAGCTTCAGAAATGAAAACTGGATTATAAAGCAAAAGATTTGGATGTCCAAAATGACAATAGGAATGCAATATAATACATGCTATGAAATATATGGGTACTATTTCAATAGTGGTCTTTCAAGTATTGCTACAGTGTTTGCTAAAAAACTAGGGATGAATTTGAGCTCATAGATTTGAAAGGTTGAAAGTAGATGTTATTTTTGTGCTAGCTGATGAAGCAGATGGTGGATGGTATATAAAATGTTAATTAAGGAACAAGTGGGATGGACTGTGGAAATAAAAATGCCAAAAGATGAAGTTGCCTGTTTAAGTAAGGGTATGTTAAAATCCAAATGTTTTGTTGAGATTGGTCTGTTACTTTTGGCAGAGCACACCTGAAAGTATAGTTCTTTCATTTATTGTGCTCCTTCTTTCTCCTTTTCTTCCTCTGTACTGCTCTACTATGTACTTGTCCTTTACTAGGCCCAATCAGTATTTGTGTCTTATATAATACTCCAGAAAAGGAGATTATTTGGTGTGAAGAAATTTCTTTTAAAACTGTGTGTTTCTTTACCTTTTGGTCAGTGAGAATTGAAAATGTTTGTTGTGACAGGTATCGAAAAGTCCACCAAACTTAAACAGCTAAGCAGCTACAAAGAATTGTTTAAATTGCTTGAGCTGCAGAGAATATGTGAATTACTCCTGCCTAGAGGAACTTTGGATGGTGTGAAGCAGCTCAGCTTGGCTCACTGTACAGCTGTAAGGGGAAACTAAGCTTTTAAAATGCAGGCTGTGTCTCTGGGTGGGCATGGTGGTGGGTACCAAATCAGCTGCTTCACGTGGGTACTGCTGCAGAGCTGTGTTCACACAGATTTATTTATCTCAATTTGTGACGTGTAATTACTTTATTTGTGTACAAAGGTAGAAAACAGATCTATTAAGGAGAAGCTTATTATTCAAAATTTCCAGAAATTCATTATTCAAGTAAAGAAAAGTAATAATATGGGCATTTATCTCTCTCAACCAAACCAATGATTTGTAGAAAATATTTTAATCCCATGAACATTCTCTTGCCTTTTTTTGGCCCTCCATTCCAAAGGTAAATGATGGGCATTAACCGCCACTGTGGTTGCTGCTTTGGTCCCAGAAGGTTTCAGGCCCTGCAGCAGAGAAGTGTTACCCTCAGATTGTTCCATCCTTCTCACCTCGGGGTTCCAGGTGCGACCTGTTTCAGTAGCAGTGCTGTGGCAGACAGTGGCTCTGTGAATTATCCCTTCCAGTGTCTCTCTGGTGCAGAAAGCTGAGCTTGTGGAAAGCTAGGAGATACCCCATGAGCTAATAAATTGGCTCTTGGTGAAGCAAGGGGCCTGAAAGAGGGATTTGCTCAGAAACTGGCTAACTCCAGCGTTCAGAGCTGCTCCGGTGCCATGCTGCTGGTAATTATAGCTGCAGCACAAAGCAGCAGTGTCAGTTTGCAAACAGAAGAGTTAATTGCCACATTGGACCTTTGAAATAGCAGATAAACAAATTTATTCTGTAAGATAAAAAGACTATTAATGCGTTCCTGCTGTGATCGTCTGCCTTATTGCCTTTCTCATTTCCTGAGGCTCTGTAATTAAACCATTAGTGTGTGGACCGTGTGGTGAGGCTGCTGTGGGGAGAGGAGATAGATGACGACCTATTTCATGATTCACTAAGATAATTCATCTTGGCCTTGCATGGTTTCAAAACCAAACAAAGTAACTGAAAAGCTGTTAGTATTCTTGTGGATATTGGAGACACTGAGAACAGTCCTCTTTCTGTTTTAATTGTATTTGTTTCCGTGGTCAGCAGAAAATACAGCAGGTTGAGAAGCATGGTACATAAAATCAGTGTTGCCAACTCAGTCTAATTTATGCATCCCCATTTCTTTTTTCCCAGTTTGGTGCATGAACTTTTGGAATAAAGCTTACCTGTACTAGAGGAAGGCTTTTAATTTCTTCAGAAATATCCATTAACTTGCTTTAAAAGTAGCTACATTTCTTGGGTTTTCTTGTCCCTCTGAAGATGATGCCTGGTGCAATAGCTAACTTCAAGTGAAGTCAGTTATTTCTGTTTGAATTCCTGGTTTCTTAGCTGTCTCATCATCTTCCAGGTGTTTTAATCACATCATTGCCTGCCTGGTTTTAAACCTAGACTACATCAGACATCATTAATGCTGGCAGCACCCACCTGCTGATCCGTGCCCCTAATGAAGAGGGTTTCAGTCCAGCTGAAATCCATTGAGATTGTAATCTTCGATTTTCTCATCCAGTCAGCTCTGCTGGATTCATTTGTAGACTGAGAATTGTGAAAATGGAGGATGCAGCCTGTGTGCAAGAAACAGAAATAGGGATGAACTGACTTCAGGCTGAGAGCAAAGGCTGTGTCTGGATCCCAGTGGCAAGGGGCAGCCTGCAGAGTTCCTGGCAGCTGGGAGGTTTTCTCTGACCCTTTCCTGCTGCTGTGGAAGGTTTTGGCCAGGCAGCTGCATTCCCAACCTCTGACAGAGCTGCTCTCTTGCACATTAAACTCCTTTTCCTGATACACTTCTCCAGATATGCTTTGCAAAAGCATCCATCCTAAAAAGTGATTTTCAAAGTAGTGAGCTGGATATGGAAGTCAGTGTGAAGGGCTGAGGAAGTCTGTTGAAGAAAACAACAATAATAATAACAACAGTGGTTTAAAAAGAGAAAAAAATGGAGCTGAATGGAATGACTTGCATAAATCACAGAGCCTGAACTTTACTTTTCTCCAATGTGGTGGATCAAATTTAGGCTGGAGCAAGAAAGGGGAACTAATGGTGAGTTTGTAGTGCCTTTTCAGACACTAAAGTGGAGATTCTATTATTTGTACTACTTTTTTGGGTAGGGACTTCCAGATCCAAGGCATTACATCTCCCTTACCTTTTGGAACTTTGATATTAAATTTTTAAATGAGAAATTGTTGAGTTGTAGCAGTTCTCCCTGCAAGGAGAGAACTAATTTAAGTTTGGGGCAGGGAGTTGTCCTTGGGGTTTGTTTTTTGTTCTCTTTAGGACTGGTAGAATAGTTAGAGTGGAGCTGTTCAGGCAAAGCTGGTAAGGGCAGGCTAAATCCATGGATGATTGCTTAGGTTACAGTTTGTTCTGTGTTGATGCCTGTGTTGCTATCCAAAGCCACAAGCATTTTTGGCAATTTGATACTGTGCTGGTGCATATAATTCATTGGCTTTGCATGTCTGTCGGGTTTTTTAAGGCAAGAATGTCAGCACAAGGTGCATCCAAGTGAAATGGAGTTGGCCAGGAGAAGTAGAGTAGCAACTGTTGCTATTTGCAATCCAGCCAGTGATCTTTTCTCCACACTGTCATTTTGGACAACAGCCCTGCTCAGGAGCACAGTGTCTGGGAGAGGAATGATTTGATTTTAATGGGGATTCTGTAACCACATTTTCAGAGATTTCAGTGAAACAAGATGCTAAGTTCATGTTTGAAATGGTAAGAGCTGTGGCTGATATAATTTTTATTCATCACAGAACGAAAGAGAGAAGCCCCAATCTCCCAAAACATAAACTGACTGGAGGAATATGTGAGAAAAAAGCATCTTCTTTCTAGGATGTCTGGTATCAGGATGTAAATCATCCCCAGGAAGACTGCTGACACCTTTATATGGCTTATTTCCTTGTGGACTTTATTTGCATACATCACAGTTAGTGTCTCACTCCCAGGGGCAAATTGCTGCTTTAGGTGCAGGGGCAGATGTGTAAATCCAGGGTGGTTTATCTAATTCCCCCAGGACTGTGCTTTTATGCAGTCCTACTTACAGAGATTACAGAGATGTTCAGAACAGCTGCTGGAAATAATATATTGAAGTATTTCCACCACTGTAGTATGGAAAAGAAGGAAGCAGTAGAGATTCACTTCTGCTACAAGGGCTGTGCTTATAAATTACCCTCCTTGGAATACAGAAACTACAGGCATTGTGTGTGCCACTGCAGTGAGAGCTGCATCCATTGTGTATTGCTCCCCTGCAGGCAAAGGTTATACCAAGCAGTTTTGTTGCTGGGAAGGAAAAAAACCCTCAAGTACTAAACCCACCAACCTAAAGGTATCTGGAAAAGCCTTTGTTGATTGTGTGGCATGTACAGAATTCTGTTAAGCAACAGCATATTTCTCCTAGGAATTTTTTTCTTGTCTTATTTAAAATGAGTCCTACAGAAATAATAGTATTAGGAAGCAGTGAGTCTGTTACTACAGTCTTCCTACTCGTATGCCATGTGGCAGCTTTGAATACTCAGATTCACAGT
This sequence comes from Ammospiza nelsoni, assembly GCF_027579445.1. Lineage (NCBI taxonomy): Eukaryota > Metazoa > Chordata > Aves > Passeriformes > Passerellidae > Ammospiza > Ammospiza nelsoni. The sequence goes on from NC_080654.1 coordinate 1,096,921, forward strand.
GTGTGGGTCAGTCAGTTTATTAAATATGCTCCTAAGTGTCACGTTAGCTAAGAGTTTGAATTTTATTCCTGTAGGTATTATCAACCCAAAGAATCCTAAGGAAGCACCAAAGTCCTTCAGCTTTGACTACTCTTACTGGTCCCACACATCGGTAAGTGCTTTTACAAGACAGCCTGGTTGTGTTGTTGTTTGGTTTGATTTAACATTCTCTTCTGATCATGAACCCCTGTCAGATGTTTCTACAGTCTTTCTCACCCACATTCAGGTTAAAAGCTTGTCATTGTATGTTGTGTTTCCCTGTCTGGGTGAGAGCAGAAAGCCAAAACAACTTGTACATATTTGAAAGATTACTGAAAATATTCTCCAACAATGCTCTGTTCTAAATATTTTAAGGATACAGGTGTGCCACGGTAATTCATTTTTCCTCTTGGACAAATGACAGTTGCTCGAGGCCTTACAGTTCAAGGGGATACATGGTCTGGGTTTTGTTGGCACGTGTGGAAAAGGCAGCACAGTGACCCACGTTTCCAATAGCTGCAAAAGCAATAAATTCTCATCCAGCTCCTGTGCCCCACCCTTCTGTGAGTCGGTGCTAAGCTCTCAGTGACTTCCAGTAATTGTTCTCCAGCAGAACTGTGTTGTTCTGCCACCTCCTCCTCCCCTGCCTTGTTTTCTAAAAGATGTACAAAGAAGGGATAATGCATTTCTCTAAGATTCATTTCAGTAACTTAGATGGTGAAATAAGATTTAATATTTCTGAGCAAATTTGTGGTCAACGAGACTGTTTTCACAATAAAATACTCGCCTCTCTTACTGAGTTTTTCAGAGCAGCCGTGAAAGTTGATTATAGCCCAGTCACAGGAACATTATGAACAGAATGCATGAAAACTAGCAGATAAGCAGCATCAAGGAACAGAAGAGCTCTGATAAAATCTTGATCCCGACGTTAGAATGTTAGCACATCTAAATTTGTCCTGATTTCAGGAGCAGGTAATGTTAAAATACAACGTTTCAGGAAGCAAGAGAATGCTAGATTAAGAATAAGATACACCCACAAACAATGCAGTGACATTGTCATTGTTGTTCTTCTCCATCTTGTTCTGCCTTGGGAAAAACCTGTGTGTAAAAATGGCCTCATTTACCTCTTCCTAAGGGATTGACCCCCAAGATAAAACCAGTTGCTTTTTGAAATCTTACTCAATTGATAGGGAAGTCTGTATTGATGCTGTTTTGGTGTCTTTCCAGCCTGAAGATCCCTGCTTTGCATCTCAGAGCCGTGTGTACAATGATATTGGGAAGGAGATGCTCCAGCATGCCTTTGAGGGCTACAACGTGTGCATCTTTGCCTATGGCCAGACTGGAGCTGGCAAATCCTACACCATGATGGGCAAGCAGGAGGAGAGCCAAGCAGGCATCATTCCCCAGGTAGGAGTGAGCCCAGAAAGGGAATCTGATTTTTATGGCACCTTCAGACACACACTTGTGTTTTGTATTGCAGTAAGAGTTAACAGAACTGAAGCTTACTGCTGATGTTACAGTGCAGAATAATGATACTGCTGAAACCTAGAGCACTTGTTGAGATACTGGACAAAATAAAGTTGATAGTGATGTAGGACTGAGATGAATTATCTTCCAGTGAGGCTGTGTGTGGTGGATGCATTAGGCTGATTTTTTTTCACTGCCCTCATTCTAAAGCCGCTTCCATGACATGTCCTGATAGTTACTTGTTACTTCTCAGTAAAGACTCATTTCTGATTTGGGCTTAATTTCTTTCCAGCTGTGTGAAGAGCTGTTTGAGAAAATCAATGACAACAGCAATGAGGAAATGTCATATTCTGTAGAGGTGAGTGTGGTGAGGGATCAAAGAATGTCTGTATGCTGGACATCAAACTGAGCTTAGGTGCTGGGTTATTGATGATGCACCAAGATGCTTATTTCTGATTAGTTTGGGGGTTTTATTTTTATTTTTCAAGGCTTTTTGTCTTTTCTCTTTTGAAACAAATGTAAAAACCTTTCTGTGACTCCTTTTTTACCCTCAACAGAAAACCAGTGTTCCTTTACCTGTGTAGTAATCCTGAAAAAAATGATGGGCTGAAAAATTTAAAGATGCATGTACAGATGGTTTTATTTTACTAATAGCTGGAAGACTGCATGTTTGTTGTCAAATACTATAGCCATGATTTTTAAAATCAAAAGTTGCTTCTGCAGACAAGAAAGATGAACTTTTTTTTTTCTTTCCTAAGTTTGCTTTGGTGGTTCATGAGACATTCCTTGGAAGCAGACTCCTTTTACCATCTGTCTTGTTTGATGCCTGTGCTGTCATATTAAAGCTGTTAAGGTGATTGTGGACTCCGGTGTATAATTTTTCATTACACACCAGTGTTTTCTGAAATGGTTGAAGAATCTATACATGGATGCAGGGCCAGCAGCTTATGTTAGAGGTGTGATGTAGGAGAATTTTGACTCTTGCCTTTGCCAGTGTTTAGGCTGTTAAATGACTCGAGACACCCTTAGCTTTCCTGTGGTGGGCTGGGGGAATTTCTACTGCTGGCACTCTGAAATGCTGTGGAGGAGACCTTCAGAAATACTGAATTGTCTGTGAAAATTCTGTTTCCAGGTGAGTTACATGGAGATTTACTGTGAGAGAGTCAGAGACTTGTTGAACCCGAAGAACAAAGGGAATTTGCGGGTGAGAGAACATCCTCTCCTTGGACCCTACGTGGAAGATCTGTCCAAGTTAGCAGTCACATCTTACACAGACATTGCAGACCTCATGGATGCTGGGAACAAAGCCAGGTTAGTGATGGGAGTGTGTTATATATTCTTAGCAGTATTATGCATTAGCACTTTAAAAAAACCTCTTGTAAGTGAGGAGTATTACTGAAATATGCACTGATCAATGCTGTTAAAAGCTGAAATTGCTTTGTGTGCTGAACTAGTCCTGCAAATCGATGTGTAGATATTTAAAGATTGCAAGGACTTGAGATAAAGTCTAAATAATTATCTGGCATTTACTTCTGCTTTTGCTATGTACTTTGTCACTATCCTTGTTTAAAAACTTATGTGCATAGTCCCCTCTTTTCTCAGTTCAGGTGGTCAGGACTAAAGTTGGCATTCCAGCTTCAGTTTCTGGTTCATTATTAGTTGTTTCCATGCAAGCTCTTGGCTTCATTCAACAATGTGTGAGAAGGACTCACATAAATGCTGCTCAAGTATTCTTGGGTGTTTGCATGTAAGATGAACTACTGAGTACACAGACTGAGAAAGCTCTGTCTGAACTGTGATGAAGATGGGAGTAATTCAGGAGTGAAAAAATGAAAGGGTTTGGGAATGATGATAGGTGTGGCTGGGTCTTGGTTACAGGGCAGCACATCACCTCTCATTCCTCTGCAGCCTCTTGCTCTCATTCCTCTGCAGCTGCATTCAGCCCTGCAGGTAATTGTCCTTTTTTAAACATGCTCGTATCTATTCATATTTTAGGACTGTGGCAGCCACCAACATGAATGAAACCAGCAGCCGCTCTCATGCTGTGTTTACAATTGTCTTTACTCAGAAGAAACATGACACAGAAACTGACCTTTCCACAGAGAAGGTGTGTTACAGATAAGTGACTTTCTGCTGTTTTTCACTGATCTTCCCTGCAGTGACTTTGTAGTTCTGTCCTTGCTCTGGTTCACCAAGAACTCATTCTCCTGTTCATGTGCTTTCTGTGTTCAGGTCAGCAAGATCAGCCTGGTGGATCTGGCTGGGAGTGAGCGAGCTGACTCCACCGGTGCCAAGGGAACCCGGTTAAAGGTGCGGGGCTGCGGAGGGTGCTGGGGAGGCACGGGCATCACACGAGTCCTTGCTGGACAAATAATAGGTTATAACTGTGGGAGAAATAGTTGTAAAGCTGAAGATCTGAAGAGATTCATGGTTGAAGAGTTTTCATTACTATATAATACTGGTTTCTCTTTTCCCAGGAAGGAGCAAATATCAACAAGTCTCTCACAACTCTGGGCAAAGTTATTTCAGCATTGGCTGAAGTGGTAAGTAGAGCCTTTCCTTCCCTGCAACAACCTTTGCATAGCTGGTCAAATGGAAACTGTAAAATCCGTGGAGCACAGCAGAATCATTTGCTGTTCTTGGCCTTGCATTCTCAGCCCTATTAGCTGTGTGTATTTTGATAGATGAATAGAGTTGATACTATTCTGTGGGTGTCACACAGGCTGTCAACAGATGGAAGCATTGGTTTGTTTAACTGTGAAGAAGCCTTGCAGAAGAAGCCTGTGTTTATGTAGAAGACCTGTTCACATAGCAAGATTTTAGACCTTCAGTGCAGTGCAGTAATTTTATTTTTATTTGAAAGAATAATTGTAGAAAACTTAACTGCAGCTTTGTTGTTAAAATTTGTAGAAATATAAGTGCAACAACTTGATTCACTGGCTTTCTTTGCAATGGCAAGACTTAATAATGTCTTAAGTGAGCATATATTGATCCAAGCAAAATGTTGTGGGTTTAGAAAAGTACTTTGTCTTTTTTTTTTGTATTCAACTGCTATTAAAAAAAAAACCCAATGAAACAAAACATATCAATGATTGTTGTTCTTTTTAAATGTGAGTCAACACCTTGGACAGGTTGAATATGCTTAAATATTTTTTAGATTTTTTTTTCAATTGAAGTGATTAATTCCATTAATTTGGCTTTTTAAGAAAAGGAAGTACTGTCTGACATGGAAGCAATGTATAAATGTTAAGAAGCTCATCCTTCTTCTTTTTCCTTTTTCCTTAATGCTTTCAACTTAGGATAACTGCACCAGCAAGGTAGGATGGTCTGTGTAGGAGTAGATGTTGGTTTCTTTGCCTAGTGTAAGGTTTGCTGCTTGGAATTGTGTTATAACACAGAATTTAAATGTCAGGAAGATGTTCACATCTTTCTTACACAGAAAATCCTTCCTATTTTTCATACTGTGTTGTTAATTTGTAGAGCAAAAAGAAGAAGAAGACAGACTTTATACCCTACAGGGATTCTGTACTAACGTGGCTTCTTCGAGAAAATCTAGGTATGGCTGATTTGTCTGTGCCAGTATGAAAATAAAGTATCACTGAATTTCCTGACTGTTTTTACTAACTTAAATTTATATTGAGCATGAGGCTAAATATCTTTAGCATCCAAATCTGAGTCATCATAGTTCCACCTTACATTAATGCTATAACTCTCTCCTGTAGTTTTTGTATGTTTCTTAATACTGCAGAATTTAGTTGAATTCTATAATTTATTGAAAACATTGATATTTGGTAGATAGGTGGTGCCTAAAGTGTGTGCTGTAGTTCATCTAAAATCTTGCCTGTTCACTACAGGTGGTAACTCCAGAACTGCAATGGTCGCTGCTCTCAGTCCAGCAGACATAAACTATGATGAAACTTTGAGCACTCTAAGGTACTTTCTCTTCCTGTGGGATAGATATGGGTAACTGTTTGCTCTAAAGGCCCAACTTTGTCCTTTAAACCTTTGGCTTATTGTGAGCTGAGCTTATCTGTGGGGAAGAGGACTCTACTGGCAAGAACTCAATTACCCTACAGAGGAGGCAGGGATTTATTGCCTCCTCTGCTGACATCCAGCTGCAAGTGAAATGTCTTCTGTGCTGCTGCATTCCCATGTTACATAAAAGTTATATGTAATCAGTTGATGTTTGTGTAAGGTTTCATTGTTCTGTGTGCTTGCAGATATGCCGATCGTGCAAAGCAGATTAAATGCAATGCTGTTATCAACGAGGATCCCAACGCCAAGCTGGTGCGGGAGCTGAAGGAGGAGGTGACAAGGCTCAAGGATCTCCTGCGTGCTCAAGGCCTGGGAGATATTATTGACAGTAAGTGGATTAAACACACCTCACTGTCCTGGGCTTGGCCTCTAGCAGAGGAGGGAGACCTGAGCCAGTGAGACAAAAGGATTTAAAACACAGACTTTAAATATAGGTACTGATATTTAAGTTTTGAACATGATTTATAAATGGCAGCCCTTTCTGTCTTCAAATGACCATCTTAGGTTTGTGTGTGGAATTCACAAGCCACCTTCAAACTCAAGGAAAAATACGGAGTTTGAATTTTCCTACTACTGTAGACATGCTTTTGTGTAATAGAACTTGCACATTCAGGAGTTGCTCTGCTGAGTTACCGAGACTGTGTGGCTGCCAATAAAAGAGCTGAGACACAGAAACTTAGTTTCATACTGAGGAAAAAAGGCATCTTTCCTTCCTCCTCAGAGGGTCAAGGTTATTAGTTGATACCTGGCTTCAATGCCATCCTCACTCACAAAAGAAAACAATGGCTAATGTTAGACAGTGCCCTGAGTGACAAATCATTTGTCATCTTGAAGTAACTATGCAACAGCTGCTTGTGAATAACTAATGAATCCTTTTGGGAGATTTTGAGTTAGGTTGGCAGAGCTGTGTTGTACTGATTTGCTTTGCCAGCAACCTTTTAAAGCACTAGAACACACTTGTGCCCAATTTCCTTGTCCTCATTCCAAACAAGATAAATGAACTGAAATTTTAGCTGCTACATTCTTCTATAATATGAACAGTGATTTAATTCCTAGTGAAGGAAATGCCCATAAAAGCACAGAATGCATTCCAGTGGTTTAAAAGCTTCTTTGACTAAAAAAATAATAGTGTTACTCCAGTTTCTGATTTTTCAGACCTTTTTGTTGGTGAAGCAGAAGTCCTGACTAAGTCACAGACTACTAGAGATATGCAACATGTATCTACCTCTGTTTGCTTGTTTTCAAGAGAATGCGGCCAGAAGACAATGAAATACAAGTGTTTTTCATGCTTGTTAGAGTCTGTGGGTTTTGGTTATTAATCCAAACTGAAAAAAAACAATGTTACTGAGAACTGTGTTTTGTTTCTTTAAACATCAAGTAGTATTCTCTTCCCTTCCTATGGCACTAGTGAACCTTCAGTTTTGATCCTTCTTGTATTTTCCCTCCTGCTTCCTTTCAGTTGATCCAATGGGAGATGAATACTCTGGAAGTGGAGTCAAATGTGTGTATTGTGTGGTTCTCTTTTTAACCTGCTTTCTCTGGGTCAGCTTTTAACAGAGCTTTGCATGCCAGCATTTCTCATAGGGAAATCCCAGACAGAACACTCACTGGAATGCAGTGCAGGTTCATGAAAACCAGCCTCACCAACACTTCTTAGACTGAGTCCACAACAAAAAAAAAAAGCAGAGTTTAAAATGCAACATATGTTCATTGTTACTTTCTGGCAGAATACAGAAGGGAGAGTGGTAGTTCTCCAGTATGTTCTCATGACAGCGCACAGTTTAGATTCGAACCAGAAAATCTTTCTCTCAAATCTTTCCCCAGTTACTCAGTTCCTGCTCACCTGGCTTCCTGGCATTTTAGCAGCTCTTTTCCACTTTGAAGTATTTGCTTTAAATGTTTCAGTTGATGAACTCAAGATGAAGTATTACCAGTTCCTCCTGGACACTGCAATGTATTTTGTATAATCCTTAAAAAAAAAAAAAAAAAGAAAGAAGCCAGACATCTTATGCTGATGAAGGTCTCTTTTTTTGAGGTTAAATATAGTTGGTTGCAGGTGATTAACTTAACAGGGCCAAAACAAGTCGGCAAGGAGCGTTTTATTTCCCTTGGTGTTTGCTACTAAGGAAGGGGAATATATGTAGTCTATTGCAAGGGAAATGTACTCCGTGTAAGTTTTGGGTTGGTAGGCTTTTTAAACTCTTTCAGTCAGTCTTTTTGACCCTCACTCAATATCAGCTGAAAGAGATCTTTCTGAAATTTCCTGAAGTTGAAGCTACTGGTGGTGTAAAGACTCATGCTGGCCTGTGTGACGTTCTGATGCTGCTGGCAGCGAGTGCACGTCGCGGTGTGAGAGCTGCGGCTGCAGGAGCAGCGTGCATGGGCCTGAGGGTTCTGCTTCTCACAGCCACTGTGGAGCTGCTGCAAGTGCCACTTCCTTTCTCTTCAGGAGTGCATGGCCTTTTGAGACTTCATCCCTGCTCTGTCATGCCTGCTTTCCTCATCCTGGCAGCATTCCCTTCCCTTAACCTGCTTCTCTGCTGTGAAACTCCCAGCCCTGCCTCCTGTATTTGCAGATGGTGGTTTTCAAACTGACTTGGGGCAGTCATCAGTTCCAGGAGGCTGAAACAGCAGGTTGAGCGTGGAGTGAATAAGGGCATAAGGCTGCCAATGGCAGGATTGTTCAGGGGAAGAGTACAGGAGATGTAGGAGGACAGGGAAATTTATGCAATGTCTAGGGGAGCAGCTCACTTTGTAAGTGTGATGCCCCTGTTTATAACATGCAGGGTCTGATTTGATCTGTTTCTGTCCTGAAGTGACTTATTTTAAAGGATTTTCTTTGAAATTTAATTTTAAAATATTAAAACTGAGCTATTCAGTTATCTGATACTTTCATGTTAGAAGATTTTTCTTTTGGTGTGTGATTATTCTGACGATATGGCTTACAGATATATCCAAGAAGACAAGTTAAATTTATATTAATTTCCCTTGTATATTTGTTCTTAAATCATTCAGGCAGCTTTTCTTATTCTCTGGCTTTCAAGGCAGCATTTTCAGGCCTGCAGGTTTTCAGACTACAAAAGCCACCTTGTTAAATTGTGGAGGTTTTTAAAAGACCTGTCTTATTTAAACTAACAGCCAAAAAGCTTTTGAAGCACCTTCTGAAGTGTAAGACCCTTATCAGATATTTTGCTGGTCATATATGTTAGATTTCAGATGAAGAAGGTCAAGAAGCACCATCATGATGTTGTGAGCTTATGTTCTCGTGTCCCTGGTGCACTGACAGGTGATTCATTCTCTGGTGAGGATTTAAGGAGAGGAGGTTCATTGTCCGTGTGGTCTGGGTGCTTCAGCAGCAGAACCACTGCTGTGATAAAGATTTACTTAATCATCATTTCACATTAAAGGACTCTGGAAGAGAATGTTTTCCTGAGCTTAGGGGTTGGTGTCTCAGACTTCAGCCCAAAATGGCACTAATCTCATGAGGATCTCAATTTGGTCCTGCTCTGAGCTTCAGGGTGCTCAGGTTAATTAGTGTTCAGTGAGGAGTAGGATGGCTGCTTTTGGCCAAGGTGTAATTTATTTTTTCAATCTTTTTTGTTTAGAAAGTTTTATGATGCAGTCTTTCCTAGTGAACCTCAGGGTCTGAGTTGAGTTATTATGTTATTGTTGCTAGTATTAAAAGATTTGTTTCAGAACTGCCATCTAAAAATTACAAAACTTGCCTTGTTGCTGCTTAAATGCTTTCCTCTTACACTGGTATTTCCTTCCTTCCTTTCTTCCCTTTTTCCTCTTCCTTCCCCCTTCCTGTTTTCCCATCTTCCTGCCTTCCCTCTGTCTGTGTGTCTCTCTCTCAGATCTGAAAGATTTTCAGAACAATAAGCATAGATACTTGCTAGCCTCCGAGAATCAACGCCCTGGCAATTTTTCCACAGCCTCCATGGGGTCCCTCACTGCATCTCCATCCTCCTGCTCTCTCAGTAGTCAGGTGGGCTTAACATCTGTGTCCAGTATACAGGAAAGAATCATGTCAACGCCAGGAGGAGAAGAGGCCATTGAACGTTTGAAGGTGGGTATTAAGGAGGCTAAAGAATCATGGACCTGGCAGGACTAATTTCACAAATGTCTCCTGTGTCTGTAGAAATTGGGTGAAACCCACTGGCACCTTAAAGAGGGCACTTAAATGCAGTGGGCTAGAAACTGGGTTCATGCACAACCTTTCTTGTTAAGATTATTTAGGTTTAATTGTAGCCTGGAGCTACAATTAAATTATAAATTAAATTCTTGATTCTTATTTACGGGTCATCTGATGCACTTATAGTTATGGAAAATTTGATCATAAGTGTAGACTTGGAGGCCTGGTCAGCGCTAGTGTGAGCCAAGTCTGACTTGCAAATGCACTCAGCTGTCAGAAAACCAAATTACCCCAAAGTTGAAAAAAAGGAAGAAGAATAATCCTGCCACTGTTGTCTTCGCCCAGCCCCCACAGATTAAAATGTGAAGCACAGAATAGCATGTTTGGGCCAGACAAAGGCAGCCTTGTCCCAGTGCTGCACAGAATTAAACCACAGCAAAGTGCATCACAGTGAAGCATTTCTTGATTTTTATGAAAGCCCCCCCAATGTCCATGGGTGGAGGAGTGGGGAGAGTTGGCTGTGTTGAGTCTCTGCAACATTGTCATGTTTGCCCATCAGACAGTGCCACAGGGCTGAGCACACTCTGCATTTCCCTTTCCTATTGGAAACCCTCCGTTGCCATGGCAGTAACAGTGTGGTCTCTGCATTTCCTTGGCATTCAGTTACTGAATCATGTCTGTAAATCAGATTTTTTTTTAAAAAAAGGGAAATGAGTTTAGGTGGTTCAAAATAAAGTGACTGTGGTTAGATATGAAGTCATCTTTTCTCCTCAGCTTGCCTTCAGGACTTCCTACCCTTTTAAAAATTAAGGGAAATAAGTAAGAGTTTTAAGGTGCTAAGAATGCTTATTATATGTGAAATTAATTTGAGGCCTAAACAGAGCACAGACTTCAATTGCTTTGTGTATGTGAAGAACTTTGGAAAGAATTGTAAAACATCTTTTGGTATTTTCACACAGGAGTCTGAGAAGATCATTGCAGAGCTGAATGAAACATGGGAAGAGAAACTGAGGAAAACAGAGGCCATTAGGATGGAAAGGTCAGGAATGGAAAGTGCTGTAGTATGGATGGTCTCTGGAAAGTGGAAAATGGAGAAGGTTACTCTGTTCCAAAGCAGTGGAGAACGGTGTCAGGGATGGTTCTGCTGACCCTTGTGTTAGATGTAGAACAGCAGGGCAGTGCTGGGAGAAGTCCTGCTCTTTCCTGGGTTTGTCACAGTTAAAGTTGCTGTTCCTTAGGCCACTCTTGGACTAAAAGTTTGCCAACCTGCCCTGGTGTGCTCTGAGGTGGTTACAGTCCTGGGTAGGCTGGTTCAAAGTCTGATCCAGTAATTACCTGGCTTTCATTAGACCTTAGTTGTCTCAGAAGCCTAAAATGGGGGCAATATCCTGTTTTTCTCCATCAGGGAGGCATTGTTGGCAGAAATGGGCGTTGCCATTCGGGAAGATGGAGGAACACTTGGAGTCTTCTCACCCAAAAAGGTAAAGAAAATTGTTAACTCTTGCATGTTTCCAAAAAGCTAATTGACCTGGCAGGAGGGTGATAGGAGTTGAACTGTTTTGGATTTTCCTTTAGAAGATGCTGTGCTGCAAGGAGAAGCAGCTCCTTTTCTATCTTGATTCAGTAGCAAATCAGAAGGTGCTGTGTCTTAATTCTGTTGCCATTTTCTGCAGTAACTCTGTGTGACCTTTGTGTGCTCTACCTGTTCTTCTTTGACAAGATTTAAGGCTTGTTTAGGTGCTCTTCCTTGAATTTTTTGTTAATCCTTCTTCCCCTTGGAAAAAAGGATAGTGATCTAATGAACCAGTGAACACAGGGGATGCAAGGGAATATTTAATTCAATACTTGCCATTAGTTCTATTTTCTGAAATTAGAAAGAAGCAGAACTGTGCAGGAAAAGGGCATAAATCAGTGCTGTAAGTGTAAAATAATTAGGTTAGCAAAGAACCTGTCTCTGCAGGTAAAGCAGAATTATAAAAGAAGTACAAGGAAAAAACCTACTTTGAACAAGCAGCATGGGTAATATTTTAGTGTGCAAGTGTGTAGTAAACTTGATCTAGGGTTAAGCAGGGACCTATTCAGAGGCACTGCACAGAAATGCAGAACCCCAGAATTGTTTAAAATGTTTAATCTTTCACTTAGAATAGTGTTAGTCTGCAATGCCTCTGTGTTAGTGTTAGTCTACCAACTGGAGTTGGTAGAACTCTAGTTTGCTTCTAGTAGCTACTCCAGGAGTGCCCAAGGTTTGTAAAGAGGCAGATTCATTGAGTATTCTCTACATTTCTTCCTCTTATGTTATGGATCCTCATCTCCTTTTAGATTTTTCCTGAGAGGCCATCAGCTCTTTTTGATGATTCTTTTGGTGCATTTTCAGCTGATCAGGTTTGTGTATAAATGCCACCTGGATAAAGTAGATGCTTGGGTAATAGATAGTATTTATTTTTACCTATCTAGGATTTATTAGGAGAAGTGAAACTCCCAACCCAGTCCTGTCTGCTTCTGTTCCTTGTTATCCTTGCAGTTCCTTAGCTGTCCCTCTAGTAACTGTGGTTGCTGTGAAAATGTAGGAGACGAGAGCTTAGCTAGAAAATGTGAAGTGTTCTGTGTAAGGAATCTACACTTCTGAGGTACCAGTGTGTATCTCATCATACACAAAGAGTGAACAGCTGGGTGTGCCAGCATCATCTCTCAAGCTGGGGAGCTTTATTTCTTACAAACTATTCAAGTGGTGCAAGTTGTAGTGGTGTTACAGCAGATCACTGTGTCTGGGATTTGCTTTCTCTCCATTTTTCTCTTGATTGAAGAGCTTTAAAGAGCTCCAAGTGCTGATTTGTGCAGTGAACAGCAATGGCAGCGTGGAACATCAGCAGCAGCTTTGGGTCACCTCTGGATTTTTAGGGGTGAAAAAGCTGTATTTTTTCCTCCTCCTTTCTGTCCTTATAATTAAATCTTCCATTGGGCAATTGACAATCAGAGACCTTAATTCAAAAACAAATTCATCATGACTATATAGTAATTTTTGAGCTTCTGTAAATGTCATGCTGGTAAAAGCTCTCATAAGTAAACTTTTTTGCATTTAAGATAAGTTGATGGAAATAGTGTTAATAAGGAATCTGAGCCAAATTTATTCATTCTTCCTAAATTTGTTCAGTTTGAGGGTAACAAAGGGACAAGTGGCTTATTAACAGTTTTGTTTCTCTTTTATCGTCCTTCTGCTTTACTTATGTTTAACCATTTTTGCCTTTTCTTTTGTGCTTGTGCTTACTGGCATCTCACTGGCTAGATTTTCACACCAAGGCCTTGTGACTTGTTTGCTGATTCCAATGGGGTTTTTTCACCAAAGAAGGTTGGTTTAGTAACTGTAGTGGATTTAAATTTAGAAGAAGTTTAGATGAAGAGTTTCTTAGCTGTTGGTATCAGAGAATACTGGTAGTTTTAGATTTTGTTTTGATTTTAACAGACTTTGCCAAATAAGCACCCGACCTGTGCCCAAGGAAAGTCAAACTTGATTCCATATCAGTTTCACAATTTCACTGAAGCAACATTTTCTGCTCTTGGACTTCCCTTATCAAAGTTTACAGAGACTTTATAAGGACTTCTTGTTCTCCAGCTGAAGCCTTTCTTCCTTCCATGGACTGATATTTTGGATAACTAAGCAATCTGAGCTGTGTTTCACTGGTACTTTGTGATGCTTTGCAATACTTTAGGAGGTTGTGTTTGAAAAAATCCATTCTGGAATAATCTCAATACACGTGGCAAAACTGCTGGATTAAAGCACACCCTCCACAGCTGCAGCAAGGAGCCTGAAAGCAGAACCTCAGTTCTTAATTAACTTTTTCTTTTTGTTCTTTCAGACTCCTCATCTTGTAAACCTTAATGAAGATCCACTCATGTCTGAATGTCTGCTGTACTACATCAAAGATGGCATTACAAGGTAAGGGTTGGTGCTGACACACTCTGGAGTTGCCTTCTCTGCTTGCTTAAATCCCCAAGCTGGAGACACCATGAGTTTAAATAATACTGGTGCCTTGAGCTGTGCAAGTTGCAGGTACAAATGAAACATGAGAGTGCTGTAGGTGGAAAAAAGTGCAGAAATGCAATTTCTTTTAATTTGACTTGGTGTTTAAAGTAAAAACACCAACTAACAAAAAGTTACATGTGCAGTCACTCAGCTTTAAGAAATTGTTATTACACCTGGGCAGTAAAAGAAAGCATGACATCCCCTCTTAAGTTTGTAGTAAAACTTACTGGAAGTGCATGAGAGATTTTGATGGGTGCAGGATTGAAAACCATAGCAATGAAATATGGCTGAATATTAGCTTTATTGTTTAAATAAGTTGTTATGCATGCCAGTACACATTTTATGGGTTCTGCATTCACAGATATGAGATAAAATTGAATTGCCAGACTTCAGATTAAAAATTGATTTTATTCCAAAATTTATTTTCAAAACAGCTGGAAGGAGAGAGGTGATCTTTATTTTTTGGTTTTTTTTTTGAGCACCAAGCTGTGTTTGGTTGCTTAATTTGTATATTCCTGGGGAACAAATGGAAGAGAATGCACTGACAGGGGCTGGCATATGGTGCTACTCTAAGGTGCATTAAGCCCACTGAAAGGAGTATCAAAGTGTAGAGAATTCAGCAGAGAATGATGACTAGAATAGCTTGGGGCTTAAGAAGTCATTATAAGTATTGAGCCTAGCTCATTGGCATCAGAAATGTGTAAATTAATAAGTAGAGCAAGTTATAAACATTAGGATTGGAAATAAAGTTGTCTGTACATAGAATTGCTCAAACACTTGGGTTTGAAATGGACATATATCTTCGTGCTCCAGGGGTACAGCCAGCCTCTCTGTCTAGATGCTGGATGAAACTTCTTGTGGCATCAAATTATTCAGCGGGAGCCTCCTGGGCCATGTGTGCTCCTTTGTTCAAGTGCAGAAGGCGATTAGTGGGAGGGATGATCCCTGTCTGCCTGAAACACAGCACTGGAAGTTCTTGTTGGGCTCCCCCCACCTTGCATCCCTTTCTAAAAGGGAAGGGTTTCACAAGGGGGAAGGAATTGCATTCAACCCAGGGGTATTTAACAGTTCTCCAAGTGACATTAAAGGGAAGAGAAAACTTTTCTTTTGCAAAGCTGTCACCCTCCAGTTCCTGGCAGAGCAGGTTCTCTGCAGTGCAGAATTCAGCGCTGGTCCAAACCTTTACATTTGAAGGGCAATCTTAACAGTTCAGATTTTCCTGGTGTGTGTGGGCAGAGTGTGGGCAGAGCTGCAGCAGGTGTCTGGTTTGCTGTTGACCCCTCTCTGTTGCTGCAGGGTGGGCCAGGCTGACGCAGAGCGGCGCCAGGACATTGTGCTGAGCGGGGCTCACATCAAGGAGGAGCACTGCGTGTTCCGCAGCGAGAGGAACAACAACGGCGAAGGTAAAGGTGTGAAGGTCTGCTTCTCCTGCAGCTTTCACTGCCATGGCTGCCCAGGGAATCCCCTGCTCTGCAAGTTTGCTGACCTCAAGAAAAGGATCAGTTTTGACTTGATTTGTTGAGTGTTAGGGAAAGAAAATAAAATTCGTTTAGGTGATAATTGCTTCAGATTGTAGGCTGCAGCCAGTATAACAGTTAAATTCTGACCTGGTTAACTATAAACATGAAAACAAAGTAGTTTCCAGCTGCAGTAGGTTAAGAAGTCAGTACTATTGATTTCCTCTTGGGTCTTTATTTTTAAGTAGCATGACATCCAGGGGTGATTGACTTTGGTGTTAGTATGAACATGGGCAGCAAATGAGAGGCCTCTGGGGCTTGCACACTTCTGTTCCTCTACAGGACTCTCTAAAGTCTCACCCATCAATGTTTTCTTTGTAGTTATTGTTACTTTGGAGCCTTGTGAACGATCAGAAACCTACGTGAATGGCAAGAGGGTTGTGCAGCCTGTGCAGTTGCGCTCAGGTGAGAAATGTTACCACCGATTTTTTTTAGACTCTGTGTATGTGACATTGACATCATACACGGGGAATTAGGTGCTGTTCAGGGGCAGTGTCACCTTTATCTTTTAAATAGAACTTGGTACCATTCTTCTGTCAGCTGCAGTTTTCTGTTCCTATTTCTAGGAAATCGTATCATCATGGGTAAAAATCATGTCTTCAGATTCAACCACCCAGAGCAAGCACGAGCAGAAAGAGAGAAAACACCATCAGCTGAGACTCCCTCAGAGCCAGTTGACTGGACATTTGCTCAGAGGGAGCTTCTGGAGAAGCAGGGCATTGACATGAAGCAAGAGATGGAGAAAAGGTAATAAAATAACTTAAAATTTTGACCTGAAAGAAGGAAGAGTCAGCAGTAGGTTACTGGGGTCACAGCATCTGTGCTACCTCTTGTGGAAGTTCAGAAAGCTTCCTCTTACTTTAATGTAGTGTTTCAGTGCTCCATCTCCTTTGAAAATCACAGATAAGCAAAGGCCACTAACGCTGCAGAGCTTTTGGTAAGGGCTGAAAAGCAGCTTGCAGGGTTTCACTTCAGAAACCCTGAGTAGCCAGAGAACAGTTCCTTTTAAGGACAATGCCTTTTACTCATGTAACTGTAATTCAGGAGATTGTGCATGTAGAGTAACACCAACAGGAAACTAATGACCTCTGACTACTTCTGTTCTTCTGTTCATCTTCAGATTACAAGAAATGGAGATCTTATATAAGAAAGAGAAGGAGGAAGCTGATCTCTTGTTGGAGCAGCAAAGACTGGTATGTGTCCTTACTCCTGATTAACTATGCCTTTGGCAAACAGTAATTCCTGTCCTTGCTTATCTGAAAGTTTAGGAAACCTGCTTGGGTTGTCTGCACAATGCAGTTCTCCCTTTGCTTTCAAATTCTTTGTGTCTACAGTGAATTATTAGCAGTGTGAGTGAGCTCCTTCAGGTTAATTCGGAGATTGTGATTGACAGTAAAGAGGCTTTAATCAATTCTTGTTGGGATAGATTGCATTTCTTGCAAGTTAACCTGAAAGAAGGGCATTTTTGTGCTCTGTGTTTTTTGGAGTTCCTTTTCAGGAGTCTAAACAGCTACTCCTTGGGATGTTTGCCTTTATTTTTGTCTTGGATCACCAGAACATACTAATTTTGTGCTGCCAAAGAGATTTCTAGAACATTGATACACTAGGTTTAGTTTTTGAATGATGTCTGAAAATGTTGCTGCATTGTGCATGTTTTAACCCTTCTCCCTCCCCTGCATGGAGTTCCTTGTGAGGGTCTTGGTGGTACACAAGCCAGTGGTGGGGATCTGAGTAGGGAGCAGTGTGTTAAATCATTCAGAGCACTGGGAATTCCAGCTCTCCACGTATCTGTCAAATAGGAAGTCTGATAAATTAAGTCTGATATAGGAAGACTTCAGTCTTCTCACAACAAATACCTCCGAAGTGCAGTACAAATAGAAATCCATGCAGTCTTCAAGCACCCTGTGAATTTGGAAAACAAGACCAAACCCAGGAATGAAGTCTAGATTTCCCTAAGAAACCTGAGTCTCCTGATTCTGCTTTAGCTGGTTGTCTTTAGCCAGAACACAAATGTAGTTGTGTCAGAATTCTGATCAAAATTACAAACTCATGATTCATGTCTGCAGTATGAGATGGAGAATGTGGGTTAAATGCATGCTGGGCTTTGCACTGTAAAGTTCTTGCCCTTCTCCCCAAGCCAGAATGGAGCAAAGTACTGTGGCTTCCATAGGAAGAAGCTACATTTCTTTTTTTAAATTCCTATTACACACTTAGAGACTTCTGCATCTCTAATTATTTCATCACAAGGGGCTAATTTCTTGGATGGGGTGGCTGTAGACTTTGACCAAGGCAACTGTTAGTTCAGAAAAAAAGCTTAAATGTGACTAATGTCATATTTTATCTCTGGAATTTTATAGTTAAAATTTGGGTAGCAAAAAAAAAAAAATACAGTAAAGATGTGAAAATAAAAATAGTTTGAGTATTGAGTAACTTTTGGCAATGTGTCAAATGAGATGCAAGTAATGGAATTCCCTCCCCTAAATTTTAGCTGACTGGCACAAGCTAAGCTATTGTATGAATTAAAGATGTGAATTTGGCTGTCTGGGAAGTTCATTCCAATAAGGCTGCATTTATAAAGTGTTGTGAAGGGAATTTATTTCCCCAAATACTTCAGATTAAGGGAAAATTCTTTAGAGAGTGGAGTGGTTAATATAATAAAGATGCTGGTTTCTCCAAGTTTGTTCTGTTCTTGCTGGTTTTGGTTAGTGGACACAGGTGGAATGCTACCCTACATCCCTCAGCAGCTCCTGAAGGACACCTGTCCTAGTTGTAAGGGATCATATCAGATGTGATCCTTGGGCAGGGAGCAGTGCCCTGCTTATCACAGTGCTCCAGAGGAATATTTCAGGTGACAGCAGAGCTTGCTGACACAGCTCATGATTTCTGTGTGGCTGTGTGCAGAGCCTGGGGTGGACAGGATTAGTGCATCCATGCAGCTGTGGCTGAATCATGAGTGGGAAATCTGGGAGTGCATTTCAGCTTGTGTACCTTGAAATACGTGTTTACATGGCTGCCATAGCCAGCTGCAGTATCAGGTTCTCTTACTTACAGCTGTGTAAGACTGATATTGGGATATAAATATTCTTGGTCTAAACTGGAGTATAATCTCAGATGTAAGAAGCTAGTTAATCCTGTTTACCAGATTGTTTTATATTTATGCTGAGATTCCAACCAGACTGGATGTTTATTTGTTAGATGTGCTGTACAAAAAAATAAACAATAGCTCTTGTCCCTCAAAATTGCCAACTAAAATACCTTTGCCTTGCTAGTATTACTAGGGAATAGAAGTAGTTGTTCTCCATTTTACAAATTGATTGTGAAAATGTGTGTAATAGAGCTAAATAGAGGTCACAATGCCTCTGCAGTGGCCAGTTGATATTGGAATTTTGATCATAGCTGCACTAATTGGTCTGGGTGACCTCTGAGTGCACAGGGCCATGACTCAGTGTCTCTTCATCATCTTTTGGTACGAAGACATGCTTTACCCATAAGTAGTCCTATGGTAGTTTTGTAACTATCAGAGTCCTGTGGAACTTGTGACTTAATGTTGGAGTAGTTCATGTTTTGCCTTCCTGGTTGTATCCCTGAGTGGCCCAACTACACTGGGGCTTCCTCCAGGGAACCCTTGGTTTCCACTGCAGTGTGCAGTCTGCTAGATGCTGTTTCCTTAGGCCACAACTTTTGTCAGCTGTAAACTCACAAAGAGTTTCTAAACCAGTGTTTTGCTTACATTTTGACCTAAACTAGAAGTTGGTTCTCTAGTATTGTTCTTAAAACTACATTAAGTCACAAGAAGCTCAATAATGTGAATCTGGTGCTGGCTCAATGACCTGGGTTTCCTTTGGTTTTAGAGTAAGTGGCTGTTACTGTTCCTGGTTTCTCATCTGGTACAAATCTCCATGTGGAAAACAGGGATGTTAGTTAGAGCTGCATTAGACACTGAGAGCTGTGTTGAAGGTGTTTGGATCACAGTAATACACAGGATTTCTTGCTTCTTAAAGAGATGTCTTAATCGGCCTTTAAAGAAAAGTGCTCTATTTTAATTCCTGGTTGCAGTAAGCAATGATGGATATCCTTAACTGGGGGTGGCAGTTTATCTGAACAGACATTCCTAGCATGTGGAAACCCGAGGCACTGCTCATTAAAAATCACTTAGCAAAAGGTGGAAAACTTGTAATGAAGAAGCAAAGCGCATAATGGTTAGCAAGTGTGTGGAAGCTCCAGGCTCTAGGTTTTGAAAAGAAGACAAATCAAGGATATCAAATAGAAAATTTGTATTAAAACAATTAAAACCAGAAAGTCATTACTCCGCATTCTGCTGAAACTCATTCTTCGGACAGACAAGACTGATAATGTTTTGTTTTTCTTTAAACTAAGCAACAAGGTGCCAAATGGAAAAAAAAAAGTCAAACAAACAAACCACAACCCACCTCTGAAACTCTGATTCTGGATATCCTTCTAGCTTGTAGCAAGTCTTGGAGTATGAACCACTGTCTTCATCTGTCATAGTGGCACTTACAGTCCTTTTAACATTGAACCTTTCGGCTGCTTCTGTTTCAATTTTTCTTATCGTCTAACACTTCTCTGGCTGCTATTGTAGTGAAATGGATTCTAAACTTGAGCATCCCTGCAACCACGTGCAACGTTACTAACCAGTGTTAACCCGACTTACTCTGGCTGCTCATGACATCTTCTATGGCTGTTGTGCTCACCTTCCTGGGGAGGATTTGCTGAAAGAAGCAACAGCAGTCACCGAGGCAAATGTGTGTGGTGGGGATTTGCATGTCTTTGTAGCATGTGTGAAGTGCAGTTTACACTTGGTCCTAAGATTTAAAACCAGGAACTTGGTCTGTTTAAAGACTTTGGAAGGGTTTGGGAGGGAAGAGTTCAGATTATCAGCTATTATGAGATGACAAGACTTAAATATAATGTTAATCTTTATTTAGTGAAGAGCTCCAATTTTGACAGTCCATGACTCTTGAAGATGCATTTTAATGCCCTAACGCTCAGTCTTCAGGGACCTCCTTATCACTTGTTCTATTTTGATTTTTGATTTAGTTTTCTTTGCCTGCTACTTCTTGTTTAGCTTTTCCATTTTCTTACAATTTTAATTTTGGTTATTTTGGGGCCACTTCTTGATTTTTGTTTTTCCAAAGGATGCAGACTCTGATAGTGGGGATGATTCGGACAAGAGATCGTGTGAGGAGAGTTGGAGACTGATCACTTCCCTGAGAGAGAAGCTGCCCCCCAGCAAGCTCCAAACCATTGTAAAAAAGTGTGGCCTCCCCAGCAGTGGGAAGAAACGAGAACCTATTAAAATGTACCAGATACCCCAGCGGCGACGCCTTAGCAAAGACTCCAAATGGGTCACCATCTCAGACCTAAAGATTCAGGCTGTGAAGGAGATATGCTATGAGGTAGCGCTCAATGACTTCAGGCACAGTAGGCAGGAGATTGAGGCTCTGGCCATTGTTAAAATGAAAGAGCTTTGTGCCATGTATGGGAAAAAAGACCCAAATGAGCGCGAATCGTGGCGAGCTGTCGCTCGGGATGTCTGGGATACAGTGGGAGTTGGAGATGAAAAGATTGAAGATGTAATGGCCAACGGTAAAGGAATAACTGATGTGGATGACCTAAAGGTGCACATAGACAAATTGGAAGATATTCTGCAAGAAGTGAAGAAGCAGAACAACATGAAGGATGAAGAGATCAAAGTTCTCAGAAATAAAATGCTAAAAATGGAGAAGGTTTTACCCCTGATAGGGTCTCCAGACAAAGCTCAGTCAACTGTAGCTAATGCTAAGTCTCCAAACTCTGCCAGTGCAGCGGATGGGGATAAGAAGCCCACAGATGAGGCAAAGAGAAGCGAGAATGACGATCTTGCTAAGGAGGAGCGTGTGTCTCAGTTAATGGCAGGTGATCCAGCTTTCAGACGTGGGCGTTTACGTTGGATGAGGCAAGAGCAGATTCGGTTTAAAAATCTGCAGCAGCAGGAAATAGCTAAACAGCTTCGTCGACAGAATATGCCTCACCGGTTTATTCCACCTGAAAATCGCAAACCCCGCTTTCCTTTCAAAAGCAATCCCAAACACAGGAACTCGTGGAGTCCAGGCACCCACATCATTATCACCGAGGATGAAGTTATTGAGGTTAGAATTCCGAAAGAAGACGATAAGAACAAAGACGAAGGCAAAGAGAAAGAAAGCAAAGCCGCTTCTAAAGATCCGCAGCAGCTGTGGAATCTTTACGGGCCGCAGAGGAGCCAGGATAACATCCAGGTGAACCGGCAGCAGCTGGGCCCGCCGCCGCAGCCCGGCAGCCAGCAGCAGCCGCAGCCGCGCTGGAGGAGCAACTCCCTCAACAGCGGCTCGCACAAGGGGCTGCGGCGCCAGGCCTCGGGCTCCTCCGAGGCGCTGCACGGCGCGGAGCCGCCGCACGGCGCGGAGCCGCAGGGCTTCCAGCACAAGCGCCACCTGCACCAGCACCGCCAGCCCTACGGCGGCCCCGGGGCCGAGGGCAGCGCCCCGAAACACACGGACCGGCCCGGCCAGCACGGCCCGTTCGTGACGCCGCCGCGCATGAGGCGCCAGTTCTCGGCCCCCAACCTGAAAGCGGGCAGGGAAACCGCGGTATGAGCAGGGCCCGGGCAGGCCGGGCCCAGGGCTCGGCTCGGGCCCATGGCTCGGCTCGGGCCCATGGCTCGGCTCGGCTCGGCTCGGGCCCATGGCTCGGCTCGGGCCCATGGCTCGGCTCGGCTCGGCTCGGGCCCAGGGCTCGGCTCGGGCCGGGCACAGCCCGAGAGGCCCCGCACAAGCGCCAGGCTCCGGCCCTGCGGCCCGGGCACTTTGCATGTGACTTTCCTTGCAGTTTTAACAGCATCCCTTGGAAGAATATTCTGAAAAATTCTAAGAACTTTTTTCATAGACTAGAAGACTCAGAGGGAGGGAGGTGGAGGGGAGAACTTCCCACTAGCTCATTTATCAAGTTTTTTTTTGTGTGTGTGTGTGTGTCTTGAAGTATTTTTCTAATGCTGAAAATATTGTCTGGAACTTACCAAGTGCTACCTTCCTCCTGTGTTTTATGTAGACAATCAAAAGAGGAGTTTAGTTTCTAGCATTGAATGTTTCTTGTGACCTTTTTCTTAGCAATAAGGAAACTGACCATCTGTTTATAAATGAATCTGGTTCTTCAGAACAATATTTTCCACTCTTAACTCAATTTTTAATAGTAATAATAATCTATAAACCAAAAGTTGTTGGCTTTTTTATAAAGAAATTAAGAAGAGATATTGGGTCACGCTCCCTGACTAGATGTCTCTTCTCCTTCTGCTTAAGTTCATAAATATTGGTATGAAATTGCTGTGACAGTTAAACGAGCCTGAATGAAATTTTATGTCAGAATATATGTATAATGCTGAAGCAATTATTTGGAAACAAGCTTTTTCTAATTCCCATTGTATCTCTAAATATAATAGGTTTTAATTATTATACTGAGACTGTGGAAAGGAACTAGGATTTTTCAACACTCTGGTGCACTCAGAAAGCTAATTCTTTTATTTTATGTTTTCAGCTTTCTCAGGCATGAGTCTGGGAGATGTTCTTGAAATAGTTATTCTTAGGAAGATTTATAAATCACTACTTTTGGCTGAATTCTCCTGTGAGATGGGAGAATTGAACTGTTTCATCTTAATGTGATACCTCATGTTAGTGCCTCTGGTCTTGGATTAAACTACAATTCAAGACTCATTTAATAAAGGAGAAGGTTGCTTTGAGGAGAAAATAAGATTAGTTTTCCTTCTCCCCACACTCAAAATGCGAGTTAAAATCTTTCATGTCTATTTTGCTCTGAAGGGGTTTGCACTTGCAGGTGATTTGCCATAACACAAGGGCTTGCCATTCCTGCTTCAGATTGTTCCAAGCAAATTACTGAAAAACTAGTGACTGAGGAATAGGCTTTGAGGTTTTGTTGCAATTGGAGAGTCCCAACCTGAATGATGCTGGGTTATTTTCTGAGTTTCCAAAAGTGCGAGACAAGGTTGCTCTTACTTTGGAAAATCCATGGCCTTAACTGTAAGCCAATAGAAATATTTGGGGACTTATTTTGCTTTTAAATTTAACTTGAATAAAATTTTAAAAACACAATTGGACGCTCTACCGCATTTGGTAAGGTAGGTCCGCTTTGCAGTGTATTTGTGCTGTTTTGCACAAGTATCCTGAATTTACTTGAGGTTGCTTATTTTTTTATAAAATATAAGCCCTACTGGTAATTGTTACTTGTGTGTGGCTCAGCATAGCTGTAGGTGAGTGGCAAGTGTCTTAAGCTTATTTTCCATATTTTTTGTCCTATCCTACTTCTCCCCTGCCTCAGCTGGGCATGTTGTAGGTGCTGTTGCAACACACGTGCTATTTACATATCAAGTAATCAAGTGTCAGCTCTTAATTCTCAGCACATGTATCACTGATGGGATGGTGGCCTCTGCTGAAGGAGATGCAAAGTCAGTCCTCCAACTCCTAAAAGAACAAACAGGGAGTTCTCCCTTATGGCAGGTTTAGTTCTGTGCCCAGATCTGGCTTTGTAACTTGCATTTGTCTCATGCTTTGGCCTACTTGAACAAAGGAAATAAAGCATTGCTTCCAAAAATGCCTTGATTCTTAAAGAACAGAAGGCTTGTAGATGAGCAATACTTGCTTTGAGCTTGAGTCCAAATTGCAAAGTGAGGTTTGGGCTGCAAGTAAAGTTTTGCTGTTGTTTTTCATTTAGAATCCTGTTTTAGTAGTGCGTTGCACTCTGGTTTTGTTCATGTCAAGCATAATGAGTTCCTACATATCCTCGGAAAGGCTTGGACTCTGTTGAACATGCATGCTTGGGAGAAGGCTCTCAGTTCCCTGGGAGTACGTGGGGCAGTCACAGCAGCCTGCACGGGGTGGGTGGCAGAGACCAGAGCAATCCCATCTCCTGTCTGTGCTCTGGGGATTGTGCTGCCTCTGTGGGATTGAGCACAGAGTCCTTCTGAGCCCATGCAACTACTGACACGA
Organism: Ammospiza nelsoni; assembly: GCF_027579445.1. Taxonomy (NCBI): domain Eukaryota; kingdom Metazoa; phylum Chordata; class Aves; order Passeriformes; family Passerellidae; genus Ammospiza; species Ammospiza nelsoni. Next base: position 1,121,149 of record NC_080654.1, read on the forward strand.
GACTAAAACTGCTGCTTGATCCCTAACGCTGAACACTAAAATGTTTGTGCCAACCTGTTTCACTTCAAACTCAGAAAAGAACTCTGGAAATGCCTGGGTGGTGCTGGTGAGCAGTAGGTTGCCATCAGTCTGTCTTACCCCGCTGTTCTAGTGCAGCACTGGAAGAACAGCCCTGCCCGTGCTGCTGTATGCTTTGACAAAGCAGAAGAAGGACAGTCAGTGTCAGAATGGAGCCCAGTCTGCTTCAAGGAAACAGCTTTTTCCCTGGCTTTTAGGAGGATATTTAGGAATTTGATATGAATTGCAGTGCAGTGCTTCATCTGATAAGGGAAGCAGTGTGAGAACTGTGGATCTCCTTGCACTATTCAGAAATGCACACAACTCTCACTCCAAATCCTGTGTTAATGGAGTTAATGAACAGTGAGACAGCTGCTTCCATTGATGTCTGTGTGAAAAGGCTTTCAGGGTAATGGAAATGTGGCATCCATGGTGGAAGTGCTCTTTGACTAAGTTCAGTTGCCTTTGCCAAGTGCTGCTGTGCCTTGACAGCTGGCTTGGATCCCCCTGTGCCTTGGGATGGCTTCTCTAGGACTCCCTGGGACACTGGACTGGGGGGTGGGATTAAATGCACATCACTAATGCTCCTCACTCAGATTGACTCCAACATCCTTCCTCATGCAATCTGAATTTAGGGATCTGTCAAATTAGAGGATGCTATTTTTATCAGTACATTCAGCATAGTTTCAGTATCTTCCTCACTGTGTCCTTTACATGTTGAAACTTGTTTTTTGTTGAAATTTTTCTTGGATACTTCCCATTAAATCTCTTCAGGAGCTGCCACATGAGAAATCTATGCTGTGTAACTATTTGTACTGTAAAGAAAGCAGTGAGCTGCCTTTAAACTAAATGGGATTTTCAGATCTGTCTGTTGTTTTGGATTGTCTTAAGAGCAAGTATCTGCCTTGTGAAAAGCAGAACTGGTTTGTATTGTAACAAGTGCTCTTTCAATAAACTATGAAATACTCTTGTAAGTGTCAGACTTGTGTCAGTGAAATGGAGATGAAACTTGACTGCAGGCTTGTCCTGCTTTTATTTATCTTGGGGTTGGGCTTGTTCCAGCAGAGTTATGAAGGTTTCTTTAATTGTTCCTCAGTCTGATTCTTGTACGTTCATCCACTCTGGTGTTTCTGCTGTTCTGTGGAAAGCAGCAAAGCAGGCTTGTGTCCATCTCAGACAGCTTATTTAAATTCAGTATAAAAGAAAAGAAGAGCGTTTTGTAGCACAAGGAACTATAAACCATTCCCATCTTCAGCGCTGTCCCATTGTACCATCCTGTGTGCTGTCTATCTAAATTCTGGAAGAAAACACAGAGCTGGCTGTTCTCTCTTTATTTGCTCGTTGAAGGCAAAAGAAAGGAACTTTTCTGTGCCCCTCAAATCCAGGGGAGACTCACACACAGCAGTACCTGGGCAGACACCACATCTCAGTGTTGTGGTGCAGTGTTCTGCTTTTAACTGCTCCAGGCTGGTCTTAAAAAGCTTTGTGTACTTTGAGTGTGTGGGGTGTGGGTTTGCCGGTGGGTTTGGGTCTGTTTTGTTTCCCCCAACCCCCCATTCCCTCTCCAGCTTTTCAGTTTCTCCAAAAGAATCTGGAAAGATTCTACTAAAATGCTACTTGAAGAGCTTTCCATTTCTACAATTTAGCTGCTCAAAATGACATTATTGACTTCAGACTACAGGAAAATAAAATATTTTGCCTTTCCTTGCAAGTGAGAGAAGCTGATTTGTGTCACTTTGCATCTCAGCAGTTTTATCTCTGTTTCAAATGTAACAGCATTATCTGCATGGAATGGGGGAAATAGATCAAAGAAAGTGCCTTTATCTTAAAAACATAATTCAGGATTATGCTAGGCATTTCAGAAGAGTAGATAAGTCTGATACTTCATGAGAAGTTTCATGGAGTCTAGAATGGATTTTTGGTGAATCTAAGAATTTCAGGAGGAATATCAAAAGAAAGGATATGTATTTGTTTTGTTTGCAGTACTTAGGCTGCTGGGCTGAGGTTACTTCCTGTGTGAGTAAGTAGCCAACCTAGGGTGAATAGAGCAGAAACAATTTAAGAAGGAGCATTTTAGCCAAATTAAATATTCAAGAAGAAATTAGACTCTATTTGGAAAGGAGATACACCTCCAGATTCTTTCAGGTTCATAAGTAATATTTTCTGAAAATAGCATTAACAAATGGTAGCTGTGCCCTTAGAAAGTGCAGGATTTTGAATACCACGAATTCAATATCCCTGAGAGCAAAAATTGAACTTCTTATGGCCTTCATATGATGGCTGAGTTTTAATTTTCTAAAGCCCTCCTGGCTGAAGCTGACACCATCATTTTGTGGATAAGTGATGCAGCTCTTTAGGTGAGATGCTTAAGTGGGATGGGAGGAAAATGTAAAGCTTTTATTCTGTAGCTCTTGGATTTAAGAACCTATTGTTACAAACTGGGCATTGGAGAAGAATTTTAGGATTTGGAACTGTGGAAGAGAGAAGGTTGGAGTACAAGATGAGTGCCTTCAAGAATTCTTAAGAACTCAACAGCACCCTTAGTGAATTGTTGTAACTCTTGTATAAAAATCTTGAGAAACCAGTTTAATTTGTGTAATAATATGCCAAAGGTTTATCTTAAAAAAATAAAATACCCTAGTGTGATAGACTTTGAGACCAAGAACACAGTGACAGAGTCTGTTCTAATTTGTATTTGTTTTGCCAGCAAATAATAAAAGGCTCATTAGGTTTAAGTAGCATTTGTTTCAAGGCACGATAAGGTCTGAACAGGAAGAAAATGCTGTTGTACCAGAAGCTATTGCTGAAGTCTTCCTCGTGGAGAAGCCACTGCACAGACTTTTCTGCCAGGGCCGTGCTGGTATTTTATCTTCTGATGCCTTAAATACACGTGAGAGAGTGGTACTTGCATGCTGTGGGGAAAATCTAATTGAAAACAAAGTGCTTCCCTCACTAATATTTGAAATTAATTTTTTTTTTTGTATAAAAAGGCAAATCAGTGGTGCTGTTAATCCTTCTGTTTGAGAAATTGAAGGTGAATAATACTCCCCTTTCAAATTTATTTTTGCATTTTTTCTCTATTTCTGCTTCTTTTCTACCTCTCTGAAAGCAGCAGCCAGCCTCCAAATAAAATGCCCTTCTTCCTGTCTTTAGCAAAAACCCCACAAAAGAAGATCCTAAAGCTTTCCCTCTTCTAGACACTGTGTACATGTAAATGTGGTGATTTTAGAGTCCAGCTCTTCTGTCCTGTGCTGGCCTCTGTTGTGTTTGCAGGGAGGGTGCAGCAGTGCAGTGCTGGTGTGACCTGTGAGCCCTTGAAGTGTCTGTGTGGTGTGATCTGTGTCTGTCACTGAGCTCTCCGTGTCTCTCAGCTTCCTCCTGCTCTTGTCTGTCCTCCCACACAGCGTCTCCTCTCTCCCCACAGGACTATGAGAGCAAGCTGCAGGCCCTCCAGAAGCAGGTGGAGACACGGTCCTTGGCAGCTGAAACAACAGAGGAGGAGGAGGAGGAGGAGGAAGAAGGTGAGTTTGAAGCTAAAAATAATTTGGGTATAACCAAGTGTAAAGGGGCCGCTGCTGTATCATCTCTTGTAATAGATAGAAAACTTGCTTTGGAAAGCTGCAAAACATTGCAAGTTCTTGATCTGTAATCTTCTCAGCATCCATATTTCAAATACCCATTTATAGAATTCATTCCACATGAACTGTAGACATACATCTTCTAATGCAACTGGTTCACAAACTAGATTAGTTTTACCCCAAGCTTTGATTTGGTGCTCCTGGAGGAATCTCTTCCTGGCACTAACAGAGCTCAGATGTCTTAAAATAAAATAACACTGTTGCCTTTGTTTCCTTGTTTTGATCTTGAAGTTTCTCTTTTCCTCCTTGCTAGGAATTCTTAGAATGCTGTGACATGTCTGTATAACTCCATTTCTGGACAGTGGATAATTTATTACTCTCATTATACTCACTCTCATTCCACTCTTTCAGCATTTGGCTTTAATAGTTGCCAAATAACTTAAAATAATAGGAGCAGAAAAAAAATTGTTTCCTCTATTCCAAATCTCATTCACATGATCATTAATCTCCTCTGCTAATGTTGAGAAAGTTTGAGTCCAGTTTTTCCATGATGAATAATGAAAATGTAGAAAATGTTTGTTTTCTGCTCTTCCAGAAAATGTGTTGAGAGCTTGATGGCACAGTCAGCAGGAGTATTGGATACTGCATGTGATGGTTTTGAGAGGAAGCCACATTGTTTTATTTCTCTGTTTCTTTGCCCTTCCCAGTGCCCTGGACACGCCATGAATACGAACTCGCCCAGTGGGCTTTCAGGAAGTGGAAATTCCACCAGTTCACTTCGCTGAGGGACCAGCTCTGGGGAAATGCAGTGTATCTGAAGGAAGCCAATGCAATCAGTGTAGAGTTAAAGAAAAAGGTAGGGACATGGAGAGCCAGTTTTTGAGTTTTCTGACCCATCAGTTTTGATTGTATAATCCTGCTGTAAATGCTCTGAGTTTCTTGTAATTGTATGCCTCTCGCTTATTAATTTGGGCTGTAAAAGTGTTCAGAAAACGGTGAGTCCTTGATTTGGGTTCTGTGTGAGTGAACGTGCCAGGGCGGGCAGCACGTGGCTGCTGAGGACCCAGGTGTGTGTGTGTGTGCCGTGCAGGTGCAGTTCCAGTTCGTGCTGCTCACAGACACGCTGTACTCGCCGCTGCCCCCGGAGCTGCTGCCCCCCGAGCCGGAGAAGGGCCGCGAGCGCCGCCCGTTCCCCCGCACCGTGGTGGCCGTGGAGGTGCAGGACCTGAAGAACGGAGCCACGCACTACTGGTCCTTGGAAAAACTCAAGTATGTCAGTAGTGTTAGAGAACAGAATTCCCTGTGTCCAAGGAGCTTCACTCAAAAATTTCTCCCCTTTTCTTTGTCGGTTTCTGGTTTTTCTCTGTCCTCCCAAACTTTCTAGACAGTGTGGGATGTTCTAAATACCAGCTTTTCAGATTGTTTGAACAAGTGCACTTTTCTCCAACTTCTAACCTTAGCTTCACTTCTAATTTTTGTGATTTGAGGTTAGACTTTATCTTTTGAATGCAATGAGACTCATCACAGCTCATCTCTGTGCATTACTTTTTTCAGCCCTTCCACTGTAATAATTTCCTCGCCACCTGCTTTATGTAACTTCACAGTATATGACATAATTTATGATGAAAATCTTAAATAAAGAAGACTTTATTTCTATGGAAGCTACACAAATTCTTTCACAAATTCTGACTGCAATCTGAATTATTTTCATCACGTGTAAATGACGTTTCTTTTCCCCATTCTCTAAATATTGACTGAAGGACTTTTTTCCTACTAATAACTTCTAGACAAAGGATATTGCAGTGTGAAGCACTTGTTTTCTTCAATAAAAGAAATGGATAATTAGAGTCTATAATGGAATTGGTTCACTTTTGAATCAAAATGCCAACATTTCTGGAGTGGAATGCACAGAACTGCCAAAAGTTACTCAGTAACATGGTCTGATAAAAAAATTGAAGCAAAAAATATCCCAGAATTAGATGTGAAAGAGGAATATTTAGAAGTGTATTGAAATCCAAGATTTATGTAAGCTTCTGCAGTGACCTTGCCTTGTGCTTAGAGAGCTTAGCTGACAACCAGACTCTCTTAATATTTTTGGGAATTAATGAAGCACCAAACTTAGGGCATGGTGAACACCTCACTTTGTGTTCTCTGCCTCCTTACCCCTGTCTCTGAGCTCTTTGCTGCTGCTGTCTCTGCAGGCAGAGGCTGGAGCTGATGCGGGAGATGTACGACCGGGCGGGGGAAGTGGCCTCCGGCAGCCAGGAGGAGCCCGAGGGCTCCATGACGGGCAGCGACCCCTTCTACGACCGCTTCCACTGGTTCAAGCTCGTGGGCAGGTACGGAATGGACAGCGCCTCCCGCAGCTGCACCGCCAGCTCGGGCTCAGCCTGCAGCGCTGGATTAACCGTGGGGCCTCTGGGCCTGCTGGGTCTTGTCTTTCAGGGATTTGGAATAGACTTTAAATACAGTTAAGAGTAGAAAATGCCAGTTCATGTGTCTAGTAGTAGAATGTGCTTTGAGTGAGCATTTAGTAAGTTACAAATTTATTTTAAAATATAACCATCTAAGTTCCATCTAAAGTCACTGGAGCAGAGCTGTGAAAATATGAAGAACACTGGAAAAGTGGTCCAGTCTCTCTCATATGTGGGATTCAAATAGTTTGGTCATACCTTAGGGAAGTGTCTGATGTGATTCTTTAATATTTCCTGCTGTCGGCCGCACCTTTACGATATTTTTATTTGCAGAACTGCTGTGTTGGAAAATAAGAAATGTATCTCTGTTACGTGGATGTCCTCTCAAGTTCTGTATGCTCAGTTCTATATGCTCAGCCATGTTTCTATTCCTTTTTCATTTGCTTCCTGCTCCATTCAAGAGCACTCTTTTCCCTGACGTTGTTGGCAGCCTCCTCGCTCCCGTTTCGTTGCAGTGCAGGTGGTTTGAAGGCGTTGCTCGTTGCTGAGGGGTCTCTGTGCTGAAGGCAGCAGGGGCTGTGGTGAGGTTCTGTGTGCTGACCCTGTTAATCGGTGTCCGTTCGCTGATGTGCAGCTCCCCCATATTCCATGGCTGCGTCAACGAGCGCCTGGCCGACCGCACGCCCTCCCCCACTTTCTCCACGGCCGACTCCGACATCACTGAGCTGGCAGATGAGCAGCAGGATGAGATGGAGGACTTTGATGATGAGGCCTTTGTGGATGACACTGGCTCCGACGTTGGGACTGAGGAGGGATCAGACCTCTTCAATGATGGGCGCGACCCGTTTTACGACCGATCCCCTTGGTTCATTTTAGTGGGAAGGTTGGTGAGGTTACTCTGAGAATGGCCAAAAGGGACCAGCTCTTGCTGCAGACTGCAGTGGCTTTGCCTTGTGCTACACTGATGGTCAGTCTAGCCAAAATATACATGTCCATAAATTGGAATTGCCAGGGAATGAGTGTAGTTCAACGTTAAGTTTTAAATTCCTGTGTCTGGAATGAAGACCTAAGTAGTAATTGAGAAAATAACCCTTAGATGCGACAGTGTGAGTAAATCTAGGTAACTGTTGCACCTTGGGGGTTTATATACAGAATTTAAACCTTTATATAATTCCCTGTTTAGCCGTTGCAGGGTCACTAAGACAGAATTGTAGCATGTTATTTTCTTCCATGGAAGAGAATCTGACTGTGGTGGGAAGTCTTTCAGTCCAAACCCAGAAATCTATTGGTTTTGAAAACAGGTTTAACATCCGCTGCATACGAAAAGATGGCATGTGGAGAAAGAAGAATGGTCCTTTCTGGATGAGGAAAAGAGTGTTCTCTGAGATGATTTGGCTTCTCAGATTATGCTTGACTCTGTAGCCAGTATTACATGGTGGAAAGTCATCAGCATTGCAATTCATTATCTCTGTTTATCAGCACTTTCCCCAGGCACTATGCTTGAATTCCTGAAACAAGTTTGCTTGGTGGATTTTAGAATATTATTGAGCTTTCCAGAACAGAGAGAATTAGGGCATTACCAGACCTCAGTCTCTGATGCAGACCCTTAAGGACAGCAAGTTACATTACAGAAATGTAGTTCTTCACACTGTTCTTTCAGTAATAGTCTCACTAGCACGTTTCTCATTACAAGGAATAGAAACATTTTATTTAGTGGCTTGGCTCCTCTCTCTGCTGCTTCCCTCTCCCCTGATGATGCTTTTGTGCTTCCTTGCTTACCCTGTAAGCCAGCATCCTCATTAAGGTGCTTGCCACAGGCATGGTACAAAAAGGGCTCCATGGCCAGCAGAAGGGAGGAACAATGAAACAGGGACCAGAGCTTGGCCAGTTCAGTGTAGTGTGTCTAACCTCAGGCATTGTCAGTAGTGAAACTTGGAATTTCCTTGATCCTGTTTTTTAAACAAAAATTACTAAAGTTGCAAGAAACTGTGTTAGTCCTCTGTGGTCTCTGAATCTGTGCCCTTACATGCAATGCTTGGTGCCACGTTTTACAAACTCTGATTGTCTGGTTCAGGTGGGGAGCAGTTTGGGAAAGCCATGTGTGCTGCTGTGGGCTGGCTGGCAGCTCCTTTGAGCCCAGGGTGCCCCGTGTGCCCCTGGAGCCTGGGAAAGAGCTGAGCTGCTCCTGCTCCCTCAGAGGGCTCAGGAAGCACAGCACGAGCTGAGCAGATGCAGTGTGCAATGCAAACACTGCTGCTTCCTGGCAGGCACACGGAGCAGAGTCCCTGCTTTGTGCAGAGTTCTGAGCTGTGGAGCTGCAGCACTCTGCATGGTGTGAGCTGCATGTACAGAGCTGTGAATGTGTTGAGGGATCAAACTTAGTTCCTATTATGAGGCTAGAGAGTGACTTTTGCTCAGTTGTTGGTTTCTATTGTTTCTATTCCCGTTGTTCTGTTGTGCCCATTCTGTTGGCAGAGGCTGTTAGACTGTCCAGCACCACGGAGTAGGAGCTATTGTGAGTCCTGTGTGTCTCCAGTGTGAGAATTCTGCTTTTGAGCAGTGGCTTGCAAGCACCAGGGGTGTCCATCTACATAGGTATTGTATTGAGCACAAGGCAGTGTTCAGTTTGTATCAAAACCAGAATTCCTTATCACTTCCAAGTGTGTACTGGTTGATACGTTATAGAATGTGAAGGACAAATAAAACAGTTTTTAGTATTTTTGGGGAGTTGTCAGCAATAACAAGTGCAGATCATGAAGGAGAGGAGGAGGAGAAATGGAGCATGTAGTTATCTAACTCCCTGGCCATCACAGTTATTTTCTTTTCTCTCTCTGTGCTATGACTGTCTTTTATTTGTAACTCTTAAAGAAAACAAAAAAGAGCTGGTCCCTTTAGCCATTTCTCCTGGCATGCTGGGTTTCTTCAAGATTGACTCTATTTAATGGTGTGACATATCAAGCATTTGCTTTTTTTTTAAGGGAGGTGGGAGAGGACTATGGGATATTTTATTTAAATCCTGATGTGTTTATTTTAAAAATATCTGCCATCATTTTGAGTTCTGTTGGTTTTGTTTTGGTTTTTTTACAAATTGTGTCTGTTAAATTTAATTTCTAGTTTTGTTGTGAGTATGCCATTTTACCTCACCAATCTTTCTGCTAATCCAGCCCCCCTCTTTCAGTCTGCTGGGCTAAGTGCAGGGGGACACTTAGGGACTCTTTGGGGAGTGGCAATCCTCACGGATGTGTGAAGAGGAGGAGGAAAACCTTAAGATATCATCCACTCCTGACTTGGCACTGTCTCATGGTGGAGCAGCTGTGGTGCTGCATAACCCAGCTCTGTTCTGGTGCAGCACATGTGCAGTTGCTCTCCACTCTACACAAGAGATGCAGCATTTTCATCAGCAAACAGGAAGCTTTAAACTTTTTTGCATTATGTGTTTTTTTTTCTCTAAGTTAAAATTATTCCAGTGAACAAGGTGACTGGATGGAAGCAAACTGGGGGAGAAGGGAAACACATTTTTTCCCTGGGATGGTCACAGGGTAGGGGTTAATCCAGCTGAATGCTTTGCTGGCACATGTTGAGCAGCACCTTCAGAACTTTTGCCCTGCAAATGAAGATGTATTTTTTATTTTGCATGCAGGTGATGCTTTCACTTTCCATTAGTTTGGCTTTGAAGGGAGAAGGCTTCTGCAATGCCTGACTGTTTTTAGTTAGTGAGACTCCTACTGTGCACATCAGTGCAAGACTCCGTGGCTTCTGTTGTGTTGGGAAATGTCTGTTCTCCCTGGCTTGAAATGTGCTTTTCAAACTGGGTGTGTTCCTCATGTTGAGCTCAGAACCACATTCCTTTTGGAACTCCATCCCTGATCCAGTCCAAGTGAACCATTCCAGTTTCAGGGACTGTTCTCTTACGTGGTTGGGTGCTAGTTCCTCAGATGTGCATCACCTGAAATTCCAAAGCTAAAAATGAAAATGTTAGAGGGAAAAAATAAAATTTAACTTCTCATTTTGTTACTTGAAATTGTCTCTTTTCCCTTCCCCTGTTTTATGAGTGCTTACCTCACTTTGAAGCAGACTGAAAAGGAATTAAATCCTAATCTTAGTGAAGTGTTATGTTGAGTTGGTTTTTGTTGTTGTATGGTTTTCTTCATATTTTTGTTTTGCTACTTTGTAGCCATATTAATCATCCTCTTCTCTATTGCATTTTGTCACCACTTTTTTTCTTAGTAGCATAATTTTTGTGCCTTTGGTTCATGACTGACACCTGTTTGACTTCCTTGTCATTTCAAAAAGAGTTCATTCATCCTTGGAAGGGACATGTGAACCCAAGGAGCAACACTTCCCTTTTGTCATGCAGGACTTTTCATAGGAATGTTAAACAATAACAGTTATAAATTACAGGAATTAGTTATTCGTAATACTAAAGACTAATAAAAGAATTGTAAGGGTGGAGTTAGTAAAACAGGTTACCGTTGTTTAATATAATTTAATGTGCATAAATTCATTAAAATTGCATAATTAGTCACTTTAAATTTACTAAGTGGTAAAAGTATTGGTTAAAGTTCTGTGCATCTCAGTACCCTCCTGAACTCTGAAACAGCTCATTCAATAAGCAAAACCTTCCATATTTTCCCCTTGTTGAGAGCTGTTCTTTAGCTGACTTGTTGAGCGTATCAACATTTAATATCTTGCTCAAGCTAATTCCACTGAAGTGTGATGCTTTAAACACTGCTGCAATTCATTGCAGAAACGTAAAATAACTTAATAACTTTAGTCTGACTTTTAATTAAAATGTATACAATTAAATTTGTTGTCTTCCTGCTCCGAAACAGACCCTGTTTGTATATAACTTAAAAGTTAGTGCAGGGCAGGATCATCCCCTATGGGGCCTAAATGCTGTTTTTCCTTTTGGAAACTGTAATTTCTAAGTGGTTGCTCTAGAGTAGTGCTGTCATGTCTTATTTGTTATGTTCTGTTTTTTCAAAGAAATAAATCAAATGATCCTAAAGAGATTTACCTGTGAAGACTTTCAGTCTTCCACTATCTGTGCAATCAGTGAATCTTCCAAGAAACCTAAGTGATGACTTATGGTTTATTGTGGATTTCTGGTTATTCTGCACACAGTGTTATCAAAGGAATATAGAAGAGAGAAAACATTCAGTCAGTGTTTTTAAAAGAGTGGGTTTATATGTTCAGTAAAAAATGGAGGCTGTGTGAGCACAGTAGATCAATTCCTTTTAAATTTATAATTTCCAACTACCTCATTCTTTATCATCAGTAGTTCCCTGATGGATTCTGTCAGCCTGCTAACAGCTCCATTCACAACTTCAGTGCATCTCTGGTTACCTTCCATAAGCCATCCTCTCTCCCTGTGTCTGTAACTCATTCCTGCGATCCCTGGGTCCCTCTGAGCTCTGACCGAGAGCCTTTGGTGGCTGCCTTGGGCTTGGCCAGAGCTCTGTGCGGGCAGGGTGGTCCCAGCACCTCCTGTGTGGGCAGGGTGGTCCCAGGAGCTCCTGTGTGGGCAGGGTGGACCCAGGACCTCCTGTGTGGGCAGGGTGGTCCCAGGAGCTCCTGTGTGGGCAGGATGGACCCAGGAGCTCCTGTGTGGGCAGGGTGGACCCAGGACTTCCTGCAGGTCTGGGAGATGCAGTGTCTGAGACCTGACTGTTCCAGAGCCAAGCAAAGCTGCAGTGGGGTTTGGCACACCGTTGCTAACGCTGGCTGTGTTTCTCTCCTCCTGTCACCAGAGCCTTCGTGTACCTGAGCAACCTGCTGTACCCGGTGCCCCTGATCCACAGGGTGGCCGTGGTCAGCGAGAAGGGCGAGGTGCGCGGCTTCCTGCGCGTGGCTGTGCAGGCCATAGCAGGTGAGACACTGCTGCCTTCAGAGCCAGCCTGGCAAACCAAACCATTCTCCTGATACTCCAACCTGAATCACCTTCATGTTGCAAAGAACACTTGTTCTCTGTTGGTGTTGAAATTATTTCATTGTTTCACCATATGGGCTGAGCATGAATAAGTCTTGAAATAATGCTACTGAAGAAAAGATTTTAAAATTATCATGATGTTGTCCACTGAATTTTGTACCTGGCAACTAATGCAACGCTGCTTTTTAGGACAGTGGAAGATCTAACTACTTTCAGAAAACTAAAACTAAAGGAAAGCTTTTTTTTTTCTGGCAACCAGTATAAACAATGCAGAAGGGTACCTGGTTTGATCGTTTTGGTGACCTGCATTAAAGTTAAATGTACCAAGTTTTAGCTGTGCTCAAACTATCCCTTTAAATAATGCTCAGAAATGTGCTCCTCTGGGGCCTGGGGAGAGCACGTGAAGAAGTTCCTGAACTGATGGTTTTCAGCATGGTGGGAACAGAAAGCAGCAGCAGTTTCCCCCTTCATTGCCTCACTAAAAACGTGGAGACTAGGAGCTGCTTTAACACAGTGTTTAATCACCAGGAATTCTTTTCAGAAGAGAGGAGTAGATATCCGGGGTGTAGCGGCCTCAGCAGTGCTGAGCTGCCATTGTGTGTGTGCCAGAGTTCACTGCAGGTCACTGCTCAGTCCCTGATGTTTCACAATGCTCAGTGTGAGGTGGGCTGCTTGGCAGGGCCATGCCTTAGCCATGCTGCTGGGAGCACAGATCCTTCCCATAATTTGCCCTTTCCAGCAGTGGCCAAATGCCAGCAGTTCTTGCTTCTTTAGGTAGGGTAACCCTGGAAGCTTCACTCTCCATGGGAACATATAATGCAGCTCAGACTCTGAAGATGTGTAAGAATCACCCTGGCAGGGATTAAAACAAGTGAATTAAAATCTGGTTTAATGTGTACAAAAGTCTAGTTTGGTTTGGTTTCCTTAGCATTGACTGAATATTTCCAAATAAATATTTATCTATGTTCTTTTTTCCCTGTGTTTTTTTAGCTGATGAAGAAGCCCCAGATTATGGATCGGGTATTCGACAGTCTGGCACAGCTAAAATTTCATTTGACAATGAGTATTTTGATAAGGTAAGAATTCTTAAAATTGATCTAGGTATCTTTGAGTGTAGTAGCTTGTGCTTCTAAATAAAGAACACATGTTGTGGGGAAATAAGGGGATGGCAAACTCAGAAAGTGCAGAAGTCTGTTACAAGCCACTGTTACATTTAATTTTCAGAGTGACTTTTCTTCAGTTGCCATGACTCGGTCTGGACTGTCACTGGAGGAGTTAAGGATTGTGGAAGGGCAAGGACAGAATTCAGAGGTTACCACTCCTCCAGAGGAGATCAACAGAATGAATGAGCTGGGTAAGCAAGAAATACTTGGTGTTTGGAGAACTTCTGGGAGATTTGTGACACTTTCAGTCACTCATGGAAAGGATTTCTGAGTGTCCTTCAAGAGTGTCATGGTTAGAGAGAGGTGTTACCGGCAGGTTGAATGTGAGAGATCCTGGTTGAACATGAGAGATTCATTTGAAGAGCAGTGCTGATAAGCTTCCCAGATATTTGGATCTTTTGGTTATCAGCAAATTATTTGGATTTAAAAGGGAAAAAAATGTGATGGGACTAAACTGTCTCCTGAAGAATTATTTCCAGAAAAGAAAGGAGAAAAAAAATGAAAAAAAAAAAATTCATGTGGGATTTTTTTTTTTCTCCCTAAGACTTGAAGTCAGCCACTTTGGATGGAAAGATGACTATGGAAGGATTCACGGAGGAAATTGGTGATCACCTGAAGCTGGGCAGTGTGTTTACCTTCCGTGTGACAGTGCTTCAGGCCAGTGGCATCCTGCCCGAATATGCAGATATTTTCTGCCAGTTCAAGTAAGAATTTGTCTTCACTTGCATTAGGCAATTAATGGTATAGAGATATGATGAGATAATGATAGAGAGAACAAAGAACAGTGGGCAGTGGAACTCTGAGAACTTTTCAGATGGGAGGACGTGTTGTACAGCAGAGAAAAACACCTTGTCCTTACTGGAGTTCTTGGTCCTCACTTTCTCTTAAGCAGATGTCAAGGATTAAAGTTTTGCAGAAAGGAATTAGGAATCAAAGTGGGCTCATAAGTTACTAGTTTATAGATATCTTGGGGTTTTAAGCTTTTAATGTGAAAAATTCAATACTAGATTGTACATACACTCTTTTGAATGAAAGCTGCATGACCCTGGAGGAAATCAGTACTTCTCAAGTGAAAGTGCTCTTAGGCTTGGGTTCTTAAGGAAGAAAATAAAAAGGAGAAATAAAGACATAAAACAAGTACCACAATTGTGGTCCCACAAGACTATGGTATGCCCAGCTTTAGGCCATCACTTAACTGCTTCTAAAGTTCCAGCAAAATACGTTTCTTTTAGGGTTTTAGGATTTCCTTTCAGGGTTGGATTCAGAGCACAGCAATCTTCTTTAAACCATTCTGTGGTGGCTGATTTTTGGTTTATTTTTTTAAAGCTTTTTACATCGACATGATGAAGCTTTCTCAACAGAACCTCTCAAAAACAATGGCAGAGGGACTCCCCTTGGGTTTTACCATGTTCAGAATGTAAGTAATGCTTCCTATGAGCAGTAACTTCCTCTGTCAGCACTGGCAGTTGTGTGTGTCCTTCAAGGCACGCAGAATTATTAGGAATAGACAGTACTAGGAGTGATCAGGTGAATGATGTAATCCCCATCATAAAACAAAACCCAGAATGATTCTTTGTGGCAAATTTAACTCTTCCTTCACCTCTACTTCCTGCCATTGAATTCTGTGTTTCCTTTCCAGGATGAAAACAGTCTAGAGTTCAGGAAATAAAATACACATGTGAATAGCAGTGCTCATGATCTCAGATGAGCTGGATATATCTATTTTTATGAACTGTGTAATGCTTTGGTTACATACAGCCTCCTCTTCTTCTACTTGAAATGCCTGATACTGAGGCTTTAATTTTCTCCTTTCTTGGAGAGTAGAATTAATGCCTAAACCAGAAGAGAATGCAGTTGCTTTTCCTGTGAGTGACACTAAGTGATATGAAAAATACAGACTCCTAAAAGAGATTTCCTTTTTTGAATGTCTCATTTTCTTTCCTTACCCTTGAAATAGATTGCTGTGGAAGTGACAGAATCATTTGTGGAGTACATCAAAACAAAGCCTATTGTCTTTGAAGTCTTTGGACATTATCAGCAGCATCCTCTCCACCTGCAGGGACAGGATCTCAACAGGTATTGGTCACTAGCCTGGCATAAAGGCACTTGGGGATCATGCTCAGGTTATGCAGTTTTTGTACTCCTGAAATTGTGCACCACAGCCTCAGAAGCAGAATCCCTGATGGAGATGATTCTGGCAGATGCCTGTTTACCCAGTGTAGTGACTGATGGAATTGTTCTGCCCTGTCAAACATGGGAAGCTGTTCTGCCAGTGCACCCTGAAAACCCCCTGGTGATTGGAGCACTGCACTGGGAATACTGGGAGCTTCAGCAGGGATCTGTGAGCTCTGGGAAAATCTCAGCAGTGCTCCTAGGGTTGGTTAACCTAGAATAGAAAAAGAGCACAGTTTAGTCTGAGAAGTGTGCTGAGCCCCCTTGTTTTCCTGACAGGGGAGATTTACCTGTCTTCATAGAATTGTGAGGATATTTTTAGAGATAATAATAGGTGTGTGTATACAAAGATGCATGTATGTGTATTTGTGTATATTTCTTATGTTTAACTGCCTCTGTATTGATAACTCTTCATTTCTCTGTAGCCCTCCACAGCCTTCTCGAAGATTCTTCCCTCCTCCTATGCCACTGTCAAAGCCAGGTGAGAACAGCTCTCTAATTCTGTACATCACAGGTCTGCTGCTGCAGGTGGAGGTTGTAGTGTATTCCTGAGGTATGCAGGACTCCAAGAAATGTAAATGGAGTGAGTGCTACAGGGGGCACTGAATGGCTTTGCTGGCTCTCTGCCCTCTTTAGGTTTTATTTTTATTTCTTCTCAAGCTCCCATGCAAGAAGTGCTGCTTAGTTCATTAGGGGGTAGAATTCCATTCCTGCGGTATTGACCATATTCCATGAGATCTGGCTATGGCTCTTCCCCTGCTTACTGAGCACTTACTGACTGGAAATTTGCCTATTCATTAATTACTTCATCTTTTTGCTCTCTCATGTTCTTGTTTAGTGAGTGAGTTTATTGAAATGATTTTTGGTTTTCTTTGCTTAATTGGAATAATGCATGCTGAACTCTTTTGTGATTTTTTTTTTCCATTTCACCTTTAATTTCCTCCTTCTCCCTCTTTGTCTCACCTGCATATTTCTACCATCCTTTCTCTGTGTGTGTTGCATTCCCTCTGCAGACCATGAAAGGAAAATTGAGTTGATTAGGTACCTTATGTCTGGCTATGTAAACGTGCATGTGCTGAACACGCTGTCCGAGCACGCCACCGTGCTGGCCTCCTCTGCCGTGGCTGCTTTCCAGGATGGAGCTGAGCAGCTGCCACCTTTTCTCTTTCTGCCTGTTCCCAGTTGTCAGAGTGAGCGGGCTCCTAAACGAGATGGTTAGTAGCCACACTTGGTCTGTGATAGATGTAGAAGTAGTTCCAGAATGTGCTTCCAAATTCCTTTTTCCTTCATCATGTGGTAGTATTAGGAGTAGAAGCTGCCATGGTTGTGCTCATGGAAGGATGCTGTGCTTGAATTCAGGGCTCTTCTAGAGAGAACCATAGGGACAGTCTGTAGACTCCAGTGTGCTGGGAGTCACAGGTTTTTTTGTGTCACTGCATCTGTTCCCTGAAACTTCCAGGACCTCTGATTTTTCTGTGCTCTGCATAGAGTTTTGTGATACTGGGATGAGAGATGCATATGAAAACACAGGCAGGTATAGAGGAAACATTCTGCTGTGTTCTGTATAGGTTTCCTTTTCACTCATCTTCCTTTCCTGCCACTAACAGTGCTGTTCCTCACTTCCATTTGTATTCTGTTTTATTTAACTCAAAAAAAAGTCATGCTGATTAATAATTGTACCAGAGCAAGTCTGTGAGAACACCTAGAATCAAGCTTTTATGTTTGGTTAGATGTGTCTTTCTGTTGTTTTTCTCTTCTGATACTTTTGAATGGCTCTGCTTGGCAATAACCTGGAGTGACTTGTGTGTTTGATGTTCCTCTGGCTGGAGTGAGTTCATGTGCAGCTGCATGAGAGGATTGGGTGTAAGGGAGTTACTACTACCCTTAGTAATGTATGGGAAGGTAAATGATGAGCCCCAAGCTGGCTGCCTCCCAGGGTGGAGCTCTGCTGTGAATAACTGATTCCTGCAAAATCTGTCCCTCTGAGGCAGCTGCTGTTTTACCCAGAAAGGAAACAGATCTCAGAAGAGAGCACCTAGGCACTCGTGTAGGGACCTGTTTTATCTGGGGGCTGTGATGTCCTTCCAGTCCACAGGAAATTCAGTCACAGTAGAAGCCAAGGGATACAGAGACGTAAAGGTGGGAGAACCTAAAGAATGCCTGAGCAAGGGGGGATTGGGTCTTGAGAGGTGGAAGGGAGAATAATTATGTGGCTTAATAAAAGCAGTGAGGTTAGTATGTGAAAGGAGAAAAAATGGAAGATCAGAGTGACAAAAATCCCAGTCAGAGTGTAAGGAATGAAGCTTTTAAAATGTTCCCATTTATAAAAATGTAATGAATGAACAGATACAAGAAAGCATGTAATGGTAAGTAAAAGGTTTGGTGTGTGAGGGAGTATTAGGTTATTTCTAGAATTTAAGCTGTCTCATTTTTTTTTAAACATGGTTTATCCCTGCATTTGAATGAAAGGAATTAGAGGGGATCTGGCTGGTTATACTCACTAATACCAAGAGATAAGGAGCCCAGAAAAATACTTAGGCAGGATTAGGGCTCTGGAATAAGTCTTGTTCTGCCTTTTTAGATGTACAATATCTTAACCAAGTGATGCAGGGGTCTGGCAGTTTGTAACATGAAGAAGTGAAGACTGAAGTTTTAAGTTCTTTTCCTATTGTGTGGGGAAGGTGAAATGGGTACTTTATGGATGAGTAATGCTGCAGATGGACAGACATCAGGAATTCTAAATCACCAACTGTCAAGCCATAAAGCAACTGATGCACATTTGAGGAAACTTCTTCTCTGTGGAAGAGGAACTGTGTATTTTTCCAGGCTCTTTGGATGCACTTTTGTTCCATTATTTAAGTTCAAAAATTTTTTCTATTCTTGTAACCTAGATTTAAAAAACACTTAGAGAAATAATGATTGTTGTAAGTAACTGAATTTTCATGGTAAAAGCTGTGGTCTGCCTACATACACAGAATATGTAGGACCTCTGAAATGGCACATTTCTGTGAGTCCTGAATAGGCTTTACTTGTTCAGCCTTTGTAAACTACTCTTTTTTTCTTCTTTCTTTCTTTTTTTTTTTTTTCCTTTAAGTGCCAGCTACAAAGCTGAATACTATGAGCAAGCCCAGCTTGGGCCAGAGTGTGAGCAAATACGACCTGCTGGTGTGGTTTGAGATCAGTGAACTGGAGCCAACAGGGGAGTAAGTCCTATATTAATATTGTGATTAATATTGTGTTTCAAGAACCGTGGTTTATGAGGTTTCTGGGTTTTTCCCCTTTGTTCTGTTCAGACCAGGCTGATGTTTAGCAGTCACCATGGAAAGGGCCTGGCTGGTTTGTAGTGATGGGTGTCCAATCTGCTGGCAATAGTTGTCCCCATCAGAAGGGACTGAAGTGATAGAGTGACTTTCTTTCACACTTTGAGGGGTCTCTCCCTGGTGAAGTTCCAGGCACAGGCAGCAGGAAAACTCCCCTGTGTAGGCCATGGGTTTGGGTTCTTTGGGACACTGGAGGCTTTACTCCAGTCACATAGCAGTCTCTGCTCAGTGTTCATCTCTGGACAAAGCTTTTCCCCTGACAGGTCTTCAGGGGTTCTATTGAGAGGTGAGTTGCAGTTTTCCATTGGTGCTGGAGGTCCAGTGGGTGATACTTCCATGAGTCACTGATCTCTAATGGCAGAAGGAACCTCTCTGGGGAGTGGGTAGAAAGACACTCAGGTGCCTTCAGCAAGAGAGGAAGCTGCTGTGCAGGTGCATGTCTGGTTCCCTGTCTCACACAGGTACATCCCTGCTATTGTGGATCACACCGGGGGCCTGCCCTGCCAGGGGACCTTCCTGCTGCACCAGGTACTGAGGGGAGCTGTGGGACAGCAGGGTCATCTCTGCAGGGAGGGAGGGGGTGCTGCTGCCTGGCTGTGCCCTCCTTTCCCACGCAGTGACAGGCAGGATGCCCAGGCTGTGCTTGCTCTCTTGGCTTTGGGCTGGGAGGATATTGTGTGGCCCCAGGATATTGCTGCTCCTGTGCTTGTCAGTGGGCATCCCACTCAGGAAAGAGGAAAGCCTTTTAAAAAGCAGGAACCTCTGGGACTAGATTTGTGCCTTCAGTGTTCTCCAGCATCTCTAAGGACACAGAAGGATGACGTGGACTCAAATTCCATTTGCTCTCTCTCACTGCTTGTGGTTATGACACATAATCTGTGAAGTGACTGTATCTCAGTCATCTTAAATTCCTCTTATAATCCTTAGTAATATTTTGTCTCTAGGTAGATTATTAAAATAACCCCAGATAAATATGGTTTACAGGTTTAAAGTTATATTTTTCCTACTCTGTCTTTGTGGAGTGAGGAAGGAGAAGCATTTCTTTCACATACGAGAATATAACATCCCCTTGAAGTGAATTTTAGGGCCCTGAAACAAAGAGTTGCTTGTTCAGTTACAGATGACATCTAATGATATTATTTAAATGACTTCAATGATATTAAATTATATTAATGATATAATTTTAATGATATTATTTACTTCACTTTTGCAGTACAAGTGCA
Source organism: Ammospiza nelsoni (assembly GCF_027579445.1). Taxonomy (NCBI): domain Eukaryota; kingdom Metazoa; phylum Chordata; class Aves; order Passeriformes; family Passerellidae; genus Ammospiza; species Ammospiza nelsoni. Next base: position 1,141,005 of record NC_080654.1, read on the forward strand.
GAATAGATGGGGTGTGTGTGTGAACACTTGAGCAGTGTTTTGTTTCTGAACCCCACAGGGAATCCAGAGGAGAATCACAGTCACCATTATCCATGAGAAGGGCAGTGAGCTGCACTGGAAGGATGTGCGAGAGCTGGTGGTTGGTGAGTGAATGCTTTTATGTCCTGCTCTGTAAGGAAGAAAAACTATTGCTGGTAATTCCTCTTTGTATCAGACTCTGTCATTTTTATGAGCACTGCCTGTAGGAGGAGAATTTTGAAAAAGATCCAGAGGAAGAGCTTAAGTTTTGCAACTTCCATTTACAGCTTCTTGTTATTCATGTAGTGTGAAATTGTATTTGGGAAAACAAATTCCTTTTGTGTTGCAGTTTGAATTTTAATTGATTCCTCCTCCTTCCCTTTCTAGGTCGTATAAGAAATAAAGCAGAGGTAGATGAAGCTGCTGTGGATGCCATTCTGTCTTTGAATATTATCTCTGCAAAATACCTGAAATCCTCTCACAGCTCCAACAGGTAAGTGAATGAAGTCAGCCCTGCAGCAGGAATCTGACATTTATTTGACCTCTGATGTATTGGCAGGATGTTTGGAAAGCTGGGAATGTGGCTAATTATTAAATGTAGAATTCCATGAGCACAGAACACACAGGTACAGAATGAACATCTCTGTCAAATCTTGATCCATGGGAAGGTTTGCTGACAATGCATCTGAATTGCTTTCCATGTGTATGCACCATATAGGGCAGGTGGAAAGGAACAGCTTAGGAGGACTTCAGGACTTAACCAGAACTTCTAAACTGACATCAAGGTTTGGTGCTAGAATACAGCATTGAAGACTCCACATTGTTCTGCTTCAGTGTCTGCAACCAAGTTGTAGCAAGGCAGAGGGGAGCATTGGGCACAGCCTCTCCCTGCTCTGACAGCAGAGTCACTTGGCTTCTCCCTGGCTCTGTTCAGCTGGTGCAAAGGAGGAATATCCCTCGAATGGGGCTCTGAGTGCCTTTTTCCAGAGGGGAGGAAAGTTTGAGTCTGTCTTTGCTGCACCTGCTGAGTGCTGGAGGTAGGATCCTTCCAAGCACTGGAATTCTTTCTTCTCTCTTAGAGGCCTGGACTTTGAATCATCTGTGGCATTAAAGTGGATTTGGGACGCTGCTCCTGCCTATGGGCTCTCTGCCACCTGGTGTCTGTAAAGGCAGGCAGGGACTGGGGGAGTGGCAGTTATTGCCTTCCACTAAGAAATGTGTATTTTAGTGTGTTTGAGTTAATGGATCAATGTAACTGGGAAACAGGGAGACTGCTCCTGCTTTCCTGTCTGATACTATTGGATTTGCAGTTGGAAAGCCCTGTGCTTTGTTTCAATAAATTCCTAAGTTCCTACAGAACTGTAGCTCTTTAGTTTGCTATAAGGTGGCAGCTTGGGTGAAGGATGAGTGGGATGAAGCTTTTGGCCATCTCATCCCAAAATGCCAAGGTTTGAGTTGTGGGATGAGTGCATGGCACATGGTGGAAGGGAATTGAGGCCCTGGTAAGGGATATGTCTTAATGTTTGCTCATTGTCTGCAGACGTGTTCGCTGCTTTCTGTGGGGTTTTTTCACTTTGTTTTGTTTCTTAGTCCACTTGTTCTGTTCCTCTCAGCTGTTGCTTTTCTGTTCTGCTTTTGGCTGCACTAACCGAAGCACTTTCTATGTTTTTACAGGCTCTTTCTTGATAAGGATATGCCTAGGTATTTTCTGTTTGCTTCCTTTATGCATAAAGATTCTTGAAAATAGAATGCTTTATGTCCCATTTGTATTGCTGCCACTTCCCTCAGCTTTTACTGAATTCTGTTAGCACAGCTCTTCCAGAAGTAATCTTCCCTTTCCTCTTCCATTACCTCTTCCTCTTCCTTCCCCTTCCTCTTCCTCCTGCTCCTCCTCCTCTGTGTCAGAGGCTTATTCAGGTACAGTTCACTGGGGGACTTGTGAAGGTGAACATTCCTTCACATGTGAGAGTAGGAGAATTTCCTTTGTCAGTCTTTCTGATTTTCTTGGTGTGCCATCAAATATAGACCCTTTTTGTAGTCCTTGCTATTTTCTTCCCTTGTTCTGTTTCAAAGAGCTAAATTTGGAATTTCTCACTGTCTCTGACTCTGCAACGCCGCTTGTTTGAAGGACCAAGGCAAGGACTGAATTATGAGGTTCCTTGAATTGCTCTGATCAAATAGCAGTGGCTGCCATGTGACTGCTCTTCAGCCTCTGGATTTGCATATGAAATTTAACGCTGTGGTTGCCACTCCTTAGTTGAGCAGCTGGCAGAGGAGCCAGACATGCAGTGACTGCCCAGGCTGGATTCCTGTTTCACCCTCCCAGTGGGATCCCAGCCTGGCATGGCAGCCGCACAGTCTGGGGCACTTTGCACTCTGCTTTCTGTGCTCTGCCTCTGCAAAAGAGAAGAAGAGCCTTCAGTGCTTCCAATTCCCACCTTTCACTAATGCTAAGATCCACTTCAGAAGCAGTTTTAACCTGTTTACATTTAACCTGTAACATTTAACCTTCTCTCCTCTATCCCATGCTTTGTGTGTTCCGTGCTCCCTTTTCCTCCTTGTGCTGTTGGCTGTGCTGAAAGGAGTTTGCTCGCTTCTGGTTTTTGTCTCACTCTGTAGCTATTGCAGCAAATTCTGGTTTGGACAGGCAAAGCTGTGTATATTCACCTTCCTGGCTAGAAAAGATCCACTAAAATCCATAGCCTCAAAGCTGTGCTTGACTTTGTCTTGGTGTTTGTCTGAACATCATTTTGCTCCAGAGGGTGCTGGTATTTCTGCACTGAGGAGCATTTACACCTGGGTCCTCTCTCCATGAGGAGAAATCCTGTTTGGCAAATGGTGCAGAACTGATCCCGGGACTACATACAGTGCTTTTTTTCTTGTTTCTTCCACCTCCACCCTGCTGTTTGTCCTTTGTCTTTAATTTCATCTTCTATTTTTCTGAGTTGGGAATTAGTACAGAAACTCTTTGGACATATAACTTATTTTAAAAAAATAATATACATGAAACACTTTCTTGCTTTTTGTACTACATCATTTGGACTCAAAATGGGATAAAAATAGCAAGAGGATTTGGGAGGGAAATTATATAGAGGTGATTAAGAATGAACACCTTCTGTTTCTGTCACCAGTGTGGAATGTGCTGAGTTCCTCAACAGGGGCATAGGTCTTCTTTCCAAAGGGACCTTCCTGAAATCAGTTGCTGCCTGTGAGAAAGGAGAAAGCTCATTTCCCCAAGCCCCTGCTAGAGAGGGGAGAGTATAATGATGCCTTTGGACGTGGTGATTGAGCTGTGCTGTGTGTGATGCTGTCTCTCACTTTTTACTTGAACCTTCTGGATTCCTGGGGTAGACCTGTGGGAGCTTTCATCTCCTCTCTTTCCTTGTGCCAGACTGAAGAAATGTCTTACAGAAGTCGTAAAATATGGTGTAGAAAGAATATTCCCATATACTTTTAAGATGGGCTGAATTTCAGCAGTAGAAATTAATTTTCTCTGTTTAGAAACAACTATTCAGTGCTGACTTCCCTGTAGAGTTATGACAGCTTTTGTTTTCTGCATTCCCTCTTTTCTCTTTTAGATGAGTGCTCTCCATAACAGGCAGTGGTCTTTACACCACACTGTTTGGGGTAGAAGTAAATGATCTTGGAAATAAAGAGAAGGTTTTTGCTTCAAGTATTTGTTATCCACATGACTGGAGGATGATATCAGAAAGAGATGCTTTACACTGAGTGATGAGGAACTCTTACTAGTGACCTTTTGCTGTACTTCTTTCCAGGACTTTCTACCGGTTCGAGGCAGTTTGGGACAGTTCCTTGCACAACTCCCTGCTCCTCAATCGGGTGACACCGTATGGAGAGAAGATCTACATGACCCTTTCTGCCTACCTGGAGGTGAGACACCAGGGCCTTCCTGCTGGCTATAAACTGTTTAAAACAGGACACAGGGTGTACCCAAGAGAAATGGATTCAAAAGTGATTTGAATGCTGAAGCCAGTAAGAGTATTTATTCATTTCCTGAGGACAGGGTGGAAAAAATGTAGTCACAGTTAACATCTTGATGTCAAGGTATTACTGCCTTGCAACACAAGAGATACTGGTGGTCTTGCCTTTTTGTGCCTTGTTTTATCTATCTTTGTATCTGAAAATCCACTGGAATCAGTGAATATTGCTGTGTAAGTACTGGTGTTACAAACAGCAGCTTAGCTCTTGGCTTGTGTGCAAGACACTGTTGTTTTGTCTAGTAAAATCATTTCATGGGATGCATCAAGAAATGTGGCAGCTCTCTTTCACAGACACACATGAAAACCCTTCACCAAGACCCAAACAAGAACAGATTTCAAAAGCTGTCCCAAAAGCTAAGGGCAGCAGTGTAACTTGGCACAGTTGGCTGCAGCCATTCATTCCTTGCTGGTGTTCCCTCAGCTCGACCACTGCATCCAGCCCGCTGTGATCACCAAGGATGTGTGCATGGTGTTCTACTCGCGGGACGCCAAGATCTCCCCGCCGCGCTCCCTGCGCAGCCTCTTCGGCAGCGGCTACTCCAAATCCCCGGACTCGTAAGTGCGGTGACACTCCTGGCGTTGGCCTTTCTTGTCAGCGTTTGTTTCCCCTTAGAGGATTTAGTTTCGTTTTCCTAATTTTTTTCCTTGAACCTTTACCTACTCATAGGTTCTCCAGTCTGGTTTTGCATGTTTTTTCTAGCATTTATTTCAGTGCAACTCTGATGGCTTCTCTCTTTACTGGCCTCTTTGCCATATAAACAGAGCTGGGCAGAGGGATCCCTTTTTCAATTTGCATTCTGACCTGGAATTTGCTGCATCATGTGCTCTTCCCAATGCAGGGTGGGGTGGGAACATGGGGGAAATGCCTTTTTTTAGGATCTTGCAGTTCTGGCTATTTTGTGCAAGAGAAGTATTGACATCTAGTTCTAACTAACAACTAAACTTTAAATTCTGCTTTGGGAACCACTGAGTTAAAGCTGAAGCACTTTATTTCTGAAGATAATAAATAGTGTGTTTTTGCTTCTTCTGCTTTCCTGTGAACAGCAACCGAGTAACTGGGATCTATGAACTGAGTTTATGCAAAATGTCAGACACAGGAAGTCCAGGTAAGCAGCAGCCAGGTGATAAATATGATGATAAATATGAAATATTGCAGAAAATTGCTGAGGGAGAATGTAGTAAACATTTCTGTCCTGATCAGAAGCAGTTCCTGTGTTTCATAGGAGCAATGGAACATTGCTGTTCTGTAAAATACTTACTCAGGCTTTTACTTTAGACTCAGGTCTGTGTTTAGCATTGGTAAACAAGGATTCACTGGAAACTTGATGTTTTCTGACATGGGTAACTCAGGACACTGAGTGCATGTATCACATCATGCCTGAGTCTTAGGGCCATAACCCATAACCAACAGGTGAGACTGGGTTTTGCAGCAGGAGAGCTTTTTCTTGTCTTTTGAAGATGCTGCTGATTTCTGATGCCAGCTTCACCACTTGGAAGGAATATAGTTCATGGTGTATCTGTGTGGTTTTCTTCTAAGATGTAGAAACTGAAGTCCTTGTGTTGAATTAGACTGAACAGGAGTTTACATTATATCTTGGTCAATAGAAAATATCTAAAAAAGTAAGAAAGCTGGACTAAATAAAATATCTCTGGTTGTGTATTTGCAGGTAATGAAATCCTTATGTTGTATATTTCCAGCCAAACAGCAGAAGTGCTGGTTCTTTGCAAATTGCTGATTATTTCTCTGTGACACCTCTCTGGCTATGGTTTTAACACGTCTCGTGTTGTTTTTTACTGCTCAGGAATGCAGAGGAGGAGGAGGAAAGTCCTGGATACTTCTGTGGCATATGTGAGGGGCGAAGAGAACCTGGCAGGTTGGAGGCCCAGGGGGGACAGCCTCATTCTAGAGCATCAGTGGGAACTGGAGAAACTGGAGCTGCTGCATGAGGTGAGTAAAGAGATGGAAGTCAAGATTTAAATAAATTCTCCTGGCAGAGAAGATATAAAGTGTGTGGCTGGCTGCTGAGCAGAGTCCTCAGCTCAGAATCTCAGTGTATTCAAAATAGCAAATTCAGTTTCCAGTGCCACTGTAAACTCCCTTCCCTGGGGAGAGTTACTGGTATGAATACTAAAGGATTCCTCAGAATTCAGTGTCTGTGAAATTGGCACTTTCCTGGAGGGGACGACACTGATTTCTTTTCTCACTAGGTGGAAAAAACCCGACATTTTCTTCTGCTTCGTGAGAAGCTTGGTGACAGCATCCCCAAGTCCCTGAGTGACTCGTTGTCTCCCAGCCTGAGCAGTGGAACCCTCAGCACCTCCACCAGCATTTCCTCTCAGATTTCCACCACGACCTTCGAGAGCGCGGTGACGCCCAGCGAGAGCAGCGGCTACGACTCGGCGGACATCGAGAGCCTGGTGGACAGGGAGAAGGAGCTGGCCACCAAGGTATGGCGCAGGGCAGCATCCTGCTGGCAGCCACAGGGGATTGCAGGGCAGCCACGAGCTTCTCAATAGCTTGGGGAATATCCAGTAGTGTGAGAGTTTCATTTTAACATCTTGGTTAGTGAAATAAGCCACTCTCACCGGCCAGTGCTGCTGGGGAGGTTTGGGCTGTGTCTCATTCCCCTGTGTTACTGGTTCTATAAAAACTTCCTAATTTTATCAAGTGAAGTGATTATTATCCTCTTCTGTGATTTTTCATTGCAGTTTAGGATTTGTTTTTTCTTTAATGACCTGCCAAGTGTGTCGTGGCAAATCACCTGTTCAACTTGCTCTGAAAATCTAAATACAAAGTTCTTCTTTGTGTCTCATTTGTTTCCCCCTTTAGTGTCTGCAGCTTCTTACTCATACCTTCAATCGGGAATTCAACCAGGTGTACAACAGCATCAGTGATTGTAAGGTAAATATTTCATGTAATATTTAATTGTAATACACTCTATTTGTGGTACAATAGCAGCATGTTTGTGAGTCATGGAATCTGCTGATACTGTCAAAAGATAAACCACTTTATATGAATGTATTATTTTTTATTTTCAGTCCTTTGGAAGCATTTGGCTATTCAGCATCAGATTCCAAAGGCTGTGGCAGGAATTGGCAATGGTGTGGGCTTGCAGTGTTGTACAGTACCCAGTTTATTAGCAGACTCTTACTGTCTTTCCCTACATACACTTGCCCTGTGTAAAAGAATAAATCTACTCTTAAAAATTCTGCCAGTAGGCAAAGGGAATACCAGGTTTCAAAGTGGATGATGTTTTATCCCTGAAGAAGTCAGAGTGTGAATAATCAGAAGTGTAGGACATTGATGATAACAAGCTGTGTCTGCATAAACGCTGCTGTATTTCTGCCCCCAGATGGGCTTGTGGTGGTTTGTGTGAAAATTTGCCTGCTGACTAGGGGAATGGCAGATGAAAAAGCCTTTGTGCTCTCTGAGCCATCCCTGCTGAAAGGCATTCTCAGCCAGAAGGAGCCCCAGCTGCAGCCCAGCTGCTGAGATGTGTTTGTGCTTGCAGCTCTCGGATATTTCTCCCATCGGGCGGGACCCGTCCGTGTCCAGTTTCAGCAGTGCCACCCTCACCCCTTCATCCACCTGCCCTTCTCTGGTGGACTCCAGGTGCAATTCAGTTGACCAGAAGTAAGTGTAATGTGTTAAAAGGAAACATCACTTTTCAGTGCTTCACACATCTCTTTGCTGTTTTCTGATTTGTTTTTCCTCTTTTCTTCTTTTTCCCTGCTTTCAGGGATATTTCTCTGTACAGCCCCCTTGCCTTACTTCTCCGGTCACTCTGCACAATTCTTTTTCATTTTGTTCTTTTGAAGTGCTGTTTATCCTGCTTGTGTTGGGGCAACAGTCAGATGCTTGTCATTCCAGTGACCAGTGCATCTACAGTGTGCAGAGTCCACAAGTTTTTTCAGAGGTCTTTTGAAAAGGTCTACTAATAACGACCCAGAATAAACCAGTTTGGCCATTAATCTGTGTTTATCTTTCTCAGCTGTATCTATACAAGATATTTTTGATGAAATTGGTAATAACTATGAAGTAAAAGACATAATTTGTACCTTCTCAGTTCAGCATCCCTGAGGGAGGAGGGCTGAGGAAGTAGAACATTTTACATCAAACAGTAGTAGGAAGTGTGTCTGTGTTGTGACTACGTTTAGCAGGAGAAAAATGGTAGAAGTAGTGGGGAAGCAACTTACTAGTGGTTATTGTAAGTTTTATTCCACAGATATCAAGGGAAAATGCTATTCAATATTGTACAAAAGGATCCCAATGTCATAAAATAAATCTGGGCTGGAGGATGGAACTTCAAGCTGGGCTGAAGATGCAGTTTAAATTCCATTGTCACATTCAGTTGCTTTGTTACGATTTACTTTTTTTTCTCTACTTTTTTTAAAGGACACCAGAAGCAAATTCTCGTGCCTCCAGTCCCTGTCATGAGGTGGAGCAGTTCCAGATAATTCCTGCAGTAGAAACTTCCTACCTTGCCAGAGCTGGAAAGAATGAGTTCCTAAACCTTGTTCCTGATATTGAGGAAATCAGACCAGGGTAAGTTTTTTATTGTTGTGTGATCGTGGCTTCCCAAGAACTCTCACAGGGGCTTTCTGAGATTCTGAGGTTCTGTGCCCCATTTGAAGAGGGTAATTTAACAGGTGACAGCAGAGCTGCAGAGTCCTCTGTGATGGATAGAGGAAGACTGTCAGACTTTTGCATAGATGTTGAAAACACCATTCAGCTTGTTTTAGAAGAACTTTTTCAGAATACTGTTGCAGACAAAACAGGACCAGTTATTAAGGACCAAGTGTCTTACACAGTGTTTTGCAGTTAATAGGAATACTCAGGGGAAAATCTTTCTGTATTGACGTGGGTTTATTTTTTCCAGCTCTGTGGTGTCAAAGAAAGGATACCTCCACTTCAAGGAGCCACTCTCCAGCTCCTGGGCCAAGCACTTTGTGGTGGTTCGCCGTCCCTATGTTTTTATTTACAACAGTGACAAAGATCCTGTAGAAAGAGGAATCATAAACTTATCCACAGCTCAGGTGGAATACAGTGAGGATCAACAGGCAATGGTGAAGGTCAGTGTGAGAGCTGTTGTTTATTTATCCATAAAGCAAGGACATTACAAGTAGCAGTGCATCTGTACCATCAGGTGTGTCATCTCTGTTCTGAGGAAAATTAATCTGAGTTGTGGAGACACTGAGGATCCTGCCCACAAAGTTCCCAGTTAGTTCAGGGTTTCTGATGGTTTTGGACACAGTTGTACAGAGAGTGACCCTGACTGCTGCCACACATCAGATTAGCTTTTAGGAGGATGTGTTGGTACCACCACCCTGCATGTTGGGTTTTTGCAGCTTCCTTTGTATGGGTTTTGGGCTTGTGTATTTTGTTTGTTTAAAAACAAAACCCCACAAAACATCGCATACAAGCACCCTGCAAGGAATCAAGTGAACTCTACTGGTCCATCTCTTAAAGCCCACACTCAGCAGTTAAGACTCTGTTTTGTAGAAGGGAATGAGTAATAATACCCTGGCAATCACCAGTGAGACATGAACGAAGGGGGGATGTGACGGAGCAGATTCTCTCAGAGGGGAAATGTGCATCGGCCTCTGTGCTTGCAGACTTTGTGTTTACATCGTTTAAATTGTCCTTGATGTTGCAGACCCCCAACACGTTTGGAGTGTGCACAAAGCACCGTGGAGTCCTGCTGCAGGCCATCAATGACAAGGACATGAATGACTGGTTGTACGCCTTCAATCCTCTCCTGGCTGGCACCATTCGGTGAGAGGCAGCTGGGGCTGCACAGGGCTGTGCTCACACCAGCAGGCAATGCCTGGTCACAGATTTTAGCTTTGCTCTCAGGAATTTGACGAGATGTGGGAACTGGAGGAGGGAGGAGAGTAGGTAGAAAAACGCCCAGAGCAATCAGAAAACAAACCAGCCCTGTGTTTCAGGAACTGCAGGGGCTGTTGTTTTGGCTTGTGACGTTCTGAACAGCCATGTCCAGTTTGAACATGTGTGGGATGCTACATTTGGAGACCACAAGATGGTTTCCTTGTATTGCCATTTTACAAATTTTTAAAGTTTCTTACTTCCTCTGTGCTTGACTGCCTTTTTAGGTTCTTGATTATGAGCTAAAGCAGAAATTATGTTCCCTTTTATAACTTCTCTGGCAGCCTTTCCATTATCACAGACAGCCCCTGCTTGCTGGACACATCTTACTCCACTATATCAAAAAACTCCAAAATCTAAAAAACGAAGCTGTTGCCACACAGCAGTGAAGCCCTTAAATGATCCCTCCTCCCATTAAAGAAGTGGAACAGAGAATTATTTTTCCTTACATTTTACTTTCTTAACATATGGAGTAAACTAGGGCTGTACCAAAGAATTAAAAAAAAAAAAGATAGATAAACTTTGGGGAGGGAGGAAAAATGAGCTTTCATAATTCACCAACTGCTTTTTCCCCTTTTTTTTGGTGCAGGTCAAAGCTGGCTCGAAGACGCACGGGCCAGATGAAGTACTGAGTCCATGTAATGTTCTCATCTGTTCTCACCTTCCCCTAGATAGTGTTACCTCTCATTTTCTCTTTGTGATTCTTGACAGTTTCTCTTGTATGTAATCCTGTGGCTTAACATCCCCCACCTTCCCCACTCCTTCAGCACATTTTCTAGGTATTCTAACCCTACCTTGTTTCTTTTCACCTGTACCTGAATTGTACTAGTAGCATGTGGCCAAACAAAAAGAGAAAGAAAAAAAAAATCAAAAAAATCGAGTGATTATGCACGACTCTGAAAAGAAAAAAAAAATTTCCTATAACAATTGTTTATCCATTTCAACTGACCTTTTGGTGTCTGTCCCACTGTCCACTGTCTGTCTAGACTGCTACAGGGTTTTCATTCAATTTGTGACTTGGCAGTGGTCATTGGTTCCCTCAGGGCAAAGTTCCAATGCCAGGGAAAGATAAATTGTTTAATGGAGACATTACCCAGCCAGGAACTGCAATAGCTCCTCAGGCTTTCTGGATCCAGCCTCGAAGTTAAACTCTGTTGAAAGCTGATATTGGACAAATCTATCTGGACAGACTGGATTTGGGACTTTGTTTCTGAGTTTCCAAGGCCCAGCAGGCTAAGGCACGAGCTAGGAAAAGTTAGGGAACAAACCAGGAGGGGCTGGCTACAACAATCTGCTTGAAACTCTTGCTGTGGGGGTTGCAGGTGAACAGTGCTTGGGTTTAACTCTTTCCCAGAAGAGTTTCCATCAGCACACACTCCTCAGCCTCTGAACTGTGCTGATATGAGGGGAAATAGACCACAGACTGAAATATGAGATAAAATCCCCAAAATTTCAGCTGCTCAAGCCATGTACTGGACAGATGGGGAGTGTTAAATAGAAATGAAAGTTCCTGGTCCCTGGGTCACCATGGAGGGCAGATCCCCTCTCCTGTTCCTGACTGTTGCAGGAACAGTTCTCACCTCTCTGGGAAAGGGGTAGGACTCCCATGGCTGTGTCAGGGCTGTTCCCAAGGGCCTGTTTGTGCATCCCTAACCTGTAATGCTCCTGTGTCACCCCACCTGTCCATGGGAGCACCCAGGGTCTGTGCAACACTTCCTAGGCAGTGTTCACACCTGCAGTGTTCTCAGGGAGCCACAGGACACTCTCAGTTCCTTTGGAAATAACTGCTGAGTGTCTCCTAATTTCCCTGCTGCAATTTTCATCAGCTAAACCCCACTGTATTCAGAGTTAACCCCTCTGGGGAACAGAGCAAGTGGATTCTGCTCCTGGTCAGTGGCATGTCATAATTGGCTCCTTGGGCATCAGCTGGGTGGTGTCAGTTCTTGGCCTGCAGTGTAAGTTCTTGTGGCCAAAGCTTTGCTCCTCGCCCCAAGAAAGAAGAGCAGAATGAATTTCCTTTTGGGGAAGTGAGCTCCCCTCTCTCAGTCAAGTGTTGGGGATGCTGTGTGCTCTCTCCTGCTGTGTTACCCTTCCTTGCTGCACGCAGGGCACTGCTGGGGCTGGCTGTGGTCCTGGGCAGTGTGAAGGGATTTCATCAGGGCAGGGGTCAGAGGGTTTGTCTCTCTTGCAGGAGGCGCAGCAGGCGCAGTGCAGCCCAGGAGGCTCGGTGGGGTTCAGGCCACGCGTGTGGGACTGGGATGTGCTGAGGAAGGCTTTGCTGCGTGGGGCCTCATGTCCAGGGCAGCTCAGGGCACACTGGGAGCTGCTGGCAGCCTGGGAGGCAGAGCAGCGGGGACATGGAGCTCACACTTGCTGCCTTTACATATCTCCAGGTAGTTCTCAAGCTAACTCATGCTCATGCTGTCTCTGTGGTCCTCAGATTTATTTCAGAACTGGAAGCCAGAGTGAGGGAGCATCCTGGGGACCCAGGAACATGATAGGGATAGGGTTTTGGTTTTGGTTTTTTTTTCCCTTTTGTTTTTGTCTTGTTTAACTGTGTGTGACTCTTAATACAGTGATGATATTCCTTTGTTATGCAATGATGATAAAGCACTTCCAGTGTGTGGATAAAACTGCTTGTCCTGCAGGAGGGCTCCTCACACTGCAGCTAAGCTGATCTCAAGAATTAGGTTAATTCTAAGCATTAAGTTATTGCTGCCATCACCACTGTTTATAATGACAGTGAACCTGTTTGAGGAGGCAGAGTGATTGAGGTGGGGGTAGGTTGTGACACACTGAGAGCATTTTAACTTTTATCTGTTTCTTTTTTTTAACTAGAAGAAAACTAGTTTTCTAAGTCTTTGCTTTGGATAAGCCAGAGAATGAACCATGTGGTTATAGGCATTGCACAAAATCATGATAAAGGGGTCTTCATTTAAAAGCAGGAAGAGACAGATGCTTATCTCACAGAGAGCTTGAAGTGTTACAGTTGTTGCATAAATGTCACTCTTCTGTCTTAAAACTCCAAGCAAATTCTGGTGACTTGAGGTCTGAGTGGATAATGGATCATCAGAAGACCAAAAGTCTGGTTTTAAGCATCAGCACCTCTTAAAGCTGCATAATCTGTAACAAACTAGGTCCTTGTGTGGAGTTCAAATGGGCATTACTGTTCTCAGGTCTGACATAGGGGCAGACAAAGTTTTTCTGCAATTACTGAGGCCTGCTTTGAGACATTTGGGTTTTCCTACTTAAAACTGGACTGAAACCAGTCCAAGTTTTCTTTAAAGAGATAACAAACCAAACAAATAAAGTGAATTTCCATTCACTTCAAAGCTTAGCCCAACATGTTGGAAATTTCTTTTTGGAAGCAGAATGAGGAAGGTAAAATATGCTCCGTTGCCTTCTCCTGACACTCCAAAGCCCATTGTTGGTTTCCTGCTGTGTGTGTGGAGTCCCAGGGTCAGACAGCTCTGGGGACTCGGCCTCTGCTGCTGTGGGCCTGCCAGCCCGTGAGGACACGCACCAGCGGGGGATCGGTGGGCATTGCCTGGGAGGAACGGGTATCAAACTGTGCTGCATTTGGGTTTTTATGTTCCTCACCAAAAGGAAGGAGAAAACTGTCCTTTTTATCTTTTGAAAATTATGTTGGATCTTCGTGGGTATTGTAAAATTAAGCTAAACCTCCTATACTGTGTTTTAGAAATGCACTTTAAGTAGCTTTTTAAAGAAGATTCCTGTATTCTGGGAATACAGAAGAGAAGGGAGCACTATTTCCAGACAGTATGATTTCCAGACTGCCAAGAAAAGGTTTTTTGTGTCAATGTCTAACAGTCCTTATTACTGATTAGCATGGTATTTCAAAGCAAAGACTTTACTTTTTGCTGCTTGTTATCTAATTTACAGGGATTTAATTTTATGTAATGTATTGTATATTTATACATCTGTAATTAATTGCACATTAGATAAGAAAGAGGATTAGCTTCGGTCTAACACCCACTGGTACTAAACAGCCTGTGCACGTGGATCTGCCTGTACCCTGCACGCCGAGCTGCTGCAGCTGGTGCTGTGCTGGGTGTTGTGCTGGGGGTGAGCTGTGGCTGCTCTGCAGGAGGAAGGGGAGCTGGTGCTGTGCTGGGTGTTGTGCTGGGGGTGAGCTGTGGCTGCTCTGCAGGAGCAGGGTCCTGCTGTGCTCGGGAGGGCTGTGCTGGGGGTGAGCTGTGGCTGCTCTGCAGGAGCAGGGTCCTGCTGTGCTCGGGAGGGCTGTGCTGGGGGTGAGCTGTGGCTGCTCTGCAGGAGCAGGGTCCTGCTGTGCTCGGGAGGGCTGTGCTGGAGGTGAGTTGTGGCTGCTCTGGAGGAGCAGGGTCCTGCTGTGCTCGGGAGGGCTGTGCTGGAGGTGAGTTGTGGCTGCTCTGGAGGAGCAGGGTCCTGCTGTGCTGGGTGTTGTGCTGGGGGTGAGCTGTGGCTGCTCTGCAGGAGCAGGGTCCTGCTGTGCTCGGGAGGGCTGTGCTGGAGGTGAGTTGTGGCTGCTCTGGAGGAGCAGGGTCCTGCTGTGCTCGGGAGGGCTGTGCTGTCTGGCCCTGCACGTTGCATCTCCGTGGTAGTCACCAACCCAGTCTGTGCTCTGGCTGCGGTGTCTGTAGCAGGATGTATTAACTTCGTGCTTCCTTGTTTCAAAACATCGGCTCTTCAAGAGCAGGACTGACTTTTGTTCAGAAGGCCATTTATGTGTTCAATGTATTTGAAATCAAAACTAGTCCAACACTAACCAGATGATTGTGTCCAATGTCATTGGGAACAGGATTGAAATTGCTGGGATCAGCTGTGTATTCAGAAAACTGGCGTGGAGCTCCTAAGTCTTCAATTCTTAACGTTGCCAAGTGAATGGGCTGCCCCTGAGCAGTGCTGAATTTACCTCCTGCTTGCCTGGAAACCAGGGCCTGGAAGCAGAGGGAGTCTGGAATGGTCAGCACTTCCCAGGGTCAGGTCTGAATTTTCCACTTTGCTTGTTCACATTTCATGTGTGGTTGGTTGTGGCTCCCGGATTTGGACATCAGACGTGCTGTTCACAGAATACATCCCCTGGAATTGCGGTCCCCATGTCCCTGTAACCTCTGTACACAAGGTATACAAGGTAAATGCTGTATAAGTGGCCTTCTTGAACAAATCTCTTTGCAAACTGATTTCATCCCAGCGAAGGAGTGTATCAGCAACACTGTACATTAATTTCAGGTTTTCATTTTCTTATTTTATTTTGTAAATATATCCGATATTTGGAGCTTGAGTATACAAAATGTAAATATAGTTCATGTATTTGTACTAATTCTGATCCATTTGCTGTATAGCCTTAGGTGTGCAATGCAGATATCTAACTGTGTATGGTAACCTTGCACCACTGAATTGTTAGTGAACGAGGTGAAACAATAAAGGTACAACCAGTGCATTAGCAGACAGAATGTGTGCTCCTGTCATTATGATTTAATTACTTGTATCTTATGTCGATTACTTGTTTTTAAAACCTGTGCTGAAGAAGCTGATGGATGCTTTAATGAAGTTTGTCTCGACTGCTCTTGAAGAAGGGGTTCCCAAAATGAACCAAAAACTTGATGGGCCAGATTGTTGCGGGTCATCTTGTTTAGGAAATAACTTACGCAGAATTTAATAGAAACTATGGTCTCAAGGTGTGTGTGTGTCCGATACATCGGAGCGAAGGTGGGGCAGCTTTGTCCTCCTGGGATCGCCTCGGTGCTGAAGGAAGGACAGGTCTGTCAAGTTTGGCCTGGCCGCACAAAGACAAACGGGTAGCGGTGATCGCTGAGGAGCTCACTGCCGCCTGGGACAATGTTCAGCGCCAGAATCGAAGCCAGTTAATAATAATTACTAATGACAAACTGCGCGGTTCCCGGCGGGATCAGGGGTGCGTGTCGCTGGGAACAGAGGCACAGCCGACGGCACGGGGCAGCTGCGCGGCTCCTCCGCGAGCGGGCGCGGCTCCCGGGAGCTCTCGGGGCTCTCGGGGCTCCCCGGGGCTCGCAGGCGGCGGGGAAGCGTCAGAGCCCGGCGGGGACAGCGCGGGGACAGGGCAGAGCGGGGACAGCACAGAACGCGGCCCCGCCCGCACCCGCGCCGCTGCCGCTTTAAGGGGGCGTGGCCTCGAGACATCGGGCCATGGGCGGGGGGCGGAGTCTCGCCAAGAGCCAATGGGCGCGCGCGGCCCCGCCCGCGGCTGAGGAGAGGAAGCGGCGCGCGCCGCAGGCCGGGCCCGCAGAGCCCCGAGAGGAGCGGAGGGAGCGGAGAGCCCCGGGAGGAACGGAGAGGAGCGGAGAGGAACGGAGAGCCCCGAACGCCGCCGCCATGGCCGAGTGAGAGCGGGCGGGGCGGGGGCGGGAGCGGGCCCGGCGTGGCCGCGGTGTCGGGCGGCTGCGGCCGGCTCGGGAGGCCCCGGTGCGCTGTTTGCGCGGGGGCTCTGCCCGGTGGCTCCGCACGGCCTCGGTCCGTGATCGCTGCAGTAACAGCTGAGAGAATGAACTCAGATCCCCGCGGTCGTTCGGAGGGGCTGGGCTGGGCTGGGCTGCCCTGGCAGCTGGCATGGCCAGAACAGCCGGGCAGGGATGGATGCTGCTGCTGGATCACTGCTGGTGACCTCCCTGGCATTTTTGTTCTTTCACGTTCCAGAGCTGACATTGCTTTGATTGGACTGGCCGTGATGGGTCAGAACCTGATTTTGAACATGAATGACCACGGCTTCGTGGTAAGTGAGGAAACAAATTGTTTAGGAAGGCAGACTAGTAGCACTTGGGATTGGAGCTGAGCATTTTGTGGGTGCTTTCCCCTGCAATTGTGATGATCTAATGGGTGTATTTCCTCCTTTTAGTTATACCCTGCCTGGCCTTTGTCCTGTTTCCAGAGAAGAGCAGCGGTGCATGCCTGTACTCAGCTGGCACCTGATATGTTAATTATGCATGACTTTTCCCTGAAGTTGGCCTTGGCCTTGCCATTAACCACAGGTTCCCGAGGCACTTGCAAAGACATGCTCAGGTTCATCCCTGCCCTGTGCCTGGCACGGAGGGAAGTGGGAGAGCGCAGGATGTTGAACCTTGCTTGTATAATTTGTAGCCCGAGCTGAAGTTACTGTTCCATTGGCAGCTTTATTAACGTGTTTCCTTGCCCCCCAGGTCTGTGCTTTTAACAGGACAGTTTCCAAGGTGGATGATTTCCTGGCTAACGAGGCCAAGGGAACCAAGGTGATCGGTGCTCACAGCCTGGAGGAGATGGTCTCCACGCTGAAGAAGCCCCGTCGCATTATCTTGCTGGTGAAGGCTGGAAGTGCAGTGGATGACTTCATCAATAAGTTGGTGAGGCAGACATTCATCCTACCTGAGACTTCTTGCTGTCTTTTGGAGCAGTTTCCTCTGGAAGTTCTCAGTTATTCATCATTAGTGAGGTTTTGAATGTATGGGGGAAACCTAAATGCTGATTTCTGTTTGACAGGTGCCATTGCTGGAGACTGGAGACATCATAATTGATGGTGGGAATTCTGAGTATAGAGATACCACGGTAAGCCTGGTTCCTGCCTAACGTGAATGAATAAAATACACGCAACTTTTCCACTTCTGATCATCAGAACAGTCGCTCAATAATATGCTGTCAGCCCTGTGCTCTGGAAAAGCCAAACTGATTTCTGCAAAATTAAATCATGCAGCCTATTAAAAAGCAATTAAGGACTGTGCTATAAGAATGTTTTTATAGAAGTTACCCAGACAACATGAAAATATTTTTTAACATGTTTTAAAAGTGAAGGCCTTTAGAAAATTTTATTTTACAATCTTAGGGAGTTTTCAGGGAGATTTATAAGTCTAAGGATATTTATAGATTTGTTGCTATTTCCTAATCCTTGCGATTGCAGGACAATCCAGTAGGACAGAACTGCTGGTTTGGCTGTTTGGGTAGTGGAAGCAGCAGAGTAATTATCTGCTTGTGGACAGGCTGTAACTGTAGAAGTTACAGAAGCTACATTCGCCTCTCTGGGGTGTTCATGTGAAAATACTGCATTCAGACTGGTGTTTCTGAATCTTAGAAGAGGTGCTCGTGTTTGTCTTCCTGCTCTGACATCCTGATCTTGGATAAGTGAGCTGGCCATGCCAGGGTGAGAGGCTCAGTGAGGGTCAGTCCTGTCAGCTGTCCTGGGGTATCTCTGGCTCTCTTTGGCCCTTAGAGTTTTCTGTGCTTGCACCTTCACTGCAGTGAACTCAGCAACTCCACCTTGGGCCTAATCTGCCTCCTCCACATCTTCACACAGAGCATGTGTCACCTCACACCCAATTGCAGGCCTCTTCTGCCCTCAGTGCTGCTCATGTCTGTCTGGTGCTTATAAGAACTTGTTTTTTCACCATGTCACTTTTGCAAGGATCCAAAGCAACAGGAAGTTTCCTAATGCTCACTTTGGTGTATGAAAAAGCTTTCTTAAGGTTAGCTTCTAGCACATCCAAAGCAGAACTGAAAACCTCATTTTACATCTCAATTGCTAGCCTCTGTGTGTCAGGCTATGGCATGAAATGAAATTAAATAGTGCTGCTGTGCTCTTTGTTCCAGAGGCGTTGTAAGGAGCTCCAGGCAAAGGGCATCTTGTTTGTGGGCAGTGGAGTTAGTGGTGGGGAGGAGGGTGCCAGATACGGACCTTCCCTCATGCCAGGAGGAGCCAAGGAAGCCTGGTAAGCATGAACTGCTGTGTTCTCTTGTTCAGAATGGTTTGCAGCAATTCACACTGTGCACTGAGGGAGGGAAGGAGGAGGGTGTGGGTGTGGAGAGAACAAGATATGTTGCCATCTCACTTCCTCAAGGCTCCAGATTTCTCAACCTGGCAGGGGTCATGGGGCAGTGCTCAGCCTTCATGTAAGGCGGAACAAAGGCAGGCTTTTCTTCCAGGAATCCACAGGCAAAAGTAGGAACTACAGACATCTGAAGGGAGAAGGGAATTTTGCTTACATTTTAAACAAGTACTTTTTCTTATTTTTTTCTTTTGAGGCTGTACACACTTGAGAAGCTGCTAACCATGAATCAGGCAGCAGCACATGGCCCTGTAGTGACACATTATAAAAGGAGCTTCAGTATGTTTGTGCTACTGTTGAATGCATCAGTTTATTTGCAAGTTTCTGCATGCTGCTGTGCTGTTTTGTACTCATGCCTCAGTAAAGGACTGCACATCAATGCTCGTATTTATCCCTGGTTGCCTATTCTCTGTATAGATATGGAAAGAAAAGGTGTGTCCAGGCTTTAAGTGAGCTTTAGTATCTCTTGAGTCCCTGTCCATTTGCATTAGTGTTTCATACCTGTATCAGCCTGTTCAAATTGGATGGCACAAAGCCATCAACAACAGGAAGCTTCTGCCCAGTCATCTTTTGCCTTGGTAGCTAAGTTGGCACAGTTTCTGTGTTCAAATGGAGAGGATATTTGGGCTCCTTGAAGTGCATTACACTTGTCTGTACAGTGTTGGAAGCATGACTTGAATGTTCCAATGTCTTGCAAACTTTAGTTGGGAAGAACAGATTTCATTGACATGGCTGTGTGGATGGGTTCTCACCCTGCCCAGTGCCCTCAGCCCAGGCTGCCTTTTGGCAGGTTACAGAAGGCATCATACCAGTAGATTTTATTTGTTTTCTCTTGTGGTGTTTGTGTCCCCTGCCTGGCTGCTAAGGTGTATTCTTTCTCCCCACAGGCCCCACATCAAGACCATATTTCAAAGCATTGCTGCTAAAGTGGGATCTGGGGAACCTTGTTGTGACTGGGTAAATAGTCATTTGATACTGACCCTAACTTGGGGTTAGAGCCATGCTTAGCCAGTTTGCTTGCTGAAGGTCAGGGATGTTTGTCCATCCACAATAAACACAGCACCCTCAGTGGCTGATTTTCTGGCTGTGTTCATCTCCAATCTGCCATCTCTGGTAACTCATACTGTGCAATGGAAAGACAAAGTTTTGTGGCTGGGTCATGTGCTGGGGGAGCTAAATGGACCTGTGAGCCACTGGTTTCTGTCAGCACTGTCTTTGATTCCTTCCTTTAGGCAGAAGGAAGCCATGGGCAGGTATTAAACACTGGAAGTGATGACAGTGCCGTTGCTGAGGGGGTTTCTGGATGTTTCTGAACAGGTGGGAGAGGAAGGAGCTGGACATTTCGTGAAGATGGTGCACAATGGGATTGAGTATGGAGACATGCAGCTGATCTGTGAGGCCTATCACCTGATGAAAGATGTGCTGGGCATGGAGCATGATGAGATGGCAAAGGTGATTTGTGGTTTTTAATGTCTTTCCTTTTTTTGTGCCATGGTGTCTGTGATAGGAGAGAGCACAGACATCTGAATGCTTACAAAAGTTGTCTAAACCTCTTCCCATGCTACAGTTGATTTCTCTCCAGGAAGCACCTTCACATATAGAGATGTGAACTACCTTGCCTGAAAAGAGCTAATGAAACACTGAGCATTATAATCAAGCAGGCAAAATATATACATTAATAAATTAAAAGATATAGTAGAGACATAGCAAATTGTGGTGTGTATGAATATGTATATACTTGTTCTCCTTTTTCAGGTGTTTCAGGAATGGAATAAGACAGAGTTGGACTCTTTCCTGATTGAAATCACAGCCAATATTCTCAAATTCAAAGACAGTGATGGCAAATACCTCCTCCCAAAGATCAGGGACAGTGCAGGGCAGAAAGGCACGGGGAAGTGGACGGCCATTTCTGCCCTGGAATACGGAGTCCCGGTCACCCTCATCGGTAACTGGTGCTTTCATCTTTCCCACCTCCATGTACCACATCTCAGCAATGACAGGGAAATACAGTCTGAGCCGTGAGCCCACAGCAGGGCTGGGCTGCCAGGAGAGGCTCTTGTAGGTGTAGCTGTTCCAGCTTTTCTGCCCTGACAGCTCCTGGGTTTTTTGCTGGGCTTGTTTTTACCCCGTTCCTTCAGTCCTGCTGTCACCTGTGTCCCTGGTGTCTGCAGTGCTGTCAGGACTCAGTGATGTTCAGGGGAACATTGAGTGTTGTGCTCAGTGTTGTGATGCACAGGAGCTGGAGCACATCTGCAACACGTCTAGAGTGCCCTAATACCACAGGTCCAGAGCAAGCTTCCCGCTGAGTAAATGAGATGAGTCAAAAGCAATCTTTGCTCTCAGATTTGCTTTCATTTTCATGCTTTCTCTACCTCTTTTCCTTTTGCATTGGCTGGTCAAGTCCTGAAGAAAAATTACATTCAGTAGCTAAAAGAAAGTAACTGCAGTGTAGCTGTCAAAGAAACATGGCTGCATTCCAGCAGCAAAACAAGTTCTCTAAATGGTTTTAATGTTCTACCATAGTCCTTCAGTCCTAGGCTTGAAACAGTGTTTCCTGCTTGTACTGGTAATTTTCTCCTCTTTGGGGTGCTTGCAGAGATCAAGGGTGGAGCAGACACTCCCTGATGAGTGCTCTGCAGTGCCAGGAGCGTTGTTAGGTAATGCCTGATAGGGAAGTGTGTGCCACAGTCCTTGTGCAAACGTGGCTGCTCGCAGGGCAGTCGCTGTGTGGTTTTACTGCATGAGCATGACTTGCAAACTTCTGCTTGTAAAAGCAGAGTCATGCTACTCCTGCTTTTTCCTGGTGTTCCTACCGTGCTGCTCCTCCCTTCTGGAGAAGGAAGTTTTTGCAGAAATGGAAATTAGCAGGTTCTGATTTAGGTGTAATATGTCCTCCTGCTGTAGGGAGGATGCAGAGTCTTGTGAAAACATTACTCACTCTTCTTTTTAAATTGCTGTTGATTCTGCAGTGTGGGTTTTTTTGGTGTTTTTTTTTTTAATATCATAACTCAAAGGGTGGAACAAAATGACAATAATGAAGACTTGCTTTTCTTTCTATCAGACCCTGAAAAGCAAACTTTTTTCTCCCTCATTTTACAATACTGTCTTCAATAGCAAACAAGAACAGCTTAAACTGGCTTGATTAGGAACTGACTGAGCCAGCCTGACAGATGATATTTAGCAACCTGTTTAGTGACATTAGAAAACATTCTTACGGACTTCTGACTAGTGCTAGGGGCCTACCAGATTTATGAATCTTATGTCATCCTGTAAGTTAACCTGCTGTTTTATTTTTGATTTTAATTGCCCTTATTTTGCGTATGTGCATTTTAAAGCACATCCAGTTATGTATGCTGACATTTAAGGAACAGCTTTTTATCTTAAAAGCATGATAGAGTACTTGGTGAAGTCTTCAGCCTCACTGTTCCCTAGATTGCAGTGCAACACTGTCTCTGATAGATAGGAGAAGATTTTAAAGTAAATTCTTAAAATTGCGAGCTGGTAAATGTTCCTGAGATAAATTTTCATGTGGATGACTTGTGGCTTTTTTCATTATCATTTGAAAGCTGTATCAGTCAGGACTTACCCACTGGTTGTACTGAGAGGTAGTGTTGCTGTTGGAATAATTCATTTGTGCAGCAGTTATTTATGTTATTGCTTGTGTACGTGGCTCATCACCCAGTGACACTCTGGTACTCGGGTGTCTCAGACACGGACAGGGGTGCCCGGGTTTCTGATGATCTCCCCTTGCCTGCCATCCCCAAAGGTGAAGCTGTGTTTGCACGGTGCCTGTCGTCCCTCAAGGTGGAGAGAGTGCAGGCCAGCAAGCTGCTGGGAGGGCCCAAAGGGACTCAGTTCAGTGGGAACAAGGAGGCCTTCCTGGAGGACATCCGCAAGGTGAGTCCTGGTGCGCGTTTGGGGTGCTGTGAGCCCTGGGGAGCAGCTCTTGTGTTCGGATCTCATGAGAACTGGTTCCTGCTGTCAGCACTGTGCACTGTCTCACAAAGCACAATGAGACCCATTGCTAACCAAAGGAAGGTTAGGAAGGATCCAGAAGGAATTTAAGCCACGGTGGGCAGAGACAACTGTGTGGGGCACAGAGCTCATAATTCATGCACAGGAGCTTGTCCACCCCTCAACACTCCTGCCTTGCCTCGGTATTGCTCTCTTGATCTCTCTCTCTTGAAACCAAACTTTCCAACAGGAAGGGATAGTTTGTTTCTCAAATAACTGCGATGTTGCTGCTGTAGTCATCCCTGTTGAGATGTGGGCTGAACACAGTGCATATCCCATGAAGTTAGTTTGTTGTTCAACTTTGTGAGACTTCTCTTGGAATGTGAATTTGATTTTTTTTTTTTCTTTTTAGGCCCTGTATGCTTCCAAGATTATCTCATATGCTCAAGGCTTCATGCTGCTGAGACAAGCAGCCAAGGAATTTGGCTGGACACTGAATTATGGTGGTATTGCACTGATGTGGAGGGGAGGCTGCATCATCAGGAGGTAATTGAGATGAGGAGGTAACCTGGCTGCTGAGGGGAGAGAGAAGAGCAGGCAGTTTAGTTTGTGAGGTGCTTGGCTGACAAGCCTAGATATTTCCTTGGAAAATCCATGGAGTTACTCTGCTGCTAAGATTCTGAGAGGCTGTAGACAACACCAAGGGTTACTAGATGAACCCACTGTTCTGGTGGCTGAACTGCTGAAAATGTTTTATCTTTGCCATGTTTGCAATCTTAGTCTGGCTGAGTCAAGTTTTAGCACTGTAAGTTTTGAATTCTGAGCCTTTGTTGGAAGCTGTGACATTTATTCCTGGTTAACTTTTGCCTAGTGTGTTCCTGGGAAAAATCAAAGATGCTTTTGATCGAAACCCTGAGCTCCAGAATTTGCTGTTGGATGATTTCTTTAAGAAAGCTGTAGAAAACTGTCAGGTAAGTTCCAAAACGATAATTTACAGCCAGGACTGTCATGGTTTTTCTCTTTGAAACTGACCAAGCTATGATTGGAAACTGAAGGTTCCCTTTTACTGGTGCAGAAAAGCCTTAGGCAGAAATCCAGCAATTCAGAAGGACCATAATGTGAGGAAAAAAGGCCTGGCCTGTGTGAACATTCTCTGCACTGCCCTGTGTCTTGTGCCTGCTGTGCAGTTGGATTTCAGCTGAGCTCTGTTCCAGTGCCATTGTTTGCAGTAGCCCCAGAACAACAGTTCCAGATGCACCCATTCTTTAGGCCTGTGTCTCTGAACACTGTCCCGATTTGGATGGAATTAAAACCACATTATCTGGCCAAAAAAGAAGTCTGATCATTAGTAGTTCTTGTAACTGAATCTGAATATTGCATGCAAATTCCTAGACCAGATGAACAGTTGAACTGAGGATTATCCACATCTGTCTGAAGTGTCAGTGCTGTCCTCTTGGGCCCTTGGGCGAGCTTTGTTCTGTGCTTGGTGAGAGGTCCTGGAACATTCCCCTTAGAACATCCCCACTGAGTCTGTGCTTTTGAGATGCTCTGACCATGTTTATGTGAAAGAACATCATCCTTGCTTGAGGCTGTGGTTTGTCTGCATGTCTCAACTGTTCTCATCCCGCTGTTAACTCTGTCTTACTTGCCATTATTATAGATCAACCTCGTTTATGTAAAATCGGGAATCTGCTGCTGTATTTGCTCAGACTTGGTTGTTAGATTTCACAGACTGAAATAGCACACACAGTTGTACTGGAGCAGTTCATGTGCCTGCATGTCCCCCTGAGCCAGCATCAAACTCATCAGTTTCCTTTCCCCCCTTTCCCCTCTGCCAGGAGTCGTGGCGCCGTGTGATCAGTACTGGCGTGCAGATTGGAATCCCCATGCCCTGCTTCACTACAGCACTTTCTTTTTATGATGGATACAGGCACGAGATATTGCCAGCTAACCTGATTCAGGTAGGCACTGAAATCTATTCCTCATTAGGTAACAGTAGGTGCAACTTCCAGGACTCATGATACTGACATTTGTGTGTCTGGTTTGTCTGTGTGTTCTCATTCCAGGCTCAGCGTGATTACTTTGGTGCACATACATATGAATTATTATCAAAGCCAGGGGTATTTATCCACACTAACTGGACAGGCCATGGTGGAAATGTGTCCTCTTCTGCTTACAATGTCTAATGGAAATCCTTCCACTTGGAGCCCAGATACTGTAGATCTCCAACACTTCTTCTAGAATATCACTTTTTACTGTACTCCACTAGAACATGTGTTTGGACACTTTTGTAATAACTTGGGGGTGTGTTTCATACCTATATGTATATCTCTCTATATGTATCATATAAGAAAACTAAATAAATTTAGTTATAAATGTATTGAGGTGTTTTCTTTCCACTGGTGCTGGCCAAAACTATGTAAAATGCTTTTGTGCAGTCTTTAATAGAATTTATAGTCATGTTGGGTTTATAATATTGTAGTGCATGAATTCCTAGGGGTCAAGACAGAGATGACTGCAATTCAGGAATTGCTGAGATGGAGAGTGGCAGACAGCACAGGAACTTACACAAGGTTCCAGGCAGGTAAAGGCCTTTCTCCTGTTCCATGGTTTATTCCTAACAGGCAGTAGCTTGGCTCTTACAGATTTAATTCCTGGGCATTCAGCTGCCCAGTCTGTCACACTGAGCTCTGTGTGCTTTTGGTGGAAGGAGAAATGAAACTCATACTCCTGTCACCATTCTCCCTCCAACTGTTGGTCTCAGTTTTGAGCTCTGGCATAAACATTTTGCATTGCTGTGTGCTTGCACTTTCTGCCCCAAATCTCCCTGATTCTTTGCCTCTTATTCCACTGGGACAATTAAAAATACCCACAGCAACATGCTAAGTTGGCTCTATTTTATATCCTCTCCCTGCAATGCTACTGCCAGTCATCTTCAGGACATCTGACAATTCACCTGGGTGTCTGAACCTTTTTATTTTTCAAAACCTGTTAAATGTTGTGTTGTGCACACTGATTTTTACATTAATGTTTGACCATATATATTTCTACTAAGACAGCTACTTAGTCACTAGTTGAATCTCTGTATGAGGTAAAATATAACTTCCAACTGAAGGTACCTTTTCTGCAGCTCACGCAGTACGACGGGAGTTCTGTGGAACAAACGCGGGCGACAGCGACGCTGCCTCGCGGGGCGGCCGCGCGTCCCCTCACGGGGCCCGGGGGCGGGCCCGACATGGCGGCGGCCCCGCCCCGCGCGCCGGGAGATCGTGAGGGCGGCGATGGCGGCGGCCCCGCCCCGCCCCGCGCGCCGGGGGCGGGAGATCGTGAGGGCGGCGATGGCGGTGGCCCCGCCCCGCGCGCAGGGCGGGAAGCGCCGGGGCGGGAGATCGTGAGGGCAGCGATGGCGGCGGCCGGCGGCGAGCAGCAGCAGATGCTCACACAGGTACCGAGCGGCACACGGGGCCGAGGCCGTGAGCGTGGTGCGGGGCGAGGCCGGTGTGTCACTGCCTGCCCCCGCCTTGGTCCCCGCAGAGGCTGAAGGCGGCGGTTCACTACACGGTCGGGTGCCTGTGCCAGGAGGTGGAGGAGGACAAGGACGTGCAGTTCAGCAAGCAGAGCATCGCAGCCATCTCGGAGATCACCTTCCGGCAGTGCGGTACAGCTGGGTTACCTCGACTTGCCTTGTGTTACCCGGGTTACTGCAGCGTTCCGTGTCCGTTCAGGAGCCAGCGCTGGAGGCACGGGCCTTCAAAACCAATAGCATCCAACTCGGTGTCACCGGGGCATTCTCTTGTATTATTTCTTATTTTAAGTACAAGAAATACTAGTTCGACTTTTCAAACCCGAAAAAAGCATTTAGATGTATTGTGTGGCTACCTGCTTGTGTACGAGTGCTGCCTAACAGCCAGCTCTGGTCACTTCTCATAACTGACTTGGATAATTTGTGTATCTCTGCCCACTCAGTGTTTTAAAATATATGACATCTTTGTGTTTTCTCTAGAAATCTTCGCAAAGGACCTTGAAATGTTTGCAAGGTATGCACTGATTGTTACAAAGGCTTTCCTTTTTTTGTGTTATCTTTAAAGCGCATCTTATAATTCAAGCTTTAAAAGGGCTTTTTAAATAGTGTGTTAAGTTATGAAATAGAAATTCCCTTTACTTTTTGATCTTGGCCTCTTATGTTGGCAAAAATGTTAAGGAGTGTTTTTTGATGTTATGCAGGCATGCAAAACGAACCACGGTCACTACAGAAGATGTGAAGCTTTTGGCTAGAAGAAGCAATTCTTTGGTGAGATGCACTGTATTTGTCTTCCAACATTCTTAAAGCAGTTAATTCCTAAAATGAACTTAATTCCTTGATTTTCCTTAATTCATTTGAATGAAGGTTATACATGGTGAAGCAACTGTTGCATAAGCAATTTCACTGTCTTCTGAGGTAGATAGGCACAATCCAGTGATTTTTAAATTTTCATCTTGCTTTGCTTCACTGTGCCTCACTGTGGTGAGATGTAACACAGCTCTGATTGCAGTTCAAGAGCAGTGCTCTCGTTGCACCAGGGCTGCTGAAGTTCCAAGTTCAGATGTGCAATAAGCAGACACAGTGTTGTGAATCACTTTGCTTTCTCCTGATGTTGTGTTTCTTTGTTGTAGCCTAAGGTCAGGAATAGCTTGACTCTGCCTCAAGGTGCTGAGTCTCCCAACATCAATACAGGGATCACAGAATCACTGTGTTCCCTCCTGTGCTGATCTACATGATGTTCCATGGATAAAACTCACTAATCTGTTAAGATATGCCTATACATTGATCCATGAAAAATGCTTCCAATACTAATTTTACTTTTATGTGAGGAGATTTTTTTTCCTTCCATATAGTATTTGAAATACACAACATGAATTTGCCTGAGAAGGCAAAGCAAATGTTTTTGGAGTCTCTCATTTTTCTTTTAATAATAATAATTTTTCCTGTAAATTTCTCTTCAGAATTTCTTACTGATGTCTTGTGAGTAAATGAAGTTCCTCAGTAGAGGACTGATTGTTTAGCTTATTGTTCCCAGCTAAAATATATCACTCAAAAGAGTGAAGAGCTTGCATCAAGTAACATGGAGCAGAAGGAGAAGAAGAAAAAGAAGTCCAGTGCAGCTAAGGGAGAGAGAACTCCTGGGGAACAAGAAGCAGCTGTCACTGAAAATGAAGATTCCAACATGGCATGATTTGTCTTTCCAGTAACGTTTCAGGTCATTTTCTCTTACTGTCCTAGAGAAACCAGAGTTAGCCTATTTATCTTGCAGGTTAGCTTCAGTAATGAATCTTCAGCTTTAGTGGATGCAATTGGACTTTTATTGTTCCAAAAATGAAAAGTCTGTCAGAATTCAGTAAGCTTACAGCCAAAGTGCCTTAATTGCTCACAAAAGGTATCTTTTCTTAAAATACTTTAAATAAAGATTTTGGAATAGATCATTCTCACTGAGCCATAACTCAGTATGTGCAATACCCTTCATTCTGCTACTTTCTCTAGTAAAAAATTCTCTTCTTTGACTTTTTCCTTGCTTCCAGTATTGCTATTTTTGCTCAGACATTTTGAGTATTTTGTTTTTACTAAGCCACCTCTCTCTCATTGTCTTGGCAGTTAAAGGTGTTTTGTGTCGTTTCCCAGCTGTGGCACTGCAGGGGTGCAGTTGTCACTGTCAGAAATTCCCATTTTCAGGTGGCACCGTGGCTGCAGAACGCTGCAGGCAGGGATCCCACTGCCCTCTGCTGGGCTGGCACTGCCTTACCCAGTGCAAATGAGCTTACAAAGAATGAAAATAATTACTCAAAGGAAGAGGATTTCCAGGGGTAGCACAGCCATCCATGTGATTGCAGAAAGACTGGACGTAAAAAGCTTGCAGTAAATACCTGTGCAAAACACCAGGAAACCTTTTTACCTGCCATGGCCTATAATATTACAATCTAAATATGGTCAGAAGCAAAACAGACAAAAAGATGCCTGCAAGCTTCTCCCCTAAGTCCAGTCAATTCCCATCTGGGTTGCTTCACCTGAAGGTAGCCTGAGTAGTTTTGTTTAATTACTAAACTGTTTAGAATATTTATTAGTTGCACTGTCTAACTCTGATTGTGCCAAATTTAAGCTGGACTGTTGCATGCAACAGGTTCACCTGAATGCCTGCTGTAGGAATACTCACCCTGGGCCATTTAAGGCTGTGGAGGATCAGAGGATTTAGCATGCTGCTACAAAATACATCTGTACCTACTAAAACTTCCTCAGAAGTTTCATCTCACTTGTCAGATGTTTTTCATATACATCTGCTGTTCTCACACAAGAAGAGCAGATTGTGCCAGGTGAGGGTTCATGGCAGTCACCATGATGGACACACATTTTGTCTAAACACTTTGTATAAGTTAAAGACTGTACTTCTCTGTTCAATTTCTTCATCCTCTTTCCTTAAGGTAATACTGAATTTATCAGCCCATTCTTTTAATTATAGCAGCTGGTAGAAATACCAAAACTAGTCCAACAGTAAGGTAAAAAGGTTTTATTTATGTTAGAAAAAAAGACTTTTAACAAATTTTAAAATAAGCCAGTTAATATAAAAGCATCATGATGCTACACTAATGATTAGGAGAATAACACAGCAGGCCAAATGCAAGTCTTCTGTCACTCACCCTTACAAAGCAATTATTTCTACCTTTGCTGTGTTTTACATGATAGTTCTTAGACAGCATCCAAAAGGCAGGAGTTCCTTACAGAAAAAGCACTGAAGTTGAAGGACTTTGAATTTACTCTAACTGATTAAATCAGCATGAGAATTCAAGTTCCTAGATCCCAGGCTGGAGCCTAAAGCCAGGCAGCAGCTGGGTATCCCCTCTGCCCTGATCACTGACTGTGCCTCAAAGTGTCTTCCAGAGATCCTCCATCCTTTTTACACTGCAAATGGTGGGAGAACAAAGTAAGCAAACTGCCTGGGGCTTCAGGAGCTGTATCCACCATTATCAGATGGAAGCTGCTGGCTACCAACCAGGTATTGAAAGCTGAACACTTGCATGCTGTGCTTAGCAATACCATTGTTCTAGCATTCTGCAAAAAGTCAAAATCCCTTTGCTTACACAATTCAAATCACCAGAGGAGTTTAAGCCTCAGGACAATGTCCAGATTTTAGTTGTTCTATAGCCAGCCCACAGTATGACCAGCAAACTATGGTTCCAGGATGTGTCTTTGCTTGTACTGATTCTAATGCAAAAGCAAAACCCAAACTGCAAACAGCAATGCAGTCTTATTTCCTGCGTTTTGCACTGGGCCAGTCCCCCCAGGGCAGCGTTTTCTTGCCCTTGGACGTGCTCCTTAGAGAGAGCAGGGTCTGCACTTGCTGGAGGCGCCTGGAGAGCTCCTGGTCACAGGCTGACTGCAGAGCTCCAGCTTTCTGCTTGTCCCATCCCAGAGCCGAGGCCAGGGCTGCTGCGTCTGCCTTCAACACCAGCTGGAGCAAGACAGATTGTTAGCAGCCTTTTCTACTGACTCCCTGGCCCCTAGCCCTCTGCTGAATTAGCAGCAGCAGGAACTGCACACGTTCCCAGCTCTCATCACCTATCCCGTGGGCTAGTGGATTTCCAGTAATTTGCCAACACTCAATGCTTGAGGCTCCGTTCAGGTGTGCAAAGGAAGAGAAAGCAGTTACTTACTTTCTACAGCAGGGAAAAGTAAGAGTAGCAAGTTCACAGCTGGAAAGAATACCTTCCTCAATGGTTACAGTTTATCTAGACTTTCCAATCTATATTTAGAGTTTTTTCCAAAGTAAGGAGGTTTTTATTTTGATTTGGGATGGATAAAAGAAACATACCTGCATGCATAAGCCTATAAAAAACCCCAAAGAACCTTGCTGGTAAGACAGCTGACTGATTTGTCAGAGACCAAACCCAAAATTATTTTGTGGCTTTTCAGAGGACAGAGCAGAGTGTGTGGACCATTGTCTGTTATAGAGGAGCTCCAGCCTCTCTTTTGGAGGGAGAGCTTTGCCAGGATATGGTTTGTGTCATTCTCACCCACCTCTAGATCCTGACTGTCCAAGCAGAGCTCTGGAGCAGGTTTTTCTTTCAGAGCAGTGAGGACCTGGTCGCTGAGTGCTGTTGTGGCTGCAGTGTCTGTGCTGCTGGTACCTGTGTCAACCACATCCATCTCCTTCCTCGCTGCAGCCTCAGGTTCTGAAAAGGAGAGACTCCTTTTCAGTACAGCTCCTGACGAGCACAGGACAGGAAAAGTGGCCTGGACTGCTTTGATGGAGATTAATAAATATACATCCAATCTTGGTGCATCCTGGAACTTAAGAAATCCATAATTTTTAATTTTTTTAAGGAGGACTCCAGGATCTAAGCTTTTCTCCAAGTATTCTGCTTTCAGGCTTTGTGAGAAATGTGACACAGCAGCAAGAGGGCTCTCTGGTCAGAGAATTCTTACACTATGTACACTACAACTGCTCTTGTATCAACCCCATTTAACAGCAGCTGATCAAATTTTATTTATTCCACTCTGCCAGGAGTTGGAGTTGGAAACCTCCTTCTCTAGCACACAGATGCTCCCTACCTGCAACTTTGCTTAAGATGCTGTCTTCAGTTTTCAAGGCCTCCAGGTAGAGTTCCAGGAGCTGCCTTGACTGACGCTCCTCCTCTCGCCTGTCCAGCACCTGCTGCAGGGTGTCCTGCAGCACCTGCACTTTGGTTTCACTCTGGGCAAGCTCTTCTGCCAGCTCTGAGCGTGGCACATCAATAAGCACCTTAAAACATGGAGAGGGCTCCTGAGTAACTCATTTCATGGCACTCACTGCAGTACAAACAGAACACACAAACCCTCCTGAAACCAAGCGTGTTCCACAAGGTTTTTGGTCACAGCAAGGCCCCTGAGTTCTGAGAGGCTGTAGTGGCACTACACCAGGCAGCATTTTTTACTAAAAGCCAAAAGGCACCCAGGAAAGTGTGGAATCATGTGCAATTTTAGCAGAAAGCTTGAAAACTAATGGCAAAGCACAACTTCTTCACAGTGCATGGAAATATTCAAAGGAAAGGCAGCAGCCTGGCACCTGGGAAGCTGCACACTGGGGAGAACAAGAGGGGGCAGTTACTGCCGTGCCTCACCACAGACAAGGTGTTAAGCACTCAGAAACTTGAATCAATCAGCTCTGGAGAGTGACAGCAGTTCTCCAAAGCCCTCTGGAGCAGACAGACCTGGCCATGTTACACAGGGGTGCTGGTTTTGCATGGGAGGCACCACCACAATATGTCTGGCTATAAGGAATGAGCTGATCTCAGCTGCCATTTGGCCAAATCTCAACTTCTTGCCAGAACTGGAATTGTTCTGTGATAGTTGGGGATTAAGAGCATCTTTGGACACTTGAATGTTTCCCTTCAAGGAGAAGTTTGACTCTGGCACCAAGAGCCAAAAGCAGCATCTGAATTAAGCCTGAGCTCTTGTTTATGGAGTCTCTTCTCTACTGAGATAGATGGGTGATGGGCAGATGCAAGGACAGGGCATGGGGGTTTCCCCACTGTACCTGCAGGTCCTCTTCAGACATCAGGATGATGTTGGACAGGTCATCCTTCAGCTGCCTGGCCAGCTGCTTCCACTTCTCGGCAGCACTGTCCACCTCATCCACAGACTCCGAGAGCCAGGATGTTCCACTGTCTGACACAAGAGCCACCAGTTTCATGGGTCATTCCTCATCACCTGGCCCTGCCTACTGTCACTAGGTGTGTTCCAAACACCTCCCCTTCCATGCTTCCTCACTCACAGCATACCTAAGCTTTTGCTGGACCATTTCTCGTCCTTGGCCAGTGCCACAAACTTGGTGTTAGGTGGCAAGCACAAGAAGTAATCTTCGTCATCCACAATGGTCCCATCTTCTGCCAGTACCAAGGTGATGGGTTTGTCAATGGCCAGAACACCACAAGCTGCAGAACAGAAAAAAATACTTAACAGAACGATAAAAGTGACATAGCACTGCCTGTTTATTACCCCCAGCACAAAGGACAGGCAACTCTCAGTGTCTGAGGCTGGAGACCAGGACCTGTCTCCTCACAGTGCCGCACATCAGCCGGGTCCCATAGCGGGGGTCTCAGCGGCTCCCACAGGGGGTTCCACCGGGTCTCAAAGGGTCCCAGAGTGGGTCCCACCGGGTCTCACAGGGGGTTGCATCAGATCCCACAGCGGATCTCACAGCGGGTCTCACAGGGGGTCCCACAGCGGGTCCCACAGAGGGTCCCAGCGGGTCCCCCCTCACCTTTGTCGCGCAGCTCCCGCAGGCAGGACGCGGCCACGCCGTGCTGCTCCGGCCCGTCCCGCCGCCGCACCACGCACTGCTTCAGCCGCGCCGCCATCAGCTGCCGCTCGGCAGTGCCCCGAGGGCTCTTCCAGGCGGGGAAGGCGCTGCTGCGGCGGGATCGGCCCGGTTCGGTTCGGTTCAGGCCGGGCTCTCACGGCACCGGCGGCGCCCCGCGGGACGCATCGCTGCGCCGGCGATCGACTCGGCGTGCCTGCGGCGCGGCGCGGCGGCGGGGGCGGCGCATCGGGCGGCCGGGGATGTATTAGCCG
Source organism: Ammospiza nelsoni (assembly GCF_027579445.1). Taxonomy (NCBI): domain Eukaryota; kingdom Metazoa; phylum Chordata; class Aves; order Passeriformes; family Passerellidae; genus Ammospiza; species Ammospiza nelsoni. The sequence goes on from NC_080654.1 coordinate 1,174,269, forward strand.
CGCCTGGGAAGATGGCGGCCGCGGAGCGAGCGGAGCAGCCGGGGCAGGTGAGGCGGCCGGGCCGGGCCGGGCCGGGGCTCCGGGACCCGCCCGCACCGCGGGCTCGGGGCTGCAGCCGGGCCCCGCGCCCTGGGCGAGCAGGGGCTGTGCGGGGCCGGCTGAAGGGTGTGCAGGCCGGGCCCGGGGCACAGGCGTGCTGGCATTGAGGGTTTGTGTATGAAACTCGTCAAGCACTCGGATAGGAGGAGAATAAATCCAAACACGGCCAGAGAGAACGGAGACAGCGTGCAGCTGGGCTCTAAAACTCTGTGCAGCCCTGTGCAGGGTAAGAGTTGGACTCGATGATCCTTGTGGGTCTTTTCCAACTCAGACTGTTCTGTGACTCTGTGACTAGTTAGAGGAGAATGTTGTCTGTGCCTTGCAAATGTGAGGGATGGAAGGAGATCCTTGAGCCAAGAGCATAAAAGGACAAACCTGAATGGGGAGAGCAAAAGAGAAATGTAAGTTCACTGGTTTCAGTGCTCAAGAAACACTAAAAGCTTGAGATATTTTTGAACTGGGACGTGAAATGAATGGGGTAGCTTGAGGAAAAAACAAGCGTGATGGAGTTGTATTTAGTGTACATTCTTATTTTCCCGAAGGCCTCTTCCAAGCTGGGTTGTGTGACTCTGTAGCACAGGTGTGATGCGGGTGTACACAGTGAAGGCTTCCTCTCACTCTCACTGTCCTGTTCATGATCTAGAGTCACTTGTATTTCACTGCAAGCTCAACCCACCTCAAATTCCATGCCCTCCTGAAGCTCTGGCATCATCCCAGACAGGTTCCTGTGCGTGCTGCCAGTGGGATTTGGTAAAGGCCTTTCAGTGCCCCCAGGGCCCCACTGCAGCAGGTCTGGCTGTGTGGGCAGCTGGGAAGGACACAGAACAGCCTGCCAGTGACACACTGCTTTGGGCAGTCACTCAAATCTGGCCCCGTTTGGCAAAATCTCCATGAACCTCTCTGTTGGTCCCCTTATTTTGGACTGAGAAGGCTGAGTTTGTAGGGAATGCTATTGAACTAAACTGAAATAGAAATAAGTTACATAAAATCAGTACTCTTGGCCAACCAGCACAAATCTGGGTTGTGAAAGGCCGAGTTACCAAACTCACAGGAGGCAGGGCAGCTTTGCATCACCCAGGTGTTTTCATCAGCCCCAGTCTGAGGTGCAGGCATTGCAGCCCATCCCTCACACTTCAGGCGAGTGCTTCCAGAATGAGGAAACCTGAAACAGTCTGTGACTGGTCCATAGGGCCCCTGGGCAGTCTGCAGGGCTGGCAGTTTCTGAGAAAGAAATCTGGTTAATTGGCAAATGTGGTTGCCTAAAACCATTCAGGTCCTCTGAGTTTGGATGTTGTATTTTCCCATTGCACACTTAAACCCCCCCATTTATTTATGTTGCTTTACCTCAAAATAAGGTTCCATGCTTGGAAATGGGAGAGCCTTGCTTTTTAACCTTATAAATGTAGCCAAAAACACTCGTGAGTATTGAAGGTGAAGAGGAGGAGTCAGGTTCTGTCCTATCACGTGCAGCAGTGCTGGATCCTCAGGCCAGAACGAGTTACTCACACCCCTTTTGGTGTCTGTCCTGCATCTGGTGTGTGAGGAGCCCCTGGTGTGGGCACGGGTCAGGAACCTCCAGGCCAGCTGCTGGGCAGGGCACTGGGCAGGAGCCTCTGGTGTGGCTGCTGGGCAGGGCACTGGGCAGGAGCCTCTGGTGTGGCTGTTGGACAGGGCAATGGTCAGGAACCTCTGGGCAGGGCATTGGGCAGGAGCCTCTGGTGTGGCTGCTGGGCAGGGCACTGGGCAGGAGCCTCTGGTGTGGCTGTTGGACAGGGCAATGGTCAGGAGCCCCATGTCCAGCTGCCACTCAGCCCTGCTGCCCCTGAGCCCTGGCACACCCCAGGAGCTGCTCTCACCTCCTCCTCTCCCTCCTGTGCTGCTCATGGAGCTGCTCCTGCTGCCCCAGCCTGGCCCTGCCTGCTGGGGACAGGTGTCCCCATCTTGTACAAGGTGTCCCGGCCCATGGCAGGGCCTTGGAATGAGATGATCTTTGAGGTCCCTTCGACCCCAGCTGTTGTTTGATTCTGTGACTCTTTACCATCTCCTGCGGGTCTCACGCTGGTGCTCATTCCTCAGCCAGAACTCTGAGAAGTGTTCAGTGCTCACACATTCTGGGAGCTTGGATGGAATTGGAGTCTTACAGCTTCGCCTGGAAAAAGGAGATGTGATTGAAGGACACGTGGTAGTGGGTGACTGTTCAAGAGGGCAGTTTTGGAATGAAACAAAGCAATGAAAATATCTTTACAAGTCTCACAGAATGTAAACACCGCTCCTCTTACACAGCCACTGCAGGTTTGACACTGTTACCAATGCTTGTAGAAAGTTGTCCCCATTGCACTCTAAACGTTTAGAGGATTTGATAAAATATTTGCTTTCTGCCCCTGGTGATGTTTGCTTATTTATTGCCAAGCTTTCAACACGAGACAGTGAGTAGTGGCACTGCCTCACTTAACATGTTTATGTTTGGGCCCCATCATGTTTCCTATTACAAATCAGGTTAATTTAGATGCTGAAAAGGGAGTGTCAGATGTCTTATGGCTTATTATCTGTTTTTTCTTAGTTTAATTTTCTCATTCTCATGAATTAATATATTGCCTCAAGCAGTGTGGGGAGAGGGGAGTACTGCAGCTCAAATGAAATCGTTTACGTAGATAGAATTATGTTCTAAAGGCAATAAATATTTCTACCAGAGATTTAAAATACTTTGTTTTGTTTAGAAATCATGTTCCTTGGGCCTTTAGCAATGTCTTTACTAAAAATAAACAAAAGATCCTGTCTCTCTGTTACTGTTTTTTTAATAGTAAAAGAAAGAGAAAAGCAAGATGATGGTGTAGCCTGTGAACAGGATAAGCAATTTCAGATTTGTCTTGGCTATCAGTGTTTCTCCAGTGCCAAATACTTTGCTGTGGGAATTTCCTGAGGATGTGAATTCAGTGGTGGGTCCTTCCTCCCTCCCTCCCACCCAGAGGTTATGGCAAGTGATCCCAGAGAGTCCCTGCCCACCTGTGAGGTCTGGCTGGGTCCTGGTGATGATCCTTGTCTGGATGCAGATGAGTTGCAGTACATTTGAGTTTCTGGCACCCTCTTGTGGTAAACGCTTATTTTATCTATATTGTTTTTGTGTATTTTGCAAATGGGAAAAATAAATGTTGCAATACTTGGAAGGTGAGGTGTGTTCATAAAAATGAGGAATAGAATTGGAGGACAAAACTTCTTTTAATTATGTGTGGGAAGCAAGGCTGGTCCTGGTTCTGCTGGCAGTTTGTGAGGTTTAGGGGAATCATGGTTATTTAGAAATCTTTAGAAGAACGGTTCAGAAAACGAAGGATGCATTACTGGACCCTGGAAATGGGAGAAGTATTTAAAGATTTGTGTTTTGTGCCCACTACTCTCATGCCATCTGTCAGGAGCCTTGCCAGCTCTCGCTGCTGACTCTCTAGAACCGGTTCTGCAGATTCTCTAAATTCCCTTGTTTTAAAGGGGCAATGAATACATTTTGCTGTGGTTCTGACCTGTTTGTGTTCAGTCCTGACAGAAGCGCTGCTGGTAGCACAGAGCAATGTGCGTGCCAGGTGCTGCTCGCAGGATGAGCGATTCTGGCGGTGCCCGTGGGGTGGCAATGTGAGCTCACTGTGTTTCTGCTCCACAGGCTGGCTCCTGCCCTGCCACTGAGAGCGCCGCGTCTCGGGAGCCGCTGGTGAGTTCCTCCAAAGCACCTGAGAATGCCTTGTTGGTAACACGCGAGTTGTTCTCTCTGCCGCATCGTTTTCCAGCCCTTGTTTTGCTTTTCTGAGGAGCTGCTGCTTTGTGGAAACGGTGTGAACTGCCCCGGGGGGCCATGGTGTTCACACCTCAGAATTCTGATCTGTGGCCACCACCTCCAGTGAGCCTGGGTTAGACATGGGTCACCTGGGCCGTGGAGAGCCTGGGTTAGACATGGCTCACCTGGGTTAGACATGGCTCACCTGGGTTAGACATGGGTCACCTGGGCCGTGGAGAGCCTGGGTTAGACATGGCTCACCTGGGCCGTGGCCTGTCCCAGGATGTGCTCCTGTCCACAGCCTCTTTAGGAAAGGGTCTGAGGAATGCTCTGTGCAGCAGATTCATGTGCTGTACTCTTTACAAAAACCCCTCTGCTGCTCAGAGACCTCATTCAAGCTGTCTTTATATTCAGAGGCACTCAGAGTGAGCTTAGAAATGTTTGTCAGCTGGCAGTGCGTGTAATCCGATGTTTTTACTCTAGAAGCATTTTGGAAAGGGCCCTGGGATTTTTTTGTGTATGAGGATAACTCAGAGAACCCTGTTTTGTTTGTTCTTTTATGGTGATGCAGAGTGGGAAGTGAGCCACTACTCCTGGAGCTGCAGTATGTGGATTTTACAACCTTGGGTCCCTTCCCTTCCCTTCCCTTCCCTTCCCTTCCCTTCCCTTCCCTTCCCTTCCCTTCCCTTCCCTTCCCTTCCCTTCCCTTCCCTTCCCTTCCCTTCCCTTCCCTTCCCTTCCCTTCCCTTCCCTTCCCTTCCCTTCCCTTCCCTTCCCTTCCCTTCCCTTCCCTTCCCTTCCCTTCCCGCCAAAACCTTGACAAAATTCTTAGCCAATACTTTCCTCCTAAATATATAGATCTCTAAATTTCTTCTGCTGCTTTCATTTGTTGATCATAGCTATTTGCACGGAGAAGACTCAAGTACTTGTGACACTGGCCACATCAAAGTATATTTGTCAAGTTACTCTGACCTAGAGAACCCAGGAGATGATTTTTTAAAAGGAGAGATGTGAGTAAAGACTGTGAACCAAGAAAAGTCAGTATAATGCATCTCATTATTGAATTCTGAATTAATGAATTCTGTTGCAGTGGCAGTCTCTCTAATGACATTGTGCCATCCCTTAATTGCATGGACATCTGTACATGAGATTACCTGAAGTTGTGTATTCCACCATGTGCTTTGTGGTGGATTTGGTGGTTTGCTTTTGGAGGAGTTGGTTGTCCCTGCCTTAGAAAGGTCAGGGCAGGCAGCAGATCATCTCAGCTTGTGCTGTTCAACAGCTTGTTCTTTCTCAAGGCAGATTCTAACATTACCCTAGATATAATTAATTTCTTACTGTATATATGACTGCAGAATTGCTCAGAGGAAGTGTATACAGTTGAGTATCTTTCTGTTTGGGTGGATATTCTTACAACATAAAATTATTTATACACTTAAAGAACTCCAACATAAACTTTATTCTTACGATGGTGAGTCTGGCATGTGAGCTAATTAGAGCCCTCTGAAAGGTGGAGGTTTCCTTCTTATTTTTTTCATTAACTTTTAAAAAATAATAAACTCTTACAGTCTTTGTCACGTTTGTTTAGGAGTCAGTATTGCTTCCATCTGCTCCTCTGTAGATGCCTCATTAAATGAGCAGTTGAGGTCTGTGAGCCAGATGACCTGAGTGCCACCATCCTGCTGTGGCTTCCCTGTGGCCAGGATCGTGCAGGCTCCCTTCCACACAGCCAGGAGATCCTGGCCCATAAACCAGACTCACATGGTGCTGTGTCATAAAAGTGTTTATGGAAACACCAGAGAGCCCTGGCACAGATCCAGCAGTGCCATGGGGGGCTGCGTGCTGGGGGATCATCCTGCGCCCCACCTTTGGTGGGCAGCACTTTGAGAGCCCAGAGGAGGGAGGAAAGAGTCCCATGACCAACTTCTGCTCTGCACCCCCTCACCCCTTTGGACTTTATTGGTGAGTGGAAGGATTCAGTGCTTCACAGGACTGACCTGTTTGGATCACACCAGCACACAAGAATGAGAAAGCAATAGAATTGAAACACTGCATTGTATCAGCAGACAGACTGTTGTTACAGTCTCAAGCTGGTTTTTTACTGGATTTGTGATTCTACTGGACATTATGCTGCAAGGTGCTAAATGCAGCATCCTGCCCTGTGCACGGGGACACTGTCCCTGCCTACCCTGTGCCCCTGCCTACAGCCTGCTGCTTTCAGCAGGACCCCAGGAGAAGCCAGGACTGCTGGTTCTTTGCACAAGGTGCTGTAGCAGTCTGACACATCACATTGTGTCCTGCATTTGGGTCCTCCAGGGCACCTTGCAACGGTTTATGGCGCTGCTGAGGCCTTCAGAGTGCAGCCCTGCAAACTCATGTCACAATGCAAACTGCTCTTTCTCCCACCCACTTTTGATATTGTGAGCCACCAAACTGGGGGTAACAGACTCCACACTGAGTTACCCGGTGTCCTTACAGTGCAGCCCCTCCCCAGCAGGAGGTCAGTGTGTCACAGCAGTGGCAGTGGCAGTGGCAGGGTGGCACAGCCATAATTCCTGTAGCACACAGGACGCTCATTTCCCCGGCTGTCGGTCGTGGCCCATTAAAATCTGCTCCTGGTGGGAAGTGTAACCTTGTGTTCCCGGGGTGTCAGCACCTCGCTCTGCTGCTGTTTACAGCCACGTTTGTCATCGCCAGCGCGGGATCAGCTTCTCCTTGAGCCCGGCTTATCAGGGAGCACTGCTGCATCCCTGCTGCTGGGAGCAGCACCTCTGATAAGCCTCTGAACACTTGTGGAATTGGAATAGGTTTGTCTTTTACAGCCACTCAAAGTCCTGGGATGTGCAAAGGATGTAACTACATAGGACAAACTCTTTCTGTGAGGTTAAATCAGTAGAAAATGCCCTTTACATCAGGAATCTGTATCCTTGGTCTAATGTCTCTCCAGAATGTATTTAAATCATGTGTTTAGCTTGTTCTGTTTCATTGATAGCAGAGTCTTGTAGCTTTTTAACCATCCTGTGCTGCTTTTGAGGTGTTTTCAAGACCTGTTGGCCTTTGCTTTCTGCCCAACCTGCTGCAGCCTAAATTACAGGTCTGAGGGTTGTGCCTGGAAGAGCCTCCAACATGAACCTGGGCTGGAGGGAGAACCTAAGGAAGGAGAGTTGTCAGTGAGACCTTTTGACATGCTGTTGGTTTGTTTGGGTTTTTTTTTCTGTCACAAAGCACATTCATTCCCTAGCTGCTGTTTGGTATCTGGAAGAAGTACTAGTTATAAATATGAAAGTACTGGTTATAAATGTAAAGCACTCTCTTGGTTGCTCACTTAAGTTACAAAATCCCTGGGTCAGGATTCTTTTGCAGATTATTTAATTTTTCTTTTTTTATTTTTAGCATGTTCTGTTTCTTTCTGTTTCTTGCTGTAGAGGAGAGCAGTTAACACTGAAATGTGGACATTTTATTCCTTTTTTTACAAGCTGTCGAAACAAGAATTACTGCTGCCCCTATAGCAATTAGTGTAGAGTTTGTTGGAATGTGCTGGAGCCCTTGTGGCTTTTCCCCACCCTTTGTTGAATTGATTTTCAAATATTTAAGGGTCAGGGTAATGGCCAGAGCACTTTTAACTCCCCTTTTTGTGCAAGCATCACAGGGTACATTGCAGTGAGTGACAGTAGAATTATTAAATCCTTTCTGGTTTGTTGTCTCATTTTATACCTTATCTGTTCTGCTAAGCTTCCTTTCAAGTAGAGTGTGAGTACAGAAAATTTCATTTAGGTTTCTGAGAAAGGAGCTTTGCAATTGAGATTTTACTTTTAGCTCTAACTGTTGTCACTAGAAGTTGGTGGACACTGATTCTAACAAATACTGTTGTCTTTACCATTTGAACATGAGTGGATGGAATGAGGGGAGGCTACAGATTTGTGTAACAAGATTTGAGAGAGCTTGTTGGGGTTCATGTTAGTTAATGTTACTCCCCACCACACTTTATTTTCCACTTTCCCACCCTTTGTTGTTTAAGACAAGATTTATACCTGTTTACTGTACAAAATTTCCGTCTGCCCCAATGGGTTTGTTCCTAGTGGTGGCGTGCACGGAATGATTCTCTGGAGGTAAATCTATCCAGAGGGGATTTCCAGACAGCCAGAGTCAGTAGGCAGCCAGCTCACAGCCCCCAGGGAAACATTAGTCAGGGTAATTTACACTGTCAGAGGAGAGGGAGAGAGACCTCAGCTCCAGGACCTTCTGAGCCCGTGTGTGGGGATGCTGCAGACGGTCTGGGAGCCCCTGCAGGTGCTGGCCAGCAGTTCCACAGGCTGTGCAGGGCAGTTCTGTGCAGATTTTGGGTTTATTGGGCCACGAACAGGGAGTCAGGGGTGTGTGACTGCCGTGCACAATAACCTTTGGTTTGCTGCAAAGAGAGCTCTGTGGTTTACTAAGCAGAGCTCTCTTGTGTTTGACCTTCTGATAAGTTCAAGATTATTGGGTTTTGTCTGTTTTTTCTCTCTTTCTTCTGGGTGTTTATTGACTTCTTTTGTCGTTCATGCAAAGTGCACTTGCTTAATCTGTCGATTCCTTTTACTCTGTTGATTTAGACAAATATATTAATGTGCTCCAAGCACACAGATGCAATATGACTCACTGAGCACAGTTAAAGAAACACTGTCCTACCAGGTTAAACTGCCCAATTGAGCTCAGTGGAAAAGTTTAAATGACACTTCAGAGTGGTGGATGAGGCAGCACACCCAGGACAGGGACAGTCTGTCGCTGACAGGGGCATGAGTTAGCTCATAATCCTTTTTGTGCACTCGTGCAGGAAAGCTCTGAAAGCAATTTCTACTTGCTTTTCAGACAAACCAACATCACTGGTCAGAAGACTTTTAAAATGGTTTTAAAGTAGTTATAATACACTAAGTTGTATTTTATGAACACACAAGGAAAATAAAGTTCAGGGAGTTAGGTTAGAGTCTTCTATAATGTTAGGTATGATTTGACTTCCAGAGATCCCAGGTCTCTCACTGAAGGTAAAATGGAAGTTACAATGCTTTGAGACACTGGAAAAACACCCTGGCACACAGTTAGGAAATACTTAACACTTGGTATTTTCCCCTTAAAAAAACCAAATTTTTGTGTTTGTGTGATGTTTTCAGGGTCTGAATGTGCTACACCTACAAACAGTATTTTACAGCTCATGTCCTGCTTTGCTCATCATTCCTGCTCCAATGTGGGAGCTTTGCTATGTGCAGAGCAGCTTGTAGAGGGCAGCAATTGCCCACAGTTGTGTGAGCTTGAGGAGAGCAGGGACCAGCTGAAGAACCTCACCAGAGTGACTGAATGTGTTTTTAGCTGCTTGACATAACTTTGTGGAGGAGCTTGTTCTTTGGAGTGCCTCTTGACTCACAGAATTAAATTCCTACTCTGAAAAATGTTGCTAGAGATTGTTAATCCTCTCCTGCCTCTAACACCACCATAGAGCTGGACTCCATTTGCCCAGGCTCTGCCTGTGTCATTATTACTGCAGCCTGGGATCCATGAGATTATAGATGCTTATGTGGGATAACTTCCCTCATTTCTTGCCTTCCTCCTTCCTTGGTCTTCATCTCCTGCTTTTACCTGGGAGATCATGCTGTTTGAGAACATTTGCCATGTCTGTGGCATCTTGGTTGTGCCTCAGATATGCTCATCACATTAAAAGTGAGGTAGCAGGGGCACAAAAGGCAGAATATTCAAGAACCTGAAAGAACGTTCTCTACAGCACACAAGAGTACATTCTTCAGATTCTTCTGATGCTAGCACCTTCAGAACCAAGGTTTGCCAAACTAGGAAGTTGAGAGTTGGTATAAATCTTGGATTTGGAGTCCCTAACCATCACACTTCAGAAGGAATTTTCACTGCTTTTTGTATTTCTTGTGTTTTTCCATATGTCACTTACATTGCAAATCTTTGCAAACAGCCTAACAACATTTTGGTTTGTTTATTTGTGTTTGTTTTGTGTGCACAACATAGCACCTCTCTCTGTTACACTGTACAAACTGTGTCCTCTTCCCAGCCGTCACCCTGTAACACCCTTCAACAAGTGTCAGTCTGGAAAAATAACAAAGAAAATATGCATGGCTTTTTAGTAAAATGATTTTACAGCTGGAGAGAAGCAAGAGAGGGCTCTCACAGTAAGTGCCACTCCTTTGCATTACTTGTTTCATCTTCTGGTTATAGCAGACTTCTCTGCTGTCAGTGTTGTGGTGCTTTGTCAGGCACCTGAATGGCCTGAGTGATGGTGTTCCTTGGGATACAGTTCAACAGTAGAGGATATCTTGCTGCAATGGAGATTCCCAGCTCTACAGTGAGAATTTCCTGTGTCTTCCAGCTTGCTTCTGTTTGTTTTGTGTGAGATCCTAAGTGTTTCCTTTCCTCCTTAAGCATCTGCACCCTTCAGATGTTTGCAGACAGTTATCACATCATTTCTCCTTCCCCCCACCCCCATCCTGGTCTCTTAGCCAAGCTCTACATATTTAGCTCATTTAATCTTTCCTCATAAGTCAAGCCCATAATTGACAGCTCTGACACAGGGAGTCGCATTGGTTGCACATGCTGCCAACAGGATATAAATACTTTCTGTGCAGTGATTGAGAATTACAGACAAGGCTGAGATGAGCTGCCCCTAGCCCCCCAACACTGCATTTCTGAAAACCCCTTTTCTGACTCAGGTTGCCACAATTCCATAAAGACGGACTTTGCTTCCAGTGTAATGGTCAGCTGCCAAACACCCAGTAGGCCTCAGAGCAGTGCAGTCAGGTCCCTTTGGAAATCCAGTACTGGTGCCCCATTTCAGTGGGATTGCAGTGAAATTCTTCTGGGTGGTGCTGAGTTCCCCTCCAGACATGCAGGTGCCTCAGGCTGCTGAAGCCATTCGTGCTGGGAGGCAGGGCTGAGCTCCCTGAAGGGAATGGCTCCTTCCCCTGTGTGCCAGGAGGGAGCTCAGGTGGCACCATCCCCGGCAGGGCTGTGGGTGCCTTTGGGGTCCTGGCTCTCCTTGCAGGAGTGGGAACCCAGGAATGTTCCCCCTGGAGGAGGAGGCAGCTGCCTGTCCATGCATTGGCACACACACATCTGTTTCCAGCCGAACATGTTTGGAGGTTGCTTTATATGAGCTGTCTCCTCAGGTTTGTTGCCTTCTCCTGAAGAAGATGGGTGGGCAAAGGAAGGTTGTGGAACTGGTAAATGAACTGATGTGTGCTGTGTGAGGCTTCATATGCTGCAGCCTCCCCAGCGGGCTGGCTCACAAACGTTACGTGTATTATTGCCAAGCATGCAGCATAAAGAGAACATTTATGAAAGGGAATATCAGAGGAAACATTATAGCAGGGACCTTATAGCCTTTCCATTATTATGGTTTAAATCTTGATGTGGTCTTTATTTGCAGTGACACTGGGACCAGTAAAAAGTGTTTTTTTTTCTCTTCCCCTCCCCTCCCCTTTCTCCCTCCTTTTCATTCTTTTCTTCCACATCCTGTTCTGAAGCTGTGGTGCAGAGATACAAATCGTTAGACATGCGAGTCCTCGGAGAGCCAGGTTTCAGTTTGTGTGGAATCAGCCCCTTTTGACTCAGAAGTTGGAAACCAGATGACTCACAGTGATGCATGTTTGTTGTTTTTAATAACTGTCATTTTGCAAAATATGGTCAAAGCTTCAAACCATGACTTCTGGAGTAGGGGTGGTGTGTATTTATTTTTAATTTGAGAGGCTATAAGCTGGAATGAGTTTGTTGCTGCTGTCTTCCATTCAAATCTGAAGTAGAATTACAGCATTGAAAATGTGAAAGATTTTAGACACAGTTTTTTCCTGTTACCTGAAAAAAAAAATTACTTTATTAATCAATTACTTGAAAAAGGCTCCAGGTGCCAAACATCTGGTGGGATTGTAGGCCCCTGGTTTATGTTTATGTTTTTTAATATATACCCAAAGGGACAAGTTTCTTAAAAAGGAAGCAGTCAGATGTTTTGAATTTGTGGAGTTTTAAAAAATAAATGCAATTTCTGCTTTATCATTTCTATTTCTAACAAAATTGTTATCTGTCTTCTTTCATTTAAAGTAAGGTAGCAAGTATAGTATTTTAGTGCCAAAATTCTCTATTGGTAAAATCTTGTAGCAGTATGGAAAGTATGAAAATAGCTATACATTTAATTTTCTAGAGATTTATTACTGCTTGTACAGCAGTTTGTAAACCCTAAGCTCAGTATTAAGTGCTTTATGACTTTTTTTTTGTGTTTTACTTCTTAATTTGCCTCAAGAAGTATTGTAATTTGTTGAAGTTCTGCAGGTTTGTTTTGCAGGTCAGTTAATTTGAAGTTGTGTGGATTTACCAGTAGAGGGGTACCAGGATAAAGATTTGACTGTAAGTGTGAAGTGGCCTTGTGACAGAATTTGTCATGGCCATGGGTTTTCCTCCCGTTCAGTTCTCAGATTTGGGTGCTTTGTAACCATGTCTGTCATGATTTATATTACGATCTGTTGCAATTGCTGTTGCACAATGTAGGGCTGTGCTCCAGTCCAAGGGAGGCAGACTGTCAGCCTACCTCAGCCTGTTGCTTCTTGTTAGAGAGTGAAAAAGCAGCTACTGATTTAAAGCAGAGAGCTTTGGGTTCTGCTTGTAGGCTGAGACGGGCTATCTCTGCAGTGGTGCTAGAGAAAGCACGTTGCCTTTACTCTGAGGGAACACACATCTGTGTGCTGGCTACTGCTGGCCAGCTCTGGTCTGATTCCTCATTCCTGTCAGGAAAGAAATGGCTTTTGGTCTTTATTGTTTTAAAGTGAATGTACTTGCTTGTGAAAGACAGTGAGGCAGTGGCCTTGGAGGCTTAAATTGTCCTCTCACTGAAGCTGTGGCAGCAGCAGAGCAGGATTCCCCACCAGGACACCCCCGGGTCCCAGGAGACCCAAGGAGAGCTCGGTCTCTCACCCCCTCCGTGCCTGCCTTCCCTCTGAAGCTGCCAAGAAGGATGCCAGTTTTTCCATTTAGCTGACTATTGTATAGACCTTAAAAGGGAAGGTTTTAATGCAGTTGGCTGTGATATGGACTGTTAAAGGGAAATTATTTATTTTAACTGGCTGCTGTATGGATTATTACGAGGGCATTCTTTCAGCTGCAGCTGTATATTGACTGGGGGGTGTGCTGGGCTCTATTGGTAGTAGCTGTCATATTGACTGTTACAGAAAAGATCTGTATTTAAGCCATAACACTGCACTGGGATCTCCCAGGCAGGATATTAATGCTAATTCATCTGCTCACCCCCTGCTGTGAGTGTTATTTGTTTAAATCTGTAGAATCCCACAGCGCATTTATATCCTCACTAGAGTGAGCTCCGCTCCCTGTAATTATTTAACATTATATGCTGATATAAATTGTAACAGTTAAAGAATGGTAATGAGTAGCAAAAAAACACAAACTTAACCTTAGAAATGGCAGAGTCAGCTCTTAAAACAACAGCCAGCAACTTTCACTGTTGCCTGTCTTTTCCCAAGTCCATATGCACAATATTGTGCATACATTATGTGTGTGCGTGTGTGTTCATGCTCGCACTGGCAGCGGTGCCAGGCAGGGCTGTAATTATGCAGAATGTACTGTGAAACTTATGCACACTCTTAATTACATGCAGTGCCTACGTACAGCAAGTTTTATCTCTCTGCAGCTCAGCTCCTTGATGAGTTGCTCTGATAGGTGATTGGAGTCGGGGCCACCGCGTCGGCAGAGGGAATGGAGCCCCTGGATTCTCCTCCCAGGGAATTGTGTCCCAAGGTTAAGCTGAAAGCCATCGGGTGTCACTGTTGCTCTGTGTAGGCTCGGCTGGCAGTGGGTTTGTGTGGCAGTAAAAACTGGACTTTGGAAGTAGTATTTTTGGCTATAAACATCCAAGGCATTTACACATAATTTATATATAAAGTGCATGTCCATACACAGCATTTAAGTGTGGGTGGAGTGAGCGGAGGTGGCTCTGTTGTGTGTTAGCTGACTTTTTTCTTTGCAGTTTCTGTTGCCTGTAGTAGCATTCGTGTCCCAAAATGCCACACAGGATGGGCAGCTACTGCTGAATAGCTCTGCATTCTGCTCTGGAAGTGACTGTGGTTCAGCAGTGGCGATGACCTGATTTCTGTATGCAATTTGCCTGTGAACATTAACCTGTGAGCAAATTTTTGGATTTATGATGTGACAACTGTGGTGTTGAAACAAAATTATATTTGGTTTAGATTTCTTAAGAGCTTGGGAACTACAGGGATTAAAAGGTACTGTAGACGTTTTTAAGCTGTAGTATGTGTGTCAAAACTCATTGAAAATTCAGCTTTGCATTCAAATGGTTCATCAATAACATACAAAAAATCCACCAACTTAAAATGGAGATGGCAGAGAAAAGCCATGTAAATAGCAAAGAAAATGTGATTTAAAAAGACTTTACAGTCTGCATCCCTTCTGATTTCAGGTAGGGAGTAGGAGCTGGAGTAAGAGGAGCTGAGCTTGTGCTTGATTTGCAGAGTAGCTTGATGGTCGGTTGGGCTGCGTTGGCAGCATGGACCTGTGCCAGACTTCACCACAATTCATACTGTGTCAGTTTAATAAATGCACTACTTAAATTATGAAATTACAAAAGAAAAAAGAGAATGCACTTATTCAGACTCTTAATACATTAAAAATAAGGCATTAAAACACTGCCTTTTTTTTTTCCTTCCAGAATCAATAATGAACAGGAAGGGTTGTAGACATTAACAGTCATGGACATTCAAGCTCTTATACATAAATTATCTTAGAAAAATGCACATACGACTTGAATAATGTAAATACATTAATGCATTTAATAATTTAAACATTAAAGCGCATTCAGGAATTCGTGGCAGAAGCTGTTCTGAGATAAGGAACGGTCCTGGAAGTTGTGTGTCCCGAGATCGATGGCTGGCTTCTCCTTGAGAAAACTCTCTGGGGAAGTCAGGCTCTGCAGCTGCAGTGGCCGCCTGTCCCAAGAAATCCCAGGGCATTGCCAGCTCTCCTGCCTTCCACCTGCTCCTCTCTCCCTACCCCGTGCATGAGCCCTTCGTACAGAACGTCCCAGGGTCCCCAAAAGGTCAGGGTGCACTTTGACATTTTGGTTTCTTCTGTGAAAAAACCAGAAGGAGCTGTAGGTGAAACAGCTTCAGAGAATGAAAGTTGGTAAGACTGTCAGTTGGAGGGAGTGAGGCTTGGGCAAGCAGTGCACTCCAGGAATGCTTGGCTCTTTCTTGAAGCCCTGAAAATCAGAAGGTTGGCTCCAGTGTAATGACAAATAAGGGGATTTATTCTGTTCCTGCTCCTCTGCTCTGTGGATTGAACCACCTTCAGCACTGCAGAGGCACCAAACAGGAACACCAAGGTCTCCTCATACAATGCATTTTCCTGAAGATTTTGAGCTGCGTTGTTTTTGCTGATGTACTTAAATTTGGAAGGTGTGGTACCCACCCCTCATGCCACTTTTCCTGGGTTCATAGCCTTGCTTTTCTCGCCTCTCCTGCAGGCAGGTGCTTTGGAGGTCATTTGCACCCTACAGCCCCACTCGTGGAGTGGTATAAGGTATCGTGTTCAGGCCTAGATACTGATGGAGCTAATGATGGATCTAATAAAAAAGAGCTTAGTCTGATCCCAAAGGGAGAAGAGTTGGGTTGGTTAATTAAAGGAGCCTGGCACAGAGCACCTAGTAATTATAGGTGCAAGAAGTCTGAATTTGAAGAGGATGGTGCAGCTGGAGAGGGAGGCACCCAGAGCTCTTCAGGCTGTGGGCAAGAATGCAGCAAAACCAGATCTGGAAGTCAGACCTGGGCAGAATTCCTTAGTGAATTCTTATTTATTCCATTTTTTAATGAGGACCTGAATGTCTCGTTATGTATTTATGTTTTTGCATGCACATGTGTATGTACAATTCCAGTTACACCCTATGGCTGGGAGGGTGATTTTATTAAAGACCAGAAGATTGAGAGACAGATGTTTTAAGAGACACAGGTCTTGCCCTATAGTAGTTTGGGATAATTAATGCTGCATTGGTTGTATTATCAATGCTGCTGGGTTGTTATCTCCAGCATCACCCAGGAGCCTGTATCACTGTGGGGCAGAGGGGCTGGTGCCACCAGGACCTGCTGGGAAATTGCTCCTGAGCTCTTATGTAGGTGTAGGGTGGGGAGCAATGCTGTGTCATCACACTGTCATCACCAGTGCTGTGTCTCTTTATAGTCAAGTTCCTTAAAGCAGAATTTCTCAAACTTAGGTTAGAACTCCAAAGGGATGCAAAGGCTTCAAAGGAAATCACAAAGTCACTCTCCAGTAAACAGCTTTCTACTTGTAATTACTGTTTGGGGCTCTGTTCCTCCTAGTTTGAAGAGGTAGCATTTACTTCAGTAACTCTTATTTTCCTGAAGGAACTTGATGCCATCTCAGCTGAGGAATGTGGGATGAGCCACCACAGTAAATGAGTGAAAAAGGGAGTCAAGCTTGCATAAATTTTGAGAAGCAGTGCTTTAGCAAATTTTATTTTCTGCGGCTAAGTTCTGGAAATATTGCCTGAAATGGATCTACTAACTTCACCTGATGAAACAGAGACAGCTATTTTGTCCCCAGTGGATTTCTCAATAGACCTCACCTGGGGAAGGTAGGACTGTCTGTGCAGAATGTATCATTAGTTTTAGTGCTCAGGACTAAATAATCAAGGAAGCTGTAGGTTTTCTTCTGTCCTTTCAGGTGGTGTGCTGTATAGTGATGGGTGGATCGGACTAGAAAATGATCAAAAGATGAAAAGCACCAGTGTTTCCAACTATAGGAGATAGTGCACAGATGAAAGCTGTTCTGAGAATTTGACTTGTGTGCTGACCCTATGTATGTGCTCCTTGACTGTCCTAAGTATAAAATATACAAATGTTAACTTAAGACACCTTTTTTGAGCTGTTGAAATGAGGAATGTTCGTGGTGGTTTTGTCCAGTTCTGGTGAGTCTGTAGCTCTGCTCACCTGGACAAAGGCAGAGCTGAACAGCTGGAGCAGGCAGTGCCCCTGTGGAAGGGAACAAACCTCAGCCTCCCACACCTGAAGGGCGCAGCGTCGCTGGTGGTAGGAAGGGGTGTGCCTCGTGCATGTGGGAAGCTCCTGCAGGGGATTGTTCATAATCCTGCTGAGGAGAGGACTCAGTGATGGGATGCTCTGGACGTGGCCTGCAGGGAAAGCAGGGGAGTGGGTGGGGATCTCCCTGGGCTCTCATGGCTTAACAGCCATGTTCAGCTGGATTTAGGAGGTATAAGCATTTATGGTAAATTCTGCTGCTGTATCACAGCCTGCTTTCTGCTTTACTAGCTTTGTCTCCATGGGGGTATTCCATAAATTATCCCATTTCACAGCCTGAACTTTTCCCCCTACTTAGAGGATTACATGGGGCAGAGATGTGAGAAGAAAGGGAATCTTGACACTACTCCACCTTTTTATCTCTGTAACTCCATGTATATCTATCTGTCTGCTCTCACAGGGGCTAGGCCTTCTGCCTTCCAAAACCCTGCTTGGAAATTGCTGATTCAAGCAGGTAGCAATTTTAGGGCTCCTTACGAAATAAATGCCTCCTGTGTGCTCCCCTGGCCCTGGGATTTCCTCTCTGATTTATCCTGCTCAGGTCTGCTAATGTCCCTTGACTAAACGGGGCACGGTGTGATGGTGTGAAGGTCATTTTCTATATGCAGTATACATTTCTGCAGTCATGGTGGGAGGCTAGGACATCTGAAGCAGCATATCCTGCTGGGAAAAGGAGGAAGAAAAGGATAGTCTGGCTCTTCTTTTCACAGCATCTTGTGGTGGGATGAAGGTTTTGACAGCCTAATTCAGCATTTAGAGAAAGAACCAAGCAGAAAGATTCCCCCTCACCCACTCCTTGCAGCCCAGCTGTGACAAACTGACAGATAATTAACAAATCAAGACCTCCTATTAGCCTTGTCCCTGATGCATTAAAGCAGCTCCTACGTTGCATGTGTCCTTTAGCTAATGCCTGTGCTTTCTGGCTGCAGAGTGAGGTAGGAACATCTCTTCAGAAAGGGAGAGGGGCCTCTAAGGTGTCAATGCACAAATGTATCCAGGAGTAGAAGTTGTCTCTAAAAGGAAGCGGTGGACAGCAGTGCCATGACTGCATGGAAGTCACTCTGATGGTGCAGTGTGTCTATGGAGTATCTTTTGGAATGTAGGGCTGAAAGGGATGTATGGAATTATTATTGAATCCCTCTTGTTTTTACAGAGAAGGACAGCAGTTGAAGCTGTAATTGACAGGGCAGGTTTTTTGACTGGGACTAACCAAGGCTGTAAATATGACGTGCCAGGAAATGTGGGTTTTGGTAGAAACAGACCTAATGTTAAGATCTTAATATTGCATTATGAGCAGTGAACTGGTACCTGTTCCTCTCTGTCCTCAAGTTGCTGGAACTGTGGCTAAGCCCCAAATAAGATTCTTCTCTTCACTTCAGCTCCTCTCTTTTGGAGAAGAATGACGAGGAGGGTCAATATCCCTCTAGCTCAAGACATTAAATAGACACAAGCCATTGGTTCAGCTTAACACATGTTAAAGGGGAGAGAGATACCTAATTGCATCAAAGCCACTCTTAAGTTCATGTATGTGGAGCCCATCAAGCTGAAAGCATCCAGACAGCATCTGCTGTTATCAAATCACTCTTGAGTCGAGCTAATTAAAATAGAGCTTCATTTTTCTGAACCATTGTTTGGCAGGAATTTGAAACAGGTCTAACCCAATTTCTGTGTGTTTATGAGCCTTTATTATATCAAAAGTACTTTTCTGTAAATGTACAGGGCAGTGTTAAATGAATTGATCCGCACTGTATCACTGTAGATGCACTATGGGCTTCCTAATGATTTCTCTTTTAGCTTTTTCCAGATATACCCCAGAAAAGCTTGCTTTGTCCCTTATCATGTCATCTTCCTTCTCTCTTTTCCTTTCTATCTCACTCTCAAGAAGGTAAATGTCCTTGTATTTCTTTCTTTCATATCCTCCTCCTCCACTCTATTGGGATTTTTGTATTATTAAAACATTTACACATTTGCTGCCACATGCAAATGCAGAATAATAAACCAGGACTCTTTATACTCCAGATAAGAGCAGGAGGTCTCTCACCACTGATTTTCACCCTGTTGGTTACAGAGGATGGAGAGGAGGGGAATCTAAATGTTGCTGTGTTGGATCTGTTTGATACAGGATTATTTTCTTCAATATTTTATGTTAAACATTTTTTAAGCATTTATATTTCACCATTCAAATTCTGGGTATCATATTCCTCTTTGTAATTTGCTACAAGCACAAAAGTTAAAGAGATGTAGAAATTTCTCCCTAAAGACAAGTTGCACTCTGTGGCGTATGAAAGCTAATTCATGAATATTCTCTGCAGAAAGGCAATACCACAAATATGGCCAGGCTGTTCAGAACATTTGAGCTGGAGTGGCAGCCCAATTTAAACAGTAAAGTCAGGAAATAACTATTTTTCTGGTACCCAGTACAGCTCAAGTTGTTCATATGATATTCTTGAGTCTTACATTTATTTCTGAGCAGTGGATTCATATTACAAAGAAAGTAAGTGAAGGATTAGCATTAAGTAAAAATCTGGACAGTGATGTGTCTTGAAATATCCCTGTGAAGGCGATAAAGACTTTGGACTTTTAAGAATAGATGGAAAAATACAAAATAAAACCTATTTTTCTGTATAAATTATAAGGACGTTTGCTCCTTTTAACGCAGTTAATTCACCTTGGAATGGAATTTCAGTGCATTTTATTTTGCATTTAATGCAGCTAGTTCTGAATGTGTACATTCAGCTCCTCTGTACAGCCTAAGAGCCATGCACAGAAATCTGTACTGGGGGCAAGTGCAACGTTCTGCCATAAGCTAACCTGTGGGGAAGGTTCTATTAGATGTTCCCAAAATTGTGAAATATCATTGACTCCAGTTCTGTGCTTTTAGAGAGCTTCTTACTCAGAAGTTTGCTCTCTGTTCATTGACAGTGACTCTCTCCTGATTCCTCTTTTAATAAATTTAAGTGACTTTAATGCTGGCAGAAAGCAGCAGAGTCTCAGCATTCAGAGGGCGCAGCAGGGATGTTGTGCTGTGTGCTTTTTCTGTAAGTCTT
Source organism: Ammospiza nelsoni (assembly GCF_027579445.1). Lineage (NCBI taxonomy): Eukaryota > Metazoa > Chordata > Aves > Passeriformes > Passerellidae > Ammospiza > Ammospiza nelsoni. The sequence continues at coordinate 1,194,293 of NC_080654.1, forward strand.
GTAATCAGACCTAATCTGAGGGCCCTGCTGCTGGGGGCTTGCCTGAGCTATTTATTCCGTTCCCATCTCCTTTTCTGAGCCCGTCAGGGTGTGCAGTGGGTACTTTCCTTTCCAGCAACCATCTCATCAGTGTGGCCCCTTTCTCAGCCAGGGGACAGGGCCATGGCTTGGAGGGAAGAGTTTCTGCTAGAGCACAACTGTACAGGTAAATTCAGATATTCTTACACGCAGAAATAATTCAGACAACAGCCACAACATCTCTGCTCACATCATGGTGAGTACAGGATGAGTGTCTCAGATCAAAGGATATCCTCATAGGCTTTCCAGCATTTCCTGGATGTGCAGTTGTTGCTGTAGTTTCTACTGCAAAAGAAGTTTGCTGTTCTTGCAAGAAACGCTCTCTGTGTTTTACAACACCAACAACAAAGTCAAGCATTTGATCTAAGGATCCAAAAGCCCAGGAAATGCATCTCTGGGGTTCCTCGTCAATTTGGGACCTAATGAAATATAAAAAATACTCAATAAAAGCACCCTTATTACTTTAAATGTTTAAATGTGGAGTTTTTAGCCATCAGGTTAATGTTTTTGTATCTTTTTTTGATTCGATTGTGAGCACTTTTCCAGGTATCTCTGCCACTTGAGCACTAATTGGATTTCCACAGATAAACGGTGCTAGCTGCAGCCCTTACATCACAGTGTTTTTACTTCATCATCATTTTATTTGTTTTTACTGTAAAGGTTAATAAATCTTGGTGTGTTTAGAGTATGAAACAAGGCAGGCAGGCAAAGAACTGCAGCGTGAAGGGGTGAAGTTTTATATGCTGCTTTCTCAAGTCAGAGGGGTGGGAGGAGGAGCAGCTGTCCTTTGTGGTGGTTCTAATGGGCTGCTGGGTGTGTTAGTCACCCAGGGAGTGATCCATAATCCTTAAGATAAAAAGCGTTGATCTCTCCACTAGTTCTCAGACAGAGCTCTAAGGCATTTGAATTGGGTTACCATTGATTTAAGGTGGGGAGAAGAGTGTAGTGTGGGTCTGCCTAAAAAGGGATATACGGGATTTATTTAGCTTATTTAATTTTTAAAAGAATATTGGAGGCCTTTCAGTGCAAGTGTGCCACGTTCCTTATGGATTCTCAAGGAAGTTAATTCAGTACTTGCCAGTATTTTAGTGAAGAACTTACTGAATGGCAGATTTTAGTCAAAATTTAGGCTGTAAATAAATTTCTGTGAGAATTTATCAAGGTCCCAGATGTTTGCTGTCTCATTCATTTGTTCAGGAAAGTGTTTATTTTTTAATCTTTCTCATGGTTTCCCAGGAAGGTGAGCTTGACTTCCTACCACAGCAGAGGTTTTCCAGCCATGAAGGCAGCGTAGAAGCCCTTTTTGGCCTAGAGGGATTGAAATTAGTGCATTCCAAACACTGAATTTTGGACTCTGTGGCTTGATAGAAATTGATTGACCGGTCTGTACTTGAGCCAAAGCAGCATTAAAGACTGAATGTACTTCTTTTTCTGTTACAAAGATATAAAAATGCTTTGTAGCTCCTTTGGATCAGGTGCAGACTCCTGAAAACTGCATTACAGCCCTGGGTTTCCAGTTGTTCCAGTCTGTAGAAGCAGTGGCCGTTCCTCCCTTGGTGTTAATTCCCTGCTGTGGACCCAGATTTCAGAGAGATTGTTGATGCTTTCTGCAGCATTTGTCAAGGAAATGGCTGCTTTCTTTTTTTTTTCCTGAAGTGAGTAATTGTTTATTAATTTTTCAGCACATAAAGAGCATAATTATAATAGTCCCTGACATGTGCTGGCTGTGCCAAGGTTTAAGAAAAATAAAACCCAGTAGAAGTGCTGTTTTGAACTGTCTCTGATTTTTCAGGCCTTCCTGCTTTGGACCCAAATTTCTGTGTAGGAATTTGGGACAAGCACACAGATGTCAGTTTAATTCTCCGTAGAATTAATTCTCTTGCATGTTTTAAGTCAGTTTAGGATGGTGGGATCTTACTCAGGTGTTGTGAGAAAGAAGAGTAGGTGATCAGTACGCTGGATTTTTTGGTACACAATTTTTTGATATGCACAGTGCTGTGTAGGTTGAGCAGCATCCTGGATGTGTCCTGACACTTCTATGCTTTGTTTCTTTAAGCAGTGAATGTAACATCCATGAACAATGCCAGATTGACCCCAGGGGAAAATGAAGTGGGCCCATTGTTTGCAGAATATTTATGGTCTGGACAGCTACCATGGAAATGTTCCTTATGTTTGCTATTTTGCTGTGTTTCACCCCTGTTATAGAGGAAGCAACCTAAGAATTGACAAGGAAGCTCAGTTGCTTTTGGGGCTGGTCATGCAAGGTGCTGGATTTGCAGGAGGAATTGTGTGATGGGAGCTGCCTTCTGCTGAGAACTGGACAAAGACAAGGGACGCAGCTGCTTTTGAATCTATAAAATTATTCCACTTGCAGTCCCCACAGACAGGGCAGCTCTGGCCAATCAGGCTTCTTGCCCCTTACTTCGTTTCTCCCTTAATGGGGCAATTAACAGCAGGAACAAAGTGCATGGTCTGCTCAGTCTTTATTATTATTTGTGTTGTAATAAATGTTAAGGAGGCCACTTGCAGACCAGCACCAGGCACTGTACAAATGCAGAGGAAATAGACCATTTTTGTCCCAAAGAGCTCTAAGTAAAGAAATAAATTTACAAAAAGGTCTTACAGTATTTTAAGTCCTTCTCCTTTTGCTGTTTCTTCCCAACTGCTGTGGTTTGCATGATTTATTGTGCACCTGTCACAATTTCCAGCTTCTTTAATGTTTTCAGCATGAAACCTTTTGTGTGTTAGATTCTGATGATCCAGATAGTTTTCTCCAGTATCTCCTGTATTTATTCTCTCATTCTTATCTTCCTTGTCCTAATGTCATCACAGTCCCCTGACTTCAGCCCTAATTGTTTGGGGCTTTATTGCCGAAAGGAAAACATTCATCCTCTATTCTACATTTCCTATGATTTAAAATTCTGTGAAATGGGGTTCTTGAAATAGGAGGTTTGAGGAAGAGTAACTTACTGTTTTTTCTTGTCATTTGAGTCTTTTGAGTCTAAAACATCTTTATAGCTTCTTCTACAGATGGGTTCTACTTTCAATCCTCTTGGACTAAATCTAAACCAATGTATTACTGGTTTTGTCCAGTCCCTTGACTGTGGAATTAGAAGGATCTGAGTAAGTGTGAACAGTGCTCCCGTTCTGGTGCATCTCTGCTTGATTCAGCTTTCTGGAGTCTCCCATTCAATAGTGATTTTAAGTACTGGGGCACAATTGCTAGGTGTGACACAGACTTCTATCCTCACATCATCTCCAGCTCCCTACCATGTGAATGAATGTCCTGCAGTCCTTGTCTGCCCTGCAGTTAAAAGAATGAAAACATAATAAATTACAGCTTCATTGGTTTTTACATTCTACACATGTGAAGGGAGCAGGGTGAAAGGGATTTCTTTTGAAAGCTGCTGTGTTTGAGCTCTGCAGTAATGACAATAGGAATAGAAAGAGGAGTGAGGAAGGTGAGAGTTGGAGGTGCTGTCATCTGCTCCCCTGGAACCTGGGTCACACATTTTTTCAGTTGTGGAGCCAGGGACTGCTCCTGGTTCTGCTCTAGTGAGCATCCTGGGCACGAGGTTACCGCATTCCTTTGGAGAGCCCGAGCTCAAACAGCATTAATGTTACAGCACAGCCCCAGTGATCCTGAGCTTCCTCCTGCAAGAGGGAGCAAAGCAAGTTGTGGAAATTGGGTACTGCCATGGAAAGTGATAAAAAGCTGATTGTCTTTCCCGAGCTCTGAGCGCCTGCCCGGCGTCTCTCGCGGGTCCCGTGGGGTCGGTTTGGTGACCTTGTCGTGGCTCTCTGGCTCTGTCACCTGTGCCGTGGGACACAGCTGGGCTCTCAGCCCCTGTCCCACCCCGGCTGGGCGGCTCTGCCCTCCTGGTGTAAACATGACTGGAGATGATCGCTGCCGGTTGGGCTGCACGCGGTACCCCACCCCACGCTGCTCATCCCGCTGCAATTCCTTCTTTGGTGGTACTGCCGATGCAGGCAGCCTGCAGCTCCAGCTCAGGCAGAAGCACAAAAAGGGATTTTTAAAGTTTATTTTCCCTCCGAAAGCGAGATGATTTCTCTTCAATAAAAAGTTAAAATGTTAGAACTCCAGAAAAAAAGGTTCATGTTAAATTTGAACTGCTCACTGGTTAAATTTGTTATGGCTGCATTATCAGTTTAATACATTTAGTTTGCTCTTCTTATATTTCTTGTATTTTTCCAGCATTTATCACTTCCCCATAACAGTTTTTATTGTGTTAAGCCTGATGTTATGAAGTCTCATTTGGAGGTGTATTTCTGAAGTAAAAAAATACCTATCTAGCACATTTTCTCTGCAAATTAAAATAGTTATTATATGTTTCTTTTAATGTATGTGTAAAACTTTCTGATTCTTTTTAGATTTATGCAAGTTTAGCTTGAATATAATTCCTCTTAAAAAGACAGGAATTTTGTCAAGATGTCCACTGTGTTCTCAATTGAATTATAAAAAACTGAAGATGACAGATATTTCACTTTGAAAGGTGACTACTACACAGATGAAGTTGCTACTTTTCATAAGGGTTTTTACTTCATATATCAATGTGTTTTAAGAGAGACTTGGGTCAATAATACCATGCTTTAGAATTCCCTAAATACATATTTACACAATAGACCTTAAAATATATTAGTCTATCATGTCAGCTCCTGTACACTTCTATCCGGGATGTTTTATGTCCTTAACATATGATACAATAAAACTTTATTTTATATAGCATTTTTCATATAAATTGTATCCTAAAATGCGTTGTATGGGGTTAAACGAGACTTTCACATGGTTAAAATTAAAGGAAAAGCTGAAGGGTGCAGGAAAATGAAGGGCTTTGCATGGGATAGATGTATTTAATTGAACAAAGGGAACCTGAGCGGAGAATGCACCGAGCTGAGAGCGTGTAAGCGTGATTGGAGCTGCAGAGCAGGATCCCTGGAAGTGGTGAGGTTATGTGAGGAAAGGCTTATTCTGTGTGAATGAAGGAGGTGGAAAGGTCACGCCTTCAGGAGCAGCTGGAAGAAGTGTGGAGTAGCTCCTGGAACAAAGAAGTTGAAAGCAGGGACTGTGTGGAGTCACTTCTTTGTAGTGGGAGTAGCAGAGATGAGGGGAGAGTGTGCTGAAGGCAGCCGAGAGCGGTGTGCCAGCTGAGCTGCAGGGTGGGATGGATGGCAGCGGGGTGGCAGAACACCGGGGATCTCAGCTGCTCCATCGCTGCTCGCTCCAGCCTGGCCCCGGCACTCCGCAGGCACAACACACTGACAGCTCACATGCCTTTTTTCCTGGCTTTTATAATTTTTTTTTAAATTTTTTTTTGGTCACCCTATTCATGTAAATTAAGTAAGGCTTTTTTGTATGTGATAATTATAGATAAATGTATTTAAAGTAGATCTGGATTTTGTAGTCCTCAGGAAAAAGAGGAAGAGCAATTTTTCCCCCCGTCCCTGTCATGTGTTCGTTTTAATGAGCAATTTTAAAAAATTGAAAATAAAAGAGGAAAATGAATAGGTGTTGAACCAGCCTGTGATATGTAAATGCCAACTAGTAATTACCTAAAACCTCAATTTTCTTTCTGTTTCATCTTGCAAAACATTTCATTTCCACTGAGTGAAAACACTTAATTTGGGGCTCTGACGGCGGGAGCGCGGCGGCGGCTGCGCCGCCAGGGGGCGCGCGGGGTCCGCGTGCGCGGCCGGGGAGCCGTGAGGGAGCCCCCGGGGCCGCGGCGGCCGTGAGGGAGCCCCGGGGCCGCGGGGCCTCGCCCTCACGGGGTCGGCTTGGAAAGACCTCCGGGACCGTGCAGTGCGGCCTATGACCCAGCACTGCCCTGTCAGCTACACCAGCGCACTGAGAGCCGCGTCCGGGCTTTCCCTGAGCGCCTCCCCGGGCAGCCCCTTCCAGTGTCCAATCACCCTGTGAATAAATTCTTCCTGGTGTCCAACCTGAACCTCCCCAGATGCAGATTAAAACTGTTTTGTCCTGTGGCTTGTTTTCTGAGAGAAGAGCCCAAATGCCACCTGGCTACAACCTCCTGACTGAGAGTTGTAGAGAGCAAAAAGGTTCCCCCTGAACCTCGTTTCCTCCAGGCTGAGCGGGACCCATGGCAGGGACACGGCCAGGGCCAGTTTCCTCACCCTTCATGTGGGTGCCGCTGAGTTAGCTGTCACTCATAGTCCAAGTTCTGAGCACCTAGGATTTCCGCGCCTTTTGTTTTTTTTTCCCCTTGGTTTGGCTTTTTTTTCTTTATACTTTTTTTTGTTGTTGTTGTTGTTGTTGGTTTTTTTGTGTTTTTTTTTTTTTTTTTTTTTTTTATGTGGCTATTTTTGGTAGGATTTTTTTTTTTCCTGTGTGTGCGTTTATTTGTTTGGTGTTTTGTTTTTTTTTTCTTTTTTTTTGGCTGTTACTCTGTATTCTCTTAGTTCCAGGTTCTTCATCTCAGATATGGCTCAAAGTGTGTTTCTTCCTCGCCTTTGTTCCCATGAATCTTGCTTTTCTGCCTCCCATGAATCTTGCTTTCAACTGTATTTTTTCCCCCCCTCACTGTTTTACGTGAGGGCTTTGCCATTGTTGTTACAGCATTTTTAAACTTTTCTCCATCCAACTTTGAGATCTGCCCAACTTTGTAGGTTTCTATGTTATATCTGAACCGAAATAATTCCTGGGGTTGTGTATGTTTTCATTTAAACCTCAGTGAAATCCCAGGAGGAGCTTTGAGGCGTTCCCGCTCCCCGGCCGGCCCGCAGTTCGTTCCCTCACGAGCACAAGTGCAGCTCGGCGGCAGTGCCGGGGCGCGGAGCGCGGCGGCCGCGGCTCGTCCCGGGCCCGCCGGGCGGCAGCGGTGCCTCCTTACCGAGATATATGGCTTCATAATTAGCCCCTTGCATTTTTCCCGAGTGCTGGCATCAGCGTTCTGTGATGTGTTTCCCTGATTAACAGCTGCTTTGCAACTATTTCCGTGTGCCACCGATAACCATATTTGTCAAGTTAGTCCTGGCACGGCACTGATTTCTTACTAAAACACAGCATTTCTGTTGCAAGGGGCTTTCTTGTTCACTGCTGTGCCAGGCTTTTAAGTCAGCCCTTGTTAAAACGTAAGTTGGCTTCAGCCTGATGCTTGTTAACAGGATTCTGGGTATCTCCTTTAGAGTAGGAGTGCAGAAACCTTTCACAGACAATTTAATCTTCCGAGCCTTGCAAACATACAGCCGTACACTGAGGGGGTGTTGCTGTAGGCTAATATATTGATCAGTTCCATTTGCCCTATAGCTGTGGCCTTCTGCTCTGGCTGAAATAGGTTGAGTGTTTGTTGATACTGCCATATTATTATTTTTTAATACACTGGAAAAAAATTAATTCCAACTTCTTTTACATACGTCATGTATATTGCCAGTGTTGATTGCTTCCGCACATGTAATGTAAACTGTCTGTGCATAGTTCATGGCCTGGGCCGCCTCTGCTTAATGAAAAGAAGTGTTGCTTTTAAACAGATACAGATCCACTCAGAAAGACAAAATACCATCCCTTGCAACGTATAATTCAGAGCCAACCTTTACATCACAGGTCATCTCAAAGTCTCAGTCTATCAACAAATGCTGTTTAGTAATAACCTACAGAGGGTTCCCAGTATTAGGGAATCTATTAGAGCTCTTACAGGCTGCACTCCCGGTGGCTTTTGAGTCTCTTTTCCATGTAGAACTCTCTTACCAAATCCTTTGTAACTTTTAATGGTAAAGATCTTTTGCATTTTTGTTACTTTGCTTTTTATTTCTGAGTTGGTAGAGAATAGGCATTTGCCACAGTACTTTAAATTTTGTGGTTTATTTTTTTAATGTAACCAAATGATAAAGTAGCTTAGATTGCTTTCTTGGAAACCCTGCAGCTTTGAGCACAATAAGAAATAAGGCTGCCTTTATCTTCCCCATTAGAACAAAAGGGAGGGAAATTAGGAATGAAGGGCCTTGGCCGCTAAGTTAACGTCCAAGTGCTGTGCTTTGCCCCAGAATTTTGCCAGCTCTCTGCTCTTCCATAGCATCTGCAATAAAGTTCCTGTCTTTATTTTATATTTCTGACATTGAAGCAGAATATTTGGCCTGAATTTATGTAATTTGTCCGGTTGCAAATATAATCTATGAATAGTGACATTGATCTTTTAATTGAAAAATCAAACTGTAGGACATGACCTGCTGCAGGATTCCACCCATCTCTTCCCAGTCAGAAAGATGTCTTTGTGAATCCTGTTGCTGCAGGAGAGATGGTGGTGGGAAGGCAAGTTTATGGGATTGCCTGGCTTTTTAAAAACCAAATACACTCTGTTTAATACAAGTACCTGATCCATTAGATAAAGGCACTCTGCTCGACAGTGCGTGCTGGCATCTAAGAACCAACGCAGTGATACAATGCTCATTATTTGGCAGTGTCCTAATACCATAAAAATTTGGAGAAGTGTTACAAATGCTACAGAAATAGTATGGAACAATGTTAGCAGCTGAGTCAGAGTGCTATTTGCCACATGATTTTTTTGGCTGTACATAGGACTGCAAGTCTTCTCATCTTCCTCCTCCTTTTTCTGTTGTTTAAATTATGGAGTGCAGTTGCTCTTGTTTGTGCAAGGAAAATGATCCATAGAAGGTAGGGAAATTCTTGTGTATGTTTGTTGAAAATATTGGCATTTTGACATGGCCAAAATTGCTTTGTAAGTTACTCGTGTATACGAGATTAATTATAAAAATGAAGACATTTCATCTCAGCCTATGGGAACGAATGTTCAGAGGTGAATGCAAACACAGGATGAGAAACATGGGATTACCAGAGGGAGGAATACATGTCCAGGATTCTTTTTATGGAGTTGTTGTTGCTTGTAATTTCATTTTGTTTTAAGATTAAAAAGGCTGTGAATAATGGAGGAAGTAATGCAGGGGAGAGATAAAATAGAAGTTTATTTTGGACTGAAATTTACTACTGAAATGTTTACATCTTTATAAGGCAAAAGTAAGCTTTAATAAAGGGTTAGAATCAATAAAATGTTCACATGGTTGCGATTGAATTAGCACAATGAAAAATACTGCTTATTTCTCACAGGTTTTGTAATACTTAAAAATTGATAATTAAATATAAGAGCTTGCAGAACTGCAGGTCTGCAGGCCGTTCGTGTCTATCTCACTAAATGTGGGAGGGAGTGTAAAGGAGTGTCTGAAGACACAAACAAGTAATTATTGTTAGAAGGAGAGTGGCTTTGATATGTTCACGTGTCTGTCGGTCTGCTCATTTGGGCATCTTTCTTATTCAGCATATTATCTTAAGGTTATTAGTTTGGGTGCTTTATATTTCTGCATCTGGCACAGCAATATCAGCACAGTTTAAATCTGCGATTTGCCTGTCACCTGCATTTCAGCTGGAGACAGATCAAGTGCACATAAATGAAGCCAAAGTATACTTTATGTGGGGTGGTTTTTACTCTGCTGTTTTGTGGTTCAAAATTACTGAATGGAACTTAAGGAAAAAATGCAGGAAAACAAGAAAATGAAAAGAATTAAAAATACCCCATTCATTTTATCCTCCCAGCTTTGAAGTGTGCTGGGACTTTGTCAAATTCCCGTTAAAATAAATATGTCAATTTCATCTCTCTTCCAAATTCATTTATCATGCTTTTTTAAAAGGTGTTTTCTGCTTTACCTGATGTTTAAATTGGATTCACTCGTTTATGCTGTTCTTTGCTGTATCCCCCATGTTTTTCTTAAATGAATTAGTAATGACAGTGTACTCCATCATACCCTCTCTACAGCCACTTTAAGGGAAGCCTGGTGATCTAAACCTTTTAACCTATTAAAGATGATTTTCCCCAATTGAATCAGACCCACCACAGGTGTAATAACTAATCATTTAAACTACACCTGCTATTATGTATTTTTAAGCCATTATGCATGTTGGATAGATGATAATTCATGTTTATTGCATTGTCCAATGGATCCGTTTTGCCTACACTAGCCTGATTAATGTATTTAAAGAAATAAGAGATGCAATTTAAAAGAAAAAAACATTGATGGAATGCACTGAGGAGTACATTGAAAGTGCCATTAAACCCATCAGAACTTTGCTCTCTGACCAGAAATGCATATTCCAAGTGTTTGATTCAAACACAAAGTGAAACTTAGTGATTTCAGGAGTGATGCTGTATTTTCCCTTCTTTTTCTGCTGTCAAAGTTTTGGAAACCTTTTTGGAACTGAATTCCAGAAACTGTATTTTAAGATAAACTCTTAAAGACCTGAATAACATGGGTCTGGCATATTAGGATGGTTAATTTTAGCACTAGAGAAGGGAAGTAATCTCTTCCACTAGTTCACATGGATGTGCTGTGAGCACATTATTCCTCATGATGCCACAATCAGAACAGATGTTTTTGTATAAAAGTGGAGGGAATCACTGGTGCAGTAACATGTAATAATGTGTATAGCAATATAGGGAAGTATGTGGGAAATGGAGCTACCATATGAAGAAAAAAATCAAATACCTTTCACTGCCACTAAATGGAAACGTAAACATCTAGTGCTGTTGTTGATGCCATTGAGTATTATCCCAGACTTTACCCTTTGCTTGTACAAGTGCTCTGTTTTACGTGCTCTGTCACCTTAAAGAAGGATGTAGAAGTCAGTTTGTAGACAAAAGTCATCTGTGGCTTTTGCTGGTGTGCAATATAAATTTAACTACTTGCCTACCCATTCCAAGTGACTTTTTTGATTGTTGTTATGTGATCCAAAACATGTGAAGTCGCTTCTTCTCTAGTCATGAGAAGCTGAGGTTTATTTATTGCTTTCAATAAATTAGAATGATGGCAGAAAAGGCCTTAATCTCAGAATCTGCAGGGAGCTTTGAGTCAGATAGAAAGGAAGCATTCTTACAATAAGCCAACTGTTGCAGATGACATGCATTGACTCAAGGCTGGCTTTAACTGTAGGAGCCAACTTAGATAAGAAGATCACAATGTAAATAACAGAAACACGTAATAATCTTAAAGGAGAATTTTGTGCAGGTAGAGCTGCTCCCAAAGTAATTAAACAAGAAACTTCTAAGCTAAACACCGTAATTGTGCTGTCTGTTTAGAGTTAAACCACAAACTCTGATACTTGCTGAACCATTTCTGAAGGTTGGTGTTGTCTCCAGACAATCTCCATGTGATGGGTGTGTTGTCTTACCTTGCAGTCCACAGTGCCTAATGTAAAATAGGGATTTGACCATGCCTAACTTGGATCTTTTCTCTCTTTTTTTTTCTCCAATCCTCCTGCCCTCCTCAGATTGTGACAGCAGTGAAATTTTTACAGAATCCACGAGTCCGCCAAAGTCCTCTCGCAACCAGAAGAGCTTTCCTGAAGAAGAAAGGTATGAACTCTTTAGGTTGTGATCTCAGTGATAATGAGGGACCTTGAATTAGTGTAAAGTCAAAATGTATTGCTGTGGAATATTAGATGTTATGGGCAAAGCCATTAGTCTGCCCCTAAAGAAGATCTGAGGGTAATAAGAAATATCAGTCTCTTTTCTTCCCAACTGACTAGTGCAATATTTGCACCAGATGTGGAATTATAGAATACAAAAGACACATGGGAAATTTCTGGTTAACTGTTATCAGATCTTTTCTGCAATGAGGACAGTTCATGCTTGTGGACTAGCTGGTCAGTTCAAACCTTACTGACTCTGGCATTAGGATGGCCAATCTCTGGGTGAAAAGGTCAAATGTTTCCAAAGAGAGCCAGAGAGAGGCAAAGAACCTGGTAAAAGTCAACAAGGTCAGGTTAAGGTCAAGCTTGGGGTCAGCCTGACTTTCAGGCTGAAATGGTAAACTACTGACTGAGTTTAGCCCTTTTCTATAGCAGGGATAGAACAGATCCTGACAAATCCTATATCATCTTAGTGAGGTGCAGCATACTTTGGTCATTGCCTTACAGAAAATTTATTTTACTTTCTGACTCATAGTGGAACTATCCTTTGCTCCTATTTTATTTCTAAAGTTTTTATTCCACAACTTGCAGTGCATTCCAGGTGATGTTCACTCTATATTTTGCTACAGTCCTGGGACCATATTGCTTACCAGAAGACATAAATAACAACAGCTTTAACTTGAAGTTAATTACGTGTGTTGTAGAGCACTGTAAGGTGTTGAAATGATGCTGAAAACACAAATTCCAACCTTCAGAGGGGAGTGACCCACATACACATTGTAGTCATAAGTACTTCAAGGTACATCAAATTCTAGAGCTAAAGATCTTGAGCTTTGAAAAGTAGGGAAGCCTATGAAATCCATCTTTTTCTGTTTGGAGTTATGAAGTGCCTATTGAGATGCCTGAGACCTGAAGTCACGAGATGGAGAGTTCAAATACATGCACCAGTTTGCTCACCCTGAATAGCAGGGAACCTAGAAGGGAATGGCAGCCTTGTGTTTTGGCAATGATGTCATGACAGGTAGTTCAGGGGCACATCACTTGGAGTGAGATCCTCTCTGCTTGTCCTAGTGCCAGTTCAGAGGACATTCCAATCACGTAGGGATCTGTTTGCCCTGCCCTGCCATCAGGATGACATTAAAATTTGGAGCCTGTTGGTCGCTGTGCACCATGAGTTTTTCCTTGAAATATGTGGACCTACGGGGAGTAATTAATCATAAAAGCTTGGGGATTTCAACTCTATCATCGAAGCAATGAAGCAAGGGAAAGCTGAGCCTAAAAGCTGTGCTGATTACCCGGGGTAACCTGATACAAAATCTATTGTTGCCGAGAGATCCTTAGCCCCCAGTATATCGTGCAATATTATAACTGCCTGATCTTCTTCTGTGCTGACAATGACCAGTTAGTCCTCATTTTCTCTCTCAACACAGCTGGGTTAGAATTTCATTTGCAGAAGGTATTTAGAGCAATTTAGAGACAAATGTCTCTGGTGTTTGCTCTGCACTTCCCCACCGCAGGCTTCGCTGAACAGTTTTTCGTATCAGGAGCTCCATCTAATCTGTTTAATTTTAATAAATCCCTGACTGGGAGAAGAGGAAGGGTGGGGAGATGGAGGCGCAGAGAAACTGTGGCCGGACTAATACTTCTTATGAATTACTTGGCTAATAATTACTAAAGAGCAGAAATGGTTTGGTAGAACTGTTTGTTTGTTCCTGTGTGTTAATTAGCCCTCCTTCCCTCTGTGCTAATTGTTTTTTTTCTAAAGTTAACCATAGGAGATGGGAAGGAGTAGAGTCCAGTAGCGCCTGTAGCCAGCAGTCCCTGGAAATATGTCCACATGGAATGTGGCCTGTGTTCCATGCTGGCATGGTGCCTATGTGATCTAGCAGATGGAGTCAGTTCTTGAAACATAGATGTTGTGGCTGGTTTAGGCCTGAGCAGATGAGGGACTACAGGGTTTGGTGGGCTGTTCCCCCTGTTCTCTGGTGTACAGTCCCTGTCATCCCAGTGATAATGCTTATCCCCAGATGAGGCTGTCTGGTAGAGAGTCCTCACTGCCAGCTGAAAAAGGTCCTGCAAGCCTGACTTGGCTTAAGAAATTTCACTTCTGAGACTCACAGAGGTGGTTCTGCCAAGAATTACAGTATTTTCTTCTTTTTCTATAAGCATCTCCTTCCTTATAAAGGCCAATCAAATTTTATTTCCTTTTAGTATAGGAGCTGGATTTGGTTTAGTGCATTTCAGTGAGATGAGAAATGAAAGTTTCTGCAGGATTATCAGCTGGACTGGGTTTGGTGAAACAGTAGTTGTAGGGGCTGAAATCAGGTGTTCCTGGTTCTGTGCAGTTCAGGTGTGCTGAGCTGCTCTCTCTGGCACATGGGGTGATAGAGTGTTGATGACAGTTGGGAGAGTGAGGGTATCCTGGATTTGTAAAAGGGCTTTCAAAAGTCAGATGAGATTTCTCTGTTGTCTTAAGCACTTTTAAACTCCCATATACAGAGGCATTAATGAGAAACATGAAGTTATTAGAATCATTTATCATTTTCTTTGAAGCTTACACTGGCATTTTGTGTAATTTATGACATTTCCTCCTTTTTATCATGAACTTCTTCAGATGAAGGGAAAAACAGCTGTTTCCCCTCAGAGTATCTGAAAGAAAAGAAAGAAAAAAAAGATGCTGTTTGTTTTTTGTCCAACTCGCTGATTCTGCTGATGACATGCCACAGAATCAGCGGCGCCTTGGGAGTAATTAGACAGCATGTGGGGCTTAAACCCTTGTGGAAATGTGTCTGTCATTTAACTGTTGTGCCTCAGATGTCCTGCACTGCTCAGTTACCCATCCGGTAACTCGTGTGCCTTGTTAATTTTGTGTGCTCTGAATCTCTTAAGTTCTGGCAAGACAGAGAAAGGGGGTGGAAATGCACTGTACATGGCAAGCTCTGTTTTCAGGGTGCTGGGTTTTTGGGGCAGCGAAGGGGAAAACTGTGAGGTGACAGACTTGTTGTGTCATCTTGGATGAAGAACTGTTTTCTTAGTTGCTTGTTCTCTTCGTCTGTAAAATGACTACAGTAATGCCTTTCCAGAGTGGGGTTGTGGGAACTGATGAAAGCATATGAGGAGCTCAGAAATAATAGTGATGGAAGAACAGAGGTGCATTAAAGCAAGTTAATGTACAATTGTTGAGTTATGTTGGGAAAATGTCCACTCAGAAGGTTTTCTGCAGTGCATCAATGTTCCAGAAAATTTTTCCAGTGTCAAGATGCCAGACTATGGTGATTTCTGAAGAGATGAAAAAATTATTTAATTCTACATGCCCTTCCCAGTCAGAGCTCAAAGGCACTTGATCCCCTGGAAACAAATGCTGTCAGCCCCAAAATCTCCAGCCAAAAACTGACTTGATTTTCTTCCTCTTTCTTTGGTCTGCATTCTTGGAAGTTGAACCTGCCTTTTCCCCTTTGTCAAAGAAACCCAAGTGAATCACCTTCAGGACCTGAAGGATGGGGGCACAGCCCACTGCTGGAGGGCTTAAAAAAAGCAAATTCTTCAGCAGATTTCAATTTAACCCTCTTTTATTACTCCCCTTTTTTTTTTTTATAATTTAAGTCCATTTCATGAGGCAGTTTGCATGTCCTTGAATGGAATCTCGTTACCATGAAAGCTTTTTTAGCATTGATTTCATAACAGTCTTAATTTAATAGTGCCGTCATTACTGAGAAGCTCTGAGAGTGAGGCCCCAGCTTTCCAGGTCAGTGACCTTTTAATTACAAACCTTGTTCTGATGGCCAGGTTATCGACTGGACAGCTCCCAGCTCCTGCCCCCAGCATGAAGATGAAAATAACTGCCTTTCCTCCCCCACTTCCAGAAAAGGGAGGAAAAGAAAAGTAACCTCTTGTGTTTCCAAAATTAATTTTCTCCTTCAGCTTTACTTTGTAATTAATTCTTTAACATGTCTCAGTGAAGCTCAAACAGTTTTTGTAAAGGCTTTTCTTGAGAATAAAATACAGTGCAAGCCAATGGAGTCCAGTGCCAACTCAGCTGGAAAAATAGAGTTAGTAACCTATGGTGTCAAAATCCCTATTTAGGCCAAACTGCTCTGGCTCTCCAAACCTTATTCTTTTCTAGAAAGTACCATGTTTGATACACAAATGTGGGATTAGACCATAAGTGTTGACTGTTCAAGGAATGCTAGGTGACTTGTCATTCTCTTGAAACTTCCTGTCAGGACATGGATTGAGAGATGGTGCAGAAAAGGAGTAAGGGCTTTATTTCACTGTTGTGCTGGTGTTGGCTTCTCCACAGTGTAGTGTGGGTGGTGCTGTGGTGGATCTGTGCTGAGGACAGTGTTGGTAGTACAGTGTTGGTAGTACAGAGGTGTTTTAGCTGTATCTGAGCAGTGCTTGCACACAGAGCCAAGGCCTTTTCCTCTTCCCACCCCAGCAGTGATGAGGCTGGAAGTGCACGAGAGGATGGCTCAGCTGAGCCCAGCTGATCAGGGGACACAGGTATAATCTGTTCACTGTTTCCAGCACAAATCCAAACCATAGCCCCATACTAGCTACTGTAAAAATGGTGCACTATCCCAACCAGACAATGCACAACTGATTGCGTGAGTGAGGCTTGTCCTGTGTTGTCCTGCAGCTCAGGTACCTTGTTCTCTAGCTGCTCACACCAATGCCTGCACAGACCTCATCACCTGAACTTGCACAGCTACAAGCAGGACCTGGAGTTCAGATACTGATAGCAAAAATTTATTGCAAGAACATGCTTAGTGTTTTAAGTTTCTAGTACAAATCAGCACACAGCAAGAGAAAGTTCACTAGCATAGGTAGAAGCAGGGAGGTGCTTTCTGATTATTTAAGAAGTTTGCAGCAGGTGTTCAAGTAGCATAAAGTAACTCTTAACATCTTGTGTAGACTTACAGAAATGACTGTGGAGGTGGCATGGAAGCTAGCACATTCTGCATTTTCATGCTGCCTTTCATTTCAGGATTTTGGAGCACATTGTACCCATTAACTATGGAAACTTTGCAGCTAGTTGCATGGAGCATGTTGGATGGTGTTTATAGGCTTATCTATCATTATCAGAATCATGGTTTGATCTAGATCTCACTGTGCTTCCCACTAAAAAGCATCCACCTCTGAGGTAGACAACAGCAGCTGTTCAACATCACTTTGCGATTTTTAGGAGAGGAAATGAAGAATACTTTATCTAAGTGATCTTGCAGAGGGAGCTTTAGGGATAGAGAATGTAATTACTGAGTAAAAAATTTACTAAGATTCTTGAAAAGCACCATGGGATATTTAATTACTAAAGATGGTTGGGCCTCTGTTTATGACTGTGCAAGACAGCTAATGTGCCTTGTAATATTTTGCCAGGATAAATAAAAACATGTCCTACACCTGTCATGCAACCAGTTTGTTCTTTAGGTGCCTCCCATCCAAGCTTTGGCTCTACACAACCCTGCATAAATGGGGAAATGTGATTGTCTCCCAAAGAGCTTATTAGGGAACTTAAGAATGAAGAGTGAGAGAATGAAAGCTGTCATTGCTAACAAACTCACACCAGTTCCTATCTAAATCAGCATTAGGGGTAATCACATCCATTTGTGGCACTCTGCTGTGTTTGCCCAGTGCTGATAATGTTCAACATACACATTCCACTCCTGGAGTATCATAATGCAGAGGAATAGATGTGCTTGTGATCCAGAAATTAGTTCCACCTTCCTGTGTTTTGTATTAGTTGCCTTCTTTTTTCTTCCTGAAAATGATTGAGAATCACTATCCATCTGCTGAGAAGGAGATGTCTTCCTGTCCTGCCACTCTTCTGCATGCGGATCTGTCACCTGCTGTTCAGTACCAGCCTATTCATCATGCTGACTCCTTTCCCCATCAATTTTACCACATTTTGTGATGTCTGAACTTGTCATGAACTGCACGGATTTTCTTGGCTTCTTTGGTGACAAGGAATGTACAGCAGTGCTAACAAAATGTGGTAAACTGCTCAACCTGAGGGAATCAGATATGGTGCTTCTTTGGAGGGTTTTGGGAAGAATATAGTTGAAGAAACCCTTCACTGTCATTCCTCAAGATTTGAAAGGAAGCTTGGAGAAACTAGTCTGTTCAGTCCCTATAAACATGGAGAAATAAGTTTATTGCTCATCTCTGACTCTTATCCCAGTCACTAGTCATTTATGAGAGGGCAGAAAATCACCTGACATCAGGTTAGACATAACTGCTCGTGTGATGCAGTGTAGAAAGGAAGCCAATCCTTTCTTGGCTTGAAAATTATTGATAAATTGGAACAGGCTGGTTTGATGCTTAGGAAGTTGTGCATGCTGCAAAATGCTGTTTGTAAGCTTAATTTTAAGAAATAATTGGAATGTCATGGGTTTAATGATGTCTCTCCACTTGGCTATCTGACAGTGACTATTTAATGTAAAAGAGCCGTTAAAAATGGCTTTGCAAAATTAACTCCTATTGCTCATGGAGTGTATTTTGAGTCATATCTGCCTTGTTTACTGACAAAGTAATGTTTCCATTCCTGGTAGTACTGAAAAAACAATATGATTACAGCAGAGTGAATTGAAGTCTACCTAGAAGATAATGCTAAAATAGTCAATTATATTCCAAGGCCTGAAATCATTAACCTTAGTGATGGGCAAAAAAGACCCAGCCCCTAAGTCTGACTTGTAAATTTAAATATTTATTTATAATGCTTTTGAGTGAAAGTAAATGCCAAGTCCAAGAGAAAGTCACTTCTGTAGTTACAATCTAAAAGCAGGCATGGGAGATCTGAGACATGACTGCTTCCTTGGCTTTGGGTAAACTTCTTGTTTGCAGCTTGCCCATCTGTAAAATGGGGTTAATTACCACTTTTGCCTTATTGACTCAGTAAGATTTATGTTAGCTATGTTCATAAACTGCTCTGATATGCTTGTTTCAGAGCTCTTGGTGCTGCAGTGTGTGATTTTTGAAGGTGCTGCAGTAAAAGCCACACTTTCAGAGAGATTAGGAGTTTACTTCCATCAGCTGTGTATGGGAGGGGAAAGCTGCAAACTTTAGAATGTCAGAATGTCAAGGCTCAGGCAGATTGCGTGCAATCCTAATCCAGCCCTGCAGCTTTGACCTTTGAAGTAAGATTCACCTTGAGATGGTTGAAGAAATCTATGTATGTTTGTATAAAAATATTTCTGTGACAGAAGGGATTTGTTTTTCATGGTCATCTAGCTCAGGGTTTCCCCACAGTCTTCCCAGAACAAGTAAATGAATTCAGCTTCTGACTGCTCTGACAATGGACCTGGTATTCTGAGTCTAAGGAGACAGCCTTCCCTCTTGAGGCTAAAACAAGGAGTGTAGTTAGGATAATCTGTGGTGTTCTGCTGAAATCCATTTCAGACCTAATGATACTTTCCTGCTAGGAAAGGTAAAATAAGTTCCTGTATGAGATAATTCTCTAGGATCTCTTAGCCAACATTTTTGTTCTGTTTAAAATTATGTCTTGGGTCCCCTTGAACATGAAATCCTACAGTTTGCTTTTCTGCTGCAAACTCTTAATTTTAGTCTGGAGTGCAATCAGTCTTTTTTTAACTAAGAGGTTAATTTAGTTTTGGGTTCATTCCTTGCTATTCTTTCTCCTGGAGCCTCGTCCAGGTGACTCCACTTCTCCTGGAGCAGAGCAGAGAATTCATTCTCATGAAACCTGAGGCGCTCTGAAGTAAAAGCTGTTGACTTTGTCATACCGTGCAAATGTGCATTGCTTTTAGCAAGACAATAAAGGGTAAATGGGGTGATCTCTGCTCCTGCAGAGAGGTCAGGTGGTTACATTACACAATCTTCTAGAGCATCTTGCAGCAAATACATGGGTTATATTAAAAGTTGCAATCATATCATTTTTTAAAAGTAAATTGCTGACCTTATGCAGTGGAATCAGCTTTATTGAATTTCGCCAAAAATGCATTTATAATCCCCCCACCCCTGCATACACATGATATTCATGTCCTTGCTGCCCATGTGGAAATGTCCCTTTTTACGGTGATAAAATTAAATTTGTCTTTGTCTCTGCCTTGCCTCACCTTTTAAGATTCCATCCTTTAGAGACACCAGTGGATATCCATACCAGGGAATGAAGATGGGCAATATCCCTGCATGGCTGGCTGGCTGATTGTGAGCCAACTACCACGGAACAAATAAATAAGCATTTCACATTTAGAGGACAAATCGAGCTGAGGACAGGTATAATATGGGTATTTTTCTAGGAGTGTTGTGGCCTTAGCATAGGTAAGAATTTATTTTTACTTGGAAGTACCTACACTTTGCTTCTGGATTTTTTCTAATTGCTATGCAATATGAAATGTAAAATCCACTAACAGTTGTAGTGTTACTCATAGCACTGTGTTACATGCCCTTCTTTAATAATAACTAACCATAAACTGTCTGGGCTTTGGCCACCTACTGCCTCCTTCCTGAATTCACTTGGGAAAAGGTGTTACGTAGCATGCTCAAGAATTTAACACATCTATTTCCCATATTTCTGTGCCACTTGGCATCTTCAAAGTACTCTACAAATATTAGCTGACTAGCCTTGTGACACCCTTTATGAAATGGCAAGATTATAAGATTAATTTAAAACATTTCAAATTACATTTTTTCATCTTCATTAGACCTTTATATTCTTGAAAGGGTTTGCAAACTCCACATTTTAGTGGGAAACTGAGGAATTTTAGGTGGGGACACTGAGGCAGATTAACAGTTAGATCTGGGATAATTCTGACTGCCAGTGATAGATCTGTAAATACAGCCATACTGTGCTATATTGTCAGTGTGATGTACTGTATAGAATTTTCAGTAAAATTACTTAAAGCATTTTCCTGTTTATCCACCATTCTAACCCCAGCTGCTTTGAGGGTTGGTGGAAGAGGTTAAGCTGGTTTTATTCAATAAAATCAACACAAACCATCTAAGTAAATGAAGGGGCAGATTGGGCTTTGCAGTGTTAGCCTGCATCCCTTCTTACAGCATCCCCTACCTTGTGTTTTTTATGTAGTGTTTAAAAGGCTGTTGCTCAGAGGTACTGAAAAGAATATCAGAATATCATTACTCCTGCTCTTCAAGTAACCAGGAGAATGCAGCTGTTAAACTCAGGATATAAAATACATGTTTAAAAGATGACTCTGTATGTGTTTAAAAAAGAGAGCGAGAGAGGATTCAAGGGAACCAAAAAATAGCAGGTTCCATTACTGTAATTAAATGGCAGCATTTAACCTATCAGGCCGTTGCGTGTATGTGAGAGACGAGCAGGGAGCTGCATTTGAAATGATCTCTGTCTTCCTTGGGGGATAGAGTAGTTAAATAATTTGTTTGCGAGGTGTGAGTTTAGTGTCGGGTAGAGCGAGTGCTGGTGTGTGTGTGTCTTGTGAAGCTGGCTAGCTGAGGATGCATGCAGCACCCCATGCACTGTCAGGGCTGGCTAGCTGAGGATGCATGCAGCACCCCATGCACTGTCAGGGCTGGCTAGCTGAGGATGCATCCAGCACCCCATGCACTGTCAGGGCTGGCTAGCTGAGGATGCATCCAGCACCCCATGCACTGTCAGGAGGCTAACTGAGAATGCATCCAGCCCCCCATGCACTGTCAGGAGGAACACAAGCTGCTCTTGCCCATTTGTTGGCTTCTCTGCACCCAGGGCCTCACCTGGTCCCACATATTTCATCATGAAAGGAGAGCCTTTTCCGTGCCAGGCCACCTGAGACAGACAGCAGCAGCAGTGAAAGAAAACCAGGGAGGAAACAGAGGAAGAAAAAATCAGAGTCAGTTTTGTGAGCTTTTTCCCACTGGTTGCTGTAAGGGCTGAGTTATTGTGTGTGGCTGTTGGCACTCGGGAGTCTGGGGGCTGTGGCATCCCTGGGGACCACGGACGAAGCTGCTGCTCAGGGATCTGCCCCTTTAGCAGCACATCAAACAGTGCTGTCCCTGTGCCTGGCGTGGCTCCTGAGCTTTGAGACTGGAGTGCAGAGCCACGTGGAGAGAGAGGGATCTGCTGAGGGCAGCCTCAGCCCTGCATCATTGGCCTGGACCCTGAAAACCCCTTGGGCACACCTGGACACTGATGCTGGTCCATTTCTGGAGGAGACACAGTCTTACATAGTGCTCAGAAGGGGATATCTTCCATTTTTATCAACTCCCTTTTTATTTGTACAGTGATTCCTTTGTTTAGGAATATTTCCTAGCCCAGGAACTCCAAGAGCTATCCTCATACTTTGAACTGCTTCAGCTGCCTCCCCTACTGATCCAACTTGTGTTATATTGCAGGATCATGGCCCTGAGTGTTTCCTAATGTTCACTCCAGTGTCTGTGTGAATTTTGTATGGCCACTCCCATTTTAATTCCTGGGCTGGAATTTTTGTGATGCATTAGAAGGCAACAGACAGTGTTAAAATTACAGATATTTCTGTATTTCCTTATTGAATATTCAACTCCAGTGACTGGATTTTGAGGGGAGCATTGGGCTAAAAGGAGACCAGAGACATGTCCTGTATTTTAGTACCCAATCAAAGCAATGCATGAATTTGAGTCCTTGATGAGATTTAGGAATCTGAAACTATTTCCATAGACGATCTACCAAAAAAAAGGTATAAATATGTTATTTGAATAAATTATTTGTTATGTGCACTCAAGTGCATATAAGGCATGTATAGATTCTCAAACCTGTCGGTCTTTGCCCATGATGATTGTGCCAGTCTGAAATGTTTTAGAAAAGATACAGTGTAATATTATTTCTCTTTCACAGACATAGAAACTGAGGCAGATGGAGGTTAAATGGCCTACACAAGGTCAATAGCAAGGCTGGGAATAGAACACAAATGTGTAGAGGCTTTTTATTATACTAATAAGGAAACTCTGGAGGTGTGTTTGGCATGGTAATCGGAACCCCAGAGAACTAGGAGCAGTTACTGTGTTCTGTGCATGTCCCCAGGGAGCAATGATGAAACTCCTTTTCTACCTTACCACTCCAGTTCTCCGTGTGTGGTCACCATAGTTTTTACACCACTTAACCTCGTTATTTTTAGTATTGTTAGCATTAGTTGTCCTTTGGGCGTTTAATCCAGGCTCTTTAATTTTCTCTGGAGCCCTTAAGAGGCCCTATGGAAGCCACAAGGGGAGAAAAAAAAGCAATAAACAAACCAAAAGATGAAAAATGATCTTTTGAAACTTCTTCTATTTTGTTGACTTGTCCCCTAATGTTTTTTGTCTTTGTTGTTCTTTCATCATGAAGGACCCTGCTTAAATGTCTAATCTCGGTTTCTTAAAAGTTAATTTACTATTGTTTCTTTCTTCCCCACCCAAGATTAACATCCTGTGTGATGACATAGATGGTTGTTGTCTAAATGGATGTGATGTAACCAACAAAATTGTGTAGGGCGGGTGGGGAAATATTTATATACTTGCGTTAAAAATTACAAAGTAGGTTTGTCTTTTAAACAGAAGGTATTTCAACACTGTTACTGGCAGCATCAGCCTTTAATTTTACAGGTGGCTACCTTTCTAGTAACATTCAGCAAATATTTTAATGGCATGTAAAAAATTTCTCAAAAACAGAATAATGAGGAACGAGGGTGATTTATAATCTGTAATGAATTCTTGCTGACGTTGTCTTTTTATAATAGTGTAGCAGCATCTCTGTCTTTCTGGGGGAAGTGCAAACCAAATTTACCTGAAACATTTGTACCATAATAATCAAATATGTAGCATTTAGATGTAATTTTCTTAATTCAGCTTATCTTCTTAGTGTGATGTTACCTGACTCACAGGTGTCTAACACTAATTCCACTTCATAGAAATTGAGTTAGAGGAGCCAAGATGCTCTGTAAGGCTGTGAGAAAATGCCTGTTAGAAAAAGGCCATGTGCTCATGGCTGCACACCCACTGTTGGTTTCTTTACATTTCCATATCTTTTTCCATGCACAGTTCCATGTATTTTTACATGTTCTCAAAATGTGCAGCTGTAGCTACGAGTTCTCCATGCTCCCCATAGCAGCTCCCTGCAGAGGGAGTGTCCAGTGTGCCCTTCCAGTGTGTTCTTCAAGCACTCCAACTTCATTTATAGACACTTCATCACTTCCTGTGATGAGTCTGTACAAATGTGTTTGTTTTGTTCCTTTCTAAAGTCTAAAGTAAAAGAGGAAATAAATAACATTGAGGGAAGGTGCTCTGCACACTGCAGTTCATCTTGGTCTGCAGAGGCTGCTCTGGGACTGGTTGTGCCCAAGGTAGAAAATAGCCAGGTGCTCTTGTTAGTGGGTTTGGGGCAATCAGTAATTCCAGAGTAATGCAAGGAAACAGAAATGGTGCATCAAGACAGATTTCTCCATTCTTATAAATAAAACAAAGGTATCCTTCAGATATTCTGAAAAATCTGGTTAAAAATTTCATAGAATGGCTTGAAATTGTTGTTCTATTACATGATTCCTTTCTTTTGAATGCTGATTTTGGCAGAAAGAGTGGCAGGTTCTAGAACTGCAAGCCAGCCCAGTCCAGTAATCCCAGATCAGCAGTGACTGATGCAGAGTTCCACGTTCCTGATGGAGTCTGTGTTCACCCCCATACCACAGCAAGGCCTGGGGATTCTTCCCTGCTGTAACCAAGAAATTGGAGTTACAAATGTCTGGTTGACTGCAAATCCCCCCTGGCCAGCTCCTTCTGGATCAGCATTGGAATTCTTGTGACATGCTGGTTCAAGTTGTTGGAAATACAATTTAAAATTGATGTTCCAAAGGTAGATCAAAACCAAACCTCCTGTATTGCTGGTGTTTTACCTTACTTGAATTTAAGACCACCTCTGGCTTTCTATTTAGAAGCTCCTAAAGATAATATCACAGATCAAAGAGTAGCCAAAGGCTAATCATTTTGTTATTATTGCTCAACAAGCTGCTTAACAAAATATATTTTGTTCACACAAAATAAATGGATCTGAAGCACAAATGTTTTCTGTCCCTGCTGCTATTAAAATATGTGGTAAGCTTTATAAGCTATGATAGTGCATGGGTTTCTTAAGGACCATGTATCAAACTGGGCTGCTTTTGGAAATGAAAATGTAGAAGAAATTAATATTCTTACACCCTTACAGAATGTTTCATGTTGTAGTTCCCAATTTAATAGGAAATTGCATAGGACTGATGTGTACTCTGGGCAAGTTACTTCAGTTTTGAGTGCAGGGTTTTTCTTTGCAGCCTGTCTTTCCTTCACACTGCTTGTTGGACGCTTTGGGTCTGCCTGCCTTCTATGGTCTGCACAGTTCCTGGCACCACACCTGCCCAGTGAATGCCTTTGGGATCTCTGAGGAGAATTATGATACAAATAATGAGGAGCTCATTGTTTCTCTGCAGGAATAGCAGCAGGAATTTACAGGTCACAGGTTGGATGTGCTTGGAAACGTACCTGTTTAGTGTACCTAATACTTGTTTTCTCTGAATGCCTGGTCTTATTTCTAGGGAGTTGTCAGTTGTGGTAACGAGTCATGACAGCACTATGGTTACTGGAGTAGTGTCTCTTGCATTAGCTGGAGTTCTTGATCTCTAAGGACTCCTTTTAAACAGATGTCACAGCCCTGGTTATGTACTATTCTTGATAAGCTACCTTGGAACTGGTATCCTGGCAGAGTCTTCAAAGCCTTCAAACCCCAAGTAGATACTAATTCGAAATAATTTCAAATATGCAGAGGTTTCAGTTGTTATGTAGTGTTGTCACATCCTGAACTGGCTGAATGTTTGTCCTGTGTTTCTGTGAGGCAGCACTGGCTTCCAGGTTAGTCACACATGTTGTGTCCCCTGCTCTAGTCATGCAGCAGGCAAGTGAGCATCATCTACCAGTGTCCACTCAGAGGAGGCTTTACAGCAGGTAAAGCTCATGTGATAATAGAATGGAAAAGCTGGAGGCAAGAGACCTAAAAATAAAAATAGCACCATCACAGATGATGAGAAAATAAAATCTCCTTCCATTTTTAGGAGAGATTTTTATTGATGTTACAGAAAGGCTTGTTTCTTCTGACTTTTTTGCTGACCATGGTGTTCTGAGAATGATTCTGTAATAGGCAGGTCTTCAGAAGAAGGTACCCAAGTTTGGATTTATTCTGTGGTTTTGCATATACTTGTTTGTGTAGGAATGTAAATGGGCTTTGTACCAAAACTTCTGGTTCTGTAGTTCAGGTTGGTGAGGACTTCTGGACCTGTCTTGCTTGATTTAGTGTCATGTTACTATCTCCTTTTTTTTTCTCTATTTTGAACTGTTTGTGGAGCAAAAATTTACCTGTTGAATTATGCTGTCTGCTGCCTGAAGATTTGTTGTAGATTAATTCAAGAGAGAGTGTCCAAATCCTGCTGAGGCTGTGGCAGCACTCCATCTGCTGGGACTTTGGCATTGCAGAATCCCGAGCACGAGTCCAATTTTTGTCCTGCATGTTGTTCCTTGAATTCTGCTCTTAGTGCCTTGACCCCTCAAATGTACAGCTCAGTATTGGGAGCTTTTACTAAAGGTATCTTCTTCTTTCTTTCTTCCTTTCTTTCCTCTCTCTTCCTATGGAACAGAGATAACATACTTCATATAGGCAAGGAGCTTACTTTACATTAGAAGAGGAAGACCTGACCTCTCTTGCTGCAAGTGAAACTGTATTTTCCCTGCCTTGAAACTACCAGTGAAATGCATTTTGGACTGACTTATAATGCTGTGATTTATGCTGTGGTATGCTTTGTGATATTACAATGTCCTTTTGCCTTTGTGTTTGATTTTCTCCCCTCTGATAAATTTTACTGGGTATTTACCCAAAATGCCCATAGGAGAGCGAGGCATTCTCCCTGCTGTTTGCTGCCTCAGAGAAGGATTCCCATGTTTTTTTCCCTCCAATTAACCTCACTGCAATTTCTTTCCCTCCCTCCTGCCTTGTTCTGAAATAGTATTAACATGGGAGATATTTTTAAATAGAAAACTGGAAGAAAACATATTTCTTATTCTTATGTATACATGTTACACACAAATGTGAATGAGTGACCAGAAGCACCTTCTTCATTTTCCATTTTGAACTTCTCATATATGTAAAACTGAGAAGAAAAGTTGTAGTACTTGTTCTGTTTCTTCCATTCCAAGACATGCTAAGCAAGTCACTTGCCCTTCTTTATTCAGAGTGAAAATACTTTGATCCAGTTTTCTGAAGACAATACTCATTTCATAAGAATATTTAATCAGTAGAAAATAGAGAGGATTTAGTTTGTTTGTTTAGTATTTAACCAAGTGAATAAGGCAGATTAGGGGAAGGGGGGACACTGGACCCATAAACAAGGTGATATATAATATTTTTTTTCGTTCTCCTTTTAAATAAATACCGATCAGCTTTATGTTCAGAGACAATAGGAGCCGTTGGCTTAAATTTGCAGTTTACTGTATTTATGGCTGTAATATCAAGGTGCTGCCGTCGTAATTTCATGCCCCAATGAGAAGAGCAAGGTCGAAGCAAATGCTTCCATCGGCATCTGCTAACACACTAACTCATAAACAAGGCCCGGCTGGATCAGGTGGCACGGAATAATACAGGCTAATGAAATACAGCACAGCTTTCCATTACTGTTAGTTTTTACAGTGTCGTCATTACGTGTAATTTATGTTTAAAAAATTCAATTTTATACAAGGCTCTGGGAAATAGGGGTCTGCAGGTCACCCGACGACTTTTAACGGCTCTGAGAGTCCTTATTGCACTCTACTGTTCCAACAAAATGTTAATAATAAATAATGAAAAAAAATCCTCTTTTACTTTTTCTCTGGTTTGCATATCTTGCTCTGTCTTTTTAATTACAAGTGGCTAAGGAGAGTTTGGGGCTGTGTGTGATGTCAGGAGTTGTCCCCTTTGCTGGTGCTCCCAGAGGGGGGTTACTATCTGCTTGCTTTTCTTTTGTCTGTCTATCAATCACCCGGGATCCTGTAAATGGAGTAAACACAGCTGAGGAGAGGGAGATACTTAACAACCTCTCTCCCAAACCCTCACCCTCTGACATTGCCCTCCTCTCCTCCATTACACTTCATTTTATTATAGACTCCGAAAAGCTTAGCTAGGAAGAGAAACTGCTGCTGTATTTATTTATTTATTTATTTATACTTGTTATGCCAAAATACTTTTTATTTTAACCTTTTCAGTCCTGGCTGACTCGCTGTGTAATTCCTAGCATTGTTCTGATAGTCTGATTTTCCTTCCTTATTTTAGTGCTGTGCAGCTGAGGTTAGAGCACCCTTATCAGTTCTGATTGCTGCTTAGTCACCCTGATGGGTTAAAGTGTATCATGTTTCTGAAAGATTGCACTTGCATAATTAACAGTCTTGTAGATGAATAGAGCTGTAAGAATTCAAAGCCCTTTCAACTTTTCGAATTACTTTTATTTCTGCATTTCTCAGCCTGACAGTTGAGACCAGTCCATGTTCCTTTGATGTGTGGGTTCCTTTACTAAAGTTTGAGCTGGAAGTGCAGTAGGAGGATGTTTACATTCAAATGCAATGTCTCAGTGTAAATTAAGGGGAAAAATCATACTGATATTTCTGAAACCTTATATTTTATTCAAATATTGGGTCGGGCTCAGCCTCGTGAATGACCATGTGTGAAAGAAAATAGATCAGGAGACTTTGCCTTTTTGACCTTTCTGAACATTCAGCTCAGCACAGAGTGGGACGTAGGAGACAGATTTGATAACAGTCACCCAGCGCTGCATGT
The DNA here is from genome assembly GCF_027579445.1 of Ammospiza nelsoni. Taxonomy (NCBI): domain Eukaryota; kingdom Metazoa; phylum Chordata; class Aves; order Passeriformes; family Passerellidae; genus Ammospiza; species Ammospiza nelsoni. The sequence continues at coordinate 1,222,564 of NC_080654.1, forward strand.
AACTGACTGAACAGGTGGAATCATTAGTCTGGATCAGATCCCAGAAGGATTTTATGATGATTCTTTTAAAATGTGGCCATGTTCTTTCTGAGCAGAGTTGACTCAGTGGCTTCCAGGAACAGAAGTGTAATGTCATTTCAGGGTGCAGATCTTCCTTTTAGTCATGTGGTACCAGGCACTAACTTCAGGTGGTCACGGAGTTTGTTGTAGATAAACAACTTGTCCTGTCCTACTTTGTTTTTGCCTTAATAGAAAGTGTGTGGGGAAAAGCCAGCAGCTGCCCCCCCCTGCCCCACAGCCTCTCCTGCCTTTTGTCCCTGCTTCAGGGTGGTCTCCTAGACTGGTAATAAAGCTGGCTTTGGAAACCCACAAAGAAACTGATTTTTCCCTACCACCTTTCTTTATTATGGCAGAATTCTTAATTTCACCTAAACAGAAATGTCTCCCCAAAAACTGATGTAGCCTTCAGGTTGTGAAAATCTTATGTGAATTACTGGACTGAGCGATGTAAGAAGGAATATAATGAAGAAAAATATATTTTCAGTGCATAGGATGGGAAAAGGCTTGTCACTAATATGCCAGAGCCTGCATCAGAAGAAGAAAAAGCAGTGGCTCATCTGGTTAAGTTCATGGAAGGATTTTACATTGCAATTATTGCTACTGTGCTTTGACAGAAAATAGGTAAAACATCTCCTGAGTTTTATTTTCTGTCTGCCAGAGGTTCAGTTCTGACCTTGGAGCACTTCTCATGTCTGTATGTGTCACCTCTTCCTCATCTGTGAAATAGGGGTAACAGTCCTGTAAGTACTCCTCTGCTTCAGAGTGGTCGTAAGAGGAACAGTATTTTGATGTACATAAGGTCCTTAAATAGTAAGAGATATTATAAAAGGATATAAACAGACAGTGAAGTCTTAAAAGTTCTTGTACAAAAGAACTCTTTAATACAGCACCCAAGGTGCAGGCACCAAGAGATGCTTGTGACAACCCATTTCATTCTCTGACTTGCTCTGCTTCTGTGTTTGACTACAATTTACAGAGGCTGAGTGATGCCTGCAAATTGAGGGGCAGCAGTGGCAATCAAAAAAGAGGGTCAAAACCGTCATGGGTGCTGGATTATTCAAATCAACACCCTCAAGCCTGAAAAGGAATTTCAAAAACTTTGTGAAAATTATGGCTAATTCCTTGCAGTGGCCGTGGTGCTGTAGAGGATGAGGCTGGGGGAAGGGAGCAGGTTTGCATTCTGTGGGGCTCTGAAGACAGTTTCTGTGCATCCTTCTCCTCAGCTCAGTCCTTGCTCAGTACCCTCTGCGGTTAGATTATTCCTTGCAGATAGCAATCAACTGGAAGGAAGTGTGTGTCTAATTTGCATGAGATTATTTAAAACAAAAAAAAGGTCTGCATTAGTCAGGGTGATGGTAAACAACGCAAAGAGATGCCTTTTATAATATAGCCGTGGCTCAGCTTTCAAAGCCAAATATAATTCACTTACAATTGGCAGTTTCCTTTATTGTTCCTTTTAACCTTTTGCATTCTGCATGGACTTGATCTTACTGCAGCCGCAGAACAACAGAAATGTTTGTTTTCCAAAGTGTTGGAAAGTGAATTTAGAGCAATTCCAATGTTAGCTGAGGTGATTTTCTTGAGATACCTGTTTGGGAGCTGTACTAGACACAAAGGCCCAGTTTTTGTGACACTGCTTTTGCATCCAAGGGCAGTGATATTATTTTTGGGTTGCCAATTTCCTGCTAGATTAGAACAATGAATGAACATGGATACTTTTTCATGTAGTGCAGTGATAGGACTGTGATAAAATAAAGCAAGATTAGATATTGGAACAGATGACACTTAGATCTGGCTTTGAAATTCACACTTTTGTATGTAATTAATACATCCAAGTTGAATAATTTGGGCATGGAAAATTCATACTGTGTGCATATATAGGTGGTGAATTTGAAAAAAAAAAATCATTCCAAAGGGAAATGTGGTTAAGTTAGCTATAATTGCCTGAGGAGAGCCTTAGAATATTTTGTCCATTTTTGTTACTGTGTGTGAGGAATGATCAGCATGAAGGCAGGTGTATTTCTGAGTGCAGAGATGACTTGTCATTACTGAGTGTCCACTGTGCAGACTTACTCCATATATATGCTTAAGGAATCAGCTCCAGGACTCCCTTGATCTTGAGGCCAAGATCACAATGCCTTAAAAGCATCATGTCCAGATGAAGGAGGTTTTCCAGGTAATCCCAGTCTTCTCCTCTGATATTTAAAAAGGGATGTAGCTGTGGTGTTCATCTCTCTGTAATATTAAAAAGCTAGTTTTTTTAAAGTATTAAGTTCAGGAATTTCATCTACCAGCAGTGCTTTATGGATCTCAAGCAGGGGTGATTGAGAGAAAGTATTTCCCTATTTTTTTCCCAGTGCTGTCCTGTTCATTCCATTTTCCTCACTGTGCTCAGTCCCTTCAAGAATCATGTGAGAATCAAGTGGTCTGCCTCTTATCTTATAAATCTCTTTCCTTAAATCCACATTCTCACTTCCCTCTTTCTGAGTGTTTTTGCATGCCCTGGGTGGATGGTGAAAGGTGCTGAATCCCCTCACATGTTCCTCATAGCAGGGACACTGGGTTTTTTTGTGCTTCTGTGCAGGAGAGTAAATGCTACACAGCTGTCCAGCTCCCACTTCTTCATGACTGCCATCTGAGTACTAAATTCTTTTTCTAGAGGATGTTTTCTCTTGTTGGAAAAAGTAATCCAGCTGTGCTTCCTTCTTCAGAGATGCTGGTCGTTGTGAATCCTTTAGCTGCTTTTCTTTTCCCCCTTGTTGGCCAAATAGTTTCCATATGTTGTGGCCAATTACAGATGGTCATCGTGGCATTTCCTGATGGCAGGAGTCACTGCAACAACACGTACCATGTGTGCAGTGTTACTCCAGCTCTGTGTGAAATGAAAGCCAGCCTGCCCTGGGGCAATCCAATCATGCACCAATGGGCTGGGGCAATGCTCAGCTGAAAGTTGGGCTTGGCCTTGTTTTGATCTGTTTTGTTATAGTTTTATTTCCTCCTTACATTCTGTGTCCCATTCATACTAATCACAGTCAGTCCTGATTTTTTTTCTTTTTATTTCTGCATTTGTCATAAAATAAAGCAAATTATTCCCGTCTTCGGAAACGATCTAGACTAATTAGTCGTCTAACCCAATAATTAGTTTTTTGTTTCCCTGTCTGTTTTCATGCATTATTGTTAGTTTTTTCCCCTGTTTTTTTTTTTACACCATTACAGATTAAAATGAGCCACATTTGCAGTTGATGGTATCTTTTTTTCGGGGGAAGAATGGAGAATTGCAATAGAAAGCTACTTCAAAAGCAGCAATAAACTCAAGGATAAATTAAGGAAATTGAATGAGCCACATTTGGAAGCAGCGTTGAGGCTAATATTCTGTCGCTTAAGGTTAAATTGCAACAGAGAAAGAGAGAGGGAGACATTCCAGTGAATCCAAAATTGGGGAGGCATTACTGCTCAAGTCAGTGCCAAAATTCTTTGCAGCTTGAAAGGGTTCTGCCTGGCTTGAGAATTTAATTATGTGTGCATAAAGTGGGTAAAGGTGCTAAACTGATTTCATTTCCTCTGCTCCCCCAGGCCTGACAGATGAAGAAATCGACCTGGCTTTCCAGCAGTCGGGCACGAGCGCGGATGAGCCCCAGTCCCCAGCTCCTTCCACACACCCGGTGCCAGCTCAGCCTCCTCACCCCGTGGTGTATAGTGAGTGCCACTTGGAAAAATACCTGCTCCCAGTTCCTTTCTGCTGTGATTCCTGCAGCAATTCACAGATTCGTGTGCTGCATCCCGGATTTCAGTTCCACTGATGCCATACTTTTTGTCAGAATCGGACACCAAATGTTATTTGAATGCACTTGGTGGTTGCTGATGCCTGTGACAAGATCATGTTACACAAGGAAAATGAGATACAAATGATCACTGTCTACAAACAAATGTCATCCATACCAGCCTGTGACACCTCTTGACCTGAAGGTGGAAAGTCAATGCAAATTAGATTCTGACACACTGTAAGGACATCAGAAAAGCACTTTGTCAACACGGGACTCAGGCTCCCCTTCTCAAACTTGGAAAACTTTTCTCTCTGATCTTAAATAACCTGAGGTGACAGCAGAAATTCTGTGTAGACTACGTGGATATGACTGTATGATTTTTGTGTACAAAATACACTCTCAAATTGTAGCATCCCAACATAATCTGTGTAGACTCAAAATTTACATATATATTTGCATTTTAAAACAAACCTCGCAAAAAAGTATCTGAGCTCCAAACAATAAAAACCAAAGTACACACCATTAAAAATCCATCAAAAGAAGCTGTTCAGCTCACATGTGTGTCTGGTAGTTTTGAAAATCACTTCACTTACCTGCCAAGTATAAAGAATAGGATTTTGTTGCTGCTCTTAAACAGCTCTATGGCAGATATTGACTGATGTAACACTGCACTTAGAGCTGTGTATTAGTTTATGGCACAGGTTTGCTATTGCTGGAGACAATACTAGACTTACTTTTGGAGATTTTAGCCGCTCTGATTTGGCACAGTTTGAGATGAAAAACTTTTGTGATAATAGTGGGCTCAGAACCGGAATATTTCTGGCTGTTGTATTGTTTGTGCTTATGAACTCTAGGGCTGAATTCTGCCTCCTGGACTAATTCCTGTCTGCTGTAGTCCACAGAAAATGCCAGGAAAGCAAAATCTGCTGTCTGGCTGTAGAAGCAGGGCCAGATCCCTCTTGGTGCCGTCCATTGCTCATTCAGATAACTCTTACTACAACCTAGTACTGGAAGAGTTAATTTTCCCTTATTTCAGTGTTCCCCTAGTGTGAGTGGAGCAGGGAAGAAGCATGCAGTGCAGTTCAGCCTGGGAAACGCTGTCATCACTGTTAACCCTGGCAGCTTTATCACTCTTTGGTTGTTTTCCTTTTGCTATTTTGGGTTTCCTCAAAGCAGCAGCTCCCATTTTCTTCTTGCTAGGTAAGAATCTTAACAAAAATTTCAACGTCAGAATGTTCCCAGTAACAGCTTGAAAGAGAATTTTGAAAGTGTGATTCTGTAGTGCTTGGAAATCAAAGGTGACTAAAAATACCACCAAATAAAAGCCTTCACAGAGGTTCTGATTGTAAACTTGTGCTGTAGCTTTGTGATCTGGTTGGTGCTTTTTAAATATTCTGAACCCAAAGCTTTTCCCTGGGAGGCAGTCATTTTCAGCAGCCCCCAGAATTGGGGAAGGGGTGACAATTCATTCATTAGGTATTGTTCCTTCCCACTCTGGCCATTGGTAGTAGACCTTCAATTTAAGCTTAACTTCTAAATGGATCCATAAAATGAATAAAAAGCTGGACATACATGGTATTTGTTTCACCAAAATACTTGTTTTGATTAGCTCTCATCTGTGCCCTATTCTAGTTCTTGATTGGTGTAGTCTTGGTGGGTGTTAGTGATGGATCCATCTTTGTTGTCTTCTATTAAGTGCTTTCCATGGTATCAGAACAGCAAAAGGAATATGTGTATTTTCCTAGGCCTGATGGGTAAGGCTGTGCAGTGGCTCAGTGCTCCTTCAAGGTGTGTTTTTGCTGTAGGTTATTTTATCAGTTGGATGCTAATCCTGTCATGAATACTCCTGAATTGTCCAAATCTGCTTCAGGACAGTTTTTTCTGTGATAGTTTACCAAGCCAGTTTATCTTTCACAGTCTTGTCAGGGGCTGCCATGTACAGAGGAAGATAGATGCTACTTTTTCTGTTTATCTTTTATGCTTATCATCTCACAGAGTGTTTGACACTGAGCTGGAATGCTGCTAGAGTAGAAGTTTGAAAGAATATCTGAATGACCAGGGAGACAGAGAGGCTGCTCAGTCTGTACATTGAATTGGTGATGGGAACAGCTCGTGTTGAAGAGCTTATATTGAAAAAGACTGCAAGCTATATTTGCCTTCTCCAAAGAAGACACTGAGTTTCTTGTGAAGCAACATCTGATCTGCTAGAGTTTAGGTCTTCAAGACCTGAACCACTTTGTGTCTGATATCTTTGCTTCTTTTTAAGGTTTTTTTTTGAGTAGTTCTGACACCTCTACACAAAACGCAGAGTGAGGAGGGTTTTGTGCTGGAAACAGAGGCTTGTGTTTTAAGAAATCAGATTTCTCTCTGCACCCTCTTCCCACAAGGTGTTGCTGCTTCATGTTTAAAAATTACATTGAACTGTGGGTTACAAGTACAGGAGTTCAGGATGGTTCAGAACCTTCTCAGGCATTCTTCAGCAGGAATGAAGCAAGAGCCAAGCTGGTGATGTTGCCAGTAAAGCAGGTGTGAGATGCCCACTCCTGTGAGTCACAGCAATAAATCCTGGGTACCCCTTTTGAATTGGCTTCCTTGATCTTCTGCTGTTGCCACCACAGTTTGTCCTATTTCTTAAATTCATACCACTTAAATACTGCCTTTTGTACAATTGAACTTAATGTTCTAATGTTTTATTGGAAGTATCTCTAATTTTTATACATATTTCCTAATTCTTGAAGAGTTAACAAGAAAAAAAACACACTTGTAAGCCATCAGGGTAGCATAGGTTTTGTATGCTGAACCCCTTCTGGTTGAAGAGAAAGTATAAAAACTTCTTTTGGGAAGAGACAATAAGTAAATTTCTAGTATTTTAGGTCAATACCGTCTCTATCTCTTCTCCTCTTGTTCTGGAGGAGTAATTCCTTCTCTCCAGTTTGTACTTTTGCCAAGAGGTGTCAAAACTGCTTTAAAAAAAAAGCTTAAAGAAAGCTCGAATTTGATTAATATAGAGAAACAAGACTTTGCCTGACTGATAATAAAACTGATAAATGACATTTGAATTACTTGTAGCAGTAATTTATTACATAAAATATCTTTTATTTGACATGCGATTAGTTGCTGGAAGCATCACTCAATCTGACTAGTTTAAACATGCTCTAAAATGAACCCCCAGTAAAAAAACAGGGCTGTCTGCTATTGCTGTTATGAAATACACTAATCCAGCAGTGAGGACAAAAATCTGACTTTAAATATTTAAATGATTAATTTGTTGTTTGTGTTTTTAGTTTTTTTTACCTTTCTAACCCATATAATTACAAGCAAACTCGGGGGAGTTTCTGAGCAAGGTGTGCAAAGCTGCATGTTTATCATCCAGGTATTGTCTGTGTTGTTCCCCATGGTGTTTATGGGCTCCATTTGTGGGGGTTTGTGCAGGTTTTACACCTGCTTAAAAATCGGCTCCAGTGACTTTTTTCTTGACATTTGGATCTTCTTTTCCCATCCTTGTGTCTTCATTATGTGGCAGTCTGTGGAATACAGACTGTTTCCTTGCACTGTTAAACTAGAATCCAAACTCTTTTTTTTATTTCCCCAACACCTTTCCATCGATTCACGGTTTTCTTTTGGAGAATCACTTCTTCCAGCATCAGTTTCTACAGTTTTAAATCTGGATATAGTGAAGCTGACCTTAAGTTGGATGCACAAGGCCTAATTAGTTGCTGTTAGGAAAGGTAATTCTTAGGTGAATGGGGATCTTAAAAATAGTGTTTATTCTGGAAATGCAATTTACAGTGACTGCTGGGGAAATTAAATATACTAAGGAAAACCACAGATTTATATCTGGAGAAAACATCTGTGTCCCTTCCATTTGACTTTTGAAGGTCTCTTAGTAGAATGGTTTGTTACTTCTGCCGTGCCTAAAGTAACTGGGCTGTCAGTGCTTTTTCACTTTATCTGGATGTTATTTGTTTTACAAGTGGAGAAATTGAGGATATGCAAACAGTCAGTGTGAGCATGGAGCTTAAAATGAAGAAACTCCTAAGTCTGTCTTCATGCTTTAGATTAGAGAATTGCAGAGAAAAATAAAGGTTGAATGTGGAATTTAGGCAGAGCTGTGACATTCTTTGTAACATTGTGAAGTTGCTGTGGTCAGTGCAGAGCCTTTACAGCATCCCTCACTTGCTCACTTCTTCTCTCCACCCCCTGCACTTTTTTTTTTTTTTTGTCACAAGACAGATTTCACACATCTCTAAAATGAGTAAAATGGCATTTCAGCTTCTTGTCTTTATAGACTCTCTGAACTTTAGGAAAGATCATTCTGGTCCCTTTTCATTAATAATGAAAACCAGGGGGCAATAAAATGTTCTTAGCTCAAGCATTATAGGAATGGAGGGAGAGATGAGTGAGGTGAAAGGGCAAAGCAGATGGATTCCTACAGGTGTGTCTCCTTCCTGCTCGGAGGTCAGTGGAGCTGGGAGGGACTTTGGGACAGCCCATCAAGGACAGCCATGGGCAGGATCACAGACCCCAGAGATATCAACCCTGGACAGCAGCAGCTCAGCCTGGAACAAATTGTGTTGTCATAAAAGGGTATTTTTAGTCAGAAGTTCAGGGGAGAGAACTGGACAACCAAGAGACTTCAGATGCCAGAGTGACAGTGGGGGCACAGCACAGGGGGAAAGTGGAAGAGATGGCTGGGGTTCACAGCAAGATTAGCAAGAGATCATTTTAAATCCTGACATGTACACAGCCAGTTACTGCAGCTTAGCTGACGTGTGTTAACTCATTAAGTTAAAAAGTTATGATAATTTGATCATGTGCCTAAGCTCCAAAACTGCAACTGCAGCAACCCAAAATACTCCTGGTGACACTATTCACCAGTTCTGACAGAGATGCCTTAATTTGTTCAGATTTCTAGCCAGAGGATAATTTCAGCTCAAATGTAGCAAGAAGCTCTGAGAGCCAGTGTTTGGGAGTCAGACCCAGATACTCTGGACCCTAAGTGCTGGGACTAGGGGTAACCTTTGGAATGAAATGCCTGTAGAAGAATTCAGCAGCAAGGAAAATGGCAATAGGTGAGCAAAGCAGAAAGGAGACCAGAAGCACCCATTTCAGCCAGTTAAGCCTCCTAAATTGAGACTTTGAAGAACATAATGCATTTATGAGACATTGTAGTCACATGTAGATTTGGAGACCACACCGGTCTCCCATCTCGTCAGTTCTGCCCACATCCTGCCATTGCACTTTAGGCAGATCATTCTGCATCCTCTTTATTATTAAAGAAAACTGGGGGCAGTACAGGGTTCGTTCAGGGAACTGCGAGGGAGGTGACAGGATCAGTCTGCTGGAAAGCTGCAGGTATCTTCTGATCCTGATGAAGGAGCAGGGCACACCATGCCTTTGCTTTCCTCTGTGGAGCCTCTAAGCTTCTCTGTACAATTGTGTGTTAAATATCTCAAGCTTTTGTCTACTTCTGTACCTCTCTGTAGATACTTAATTACATATTTTCTCTCTGCTCTTTATGTGTGCTTTGGTCCCTATTTGTAATTTAAGCTCGAAAGACACTGGATCCTTCCTCCATGAAGTGGTCCATAATTGCTGACACAGTTTTCATAAACCCATTTATTGCCCCGATAGATTTATCTTCTTTCTTGAAACATTCCCTTACTTCCTTCCTTTCTCCTGCACTCTTTTGGGTCTCTGGTTCTGTCCCCATTTTCAAAAATTATGATACTGGGTAACAATATCCAGGTAAGGAGTATTCAGGTAAGGAGTTAACCTTAGCTATTACCAGGCCCAGGGACAGTTACCTGGGTTCAGAGTGCCTTCTACAAGGAAAGAGTAGGGCAAAACAGCTTGATGGACCCTCTTTAATTGCTGCTGTGATTTTCCTCCCTGTGGCACTGCAAGGCCAGAGTCAATAGCAGAGATCTGTTTAACTGTCTTCAGCCACAGGCCTGCACACTGTGTGTTAATCGTTACTCTTTTCTCTGATAAAACGGATGTACAAAAATGTTGTCACTTACAGTTCTGACTGTGATTTTTTCTTGATTCTGAACTTTAGGTCCCCCTGGCTCCAGATGGCGAGATTACGGGGCTTTGGCCATCATCATGGCAGGAATTGCCTTTGGATTCCACCAGCTCTACAAGGTAAAATGTCCCTTGCTACTCCCACACTGTACTCTGAGAGAGACACGTTATGCTGCTTGTGTCCAAAGCTGGTGAAGCATCTCTGTTCTCACTGGTCCTGCCAGTGGTATATTTGAGAAATGTAGGCACTTAACATGAAAATGCAGAGTCCAAATGTGGCAAGCAAACAAAACTAGTTTTTCACTGTGGATCTCAAACTACTAGCAATGAGGTAATTTCCATTGCTTATGCTCTTGTTGAAGCATATTCTGTTCCTAGGATGCAGCTGCAGAAGGTTCCATGGTAGCTAGAGGAGAGTTGGGACCTGTTATGTCCAGTCCACCCTCTTCAGGGGCAGAATGAGGCAGATTTCATGGCTGTGTCCAGGCTTAGGAATTGGTTTTCAGTACCCTGGCAAATGTAACCACAAAACTCTTCTTCTGCAACTTCTTTTAGCACTTGCTGTAGAGGGAATTTCTTTTCTCAGCCAGATAGGTGGATAAATGATTGCTGTGATAAAGGCTGAGATTTGGGGGGTGGGATTTGAGGACGTTTCAGGTAGATTAGATATAGTGCTTTGCACATCGCTGTTTCCTGAAAAAGTTTTTGTACTCCATGCAGAAATACCTGGTCCCTCTCATCATGGGAGGCAAAGAAGACAGGAAACAACTTCAGAGGATTGAGTCAAACCTTGCTGAGATGAGTGGCAGTGTGACACAGACAGGTAAAGATTAATGACTCCATCAATTCACCCCTCAAAGCTTTTCTCCCTGGATCCTCCATTCTGCCAAGACCCCCACCCTTTTCTTTCCCTCCATCTCCACTTTATGTGGTGACTTCATTTATCTGCTCTGAGAATCTGTTCACATTTGCAAATGAAGCCGCCGTCATTTCGGTTTAATTTGAAATTGCTTGTTTACTGTCGGCACGGCCTCAATTAATTATGTTTTTACGGAAAGGCTCCCAACCTCAGAATATTAATAAGGGGAATAAAATGACAGCCTTTCGGAGGGCTGTAAAGTTCATTTTTAATTTCTGCTTCTCTGATGTTTTCAGGGGCTTTTTTTTTTGGTGGTTTCTCCCCACCTTCCATCTGAAAATCCAAGGAAGGGTCAGGAGAGTCTGTAATTACTGTGCCTCTCTGACCTTAGCCACCTTCTATGTTATTGACTCTATAGGGTGTCTGTTCATTACCCGAGGCCCTAATGATGGTCTGGATTAGCTGTTACCTGTCACACCAATAGAGTTTTCAATTTTATTTATTTTATCAGCTTGTTTATTCCCTGTAAGCTTTGGATAAAGTGCCAAAGTAGAAAAAGTTCTACAGCTGGAGTCCGGCAGAAGTTCTTCAGTGTTTGTTGGGGTGTAGGAGTACAGGGTGCTCTCTTGAAATAAAAGGGAAAAAGTGCAAAGTATATTCAGTTGGGATGAAAAAACTGTGATTTTCAGCAGTAAGTTTACAAAAATATTGGGATTGAAGGAACTAGTAGGTTAAGAATGGGAGGATGCTAATTACACTTTTCATTGAAGGGTGAGAAGAAAAGCATCTTTCATTTCTCATGATACCCTAAGGTCAGCCCTGAGAGCAGCCTCTTCCCAGACTGGAGTTAGCCCCAGTGTTTGCCTGCAAGAGCCCCGAGATAGATAAATGATACAAACATTGTGTAAGTTCAGGGAGATGTACAAATCATAAACCAATATAATTAAAAGGGAGAGGTTTTAGACGGATATACTGTGGGCTATAGACATCTATACAATGGAAAGATAAACTAGAAATACTGGAGGTTAGATGCAGTGCAGGTAGATTACCCGTAGTGCAAATAAATTATATGGATTAAAGTGAGCAGGCGGGCATAGATAAATTAAATATAGGAGGAATAGAGGCATCTTTGTAGCTAGACAGCAGGAAAGGCGTGGGTGAGTGTGTATATGTGGATGTATCTCAGTTTAACTCTTCTTTTTCCCTTACAGTGACTCAGTTACAGACAACCTTAGCAGCTGTCCAGGAGCTGCTGATCCAGCAGCAACAGAAAATCCAAGAGCTCACCCAAGAACTGGCTGCTTCTAAGGTACCAACTTCTGCCTCTTCATCTTTAGAGCATTTTGGAGCATGCATGGTTTCTTTTGTGGGCACATGGAAAGCTCCCATTGGGGTCACAACCCAGCCATCAGCTCTGTATTCACTTGAAAGACTGTATTTAAGGCACTTGTTCAGATCCAGGTAATGGCCAAACATTCTTACTATTTGGGTTCTTGTTTCAATGATTTTGGTCAGCTGAGCATAACAGGTGGCCCCATTACAACTCTGTTACTGACACACAGTGACCCATTCTCCTTGACTCTTGACTTGACCTTGGCAATAAAACCATCAATTCTGACTAGTTTGTGTTGTTACATGTGTAAATAAAATAACCACTTTTAACCAAAATTGATTTTCTTTCTGGCAATGAGAATTAGTGCTTTACTCCTTGGCCCAAGCACTCTATCAGACAGAAAGCGTTGATGTGTGAGGCAGGGTGAAAATGGAGATGAAGTCTTCCTTTGACTCACAAACTTGGATTGTTCAAGGCCAGGATTGCTCACAGTTATCTTGTTGTGTTCTCTGTACAGGGAGAGTTTTCTGTCACATCCTTTAGGCAGTGTTACAGCCCTTTACCTGTGGCAGGAACAGTTGTCTTCTCCCCTTAGCAGACTTTAATGTGATGCAGATCCTTTGATGGTGTGTGACTGGTGGGCCACAGCTGACTCTGTGCTGTGCACACTGTACAGGAGGAATCCCTCAGTGGCACAGCTGTAAATGCAACCATGAAAGCCAGTTTATGGTCACAACACTCTGCTTCAATTTTCCTTGGGAACTGTGGCCTGACAGTGGCCTGGAGCCAGTCCGGAAATTGGAAAACTGTTTTCAGGTCTTAAGTGTTAAGATTAAGAACACATGTTGAGCTTTAAGAAGGAAAAAGGCCATAAGTCTTGGTGGTTTAGAGAGTCTTGAAGAAGTTTTCCTTCCCCCCTCTCTACCCCCTGCACTGAAATGGTAGCACACATTGTTATGATATCTAAACCTCATGTGTACAAAGAAAAACTTGGGCAACCCCACAAACCAAAGAATAAAAGCTGTGTTTTCTCAGCTGTAATGTAAGTTTTTATATCTGCTTTTCAAACTCCTACTGGCATGCTGTAAAAAATTAAAAAGAGGGACTTTAAGTAATTAAAAAACGTACATAAAAATTCAAGGCTTGAATTTTCTACAACTGTTTTTAAAGAGACTGGCTAAAAAGCCCCAGATGTCAGATTTTATTTCTAAATCCTAGGCATCTGGCACCATATGTGTTTTGGAAATTTGAGTCCTTTGCAGGCCAGTGAGTGGAAATCACTCCCTTGTTAATGTGCTGCTGTAGCTTTCAAGGTCTTAGAAAGCCAGAACAGTGGCTCCTGGATTCTTGCTGTCTGAGGGCTGGGAGTGTGAATCCTGAGGGAACACATCTGTGTAAAACACAGCTACTAGAGCCTGAGCCTCTCCCAGCCCTTTGGGTTTGAAGCCCAGAAGTCACTGTGAGCAGTGCTGGCTGCAGGGTTATTCTGCAGTAGCTCAAGTCTGTTTAAGAGTAAGAACAAGCAGTTCTGGCTACATCTAGTGGGAACTCCTGAGGAAGAGTTTTTAGTTGTTCCAATTCTGGCTTCCTTTGGTGGGGAATTCATTAGAACTATCTCTGCAGTGATACTCACCAATATGTTTGTTCCTAATGGCTTTTAGCAGAAATTACTGTGGGGTGTGCCAGGCATGAGTATTCTGTGGTCTCATGGCTGCAGGATGGAGCAAAAGGATGGGTAACCATAGACCATGATCTGTGCTTAGAAAAATCCCATTTCTCAAGTTCCCAAAAGGGTTAAAAGAAAGAGTGCCAAAAGTATTGTCTGCAGCATGTTATCCCCAGTTACTTACTCTAATTTCTGCCTGATATCCTGTGGCAATTCTGATGCAATTCTGACAGCAGCTGTACCAGGCTTCCATGAGTTACTTATCCCCACAAAACTGCACTCATTGCCTTGAAATATCCAAGAGACAGTGCCTAGTCCAGCTGCTTCTGGAGAGATGACCTGGTAACTCAAGCATAGACCTAATTCTTCTGATCAAGTAGGGAAAATGTTTGCAACTTTGAAGTATGTATTTATTAGCCCACCTCTAAATGCCAGAGTGCAGATAATGGATTCTTTCTTTCATGGTTTAGGAGAAATGAGCAAATGGTTTTAAAACAGTTGTTAATATATAATATTCAAATCTGTTGCCTCAGCTAAGTTCAGTCACATGAAGAAATAAAGGACCCGATTCAGGGCAACTCCCACTGCTGTTCAGGATCCTAGTTCTAGTTCTTCTCTAGAAATCATTCAGTAGGTCAGTGCCAAATGATTTGGTTTGTCTCTCAGCTGTGCCTGAATTCTCACAAGTGCTGGCCTCCTGAAAAGAGAAATGTCCTCCTGAGACGCTTTAGCAATGGTTGTGCATGGGAGGCAGGACTGGAGACAAGATGAATTACTCTCCCAAACACAAAGCAAATGTTGAATAGTCTAGGCACCTTGAGACAATTATTATTTCTGGTCATCCTGGGGATCTGTTCAAGTACTTCTTAGTGTGGAAGTTGTTTTGCTCAGATCTGAGAGGTGAGAGGTTTGAAGTGATGGAGCTTATGTGTTATCCACTGGACTGGGAATTCCCACATGGGAGCAGAAGAACAGCGTAGGAAAAAGTGACATTGGTGAACTATCTTGCAGTTCAGATACTGATCTTTATGTCTTGCTTTTCATGTTCTAGGCCACAACTTCCACCAATTGGATTCTGGAGTCGCAGAATATTAATGAATTGAAATCTGAGATCTACTCTTTAAAAGGACTTCTCCTGAACCGGTATGGATGCAATGAGAGAGCAGACTGTTGTGCTGCTTTCTGGGATTCCCTCAGTCATGGAGAGGAAAGGCATTTCCAACAGGAACTGCCTCTATATCCTGTTACTGCTGTTTTAATAACAGCATTTTGCACTCCACTATCACTTTCTGTTTGCAGGTCTCAAAATGCTTTTCAAACTGGCCTTAAATCACAGAGTGCTTAGGGTATTGATAAGATTTTTCCTTTTTGTTTGCACTTCCCCCACAGTCAGGATGCCTCTCATCTAGTTTGAGGAATTGACTGCATCTGCACCTGTATTCTGTTTTAGAAAGTCACTTCTGGGTGCAGTTCAGCTGCCTTGCTCATGGTCAGGGCATGCTAGTATCATATCCTTAAAATCCACCTGGGAAGGACCTGGGGCCAGCTTTCCAGCTGGTGCAAGCTGGTATGGCTCCATTCAGGTCAGAGGAGCTGAACCAGTTTGTGGCAGCCAGGGCCTGGCCCAAACATGTAAAGTGCCTGCTGGAACTGGGAGAAAGGCTCTGGATTGCAATGAGCCAGAATGCAATAGTGGTGTAGCACAGTGAGGTGAGAGCCAGGTGGTGAAATTCCCTGGCTCAGGCACCTGGTGTGTCTGACTTCTTCCTCCAGTGGGAATTTTTCTGTACCAATTAATTAGTGATTGTCTTAAAAAGGGACACCCATGTCTTTTCACAGGCAGCATTCCTGAGTGCTGGCTTACTTTGTGAAATTGGCCAAATCAGATCATTTTAGTGCTTCAGACTGCCCAGCTGGGATATTTTCCTTGTGTGCAGGCTCGATTGCTGAGTGCTTGTAAAGCACTTTAAGAATCTCTCTGGAGAAGTGAAGTGGCCTTGGTTTTGCTCATTTATGGCAAAGAGACTTACAGTTTGAGTCTTGCTGAAACCCCTCAGTATTTATAACAAAAGCCCCTCTCTTTCCTTTTCCTTGCCTCCTGCCCTCCCCCAGGAGGCAGTTCCCTCCCTCCCCTTCAGCTCCCAAGATCCCGTCGTGGCAGATCCCGGTGAAGCCGAGCTCACCCTCCAACCCTGTCGTTGCCAACCACAACAGCAGCAGTGACATCTCACCCGTCAGCAACGAGTCCACCACGTCCTCCCCCGTGAAGGAGAGCCACAGCCCCGAGGGCTCCAAGGTCAGCTGCCACCTGCTCAGCCCCGAGGAGGCCACCAAGGCCATCGACGTCACCAGCCAGGTGCGCATGGAGGTGCAGGGGGAGGAGGAGAAGCGGGAAACCAAAGGGAACGACGAGGAGGAAGAGGACGATGAGGATGATGATGTTAGCCATGTGGATGAGGAGGAATGTCTGGGTGTGCAGACTGAGGACCGGCGAGGAGGGGATGGGCAGATTAATGAGCAGGTGGAAAAGCTACGGAGACCCGAGGGGGCCAGCAACGAGAACGAGATTGACTAAGGCACCCTGGCTGCTGCTGCTGCTGCTGCTGCTGCACATCTCCCCCAGCCTGCTGCACTGTCCCACTGCCTCTCCCATTTCGTGGAGAGAACAGCTACCATTCCCTGCAGTGATCCCCCCTTGATTGACCTCGAGCAGGGTCGTGATTGCTCGCTGAACAGCCCCATTGCCCTGTTTCAGCACAGGGCTTTGCAGCCTTGCAGTGGCTCCTTCTCCCCGCCCAGCCTTCCTCCCTGAGCTGGGGTCACTGCAGACCGATGGCCTTACCATGCACCACACTGCAGAGTACGCCCTCTTACAGAAGCAGTTGGCCTCTTGCTGCATCCTAGAGCCCTTCTATCCAATTTCAGAAACCAGTCTGTCCTGAGCTCCTTGATTTCGCAAGCCTTTAATCCCACATAAGGCCCAACCAGTTCTCTGTTTCCCAAAATAACCCTGTTTTATTTCTCAAACTACTTGATACTCTTGCAAAAAAAAACAACAACCCAACAAACCAAAAAAACCCCACCAGAACATTTTAACCTCAAATTCCTCACCAGATCTCAGTCTTGGCTCTTCCAAGCTTTATGCCAAGCCTCAAATTGCTGAAACTACCTAGCATGTAAAAACACTAAATTTCTGTGGGGTTCAAAGAATGCTATTTCCACTCCACATGCTTACATTCATCAGAGTGGCCTGTTGGTAGGGACCAAGTCCAGGTGAAATCCATGAGAACAGGTGGCTTTGTTGATGATTGCTCCCCAGTAAAAGGCTTTAGAAGAAGCTGACTCCACTCATCCCAATTATTACCCTTCCTTCTCCAAAGACAGGGAGCTCACATCAGTTTTTGACATCTTCTATTTTATTTGTAGCTGCCCTGAATGAAAGAATGAATGAACAAATGAATGGGGTGAAATCAGATGCTGAAATAGTTGGTTAATCCTGAATACTTGCAATGGTTTTTGGCCTTTTTTTCTCCCCTAAATGAGAAGAAAAATGATCATAAATGATACCTCTCCAGTGACAGGCACCTGCTTCAGCAAAGCAGTCTCTCTAGCAGAGAGAACAGCTCCAGTTCTGAGGTTTAACCACTGGCCCTTCTTGCCCAGTCCTTTTTTCTTTTTTGCCCTGTTGGGCCATACACAAACCAGTGAATTTTAAACCTCTGGCAGTTTGCAGCATTGTGTTTGCAGCTGGTGAAGTGGTGGTGTCCAATGATCCTATTCACTGCATCAGAGCATCCTAGCAGAGCAATTCTTGTACCAACTGAGTCTCACTGTCCTCACCAAGCAAGTGTGCTCGTCTGTGTGATCATGTATAGATTTCAAATATAAAATATGATTGTATATAATTGTAATAAATATGAGTTACCACTATTTAACACCAGGTTATTGCTGTATTACTGTGGCTCTTATTTTTGGGAGAAATATGCATGTGGGGTGGTCAAGGGAGGAGAAAGGGAGGGTTACAGACCTCTGGTCCTTCTCAAATGTTTTCCATGGGACATTTGTGGTTGTTTTTCTGCCTGCTCCTGGGCAGATCAGCAGGAGGCAGTGGTGTGAGCGTGAGGCACTGCACAGAGCTGCAGGAGCTGGTGCAGGGCTGGGCTGGATGTGCCCCCGGGTGCAGGGCAGTTCCTCTGTGCCTCTGCCCCCAGCAGGAGGCCCTGCAGGGTGGGGAATGCAGCTCCCCCTGCTCCTTGCACCGGCAGCAGGAGGTGCTGAAGGGAGCCTGTGAGATATGCCACGGCCCCTCGGTGTTATCTGCGGGAGGGAATGCTGTGCTGGGTCCCATGACTGCTCTGACCCTGCCATCCCAGCCCAGAAGCCACCGAGGGAGAGAGATGGTGTGCAGCAAGTAAATGGTAGCTACTACAGTCCCATCATTGTTCAGCAGCAGGATTTGGCTCCCTTCTGAAAAATGAGGGATTTACTTGATTCCCAAGTATTTGGGTGTCTGGTACACAGTGACATTTTCCTGCTCGGGGGAGTGAAAGGGACCTTCATATTACTGTATTTAGACCTGCTGCTGAATGTGATGATTTCTCATGCCTTAAATGGACGAATATCTTCCCCAGGAGTGGGTGAGTGTGTGTGTGTCTCTCTCTCCCTCTCAGCCTCTCTCTCCACTGTTTAACGTTCACAAAGAACGTCACGTTTAGCTAAAACAGGGCAAATTTGAAAGTGTTTAAAAAGAAAGGCTTTTCTTAAGAGATGACACTTTTCATTTCTCCAAGCCAGGAATCCTTGTGAAGAGAAAACACAACAACACAGGGATGTGATGAAAAAGTATTGTCCTGCCTGTATACATTTTATATACATAGAAGGTTTTGAAAATAGAAAGTGCCTGGACAACAGCAGTTGGTGAAATGTGGAAAATATGTTGCTGAGGTATGTGCCTTGCAGAGTGACTTACAGGGTTTATAGTACAAGCATCCCTGCAGGTTCATTTTCCCCCCTTTTCCTCCATGTTGCCAGTGTTCAATTCATTTACCCCAGGAGTAAAAGGCAGTTTCCTTTAACTGCTCTCCTCTGTCTTTAGTTTTTCTTTCTTAGTAACTTACCAGTTCTGTAGGTTTTCTGTATATTTGTGTCAGTTCTAAAGTTTTTCCTTTCTCCAACCTGATGAGTCCCAGAAAACCCCATCAAGGCCACTGTTTCTCAAAATATGTAACTCTGTGCCTCTGGCTGTTGATGGGGTGCTTTTGTATTTGTTGAAGAGATCCAACCAAGCAGCAGAGAATTTGTAAGAAGCCAGACCTTCTAACTGCAGGTACAGTCATGAATCACAAGTTCTGTTCCTCTGTGTTGTGTTCCTCCTCTTTCCAGCATAGCAGCAGCTGCAGGAAGAGGATTTTGGTCCTTGTAGCCTGACTACTCATTTTTTTCTTCTTTTTTTTTTTGTTAGAAACAAGCTTCTTAGCTCAGCTGCCCTGTGAAATGCTTACCCCACTGTTGGCACTGGAAGTGGCATCCTGTTAACTGAAAGATGACCAGGTAGAGAACCTTTTATCTGCAGAATGAGACAGCAGCAGCTCCCCTCCACCTGGCTTATTCAAGTGCTGTTTTGCTGTGTACTCTGTTTTACACAGGAATAAGAATAACACAGCAGAGAGTTGGGTTCAGTGGGTTCCTAACATGGTTTCTATAGGTCTTTAATAACATATAAAAAACCAGGTGGAGGGAGCTTCCTCTGGACAGTGTCATCTGCTACATCCCAGTGAATGCCTGGCACCCTGTGCTTTCTCCTGGAGGAAACAATATCAGACTGGTACTTCTCAGTAATTTGGAAGGTGAAACAAGGGAAATTATTTGCCTAAAGGTACAGGAGAGAGCTTCCAGCTTTCTTCATTTTCCCTTTTACTGTCATATCCCCAGGCCTTCTTCAGGAGCCAGCCTGGATGGGCACCTTTGGAGCTGTGTCCACCTGTTATTCTGGTGAAAGGGTGGCTCTCACCACTTCTCATGCTCCTATGAAGAATATATAAAAAATGGAAATGTTCTTAGGGTGAGTTTTGGGGTATCAGGGAGAGGGAAGATGGAGATCAGGGCCTGACTTCTCCACTTGCTGTGCAGTACAAGCTGCATGCTTTTAGATTGAGGGGCTGGCATGGTCTGTCCCAGATCAGGGAAAAAAACAATCCCATCCCCAAAAGGGAGCAAGCACTAACCTAATAAAGGCACCAGCTGGACGAAGGGAAAACCATCTCTTTGGAGAGAAAAAAAAAAAAAAAAACAAAACCCAACCTCCTTTCTTTAGAAAAATAATATATTTCATCCAAATAAGGTAAAAATATTTGAAATGGGGCAGAAGTGAGCACTAGGCAGCATCTGTCAGGCCCTTTCTGAAAAGGGGAAGATTATTAAAACTCAATTACAATTTATTTCTGTAAAGTCTTTCAGGCTAAAAATCTCCCCAAATGCTTTGCAAGGACTGCTCAGGGATTACTTACAGTATGGAGCCTCCTAGAACAACACCCTGCTTTTTTTACCAAGCCCCCTCTTTTCTGCATCTGCTGAAGGAACTCATCCTTCAGGGTTTTATTTTGTTTCTTCTATGTTTGTGCAAATAATGAGAGATGTTTTATGATGCTGGCTGCAAGAACAGCCTGAAGAGGAATAGGAGAGTGACGCTGTATTTTTTATTGGTTTAGGTGAAATACTTGCTTTTCTTTGGGACTGTGTCTCCTGTGTGATAAGGTGATTGGCTGGGTAGGGCTGATTCAGAGGATGGAGAAGTACAACTGCCTTGTTTGTTGCCTATTTCTCTTTCTCTGGCTGTCACTCTGCCAGGCTGCTTGCCTGTGTCTTTGCTTGGCAAGGCTGGTGTGTGCAGCATCCTGCTCGTGTCTGCCTTTCACCTCCCCTCATGTCTCTCTCCTCATGCTCCTTCCTTTCCAACACCTCCCAGACTGCTGCCAGCTTTGTCCCTCTGCTTCTGGAGCTGCCACTGAGGTTTGTGTGTGCACAGCAAGAGCAACACCTGTCTAAATTAATTTCTTTAACTGATTTAGTTAAACCAGAGCAAATTCTGGGGTGGACATTCTTCCATCTCTTTGAGCAGATTTGCTTTCCTTAAGCAGTTTCAACTTTGTGAATGCACTAAGGACTGGGTGCTAAATGCTGCAGCTTTCCTGGATAGATGAATTATTCCTGGACTGTTAACAGCAGGTTCCATGTGAGCCTGTTTGTCTGCTGACCTGCCTGCTTTTTTGCAGCAATATCAACACTTCCATGGCAGCAGCAGCAGATTTTGGGTGTGAGATGGAGCTTGGGACTCCCTCTTGCTTCACAGACTCTTCTGTTTGCTGGAACAAGCCTGGTGCAGCCTCCAATTGGAAAATCCCACTATTGCATCTCTTTCTTGCCTTCTTTTCCCCCCCAGATCTGAAAACTGCAGGCAGAACCTGCTAATCTGTGTGAGAAAATGGGGAATTGTGGGGGACACCCCTGGCAGGGGGATGTGGAGGGGACGTGGAGGGGCTGCAGCTGTGCCAGCCCTGGGCTGGGTGGGCACAGCAGGGGCATCGGTGCCTCAGGGCACAGCTGGAGCCCTGGTGGCTGCCTTGTGGGCACAGCTGGCTCCTCCCCAGGTGTGACCTGCAGGGATGGCACCTGCCCACTGGATGAAGGCACTGCTTCCCTCCCAGGGCTGTCTCACTGCTCTGGCCATGGACCAGGGGTCTCAGCTGTGCCCAGTTCAGCTGTCAGCTGCAGAGCTCTGGGCTTCAGGCACAGCCTGGCCCTGTCCTGGCACCCCAGGCCGGGGCTGTGGGGCTGTGGCAGCTGTGGGGCTCAGGGCAGGGGCTGTGGCTGCCACAGCCCTGTGGGGAGGGAGGGAAGGGGCAGGAACAGCTCTGCCTGCCTGTCAGATAAATCTTCAGCTGTTTACTTAAATCCTCAGTGTTTCTTCATTTGTTTGTTTAAGAGTTTTCCTGCCAAAAAAGAGCAAAAGGAAGCAGGGAAGCTGCCTCTGTTGGCCACCCTTCCTCAGCTAGGATGGGCAAGAGCAGGACTGGGGCAAGGACACCCTGCCTTGCTCTGGGTCTGCTTCAGGATGGACCATGTTCCCATCTCCTGGGCAACGCCTGACCCTTGTGAGGGAAGCGTTTGAGGGACTCAGTGAGCCCACTTCTTCCCCCAGGGCTGGTGTCAAGGACTTGTCATCCCTTCCAGCATCTCCTTTACCTACAAATAAATCCCTTTTCCCTCTTTGCCCTCACCCATTTGGTAAGGTTTCCATGTGACAGTGTCTGCCACAGACGACTCAAAGGCAGGTGCAATAGCAGCAGCAACTGCCCCATTCTTGTCTTGACATTAGGACAAGTGACCTTGCCTGGTGTCTGCTGCTTCCCAGGGCTTCCCAGGGGCAGGGCAGTGGCTGCAGGGCAGTGGTTGCAGGGCTGTGGTTGCAGGGCAGTGGTTGCAGGGCTGTGGCTGCAGGGCAGTGGCTGCAGGGCTGTGGTTGCAGGGCAGTGGTTGCAGGGCTGTGGTTGCAGGGCAGTGGCTGCAGGGCTGTGGCTGCAGGGCAGTGGCTGCAGGGCTGTGGTTGCAGGGCAGTGGCTGCAGGACTGCACTATCACCACCTGCAAGGGCTTGGAACGAATGCAGTAGTGGGACTTTGATTTGTTGAGCTTGCACCTTCTCCCACAGCTCAGCCATTCCTTTATGAAGTCCAGTCAGTCCCACTGAGGAAAGACAGGTTCCAGCAAAAGCCTTCCAGCAACGAATTGTGCTGTTCCTGTCCCCTGTCCCCACCTGGAAACAAGGCCATTTAAATATTCCATGTGCTGCGGGCAGAGCTCCAGTGAGAACAAACCTCTGGGCTCCAGGGTTGGCTTAGGAGCATGTTCAGATAATGACATCTGAAAACAGGACGGCTGGGAGCTGCAGCAGAGCAGCAAGGGGGCTTTGAAAGAGAGAGGACTCTAATCCTCCCTGCTAATAAGGAGGCAGCTGCTGCCAGTGCACCAGGCTTGGCAGGCACTGCTCTGCTGCTCCAGGGCCTCTGATGGTGGCAGAGGCACAAAGCCCCAGCTGCTCCATGGGGCTGGGCAAGAGCCACACGGGCAGGGGAAACAAGAATTTCCACAAGCAGGGGCTGCCTGGTGCCTGTCCTGCTTCGTCATTCCACCACCTCCTCAAGCAACAAGACAACTCGATCACTTACAACTTTGGGTTTTTTTTTTTCCAGTTTTTATTGAGTGAAAATGTCAAACCTTGCATCAGTCATGCAAAAAAAAAAAAAATCAAATAAATAAAACACATATATTAAATTTCTAATAGCACTAAATTCAAGTGGAAAAATATTCAGTTCTTAATAACGCAGGTGCTGAAGAGACCAGATTCAAGTAAATCAGAGCACACCATCCTGTTTAGGGTGTTTTTTTTCACTTTCTGCATTTTTGTCTCAAAACCTATATATATATCTATATATCTATATATATGTATATACATATAGATATATACACACACACATATATATGTGCATACATATTATTTTTATATTTATATATATACACATACATATTTATAAAACATTAAAAAGAGCATTGGTGGTTCAAGCATTTATTTTCCCCCCTCCCCTATGGAAAGAAAAAAACAACAACAAAACAAAATAAAATTACACATTTAAAATTCAAAATGAGCTAGCAATGGCTTATAGTCCTAGTGTGCAATATGGATATTACAAAAGGCTAGAATCCTCCCTCATTGTCTTTTTTTTTAATTTTTGTTTTTTAAAGTTGGTTTTTTTTTTTTGCTACATTGGAAATTTTTTTTTTTAAATTTTTTTTTCTTTATAAAATTCCTTCCACGCAGACTTTAATCCAGTTGAGTTCGTGGCTAGAATGAACAATCTAGTCAATAGTTTTTATTTAATTTTTTTGCTCTTCAGCAGTGAATGGTAGCAGAATCAGGAGGGTCCATCTCAAGGTTTATTACTGTTTGGTTTTTATCTTGTTTTGGACAAAACAGTTCCATTTCCTCTCTCCTCTTTCCTCTTCTTATAGAGCCAGTTGAATCTCCCTCTCTTTCTCTGGTCATTCTTTAGACCATCCCATTGGTATGAGAGCTTGGAATGACAAACCACCTGCTCTGATGGGGCGTTGGGCTGTTGTTCAGAAAAGCACTTAAGCTCGGGCTTAAACCTGGGCCCACTCAGACTCTTCTGCTTAAGGGTTTTGCTGAATTAAAGCCTGAACATGGCAGAATAAAAAGTTGGGTTCAACTTTCTTTTGTTGTTGTTGCAAACAGAGACAGTGTACGAGTGTCACAGGAGCAGGGCTGGGAGAGGACGGGGCCGGGCTGGCCGGGGCCACCTTCAGCAGGGACAGAGCCTCAGTCCCTGCCCAGCTCCCGGGGTGACACCAGAGGGGACAGAGCCTGGGAGAGGGCTGAGATGTCAGGGAGAAGGAGGGGGCCTGGGGGGAGAAAATGGTGTGCATAGATAAACACGGGCCCTTCTGGCACACTCAGCCCCACGGGGACCCTGCCCAGTGCGGCCGGAGCCACTGCACATCCCTCACATCCACCCCTCACATCCACCCCTCACATCCACCCCTCACATCCATCCCTCACATCCATCCCTCACATCCATCCCACATCCATCCCACATCCATCCCTCACATCCACCCCTCACATCCACCCCTCACATCCACCCCTCACATCCATCCCACATCCATCCCACATCCACCCCTCACATCCACCCCTCACATCCATCCCTCACATCCATCCCTCACATCCATCCCACATCCACCCCTCACATCCATCCCTCACATCCACCCCTCACATCCACCCCTCACATCCATCCCTCACATCCACCCCTCACATCCATCCCTCACATCCACCCCTCACATCCACCCCTCACATCCATCCCTCACATCCACCCCTCACATCCACCCCTCACATCCATCCCTCACATCCACCCCTCACATCCATCCCTCACATCCACCCCTCACATCCACCCCTCACATCCATCCCTCACATCCACCCCTCACATCCACCCCTCACATCCATCCCTCACCTCTCTCAGCCCTTCCTCCTCACGCTGCCGTGCAGGGCTCAGCCCGGGGGGCTGGGGACAGGTGGGACCCCGTGTCCCAGGGCAGGGACAGTGGCCAGGGCTGCCCCTGGCTCCCTGTGCCCTCCAGGAGGGCTCAGCCCTGCTCCCACGCTCACTGACAGAGATCCTGGTGGTTTTGGCGGTACAAAATAATCACATCTGCTTTGCAAGATGTGGCTTGTGTTAATCTAAGGATTCCTCCTGGAGCCCATCACCATACTATCTAAGTAGCTGAACACAGGGAAAATGTACAAGTACAGAACCTGCAGCAAATGCTAGTAAAGTAAAATCTTTTTTGCCCCATCCCATTTTGAGAAATTCCAGGGCATCATTCCATCACTCTGCCCCAGGAACATGAGCTTCATTCTATTCAAGAATGGGGTTGTGCTAGGAAACACACAGCTGAGGGTAGGGGATATACCAAACAAAACAAAAACAAACAAACAACAAAAAAAACCCCTATAAAAATAAAAGCCACACAAATAGCTGATAGAGGAAAAGAACTCCAAAGAATTAAATAAACTACAAACTAGTGATAATATTTCATTTGTTTTCATTTGTTTCATCTCTACAAAATTCAAGTTAGAGTTCGGAATCGTGCAGGTCCGGTCAGTGCTGGGAGTGTGAAGTCAGCCTCAAACCACAGCATTAAGGCCCCCCTCCCCTGCCACCCCTACAAACATACACTACATTGAAAGAGAGAAAAAAAAAAAAAAAAAGGGAAAAAAAAAAGAGAAAAAAAAAAAGGAGAAAAAAAATTGCACACAATTAACCATATGTAAGGGCTATCCAGAAGGCAGGTGACACCTCCCCCTCCACCCCTTGGCATTGGTGGTTTCTCTTTTGTTCTATATATAGTAATAACCTTTACAGGAAAAATACTGTACAACTTTTTTTTTTTCCTTTCCTTTTGAAACATTAGCTGAACATTCTGTCCCCACATTTACACAGCTGAGCTGCTTGTTTATAAATCAGACCTGATCTGCACCAGTTCCTTAGGGAAATAACCAAAAAAAAAAAAAAAAGCAACCTAAATTTCTTGAGGCCTTTATCTGTTCAGAGAGAAAACAAATCCTGGGGATCCCTTCGAGCTGAAGTGCTCATGGAGCTGAGGAGGGGAGAGGGTGCCTGCACGGTATAAAAAAAATGCATTTTTATTTTTTTTTAAAAAAGGACAAAGCTCAGACTAATCCGGTATACTTTAAAACTGGCACCAAAATAACGATCAGAATTAATTCATACTAGTCCTTCTGGTGCCCTGGTGTGTGCAGACAAGCCCTTTGAGGCTCAGGCAAGGATTTGGGGTCAGACAGCTCCTGCGGCACCTGGCAGAGCCCGGGACAGTGTCCTGTAGTGTGCGTCCCAGGCCAGGCCAGGCCAGGAGGGGACAGCAGCGAAGAGCCCGGGCAGAGCCCAGGCTGCTGGAGGGGCAGCGAGGGCTCCTGCAGTGCCCGGGCCTCACCCTGCAGCCGCTGCCCAGGGCTCCAGGCGGGTCTGGCACTGCACATGGCAGTGGGACAGCAGGGAGAGCAGCAGGGAGAGCAGCAGGGAGAGCAGGGACTGCAGGGCACGGCTGGCACGGCTGGCAGGGCAGGGCAGGGCTGGGCCGTCCCCTCCCCAGCCCTGAGCTGAGCAGGGCACCCCCTGCCACAGTCACCTGAGATCTGTCACACACCGGGGCCGGCACTGCCCGCAGCAGGGCTGGCAGGGACTGTCCTGCTCCCTGTCCCCAGGCTGCTGCAGTGACCAGGACGCTCCTGTGCTGCACACGGGGCAGGGGCAGCTCGCGGCCTCCTGAGATGGGGATACTGAAGCACCACAAAAACGCCTCACCTCCGCAGAGAGGAAGCACCTAGGGGTTGGGGTGAGATGGAACTGGATGGCAGAGTAACCCCAGTCCTCCAGTGAGACAGACCCTTTAAACTGCCTGCTGTGTTCTTCCCAGGTTACTTCAGCTAAATC
Source organism: Ammospiza nelsoni (assembly GCF_027579445.1). Lineage (NCBI taxonomy): Eukaryota > Metazoa > Chordata > Aves > Passeriformes > Passerellidae > Ammospiza > Ammospiza nelsoni. The sequence continues at coordinate 1,249,351 of NC_080654.1, forward strand.
CCTACAGCCAGAACAGCAGGGATGAGGAGAGGTGTCCTACAGAGAAAGTGTAGACTGAGAAAGTTTTACAATATAAATAGCATTCAAAATTATTATCATTAACAGTAAAAAGGATCTGGAAGAACAGAGGAGTGTCCCATTCCCACCCCTACTCATTCATTAATGCATCCTCATTTATGTGACAATAAATACCCACTCCCACCCTGGCTGTCTGATGCCATTTAATGCTGGAGAAAGAAGGGGGAAGGGTGGAGAGAGAGAGAGAGAGAGCACACTCCTCACCCCCTCCTTCCCACTGGCAAAAGCTGAGCTACTTGTCTTTGTGACACCAATTCCTTTAATTTTATATATGTGTGTGTGTGTACATTATATAGAGAGACACACACACAAATATATATTTCTAAAATTCATTACCTCTTGTTCCCACCCACCCCCCTCCAAGAAGTGGAGATTATTATTATTATCGTACAACTGAAAACATGGAAAAATAAAACCCAGAAAGAAAATTGGGGGGATAGAGCCCCACCCATAAAAAAGGGTCCCCAGATGGGCACAGGCCCCACGCACCGTGCAGGGAGCAAGGAAAGTAGTGGGTACCCTCAGGGTTCGTGTCCATATAAAGGGTATTTTTTTTGCTGCATCCTGCCCCCTTGTTCCAGGATCTGTAGAATGGAGTGATGCAGCACCAGTCCTGCTGCCAACTGATCTCTTCTGGAGCCTGGGGAGGAGCAGGGGTTTCCTTCCTTCCTCTCTCTCATCTGTGGCACGGAGTTCGTTTTTCATTTGCCATCCCCATCTTTGTTCTTGCCTTATACGGGGTCCTCTTAGTAAATCTGTGTAAGGGAAAAACCAAACCACTGCCGCTGCTGTCTCTAGGATTAGGGAGAAGCTGCTGGAGCAACGGTGGAGGCTGAGGCAGCAGCCGGGGCTGGAGCAGGGGCAGGAGCTGGGGCTGGAGTGAGGGCTGGCTCGCCCTGAGGCCTGGAAGCATCGCCGTGGTCTGTGGAAGAAGCACCCTCCTCTGGCTCTCCGTCTTCTTTAGCGGCCAGGCCCTCAGGGTCCGGCAGCGATTCTTCAGAATCCGTGTTCAGGTCTTCCTCCTCCTCATCCTCCTCATCGTCATCGTCGTCATCCTCCTCTTCATCATCCTCCTCCTCTTCATTCATCTCCTCCTCATCGTCCTCCTCATCCTCTTGGGAGGAGTCGTCCTCGTCCTCCCCGTCCCCGGCGCCCGGAGCCGCTGCGCTCCTCTCGGGGGCCGCGGCCCCGGCCCTGCTGGGGGACGGGCCCTCGGTGGGCTCTGCCTGCTTCTTGCTGAGGTCCAGCGAGTCATTGAGGCCCACGCCGGCCGCGTTCTGCAGGAAGAACAGCGAGCTGTTGTTGTCAGTGCTGAGGTTGAGCGAACTGTCCAGGTTGATGGAAGAGTTCTGGATATCGTACTCGAGAGTGGAGTGGGCGAGGCCCTCGGGGCCGGGAGAGATGGCAGGCAGCTCCCCTCGCTCCTGCTTCTCGTGTTTGCGCTTGTGAGAGTCCATCTGAGACATGCCCACCACCGTGTGCTTGCAGCCGGGGTAGGTGCAGTGGAAGTGGGAGCATTTGAGTTTGTACTTGCAGTCAGGCACCTCGCAGTCCACGCTGGAGCTGAACTGGCAGAAGCCGGCGGCGCTGATCACGTCCTGCTTGCCGTGGTGCTTGCGGTGCGCCGTCACCTTGGTGCTGTCGGTGCAGCGGAAGCCGCAGCGCAGACAGTGGAAGTGTGTGCTATTGCCAGAGAACTGACAGTCTGGGAAGTTACAGCTCAGTGAAGACTTGAAGCGTTTGAAATCATCCAATACTAGGTTGTCAACACGGTCGTGGTGCTGGGCGTGCTTGTACATGTGGGTACGGCCGCAGAACTTGTAGCCACAGTTCTCCCGTGTGCAGTGGTAGTGGGTAACCTTGAGAGAGAACTGGCAGCTCGAGTCCTTGCAGTCCTCGTAGAGGTCATAGCGCCGAAAGCCCTCCAGCATCATCCCTTCGTCCAGCATCTTGCGTGAGGACGCGGTCTTGCGGCGCTTGCCAAACGGGGACATGTCCTCAATAATCCAGAAACGCTTCTTGGCCCCCGAGGCAGTTGGCATAGTGATGGTGTTCCCTGAGGAGAGAAAGCGCAGGGCGGTGTTGCTGACAGCCAGGTCTCTGCATCTCCCCGCCGTCCTGGCAAGCTCAGTGTTTGCCAAGACACAATGCTGCAAATGTTCCCAGCCCAGCTCGTCCCTCGAGCTCCCAGCGAGCCTCAGCTCCAGGACTTGGGTAGCTGATGCCTGCTGGACATCACTTCCTCAGTTTTCAGCACATCCTGCCCTGTCTCTGATTCTGCTCTGGCAAACCTGATCTTGTACGCATGTTAACTGTTACTTCTCTGGTTTGCTACTTTCACAGTTTCTCTTGCTGCTTAACCTTATCTCTAGTCCCTTTTTCCTCAAATCAGAACAGGGAGGAGCTAACTCGTTCCAGTCCAAGGACTGAGGTGTGTCACTGTAGTTCACTGGGGTGGTAAAAAGAGCTGCAGTGCTAAAAGCTGGTACGTGTGCACTGTTTTCCCCTACCCAGGCTCTTGTGATACTCTACAATTGCCAAGGACAGGCAGGAAGTGAAGGAAGATCCCGTGCGTGATGAAAACTGCAGCGGGGGGGGTGTGGAAATTTATAGAAACAGGATGGACTTTGGCCAGGAGACTGCAACATCCCTCACTGTAATGAGCCCACATATTACAATGAGTGCACTTAGAAAGACAGATGGACAGATGTTCAATGGGGCTAATTCTCATCATCACTAGCCAGTGGACTCTGAGAGAAAATACCAGCTCTGCAACATTCCCTTGGGTCTCAAAAATTCCACTATGCCCCTAGTATAAATAAAGATCCCTCATCTATCTTCCCCTTTGATTCACAGGGCCAGCATAACTGGCTAGTGCTCACGTCCCCCAGGATCACACTGACATCAAAGACACGACCTCAATCTATCTATTAACTTTTTTCTTCTCTGCTGGCTGTTTCCAGAATCAACACACAATCTCCATTATCAACATGCAGCACAGACAAGGTTGGAGGCAAGAATTTCTCACCAGGTGCAGAACTGTGAGTGTAATTAGAAATTATAGCTTGCAACCAACACATACTTTTTTTTTTTTTACTCTCTCCCTGCTGAAACTGCCATCTTTTTAAATGAAGCCCAGTTTGTGACACACAGGGCAGGGGGCCTGAGAACCTAGAGCAGTTTCCATCCTGGTCTGGGGGGCTGAAGGGACAGTCAGTTGTACGGCATTGCTTCCTTTTGGGCAGGTGCACAGAATTACAGGTGACAACTCCTCGGTGACCCCCTTCAAGAGAGGGCGGTGACGCTGAAGGAAAGCTCCCACACTCCCAATGGAGGGGTGCCAGGAACCTCCTCTCCCACATGGCTGGGCCCTACAGTTTGTGGGATAAGCAAAGAACAAAAGGTTTTTCCACACCATTTGTGACTGGCTCTCGTGCTCAGACTCAGGACAGCAGCTCAGGGCGTCCATGGTGACACCACCTGAGTGACACAGTGCAAACTGCACGCTGAGGCTGATTTCACCAGCTACCACTGAAAGAATCACTTTCTGTCACTGGAGATTTGAAATTGGCAGGCTCTTAACTACAGAATCTGTGACCAATTTGCTCTCTGCTCCCCCCTAAACATCTGGCATTGAAAATCCAGTTCTCCACTTCCAGCCAACTCATGTAAGTGCAGTGGTGCCTAGACAAGTCGCTGCTGTCCAGATTAACTCTGTTTAATAAAATTACAGCCAAACCATCAAGTTCCTTGCAATAATTAATTAATGCTCATATTGTCTGTCTTTGGACGGGAATATGGGATAACCCATCTTAAAGAAAAGACTCTGGATGGGAAATAAATAGAATTTAAATTTTACCTGTTTAAAACTCTGTAGCTACACAGCTTTTAAAATAGTTCAAACGGATGTGCTTAAAACTTTAATTGAAAACCAATTCTGTTTTCTCATCCAGGTAAAGTTTTGGAGTAAGGGCATAATGAAGAGAGATGACACCTTGGTGCACTCTCCTCTTTTGCCAAAGTTCAGTCCCTGCCCCCTGTGAAAGGCTACAAGCCTCCATGGATGTGATCCCCACCAAATCTCAGTGGTAAATGTTTTCCATAAGGTTATTTCTTTAACCACTAATAATGTCAGCATTCACCAAACTATACCAAGGTAAAAACAAAAGACAGTTAAAAATGTTTGATTAGAGGAAGCACAGCACAAGGTTAAAAATGTTTCAGGCTGCATGCAGTTCAGTTAAAAAAGAAGCAAAGACAGAGTTTCTTGTGAATTTTGTTAATTGGCACACACTCATCTGGACAAGGCAGGGATCCTTCTCCTGCCAGGTCTCTTGAGAAAAACCTATGAACTGGAGTTGGAAACCTGTGAAGTTGGTCCTCCAGCCATAATCCCAACCTTCGACCTTGGATTTACACATTACTGAAACTGGCAGGAAGAATGACTGGGACATTTGAAGGCTGCCAGAAGCCTCGTAAGTGTGAACTTGAGGCACAAAGATGTCCTTAATTAACTAGAAAAGAGCTAGGAGTTGAGAAAAGAAGCCAAAAATGAGACACACCCTAAAAGCCATTCCCAGATGGAATGAGAATACCCAGCCTGAGACATCTCTGATCTTAGTCACACATGGGAATCATGGCAGCCTAAATCTGAAATCTATCTGTATTTTCTGCAGCTGATTAGAGCCTTGATAAATAACGAGTGTGAGAAACAGCTCAACCTGTCTGATGCTGTCGTCCTGTGACACTGCCTGTACTTCACTCCTCATCCTGGCAAGGCACCCCTGAACTTGGTGGCGTTTGCAAGATCAGCTGGAGCACAGGACCTGAATCAGACATTCACCTGTGCAGCACACTAGAGCAGGCACTGGCTTGGGTGGCCTGGAAGATCTAACCAGGATCTAAGTCCCATTAATGCCACACGAGCAGAAGTTTGCTCTGTGGCCACTTTGAGGTTACCAAGACACTGACAATGCACGTTAACTGTGGGTTTTGTTAGGTTTTTCTCATAGTTAGGAACTGGTGGCAATTGCTCTCAGTCATTCATCCAAATGCCCGTGAATGGTTTGCTGTGGTTTGCTTCCCCTTGGTTACTGTGTCAGCAAGGAAAAGGAGCAGGCACGGACGGGCCCTGGGGTAACACCTGCCAAGGCACAGAGTGACCTCTGCTGCTCTGCCCGCCCAAAGGCGCAGGGCAAAACCGTGGGCAGGGTGAGAGGGGACAGAGCTGGGCACGGGACACGGAGAGAAAGCAAACAAGTGTTACCTGCTGCATCCTGCACTAAGGGAACGTCACTTTTTACTGGAGTTGGAGTGGCAACGATGGGCGAGAACCCAGCGGTGCTGGCGGCAGGCATGGCAATGCCTCTGCTGGCTCCCAGCGTGGCACTGAGCAGGGAGTACGAGAGACACGAGGGAGAGAACAGGTAGGGCAGGGTGGGCAGGGGAGACCTAAGCAGGGCTTGTGAGAAAGATGGAGGCAGAGATGGTGGTGGAGGCTGTGCTGCAGTGTGGGTGGCATCATCGGCAGCGGCAGGAGCGGTAGAAGGAGCCAGGCAGCCTGGAGAATGTGGAGAGAAAAAAAAAAAGCAGGAAAAAAAAAAAAAAAAAAAAGGAAAAAAAGGAAAAGAAAGGAAAAAACGATAAAACAGAACCAAACAAAAAACCCCAAAAAAACCAAGAAACAAAAGAACTGAAATGAGAACCCAAGAGCAGAAGCAATACGATGGAAATGGAAAATACATTCACAAATGTATGAAACAGAACTGCAACAGAGAAGAAACAGAAGGTGAGGAATTGACAGCACCAGGAAGAGGAGAGTTGTCTCTGCAGGAGGTAAGGTGCCTTTATGGCATGGGGGAAGAGACACAGGCTTTCAGGCAGGAATTCTGGATTCATTTGGTCATTCTGCTCCTTGCTCATCTGTAGGGCTGCTGCCTGCTTCAGTTCCCAGCTGAAAGGGTGCTCTGGCTCCTGGGGCAGGTGGAGCTGCTCCCTGCCTGGAGAGCAGTGGGGGCATTTCCTACACCTGGGCCACAACTGGCACAGAAGAGTGTGCCAGGAACCAGTGCCCCACAGAACCCTCTGGAGGTGCCATAATGTCGTGGGGCCAGTGCCACGACCCAGCAGTGCTCCTACAACCTGACTGCTGTGGTGGCCTTTAACTGGGGGGGGTGGGGAAGAAAACTAGGAAAATGTGTATGGAATTAAAGCAAACTGAGGCAGCCTATGCAGAATATCCCACTAAACCCTGGGAAGGTACAGCTGAGAGACCCCTGGTCATCACTCTATGATGGCAGAATTCCTACCAGGTATCTGACTCCTGGTGAGTTGAGCCTGTAATGCAGGGCAGGGGGAGATGATCTGCATGATCCTGGCAAACAGGGCAGGAACTTGCTTTCCAAAAGAGGGGATGAAGGGGGACTGCTCTGTGCAACTGCACAAAGTGGAACAAGAGTTCTTGGGTGAGGAAGGGAGCTCAGGGAGCTGCTTTTAGATGTGGCTTTCTGAAGATGTGATAGGTTTTATCCCCTGTGTATGTCAATCTGCTGTTGTACTTCACCAGTACAATAAATGCCTGACTTTGGATGCTGCTTGAGGAAATACAAAGAGGTACCAGAGAAAATTCCAAGTACAGAAGGGGCCCACAGCTCTTTTTTTCTGTTCTTTTTTTCTTTTTTTTAAAAGTCAACTAGTAAAATATACCCAACTCCAAGACCCAGGATAAAAACCTCTCTTAATGGGAGGACAAAGGTATACTGCTATGTTCCTGGATACTTGAGGTATATATTTTGATGGACCTCTTCTCTCAGGTGCTGGAGAGAGCTGGATTAGTGTGAGGCACTACTCAAGTTGGCACAGTGTGTATTTTAGGGTGCAACTGTCCCTTGGCCTCTTTTGATGAGTTTATCTGCCAGGAGAGCAGGCAGCTGGGGATCCCTTTCACACACAGCCTCTCCCTTACCTGCTGATGTACTCTCATTGCCCACGGGAGTGCTGGAGCAGCTGCGGTCCATGTTGGAGGACTCAGAGGAGATGCCCCCAGGGCTGCAGCCAGTGTAATCCATGTACTCTTCTGTTTCAGTGTCCATCATGCTTGGGGGTCCCTGAAAGGAAGCTGGGGTTCCTGATGAGGCTGGGCTGGGTGCCATGCTGCCAACCTGGGGGAGATTTTCATTTCTTGGAGTGTGGCCAATAACCTGCAGCAGGAAAACAGGACGGGGACTTTCACACCAAAAGCAAGACACCAGGACCAAACCCATCTGTCTGCACGTTTATCTCCCTCTGCCACAGCTCGTGGGGCATGGCTGGCACGTGCTTGTGATGGAACCCGTGGCACTGGGGCCAGAGCAGGACTCCTCCTGGAGCTCAGAGCATTGAAGCTGGCACAGGCACCCTGGTATGTGAATTGTGCTGCACTGGGGAGCTGGGAGTGTTAATCTTGGCACCAGCATCCTGGTGTGTGGCTTCTGATGTGTTCCCAAAGAGGAGGTGTTAATGTTGGCATTGCCCCCTCACCCTGGGGGTCCTGCTGCAGTCAGATGCTGGAACCATGCCTGAGCTCAGTGCTGAGCCCCTGAAAGATGCAGGTTAAACACAGCATTTTCTGCCCAGTGTGCACTACAATTCTTAGGGTTAGACTCAGCATGTGCTAGAAGAGTAGTGAAGACAAATTTTTTGTTGAATCTTCCTAAGTCTGATTCTTGTACCTAAACTTTTTATTAGAGACCAAAAGCTGCCACAACAGCAACACCAGTTCCTCAGCATCTGTGAACTCCTTAAATCCAACAGCACTAGACTTGAACAGTTCACTTACTGGCAGTAGTTAATAACTAACAGGGACCTCTTATTCCCATGTTGTGGAATGAAAGAGGGTTCTCATCTTGCTTCTACAGATGGTCTCTTCTGATTTCCATACACCAGATGATGTTCTTAGGGTCAGATCAGCCACAGGCATTTAAATAAAGACAGCTTGTTTCATCTACCAAATCAATGGCAGATGAAACAACTAAAGGATAAGAGCAAGTGAGAGGTGGCAGGGATGCTGTCCTTTGGAGCAGCAGCTCAGTGCTGCAGCTGAAACTCTTCCATTCCACACCTAATCTGCCAGCTGCTCTCTGTCTTAGTAAAGCAGCAATTGCATCACTCTGCTACTTCCTGAGAGAGGAGAGGGAATGCCCCAACTAAATCCACATCAATAAGGGAAGAGAAATGTCAAGATTGGTATTTCTCCCATCCTAGGTAAATTCTTTATATGTAACAGGAAATATCTGCTTTAACCAGCACATTCAATTCCTCCATATCCTAAGCACGTTAATTTTAATAAGCCAACTGTATATATTGAAAGAGCTGGGAGAGAGTGCAAGTTGTAAATATGAGTATTTCAGTGTTATCCTTCTCAATATTTTTCTGCAAATTCACAAGGAAAAACTGTTTGCACTAAGCAATGCTTTGCAATCAATGCTTATCATCTTTACTCATCTACAGCTTCAACAACGAGGTGTTACCTGAGTAGGAACACGATCAAAGTTCTTCCCCAGCATCCTCCTCATGTGCTTCCTGGCATGGGATGTCATTTGGTGCTTGAGCAGGAAGGAGAACTGGCAGCCCTCTCGGATGCAGTGGAAGTGGCTGTTCACCTGGTTGTATTTGCAGCCTGCAGACACAAAACCCACATTTATGTTGCACATGAAGGTTCTGAGAGGGAGCAGGACCAGCGGGAAGATGATTGGAAAGAACATTATCAGTGGCCATGGGTTATTCAGGAACAGTCTTAATGAAAAAAACCAAACTCACAATCTACTGCCTGCTGAGCAACTGCAAGAGAGGATTACAGTGTACAGAGATCTAAGAGCTCAGCCTAGTCCCATCCCTCTTTGTGCCATTATAAAGGAAGGAACATTGCCATTACATCTGGTAGTGCCTAATGCTCTTCAGTCTTAGCTAGTGCCTTTTCTTTTACAACAAGAACAAAACCAGGACATTTAGCTGTATCACAGAAACTGCAATCAAAATACATGCTCATAATTAGATTAGAAATGAAAAGTTCTTTTTTTTCCCCCCTCTAACTGTGCTCTCAGAACACCAGTCTCATATCAACTCTAGGTCTGGACAGTGTGTGTGCTCTGGTTAGACAGGAATGAGCCAGAAGTGTTTATTGCCACTCCAAAGCTGTTGTGCAATAGGGGCAGCTACTGAACAACAGCAATTCCTCTGGGTTCTGGCACAGAGCACTCCACACGTTCTGCTCCTCGTGGCCACAGCCACGCGTGCCAGGCGAGCACAAACCGTGAAGGGACAATCCCAAACAGCCACACTGCAGAGCTGAGAGACAGTGGCTTGTCATAGCTCAAACACAGCTACATCAGTGATCAGGATCTGCTGTTTTCCATCCTCCCTTGCCATATGCACAGAGGTAGAGACCTACAGACAGGCTCACTTTTTTACTCATCTATCTACAGCCATCCACCTTTATTTATATATGTATGTTTCACCTCTCTCTCCCCAGTCATGCACACTTACACAATTCTACACACAGAAACATACATTGAAAATACCTATCATGTTTCTTCAGAAACATTCACAGCCCTTAAAACAGGCCAGTGCTTTCTGCACCTGCTGTCTATAAATGCACAACATAAACCCCAGGGATGTACACACGCAGAAATGAGTCCACATGTTGGTAAAACCATACACACCTACACCATCCCACCAAGCCACCTCTATCTATGCAGGCAAACGCAGGGTGCTGGCTAAATGTGTGTCCACTGCACAGCAGGGCCAGCCCACAAATGCACATGGTGCTGGATGCAGGTACCCCACGCACCCCATCCCTCCCAAACCAAACGCTGATGACACGTGCAGAGTGCCAAACAGCAAACACACACACAAAAAGGCTTTGACAATTAGATAAAAAGAAGAAAAAAGAGGAAGCTTTATGTCCAGACAAATTCGTATATACAATTCTGTATAGTACAGTCTCTATTAATTTAGCTTGAGTCTATTTGTGAAAACATGCTTCAACCAGACAGACCAAGAACTGCTTTATGTTTTGTTGCCTTTCTTGTTTAGTGATTTAATGACCAAATACCTCTTAAGCATAACGTGCAGGTTCTGACTTACGACATCCTTGGCCTGGACGTGGGACACGCCACACGAGAAACTGAGCAAAACTCACCTAGTCTGCCACATTCTTCCCGCTTGGTGAAATACTTGAAGCCGTTGGCTGCCCTCCTCTCTGCCTTCTCGTGCTTTTTGACGTGCCAGGGCAGCTTGGTGGTGATGTTGGTGACGAAGAAGCAGCCGGGGCGCAGGCAGTGGTAATGGCCTCGCATGCGGAACTCACAGTGCTGCAGGGGAGCACACAGGGATGGGGCTCTAAACAAATGCACTCCCAACTGCCTGCTGCTAGTGCTGACCCCTCTGATGTGGCACAGGGGCCTGCACTGATACTCTAGATCCCATCTTATCTTCCACAACCTGCCCTGCATCTTGTTCTCTTTCGAGTCTTTTTACATTGCTGTCGTGTACTCTGTAATACACTATTCTCTGTTGAGATATCTTAAAGCTTACTCATGGCTTTCCCTGGATTCATCACAGATCTTTATTCTATTTCATCTTATGTCTCTCAGATTATTCTCATTCCCTTGTCCACTTCACCCAAGTCAAAAATACACAAAAGCATCATGATTTCCCATTTGATAAAACCCAAATGTTTTTCCAGACCACATAATTATGACTTCCATGGTTCTGTAGTAACGCCAATAAAGCCACACACAGCCTCACTTCCTGCTGGAGAGTCAGTCTACCTGATCCTTCATCTCCTGCTCCCCAGTCCTGCCAGAACACTGCTCTGGAATGGCTCTTACCTGGTTTGGACAGAGACACTGCAGGGAGTAGTAAGCAAACTGGTCTCGCACATTCACCAGATTATTGTTGGGGTTGATGTGGTCCAGGCAGTGGGATTCTGCTTTGCCAGAGGTTTTGCACACATACTTGCAGTTCCCAAAGAGACAGTGGAAGTGGAATTTGTTGGCGTACTTGCAGTCTGTTGCCAAGCAGGGATCACTGGAACACATCCAAAACACAATCATCACCTTCACTCATTTCACACATTTGTTTCTTTGCCAAGATTTAATTCAAGGGGAGCCCAGCTGAAGCCTCTGTTCCAAACATGGCCCACAGATTTCCCATAGCTACCTTCCTCTTCAGGGAAATTGAGGCTGGCAACACTACTACAATTCCTACAATTCCACTTTTCCAATTTAAAGTTAAAAGGAAACACAACTCTTGAGCGTGGCCACTGCAGGATGCCAGGGCTCCCCTGCTCTGACAAGACCAGCACTGCCCCTCTCTCAGCTAATGGGTTTGGTGCCTTCCACCCCCACTCAGGGCACGAAATTCTGGCCCAATAACCCTTTATTGTCAAACATTCTGCAAAGACACCTCTAATTCTGCACAGCTCTCACAAGGGACAAAACAGGGATCAGTGATAAATAGATCACCAAGTTTATTTATCTTCTAAACTCATGCTTAAAATTGTTCTCAGATGCACCCAAAAACCTTAAAGTATTTCCTAGACTTCACAGAAATAATTTTTCTGTGAAGCCAAGCCCAGAGTACTTTCTGGGCAGGTTTCTCAGTGGGTGAGCAGAAGTGTGGTATTGCAGCTCTGAGGAAAGGTTGGCTGGGGAGGACAGAAGGAGGCAAATGGTAGCTCAAACTTACTTCTCCTGGAACTGAAGAAATCCAGGTTTGACCTGAGGCTTGGCATTCTCCAGGGAAGTCGTTGCCAAGGGTGAAGCTGCCAGGTTAGGCACTGATGCTGGGATCTGAGGCATCTGGGGTATGGTTGAAGCCAGCTGTTTCCAAGCAAGTAGTGTGGGAGCAGAGGGCATAGCAGCTGGATTGGGAGTGGGCACCTCAAGGGCAGGAGCACTGGCCATGGTGGCAGAAGCAGCAGATGGTGATGAAGGGGCCAGTGAAGCTTTATTCTCTGCAGCAGTTGAGAAGGGAGACTCAGAGTTGCTTTTCACAGTTCCACCTTCAGTTCGGAAGTGAAAACTGCAAAACACGACACCAATTCAGACATAAATCCTTGACCATTTCATGTAATTTGATTAAACACCAACAAGAATGTGGCAGGAACCTGTAAACAAATTGGTGTGGATAAATCCTAAAAGGGGCTCTGCAGACTTTGAAGTAAGACTTAGGCCCATCCTAAAATCATCAATGAAGAGAAGGGGAATCATTAGGATGGGTGGAGACAGGTGCCAAACCTTAAAATTAGAGAAATTCCAGAATCACTGCAGTCACTGAGAATAGCTGTGGGGCAGCTTCCCAGGGCTGCTGGGAGAAGCCAGACATTTCCTGCTCACAGGGAAGCATCCAACAGGAGACACCAACCATGCTAGCAGATCTGTGTTAAAATCTGCAACAACCCCTGCAGACTCAGGCAAGTGAATGGCCACACTCATGGAAGCCTTACTCATTCTTTACTGGGACATTCCATTGCCTCAAAAGGCACCTGGGGTGCTCTTGAACTGCAGGGCTTTCCCTGCCCCCTGCTCTCCCACTCACTTGGCGTGCTTGATGGCTCCATCCAGGGTGCTGAAGAGGGCTCCACATTCCTCCACCACGCAGTGGAAATGCACCTTGTGCAGGAAGTCACACTGGGCATCACAGAAATCCTTGGTACCAAACCTGGCCAAAGCAGACAAGCAGACATCTCAGAAAAGGTCCCAGGAGAGAAGTGGAGTTGGAACAGACATTATTTCTGTATTTACAACTCTATTAGCATTCCCACAAACAACAGTAATTCTAGATCCAGAATCCACCCCTGGATAGGAGGGCATCTCTCAGATGGGAGAGATGAAGCATCCTCTAAGCAGCAATTACAGAAATACTGCACAGCACCATCCCTGATGTACAGAACAACAACTCTGCCATGCAAAGCCCAGAGCAAAACCCACCACGTTATCCAAGATATGTCTTGTGCCATCTTGGAGCAAATGGCCAAGAGGGCAAAACCAGCTCAGCGTGGTGTCGCTGCTCACCCACTGCTGAGATTCTCTGGACTTTGTAAGTGCAGCACAAATACCTGTGATTTCAGGAAACTCCAGAATCACAGGGAATCAAGAAAACAAGCAAGAAACACTGGCAGGAAGGATTTGAAACTTAACAAGGGAATGTTGCATAATTAAGGTACAACAAACTACAGTTGCTCTGATGAGCAGGAAAGCAAGAAACAAACAGCAGCCTGTATGGTCCCAGGAGGGACCTCTCACCAAAGGGAGGGTAAAGGAAAGAGAAAAAACTTGTACTGGAGAAGGAAGGTCTGTGGATGTACAATGTGCGCTGTCAGTTATGGCTTGCAGGGAGAAAAGGAAGGAAAGTAATTGTGGGGTAAGAGGGAAGAAAGCACGTTATTGCAGACTAAAGGGGCTGTTTCATCAGAGACAAGAAGTGCTGAGCCTAGAGAGAAGGCCTCCCACAAAAAGGGAGGTGATGAGTCAAAAATGGCTGCATTGTAAAATTTGCTTTGGATGAGGAAACTAAAGACAAAGCAGAGAATTTGGGATGTAGTGAAGACCTTCTAGAAGAGCAGATGAAGGGACTCATTCGAAAAATACAAATCAGTCAGTCTGGATGATGTATGTCCTGAAGTGCAATGGAAATTAACTCCCAAACTGATTACATTACCATTTGCTGGTTTTTAAGCCATAGAGAAGTGGGAGGTACTACATAAGTGGAAAAAAAAAAAAGAAATTAAACAGTCAAGGTACTGGTTCTTTGAGGGGAAAAAGAAAAGACAAGTCATCTTTGGCAATTATCATACCTCTGGCCTTAACTTCTCCTTCTAGTAAAGTAATGGAACAAATATTAAGAGGGAGGAGAAAATCATTAAACATCTAGAGGATAAAGGAACCATGAGCAATAAACAGCATCAGGATTATAAAGAATAAATCTTGCCAGACAAATTTAATTGCTTTTTTTGATAGAATTACAAAATTAGTGGATGAAGGGATGCAATATATTTGGATTTTAGTAAAGCATTTGATTCAGTCTTGCATATGCTTAGAATGAATTCCAATTGGCCTGGATGTAATGCCACCTCATGGCTTGAAACTGGCTGAGGGACCATAAACAAAGGCTGATGACAACCAGCACCACACTGAGCTGGGAGGAGGAGGCATTGTGTGAGTGCTGAGAGGAGGACTTGGGTTAGTCTGAGTTTATTTAACATCTTAATTAGTAATCTAGGAGTAAACAGCGTGTTTATGAAATTCACAAAGATACTAAACTGGGAGGAGGTGGCAATAACAGTGCAAGAGGGGGAAAAGAGCACAGAGAGGTTCAGCAAGACAAGGGGGAGCGTTCAGAACAGGAGAATCGTGTTTGGAAACACACAACAAATACACGTGGGTGTGGGCATGTTTTATACACTGGGGACTCACTAAACAACTTTGAAAGCAATTCTGTGTCACAGAGGATGATAAACGTGGTACTAGACATTATTCTGTGTGGATACAAACGAATTCTGAGCTGCCTGTTGGGGGGCAGGAGGCTTGTTCTGTCGGGAGGGGGACAATTCTGCCCCATCCAGGGAACAACAGCAAAGCAACAGGACCCACAGGCACAAGGGACTAATCCAGAGTCAGATTAAAGGAGGCAAGTAGGCCTGGTTAAATGGAATGCTGAAAGTTTGGGACTGTCTGAAGGGGCTGAACTCCAGCTGCAGAGAGGGATGATCTGCTGTGGTTCAAGGGGATACAAACAGCTGCAACCAAACTACGAGAAGTGGAATTCAGGCAGCACACCATGGGAAAGGTTGTGACACTGAAACTTACTTGGTGGTAAGAGACAAGCAAATAGCCACACTGCCTGGCACCATTACAACCAGAGCAGACAAATGCAAATGCACTGCCAGGAAGGACCTCACACCAGCCAGGGGCTGATGGACCAGAAGATTTTCTAGTGCTCCCCATTAAAGCCTTTGATTACAAAGTGTGCACTGGCATTTGTAAGTGACTCTGTGTGTATGTGTCTGCCTGGGTGTATCTGTGTGCCCTCAGAGCACGTGTCTGTCTGGGCGTGGATGTGCATGTGTCTGTGTGTGGGTGAGCTTTGTACCTGCTCCATTTTCTTTTTGAGTCTCCTTTCCTACAATAAAAGCAGCAGAAATCATTCCAGCTCCCATACTCTTTTCCTTATTCCCATGCCTCTACATCCCCAAACTTGTTTAGTTTCAGGTGAAATGCCCCAGGAAGCATGCCAAGGCACCAGTGGCCTGTGTGCAGTAAGTGGCCATGGTCTCACACAGGTGCAGTGCCAAGGGCACAGCTACACTGGGCTTGCACTGCAGGGTCATAAGGAGGAGCCTAAGGTGAAGTCCAGGACAGCAGAACTACATGAAGATCTGTGCTTGTATCTGGTTCTCAACACCCCTTTGCAAAATAATTCTATGTGGACAGATATTTCTTATCAGACATTAACACCCAGTGCAGGTAGGTACCACCAAGGGCTAAATGTGCTCTGGGTGATCAGTGTCTGACAGAATTAGGCCCTTAAACTCAACAGAACTCTGTTCAGGGTGAGCCAGTGAGTCAGACAGTGCAAAGGAAGCATTTCCCCTCGCCCCTGCTCTCTTACCGGCGCAGGTACATCTTCCATGGCTCAGAGAGCTTCTCCTGGACAAGAGCCTTCACTGCCTTGCCCAGGTACTGGCTTGGCTCCCCAGCCCCAGCCTGGCTGCCTTCGCCTTCTGTCTTAATGTTCAGCAGGTTGCCAAGGCTGGCACTGGTCTTGGACATCTGGAACAAGAGCACAGACACTGCATCAAGCCCAGCACACAGACACAGCCACCCTCAGGGCTGTCCCACAGAGAGCAGAGTCTTCAAAGACTGAAAAAGATGACAAAAAGTCAGTGCAGGCTGCTTCAATGCATCAGCAAAAGTCAGTAACACCTCACTCTTCTGCCTCTTCCACCCACCCATCATGAAGCACTCAGGTGCCTGTTGAATATTTATTCATGGATCTCTTAAAGTAATGAAGCATCATGTCTATTTTATCCACGAGGAAACTGAGGTGAAGAGACACATCCCCTAGCTGACTATGGAAAAGGTGTGTGGGCTTCAACAGTAACAGCCCTGGGTAGCTCCTACAAATTGCTGGTGGCAGAACTGGTAAACTCTAGTTTATTCAGTCATCTTATCCCAGCCACAAGGATGTCTCCTTTAAAGTGACCACCACGTATGTGTGAGGGGTAGAAGGATGAAAATCTCATTCAACTGGGGAAAAATTCTGTCCCAAGTCCCTGGAAAATTCTTACTAACTTCAATAATAAAATCGTGTCACTCTTCTGTGCTAAATGGACACATCCTCCATGAAGCAGGACTTGGTCTCACAATCTGCATTGTGTGAAAGGCTTCAAATAGAATCTACACAGAGAAGGTTTAGAGGTCCTGGTGTAAAATGTACAGGACAGAAAAATAAAGTTACTCAAGCCTGCTTAGAGGGAAAATTTTCTTTCAGAATAAATGCATGATTCCCAGACTCACTCTTTCTCTGTTGTGCTCTCAATTACCTCCAGTAACAACAGTGAATTTCACAGCCTGAATAAAATGCAGGATTGGGCCCAGTACTTGCACTGGAAACTCCACCCACTTGAGGGTCTCAAAGCCCTTTATAAATATCAGTTAATTAAGCCTGACAACCCCCTAAATAAACTGCAATAGGCTTCAGGAATCCTGGTTATTTGAGGCTCTCTTAATGCCCCCTGAAGGTAAAGCCCCTGCTGCTGTGTGGAGACTGCAACTCTTTATGGCTGGAGTCAGAAATTCAGGTCGTGGGTTTCCACTGGTAATTCCATTTCTGTAAAGTTTTTTTCTGTTCTTTCTTCCTGGAGAAACAATGAAGGATTCCCCCATGGACAGCAGCCACAGGAAGAAGCAGGTGTGATGTCTTCCTGAGCAAACTAAGCTTGATTCTGCAATCTTTAGTCTTGGAATTGGTTCCATCAGTCACACACACAGTGGGTTCTACTCTTTGCTGGTTTATCTCACTGGTTAATCCAGTCCTTTAACCTGACTCCTAGTTTGCACCTGTGCCACATTTGCTTTGCACAACTTTAAGAACCTTATGCCAGACTGCACACAAAGAAATGCTTTATTCTAAACATATACTTTTATCACATATTATCCTGGAGATTTTCAAGTGAAGTCTCCATTGAAAGAGAATTTCCCTGATCTGGGACCTTCAGAACGACTCATGACCCCAGAGAGCAGAGCTACTAAACACATTTGCTCACTAAAGAAAGACCTGCATATTTGGAAATACTAAAGGGACAACACAAAAAAACAAATAAGAAATTAGGTTTAAAAGGGAAAATCGAAACCCCAGTGTAACAGAAAGCCAATGGAGGAGAAAAGTGACATAAGGATAAATGCAGAAATTAAACAACACAGAGAAAAACAGTGATAAGAAAGAAAGGAGGTGGGAGATTACCAGGCAAAGTCACTTTGCCCTCTCTTGAGGGTTATATGGCCTTGATGCATGTAACACCCAGAGCCAAGGGGATGGCAACAGTAATGCCTATAAAACCTATCACATAGCAAAATATTAAAGCATGGCTCAAAGGGTGCCCTGATCTCTACAGCAGTTATATACAGCCACAAAATTAATCTTGGTACAGTAGAATTTATCATGTGAAAGAGAAATATACATTTGAGATGATGTATAATTTAACAAAAAAGTAAGGAAAAAGAAACTGTGCATCATCTAAAATAAATATTCTAGGACATAGTAAAGGGGACTCTGTTAGACATCATTACTCACACCAGAAAGACAGAAATTGATGATTTTGGTTCAAAACTTCTAATTTTTTCTTCTCTTTCAAAAATATAGATTATTCTCTCCCTCCCCAAATGAAGGAGGGAGAGCAAATAAACAAAATTATTTTATTTTAAGTAAATAAACAAAATTAATAACTATAAAAGGGAAGTGAGATAGAAGTTGCCAGGTTCTGAAAACAAAAACAAACAAAAAAACAAACCCAACCCAAACCAAAAAACTAAACCCCCCCCACAAGAAAAGAAAAGAAAAGAAAAGAAAAGAAAAGAAAAGAAAAGAAAAGAAAAGAAAAGAAAAGAAAGAAAAGCTTTTGGAGCTCTCCTCTGTCTAGAAAGGATGGGGAAAAAAAAAGGTGTCAGAGGCGGCAATATATTTCTTCAGCCAGTTCATTAAATTAATTCGTAAGCAGTGGCTCTGAAATTATACCCGATGAAAAATGGTCTCAAAATTTAAATGGTACAAACTCATCTTATTAGAGGCAAAACATTAAAAAACAAACGCATCTCTCCCCCCCCCCTTCCCCGCTATCGCAGCTTTAATTTCTCTTGGTGGGGGGAATGAAAGGCGTTTGATGGATGGCTCTTACCTTATTCATAAGCGAGGATAAAAGAGATGAATTTGCTGAGACTGTGTGGCCATTTGATTCATTACTGAAACACACAAACCAACAGGGTTTAGTTAAGATGTGCGCAGGGACTGGGAGCGCTGAGATTAATCCTCCTCCCTTCAGGCTGCCTCACTCCTCACCTGCTACATCCAGGGGGAAGGAATGATGCCAGCCCTCCCCTGGGCAGGCCAAACTCGCCTGCTTGGGATAGCCAAGAGGGACAGAAAGAGGATCTGAGGTCTGCAGAATTTAGATCTTTCAACTGCTAAATGGCCCGGACCTCTTCCCCTGGTGTCCACTCCATCACACTTCATTTGTTACCTCATTACCTCCCCCAGGTTTTACCCCTTCATCCCATTAGAATTTTCAGAACTATCACAAAAATACCACAAAAGCAGGGGGGATGCTGACAAAGGCTCACGCTGCCAGGGACAGGGATCCCCTGGGCAGTAAGGAAGGCAAGGCACAATCCTGTTCTGAATGGCAGCCTCAGGATCTCTGCAGTTGGCTCCAAGTGCTGGACTGCCAAAGGGAGGCTTGTTTAAATAAGGTATGGACAGGAATGGATACAAAGGTCAAAGTGGAGCTCACTTATCCCCAGGATCAGTTCCTCTGCTCTTTTTCCACACAGCACAATCCCCAAACACTCCTGTTCTCAGCAGAGATGCTGGGCAAGTGGGACACATGCTTTGAGACAGGTGTGTTCACACCTGCACAACCATCACCATAAGTGTAGAGCAGCCCACGCCAGACCCAGAGCAGAGTGAGCCTGACACCCAGCTGTTTTGTGAGCCCAGATTCTCTGGAATGTGCTTTCCTTAGCCCTGATTCAACAGACTACAGCAGTGCAAGTGCTGCTGCTAAGAGTGTGCTGAGGTGTGGCAGTGGTGCAGTTTCAGTCAGCAACAGACAAGAGGACTAAGTGAAAACAGCTCTGCCAGTGGTTTGATTTTCAGAAGGGAGCACAAGAAGTGCAGCTCTTGTTGAAGAGTCAGCAGTTGCTTGTGAGCCCAAAAAACCACCTGGAGAATGGGGAGCAGAGTGAGCCTGCCTCCAGTTTTGGGGTGTTCAACTCAACCACTGTGAAGCTGCCTTTCACCAACATGCTGTGCCCTCTCAATTTACAGGTATGGGAACTTCCCAAAGCCTGGTGTGGGAAGTGCTGAGTGCTCCTGCCTGCCCACTTCTCTCACCCGTGGTCCTTGACACTCAGGTCCAAGCTGTGCTCCTGCAAGGGGTCCTGACTGGTGGCAGGCGTGGGTCCCATGGCCTCCGCAGGCTCCTGCTTCACCTGGACTGGATTGAACCGTCCGGGAGGTGCTGGCTGTCCATTACCTGCTCAAGAAACACAGTGAAAGTAAGTGCAAAAAAATAAATTAAAAACATAGGTCTAAAATGAGGTTACAATAGCAAATAATTTAAGTTCAATCACTGGCATCAGTGCCTAAGTGGAAAAAGCAAAGAAAAAGTGTTGGGGGGGAGGGAAGTACTGGGATTGCTGGTCAGCGTTTATTGCCAAGTTGACATGATGGGTTCTGACGTCCACTCCAGCGTGGAAATTCTTCAAGTGATAATTATTGCAAAATTATGTCAAAGTTGTCCAGGCTACGGGCCCTTTAAAGGAGAAGGGCGGAAGGAGCGTGGGGGAGACCTGATTCTCTGCACAAACTGTCATAACTAATTTGCGGGGCTGCCTCTTAAGCGTTTATTAAAGACTCTGTTAATGCTGAGGCAATGTGGCAGCTTTCGACTGCTAGTCAAGCCCTCTTGCTCGTCCCCAGCCCCAGCGTTGCCGTAGCGACAGCGCCGGCCCGGCAGTGCGCCTGCCCACAGGAGCGTCTGCCCCGCCGGGACGATCCAAGGTGACAGCCCCGGCTCCGACCGCCTGCCGCCGCCGTCCCCGCAAAACGGGGACCGCTCCTTCGGCGGGAGGAGGCTCCGTGCCGAGCCCGTGAGAGGGGAACTCAAATTAAAGGAGGAGAGGGAAAAAAAGGAGGGAGGGTGGGAGGGGAATGGACAAAAGAGAACAAATTGGAGCGAAAAAATTAGGAAAAACGGCAAAGAAAAAAGGAGGGAAAAAAAGTTGCTGACAGAAACATGTCTGCAGAGGTTTTTTCCACAATCCCCAAGTGACTAAAATATTAATTTACCCTCCGGCAGTACAGCTGACGGCGAGCTGCTTCTCAGACAGCAAGTAGCATTTTATTAAAAAATAAAGGAAAATAGTTCCCTCAATGACCTTTCTCTGCTTTAGGAAACAATTTTTCAAACAATAATTTTTAAAGTATGTGAAGGTTCTCCTCCCTCTTTAATCAGATCACTTCCTTCTACTCCCCCGTTCCTCCTGGGAAGCCGGGGCCATCGGCAGCGCTGCCAGGGCCGGGCTGGCTCAGCACAGAACAGCCCCCAGATCAGCAAACAACTGGCCAGGGGCTACAGGATCATCAATACTGGGCCTAGATAAAGCTTGACACAGTCTCAGCAGAGCCTGCAAGTACTGGCTGAGGTATTTTTTCTTAATTTCTATTTTCAATGGAGTGCCTCTCTCTTTTCAGCCTGTAGCCAATTACACATGGCAACACTATTCAGCTCTGGTAAGAGCTTACTCCTTTCATGGGCAGAAACGTTTCTTGCCTCTCTTCTGGCCATGTGGGCCAGAAGTCATGCCACAGGAAACCTTGGCATGACTGCCTTCCTCAAGGGTTAATCAGACACAACCAAATTCATTCTCCCATTTATTTTCTTTTCCTATCCCCTTCCCAAATGCAGTCCCATGGACAACTGGGTGGCTTCTCATTCACGCTCCTCCAAGTCACCAGGCACTGCTCTGCCTCCACCACTGTCACAAATGATCAGGTAACTCACCTGCTTCAAGTGCCACAGAGGGCTTGAGTGCAGCTGCTGCCAGCCTGGCCATCATAGGAGAGATTAATCCCTTACTAGCAGAGATCCTTTCCATTATAGAGGCTGCTGGAGCAGGTGAAGAAGTAGCCACTGGCTCACCAGATGCTGAAACTGCCTGGGATGAGGAATCTGTAGGAGTAGATGATGCTGGGTTGGTGCCAGAAGAACCAGCAGTCATCAGATTAGCTGAACTGGCAGGAAGTGGTGTAGAGACCCGACTGGGGATGATGGGGAAGAAGGATCCAGCTGTTCCAGGAAGTGCCGAGTTGGAGAGCGCCAGGGCCAAGGGAATATTGCTAGGAAGAGCCTGGGAAAGCAGGCCAGAGATCTTTGTGGCTGGTGTCATGCTGTTGGCAGACTTGGCCTGTGAGGAAGCAAGCTCAGCCGCAGAGGAGGGCGCAGCTGGGACGATGAGAGAAACGGAAGACTGCTGACTGGTCGGGGAGGCACTCAGGCTGGAGTTCTTGGAGCTCATGGCAGAGAAGTCGATGAGGTCATCGTTGCTGGACTCCTCTTGCTCGTTGTCCTTGGAGCCCAGGAGCGAGGCAGGCAGGCCCAGCACTCCTGAGCTGCGGATGTGCCGGCGCTCGTGTTTGCGCTTATGGGAAGTCATCTGGCTGGTGGAGGTGAAGGTGAAACCACAGCCTGCCCTTATGCAGTGGAAGTGGTTGGTGGCCTTGCTGTAGACACAGCCCTCATACTTGCATTCCTCGTACTTGTAGAACTTCTTGAAGCCGTCCTTGGCGTAGGCATCATCTTTGATGTGGTAGCTCTTGTGCTTCTCAATGTCACACTTGTTCTTGAAGGTGAATGTACACCCAGGTCTCCTGCAAGGGCATCGAGGAGAGGGTGGTTGGCCGTGATGGCAGAGCTGCTGTGTCCCACCTCCCTCTAGGACAAGGACTGGGGCTGTAATGAGACAACTGCCCCAGCTGCACAGGGGCTGTCTGTGGCTTAACCTGGGACACCCAGGCCAGCAGATTTGCTGCCATGTGGGAGAGCTGGGAAGCTCACTACGCTCTGAGGAACTGCCACAGGAACATGGGAATACAAGCACCCTCCACTAAAAGTTCCAACAAAACAGCAGGTAAAGGGGACTAAGGTACAAACTGTGCTTTCCTACTCTTCCTGAAAACCTAAAAAACCAGAAGAGCAGTTGTGTACAGAAGGCTAAGTCTGGCCCCAAAGGGGATGAGCTGGCTGAGAGAACCCTACCACGGAAGTGCCATTAGCAGTGTATTAATGGCCCACGGTTGCACTCTGAAGACGTCTCTTTCCCAAATTATTCTAGGCTCTGTTTTCTAGTGGGTATCCTCTCCTCAGATCATACTCCTGCCCTCAGAGTGGTCTGTGGCACAATCCTTGAATTCATATCTACTCTGGTATATGAGTTCTCCCAGAAGCAATACTGAGAAGGTCACAGCGGGGCAAATCAAGTCCCTGTGCATACTTGGGGAATTATGACTTGGCAGAGGGAGGCAAGCAGACCACAGAGCTGTGAGGCAGGACTCCTGCCCTCCCTGCTGTCTCACCTGCAGTGGAAGTGAGTGGTTTTCTGCCCGTAGAACTGGCATTCCACGGTGCCGCAGTCCTCCGTGGCACGGAACCGCTGGAAGCCGTCGTTGATGAGCTGCGTGTTCTTCTTGTGGAAGTTCTCGTGGGTCATCACATCAGAGGTGCTTGTGTAGACCTTGTTACAACCCACCTAGCCCGGGCCCAAAGAGGAGTCATCAGCACAGCGGTTTAACAGCCTGACATTATTACCAGCAGCAATAAATACATGGGTAGCACACGCACATTTAATAGTTCCATTTGTGTGCTTCTCCTAGGGGTATTAAGTCATCACTTTAATTCCCAATCTAAAGACTGATAGAGCATAGAGCAGTTGTGAAAAAAAAAAAAAAAACAAACAGAAACCAACTCTCTGGGCATGAACCAGTAAGAAAAAAAGGGAGGACTGGAGGGATAAAATACCAGCTCCAGATAAGCATGCCTGCTTGGGGAAGCAGTTAGTAGGGTTCTGCTCTTAAAGAGAACAGAACACTAACAGATGCTGTTGCTTTTTGTTATCTTGGAGTGACACAGAACAAAGTAGGATTTCATCTATTTGGGGAATACAAAATTGAGTGGGAAAAAGTTATTTACTTCTTTAGTCCTTCTGGGAGGTAAGGCATGCTGGTGCAACATGAGGCCAACCAGTCTTTTGATCTTGTAATAAATGGTTTCATTCTAGCAAATCTTAAACCCCATGTTCAGCTGATTTTAGCAAACTGGTGACTTTTTTACCCTGTCACTGTTCAGGACTTCCACCTCAATAATTTTAAACTTTTGCAGTGAATGAGAATGCTGTGATGAGGACGGAATGCTGAAAACCTGCTTTCCTCTGGGTAAAGCGGGGCAACTTTGCCATATTGAGTAAAAACCCACTGGAATCTGAAAACGTCCTCAGCCCTGCTGAGGGAGGATTTTTTTCCTTTTCTTCTAGCACAACATGTGCCAATGCCTGCACCATCTCAGAAATGAAGAGAAGGAAAACACCACCCCTTAGTTCAGCCCAGGTTGATTCAAACAGGCAATAACAAAACCCATGACAAATACCCGGAGAAAAAAATAAAAAGGATCTCCAGCTATTTCCAATATAAAAGAGCCTCTCTCTCTCCACACTGACACCTTGAAAAAAGACAGGCCCTGCATGGCATTAAAAAAAAGAATTAAACAAAAGCGTCCTTAGGAATAATTTGCAATGCAGCTCTTGGTGCGAAAGCCTAAAAAAATGTCAGTTTATATAAACAACTAACTGAATTTTATCCACACCAATTATGGACATAAAGAAAAAAACCCCATGTGATGGATGGCACAAATTCTGCCATTTAAGCAGTATTTTCTTTAATTGGGAGTTTATATTCTGACACCTTTCCTGTAAGGCACTGCTTACATGGGCATGACTTTACAGGAAGACAGTGGGCACAGGATGGAATTAGCCATATATAGCTGTGTAAGCGAGGGTCTCTATTTGAACTTGGAGCGCCTCAAGGCTGTGAAACACTCCTCGTGCTCTGAAAAAAAGAAATCAAGCAAATCCCACCCTGCTCAACTGAAGAAACTAAATAACCAATATTATGGAAGTGCTAACAGAAAAAGTCCTCAGGAGAAAGACACATGAAATTCCCAATTTATCAAATGCTGCAAGCACATGCTTCAACCAGTCCCTATTCAGGACAGAACTTGAGTGCATGCCTAACATTTGAGTATGTGCTTCAGCCCCATTGACTTCAGAAAGCTTCAAGTTAAACATATGCTGAAGTCTATCCCAGCAAAGCATTTAAGCATGTGATTAAGGCCTTGTGACTTTAACTGGGGTCTTAAACTGCTGGGACAGGTCAGGAAGTGAGCCTGACTTTTCAGACCAGAAAATCTGTCACCAAGGGTTGGCTGATCACTCTCCTTGTAACTGCACATTTTCAGGGCAATGGTTTAGGCCACAATTCTACTAAAACGAGTACATGTCAAACCATTGAACCTGAGGAATGATCAGGGTAAGACCCAAACAATGTGGTGTGTTCATGTCTAAAGCAGTGAAGGTATCACAGCTACATCTCTGCAGCAGCTCCAGCTCTGGCTCCACTGCTGCTGAACCCTGGAATACAGCTCTCAGCCTGCACCACACATGAATGCCACCGGCAAAGGACATGGAGAACCAGGGGTGTTAAGTGCAGATATGTGACATTAAGGTTTAATTACTTTAGAAATTGATTATGGAGGAAATTAACCCAGTGCTAAAGGGCAGATGTGCCACAAGAAAGTCTGGTTTCAAGGGAGGGACAGATCAGATTTGAGTAGAGACAGTGCAGTGGCATTAAAGAAGTTCTTGAGTCTCAGAGAATGGGACTTGCTTCAATAAATCCAAGACTTTGAGAAAACCTTGAGACCTGCTTTGGACAAGGCTTTTAAAAACTGAGACTGGGGCTTCCCTTTGCCACTCCCAGTGCTTGTCACCAGTGCAGTGAGGACAGGGCGTGGACTTGTCAGACGGGCTCTGAACGTCCCCCCTGTGCCTCAGCACAGCCCCGTGCTGTCTGACAGAGAGCACTGGAGCTGCCAGGACCCCCAGGAGCCCCAGGAGCCCCAGGAGCTCTCACCTGCATGCAGTGGTAGTGAGTGCTCTTGCCGTTGAGGTGGCAGCCGTGGTAGTACACGCTGCAGTCGTCCAGGGGGCTGAAGCGCATGAAGCCGTGCTGCAGGGAGTTATCCCGCTTCTTGTGCATGTTGTAATGCCGAATCACGTCCTGCTTACTGGTGAATCTCTGCAGAGATACAGACACAGATGTGAGACACGCGTGGTGCCCGTGGGTGAGCGATCCCGGGGCAGGGTGAGTGTCTTTTGCTGTTGGTAATAAACTTATGGGACCAGGAGTTGAAAGCTTGGCAGTAACCACCCCAAGAGAATCAGATTAAAGAGGAGCTGTGTGTGTGCATCTTCTTGGTAAAGGGAAAGTAAATATACAAGTTCTAGAGTAAACATGGCACTGGGGTGATGCCCAGAATCTGCTCCTTGCAGCTTTAAGATTGCAGGTCTTCTAACATAATTTTAGCTGCTACTATCTCAAGAAGTGCTATAGTTAGAAAGCAAACCAGTGAACTGAACAGCCTACAAGCAACTAAGCCAAGCTTCCAAGTCACTCACTGTAGTGGTTAGCAAGACACTGGCTGCCACATTCATGTTGGACTAGAAATCGGGAAAAACCCTTTGCTCTTTTACATTGTCCTTCCATTCTAAGTCTCTTGTGTCCCCTAGAACGTAGGATAGTTTTGTCAGGAAAACAGGGACAAAAGACTTTCTTCAAGTCACAGTAAAAGATGCTTTTCTACAGAAAAACAGAGCTCAGAGCTAAATCTGTATGACCAGAATATCCTCTTCAATCTCTCTCTTCTTGAAGCAATGAAGGGGTACCCCATTGTCAGAGCAGGCTAAGTGCCTTTAAAATGAAGCTTTTTATTTCTATTTCCCACAGACATCAATATTTACCACTGAAGGTGAGAAAGTAAATCTGATTTTTTTAAAAGAAATCAATATCCATTTATTTTGAACAGTAATTGAAAAGGCCTGTATTCTAATGTTTAACAACTTTTCTAGTCTGCCTCATAGGAAACAAATGATTATCACTTCCACTCTTTCCTCCTATAATATCAATCCTGATCAATCTCATTGGTATTGGCACGGGAATATATGGATATAGATTTCAACAGAAATCCCTTGGAGGCTGGAGCCATGATTTCCCAGGGCGTACATACAGGATTGCTATTGCCAATCATTGTTAATTTGTGCCCACTTATTACAAAGCGTTACTTATTCTAAAATATATCTCAGCCATAAAATAATTTGCATTTTAAAAAGCAGCCTAAATCCTTATTCCCTGTGAGACCAGACAGCTCCTTTGCAAGCAGCTTCCAGACTCCTTAGGAAATAATCATGAGGCCAATCATAATAATAGGTTTTTCTGTTTTTTCCATCCTTTGTGTTTCTCTCTTTCTGGAGCAGGGATATCTGTGTCACAGTTGGGACAGACTCATCTTGATTACTTGATGCTGGGCTGGAAGGACCAGTCTGTGCATCCCGGAGAGAAACTCTCCTTTGATCAATAGAAACCCACAGCAAAGCCCGGCAGCTCCAGATCAACTTCCTCTGCTGTGGTCAGGCTCAGCCCCGCGAGACCCAAAGGTCTCCCAGGGCAGGGCTGGAGTTGTGTCTGGTGCACGGCAGAGGCAAACTCTGGGATTGCTGCTCACGCATCAGCCTGACCACAGAAATGCCAGTGTCAAACTCTGGACCTGGGATCAGGGTAAACAAACACAGCACGTGACCTGCTGGCTTGACGTGCATACCCTGGCAGTTCTCCCAGCAATTACAGCATCGCTCCTACCCCCGCGCCTTCCCCACAAATCCCACACTGCTGCTGGTCTTACTGCGTGTTTTGTTGCAGATACTGCTGCTAGAAAGTCACTCGGGCAGCAGGAGGGAAAGAGACAGACTAACAGATCAGCATTCCCTAGTTTCAGGCACAGTTTGTAACACAGCACAATTTATGCTCTTGGTGTTTCACTGATATAAATGTGGAGTAGTTCCCACTGACTTGAGCTGATCTATATTTGGCTCCTCATTGTAGCGGTCTGAGTTTGGTTAAACGGTATTAGATTGAGTTAAACGGGAGCAAAACAAAGTTCTGTTAAATTCAGAACATATCCCGTCCTCTTCCAGAGCAGCACAGTGAAAGGGCACGTGCATGCAGGTGAGAGGGGAGCCCAGG
Organism: Ammospiza nelsoni; assembly: GCF_027579445.1. Classification (NCBI taxonomy): domain Eukaryota; kingdom Metazoa; phylum Chordata; class Aves; order Passeriformes; family Passerellidae; genus Ammospiza; species Ammospiza nelsoni. The sequence continues at coordinate 1,277,095 of NC_080654.1, forward strand.
AGGACGCACGCTCCCCGTGGTTTCGTGCTGCTGCTTGCAGCGTTGCTGTACCTGGTAGTTGCACTCGGGGTCGAGGCAGTGGTAATGCTCTCGGTACTGGTAGGCGCAGTGTATGTGTCCACAGTGCTGGCTGCCAGAGAACCTGCAAACGGGAGGGAGGGAGACACAGTAAACCACTGTCCTGGCAGCAATGCCTGTAAGCAAGGTACAAACAAACTAAGGCCTGTTCCTGCTTTTATATCGCATGTTTATGGCATTAAACCCCACCTCCTTTATCCCCTCCAAGGATGGTGACCCTTGTGCCTTCCCTTGCTTATTTGTCACTATTTAAAGGTGCTTCTTGAGCCGGATCACTCGGGTCCTGTACATCCCTAATCTGTCTTTCCCCTTGGAATTCATCTCCGTTATCTAAGTTGTTTACTTGGGGAAGCATAAGGAAGGAGGGTTCCTAGAACTAAACACCACACAATTCTAGAATAGAGTTTACATACCGCACCAGCAAATTTCAGAAACCTCTCATGACAGAAGGAGACAAATAAATGTTGGGCAAATATGGATTCTAAATTTTAAGTATAAGTCCACCTAGTAGGACACCAGAAAAGCTGCATACAGCAAAGCTGAAAACTCCTGACATACAGGGTGGCAAAAAAGACCAGAAGGACAGAATTGTTGTGTAATACCTACATACAAACAGTCAGTATGCAGAATTTATTGACTGACAGACACACCAGGAACTGGCACAAAGGGATGATCCAGTAATGGGGTAATCAGTGCAATGAACTCCCTTGTGTATATTCTAGAGGACCCTAGAAGAGCTTGAAAGGGAAGAGCAGTGGAGAGAAGGGGACTCAGAGGGGAAACATTCAAAGATAAAGTACCATCTGCTCAAAGGTTCCTCAAAGGTTCCTCACGTCACTTAAGTGCTAAACACAGCAGGAGTGCATATGATAAAGGGCATGGGAAAGAAATGAGGAAGGGCAACAGATAAAAAAGGAAAATGAGAGGAGTGAGGGTATCCTGGGGCAACTGAGGAATGGGGCAGGAGCAGGGAAGATTACAGACCATAGTAAGGTGAGGTAACGCAAGGCTGTGGCATAGAAAAAGTCTATGTGAAAAGCAATACTAAATAAGCCATTTCTGAAGCACAGTAAGGAAGAGGAGGTCAACTGTGGAGACAGCAGGGCCTCTAGGAGATGGAAAGGGGACTTAATTGACAGAAAAGATAGACATTGCTAAAAAATTAAATGACTTCTTTGCCTCAGCATTCACAAAGGGAGACAGGGACAGATGCCAGGAGCAGACATGCCTTTCCCTGGGGAAGGAGAAGAAATACTGCAGGAAATCAGGATCACGTCAGAACAGGTGATTGAGAAACTGGAACAAACCTCAGCAGCAGAGAAGAAACAAACCACAAGGCAAACAGCAGGGCTGGCTGCACAAACAAAGGTGTGGAACTGAGAGCAGAGGAGGAGATTCCTGCTCAACGCCTGGGTGCCTGCTCAGCCTGTCCAGGGCAGCCACCAGAGCCACCGTGGCACTGACCAGGGACCTGTGGCTCCACAGCATAACCAGCTGGTCCTGCCAGTCCAGGGCTTTGTGTCAGCTACACCACCAGCAGCTCTTCAAGGAAAGCAAGTGCCCTGTGGGAAGCTTCCTCTCTATTCCACTGATGTGATGGGGGGAAAAGAGAAAAGGGCTGGAGACCTGTGCGGTGCAGGCCAGGCAGGGAGAAGAGGATGATACAGACTTTGCTGACAAATACAAAGCAGCTCAAATTATTATCAAAAATGAGGATGCAAAGGGACCAGAGATACCAGGTGGAGTAAAAGAAGGGCCAGACACCAACAAGATCTGACTCCAGGAGATGAATTATTTGAGGCACCCTAGCAGGAATGACACATGGGCTCAGTTTTAAAAACAACAGCTAAACAAGCACTCCAGCACTCCCAACTCCCATCCTCCTTACCATGTGCCACAGAAAGGTGTGTGTGGTGTCTACAGCACTGGAAGGGACAAACAAGTGTTCCACCAAGTGTGGTGGGGGAAGGAGGGAAGTGGCAAACGCAGCACAAAGGGGAAATTCTGCTCCTTCAGTGGGCAAGGTTGGGCTCCTAAAGGGTTATATTATCCTGTGTTTCTTCTGACACTTGAAACAGTTCAAAGCTATTAATTTTTAAAGCGCAGCATCTGTTTAGGTTTTTCATAACAGGAAAGCTTACACACACCACACACTTACATGCACACACACACACACATTTACATGCACAGACTCTACAGTACATCCACACCCCCTGAACTTACTTAAATATAAATTTCCATGCACATGAACAGACACAAACACACACACCTGAAACAAGAAACTCACAGACCAGCTCATCACACTGATATACAAACCCAAACTCCTAAGTTGTCAATACAGACACATAGATGCAATTGCACAAGAACAACCCACTCCCTCTTCCTTCACATTAATCGGTTCACCTTTTTTTTTCTTTTGCCAGAAAGTCTTGATCTGGCAAGAGTTGATAAATAAATAATAATAAAAATAATAAATAAAGAAGTCAGCATGCTTAGAGAGTGTTTACAGACTCATTACTCTGTAACGATGATGTGAAAGAAAAAAAAAAAAACCCACCCCAATTACAAGGGGGGAGGAAACCCACACAGAAATAAATATTTAAGCAAGTGCTGCCAGAAGCACCATCTGCTGAGGCACTAATAATAATAATAATAATTTTTTCTGTGGTCTTTTTTTTTTTAATTATAAATATACAGGGAGGAGGAGGGGGAAAAACAACCCAACCCAAACTAGCTAAGTAAGAGGTTTTGTTTTGTTGTGTGAGAGAATGGATTATCCCTGGGCAGCTTTTGGCAGTGGCTTTGGCAAACTCATTAAGCTAATTATCAGTACAGACATAAGAGTGCTGTGTCTCTTCTCCCCCCACCCCTTGATTTTAAGGCTTTAAACTGTTTTTTTTTTAAATGTGTGTAAATTGAAGGGAAGTGGCTGTGCTGGCAACGGGTGGCTTGTGGAGCCTTTTAAGCAGGATGTGGTGTCCCTGAGGTGGCTCACAATCCTCTCTCAGCTACCTGCCCGACCCAGGGAAAGGGGCTTGCACAGCTCCAGAAGCAGTGCATGTGGCTGAAGTGTTTACAGTTCTCCACTTGAGAGGGGAATGGGGGACAGAAAGGTGCCACCTCCTCTCCCCCTGCAATTCCTACAATTCCTGCAATCTCAGAAATAAAAGGATGCCGCTCCTTCTGGACCTGGGATAAGGGTAAACAAACACAGCACATGAGTTTAAACCCCTGCTTTCCTTCCTATATTCTATATATTCTACTACTGTACTGTCCCTTGAGGCAGCCAATTCCCACATGAGGGAATTGCTGCTTGAGGAGCTGCCTGTGGTGGCACAACTGCCCTCTCTTCCCATGGGCTTTTCTGTCCCCTTCTCCTACATCTGGGCAAAGGGGAGGAAATTAAGTCATTTATCATTCCATTCTTGAGCTAGGAGAGTGCTGTTCCCACTCTTTTTCCCTGCCAAAATGTTCCTTTTACTTTCCTAGGAGACTCTCTGTGGGCTCTGCTAAGGTGGGAAAGCACAGTACACACTCCCTTCCCCTTTCATTAATAAGTGCCCAAGTGCTGGTGGGAGCAAACCCTCCAGTTTTTCCCTGGAGAGAAGTGTTTGCTTCTCTTTGTCCCACCACAACAACCTTGGGCTTCCTCTCAGCATCACTGTCCTGACCTAAGCATGCCCACAGCTGTGATAAGGTGCCCTACTCTGCACCTGATTCAGTGAGGATTTCTCAGAAAAAAGAGGTGCAAAAATGTTCTAGGATAAACATCCCATGTTGATGCCAAGAGCTCCCTAAACTCATGTCACTTGTGAATCTCTCTGGCTGAGATTCTCAGAGCTGAGATGCTCTCTGCTTGCCTCCTGCAGACATGGTAGGGGGAAAAGGCAGTGGACAGAAAGAACAACAGCCAAGAGGCAGAACTCCCATTTAAATCCTGGGCTTCTTCAGTGAAGCAGTTTTCCACTATTTGTCACCAAGTCTAACAGCTCCAGGGAGCTGAGCATGCTCTTGGCATGACTGTGTCCCTTTCACAGCTATGCTCTCCCAGGCAGGGGGACAGGGCAAGCACAGATGACACGGGAAATGGAAGTGCCAATGTCTGGTTTAAACACCTGATCCAGACAGGACCTTGTCTCTCCCACCACCACTCCATCTTCTGACTCCCAGCCCTCTCCCCAGCAGAGTCAAAAGTTTTGCCTACCTGGCAATATACTTCTGGTAAATATTTACGTCTTCGCTGACGGCTGGTTTGTCAGTGGGTAATCCATTCCTAAAGGGAGACACACAGGGCAGAGCTGGTTAGCAGGAACAGGGCACAGCTTAAATTCCTTGTTTCTCTCACACACCGCTGACAGATCAGGAGAGAGGGCCCAGGGAAGGGTGCCAGCAAAGACACCCATAAGTTTAAATTCCCTCCCCTCTGCTCTTCAAACCCTGTACCTTCTTCTCCCAGGGAAACACACAGGCTGTGTACCACCCTTCCTGCATGTTCCTTCTTTGCAGGACTCTGAGCAGTTTGTTGGAGAAAGTGAGAAGATTAACCACAAAAACCTGTTTCTACAGAAAAAATGCCTCTACAAAAAAGTGATGGCCACATGCAAACACCTCTCTGAGGCACCTGGCAGTTCTGCCCTTGTGTGCACAGAAGCTTTGCCCCTGGCTCAGCTGCAGGAGAGTCTCTCAGCCAGCCACTGTGAGCTATTGCCCATTTCTCTCTGGGAACAGTGGCTCCAGCCCCTGAATGGGGCTTAAAATGCCTCTTTGGTTCATAGATACCCCAAAATTCTAACAGACAGATAATGTATTTTAATCAATGAGAAAACCACCCCAACTGTCACATAAGCCTGGGTTATTTTACATGGTTAGGAAGCAGATAAAAATAACATCCTTAGTGAGGAAAATTAGATGCAGGGCCAGACTCCAGCCTACCCAAGAGAAAGGGCCACCCCAGACAGGCTGCACACCATCTTCTCTGTGTGCTTTGCCCGTGCCCAGCCTCCACTGCGCCTCCTTGCAGCTCTGCACCCTGGTTTAAACAAGGACACTTTCACAGAGTTCACTTGAAGGTGGACGAGTTCAGGGCAGGTTAATGGCATTGGATCTGAGAGAGTTTAAACCCATGTATGTGCAAGGGTGTATGTGCAGATGTGTGAGAGTAAAGGGTAATTCCTGCCCGGTTATTGAACCCAGTGGGGACTGGGAATGGGAAGCCACAGCCCAGATACCCCAGTCAGCACGTCCTTCACCAGCACAGTTAATGGGCTGCTGCCTTTTATCATGGGAGCCTCTATCTAGTGAGCAGCCTGAAGGAGAAGGGTCCAGAGCCCGTTCTGTACTGCAATGTGTGATCAGGACACACCAAGGGCCACGTTGAAGGCCATGGTCACCTCCATTCCAGCTGCAGCCCCACCATGATGCCCTGGTTGAGGAAGCCGTGTGGCCAGAGGAAGGCTCACCATGGTGCTGGCAAACCCACATCTGGCAAGAGGCAGGAAAACAAGCAAGAGAAAGGAAAACAAACTGGGATCCCAGTGCAACACCACAGCAGATAAGAGGCTTGCTTATCTTGCTTGTGCCTTTAAGCACAGCTCTAGGATGGCAACTGAGCTCCAGGCAGCTGAATGTTCTCAAGACACTTCAGGCACAGAGTCTTGGACCAAGTCACCCATCAAACAGGGCGCTGAGTCTCCAGGAATATTTACACCACTGTGCTTTTAAGTAATAGGAGTCCCTGCCTGTCATCTGTAGCACACACAGGTCCATCCTGAGCAGGATCCTGAGCAGATGCAGATGTTAATAATCCTCTGTCCTTTCCCATACACCTTTACCATGGAGCTCCCCATCTGTCTGCAGGCAGTTGATAAACAACCATTTCACATGGGAGACAGGTATCATTACATGGCTCTGCCTTCCACATGGGGAATCAGGGAAAGTGTGTGATGCAGATTTTGCTGGGACTGCAAAGAACATTCAAGCAAGCTCAAGGCCTCCTACGTCCACATGCCAAACACAAAACAGCCTTTTCCTCATCAGAGGACCAAGCAGTAGGGTGTGTGTGATGGCACAGAGGGCCGGACAGAAGGCCCTGGACTTACTACAAATGACCTCATGGGATTCACAGCTCACAACAGCCCAGATTCACAGTGAGAAACAAGTAAACCCAAACCATGGCAAGAAGGCAGAGAAGTCTCTGCCTTCCTCCCTGCTGCAGCCTGACATACATGTGTATCTCTTCTACAGCTCCCACCTCTGGAAGGCACATTAAAAAGTAATCCAAGATTTGGCAAGACCTTCAGATACCTCCATTCAGTCAATGGCATCACTGCAGAGACTGCTGGCAACGTATGTGCAGGAGGTTATTAGTGGTAATTGGGCTAATGAGTTTGCCCAGTCTGAGGGGTAATTGAATCACCTCTGTTTGTGTAAGCAAATTGAGAAGACACAGGCCTGGCCCCACAGAAGTAGGTATATGCCTAACTCCTATGGAAATTGATGAGAATTAGGCACCAAAATGTCTTGTGAGTTCTGGGACAAACAAAAAGCCCCATCTTGCCAACAGTAAAGCCAGCAGAGTCATGCCTTTTAGTTAAACGGAAACAAGAATCAGGTTCTCCTGCAGACACACCCAGATGCCTGGGAAACCAGAGAGAGAAGAAAATAAACTGGCTCCAACCTTGACCCTAAGAGTGCTGACAGCACCATGTTCCCTCCTCTTTCATTTTCACATACGAACTCAGGAGTTATTGGACTCCAGATTCATGGCCATAGCTGCTGATGGCAGGTCACAGCCTTAGAGCAGACCAGATAAATAGAGATGTAAGGTATAAAAGAGGAGCAGACACTTTGACAGAGAGCAAAGAGAACCATCCCGTGAACAATGCAGTATTTAACAGGGTAAGAACTTGGAATTGCCCACTGAACCACACAGAGACTGATGGTATGATCCCCCACTAGTACTTAGACAAGAAAAGTGGGAGTGCACTTACTTTACTGTAGAGACTGTTCCAGTTGTGATGGAGTCTGTCTTGGAGAAAGTTGATTTCAGGTACTCAGGAGTGTTGAATGGCAATGAGATGGACTGCTCTGGCCCGGCCACCGGAGTGCTGCTGGGGGTACTGGTGAGGGAAGCAGGGGCCAGGCTGGGGACTGGAGCTTTGACTGGAGTGAGCTTCTGAATGTTCCTCACATCGTACTTGGAAGGCCGGCCTACCTTGCCTGTCTTGAAGGCGATGGCTCCTCCCATATCTGGGCTTCCTTCCCCAGGCTTGAAAAGGTGCAAGTACTTGACGTTTTCTAGGTCATACTTGGAGGCCTTCTTGTAAGTGTTGCCATTTTGTGGCCTGATGCTCTCGCCCGTCTTCAGCTTTTGAATGAAGAAGTCGTATTTGGAGGCCCGCGACATCAGGCCCTGCATCTGGGAGCTGCTGGCAGAGGGCAGCGGCAGGATGGTGGCTTTGGTCTCCGTCAGCATGGAGGCGTCTGCGCCCGGCACGCGGATGGGCTGTGCCAGCACCGAGGACGGCTCCTTGCCCAGCTTGGAGCCCAGCTCCTCAGACTTGGCCAAGTGCATGGGCCACGAGAGCTGCTCTCCGGCCTTCAGCTTGCGGATGTACTCCTCGTACTTGGAGAAGCGGGCGCGTTTGCTCATGGCGTCTTCGCCGGGGAGGGAGGCGGCGGCGGCGGCCTCTGAGGTAGCAGCGTTCAGCTTGTCGAAGCTGATCTTGCGCGCCAGCTCATCCCGCATGTTCTGGTCGTCGTAGCCGAACATGCCCAGGAACTCGTTCATGGTGGTGGCGGCGTAATCCCGCAGTGATGAAGCTTCCCCTGCGGTGAAACCAGAGGGGAGAGTCACACCAGGCACTGATTTTTCTTCTCCTCCCATACCAGCGCTAGTAGTGGGGAGGGGGAGGAAGGGGAGAGGGGAACATGATCTACTGACGTTTGGCTCACTTGTTAGGTTTTATGACTCTTAAATTAATTTGTTTAAAAAAAAAAGTAATTAATACTGGGGTAAAATAAAAAGAGTTCATCAATGCCAGGAAAATCAATTTCCTAAATGTTCTAGCCGATGGCTTTTCAGTACATTAAACAAAGTTTCATAAATGTCTCTGCACTCTTGCCTTGGCCTAATATGAAGAAAAAGTAATTTTACTGGAAGTGAGACCAATGCCAATATGCCAAGGTTTGTACAGATCTGTCCTTGTGTATATTTGTGTATGGAAGGAGGTGCACAGAGGATAGATGGCAGCATGTGTAAGGGGGAAAACCCATGTGAAATGCTGTGTGTGTTGGTGAAGAGAAAGCAGGGCTGGCTGAGAGCAGGCAGGACACAATGGTGTGAAATGGATAAGGGAGATGGGCAAGGCAATGTATGGGGTGGAGCAGGAGGAGGGCAGAATAGAACAGTGCAGAGAGGAGGAAAGAAGCAGAGGTGCAGATGAATCAAGGCAGGGGAAGAGCAGCAAAGGCTGTGTGCAAGAGAAACCTGGCAATGGGGAGTGCAGGAAGGAGAGTAGAAGGCAAGACAAAGACAGGACAGTTCCCCATCACTGTTGCAGTCCTTCCCTTCCCTTCCTTGTCAATTTTGTAAGGATTCACTCAGCTTGCTCTCCTCCATCTCAATTCCTGTAAATGGACAGCTACTACTTGCCATGTGGAAAAGGGCCACAGTCCAGTGAATGCTATGGAAACCTACAGGCAGCCTCTCAAGCAGCCAGGAACAGTTTCCAGTAACTCCAGGAAAAGGGAAATCCACACAGGTGAAAAATAGGTAAGGTACAGCCTTCTCTTCATCAGGATTTAGACTGAGGAGAGAAAGCTGTTGTCCTGATGTGGGCTCCAGGGAGGGGGAGAAAGCCAGTGCTCTGGAGCATGGGCTGGGGAAGGGGCAGGAAGGGGTTAGTTTCATGGAGCTTGGTTAAAGGGAGGAAGAATGAGCAAAAGCTGTCCTTCCTTGGGTCTCTCCCTCCCTTCTTCCCTCCCCTACTCCCTCAGGCAGTTTCACAGCCCACCATGATGGGGAGAACACACATCTGGAGGTCACCCAATATCAGTGTAGAGGAGGAAATAAAGACTGCTCTGATGCGCCGGCTTGGCCTCGTTTAGGCTTCAGTGTGACACAGCGCTCCTCCTCCTCCTCTCCCTCCTGCTTTCTACTGCAGAGTAAAGATTTACAGTGTGCAGGAGTCCTTCAAACCTCCCTCATCATCTTTACTCAACACTTGCTCTGGCTCTAATGGGCAGGCACATTCCTCCCCAGGCAGCCAGCACAGGGAGGGACACTGGCAGCAGAAGGGAAGTTCCGGGCATGGGGTCCCACTCAAAACAAAGCAACACTGCCTTGAAACACAGTGGAAAAGGAAGGCACCAAGACGCTGCCACAGAACAGGTCAGTAGATCCAAAAGATTCCTAAGAAGGGGGGAATCTGACAGCCAGCGATGCCACTTGCACAGGCAGGCACGTACACGAGAGCGTTTCCGTGCACCAAGAGCCTGTCAATGAGCACAGCCCGAGTTCAATAGCCATCAGCTCCCACAAATCAGTTTTCACAGGACTCTGTGGAGGAAAAGGCTGCCTGTGACGGGCACTAAATGGGCAAGACCATGAAGGTCACATTCCTGCTCCAGGACTGCCTGGAATAGCTGTTTCACTGCAGCAGAAGCGCTGCTACACTGGCTCCTGTGTGCGTGGCTCTGGGGGAAGGCGATGGGAAGAACACGCCCAGAGCCTGCAAGGCAAGGGACAAAGCCACACCTGCTGGGAGCTGCTTTAGCCCAAAATGACCTTCCAGTTCCAGGCACTTAAGCCCAGCATTCTGCATGGGATTTGGGATGCCTGACTCCAGAATAAACACCCTGTTAGTCACCGAATGGGTGGCAATGCCCCTGCGGTGTCAGGCTCAGGGCACAGCACACCCTCATGGGTTGGTATTAACCTTACAGGATGTTAAATGCAGAACCATTCCTCACTGGGTCCAGCAACAAGACTTGCCTGAAGGACAACTTTATCTTTCACACACAGCATATAAAAATTTTCATTCTGCTTTAAAGCAGTTCTCCTCTTCACCTCTTTTTTTTCTTTTCCCCACTTCCACTTCAGTGTAGCCCTATGACCCAACAGAAGAGAATGAACCCATGAAATCCCTACTGGGTCTAACAATTTCCTGTTTCTGTTAAACCTGCTTTCCCTGTTCTGCTTTTCCTTTCTTTTTGGACCAGTAAAACAACCCCCAGCTTTGCTCATAATGCCCTGATTTCCAAGGACTGCACAGAAAAACTCTAGCCAGCTTGTGTCAAGCTGCAAGGGGAAAAAGAATACCACACTAAGGATCTGATACAAAATGAAACTATTAAATGTGATTTCTGCTAGCTTTATCCACTGCCCTGAAAGCCAGTGTGCCCCATCTTTGGTACCATGTGGCTGTACCTCAGCTGGGTAAACAGATGCAAAATCCAAGCCTATGGGAAAGGGGAAGGGGGGTGGTCCAGAACTTCTTCTGAGCTTTGTGAAGTCTGAGCTCAGCTTTCACTGTCATGGATTTAATCCCCAAACCCACCTTGAATTCTGCTCTTCCTTTGCTCAGATTTGGTTCCAGACGATCACAACACCCTCCCTGCTTTGCTGGTGCTGCTCAGTCTTTCCTCACCCACATTTCTCAAATGCTGTGGCCAGTTCCCAGTGCTCACTGCCAGCAACTGCAGCTCTACTCATCCAGCGTGAGCCCAACAAGCCCGACACATCCCATAAAGTTGAGACAACCTGCATTTAATTGCTCAGGCATCTAACATGAAGGACAGAGGCTCCTCCAGTGGAGGCACCCTGCAACAGAAGGGAGCTGGCTTGCCAGAAGGATCGTATGAATTTCAGCCACCTCACTTCACATACACTTTCGGACAACGGTGAAGAGGTAATTGAAATTACCTAACTGACAGAAAACCCTCCTCATTTCCACAAACAGACAAAAATAAAGCAGGGCAATCGTTGGGAAACACTCCCTGTGAGGACTCCTGGAAGCCACAGGAAGCATTATCCCTGTGTCTTCCTCCCCCTTCCCTGCACTGCATTTTCCTCTCCTTTCCTGTGTGATAATAAAGGGCTCCCTCTCCCCCAGTCGCCGCTCTCCATTTGTGGGCATTGCCAAAGAGCAGAGATCTGTGTGTCTCAGAGCAGCTATCATATCACAAAGGATCCGAAGCTAGCAAAAAAGGCGCTAAAAATAGCCTGCAGCAGCACACTATATATGGAAGGAAAAGCAAAACAGCCCAAATGGAGTGCAAGGTCTGGATACTGGGGGATGGGACATCCCAGCCAGGGCTTTGTCCTTTATTCTGCTTGGGAGGGAAAATACATAGACCTGGGGGATACAGGATGATGAACAAGAAACTGGCACTTGGCGTGTACGCTCTCCTAAGTGAAGTCTCCCCAGGAAATTAGGAAGAGAAAACTCTCCTGGTTGAAAACAGGGCCAATGAATATTCCAAGAGACACAGCCAAGAAGCTAAGAAAAGAAAGGCAGATCCAAAAGCTTGTACAGGGGGAAGCTCCTACTCCGGCTGCTTTAGCCCACTATGTAACAGCCAAAGTGAAGAACATGTGTAGGAAAATCTGCCTGGGTGTGTGTGCGTCAGTGAGCGACTGTGGAACGGGATCTGTGTCAGAGACCGCACCGAGAAATCTCATTGCTATATATAAATGTGCACGGAGAAGCATGGGCCGGTCAGTGGGCAACAGAGGGTGCCTGAATGAATGAACAAACACATCTGCACATCCAGATCAGCTCCTGACACCCATCTCCTGACAGACACCAGCTTTGTGACTCCTCAGTCATAGGAGGGCACACGGCAAGACTGAGCACCAACTCCTTAGTCCTGTTTTTCCCAGGGGGGGGGCTGGAAAAGAAACTCCACCTTGTTCCAAAGCACGAGGCTTGAACAGAATTGAGTGAGCCTGTGAGCTTCTGCCTAATGCACACCAAGCCCTCCTGCCAGCCTGGAAGGACACCAAGGTGGCCAAGATTTGGCAACAGACCACAAGAGGCACTGGTGGAAGACATGGGCACGAGCTGAATCCCCAGAAAGTGGACAAGATGTGTACACACCAGGAACCCTTCTCATCCCCATATAATTAGGATCACTTTTCCCACTGACCAAGAAAGCCTGTAAGATGCAGGATTTGGTTTTCTGTGTGGCTCCTGCTTTTCACACAAGTTTGGGCTCAGCTTTGAACACTGCTCAGCACTGTCAGCCCTGCACCCTCTGTTCTCATGGGGAGCAAGTGGTGCTCAGATTCTTCAAATCAAGGTTTCTGTGGTGACTCCCCCAAAGCCATTTTGACTGGGAGGGCAGTGCTGTATTCCTCTCCTTTCCTGACTCCTGTGACACCCCAGCTCCCACCAAAAAATTCCTCCTTTTCGACAGAGGAAATTCCAAATCTCACTGGAATAAGTTTAGTTCACGCTCAGTAACGTCAGGTGTTGAGAGGACTCGGTGATGAACAGCTGAAAATTAATTTCCTGAACACTGACAGAAAAAGTAAAGGAAAATAACTTTGTCCTTTCCAAGGCAAGGGATGTTTCTTGTGCTTTCAGGGAAATGTTGCAAATGACATTTATAATAAGGTTCTTGAAGCAGACGCTCAAGACACAGGAGCACGTCTGTTTGCAAGTCAAATCCCACGTGGTTCTATATGTAAACTGGACGCCTCATGTGCCATTACCTGCCTTAGACATAAATGAAGCTTCAGCTACCCCCCCTTCCCAAACAGTTACCAATTTTTGCATAATCCTTTGACAATACAGCCCTGCAAAAGTATTTTACTTAAATCTCTTCACCCAGTGAGAAACCTCAGCTTCTTTTCATTTTCTCTAGTTTGGGAACATTTTTTTTTTTTACATTTAAGTTCCCCTTCTTTTAGTTTTTATAGCAAATAAAAGCTGCAAATGGTGAGGTGGGGTGGAGTGGTGTGAATTAAAACAAACTAAACCAGAGTCCAGGCACAATCACCTTGTGTCTGGGAACGACAAGGGCTTTCCTATCAAAGGAAACTGAAGGTCACACTTTCCCTCATTGATCTTGCAATGTTTGTTAATTACTCTGTCACTGATGTGGCGAAGGATAATTAAACAGCTCTGTTTATATCTTATATGCATAATTATGTGCGCTGCCACTGAACTCGTGAAGACTGGAGAATGTGCCTCTCCAGAAGGGGAACGGACAGACGGAGATGAGTTTCAGCTGCATTATTAACAGGAGGAGGAAAACATGCGCACACACAAAAGGAGGAAAGTTTGATGGATTCACAAAGTGCTGAGATCAGGGGAGGGGTGCGTGCAGGTGGAGCAGATTAGGGGAAGATCTTTCAATTACAGATCCAGCCCGGCTGAGTGACAAATGGGGAGGGAGCTGCTCTGCCCTAACCGAGAGAATTCAATTCACCCAAAGCTTTCATCAAGGCTTAGCGCTCATACACCCCCTCAAATCGATCTGGGGGAAACCTGGGTATCAGAAGGGGAGCAAGAAAGTCATCTGAGGCTCTCCCCAACATCTCTTGTTGACCTCAGCTTTTGAATGAACCACAAAAATGAAGCAGAAGCAATCTGAAAATAGGAAACACGGCCAGAGGAAGAAGACAGGAGATGGTAGGGGAAACTTTGCTTTGAGAGTGGCATTTTCACCAGCTAAACGCTGAGCTCAGGGTGGGCAAAGCTCGAGGACTGGGCCCCTCATGAGGGGAGGCAGCACCATGACACGAGCATCACCTCAGCCCCTCCGCCCAGCCGAGGCACCACAGGGCAGCAGGAAGGGATTGTGACATTCACTGTCAGGTGGCTCTCTAGGGACTGTCCCAGCCTTGCCCTGGCTCAATTCAGCCTCCCATAGCCTCCCTGATCCGGTCCAGTCCCTGCAGGAATGCCTCGATGGCCATTCCTTCCAGAACCTTCATCCCAGCCACTGCTCCCGTCCCGCCCGGTCCGGTCCCTACCCAGGGATTTGTGGTCTGGAAAGAACTATCCAGCCATGTCCACCCTCACCCCCCCCTTCTTGGGAAGGGGAGGCCAAGCCAGAGGCAAACTCCCTATGGTCCCAAGAGCAAAATGACAGGCCTCTGTAAGGGGCTCAGGGCTCTCACTCCTCCCCTTGGCTGCCAGGTGCTGCAGGACCTGCCATGGACACAGAAAATGTCACTCTGAAGCTGCCCTGTGTCAGGAAATGGAGGGCACAGAGGGCTTACCTGAGGCGGTTCCTGCCCCCAGCTTGGAGCCTGGTTCGCCACTGGAGGACCGGTAGGCATCGTCCTTTGCTGGCCCATCTGAGTCCCTGTCATCCAAGAAGCTGCCGTCCTGGGAGCCCCTCAGAGCGTCGGCCTCGTCCCCGTTATCTTCCTCGTCGCTGCAGCCCTTGGGCTGCACCATGTAAACCCCTTCAGGGGGCACCTCCGTGCTCTCGGTGCTCTTGCATTCCTTGCCCTCCGCTCGCCCCAGCAAGGGCTCCTCATTGTACTCCCCGTTCACCCACTTCTCGATCACCTCCCTCCTTTTGTCCTCCTCGATCTTCTGCACGCAGCTGAGTCCATCTGAAAACTCTGTCCCCAGCTCCTTGGTGCCGGGCTGGGGCAGGTCCTTGTTGCTGCTCTCCTGCTGTGGCCCCTTGTCCGCACGTGCCTGCTCAGCTCCCCCGTGGTCGAAGACGACTTGGCGGCTCAGCTTGGCACAGATGGCATTTAGCTTCAGGCCGCCTTTGCGCTTGGCAGCCATCGCGGGTTTTCCTGAGGCTGCGTCAGTGCATATAGTTCTTTCAGCTGGGAAGAGAGAGGAGAAAGAAGCAAGGAAGGGCATTAGTGGGATCAGACAAGTTGAGCCCAAAGAGCAAAAGGATGGTGCCAACCCAGTGGGCTTTCAGGCATGGCCAGTCTCATCCTTGGAAAGGTGGAGCTGCTATGTGCTTCCTAAGCTCAGAGTGGAAGCCCAACCAGAAGAGCTCGGTGAGAAGCATCCTCTGAATCTGCTGGGACCAAAATGGCCACAAGAAATTTGTGCTGGGACAGAACTGGCTTTGAAAGACCCCAAACATCCCAGTCAGGTGAGTGTGGCACCAACCTTTGCTCCTGGCTGAGGCGGGGTACCAGTTTGTCAAAAGTCTGGACTGACCCCTCCTTCAGACTGCAGCACCACCTGCTTTAGGTCCCTAGCTCTATCCCACATGTAGTGGGTGCCAGAACCACGCCAGCCAGCAACTGCACCCAAGCATCTCTAGCAAGGACAACAGCTTCCCAAGCCTAACCCTATGGACAGTGAGGAAATCACCTAAAAGGGTTTGTGCATAGTCTCAAGAAGAGAACCAGTATGCACCTAAGAGAACCAGTGTGGAGGACAGGAGCCCTGGCAAAGTGTGTGTGCTGGAGCACCACAACTAGACTGGTGTGTCACAGCAGTTTGGAGAAAATCACTGTGGGCTGGTACTGGCTGATCAGGCCCCTGTGCCTGCTCAGTCTCGCACACAGGAAATTCTGCTCTCATACTTCCCAGCACAATCAGCTAATTAGTGTGAGTTTGTTATTTTAATGTAGTTTATTCATATGTGACAGCTAGTAAAGGAGGGGTGAGAGAAGGTGGGGGGAGAGAGGAAGAAGGTAAGGTCTTAACTTCAAGGTCATGGAGAATCTTGAACTAAACGGTCTCTATCAGAGTCACTTGCATAATTATTGCACCAACAATTAACAAGGTTCAATCCCAAGTAAAAGCAAAATAATTATTCTAAAGCAGTTGCATTGTCTCATTTCTCTCTTTATTTCTGATACCTCTGAGAGATGCCCGGACTAAGCAGGGTTAAAGGACTGCAGTGGACACACAGCCTGGCTCTTCCCCCAGAGCAGCGCCAAGGCAGACCCTGCCCTGCAATCCAGGGCTCAGGAAGAGCGCTCAATAAAACACATGCCACAAGAGTTACTGTGGGGACATGGTTGGAGGTGGAGGTCCCTCCAAAATGGGGTCTTGGATTTTACATTGTGCTGAAAGAGAGGCCAGTCACATGTAGAGCAAACAGAACATGTCTGCAGACCTCAAATGATGAGAATGGGCTCCTCCACTGCACAGGACTCCCTCGTGGCAGCTCAGCTCACACCTCCCTGTCACCAGCACACAGGTGCTGCTCCACAGAAGCACACTGAGATTAATCAGACCCCCTACAATGCACCCAGAAGCCACTGTGACAGCCCCTAATCCCGTAACATGACAGCCCAATACAAACAGACTGAAACTTTAGACCTGCTGTCCAACAGCCAGAGAGTGGCTGCTTAGCATAAACTCCTGACAGCTTCAGACACGCTTCCCTGTCAAGGACTGCGAGAAAAATAACCCCCCGACAAATATATCAGCCCCCCACACAAAGGGAGGCAAAATGTACTCCTCCACTTTCCAAAGGCACCCCCCGGCACTAACACCTACGTGCAATCATGCTTTCAGCAAGGGAAAGCACACGGTGCTCCCAAACACGTACCTCCCCATCTAGAAATTACAGCTGTTCAAAGAGCTGTGTGTATGCGCTGGCACACTCCGTAAACACAGTCCTACATGTACAGGTTAAGAAGTCCCATCTCCCCAAAATACATTCCTGCGCCTTCCCCCACGCATTCCTTTTTTCACGCATTCCCCAACACAAGCCTGCAGCCCTCGCACATACAGATGGGCACGGGCAGATGCCCATAAAGCTGCGAGTCTTTATTTGCTGGCACCCTCCCTTCCAATTGCATTCCCACTATTTAGGGCACAAAGTGGAGGCTGATCCTATGTCCAGCTGGTACCACAGAGGGACTCTGAGGAGGCTGCTGTGAGCTCCGAGTGGAGCCTGGCCAGGACACCTACAGCTCAGGGCCGTGGGCTCAGGCCAAGGGCAGGAGAGCCCCGCTGGCTGCAGGTGGCTGGGACGGAGCCTCCACGCCGTGCCTGCCCGGGGCCAGGGCACTGGGTCAGCACGGAATCACCAGCCTCTCTCCCAAGCACGGCCTGGTGATTCCCCGTCCACGCTCTCACGATAGCCAGCCCTACTTAACGGGTGAGCTCAGCGCCGCTCGCAGCTGGAGATAACCGGGAGGCACACATTCGGCAGCCCGAACCCCCACTGCCCTACCCCTTTCTGCCAGGAAGGCAGATCCCATTATTCTGGTCTGGAGGTGAGCAGCCAAGTGTGTGCACCAGCTGGCAAATGAATATATAAATATTTATTCAAAGGAAAAGAGGAACAGACGTTCCTGAGGCTGCACTTGCCGTGTATGCAGCAATTCCAGGGAGCCTGCAACTCGTCTTCCATTCCTGCCCTGCCTCCTTCCATCTCACACACCCTGGCTTTGCCCCTCTACCTCTCCAGCTTCTGCCCCCCCAGCTCCTGCCCTGCCCCTTGACATTCTTCCTTTCCCTTCTTTTGCTTGGGATTTTTCCTCTTTAACATTTTGAGAATCTTTTCCTAAAGTTTAAGCTAAAAATATAGTGAGTTCTGAAAACATGCCACTTCCATGATCTATAGAACTAACTCTCCCAGAGACCTTCCTGGAATGGCATTTGCTCTGAAATACCAGGGCTCTATATCTCACCTATTCCAATATAGGTGGAAATCAAAACCTCCAGCTTCTCCAGCCAACCTTGCAACCACCTCTCACCAAGTCTGGACACATTTTATCATTTCACTGCCTTACTTCCTTCTCTATGGAATGCGAGGCAGATTCCTATTCCCTTCTTTTACGCTGTCAAGTCCATGAGCAGAAGGGAAACCCTTACAGAGAAATGCTGAACATGAGCCTCAGGTTGGAGGAGACCAGAGCACCTGTGTTTCGTTCTCTCGGGCAGAGGGAGGGAAGCTGAGCTGTTGGATGAGGGATCATTCTATCTGCCCAAGGTCGGCACTGCCAGATCCCAGGAGCCAGGCAGAGGCACCCTCCCCCCAGGCCGAGCTCCCCACCCCAAATCACTGTTTAAAGATTCCAGGCTAAGTAAACATCCCCCTTCATTTTCTTCGTCTAAATAGAAATGTTTTGATTTCACATCAATCTAAGGAAGCCATTTATAACCTGATCCTGTCACACGGACTTTTCATCTCTGCCCGGGACAAACTCTCCCACAAGCTCTATTTACACTGAGCACTTCCTCTGAAAACAATGCCACCGGGAGTTTACTCCTCTTTGCCCCTCTCCACACCCTTGGAGGAGACACGGGCTCTTCCCCCCTCTGTACCCATCGCTGCGGCATCCTGACGGCAATCCTAATCCTCGCTTTGAAGGAAAGGCAGATCTTCCTGCAGCCAGGCCTGGCAGAGAGGTGGGCAGAGCTCACCTGGCCCTTCTGCTGCCCTGCTGCCCCTGCTTCACCCCAGGTGCTGCCAGCAGCTCCCATGCAGAGCCTGGCTCTGTCCCTGCATGCAGCCCTGCAGCAGCTCACCCAACTGCACAGCGCAGCGTGCAAGCCGGGCACGGCTCAGCCCTGCCTCGCCCGAGGCACAAAACGGGCAGTGGGGGACACACGGTGTGCAGGAACAAAGGGATCTGCAGCCCGGGCAGAAACGGGCCACCCCAGCCAAGGGGCACACTGCTACACTGATAATAAGCCCAGCTTTGCAGGGAGAGGAGGAGAGAGCCCAAGCCTGGATTTAGCGTGGGGTTAATGAAAACACCCTGACAGAGGGGAGGAAGGGTCCCAGCTGGGAAAAAGGGCGTGTGGGAGCTGGGTGAACCAGCTGGCATGGATGGAGGGCAGCAGCAGGAGCTCTCAGCTGGGCAGAGCCGGGGTGCAGGGCAGAGCCCTGGGGCAGGAGGGCCCGTTCTGGGGGGACAGGGTGCTGGCTGGGGAGGGACAGCCTTGTCACTTCACAAGGCCGGCTACGTCGAACAGATGGAGCTTTCATATTCCTATTGAAGAGTTTTAAGCCCAGCTGAGCAGCTCCGTTCAGGAGGGAGGTCCCACTGCCAGCTTTCCAGGAGCTGCAAGCTCTCATTCGATTAATTATTAACAGCATTATTTGGGGCGGGGAGGGGGAAGAAAGGAGGGCTGACATGCATGCACAGTCCTTTTCTTTTTTAACCACTGTGGTGCAAACTTGACTGGAGACACTCCAGTCTGCCCAGCAGCCCCAAGCAGGGAGGGCAGCACGGCTCACTGGGGTGGGAGGTGAGGATGCTGCACACTGGAGCCTCTTCACACTTGAGCTGCAGTCCCTAAAATGGAGCCAAACATTGGGAACATGCTTCTAAGGAGCAGTGCCCTGGCACTGCCCAGCCACATGCTGGGAGGAGGAGGGAAGGCAGCCAAGTGCTCAGCCCCTACCAGAAAATATTCTCCCTCCAGCATGAAGACCTGTCTATTACCCTAAGGCAGGGCCAGGGCAAAGGCAGAACATCCCAGGCATGGCCCACAATTGTCTGAGAGTGGATTTAGTGCGTATTCTCCCCTCTTCAGTTTATCAATAAAACATTTTATTGCTTTTAGCCCAGGAAATGACCTTGGATTAGTGGATGCTGTCTGTTCTGGCTGACCTTGGGGAGTTCACAAAGGCTCTTTAACAACGTCCTCTGCCCTGCAAGCATGGATCCCGCCCGTGCGTGCCTGCGAGGAGCTGGGGAAAGCCCTCGGTGCAGAGTCAGACGTGACAGGCTCCAGCTCAGCACTGGGCAGCCAGGAGAAGGAGAACCAGAGACGTGGGAGGGGAAACGGAGTGAGCAGCCAGGGTGTCCTTACCCGAGAGCTGCCAGCTTCACTCCCTGCTTTCCCACAGCCACGAGGGCTCTCCCCACACACCCCATCTACAAACCAGGGAGGAAAGGCTGGGCACGCTGCTCTGGTCCCCACAGACTGCCAGAGCACGGTCTGCCTGCAGTCCTCACTGCTTGATTTCTCCTGCCCACCACACTGGCATTTATAGACCCACAAGGGTCTGCTTTCCTCCCTATCTGCAGCTCCCGGAGAGCTGAACTCTGGTTCAGCCCTGGCCCAAAGGGGCAGAGAGCAGTGCCAGCTCCCTTCAGCAAGCCCACATGCTTGCCTTTGCTCAGCCTTGTCAGCTGTGATTTCCTGATCCCCCAGCCCCAGTGCAGGGCAGGCACTGGGCAGGGATGACAGGATGCCCTGAGAGCAGGGGAAGGCACGGGCTCCAGAGATGCTGGTGCCCTGCTCTGAGGCTGCCAGCCTGTTTCTCACCACCTGGCCATTGGGCTGCTCCCGTGCTGCTGATGGGGCTTCTCTGCGAGAAGAACCCATGAACACAGGGAGCCCCTCCTTTACCCAAACAGAAAACAGCCACAGCATCCCTGAGCAGTGTGTGTTTTCTGTGAGGGAGTGTAATTCTGAAAGGAGAGAACGGGACAGGAGAAACCAAGAGGAATTTTCCTCTCAGGGGAACAGACACTACAAGTGAAGAGTAGTGAGTGCAGAGCTGTAAGTCAGGGCCAGGTCCCTGCATGCCAGAGGGCACAAACAGCCCACCCCCTTACAACATAAAAGCCTTCCTTTTCAGCCATGTCCTCTCCCAGTGTCCCCATCCTGGACACAGAAGGTTCCCCATCCTCTCCTGCAAACATCTCAACCCTTCCAGTGCTGCCCACAGAGAGAACCAACCCCTCCTGGCGGGGCAGCCAGGCAGGCAGGACCCCCTCCCCAGCTCCCCAGCGCCTGCCCCCCGCCCCAGGTGCCGTCTCCTCCCGTCGCATCCTCCTGAAGAGCAAGCCCTAAAGTGTTAACGGCGATTGGTGAAATGGCACAGCAGATTGCTACAATAAATAATTTACTGATATTTATAAATATTCAAATCAGCAAGCTTCAGAAATTGAAAGGGGGGGACTCAGTTGACGGGGAGGAGGGATGTTTAGGGAGGGGAGGGGGGTCTGACATTAATTCCCAGGCTCTCCAAATTCACTCGAGAACTGTTTCTCATTTCAAACAAATATTAAATCTTTTGGTGTCAAGCCTCCAAAAATAAAATATCAAAGAGAAAGTCACCACCCCCTTGGTGGCCAATGCCTTGTCTGCCGTGACTCTGGGTGCCCTGGGTGGCCCTGTCCTCTCCAACAGCCACTCACTGGGGGACTGGTGGCAGCCTGCACCTCTAATGCAGCTCACCACAGCACCAACCACCAGCCAGGACAGGAGTTCCCATTCCTCTTATCTACAAGCCCCTGCCTTCATCTTCCAGGAGGTTTTCTAAACCCCACTGGGAAGAAAGGGCTGCAGTGAAGATGGAGTCAGGGCTCTCGGCTCCACTTGGGAACACGGCTTTGTGACAGAAACAGAACAGGAGGTCAGTCCTTCACTCCTTGCCTCTGGAATAGAATTTGGTTTTGGTGATTCAAGCTGGGGATTAAGAACCAGAAATGCTGGCTTCCAGCCTGGTTTCCAACCACAGCATAGCCATCAGTCTCCCCAGCTTTCTGTGCCTTGAGTTTCCCCATGCAGGGGAGGGGAGTGAGGACAATTACCCACAAATGAGCCTTACCCAGTGCTTTGGGGTCTTTGTATCAGCACTCTATGTCACTGTGCTGGATTGTTACAGAGTCTTTTCCACCTCTGAGCATCCTACTGACCCCTTAGATGGCCATGGGAGATGATCCCATGTTTTCCCCTAGACCACCCCACTGGTAACACAAGGCTCCAGCATGGGGTGAACTTCCCCCAGATGAGTAATGGCTTTTCTAATGCACGGGCAGGCTGTCAGCTTCCCTACTCCCAGTGTTTTATGGGTTTAACTGAACGGCTCTGAACTCCCTAGTAAGAAATAAAGTTATCCCTCAGCGTCCCTTCTAAACATTTCACTCAGTGCAAACGGTGTTTAAGAAAAATGAGGACATATTTCTTCTTAAGGATGCAGTATCCCCCTTCAGAGGCCTAATTTATGCCATATATCACTGGCCAGGGAGAGAAAGGCAGTGCAGACCTCACACTAGGAGCGAGCTGGCCCTAGCACAGCCGCTCCTGCTGCAATGGTGCAATGGGCTGCAACTCAAAAAGTCCTCCAGAGCCCGCAGAGTCCCTGCTGAAGGGCCGAGCTGGCTGGAGGCAGCAGGGCAGGATGGACACCTTCAGTGCTCAGCACTGTGCTGCTGCAAGCTCCTCACCTGCCCCGCCAGCCCAGCCCAGGGTTGGCAGCGTCCTTGTCCCCTTGGGGGCTGAATGGGGACAGTCCCGGCCCCTCTGCCTCACCTGGGCTCCTCTGACACCCTCACCCACCCTGACCTGCCCCACCAGCTCTGCACAGGGACTTGGCACAGCTGCTGGGGAAAGTGGTTCAACTTCGAGCAAGGACAGGACTAATCCTTCCTCGCAGCTCTTTAGTAACGCACGTCTGAACCTCTTCCCAGGCAGATCTCAAAAATTACTCTAAATGTGCTTTGATCTTGTCTGCCCTCAGCTTCCTCACTCAGAGAGCCACTCAGGGTCTGCTTCTCGCCCGAGTGCCAAGGCAAAGCTCCTCATCTCTGCCCTTGCCTTTGCCTTGCTCTGCACTCGTGTGCCCTGGAACGTCCAAAGGACAAGAAAAGAACGCCTTTCTGCATACAAGTTACACAGTGCTGAGTGTAAAGAAGAGGGGAAAAAGGTGGGGAACAACGTCAGGAATTCTGATTCTGCCACTCACTCTGCTACTGCTCTTTCTCTTTGGGCAAAGGACATTGTGCAGGCTCCCCTTCTGCCTGGCTCCCCTTCATGGATCACCCACTGGGAAAGGATTTCTTGCCCAGCTTAGCGGGCCCACTGCCTTTGCAATTTAGGTACTATTGCAAATCGAGTAATAGCAGAGAAAAAAATACTGATAGAGGACAGATTGAAGCTCACAAGTCCCTTGTGTCCTGCAGCAAACTTCCTAGTTCATTTGTCAATGCAGGATCTTTGATAAGACATTTCAGCAGTTTCCTTCCTATGCAAACCTGCTCTCAGTGCTCCAATCCAATGCAGTGAGCAGGGTCTTGGCTCCCCAGGCTGAGCAGCAGCTCCCTGGAAGCCTTCTGTCCTCGCCATATTTCTTTCAGATAACATAAAGCCAAGAGGATCAGCTTTTCTGATCTAGTTTCTCTTCCTTGTCTTATTTATTTGTTATTAATTTTTTAGTCTGGTTAAAAGGTTTACCATCCAGAGGAGCATAAGTAGCCTCACTCAGCCTAAGTAACTCTATAAATCAAGCACAACTGCTAGCATCTACATCACAATCCTGCCATCAATCTCCCCACAGGTTGTGAAGAAAACCAAGGGGGAAAAGACATGAAAGGGAGAGTGAAGAGTAATAGCTCATCACCCTCAGGTCCCTGCAGGCTCCCTGTGGCCCTTAGAAAACTCCCTGTGAAGCCAGACGTGTTGCTGGGGAAACTGAATGCAAACACAGTGCCTAACTTCACCTCTCCACAGCCCAGAGTGCTCAGGAGTGCTCACAGGAGGACACGGTGGGTGCAGAGAGGGAGGGAAGGGTGGTGGGAGCAGAGGGCTGGGAAAGCCTCTGGAGCAAAGCCTGCTACCTCACTGGGAGCCAGCTCCCAGGGAATGAAGATGAGGCCAAGGCCTGAGCCTCTGCATGGACCCCTCACTGGAGACTGAAGGGGTCAAGGCAAGGGGTGCAGGGGAACACAGAGATGTGATCAAGAGGACACCAGATTTGACACAGGGGAAGCAAAAAGGACCAGAGAGAGACAAGAGATCTCTTAAAGGACAGATTCAGAAGGGAATTGCTCCAAGTTTCATCAGTTCCTCTTGCTGACTGTCTTCAATGAGTGATTTTACAGAGAACCCCAAACCACCAGGACCCAAGTCAGGGGACACCAGCTCCCTGGTGTCAGGCTGGGCTCATCCCTAACTGAGGGCAGGGGTTAAGCGAGCCAGCTCCTAAAATAGGGTCCCACTGACCCTTTGGTACTTGGTCGGCAGTTTAAGAGCAATTTGCAATCCCTTTCAGCACTATTAAGCTCAGACCTAACAAAGAATGCAGGCTGCTAATTAACTGCAGTGGGAAGTCGGGAGCTAAATAGGAGTTGGGAGCGTGAATGCTTGTTGCACCACTAAGAAATGCAGGGCCAGAGAAAGTTCATTACTGTGGTCTTTCAAAGGTCCTGCAAAGTAAATCAGTGTGTCAGCCTGCAGGAGGTGAGTGAAACCTCAACAAGGACTGCATACAAAGAGCAAACCAGAGCATCTCAGCCTTCCAGCTCCTGTTATGTCCTCTCCTCAGCCCCTGGTTGCTGCCTGAGCTGTGTGTGAGCGGGTAACTGCTCTGGGCTGGCTGTGCAAAGGGGGCACTCAGTGCCCTGAGAGGTTTCTGTGATCCCCAAGTGGGGCTGAACTCTTTTGTGAATCCAGAGCAGGTGCCCATCATACACCATACTGGGAACTTAGGGGCTCTTTGATTCCCTGCAGATGTCTGCGACCTGCAAATATTGTGTAGTGTGGTTAGGAGAAATGCTTCCATCCTGTTGGAAGGAATGATCAGGCCAGAGGAGAAAGAGCTCTGGTGTGAAAGCAGAGGGTCATGCCTGAGTTGTTAGCTCAGCAATCCTGTCAGACAACCCCATGGCCGAACCATGTGGGCACTCACTCCATGCTTCCCAGCGCTCACACTACTCTAATTCCATGTCTTGCTTTTTGTCGCTCTTCCTTCTGGTCATTACAGCTCATCTTCTTATCTCCTATGTCCTTGTGAGCCTGTCCATGTGCCTGTGCTATCACTGACTGCAAACACCCCTCCGTGGGAACACACACGTGTACAGAAACGTGGCCGTGCAAGGTACACTATCACATGCAGACGCACACACGACCCCGCACACAAACACACACAACTGTACGCACATGCTAACGCACACCAGCCCGCGTAGCTGTGACTGTACAGGTGTCACACCTGCACGTACACACATGTCCATACGGACACAGCACCTGCACCTTGCACGCACCTGGCTCCGCTCAGCCCCGCACACGCAGCCAGCGCCCCACGGAGCCCAGAGCAGCCCCACGTGCAGCCAGCCAGCACAGGCAGCCGCGGGTGTGAGCAGGGCACCCGCGTGCACTCACACTGCACACACGCTCCGCATGAGCCCCACGCCAGATGCAGTTTGTGCTGCAGCCTGGAGCGACAAGACAGTGGACTCCCAGCTGGAGCCTGCAGCCGGGGACAGACACACTCCCCATCCCACCAAAGAGCCCCTCTGTACCCCCAGCCCATGTGCACCTCACACCTTAAGGCAAACAGAGCACCGGGGAATGTCTCATGGAGCTGACGTCCCAGCAGAGTGTGTGTGCCGGGCAGGGGATCTCTCCCTCTCCCTCTCTCTCTCTTCCACTCGCATCTTTTCATGAACTCTATTTCTCTTTCCTTTCTGAAAACAACTGAGCTGTAAATACTGTTTAACCTTCTTCCCCCCTTCCCCCTCCCCTCTGCACTATAAAAACACAAATATGCCATAACTCAGCTGGCTCAGCCGCCGCGCCTCCAACATGCCCTGCTCCAGGCCTCTCAGGAAGGTCATAACAAACGACTTTCCGATTCAGTGCTCCTGAAATAATTTTGTGTATTAAAACCTGAATCTGCACTTTCTGGACCGAAAGCCTCTCTTAATTATGGCAAGCGTCCTTGGGATGGACAGTGATCCTTCACCACAGCACCGCTAACCAACCGGAGAGGCAGTGGCTCCGGCTCCCCACCACCACCTCCTCCCGCTGCCCCCTCCCACCACCACCCAACCCACAGCCCCCCTTGCTCCCTCGCCCCCCCGCCTTCCCTTTGCCCAATCTGTTTTCAAAGTGTGTCTGTCCTTTATTAAATTGTTTTCTTTTCCACATTATCAGTTGCCATGGAGACCTCATCTCTCGGATTATTTGAATTTCATTATATCTATTGATTTGGGAGCATTTCATCTTTTTTATTGTTTTTCTGTCAATTTTCAAAACGAATAACCATCTAATTTGCGTCAGTGCTGATTATGTTTGTCCCTCAATAGAGGTCGGCAGCTGCGTCGGGGAAACAAATCAATGGGAAACCATCATAAACCTCCCCAGTACAATCTCCAGGATATGTGGGTGACATTCCACGCCTGTGAGAAACACTCATCATATCCAAACTTCTTTCTTTCTTTTCTTTTTTCTTCTCCCCTTCTTTTTTTTTTTTTTTCCTTTTCCCCCTCACAGATAGCTCTGCTGGTCAGTTGCAGGTACCGTTTAAAATCGTATTTATCTTACCCACGGACATGTACAATTTTGGGCACATCACATTTTCAGACAGGGAGGGGACAAGGGTAAGAGAAGTGCAAAGGAATATTTTCTTTTTGTAGGAAAGAATGGAAGAAAAGAATGATGAGGGAAAGAAAAAGAGGAAAAGTAGATGGGGATTGCAAATTGCTTACTATGTTTTTTTTTTAAATAATTTATGCAATTTTAAGCATTTATGTATAAATTTTTTAATAAGCCACCCTGGAGCAAAATAGCCATTAACATCCCAACGTCCTTCTGTCCAATGGGCTCTTGTGCAGGATCAATTTCCGAGAGTACTTTCCTTTTTTTTTATGACATGATAAAATGCTTTTAAAGCAACTTACACAAATATGGAAATTTTTTTCCCCTCCTCTTTTTTTGCCTCTCTCTCCCTCTCTCTCTTTTTTTCTTTTTTTATAACAGCCTCTACTTATTCACCAGGGAGAGCAAGTGAGTGAGAGTGTGTGTGTATGTGTGCTGGGGAGGGCAGTTGGCAGAAGGATAGACCCAGCCCTAACTGGAATGGACCTGCCTGTCCTTCTAACAAGGGCATAAACTTTCATTAGCGATGCACACAGTCAAAGGCAATTTAGGGAAACGCGCTGTACAGAAAAGGAAAACCTCAGCGTTTTTACTCGGTGGCTCCTTGGCTCCGTCCAGGGGGCTCTATCCTTGAGCTCTGCTTGTGCTCTCCAACCAAAGTGACCCCATGGCCACGGGGGAGGCAGGAGGGAGCTGCCGAGGGGCTGGGGCGGCTCGGGGATCGTGCGCCCCGGGCTGGGCCAGGGCAGCCAGTCAATATTAACGTCCTGCTGCGACACACTGGTCCTGCAAGAGGCTCAGAGGGATCTGTTGCTCTGCCCGCTGCAGAGCTTCACCCTCCAAGGGGCCAGTCCTCCCCAGAGGTCTCTATTTTGGGCTTCTGCACACTGACAAGGAGCTTGCAGCCGCTTGATGCCCCTTTGGGGCATTAGTTACAAGCCAGCTCTGCCCAGACCAGACAGATGTGTCGCTGCTGCTCCTGTTTCCACAGGATATACAGTCTAGTTATTTTTGCAGCTGGGACATGTTTGGCCTCACACAGGAACCTGGAAAATACCATTCCTAAAGGGACAACTCCTGCCACTGGCCCCACAAGCAGGCACAGCTCTGCAGAGGACGGACAACAAGCACAGGGCTGGAGGGAGAACAGCCCCACATGAGGGGCTTGGTGGGTCTGAAACTAATGGCCACATGTTGGAAATGAAACACAACTATCTCTGCAGCTAGCATTCTCTTGGCCCTTTGGCTTTGAGGTTGAAGTTTGTGCACCCTAAGCCAGCTATATGTTATACACGCCCAAGCATGGGAATCCCTGAGCACGTCCCCATTATTTGCTCCAACACGAAGCCCTGACAGTACTTTCCACACAAGAGCAGATTTCTAGATTTCTTTACCTTTCTGTATGACACACATCCAGAGATAATACACACCTATGAATTTAATCCTACTAGCAGCAGGTCTGCACATTACTGGTACCTTTCACACATCCCTGCACTCTCCCAGCCCTGTGCAGCCCCAGTGCAGGCTCAGCCCCTGCAGTGCTGGCTGGCACAGAGCTGGGCACACACTTGCCCCATCTGCCATGTTTGTGCGCATTTGAACTAAAGCAGAGGTCAAAAAAAAAAAAATAAAATTCCAGGGGCAGCCAATGCTCAGCTGGAAAAACACAAAGTGCCGAGAACAGCAAACCCAATCAATAACAATCACAGCCCCAGCAGTGGGTGAGGAAAGCATGAACTGTTTTGGCCTGCTCCCTGCATGCTCACCCACTTGGGAAAACACACACTCCCCAGAGGCCCGTGATTTCATCCCCTCCCACTCCACCCTACACTCATCCTCACCAAAAAGCTTTATGGAGAGCAAGTCCCCCAGGCTCCTGTTCTAGCCAGGAACTTAGCAAAGAGGAGAGAGGGGCCCTGCAAAGAGAAACTGGATGCCTGGGAATGAGGTGGCACCTGAGGAAGGGCCTTTCAGGCAGCAAAGTGCTCCTCACACCCCACACCCTCCTAACCTCTCCTCCCCTCCAAAGTTTTGCCCTTTGTTCCCCCCTTTTCTATCCCAGTTGCTGGCCTTGCCCTTAGGGTGCTCTTCTTCTCCTGTCTTCTTTCCTCAAGCTCCCAGCACCATTCCACCTTTCTCCTTCCCAGCAACTTCTGCCAAAGCTCTTGTGGCCCCACTCTGCACCCCCCTGCCCTCTGTACGCCTCTCTGCTCTCATTCCCTGTGGGCCCAGCAGCCAGGTCTGGCAGAAAAAGCTGAGCTTCCCAGAGGACAGCCCTGCCAGGGACTGCTGGCCAGCCTGGGGAGGGGGGAACATGGAATTCTGTCAAGGGACACATGGGAGCTCTCCCTTCTTGTGGTCTCACGTCACTTCTCACTCAGACTGCACAGATTTGGGGGATTTCACTGTCGCAGCAGAGGTCAGCAGGAGTTGAAGGTTTTCAGATCATATATATCACTCTATATGGTCTTGTCTATAGTGAGTGCTAAATATAGCCAAGCCAAACCTGGAGGTGACTTCAGAGCTGTGGTGCGGGGACAGCAGCCACTGCACAGTCACTCTCCACCTCAAAGCAACGCAGATGTCACAAGTCACAGTCCAAAATCAAGGATGCCTGTGAATCCTCTCTTCTCCCACTGCCAAGAGTCTGAGCCAGGCTCTCCCCCTCTCTCACGTCTGCATGATTCCTCATTTTGAGGAGTCAAAATGAAACATCTTCTTGCTTCAAGGTCCATTTTATCCATGGGATGTTGGACCCTCCTATGCATGACATGCCAGCATCTGTGTCAGCACAGCTACTTAAAAACTTAACCAGTGGAAGAAGCTCTGAATAGAAGGGGAAAGTCTCTTGTGTGGGTCAGAATAATTAGACTGAGCTCAAATTGGCTTTAGGCATCTGCTGCTGTGTCTGAGCAAAATCAAGCCATGCTGCTTCCATCAGCATCTCTCTGCTGCTGGCCTGGCCCTGCAGAACTGAGGGGATCACATACTGCCTGGTATAGGGCATCTCTGGGAACAAGACTTGCCTCAACTGAAGCCATAAAGCCTCCTTATCCAGATATCATTAAAGCCAAGAGAAAAGAGGCCAGACAGAGAGATTGAGATGAGCCATTTCCCCAACAAACTTGCTTCCCTTTTTCATTCGCTCCTTTCTTTTTTTTTCCCCCTTTAACTGTCATTAAAATAACAAGTTTCTGTTACAGTCTAAACATTCCCACATTGTATAAAGGGTTATGTTACACTAGAGTCACTGCCGGGCCCAGTGTTTGCACAGAAACCTCACTGCAGGTCCCCCCTCCTGACGAAGTGACTTATTAAAGTTTAAACAGTAATTAACAGAACAATAAAAATAAAGGGATGTTTGGGGAGTCGTAGTGCACACAGGGTTTTTGGCAGTGCCAGCACTTTTCAGTGCCCTGCGCTGGCAGAAAACACGGCTGCAGAGCCGGTGGGAGAGATGGTGAGCTGCAAGGGGCTGCAGCAGGGCCAAGGCACAGCCCCAGCCCCAGCACGAGGGGCAGAGAGCAGCAGGAGGAAGGAAAGGCGTTGGGGCACTGGGGGGAGGATGCCCAAGGGTCCCCTGGCAGGAGGCTGATCACAATCAGCATCACCACCAGCCCTGCCCTCCGTGTCACACAGCATCAAGAGCCTCCACTGCCTCTTCTCCCATTCTGCTGACACGGCCCACACAGGCCCCCAAAACTCTGCCCTTGGGGAATCACGTCTCAGGAGCCAGAGCTGGCTTTTGGGGAAGTGACTCCTTTATTTTAAAAGAGTAGTAGAGAGGGAAGAGCAACCACAGAGCAAACCCCTGAGAAAAATCTTGCAATAGGGAGACTCTTTACGAGAGACTCCAAGACCAAGCCCCTTGCCTGGGAAGTTTAAAAACAGACAGATGATGCCTTGTAGGGACTGATCCTGCCCTGTGCAGGTGTGAGCTGCAGGTCCAACAGCATGGGGTAAGTTCTGGGGTCAGTCATTCCCTCCTGAAAGGCAGCCAGAGCCAGGATCACAGAGGCAATCCCTAGAGCCTTGCCAGAGCCAGAACCTTCCCAACCCATGTGAAGTTGGCTAATCAGAGCTCCCTTTACAGGAGAAAATCTGCTTTTTCTCTGTTTTGTTCCCATTTCCAGTAGCTTGGCTTGCCTAGGATGAGCTCTAGAGCATGTGGGTAGAGTTTAAGCTTAGGTTGTCAGCCCTCCCTGTTACCCAATGTGCAGCAACTCAGAAAGATCTCATCTGAAGATATTTTTGGTGCCTATTGTAGCTATTCTCAAATGTTTGCCTCAGTAGCTCACAGTGCTAGCTGGCTCCAGCCCTGATGTGTGACTCAGTACACACAGCATTGTGCAGTCCCATGTTTGCTAAATCTCTTCCAGTACAACTGCTCAGTTTGCAAATAAAAAGACAGCTCCATGAGGCTGTATCTCCTGTGCAGAGGGAACTCGGGGAGTGCTGCCTTGAGCCTCTCCCAAAGCCAGGGCTTGGCTCCTGGTCTGTCTGGGAAGCAGCAGATCTGACCTGACCTGGGCCCTGCCCTGCTGCCACGAGGACACACATGGAGACATCCATCACCAGCTGCTCCGTCAGCCCAGAGCCTCCCTTCCTCTGCTGGGATGAGGAAACCCCAGGGATGTCCCCAGAAATCCCAGTACCATACGTGAGGACACTGGGACCCCGCTCACCCCTCTTGGAGGGTAACTGTGAGGTGGGCTGGGCAGTGACAGGTTAATGGCTGGATCCGATGACCTTAAAGGTCTTTTCCAACCTAAACCATTCTATGATGTTGTGAATTCAGCCCAGGCTTCCAAGGTGCTGGTTTGCCAAGCCATGAGGAAGCCTGCATCAGCCACGACAGCCCTGCAAACACGTGCCAGGGTGGAGGGCTGGCATGTTAAGGTCCAGATTTAATGAAACCAAAACCCTGTCAGCCTTGGTGATTCTCCTGCATTTGGGTGCAAATTGATAAAGTTGCCTGGAGCTCCAGGGAGAACATGAGGTGGAAGCACGGGGGAAAGGAGAGGCTGAGCTGAAGGCACACTGATGCACTTTTACTTTACACCTGTGTTTTAACTGGGCCCCAGGAGCTGAGCTGTATGACACACAGCTCTCCATGTCTCCCTTGCTGCCTTGTCCCATTCAGCACCTCCTTCCCTGCTCAGGATGCCTTCACAGAAGCCTTTCTGAATCCTCCTGAGGTCCTTGGGTCCCACTGCCAGGGAGGTAAATGGGATGGGGCAGACACAACTTCATTCACAGCCTTGTTTGGCCAGCAACACTATTGTCCTCTTATCCCCAAACTTCTTTTTTTTCTCTGTGGCTTTTCTATCTCCCTGGGAAATTGGGTGCCACTGGCTTGTTCAGACTCGCCCTAGAGACAGTTTTCCAAAGTAAGCCCCTGAATCCACTGCAAATCAGGCAGGGCAGCTACTGACTGAACCCCCTGATCAGCTGAGCTGCTGGCTCTGTTTTCTTCTTCTTTTTGCTGCCCCAAGCCAGCTGGACACACACAAACAGCAGCCAGGATTGAGCACTGGAGCAGGGTGTTGTGTGAGGGTCAGCAGTTCACAGGAAAGGCAGGTACAGGTGTCTGTCATCCTCACTCACTCCTGAGGCTCTCTGCACATTCCCACTCTGAATTAATGTTAGCTGAGCTGCCAGTCCCTTTCTGGGGACTCTCCTCCCCAGCCACTGAGCATGGGCAGCTCATCTCCACACACTCAGCCCAGTGCCTCAGCTCTTCCCAACTTGCTGGGCTCGATCCTTCCCTGACTGATCTTATGCTCATGTCACTCTGCTTGGCTCAGGAGAATCATTTCCCAGCTGACACCACAGCAGTGACAGAAGGAAACTCATGCCTTTCCACTGCTGCTTACACTAAACTGAGAGAAAAAGAAATGCCACCCAAATCTGAATTTTTCACCCCATTCACCCAACTATGGGATGTTCCTCAACTCCTGGCTGTGCTGGAGTCAGGGTCTCCAGACTCACTTGCAGTGAGAGTGGCAGTGCCTGAGAGGGGAGAGGTGTTGAACAAGTACAAGCAGGTGCAAACAGAACAACAGAAGGTGCCCCCAGGTCAGCACTCACGTGCATTTTCCTCGGCCATGTCTGAGGAGACTTGGAGTCAGAACAGAGCACAGCTTTGCATGGGGGTCTCAAACATGTTCACAATGCAGAAAGACTGTCCTGTGCACTTCCTTTTCCAACACGTCGTTCAGGATGTCTCTACAGCAATGCCAGTAACTGCCTGTAGGGAATGTTATGTTAGAAGATTATCTAATGCACTCTTCATCATCTGGTCTTGCAATCTACAGTGGGAAATCAGAGCAGCCAGCATGGTATGACCCTTCCTCCAGACACCACTGAATTCAGATACCATTATCAGTGGTAGCCTGGTCCATGTCCCAGAACTTAAGCTCTCTTTTGGTTAACAGGCCATGAAATTATTTAGACTATTCTTCATGTTACATTCTGTTATATTTGTAATTAACACAGAAGATCAGCAGTGCCACATTCTGTATTTTGCTGAATACAGAGGAGACAGTACTTAGAAGCACTTAGTCTTAACCTAACTCTGTCCTGTTAGGTTTAGGGGAAGCCAACTCTTCAGAGTAGACCTGTCCCACAAGGAAAGGGTTGGGTACTGTCAGAGACCTTAATCCACATATATCTGTAATATGGTATGGGAACCAGCACCCTAAAATCTGGTCTTACCTCTTTTTTTTGGAAGAGACTTTTAAACAAAAGCAAACAGTCTGCCAGCACACTCAGTGTTCAGCGCCATCGTCAATCAGGGAAGCCTAATTATACCCATTATACTGATGAGGAAGCACTGGCACAAAGCTATGCACTCACATGGCTACAGACACAAAGCAAATCAGTGGCAAAGCTGGAATTAAACCCAAGAATCATGGTGATGAGCTCATCACCCACCTCAGCACAGCCCCGTGCAGCTGGCCATCACCAGTCCTACCCACGTCCTGCAGGTTACAGAGCTGGTGTGGAGCCCTCCACACACCTGCTTAACAACTCCAAGCTTCAATTCCCATGCTGACGTGGTTTGGGGTGCTCTGGGATGCTCAGGGACTGGTCACATCAGCTGGCCCACAAGGACCAGTCAACTCAGCTCCCTGTATGAGACAGACTGGTGGGTGCAGGCACCCAACAGCCAGAACATCAGCTCTGAGCCACTGAGAGACCCTGTGGCCACAGACACCGGGCAGGGATGAATCATCTGTTCCTTCTGAAGCAGCTTAATCAACTCCCCTGCATGTGGATCCTCACAGCAGGTCCAGCCTGAGCCCTCTACATATTAATGATTCCCTGGGACATAAAGCCCAGAGATTTTCCTTGGCACCAGGGTCCAGCACTTGCCCTGCACTCTCCCTGCCAGGTGCTGGGTGCTCTGGCCTAAGAAAGGCTGCAGAATCCCTCGGGACTGAGAGTCATTACATAAACAATACAGTAGGATCACGGGCAGTAATTGTAAAAGTGCCAGAGGTCTTGGCACTGGAGTCTGCCTCAGCAAAGGCCTCTATATGGAGACCCAAACAAAACAAACAAAAGCCCAAACTCTCTTGGTGCTTGATGAATAATAATAAATAGTAAATAATAACCCTAAGAGCCAACCTAGCCAGACAGATGTGAGGCACCAGGGCAGCTCTGAGGAAACACCAGTCCTGCAGCAGTCGCCCTCCTTCCTCAGGTTCAGTACAGTGAGCTCAGGTCACCAGGTTCCTGCAGGGTTACGTCCAGGGGGAAGCCTGGATTTCTGTCAGGAATGTGCACACCCCCACCCACCCAGGCAGATGGGCAGGAATTGCAGCCTTTGCACGTCCCTGGACTGGCATGTTCACCTGCCAAGTGAGCACACACCAACTCGAGCCCAGCGCCTCCTCGTTGCAGATCTCTCTTTAAGAGCTAAAGGCAAAAAAGAAGCAGATGGAGCTGAGCAAGGGAATCCAGGTAGGTGTGAGTCCAGAGAAGCCTCTCCCCAGCATCATCATTACAGAGTCCCCCACCTGCTCTGTGCAAGCTGAGCTCCCTGCAGGACACCAGGATAGCTGCTTGGCAGGGACAGGGGCTGAAACAAAGGGCCTAATTTAAGTATTTTTATAACTCGGTGCTTGTGACAGTGGGTTTAGCAGTTGCCAGCCATCTGGAATAAAGAATTACAGCCACCTCCCCTAATCCTATATTGCCTAAACCCTAAAGCTGGTTATGGTGCAAGGATGAGGCAGCAGGTTGGGAGGAGATATTGATGGGAAGGTGGGGGTGGAGAAGGGACTGCAGGAAAATTGTCAAACTTATTGCTTTTTCCTGCAAGGTGCTGGGTGGCCCCAGATATGTCAGAAGTATTTTTTGCTAAGAATCAAGAGAAGATAGAATGAACAAAAACAGGGGAAAGGGGAGACAAGGAGTCCTCCATGACCACACAGTCGCATGCACCACACACACACACACGCACACAGAGGCTTACTGGTCTGCGCAGGGCTGTCAGGTAAATTAGATCTGAAAGCTGACAATTTCTGACCATATTTCCTTGATTATTTCAAACAAATGCACACCAGCCGCTGTAAGGAGATTAAAGTGACATAAACGTCCCGAGTGGGAGGAGGGAGGGCAGAGAATTCAGGTCACCCCCATCCGTCCCCCATTTGACAGCCGCTATATCGCTATCCAATCCAATAAAAAAATCCCCCCCTTTTGCTTTAATTAATTTTACAGCTAGCTTGCTTAATTACTTTCAATCAAAATCCTCCTGCCATCGCAAAATTAGAGATGGTTGAGCTCCATTAGCCTAAATTCTTCATTTCCATATAGAAAGAGGCTCCCTGGGCAAAGCCAACAGGGCTCCCTCCTATTCCGGTTGCCATCGGACAGACGCCTGTCCCTCTGTCTGTCTTCAGCTCCTTGGGAGAGGGAAGGTGGGAAGGATACAGCCTTGCTCCCACCTTCCCCTTACACAGAGCATCTCCTTGAGAGCCCTGCTCACAGGAGGCCTCTCTCTCACAGCAAAGCCCACAAGAGGTGAGGGCAGCCTGCCCTGCTGGCCCTGGTGTGGCTGTGCTGGAAGGAGCTTTTCCATGGCTGCACGAGGGAGATGGATGGGCAGTGCCTCTGCTGTGCTCCCAGTGCTGGGGACAGGGCCTGGAAGGGATCCTACAGCTGGTTTGAGCCCTGCCACTGTCACCCCACATACGTGCAGGCATCAGTGGCTCTGTGCACACATGGAAAGCACTTTGAGGGGACACAGGGGCAGATCATCTTACACCCGGCTGCTGTCGGCTTGGTACCTTCCTTAGGAGTATCTGGCACTGTGGGCCACAGACCTGTGACATTCCTGCAGCTGCCACAGGCATCAGCAGCACCTCTCTACCGAGAACAAATCCTCAACTGTCCCATTTTGGGGACAATGGGACCTCCTCTGGAGCACAGGGAGTGGCAGCAATAACCCACATGGCACTGTAGAGGAGACAAGAGAAGACTGTGTGGAGAGGATGGATGCAGGAGGAAACCCTGGAGGGAGCAGAGGAGAACCAGCTTCCTCTCAAAAGGAACTGGAATTATCCAGACCATTCCAAGCTTTCCTCACACTTTCTCCCATCTCCTATGGTCCTCTCCTTTACCACACACCCAAGCTATCTGCAGAGCAATGCTTCTCCTGGAATTTTACCCATACTCTGTGCAGGTTCTGAGCCCTGGGGAGCAGCCAGCGGAGCCCAACCTGCCCAGGCCACAAGTCCCTGTGCCCTGGGGCTGCAGGGAGGTCACCCCAGCAGCCCAGCCTCTGCACTCTCCCACCCTTCACAAAGCCCACGGGGATCCACAGGCACCAGAAGCTCAACTGCCCCCCAGCTCCAGGGAGGACAGGTCAAACCCTTCTTCTTTAAAACAAAATGAAGAAGAGACAAACACAGACCTATTTTGTTTATAAGCTTAAAACTGAATCCAATGGCGCATCTACCTGGGGATTTTAGATTAAATGGTTTAAGAAACTCAAATAGGCTTTTTAATCCGGTCAAATAAAAAGAGCCCCAAAGAAGCAAAGAATTCACCCTGCTGAGCCTCACACCTATGCAGACAGCCAGGCTTGAATGGCTTTCTTGCTCTCTGCCACTCCTCCCCACCCTGGCATGGGACAGAATGTATTTGCCAAAATCTGGAAGCTTACGGTACACCCTGTTCAGCACTGTTAAAGATATCACTTTCCCATGGACAATCCACTTCTATCACACTGTGTAACACCTTTCTGCAGCTTTTCTGTGTCATTCTGTGCTTATGCTCTTCAGCTGGGGCCTTCCCCCTTCCCCCAACACCTGGCAATGCGAGTGCAGTGCCCAGCCCTGGTTACATCACCAGTGCCAGCAATAAGCAATCCAAGAGATGACACCAAAACCCCTAATCCCCACTGAACACACACATATAGGCACTGTTTTTCATATGAACTACATTCCTGAATGCTTCACAAGAGAAGACAAGGAGCCATGTGCCCCTGAGATGCAGTGGGGACCAGCAGGGTCTGCCAAGGGACACAGCAGCTGGACAGCCAGCCCAGCTCTGATGGATGGCGACCAACCCTACACAAACTTGAACATCTGGAGCTGAATCCTGACAGAAACCAGGATGCAAAGGGGCTCTGTTCTCTGCTGGATAACCACCTCTCCAGGACTTCCAGCCTCTGCTATCACATCTCACCAACTTTCCAACAGAAACGTTCCCCTCTCCCCCAGTGCTGCTGTTTCACTCCGGAAGCGCTCAGAACCAGCCTTCCCCTGAACACGCTCTGCAATAAAATTCCCGACTTGTGTCTCGCCTGCTCCAATGCTCAGAGCAGCCAGGACAATAGAACAGAGAGGCCCTAAATCCACCAGACTCACCCTAAATAGCAATGGCCCATAATTTTGCCTGACATTCAGGAGCTTGTTATTCTTTCCCCTCGTCGCCTGGCTGGAGCTGTTCAGACCCATCAGTGTTATTCTATGCATTAAATGGGAAAAAAAACCAACTCAACAACAACCCGGAGAGTTTCCAAGCCTGCCCAACGAGGGCTGAAGGGGCAGTGTCCAGAGCTGAGCTGGCAGTGGGAGAACAGGAGCAGCCCATGCCTCAAACCCAGACCCATCCACTGTGCAGGGGAACAGCGTGAGTGGGTCCTGCAGAGACCCCCAGCAGGAACAAACACCCTTTTCTCTGCTTCCATCCCTACCAAGGAGATTGTCATCTCTCCCAACCCTTCCCGTGCCCCACCTGGTGCCTGGGAAGGCTGCTGCCCACCCCTCCCCACCACCTGGCCGTGGGGAGCTTTAACCACAACAGTTTGGGGTTTGGGGTTTTGGGGTTTCTTTTCCAGGCTGACTCCAGCTGATTAAGGACCTGCAACAGGATGTAGGGATTACAGCGAAACCTGGCTGCAGATCAGCTGGGGCACGGAGCCAGAGCAGAGCGCGAGGGTTGCCCCCAGCCTGGCTGCCAAAGCGGCACTCGTCCTGCTGGGAGGCTCGGCTGGAACGGGGCCGCTGCCCTCGCTGCCTCTGCAGCCCACACTGGCAATCGTGCCCGCAGGAAGGGCAGGGCGGCGAGGACACGGCATCTGCGGCTCTCTGCAGACAGGAGAATCCCCACAGCCCTGCTCTTTGTGCCCTCACCTCGGCCAAACAGCACTGCCAGGGGCAGGGGCACCCCCTCCTCCTGATCTGAGCAGCCTCATGATTCCCTGGCACCTCTGCCAGAGTCTGCACCACGTTGAGCTTCATGGGGGTATCCTGGAATAACACGCTGCAAAATACGCTGTGCTGAGGTTTTAATCCAGGAAGAAGTGATCAGGGAAAGCAATAATCTCAGTTGGCACACAGAGCACAGCAGGATCTTGCTTCTGGGGAAGCATCAAGAGCAGAATTAGCTTCAAGGAAACTCTGGGGCTTTTTTTTCTCCTGCTAACACTGATCCCTGCCTGAACCAGCAGCAGCAGCAGCAGCTCCCAGCATCTTTCTAAAGTGCCTGTCACTGCAATATCCAACTGCTGACATCCCCTAGGGGACATCCCCCCGAGCTTGGGTTTTCCACAGCCCTCTTAGATTGGAGCAAGAGGGACAGCAGCAGTGGGAGCAGCCCTCCTGCTCTGACCTGGAGCTGTTAGCCTCGAGTCCATTTTTAATCAGGTCTGGCAGAGCTGCTGCCTCGCTTCCCAGGCAGGGATAATTTGCCAGTGCCTTCTCAGAGAGCTCTGTGGAAATGCTTTGCAGAGCCGGAGTGTGCCTCTTCTTCATGGCCAAACCCTCTGAGCTTCACGCTGGCACATCTCCCTCTCCTAGTGACCCCCAGGCTCTGTCTGTATAAAGGAAATCATGAAGATGCCAGGACTTGGTCCTCTTTTCCAAGCGCTGCCTGGCAAGACCTGGCAGCGAGAGGGAGAAGCTGTGTGCAGCAGCAGGAGGAGGTGGAAATCTGTCTGGCAGCAGCAGCACAGAGACTTCTTAGTGCTGCCCACCAGACTCATTGTAGCGGAGAAACTCTGGAGTCAGCTCCTGCTGAGCTGGGGCTGCGGGGGAAAGCAGGAGTTGATATTGCAGGCAGAGACCACTGGGATACCACTGAAAGCTGCTAAATATGACCAGGTTAGCACTTTAGTCTTTAATGGCAGGTCACCATTAATAAACCCAGGGCCCCAGGGTGCAGTAGAGAGCCTCCCTGCCCCCCTCCCCAAAATACTCATTTCATTAACTTCTCTGTGCGTGGCGCTCAGCACCTGCCAGAGGCTGGGCAGCCACGAGGGCTGGCAAGGGTTAAGGACATCTTATGGCAGAGCTAACTGCTCTTCAGAGAGGATGGAGAAAGACAAGTCTGCACAGCATCCCTCTCCTGCCCAGTGCTCCCCTCTGTGTCTCATTCCCCCGTTGATGCTGGAGAATTCCAGCCCACAGCTCTGGGTTCCACACGGCCAGGGCAGCCTGGGAAGGATCTGGGTGGGGAAGGCCCATGGCCATGGGGCTGAGTGCTGCTAAAGGACAGCTAGAACCCAAACCCCAGCTCCACACCAAGTCCCTCTGGCCTTCAGGAAGCCACTTCCCATCAGCGTGCCTTGCTCTCCCCATCTCTGGGAAGATGACAACAGCACTGAAGATGACAACAGCAGGGAGGGGCACAGGGAAATTACTTTGGATCCAGGCAGGAAGAAACACTAGTTGAATAGAGACTGGGAAAACAATAAAGGCCAAATATTGCTTTTGGGGAGCCTGGACTCACCCACAGGATTGCCCCCGTATACAAAAGAGTGAACTTGGCCATTGTAAAAGGCAAGCAGCAGAGAGGGGCCGGGGGAGCCAGCACAGGGTGGGACTGCTCTGTCTCCAGACGTGCCCCCCATTCTCTGCAGCCCCACAGACGCTCCTGCAGAGGCCTCTGGTGCCAGGGCAGCAGCACAGAGGACAGATGACAAGGTGAGCGGCAAGCGGGAGGACGGAGCTTTGCTCCACCTGTGACACCAGCCATTTCCCAGAGGGATGGTGGGACGGAAGGAGGAACAAATATATGCTCCAGCTGCCAAAAATCCCATCCTATCGAGTCTCTATCGATCTGCCCTACTTGGCAACTGAAGCTGCAGCCACCGTCTGTGGTGCTTGATCAATAAGACCTGGGCAGGCAGGGAGGGAGAGGCCCTTTTATGGGAAGGCGGTTCTTTATGGGGAAGTATTTTGATTTTTAGAATGAGTGCAGAGTCAAGGAAGAGGAAATACTGGGACTGAAACTGCAGTTTAGTTTGAGCTCATTTCAAATACCTGCTAAGCCACTTACACTGGGGACCTGGGAACCTCCTGCCACAGGAGCTGCCCCAGCCTCTGTCCTCTCTGTCCACCCAGGGGAGCCTCTCGCCCGCCCTGGCGCTCTCAGTGCAGAGGTGCCAGCTGTAGAGATGGGCCAGCACATTCCTAATGCACAGCTCAGACCCTGTGCCTGGTATTTCTCCAGGAGCTCCCTATGGACCTTCCCCAGGAACCTGGGGAGAGGCAGAGACTCTGCAGCCGTGTGAGAAGGAATGGCTGTGCTGCTCAAAGAGCCTCTGGACGTGCCTCGAGTCTGGCAGGCCTGCCCACACCATCTCCAGCCAGGGAAGCACCATGCCCTGCCTCAGCCTGTGCATCACAGGGATCACAGCCTGGGGAGACACAGTGACCAGGCAGGTCACGGGCCAGGGAGCCACTGACCGCCGCTGACCCTTCCATCCTTCTGTGCCTGGGGACCCCTTCCTCATGGCCAGGTCACGTAGCTGGGCCATACCTGCTGAGCTCTGCAGACCAGGTGACCTGCTGGAGGACAGCCCTGTGCTCGACTGTTCTGGGCACTCTGGCATTCCGCTAACTTTGCGCCCATAGCACCACCGGGAGAAGGCAGAAGAGGAGGAAACGTTTTTCATAACAGAGAGGGCTGCGCAGGGCCACCTCCAGTGGCAGAAGTGCCCCATTTCCAAAGCCAAGAACGAGCGGCAGCTCGTCAGCTCCAATTAGAGCTGGCTGCACGGGGGACTGTGCACTGGGTGTCACCTCCAAATGCCCTTTGGATAGATGGGGGGGGAAGAGAATCTGCAGTTGTTCCAACGTTTCTTGCTCAGCAGAACAACTGTTGCAGTCCTTTTAGTACAAACCCAGCAACTGTTCCCAAAAGCTCAGCCTCCTCAGCTCCTGTCCTTAAAAAAAACCCACCAACCAATCTCCAAAATGACGGCTTCTGAGTCAGGGCAAAAATGTTATTAACAAAAACATCACTCAGGGGTGGGACACCTGCTCCCTGACAAGCAACTGGCCTGGCTGCCCATGGTTAGAGTATTACATCAGACCCCAAAAAGAGAAAGGAAAGGGAGGGAGAAGGGGAGAGAGTGGAAAAGAACAGACAGAGGGAGGATGACAGCAGAAGGGAGTAACAAAGACAAAGAAGAGCAGGAGAGGGGAAGCACAGAAAGAAAAGAGCAAGTGCGAGCGTATGTGAGAGACGGAGCAGGAGAGAGCGAGAGCGTGGGGGGAGCAGGGAAGTGTGCGGGAAGTGCCAGTGTGTGTGTG
This sequence comes from Ammospiza nelsoni, assembly GCF_027579445.1. NCBI lineage: Eukaryota > Metazoa > Chordata > Aves > Passeriformes > Passerellidae > Ammospiza > Ammospiza nelsoni. Next base: position 1,318,466 of record NC_080654.1, read on the forward strand.
CAATAAATGTGGGAGTGCATCTGTGTGAGAGACTGAGAGCGCGTGCAGATGGCACAGACCGCAGCGAGCAGGAGGAAGACAAGAGTAAGGAAGGGTGAACGATGCCACGAAAAGCAAAAAAATCTTGGAAAAGTGTAACAAGAAAATAGGGAGGAAGAGAGAAACAAAAGCTAAAGTGAAGGACATTGAACAAATGAGTCTGGTGAAGCAAGAGAGCAAAGATAAGAGCGGGGAGGGAGGGATGGGAAATGGAGATGGGGGCACTTGGGATGGGACAGAGCCAGGGTGAGGATCAGGAAGAGAGAGGAAAGGGAGAAGAGGACAGAAGAGAATAGAGGAATAAAAGAAACAAACAGGGGTGAGGGAGAGAAAGATGTCTATTAAAAACCTCAGTGCATAACACAAAATGTCAGGGTTTATAGCTTCATTCTTGGCATTGCTGGTACTGAGAACCCCACACAGAAATGTCACTGCTTGTCATGTTTAATCACCTGCTATTTGTTAACACCTTCACTGCAAGGAGTCTGCCCCTCACCCCTCGCAGGCTCTCCTTTTGGAGAATGAGCTGTGAAAATGTGCCTCTGCCTTGCAGCTCTCACGGGCAGCTTCAGCTGCAGCCCGGGCTGGGCAGGGGAGGCCAGGCAGGGCCAGCACTCGGGGCATGGCTGTTTGAGTTCCAGACGGGGCTTTTGGCACAGGGCAGGGCCTCTGCAGGGGCAGTGAACACATCAGGGAGCAGAACAGGACAGAGGATGCTCCGGGGAGCGTGGGAGGATGCTGGGAGCAGAGGGAGCGGGTGAGTGAGGTGGGTTTGGAGGTACAGTGACTTCAGGGAAGGCTGAGAGACAGGAGTGAGAGGGGAAGGCTCAGCTCATAAAATCAAGGTGCACAGGGGCACAGAGCAGCAGGGTACAGGGCCCTTCTCCTGTTGGGAAAACCCCTATGCTCCCATCCCACTCATGTCCTGTGCTGAACACATACAAATAAAATCCCTGAAATCCGCGCAAGTCTAGAATTCTCCAATCTGAGTGCCTGAGCAGCAACTGTCACATAAAAGCAAACATCCAAAGCTATTAAATGAACAGTTACAGTTCCTTGCTCTGGCATTTCCCTGGTGACTTTGCTCCAGTTCCTCCCAAAGCTGTGCACTGATGGTTTTCCCCTGTGTCAGGCACTCGTGCCCATGCTGTCTGTGCTTCCCACCCAGCCACATACTGTCTGTCTGACATCACACTGCACTGCTAGAGAAAATATTTTGAGGTCATCACTCGACAGGACTTTTCCCTACTGGAAAAAGTTTGATTTCTTTCCTTTCTAACTGGAAATAAATCAAAAAATGCTCCCCTCCATACAGCAGAGCTCTCCCATACCAGCAGTGAAGATGAAAATCTTACTCTACAGTTTTCAGGCTTATGGAAAGAAATCGACCCCCCACCTAAATGAACTAAAATTTAAATATGTGTATATGAGGACCATTAGTGCAGATATTCAGGCGTAACCAAAGAATGGCGATCAGCCCTGTTTCAACACAAATGAGAACTCTGTTTCAGCACAGTCCCTGCCCCACACTCTGAACTGCGAATGTCAGTGTGCAGTGGTTTGGGAGTGCTGATGCCACCGAAGTCAGACTTCCCCCCTTGAAAATGAAGAGAATTTGGGGAGTCAAAGAAATGACAACAGAAAGAGCGGTAAGGGGAGCCTAAGTGCATTTACACTTTTTTCATGCATTCAGACAATACACAATTTTAAAATCCACTTTAGCTCCTCCAGGACTAGATGTAGGACTGAAGTAAAACCATCAAGCCCAAACCAGGCAGCTCTGGAAAGCCAAGCTCCAGAGCATGCTTGGACCTCACACCTTGGTCTCTGATAGGGACATCAGGGTATTTCCACTCTAAGTTTCTTCCTTGTAACAGTGTGCTGTTGGTCTTTTCTGACTGACATCCTCATTAGTTTTCTAAAGCAAGTGTCTCCATCCCAATCTCACGTTCTTGAGGAGCCTCCTGCACTGCTGCTACTGCACTGAGGACAGAGAGGTTGCTCCATCCAGATCCTTCTCCAGGCACCCACAGCTCCCCAAAAATTCCACAAATAAATCCAAGCCCAGTTTCTGTGCCCACAGACAACTGGACGGACACATGAGCCCAGCCAGCAACCGCTGCCTTCTGCACAGGGAGGGCTCAGCCCGAAACAGAGCAGAGTGGGCTCTGCCCCTGCCCCAAAGGGCTGGCACAAGCCCCAGGAGCCACCCCAAGTCCTATTCTGGGAACGGGAACAGAACACACAAGGGCCTCCCACTGGCCTTTCGCCAAGGATAAAATTCACCCTTCTGAACACAGGCCAAGATGATCTAAAGTGACTACTGACTTTTGTTGCCCAACTCGAGTCACCTTAAATGGGCCTATTTGCAAAGTGTCAGTGCTGAGCACAACTTCGAATCGGGCTCTTTAGGATGCCTAATGCAACAGGTCCAGTCACTGCTCTAACAAGAAAGGCCATTATTCCTCTCTTGTGTGACTTCTTCCAGTCTGGCCAGGCCTTTTATCTTTTTTCCTCTCCCCTCCCTTCTCCTTGTTCTTTTCTTTTTCAGCTTTTTATGAATTTCTGTCAGCTTTCCTCCCTCTCCCCTCCTCAAGGTCATGCAGCTCATTTCCACGTTGAACATTTACTCAGCAAGTCAGGTCCTTTCACAGGCTCTCACCACAAATATGCTTTCTGATAAAGTCTGCAGAAAAGAAACTGTAAAACCCAAAACAATGTCAGAAATAAATAATTAAAAAAAAAATCCCACCAGGGCAAAACGGGGCTGTGACAGGGCAGACTCTTTAAACAGAGAGAGCTAGCAGGTAAAGCAGTGGTACTGCAGTTCTGGGACTGTTTTCTTGCTCTCCTTTATACTTTGCTTTTCTGAATGTTTCTGTTTTGCTGTCAGTGCTGTGCCACCTATATGAGTAGGACAGGGTTATTTTAACCACTTTTCATCCACAGCAAAACTCACCCTTATCCACAGGTCAGAATCCTCTCAGCCCATGGGCACCTGCTCCTTCATGGCAGCAACCTCCCACCTCAAACCCCACATCTCATCATCTAAGCTCCAGTGCTGTTTGGCCTCCATGGCCACTGAGAAATTACAGGAAAAAGTAACTTTGCTGGTTTTTGCCAGTCAGGTCATGGTTTCACACCCAAGAGTTCACCTGGCCCAAAATTTCCCAAAGGAAGCGAGGCCACCGTCTCGTTGCTGGCCAAATCAGTTTTGGGATGACAAGCACATGGTAACAAAAGGCTCCCACCTTCCAAGAGCCCTGAGGGGTTCCCTGAGGACCACTGCCTGGTGGGAAGTGAGCTGAAAACAGTTCTCTTCCTTCTCTTGAAGGCTCTGCCTTCTGCTCACTCCAGAGTTGCTGCTTTAGTTTTCTTTAGTTTGCTACTTTCTTTTTAGGAGCCCACAATGAAAAGCCAGAAATCTGGGGATTCCTCCTAGCAGGAAAGACCCAATTCCTAGCAGTGCTGCCCACAGCTCACCCCTGATTTCTACCAATGGCCTAAAGGTGAGAGCTCCCACCCACTCCCCAGCCCACAGCCACTGCTGGCAGCACCTGCTGGGCACCTGGCCATCCTGCTTCCATGGCATCTGACCTTCTCCTGCAGGCTGCAGAAATATGGCCTTCCATAAACAGGTATTTCCACCTACAAAGCCTCAAACCAGAGCCATAGTACTCTAGGTTGTGCTGGCTCAGGTAGCTGGCTGTAAATACCTTGGGATTGTCAGTCCTGCTTTAGGAACTGCAGCACAGCCCACACCAGCAATAGCAGGTACCTCAGCAAGGGCCATGTTCCTGTTACAGGAACAAGGATTTGGATCCACTAGCATCACCAAAACTAAACAGAAACAGGAAGTTACAAATTTTCAGACAGTCAGAGCCCTGAAAGAAAATACAGAGAAAGTACACTCTTATTTCGAGTGGTTTTGCCCACTTGCAGCTCTGCCTTACAATGGGGAAAGCAGCACACTGGTGGCAGTGGCACTGTCCTGAGTGTCAGCACACTCCAACAGAGCAGGGCACAATGCTGTGGGATGCTGCAGGAGAGGCTGGCACTGAGCTGGTGTCACCACAGGGCTCCTGTGACCCTTCTGTCTCCCTGGCACGGCCCGTCTCGTCTCACTGAGTGCTGCTCGCCCTCCTCCCTCCCAGCGCGCACATGGCTTTAATGTTTTTATTACCTGTTTGACTCGCTGCCTTATTGCTTCTCCTCTTAATGGGGCTGTAACCGTGGAAACGAGGAATAAACGGCCACCAGAAAATGAGATGATTAAACAGGTCACCCTGGCAAAACAAACTCTGTGTTCACACAGCCCGGGCTGTGTGTGCAGTTTCCGTCCAGGGAAATGCAGGTGGGAGAGGGTGGAAGGGCTGGAGCAGCTCCTGGAACGAGCACACCAGTGAGAGGTGCCTCCTCAGAGAAGTGTGGTCTCTGCCCACGAGGAATGGTGCTGTGAGCTTCCCAGCAAAGACACGCAGAAAATGGGAAGGTTTGCCGAGGGAAGATGGAAGACAGCGAGGACAAGACACATTCGTGTAACTGGGGAAAAAATAGCAACTAAGAAGAGTATAAATAGGCTGGACCGAAAACAAAACCTAAGTCTGAGACAAGCTAGTGTCCTCTGTTGTCCCTGTCTCTGGCATTACCCATGACTGCCTCATGGCAGCTCCCAAGGGAGCACAGATCCAGGTCCCTGGGACACAGCTGCACCACCCTCCTGTCCCTGCTGAGCTGCTCTGGTGCTGCCCTGGCAGAGGCACGGCACTGTCCAGTCAAGCACGGCCAGGACCACAAGGAATGGAGGATCTCCTGCAGCACAAACCTGGCTCTCCCGGAGCCAGCTGTGGCCACTGTGCTCAGAGGTCCTTTCCTGAAGCTGTGGCTGGGAGGAGAGGGACAGGACCATGAGAGGCTGGGCTGGTGGCCAGGCCTGAGCAGGTCCAGGGAGCGATGGCTGCTCCACACCAGCAGCACAAGGATGAGGGGAGGGGGTCCTCGTGTTTCCATGCCCCACTAACATCTGAAGGAGATCCCTCAGTCAGGCTGAGAGGTTCAGACCAAATGAGTTTCACACCAGAATGTTATTTGTCAAAAACAAAAATAAAACCCCAAAATATACACACGGCAATCAAAAAAGCACAATCACAAACCAACATTTAAAGTAGTGAGGATGCTGCCAGAATCCCCATCCTGTCCCAACCTGTCCAAACCCAGACTCATTGGGTGCTGGCAGTCTGGGAAGAGCAGACTTACTCCACCAAGAGCAACAAATTCAGCAGAAGAAATTGGAACGGCAAAGCTTGGCGAGGTAGAGATGTGAGACAACTGCTTGGAGCATACAGGCGAGTGGTTGTGCTTTCTTTCAAAAAAAACCCAGCAGGTGGTTTATGAAAAGGGCCCTATTCTTTAGAGTAATTTGAGCCATATTTCATTGTTTGATAGAAAAATCCTAATATTCATGACCTCCTTTAACTGGAAGAAGTTTGCTCATCTGAATATCAGCCCACAGAAAAATGGGAAAATGAAAAATAGAGTAAGACAATGGAAGGGGGGGGGGAAGGAAAGGGAAAGCAAGACAGAATCAAAGACAGAATGGAAGTCCAGGAGAGTGACAAAGAGTGACAGGTCTGTGGGAATATGGAAAGGAAGAAGGACATAAAGGAAAGCTATTTAGTAAGAAAAGTTAAATAGTGCAGCATAAAAAAGGCTGAGAAAAGCAGAGTGAGTGACAGAAAACGCAGCAAGAGCGAGCAAAGGAGCTTTCCCCTAAAGTTTCCAAGTGCATGGATCAACTTTGCAGAACTGGGATTCTTGTCCTACTGAGTTTCAGTTAAAAATATTCACATGCAATCAAGAAGAAAAATCAGACCCCCTTTCCCCAGCCTCTGCTCCCTCACCCTCTTCCAATGCAGTCCTCCTCTGCTAACATCTGCTGCCTGCCTTCGGGACATGCAGATGGTAATTACTCCAGGAGCAGCTTCCTCTCCTTCCCCTGCTAGCAGAGGGCCACTTGGAAGAGAGCTTGGAGCCATGGAAAGATACCACACACACCTTCACAACACATGGCCAGGAGAAGGGCATGTGGGAGCCAGGGCACGCCCAGAGAACCTGATAGCACAGGGGTGGGAGGTGGGTGGGTGAAAAGATGAAGATGTTTGTCTACAGCACACACCAATAAAACATCCACCTGGTCCAAAGATGGGGAGCCTGGGGAGAAGCTGGCTTGAGATGTGGAACTGCTCGTGCTGCTCCAGACGGGGGAAGGGGTGCTGGGGAAGCACAGGCAGCAGGAAGAGGAGGAGGAGTGGGAGGAAGGCTGCCCAGGGCGAGGCAGCTCAGGGAGTGGATTCATACAGGCATGGAGCTGGCAAACACCAGGCAGAGAGGTGGAGCTGCTTTAATGAGAAGATGCATCTATGACTCAGGCCTCAAAGGGATTGGTACTTTATTATTTTATTTTTCCATAATAAATTATGCCCTGGGATGCCAGGTCCTGCCGGGTTTTTCTGGAAATACCAGACAAAAGCTGGTGTTGCTACCTGGCTTTTGACAGTTTCCCATGTATGGAAGCTGAAAGCTCCTAATTCTTCCTCTGCTCTGCCCTGGCCCATCCAGTTTTGGGAGCAGGGCTGACACCACTGCACCATTCCAGGAGAGCAGCCCAGCTGGAGCTCTTCCCCTCCCAGCCCAGGTCCTGGGGAGGTCCCCATGTCAAGCCAGCCCAGACGCAGTGGGGCAGGAGGTTCAGGAGCCCCCAGGCAGCCCCGGGAGCGGGCTCAGCTCTCCCCCAGCCCAGGCACCCCACCCCAGGCGCAGGGAGGAGCCCTCCTGCCCGACCCCGCACCCTGCATGGACTGCAGCCAGCCCTCAGCACTTATCTCCATCCCCGAGCGCCCAGCCCTGGCTCTGGGCTGCAACAGGCACCATGATTATGCCCACTTTATAGATTAGGAGTTATTCATCCTACACCAAATCCTCAGACTCTGCCATGTCTCACAGACCTGTTCTGGAGCTCTTTGTTAGTTTTAGGCTGAACTCGGCCCTAGTTCAGCTCAGAAACTCGTGTTACACAAAGCCCCTGTACGTCTGTCTGTCTGAGGCTGTGGACCAAGCTGATGCCAAGGCCACCATTCACCCCAGCAGCAGAACTGGGAGAGCACAAAGACACCCAACACACAGGGCAGACACCACCCTCGTCCTCTCCTGCTGCCAAGGAAGATTCATTCATGGCAACGATGATGCAAGTGCACAGAACCAGGGTGTTCATCGTGGCAGTGCCTTGAGAGAGCAGCCTGGGGAACACGAAGTTCAGCACAGCACCAACACGTGAGTGTCCAGGAGCGTGGAGCTGGGTGAGTGTCTGGGGCAGACCTGCGTGTTCAGGACAGAGTGACAGGGATGTAGGTGTTGGGTGTGGGGAACACCTCCAGAAACGCGCCACCAGAGCTTGGTGTTTTCACTGATTTCACAAGAGAGGCTCTGCTAAAATGTCACCTCTCCAAAGCAAAACAGGAGCACGTTGGTGAATCATCTCTTCACACCCCAAAACCAGGAATGGGTGGCAAAGCTCTCTAGTGAGACACCAAATCCTCAGGGGATTGTCATAAAATGCACCCAGTGACCTTAGTCTTCCCATCCTTTTCCCTTGTATCTCCTGTTCTCCACCCTTTGCTTTCTCTTGCCAACCTGCATGGGTTGTTCAGCTTTTATTCCAAGCACGAAACTGCCTTAGGACTGGAAGCTTTAAGCAGTTTCCCAGCCTCCAGAAATTTTCTGGTTTTGTTTCTCCACAGCAGAGCAAACAATTGCTTTGGTACCTAGCCACCACACCTAACTCCTAAATGCAACAAGAACTTGGAATTCTTTGGGAAATTTCTACAAGAACATATTTTACATGAGTGAAACGCATGTTTTTTGTTCACTGTAACTATTTCTTCCTGAAGGGACTTGACAAACTTTTATTTTCTGGAATCACCCCATGAAGAAAGATGGAAAGTCCCTTGAGGAAGAGATGAAGACTGGTGCCAGGTTAACACACTGGAAAGAGGTGCTGACAGCTGGAGTCAGCCTGAGATCTCTATGGATGGGCAACAAGGGGCTCCACAGTGTGGGTGAGGGAAAAGCATCACCATCCCACTCCAAACACACTCTGCTCTGCAGGTGAAGCCTGTGCTTACATGGAACAGCAGTCTAGACCCTCACCTGTGACCAGCACTCCTGCCTGCTCCAACCAGCAGCTCCTGCTGGGGACCAGAAGCCCACCCACAAGAGCTGCACAAAGGAGATGAAGCCCCAGGGTACCAATCCCAGCTGCAGCCCTGCCCTGTGACCATCTGTCAGCCCAAAGATGGGCCCTGTCCAGAGAAGCTTTGCCCATCCAGGGACTGCCCTGCTGCCCTGCCACATCCACCCTCCAGCAGCACCACGATGACCTGGCCCAGCCCTTCACCCACCTGTGCCCCTCCAGCCCCTGAGCTCTGTGCACCTTCTACATCCTCAAGCCAGTCCCAGCTGCTGCTCCAGCCTGTGGATCACCGGTCAGGCAGGAATGGGGATTAGAAACCAGCAAGTGTTTCTTTTGTTACCAATTTCTTCCTCCTTCTCCCCTGCAAGCCCTCGGAGACAAAACAGGGAGCAACAAGGTCCTGGTCCAAGGGGCTCTCCATCCTGGAAATGGATTTTACCTGTCTCTGAAAGCTGCCTCCATCTCTCACCCCCCATAGCTTTCTCCCTAGGGAAATCAGCCTAAAAGGGGCTAATGGAACAATGTCCCTCTCTCTCCCCCCTCTCATTTTCTCTCCTTTTTTTATTAGCATTTGTGGAATTTATTCCCAAACTCTCCTAATCTTTCGTACACAACCATTTGATTTGCATAACCCAGCCCCCTCTCATAAAAACTGGCTGCTAGTTTAATTAAAAAATGTAAATTTGCTGTCATCTCGGGGCCTAGTGAATTAGGACGACATCGGCATTTTTTATTGCTGAAGACGTCCAAATTGATCCAGTCCGCACTGAACCGGAGGGGAGGAGACGGAGCCGCGTGGGACTTTTGGCTGGAGCTTCTGCCCCTCCCCTGCTTCCAGCCAAGCCTCCTCTGCCCCCTCTTTGCTTTGCAAAGTGCAGCTGAGGACGAGGACATTGGTTCTCCCAAACCCCAGCTGGATCGGCGAGCACGGCCTCTGCAGTGTCAGCACTTCTGGGAGCTGAGCCCTGGGTGGCACCTGAGCTCTCCAAACCTTGGGAACGGCTGCATCTTCCTTCAAACCCTGGCAGGGAGGGAGGGAGCCCAGGTGGAGGTGGGACATGCAGCACAGGCAATAGTTATCCTCACCTACTACAGGACTTTTCATTACTTTCCAGACGCTTTCAACTAACTTTTCAGAGGGCGCCTAAACCGTAGGCTGCACAGCAGCCCAGGGGTACGATTTGATGTCAGAGGGAGAGTCAAAGTGGCCACAAAGGCTCTCGCTGGGAGGACAGCCAAGTGCAAAAGTGGGACAGAAAAGGCTGTGTAGGCAAAGCCCTGAGATCCAATCGCAGCAAAGAGGGCTCCGGGTAGAACCATAAACAATTTAGCAAAACAGAAAGAGAAACTGATGATATGGAAACTACACATCAGTGATGTGATCCCCTCCAGTTGAGGTATCTGTGCCATTCCCAGCCAGTTTCAGTACAAGTTGCCTCTCCCCCCTGGGACTCTGTGTCTCATGAATGGTGTAGTACCTGCACACATCAGAGTGCACCCCACTGTCAGCGGCAGACCTGGATTAGAAGGACTCATGAGATACAGCAGACAGAGCACAGGTGAGGAAACAGGAGTTCGTCTCAGAGATCAACCTTCTGGCCTTTTTGTGAGTTATCTCTCTACAGTGCCAAAGCAGAAGAAACACTCCTATGGACTTCAAACAGCTCTGAAGCATGTTCTCCAAGTAATAGCTGGGTGCTGCTTGTTCCATTTCGGGAAGGTTAATCCCTGCCCTGCTAAACCCTTCTCCCAAGGAACAATCTTCACTTGGTAGGCTTAAGCCCTTGAATGCTTTCCACCCAACAAGTACCTCATAGAACTACTGGAAAGGCACATGAACACACAAACCAACTGCCTGGGAACCTTTTACAGAGCACGAGCTCACAAATGACTGAGCCAATGTCTCCCAAAAAATCTGGTAAAAAAAACCCAAACAAGTTGCCACCAGCCCAAAGAAGGTGTTTCTATCCACGGGGTGTTTCAAACAACAGCAGTGATTTGACAAAGACACCAAATGACCCTTTGAGTGGGAAATTGGCTATTCCTCCACCCATTTACCATAGGTGTTTTGGTCCTCATTCTGAGGTCAGTTCCTGTAATCTCATAACTAGGATAACTAGGCTGGGGAACAGTGTCCCAAAGGAAGTGACAAGTACCCAGTCAGTCAAGGTATTTAAAACCAGACTCGCAGAAAGTCACATGCAGGGAACATCTTGCCACATTCCTGCGCAGATGGACTCAGTCCACAAATTCTTTTCAGCCCTTAACCATTATTAACACTTCTGGTCCTAGAAGGTCCATGCATGGATTGACTGAGCTGAGAAAGCCCTCAGCAAGAGCAGACTGTCAGACCCCACATACTGAGTCCCTCTGGGAAAGAAACCCCTCTGGACTTGCCTCTGCCAGCTGGCTGCTCTTACGAGCAGCCCTCGGGCACTGCCTCTGGAGAGCCACTGCCCGAGGGCTTGGAGAGAATTCAAGAGGCAGCGACTGAGGGAGATAAGCTGGCCCAAGTAGATAAGGGTTAGAGGTGGTGATTATGGGGCAGGTCTTTGCCCCAAGATCATGACAAGACGGGTTCACCCACACACAGATCATAATGCTGACTTAAAGAGATCTCCCCGATGCTCATTTCCATGGCTTACTGCAGCCCTGGGTTCCCACAGCGGAGACCAAAGCCCACGTGCTACCCGGGCACAGCCCTGGCAAGGCCGAGCACCCTCAGCACTCATGGCAAGGCGGAGCAGTTGTGGCAAGGCCAAGCGCCCGCAGCGCCCGTGGCAAGGCCGAGCACTCATGGCAAGGCCGAGGGCCCCCAGCACTCATGGAAAGGCTGAGCAACCACAGCGCCCGTGGCAAGGCCGAGCGCCCCCAGCACTCATGGCAAGGCCGAGGGCTCCCAGCACTCATGGATAGGCTGAGCAACCACAGCGCCCGTGGCAAGGCCGAGCGCCCCCAGCACTCATGGAAAGGCCGAGCGCCCACAGCGCCCGTGAGGCGAGGGAGGGCCCCTGTCTGGGGAGGGGACGGCGCCGGCGGGGCAGCCCCGGCCGGGGGAGCCCCCGGGGCCGCGCTCCGCCGGCAGAGGACGCTGCAGCGCCGGGGCACGGCCCTGCCCTTCCCAGCCCGGCCCGGCGGGCAGTGCCGCGGCTCCTCGGGATGGAGAGCGGGGCTCATCACTGCTCAGTGCTCTTTGAAGCACGGGCCCTCCTGCAGTTTCACCACATCCTCAACTCCTGAGCTGCCCACGCAGCATCCCAGCTTCTTGATCTAGAAGGGAGGCAGCCGCACGCCCACGGCTGGGCCCGAGCGGAGCTGGCATGTCTTGCTCATAGGTGGAAGTGGCTCCGGAGCCACTCGGTTCCTGATATCAATGGTAGAAATAAGTAAATAAATGGAATAAATGACGCAAAATTATCCTCTCACTCACAATATCAGAGTACATAGTTCAGGCCCAGTCAATCATCAACCAGTTTATTACCATCTTACTCCTTATTAAAAAAAAAAACAGCACACACTCTCTGGCAGTAATTACCTGGACCATGGCACATTGCCAGCACAGGCCTGTTTGGCTCATTGCTGCCATTTGGTTTTTAAATGGCAAAGAATGGTTTACACCATTTTGGAAGAACAGGTGTAGTTGTGTTAGCCGGTACGGGGCCATGGTGGTGGGACCTGGTCCCAAAGAGAAAGGTAACATCACTTAAGGGATAGATTCCTACCAAACTCTGAATTTGCACATTTTGTCAAATCTAAATGAGACTCTGATCCAGATGGTCCAAGTATTGGAAAACCCAAAAACACTTTGATCCCTGAAGCTCCTGGCTGCAATCACACTCCAGCCTGATAGAGACCTGTCCATCATCACACCCAGCAGGGCCACCAGGCCAGTCCAGCCCAGCCCAGCACCAGGCCAGAACCTACTCCCCATCCTGATACCTGATCAAAAACCAGTGGACAAGCCACAAAAAGCTACAATCAAAAACACACCCAACCCCAGCGCTAGGGCCTGTAATCTAAAACCAAAACATTGCCCCAGCCTGGCCACCTTTCCTCCTCCCTGCATGATGTGAAGGGGTGGGGGAGGTCTCATACACCTCACATGGAAGGACAAAAACAAACCCATCCCAGATATGCCCAGGCTGAATAAAACCAAAAAACAACTCATTAAATGTAATAAGCAGCCTCTTCATCTGACACTGCCTTGTCCCAAATAAATTAAATTCCTTTTCATTTAGGCAGTACAGGAACCTGACAAGCAACCTTTACCACCGACACGCCAGAGCTCAGGAGGGGGGAAAATATGAAAGAGAAAACAACCCACACAACTTACAACAAATACAAAGGCAGAATCATTTCAAAACCCCCATAAACTTCCCCTCCGCATCCTCTGACGGCCAGCCCGCTCCTCGCCCCGCTGTCCCGGCCCGCGGGGGCCGCGCTGCCGGGAAGGACCGACCGAGGGACGGGAGCCCCCGGCTCACCTCGGCGGGGCCGGGAGAGCGGGGCCGAAGCGGCGGCGGGCGCGGGAGCAACTTCCGTAAAACAAGTGAAAGAAGCAAAGTGAAAGAGGCGGCAAGCCCCCCGCCGCACCGCACCGCGCCGCACCTGGCGCGGCCCCGCGCCCCGCTCCGCCCGGCCCGCAGCCCTGCACCGCGCACCCAACAACAAAAGTTTCGGTGCGGCGGCGGCGGCCCCGCGTCCGGAGAGACCGACTGCGCTGCCCGCAGCGCCGGCCCCGCGGCTCGGAGCGGCACGGCTGCGGAGCGGCGGCCGCGGCGGACAGCGTTTCGCTCCGCACCGCCCGGCGCGGGGCCACCGGCACCGGCGGCCGCACCGACCGGGGGCTCCGCCGAGAGGCGGGCGGGGGGCTGGGGGCAGGAAAAGGACAATTGTGCTGTACTTACCATAGTCGGAGAGACGAAAGCCGAATTCACTTAAATAATCAACTTTCATAATACTTAATTAATACCTAATTGCAGCTGATTGCTCCCGAATAACAAGTTGTTTAAAGCACTGATGTCATTGCCGTGCCGGTCCTCCCCGAGTCACTTTGGCAGCGGGGCCGGGGGCGGGCGCGCCGCGCGGGGGGCGGTGACTGGCGGCCGGCGGAGCCGCCCCCTCGCCGGGCCCGCCGCCGGGGGCAGGTGCGGGGCCGGGACGGCTCGGATCGGCTCGGCTCGGCTCGGCTCGGGCCGGGCTGGGCCGGGCCGGGCCGGGGGGCAGCGGCAGCGGCAGCGGCAGCGGCGGCGGGGTTACCTCGGGCGGAGCCGGAGCGCGGCCCTCGCGCAGCCCGCGGCGGTGCCGGCACGGCGGGCGAGGAGCGCGGGGCTGCCCCGCACGCAGGGCCGCCCGCCGGGACCCGCCTGGCCGCGCTGCCCCGCAGCCATCGCTGCCGGCCGCCACCCGCCCCGCGGCCGCCGCGCTGCCTCCTCCGGAAGCCCCGGGGCGGCGGGGACGGAGCCGCCCGCGCGGAGCAGACCGCAAACCACGAGGGGATGGAGGGGGGCGTGCGGGGCCGAGGAGCGGCAGCGGTGCCCTGGGTGCCGGGCACGGCAGGAGCCGCGGGCAGGGTTTGCCCCGGCACCGCCGTCCCACGCGAGTCCGGGCTCGGCCGTGCGGAGCGCAGCGCGCCCCGAGCAGGACCGGAGCCCTCGGGGCACTGGTGGCCGCCACCTGCGGGTGTCACAACCCCGGACGCATCTTGCCCTCAGGAGGATCACGGCACTCTCCCCCTGAACGCCGGGCCCACGGGAGGCGGGGGGAAGGGGGCCCTTTCGCAGTGAATTTCCTCATTTTTTTTGGTTTTATTTTTCTAAGTAGCAAAGAATGCGAGGGAGGTTCTGAGAGGCGTGTTGGGTAAACACAGATATAAGCCTCTTTCTTTAAAACAAACGAGCAGATTATTTACCTGATTAAATAGGTATTTTGAGCAGGTTGTAGGCTGTTTTTGTGAACACACCACGTTTGGCTCCAGGATTTTGGCAGAGCTGGGCTCCTCACCGGGGCTCACACAGAGCTGCCCATGGACTTAGCAGCTCTTAAATCCTTTTTATAAGCAGAACTTAATGTGCTTCCCAAAGGAGGCCAGCATCATTACCCCACTAGGGATGGGGAAACTGAGGCACCAGTGAGGGAAGTGACTCGCCAGAAGTGGCTGGACAGGTTAGTCACAGGGCTGGAAGGAGCCCAGGTGTGTTTGGCTCCATGCACCAGGATGTGCTGCGCCCTGATAGTGTCCTGAGCCCAGAGACGCAACACAAACTGCAGCTCATCACCTCAGCAGTGCTGCATTTGCATGGCCAAAAACGCACAGGCAGCAATGCAGGCCAGAGGGCAGGGAGAGGGAAGAGGAGAGGGGAGTCATTTGTGGAAACCACAAATATTCTGGCTCCTCTCAGAGAAGAATCTAAACAAAGTCTAGTGAAACGGAGCCACGCAGGGACCTTCCAAGCCGGGAAGCACGTGGGGACACAGTGTCAGGCAGGAGGCAAGAGTGCCCTGCCTGGGGGCTGCCCAGCCAAGCAGCACAGAGCCCTGTAGGGACTCTCCTTCCCACCTGGTGCAGCCAAGCTCCTGCTTTATCAGCATTGCCCCACTCACTGTTTCTAACCCCACCATCAGCTCTGATCAGCTGTCACCCCGTGCTGCCTTTATAATCCTGCCTGTCTGCACTTCAGCTGACATCACCCACAGTCCTCAGCAGAGCCTGCCCTGGTCCCTGCACCTGAGTCAGGCACTACAGCACCTGCCCAGGAATATCCCACCCTGCCAAGTAATGGACAGAACCAGAACCGTTTGTGCAGGCTCTGTAATAGATTAGTTTGGATTCAACACTTGCAGGTTAGAGTTTGCTGACAGGTCCCATAAGTTCACTGCACTATATGTCAGATATCTTCATTTTTGCTTCTTCTGTGAACTTAAGATTTAAGGAGTGGGAGTTCTGCTCACCACCACTGTTCCCTGAGAAAGTGGGCCCCTGCTGGATCTCCTTTCTAACACACTTTCTAACATGGATATGTCACTACGCATACACGGCCCCAAAGACCCTCTGAACATACCTGTTCTTCTACGTGCACCAAGCTGAGCACGTTCACACATCAGTATACAAATGTTCCCCACCCCTCCCATCCCAGCACGCACACGCAACATGCATATGCCCTCCACAAAGAAAATGATACTCTGTGTTCACTGACATTCAAATACACACATATCCATACACCATGACACACATGACCCCACACACACAACCTAAACACACCTGCAGGATCCCCTCCACAGACTTCCCACTGTCCCTCCCACTCCTCCTTGCAGGAACAACTCGCCAAGGTGTTTTTTCAGGTGAAATCCACGCCCTGCAGCTGATGCAATGGCAAGGCCTGATTTCCTATCTCAGCAATCTCCTGTCACAGGATCGGGTTTTATTTCCCCATACTCCCTCCTTTGCCTCTTACCCAAGGAACGTTGGTTCTTTCCTCTCTCAGGGGTTCTGAAGCTTTCTGCCCCTGTGCCCCCCGTGAGGGTGGCACCTCCCCTCCTTCCCTTATCCCTTCAGGGCATGGATCCACCCTGAGGAAAAGCTGCCTCTGACCGTGCCCTGGCATGAGGAGGCTCCCAGACCCTCTGCTCTCCAGGAGCACTCGAGGGAAGGCAGCACCCCTCACCCTGCTCTGAACTTTGCTTCCGTGCCATGGCGAGAGCCGCCCCATCCGCTCCAGCCACATCTGCCCTTCCCTGGCAGGTGAGGAGACCTCTCTGTGTCCCTTTCCACCCTCCCAGGGGCATGAGGAGCTCTTGGTAATTAATGTTTGCCAGGTGCTCAGAGATCCTCAGATGAAAAGTGCAATGGGAGGGGGAAGGATGATTAATTTATTATTATTACAGTTTAATGCTTTCCCCGCAGACAGTGTGCCAGGGCTGAGCAGGGGGTGAGTCACACTGAGATGTGGGACATCCCCCTTTTTGTGTCTCTTCTACCTTTGTTTTTTATGCTTAGCCCATTTTTTTGGCAGTTTCTCCCTCCTTAGCTGGAGCTGGCCTGGGGGCCTGGGACTGTGCTCTGGATTCATGTGGGATCAGGGCGCTGGCTCTCAGATTGCAGGTTGGAGATCTGGCAGTGCTGTGCCCCTCCTCCTGCTCCTGCTCGGGGAGTCTATTAGGCAAATGCTCCTGCCCTATTTCTGTAATTTTGTTTGATTTCTGTTTCGTCAAGGGAGGTGCCCAGAGGCCTCGGGGCCTGGGCGGCAGGAGCAGACAATCCATGCTTTCTTCCCCTTTCCTTCTCTTTCCCTCCTTCCTTCTCAATTCAGTTTCAATCACATTATTGGCACATGGCTCCCAGAACCCCTTGCCAAAGCAGCTGTGCTAAGTCTCAGCGTGCTGGGGAAGACTCTGCTGGGAGCAATTCTGCCATTTACTGTTCCTTTGGCCTCAAACAGTTTGACACCAGGTCCCCACCATGTAGCTACTGCTTTTCCAGGCACCCCACAGCTTCCAGCATCTGCTGGAAGCCAGTGCTGCTCATCTCTTGACCACTGCCCAGAGGGAATGACTGCGCTGGGAACGGGCCATACAGCACTGAACGTACACGGCATGTGCTCCACAGGGGCCCAGAAGACTTGAGGGGAAGGAGTGGCAGGGGTTTGAATGCACTAACAATTAGTTACAATTTACTGCAGCAATTAAAGTGCAGCCTGGGGATTTCAGGGTGAGGAGGTAAGGGCATACCCAGTCGTACCCAGGCAGCAGGTCCAATAGGGAACGTACCTGGCACTCAAAAGCAGGTGCTCTGCCTGCAAAACCAGCAAACACCACCCTGAACCATCCAGAGCCTGGGCTTGGCAAGGCACACAGCTGGGATGGGAAACTGCTGCCCAAGGATGGGCCCCAGACTGCGCAAGACCTATTTCTGCAGTGCATGGGGCAAGCGCAAACAGAAATGGTGATTTCTGTCCAGAGGATCTGCAAGCCAGCTTGTGTTCCTGCAGAGACACGCAAATGAAAGCAGGAGCACGTGCCATGTGCACACACACAGAGTCATGTAAATGCAACGACACAGGAAGACCTGAGCATGGTCCTGCAGCAGCCAGGACAGGGCTGGATTGGTACGGATGTTTTAGAGAGATTGTCCTGCTATGGATACATATGGAAGGCCTAATGGCATGCAGGTGTCAAAGGGCACTGGGTAGAGAGGAGTTGCCACCCTACTTACTCTACAGGGCAATGACTTGCTCCCCCAGCAGCTCTATCCTAACATGGGCTGGGCAGAATTTTAAAGGCTCCCAAGTAACAGAGATGGGGCAGGTCAACAGACAGGCTGGATTTTACAGGACTCTGACACTGTGGAGTAGGGCTGGTCTCCATAAATTCACTCTGGATTTAATGTGGCTTGGGCACGGGCAAGAGGAGAAAGGAGGGAAGGCAGAGGGAATCTGGCACATTGTCTGCTCTGCTCTACCTGCCCCATCACAGGCAGAGCCCATGTCAGCCCTGCTGCCATGCAGGGCACTGCGGCAGGAACAGGGCACTGCCAGGGACCGCCCCCAAAGGAGCAGTCACTCACTCAATAGAAGTGACAATGAGGGGAGATGATGGAGGAGGTGAGAAATGGGCATCAGACCTAGGACTGCACACAGTGGGGACTGGCAGCTCTTCCTCCTCTGGGATGTGACAGCAGGATCCCCGCCCGAGCACAGCGAGGGAAGGCAAAGCAAGCTGGTGGTGGGCGCACTCCGAGAGCTGCCCGCGCCGCAGTGTACCCGCGTGGGCTGGCCCGGCTTGTGCAACGGGGCCGCCGGAGCTCCAGCGCTGCTGACACAGGCCGTGTGCCAGCCGGCCTGCCAGGGCTCCGAGCGGGCCGGGGACGCGCCAGCGCCGCGGGGGCACGCAGCCCCGCCGGGGACCCGAGTGCCCCCGAGGGACGGGGACAGCGCCGAGTGCCCGGCACAGGACCTGAGTGCCCCCGAGGGACGGGGACACCGCCGGGCAGGGGCTGGCTGTACCTGTGTGCGGGGCACACGGCGGTGTGCCTGTACCTGTACCTGTGCCTGTACCTGTCCCTGTAGCTGTGACTGTACCTGTGTGCCCGAGGGCTCACGGACACGCCGGGCAGCGGCTGGCTGTACCGGGCTGGCTGTACCCGTGTGCGGGCACACGGCGGTGTGCCTGTACCTGTACCTGTGCCTGTACCTGTACCTGTACCTGTACCTGTGACTGTACCTGTGTGCCCGAGGGCTCACGGACACGCCGGGCAGCAGCTGGCTGTACCGGGCTGGCTGTACCCGTGTGCGGGCACACGGCGGTGTGCCTGTGCCTGTACCTGTACCTGTGTGCCCGAGGGCTCACGGACACGCCGGGCAGGGGCTGGCTGTACCTGTGTGCAGGGCTCGGGGACCCGGCGGGCAGCGGCTGGCTGTACCGGGCTGGCTGTACCCGTGTGCGGGGCACACGGCGGTGTGCCTGTACCTGTGACTGTACCTGTACCTGTCCCTGTCCCTGTGTGCCCGAGGGCTCACGGACACGCCGGGCAGCGGCTGGCTGTACCGGACTGGCTGTACCCGTGTGCGGGCACACGGCGGTGTGCCTGTACCTGTCCCTGTGACTGTCCCTGTACCTGTGACTGTACCTGTGTGCCCGAGGGCTCACGGACACGCCGGGCAGCGGCTGCCGAGCCCGGCGGAAGCGCGGCCGCGGCCCCCCGGGAGCCCTGGCACGGGGCCGGGGCTGCGGGAGCAGCGGCGGGCGCTAAGTGTGAGGCAGACGCAGCGATTGCATTACTGAAGGAGCCCGGGCTGGCAATGCCGAGCTATCGTCCCTGTAATCCTGTTAGCCAGCAATCTCCATTCCGAAAGAGCTTCATTTCTTTGTGAATATTTGTAAACTAGATATCTAATGGAAAATTATAGGAAAATTATAGTGAAATTCATGACGAAGAAATCCGATTAGCCCTAATTCAATTATGCCATCTTAGCCCACACAGCACATTTCCCATTTTTTTCCCATAAATACCAATGCCAGGGGTCCGGGTAATCAAATAAAATTGAAAATCATCTTCCCATTAAATTCAATTAGCTGCAATTTCTAAAGCCTATCAGAGATTTTAATTACTAAATTATAAAATTCTCCAATGCTAAATTGAAACTAAAAAAATTGCACATCCTTATATTTCAGAAGAAAAAAACCCAGCAGAAACCTTGAAAAATACCCTTCTCCTCCCATCAACATCCACGTGAACGCGGGTCTGGGCAGGCTCCACCAGAGAAATGAGTGCAGAGGGACATGAGCCAGGCCTAGGAAAGAAGGTGGCTACCTCTGGGAGAAAGCATGTGGATATCAGCTGAGATTAAAACCTAAAATCCAGCCCCAGTTCAGCTGAGCTGCGCTGGAAGAGGGAAGGGGAGAGGCCAGCAATCCGAGCAGTGTCTTTGCTCCCTTTTCCCACACGAGCTCCTCGGTTCTGGCAGCCTTTCCGAGCTGCTGTGCCAGGCACCAGTGACAAGCCACCGTGCAGCTCGTGAAACAGCCGAGCCTCTCGAGGAGCTGGAACGAGCTTTGCCTGCAAATGGGCTTGGGGAGGCAATCCCTCGAGCCTCCCTGTGCCAAAGCCAGGGCAGCAGAGCTGGTGATGCCCAGAGGGAAGCAGGAGGGCAGATGCTAGCTTTGTGCTTCTGATAAAACTTCTTGAATAATGGCCATGCAAGCCTGGTCCTGACACTGAATTAAGGGAAGCTGGAGCCCTCAGCAAACTGATTTAGCTTGAAGCACTACTTCAGCGAACACGTGGGATGTTCCAGAGGAGGGGGATATGATCACCCTTCGCTGATAGCACAGGGAACTCTCCGAGTTCACAGAGGCACCAGGCAGGCAAGCCCATCCCTAAACTGTTCTTTATTCAACAACTAACCCAAGCAGGCAAACAGGGAAACCAGCAAAGCCTGTGCCTACAGATGCTCTCTTCCAGCCCTGCTTCTCTGGGGACCAGCGTGGCACAGTGAGGTGTCGAGGGGCAATTAACTGTGTGAACAAGCAGTGGGAGGAGAAGGGAAGCTCAGCTCTCCAGTTACAATACCTGACCCTCCACGAAGCAGCAAGAGTAAGGATTTTCTGACACTGCTTTTATGCCAGAGAGCACTTTTGCATGGTACCCTAAAGGGTTTATTCACGTGCTAACATAAACGAAGCCAGTTTGTTCTCATAGCTCTAAATAGAAGCTCAGGTTGCCCTGAACCAGGCCGATACTTGGTTTAATTTACTGGGCACCCGAAAGTTGCCAGCAGGGAGTTGCCCGCAAACAGAACAACAACAAAAAAGTTAATGATCTGGGCTTTTTCTTTAATAAATAGGCAAACTGGCTGAGCCGGATTGTTGGCTGGGATTCGTCTCCCCTTTATCACCCTGGAGCTTCTGTGACACATTCTCCAAATCATCAGCATTTTGCAATTTGAGGTCGTTACCAAATAGTATTTTTTTGCCAAGGAAGGGAGAAAAATAAATTAATAATGAAGGAGCCCAAGCAGGGAGAGGCTGTGGGCTGAACGGCGCTGCCACCTCCGCGGGGATTGCTCAGGCACCTGGCAGCCTGCCCAGCGCGCACCTTGGTCGCTGTCTCACCCTGGAATGTGCTGCTGGCACCCAAGTGCTACTTGATTTTACTACGAATTAATCAAAGTCTCTTCTGCAAATGTCTGACACTAAATCACCACTGGCTGAGCTTCAAATGCAATTCCCCTGTTCCAGGGATTTGGTGCGAGGAGATTACCAGCTCCAGGTGAAGAGCTGAAGGGGGTTTCCTCTCTGCACATCTTCTGGTTCTCCAAAGCATCAGCCTCTCCCAGCTGGAAGGACAATAGATTTCCCACAAGTCTCCTCCTGCTCAGAGCAGGTAACCACACAGACATCCAAGATATGCTGGGATAAACCCATCTGTGCTGCCTGACCGGAGTGCAGTTACACCAAAAAGGAATTTGGCACGACTGCGAGCTGACACAGGTGGCAGAGCACTGCACTGGCAGCTTGGGTGTGCCTGTGACCCCGTGTTTATGGAGCTGTGGGAGCATCTCCACACAGGACAACACACTGAGATAGATGTGTACCTGCCTGCGTGGGCATGGCTGCCTGCTCATCTGTGCACACGGATGTGCATGGCCTGGTGGCACTGTGTGGGCACTTGGCCACATGTGTACAGGGCTGTGCAGTCAGATGTGGCTGCCCACAGACATTCTCTAAGGGTGTTCTTGCCATGTTAACGTGTGCACGTCTCATTTGTCTCTGAACTTGTAGTACTGAGCACCCTCCCCGTTCTGTGCAGCCCCACAAAAGGCAGTTTGCCATGGCTGATGATCTGGATGGCATCAGCACATGCCCTTGCACTGCTCCAGCAACACACCCCTCCCTGAGCCATGGGCGAGCTGTATTCCCCTCTCCACACTCTGCCTGTCTCAGAGCCCTTTCATATTTTCAGTGCTCACTAGACCGTGAATTCACCTTCATACCAGTTACAGGGTTATTTAGCTTCTCCTGACACTGATAACCACCAAACTTCCACTGGCAGCTCAGCTCTCTCCAGAGAGACACGCAGCACTCCTCTCTCCCGTGGTGCCCCCACCACGCACACCCACCAGGAGCAGGGGGCACATGCCCCAGCAGGACACAGTGCCCCAGTGCTCACCCACCAGCCACAGCCACTTATCCCCAGCACATAGCTACACTGTGCAAAAGAGGAACAGAGCAGAAGAGTTAAAAACTGGATGGAAAGAATGAAATAGAGAAGGGAAGAAATAGACAGAAGGGGAAAAGGGTGATAAAGCAAAACCAGTACAAACAGAGGAGGAAAACCGCCTGGGACAACAGAGAAAGGATGAGGGATGGAGGCAGGAAGAGCCCAGGAACACACGGTGGGGTTTTCCCCCTGCACACCCCACAAAGAAACACTCTCCAGCAGCTGACACCAACATATTCCACAGCTCTCCCCGAAATCTTAGGGATCAACTAGACAGCCCTTGTACAGCAGCTGGACTAGCTGTGCATGGGCTGGGGCACTGCTGAGGAGTAATGAGGATCATCAGCCAGGGTGGGAAACATGGAAAAGACAGAACTGATGTCACTTCTGGGGTTGTCCAGAGCAAAGCCAGGAGCTGGATCTGATGATCCCATGTGGATCCCTCCCAGCTCAGGATACTCCATCACCCTCGGGTTCTGTGATACTGTGAACTGCAAGAGCCCAAAGGGATGAGAACAGGATGGACCAAAGCAGTAGCCCTGGCACAAGTTTATCAGAGCCAAATGCTTTTAGCACAAATTCTTCACACCCAAACACTTTTCCCTGTCCTCCAGCTTCTTCGGGATGGTTCCTACCACTGGAGCTTCTGCTGGCTTTGCATGGCCATCCTGCAAAGGCAGATCTGTGGAAAGACAGCAGAAACACCCCTGCTGCCTCACCTGCCCCAGGAGAGCACCCCAGGGCTCCTGCTTTCCCCATCTCACCATGGAAAAAAAAAGCTCTGTGCAAATAATAGATCAATAGAGCCCCCGCCTCTTCGGAAGGAAAACAAACACCCGGATCACCGCAAATTAGAGAATGTTTCGCTTCACTTCATCCAAACAGGCTGACAATTTTTTTGGGTTGTTGCCACGGTGACAGAGTAACACAGCGTTCAGCCTGTTGCAGAACAATCAATTAAGTTAATGCCTCGGAGTGCCTGTTTACCCTTCCATTTAGGAGGTGCTGCTCTCCCTCACGCTTTCTCTCCAGCTAGTTTCAGATTTCTGATCCTTTGCTTCCTGCTCCTCGTGCTTCTTTATTTAATGTAAAAAAAAAGTCCCTACCCTAACCACCTTATAAGGAGCCTCACTATTTTTGGAATGATTGCCTGGAATAAAGTTTTTCCCCCCTCTGACTCCTGTTATTTCGCGTTCTTCCCTGGAAAAACTGGAGATTTACCTTTACCTTGCACGGCACAGGCCCTGTCCCCTCCTCCTGGTGTGCTCAAGAACTTGCCAAGTTTCTAAAGGCCAGCTCTCAACATCCCCTTGGGAGAGTGGTACCTTCGGAGTAACTGCTCCTAACAAGATGAAGTAACTTGAACTAAAGCTCTATGAAGTGATCAGAAACCCTTCCACTATTGCCGTTTTTTACACTGTGGGCTGTAACCATAAATGAAGAACCATCTTGTGCTCAATGCTGCCTGAAAAGGAGAACTACAAAAGGGCCTCATAAGAGTCTAGGTCTCATGCTATGGTATGGAACTCCTAAATATTTGCTTAAATGATCTTGGCTTAAGCAAAACTCAACCTAGTGCTCAAAGCATTGTGCTGAACTGAGCCTATGGCGAGGAAACCTTAAAGCAGGCACCATGGCCAGGAGATTATGGCAGATCCATCATTGCAATCCTTTAAAATAAAGGATGCCAAAACATCTCTTGGCTCTGCCCTGACCACCAGCAGTCTGCCAGGCCTTTCACAGGCTCACATGCTGCCGCTGCTTATCCTGTGGGTTTATTTCCTCCCTCACAGGCAGTGTGAGCAGGCACACTTGGCTGTGTAGCTTCACTGCCTGTCTGCAGCCACTTTCTCATCCCTCGCCCAGTGAGCAGCAATAACTGCCCTCCTCCTTCCCCAACCCACCCAAACAACACCTCCAACAGCATGGGTGAAAATGAGGTACCACAGAGGGAAAGGAGTTAAAGCCTGAGATATAATTCAGGGTTTCTGTCTCCTGATCTCTCTGCAGCTTGGTGCTTTCTCATCAACACAATATTCCTATGCTTTTATTTGAAATCTGAGGAAAAGTGTCCATCTCCCTTGTATCCTCATCCTGAAGGAAAAGGCAGAGGCAAGCATGATGTGAAAACAGGAGGATTCCATGACACTGTCTTCTCATCCTGCCACTAGCAACAAGTGCCTAAATGTAAAGTGTACATTAATTTAGTATTGAGCAGATGGAAGAAAACAGTAGACCAAGCAGATACAGAAGAATGGTGCTCAAACACTAGGAAAAAATCACAGTAACAGGTCAAATATGACATCTCCACTCTCACAAGCTAACACAAGCCTGCTCAGGGGGGAGCACTGAGGCCAGGTCTGCACAGCTGCAGGACAGCCATGCCCCAGGTCCCCCTGGCCCACTCCTCTCCCCCTCCCAGAGAAGTTGTCAGCAGAACCTGTTGGAGCAGGGGCTCGTTGACTGCTCCCTGTCCATTACAGCCTGGATTATAAGCATATTGCACAGTGCTCTCTGCACGGTGCTGGGGAAATCCAATACGCTGAAAGGTTAATGCAATCAATTAGGGTGACAAGGAAGTAGAGTAAAGCCTTCTGAGTAGATGAAAGGGAGAGAGAGATGGAGACAGGGAAAAGCCAAGAGAGGCAGGGGGGAGCAAAGAGTGGGAGGATGAGGAGGAGGAAGATGGTACACAGGACTTGTGCTGCAGACCTCAGGGTGCTGGCGTGGCCAAGGGCACCATCCTGCCCCAGCATGGATGGGGTGGCATCATTCACAGAAGCAAGGCAGGCCATGGGTCCCCAAGACACCAGCTGGGCCAGGACTCCCTGTTTGTGGCTTTTCCTGCCATCTCCTGAAGAATGTGGAGCCCTGCTCAAACTGCAGCTGCCCAGGTTGGCCTGCCATCAAGCTGCTCCCCAAGGGTGATCGCTGGGGGACTGGCAAAAGTTCCTGTATCTTCCCTGGCCAGGCACCCAGCAGGCATGAGAGAAACTGATTAGGTTTGCAGGGCAAAGGATCTCAGCAAGCCATGGGGAGCATCAAGGGAGGAGAAAGAGGGAACAGGAAGGACAAAGAGAACTTCTGGCAGTTCATACACTCTGCACACAAAGGTAAGATGAACACCATCTCTCTGTAGACTTCCTAGTTAGAAACTGGTCATCACTGGCCTTGCACCTATCCTCTCATGTCTGTAGGCATCTGTAACTTAGATGCTCTTTTACTTTTCCAGCCTCCTTCCCAGTGGGTGAACCTGGGCTCTCCTGCAAGGCCAGAGGACAAGCCCCAGGCAGTGCCCAGCTGCAGCAGTTTCACCCCTGCCTGCAGACAGGGCACTCAAGCCGCCAGCACAGCATGGAGATCTCACCCAGTGCCATAACCTACATCCCGCTGCCCTGTCCAGCATGGCACAGGCCTTTCCCAGGGCATTCAGCTCAGGGGAGAGCCCCATCCTTCCCCTGCAGCCCCCCAGCCGCTGCTGACTGGCTGCAGTGCTGCTCCCTGACCCCCGAGCAGAGCAGCACTTCATTAACCTGGGCTGACAGGTCAGCGAGCACAGCCCCTTCCTAGCACGGCTCCTGCTCGGGCACGGCTCAGCCAGGGAGAACGTGACACCAGCTCATTAGAACAAATTATTACTCTATAACCCCTGCTGCAATGTCCCTTAATATGCCTATTTAGCAAGAGACAAGTCCTGGTGGGCTCCTCGGCATTAAAACAACCTCACAAATCACCAGAGGCACAAGCACCATGATCTCCGCTTCTGGGGGTGGAGAGAGGGCGGCTGCTCCTTGGATGGGTGCTGGAGGGGCAGAGTCCTGGGCTCTTCCCCTGCAGCAAAATGAAGCTTCAGATATTGCTGGGGGATGTTCTGCAGGCAGGGAGTTTCCATCTGGCTGTGGCTCACTGTGCTGCCAAACATGCCCAAGCTCCAGCACAACCAAGTGTTGTTCCCTCATTGAAATCCACTGAGGAAGTGTTCTGGGATGCCCATTAAACTGTTGGGCCTGTTTTTCTCTGCCTTATCCCTGCCTAACTCTGCTCTCAGCACTACCATCAGTGTCATGTTCCATATTACACCTACAAGATTTAAATGTTTCCCTGTGATATATGTGAAGTCAGTGCCTGGCTTTCCTAATCCATCCACAACACTGACCCCACACGCTCACTCCTTCAGGTTAACCGGCCAAGCCAAAGAGCAAGTCTGGAAGCTGACATTGATGGTAGGCACTGTGTGCTAGCTCCCCATGTAAGGCCAGGCTAGATTTTGGGGGATAAACCCATGCACATGAAAGCAGTGGGCTCACACCTTTGCAGGGAGGGCTGCCAGCTGTCTAGGACTAATCCAGAAATTACAGAACTGCCGTAGTTTTGGGCACAGTGAGTGAGATATCACAGGCAAAGACAGAAAGGAAGGCTGCTACTATACAGGAACAGGGAGCATGAGGAAACCAACCTCCAACCCGACCTTTAGAAGAGGGAAAAGGGAGAAATAAAACAGTGATTCATATAACAGAAAGAAGTGGCAGTAGTGCCAGGCAGGAGACAGGGAGGAAGAAAAGTAATGGAAAGAAGAGAAGAAAGTGTGAGAAGTGTGTGATGGTGGGCACAGAGAGGGGCAGGATGAAAGCAAACGAATGGAGAAACGAGGGACCTGGAAGAAACAGGGAGAGGGAGGGCGGGAGGAAAAGGAGGAGAAAAGAGCAAGAATGGCCATGCAGCGAGGAGCACACGGGCGAGGCAGAGTGCTGTAACCAGGGTTGTGAAGCATGAAAAGGGAAGAATCTGCCTGTTCCTTTCAGCACTCGGAGCATGGCGCTCAGTGGTGACCTACACTGTGCCTGGCTGTGATCACGTTTTCAGGGCCACTGCCTGCCGATCCCAAACAATGATGAGGAGCCTTTGAAGTCACAGAAAGAAGCCGCAATGTGAACTGGGGACTTTTTTTCCCCCCCTTTTTTTCCTCTCCATTTTTTTAAGGGCCGGGGAAAGAAGGGAGGAAAAGGAAGGCCTGAAGTGGTGGGGGGAAGGCTGGGGGAGAGGTTGCAAGGACAGAACAGAGAGTTGCTCTCGGTGGGGTGCCCCGAAACGAGAGAGACAAAAAGAAAACAAACAGTTTATGAGTAGGGCACATGCTGCCTGTGTCTGCATGCCCCACACTGCTGGCCCCCCGTGCTCCAAGGGAGGCTTCTGTTCCCCAGCAATGATGGATGGATGCATAGGGCCATTCAGGCCTGCCATGTTACAGCAGCAGTATTTACATAACACTGGCCTTCCACCGGTCACCTCTGACACTGCCCGGCCCAGCCTGGGGCCCCCTCCCACCCCAGCCAGCCTGGGCCCCTCGGATGCTGCTGGCACTCAGCCCATGTGCTCCCCAAACCTGGGCATTGGGGGTCCCCACTGCTGCAGGGATGCTCTGAGCAGTGAGTGCTCCTGGCACGTCCCTGTGATGTCTCACAGGGCAGAGCACTTCCCCATGGCCTCTCCTGCCCTCAGACCTGTCTTGGTGATGGAGGGGAAGGAAGAGGAGCCAGGGACAGCAGGGGCTGCCTCAGCATGGCAAGGACTTGTCAGGAACCATCATCTGAGGTGGCATAGGGAGTGTCTTACCCAGCACACAGAGATAAGGCTTTTAAGAGACAATATTATCTTCCATTTCCCTGGGCTCCAGACCTCTAACTCTGACCAGGGACAGACCAAGTCACCTTCCAAGCTCTAGAAGACTGTGAAGCTGTTTTTTTTTTTTTTTTTTCTAACACAGACCATGAGGGTCTAGGTAAAGGGAAAACCCAGGAAAGCCCTGATTCTGCTGGACACACAGAAATGCTTCCACACTACCACCATGGTTCTGCAGTCTGAACAGATAAAAATGTGCCAGAAGAGGAGGAGAACATGCACATCACCATCTGAATTATGTGAACTGAGCTCAGCAAAACTTCACAGTAGATGGAGACTGCATCCTGTTCAATGAAAGGACCTTATATCCATCTCCTCCATCACACATGCATGAAGATAAAGCAGTTCCCTTTCACCAAAATCCTTACACTTTTTTAGCTGTAAAGACAGAGGCAGTAGAGAAGATATTGAGGAAAACCTTCAGTGACAAAACCAGGTGCCCACAACAAGTGCTGTACAAAGACAAAGACAGGATTAGGACACACATATGCCAGGTCTGCACTTGACCTTCTTCTGCTTCCATCTCTCTTCATGAGTGACAACAGTCCAAGCCCAGAAGGTCTAGTGCAGACATGGCCACGGTGAGCAGGCTGTAAGTGTGAGAGACACACAGAGGAAAAGAGAACCCAGGAGGGCATAGTGACATACCCATTGCAGTCTGAAGTCTCTCCTACCTTTCGGAGATTTCAAGGCCTCGTTTCTTGCCTCGTTTTTAGCTCTAAATTCACTTCATTCTGGAGTGAGAAAAGAAAGGGTCTGGTTAACACAAAGGGCATACCTGAGTAAAAGCCAAGACTCACAAAACTGCATAAAAACATGGTCCAGCATGGGACATTCAGACTCCACAAGGGAACAAAATGCTTTCCTGCTCCTGGCTGTACCCCACAGCACTTCTCTGTCAAAGAGGTTCCTCATAAGGGTTGGGAATAATTTCACATAGAGAGCAGCCATTGCTGGGCTGGATCCTGCTCCCCAGGTACCAGACACACCTTGTGCTGGTCTGCTCCGTACTTTGCCCACACGTCTAAGGCTGGGTTCTGCCCCATGTCAGATTTTCCCTTCCCAATCTTCACATTTCCTCTGCTGACCCCTCTTTCCCAGAGGTTCCCCTGTGTGCTGATGGTGATGCCTCCCTTGCACACCTTGTGGGGCACAAGATGATGGGGTGCAGGACTGGGTCCCGGGTCACTGAACCCCCTGACCCACTCATCTGTGTATTTTCTGCCCAGGAGAATGCAGAGAGTGAGGACGAAGGAGAAAAGGGACAGGGGAAAAAAAAGTCACAGCAAAATACACGAAAAGTAAATTGAATTATTTAAAACCATATGTTCCAAAAATGTGACAGAGCATAAAAGCCGTGCCATGAGACTTCTGGAGGGGGTTATTCTGCACAGGCAGGGTGGCAGGAGAGCTGAGGGCTGGGGGAAGACTGCTCTGCAGCCAGACAGGGTCTTCCCTCTCCCAGAGCTGGGCGGTGGCCAGGAGCACAGCGTGGCTTCATGCACAGTGGCAGGGGTGCCTGGCCCATTCCTCTGCTTTGCAGCCCTGCCACAGCAGCTCTCACAGCTGCGCAGGGGGGCAGCACAAGGACAAACTGCCCCGAGGTGCTGCCCAGCGTGCCCGTGGCTGAGCCCAGGAGCCCCAGCTGTCTGTGCCACACACTGCTCCCCTCACGTTCCCTTCTCCGGGCGCAGCAGAGACCCAGCCCTTCTGAGACCCCCTCGAGTCCCTTGCAGGACAAAAGTGAGAGGGATTCAGGGGACTCCGTGCTGCTGCTGCCGTGGCTCAGCCCTGTGCTCCAGGGCCCGGGCACTCTGTGCATGTGGACAGCCTCCTCCTGTCACTTATACTCTGCCACTGCCAAAGATAGATGCCATATGTTGGCTGGGACCCAGGGCAGGAAGGAGCTGGTGAAATATCCCAGATGGATGCATGGACAGGAGGGCAGAGCCCCTTGGGTGAGGAAGGTGCATAACCTCCACCTAAAGGAAGGGGCCTGGCTCCTTCCTTTCCCACTCAAATCCTGATGCTAAAAGGGCTGAGGGCATGGCTGGAGTAACAGCTCCCTGATTTGAGGTGCTTTTCCCACCCTGGCACCCTCGGTCCTTCTGGCATCCCTTCTTTCACCTTTTCCTTCCCTTTGTTCTCCCTTTTCTCCTTGCTCTTTCCACTGCTTTCTCTGCCACTGTCACACTGTTTTTTCCTTCCCTCTCTTTTGTTCTCTCCCTCCTTCCCAAGCTCTCTGCCTGCAACTCTCTGCCTTCCTGTCTTCACTCCCTAACCCCTGTGCACGATCAATTCTTGGGATTGGGTTTTTAATTGTTTTTTTTTTTTTTTTTTTTTTTTTACTCCTCTTCTTTTGGCTGCAGCTTATCAATGATGCAAGAGGAATAACGCCAATTTACTTAGAATGTGTAATCCCCAAATCAGATTGGGGGATTGTATGAGGCAATATGACCTTGCATATGTCTCCATTAAAGCCAGCCAGGCCTCCTCTTGTATTCTGTGTTCCCAGTACATATTTAGACAGATAACGCTAATTGTACTTGACATGTCCTCTTAAGGATGGACTCTTCCCTCCCCCAGCTCTGCTTCCCTGCCTGACAATGTGCCAGAGCCCAGCCCGCGCCCTGGCAGCGTGGCACGGCACGGCACCTGTGGGCACGGCCGGGTGGGCACCCAGCACGGCCCCACGGCCAGCTCTGCTCCCTCCGTGAGGGAAGGGGCCCGAGAGGACAAGGGGCAGGGGCAGGGCTGCTGGGACAGGGCTAATCTGAGATTACACACTGCCACCGTGCCAATTGTGGCTTCAGACAAAGAGAGGAGACTTGCTCACCATGAACATCTTTGATGTCTCCCTCCTTTCCAGCGATGGGCTTCTACCCCGTACCTGAGTTCCCACATCTGCTTGGGCTAAGTATTTGGATACTGGACCCTAGATGCAGCATCTAGGGAACATCATAGGAAAATCATAAAGTCCTATAACGGTTTGGGTTGGAAGGAACCTTTAAAGGCCATATAGTCCAACTCCCGTGCCCCACTTTGCACTAGACTGGTTTGCTCCAAGCTCCATCCAACCTGGCCTTGAACACTTCCAGGGATGGTGCAGAAACATGCTTCACTGAGCAACCTGTGCCAGGGTCTCACTACCCTCACCATAACAATTTTCTTCCTTACATCTAGGCTAAATTGTGCCTCTTTTAGTTTAAAATCATCACCCCTTGTCCAATCACTATAGGCCACGCTAAAAAGTTTGTCCCTATCTTTCTTGAAGAAACATTGAAAGGCTGCCTCTTTCCTGTGCCTGTCGTTCATCACTCTCCAGAGCAGACATGCAGGACGCAGGAGGAGGAGGAGGAGGGGAGCTTATTTCAAGGAAACCAATGGATCCAAACTCTTCGCCAAAGTGGACTCAGTTTTTTTTTTCCCCTTGACACAACATCCTAATTCGACTTTTTCAGTATCTTTCCTTCAACAACCTTTTTTCCTTCCTCCCCTTCCTACCCAGCAACTGCGCATTTATTAATTCATGAGGCACTAATTAGTTCTTTGTTTAATTTTGTGTTAAACAGACTGACCGGAATGATAACGACTTGCAGCGTTGCATTACGGTCCCCAACCGCCCCTGTTTTCTGACAACAAGGGAGCGCAGTGAGACTGGCGTGATGAACCCCAATTCCCACTCCAGTTGCACTTCATTAAGTCAAAATGTGACAAGAAGCTTAGAGAGCAACTTTCAGATCGGATCGCACATAACAATTGGGCAGGAAACTTTCCAAGGGGGAAGCGCGAGAGGCACTCGCGGCGAAGGCTGGCACCGCGCACTCCCCTGGCGTGCCTGCCTTAAAGGAGCCAGCCCAGGCTGCCCAGGCAGCACTCAGGGCAAGTGCTGGGAGCAGAGAGTGCCAGGGGAGGGAGAGGAAAGGAAGGGCAGCAAGACAAGCCACAGGCACGGCAGGGCAGGGCAGGAGGCACCGTGTGCTCGCCTTGTTTCCTTTGCAATGATGGGATGGGTTGTGATGAGAGCCTTGGCGCACAGGTGGGATAATCCCTCAGTGGGTCACTTCATGAGCTTTGAGGGCATCTTCAGACACCTTCAAATCCATGCCTCAGTTTCCCACCTGCAGCTCTACAGTGAAACCCTCAGCTGCTCTTCAACTGTCAAGAACTACACGATTATCATGGAGCCCCTAAGATGCCAAGGGAGAGGGTGAATCCTGGCACCCACATTGCTAAAATCAGATGGGAAGAGACAGCTCTGACAGTAGGGAGAGGGATGGCCACCCTCCTGGAGAGGAAGCTGTGCCTCCCTTCAACCTTGTGCAGCGCCTGACACTCCAGTGGCACTCCCAAGTATTGAAAAGGTCTCGATCAGTATGGCAACAGCAATAAATCTGATAGACTGCAAAGCAAGCAGAGGAGGTGGTTCACTGAAGGGCAGTGAGATGCAAACAGGAAAGTGAAAAGGGTCTTAAAACACCACCTCAGAAGGGGTGGGGTATGAAAAAGAAAAGGAGACTATCCAAGTGCACAGAACATGGAAGTTTTGCTACAAATCAAATATATCTTCTGCTATTGCAGAGACATCTGCTGTGGGAATAAACTAAGACCACCTAAAAGTGAAACGGGCAGCAAGGTCTCAATGACTTTTCTAGCAAATATTTTCCCCACACTTCTCCTCATCCCTCTCCCTCCTCCCTCAGGATAGGAACACTCATCCCCTAGCCTTGCTCTGCAGAAACCCAAAGCTCAGCTAAGGTCCAAAACACTGGCAAAGCAACATAAGTTCACAGTGAGGAACTCTGAGAGTGTCGTCAGGACTGGGAAGGGACACGAGAGCTGTGGGGGAGTGCACAGCCAAATGTCCTGGGCAGGGCAGGGGCAGAGGAGGGAGCCCTGCCACCGAAGCCTCTGAGCCCCACAGGAGACCTGCCGGCTCCAGTCCCTACACGCATTATCAGTGTTGTCACCTGAGTGAGCTATAATCATCCCAATCTTTGGGAAAGAGGCCAGGCTGCAGCAAGGCAGCACAGCATGGTGTTTGCCAGTACACTCACAGCTGAACAACACGCAGATCTGAGAGCAGACGTGTTTGCGCTGGCTTCCATCTTTCATGAATCTGGAATGCAGCAGGGACCTCTGTGACTGACAAAAAGGCTGTTCCTCCATGACAGAAATCCCGGGAAGACAGCACATCCCTCTGATTTCACTTATATATGTGCTCTGGATGCCATAAAAAGGCATTTGTAGATATTAACGCTCAGTTGGAGGGTTGAAATGGTGTCCAGTAAGGGCAAATCACCCATTTAACACCTGAAGCAAGGACAACTGAGAGAGTCCAGGATTCCTGGGGACAAGAAACATACCCTGCTATCACCAGCCCAACAAACCTTCCTGGTTTTGCAGAGGGTTGGAATATTCTGGCTGCTCTATAGATCCAGTTGAGCAGCCTCACCCAGCTATTGTCTCCTGCCAATCTTGGACCGCTCGGCTGAAAAGGCCTGGGCTGAAGGAGAGGGAAGCTCACGTTATTTCCCATTTCTCCCTTTTTTGGCTGCTATTGCAAGGCAACACCAGCAGCGCAGCGCAAACCAACTCCATCCCCAGCTGTAGGGCTACACAGCTGCCAGTGCTCCCAGCAAAGTTTTGTGTTGAAAATTCACAAGCATCCCAAATAGGTCATGGTCTGCCCCTTCTTCATAAAACAGCATGCTGAAATGTCCTAGACTCTATCCCCAATCCTCTTTAACTAGGAAAACTCTCCTCCCAGGATTATGGGCCCACTGCCCCCCTTCTTTTCCCCTCCATCTGGCTGGGAGCAGCCTGGGACCAAGCGCTCTTCCCAGCCCTGGGAGAACCCTGCAGTTTCTCTCTCATAAAAAAGAAAAATGGGAGCTATAAAAAAGGCAAAGAAAAGAAAAGCAAAGCAAAGGGAAATCACTGCAAAGGAGGAAAAGAGCAAAGCCCCCCTCTCTCCACACCCTGTCCCCATTACCTGCCTTCAGCACTGGGTAGAGCAACCTGCTTTGCTGGGCTGGAGAGAACCCTTGGACAGAGATCCTGCCCTGCCCCTTACCCCGTGCCCTCTGCTCAAACCTGCTGAGCAGAGCCCATCTCCATAAAGGTGGTCATGCAAAAAGGAGGAAAACTGGGCAGCAGGAAAGGGACACAGACCATCACAGAGGTAACCCTGCAGCTCAGTGCCCACGGTTTGGGATTGCTGGAGCCAGGCAAGGGACAGAGCACCAGGGACAGCATCCACTGCCAGCCCCAGCTTCCCAGATGGCACCAAGGACCAGGGAAGGCCCCGGACGCCCAGCCCACAGCACAGCCACAGCACAGCCCAGCAGGGCAGGAGGGGAGTGCCAAGGCGGGATCCCAAGGAGTTCATCTCCTGCCACAGCATCTGTAAAGCACAGCAGTCCCCAAACTTAGCATTCGGCAGCCCTGGGCTGGCTCCTGCTAATTTGCTGTCAGGCTGCCTAAGCAAACCAATTAAAGCTAATCATTAATTATAAAAAAGAGAGAAAGCAAAAGACCCTGCACAAATGAAGAACTGGAAAGGGCGTGGGGAAAAGAAGGACAGGAGGGAGAAGAATGAGAGAAGAAAGCTTGAGAAAGGGGCTGGGGGCAAAGAAAAGGGTTTTAAAATCCCGGTGCACGGCCTTGGATGAAATCAGCAGAAGGGCAAGTGGTTTCCTAGGGCAGGGTGGGGAGAGGCAAAGGTGAGGGAATCAGGAAGGACCCAAGGAAAAAGCGAGAGTGGCACATGCTGGGCCAAGGTGGGAGCCGGCAGTGACACAGGGGGCAGTGACACTGCACCCGACAGGGCTCTGGCACTGCCAGCCTGCACAGACAGGGCACAGCAGGACCAGGGTGCAGGAGAGCGGAGCGAGCGATGAGGCACGGCCAGGGCCGCGCACCGGCACCGGGAAGCGCCAGGCGCTGTCCCTCCGTGCCAGCGCTACCGGCTCTCCCTGAGCAAATGTCTTGGACGGCGATGAAAAATGGGGCATTTATGAAAAGGGCCTGATTATGCAGATCGGGCTGGGGCCCTGGCTCCGAGGCCGCCTGGCTCCCCGCGAGCTCCGCAGCGCTGAGGCCGGCAGCTGTCGGCGCGGCCCCCGCGCTCCGTTTGTTCCCGGCCCCGCACACACGCCCGCTTCCCAACGCCCCTTTTGAGGAGCCCCAGGCCCACGTCGGGCCGGCGGATGGCGGAGAGGTGGGGGCAGTGCCATGGAAACGGGCTCTTTCCTGGGGAAACGCGCTGCCGCCCCCCTCGCCGGCCCGGGTGCCCCCTTTGAGGAGCTGTCAGGACCCTGAGTGAGTGTCACACGACCCAAGGACCAGGCGTGACCAAGCCTATTTTCTGCCTCAAATTTGATTGATTAAAAAACTTTTTAGGAAAACCATGTTAAAAGAAAAAAAAAAAAAAAAAAAAAAAGAAAAAAAATTAAACAGAAAGGGACAAGGGGGTGGGGGAAAAGGGAAAGGCCTCAGTGCTGAGTTTCCCTGGCAATAGCACCAGGGGACAAGTGTCAGAGGCATATAAACAGCATAACCAGGCCAAAAATAAAGGTCAAAGGAAGCATGAAACTTAACACAACACTGATTAAGATAATGATGAAGCAGGGGACCCTAGAAAAAAAAATAAGTGTGACACACAGAAACATGCACACTGAAATGCTCCAAGTGATGGTCCAGACACCTGGTATGTGGGAATAGTCCCTGACTCCCTCACCTCCGGGGCTTGCCAGGCTCTGGAGGTACCTGGAGAAGAGTGGAAATGGAGGAAAAGCCCAAGTGGAGGATTTGAGAAGCCTGTGCTATCCCCCCAGGCTGGTTGCTATAGGTTGAGCCTGCCAAACGACAACAAGCCCCAGAGCCAAGAGGTCCCTCCCATAACACAGACACTCTGTCCCAGCCAAGCCATGCTTGAATTTGCAACCAAATTCCTCAAAAGAGTTTCCCTGACACTGGGAGGAGAGCCCGAGTGTGAGTGAATCACAGAGGCCCTGCTGACACCAATGCTGGCTCAGGATCTGGCTCTTTGCCCTTAAGCAACTGGTATAAAAAGGCTCAGAGATGCCAAGAGGGGCGGATTCTGGTCAGACCTCCCTGCCCACCTCCTCCCCTTGCCCAGGCTAATTCTGCAGAAAGCCCAGAAAGGCTGAAGGACTCAGAATGCAAGGCCAAGAATGTCGTACCCTTCGGCATTTCCCTGCTCCATCTCCTAACCTCCAGGATGATCTCACATTTTTGGAGCCCAGCTCACAACTCGCAATTTCCTGGGACTGGCTGTGTTACTCTTGCCAAGAGGTAGCAAAGAAACTGCAAATTGTTCCCCAGCTTCTTCCTCTGTGAGTTTGGGACTTTAGAGCTTGCACAATATAAAGTCCAGAAGCACAAAAAGTTTTCCACTTTTTCTGTACCACTTTCCAATTTGGAGTAACTCTCATCCCCTACAAAATGTCCTTGTTCTGCCTTTTTGGCATATCAGAGTCCTGGCAGAGTTGTCTCAGGGAATTCAGTGGGACAGGGATATCCATGGGCTTCCTTGCCCCTTGCATTTGGCCTCCAGGGAGGCCACTACATCTCACTCATTTCCTTAGATTTGCCCAAGTAAAATTCTGATAGAATTCTGGGCAGAAAAGCTTGTTCTTTTTCCTGACAAATATCTTGGAGAAAATAAGCTTTTAGTTGAAAATTTTCTTCCATGTAGTCTTTATCATGAAGAAATGCAAAGAAATGTTTTCACAAGAAGGCTGACAAGGTTCTACATGTATGTTTACCCCCACACTCTCTGCATTTCACTTGGTCAGAAGACTGCTTTCCATCAAATACATTTCAATGCAAAATTTCCAGCATCATATTCATGTGTCTCCACCCTCCTCCATCATTGATATTCACGGTCTTTTGTAAAGAATGATTCAATTAAACCACTGATGTTCCTCACTAGAGGAGTCTGAGCAGTGAGAGGAACTGCCCCAAAGTAGTGCCAGGCCAGGCTTTGTTCAAATATTCACCAAAGATGTGCAGGTTTGGAGGGGCTGGCCACCACCTCACACTTCCAGAAAAACTGCTGTGGAAAAAAACCTAAAATCACCGCTCTGATCCCTGACATTACTGCCTGAAAAATGGGATTTGAAAAGTAATCATGGAAAACAAGGTCTTTTAATTTCATTTTTGAGCCATTATGGTTCATGTTTGCATTCTTTTTTTTTTCCCCCCTTGGTAATCAGAAGAGAGAGAAATGCGATTAAAAACTAAAAAAAGTCCTCCCAAACAAACAATGAAAGCTGAGATTCTCATGGGTGCAAGAACTGGACCTGTGTCTATGCATTTGAAGGGAAAACACCAAATGCCCTCAGGCATCGGGTAAAAGGAAGAGTTGGAAGAGTTGGCAATTTTATATTTTGGTTAATGTTTTTACAAAATGTACAGAATGTCAAAGATACTTGAAAAGGTATTCTTTGAAGGTATTTTGTAGAAGTTTGCCCCCTCCACATCTGATAACAATGATTTGACTCCTGCTCAGATGTGTGCACAGCCCTGAGATGGGGTGAGAAACTAGTGCTGGGATCACAGTGTGCAAAACTGCATTAAAGGTAAAAACCCCTTACTGACAGACCTGGTTCTTTTCTACTTTTTGCAAGGAAAACCAACCCCATCTCTCCAAACCAACAGTGGAACTTTGAGATTTTCTGCCCAGATGTTGGATTACTGTTCAGCACTATGACAAGCCCTTTTATCAAGATCTTTTTTGCATTTTCCAATGAAAATAATACTCCGCATTCACAAAAGCTTTGTGAGCAAATATCTGTTTTACTTTATAATGTGCTTAAACTGATTTCTCTTGTTCAGAAAGAAAACAGAGCAACTTTTGCAATTAAACTGGAGGAGAAAAGGAACACGCCAGATCTGAAAATGACCTGGAGTGAAGGCACAGATGCTTTTCCAGCAGCACACACTCCCTCCCCTCTTCTGGCAGCCTCAGCTCAGCAAAGGAGCAACTTTCCCTGGCTGCTGCTCCCTGGGGCAGCACCATTTGGTCCCTCTGGCACAGAGAGCCCGGCCAGTGGCACCCAGGCATTTGGTTTGTAGGGAACACCCCCTGCCACCCGTGTGCCCCTGCACATGCGGGACCCAATAATCACACACACCTTGCAAACATGTGCAGAGCACACAAAACTCCCTAGCCATGGCCAAGGAACTGTCAGGAGAACACTAGCAAAAGCTGCTTCTTGACAGCGAGTCATTTATATTTTAGCTTCGTTCCATTATCCTAACGAATCCTTCATCAGCAGATGCAATATTAACAGCAGAAAATCAGCTCATTACATCCGGGGGGATTTCATCAAGATGACAATCATATATGCAGCTACCCGAGCCTGGAGAGGACACAGCTCCTGTTACTTAGTTATCCTGGTTTCATCTTAGAGGCTTTTGCTTCTTTTTTTTACCTTTTGGGGGGACAGAGGTCGGTAGTTAAAGTGGAGGATGTCCCAAACAACCACAGGATCCCAGAGCTTTTAGGATGCTGATCCACAGACAGATCCACTCAGCTGGGAAATGCTCCAGCTCATCCACAGGAGCAGCAGATTTTTGAAAGGACAAAAACCCTCTCACAAAATCTGCACCCTCTGTAGGTCCAAGGGAATTTCTATGTGAAGTTCTGACTCGTATACTCTTGATTTAAAATGAGGGGCATGGGTGCACACATTCCAGGGTTACTTCTGTTTTCCACAGTCATCCCAGGCACTAGAGGCCGAGAATTCCTGCAGCAAAAAGGCTGCCTGGGTGCCTGTGCTCACCCCCAGAGCAGCCAGGTGAGGGGCTGGGTGAGCTCCCCACACCTGTCTGCTGCACCAGACACACCAGCAGCTCCCCAGGCAGTGCAGCGTGGGGCTTGGAGCCCTCACAGGGCTGCCAAAACCCAACAACACTGCAAAGCTTGTTTCTCACTGCCTGCACAGCTGGGGCCTGGTACTACTGCCTGAAAATTACCTCCTGCCCTATTAAGGGTCTTCCTCAACAGCAACCCAAGAAATCCTTGGCAGCCCCAGTCTGAAGAGTCACTGCCTGCAGCTTCAGGCCTCTTCCCTGCACGCTAAGGAGCTTTGGTGCCCACCCTAAGATTCCATGGAGGAACAGAGATCTCCTGCCCAGTTCTCACTGACATATGGTGGGTGCCTTTGCCACCACATGCAACAAAGCCTGGTGATTTCAGCTGGAGAACAACCAGGCTTTCAGGACTTCCTCTCCATCAGGGGCTGAAGCTGGAGAGACCAGTATGGAACTCAACACAGATCACTCATGGCAGATCCTGGCTCCTGGACAAGCCTCTGCTCTCAGCCTCAACCACCCACCACAGCTAAAGGAAGAAGTTGAGCTCATCTCCTCCAACTCAGAGGGGGCTGAGGTGGGCATTTCACATTTCCCCAGCAGGGCTGGATTTTTGCACAGCAAGGAATATGTTCCTGGGATGTCAACTCCAATCTCCACTGCGCTCTGACAGATTTAAGCTCCAGTTTGTCCGACAACATCCCAAAGTGTAAGAAACTGGGGGCAGACTCTCTAATCAGGCTGTAGGACAAAGGCCTGGTCTGACCCTGTCACTTCCACTTACTCTTGCTGTCCATCTTGCTGCCCCCACCCTCTCGGCAGCCTCGCGGCCCACCCTGGGCTGCCCTCCCTTCCCTAACACAGCTGGGCTAATCCTGCTCCTCCCGCGTCCAGCACAAATCCTCCCCAGAGTAAACCAATCCTGGGAATTTTTATTAGATTATCAGCCTGCCAGCTCAGTGCTGGCTGGACTAATCCTAATCAGGACTGATTTCTATTAGCCAGCTTCAGGGAGGAGCTGTGCTATCCCAGCACCCCAGGCCCACACTGGGGGAGCCTGAGGCCTTTTAGCCCATTCTATACAAATTTTCCTTTTAGAAAGGAACAAATTTTGCCCAGGATCATCAGCGAATGCAAAGTTTGCGTGTGGGCTGTGTGGGCAGCCATGGGGCAAACTTGTCCCATCTCATGACTGAGCTGCAGGAGAAGCCAACGGGGTCCAGGCTCCAGAGCCCCTGCAGCCCCAGCTCCTGGCTGGTGTGGCCAGTTAGTGCCACATGCAAAGATGCACTGTGGCAGGGGACAGGAGCCTGCTAGGTTGCAGGCTGAGATGATGGCCTCATTTCAGACAAGAGGACAAGCAGCCACAGCTTGAGTGAGCAGGACAGAGTTTCGCGGTGCTGCCTGAGTCAGTGAGGTCTCCATGCCCCATTACCCATGCCCAAAGCAATCTACTCTCACCTCCTTCCCCTTTCTATTAAAGCAAACTGTCGCTCAGGTATTTCCCTCCTAACCCCATCCCTGGCCCTGGAGCTGACCTCACTGAAAATGTT
The DNA here is from genome assembly GCF_027579445.1 of Ammospiza nelsoni. Classification (NCBI taxonomy): domain Eukaryota; kingdom Metazoa; phylum Chordata; class Aves; order Passeriformes; family Passerellidae; genus Ammospiza; species Ammospiza nelsoni. The sequence continues at coordinate 1,358,547 of NC_080654.1, forward strand.
CGCTATTTACCGAGGCTGGTGAAAGTTTTGCTGCTGACTTAACAGGATTTGAGACAAGCCACGAGGGCAGCTTGGGCAGAGCTGACGAGAAGGGAGTTGCGGGGAGCGGGGCTGTGTCCCTGCCCCTGTCCCTTTGTCCCATCCCGCTCCGTGCTGAAAGCACAGCTATTGCCAGCAGCCCCCAGGGGACTCCGCAGCGCTCGCAGCTCAGCCAGCTGCGATGCAGCCACTCCGCGGCCGCACGGAGACATCGCACAGCGAGCACGCAGCCAAGCCTCTTCCCAAAACTGACCGTGGCTCTTTAAAACCTTCCTGAGAAGAGGGGTCGCTTAGACCCAGTCGCTGTTAAGCCTTTTTAAACTTCTCTGCTCACCCTCTCACAATCACACCGTCTTTGCGCTGCCTGCCTGTGGGACTGCCAGCTGCGTTTCATGGGTGGCTCTCTCTGACATGGTGCTCAAGGGAACAGGGTGTCCTCCCTGCTAGAGGGACAGCACTGCAGCAGACAGGGCTTCAAAAAAGCCGAGAGATGTCCCAGGTTTAGGCCAAGAGAAAATGTGCTTTTAAATCCTTACAAGAAGCCCCAGAATGGGAGCTGAGAGGCAGAGCCCTGCCTGGAGCTCAGGGGACTGCTCCTGTGTGGCCAGCTTTGCAGAGGGAAAGCAACCACACAACCCCAACAAGGGAAATAACTTCTAAAGGAGCAGCTCCATAGTCACTCCATCAGCTCAGAACCTTGTTCTGTGCTCATGCAAATCAGGGTAAATCATGAGTAACTCCAGAACATCAGGCTGTAACTCAGCGCAGATCAAGCCCTCTTTCTCCTTTCCGGCCAGGCTTGGAACACTAGCAGTACTCTGGTAGGTGGCAAGGTTTCCTAAGAGAGTTAACCAGATCCGGCTGGAATCAGAGGCTGCAGCAGGCTTCCTGATGTCAGAGAGAGAAATGGGGGACTTGGCCCAAACCCTCCAGAAACCACATCAAAAAGCGATGTGGGTGAGAGCCAAGAACAGATGATCCAACTGTGAAAGGGCTTTGTATGCGTGTGTGTTTGTCTGTGTGCATGCGTGCAAGCCGAGGGGAGAGGAAAAATCAAACGAAAGAGAGAAAGGAAAGAGGAGGAGTAAGAATGAACACAAAGATGGAAAGAAAAGGTGTGGAGGCACGACATCAAGAAGAGACCAAAGCTGTCACAATGTGTGTGGCCTGTGTGCAGGCACGCGATGAACAACAAAACATGGCAATGATATATAATAGATGTCATGTGTTCATGATAAACGCAGATCAGGAGAAATACTGGGTCTGTCTCGAGCACCTCCCAACCCAGATCTCACACAGCTGCACAACCATGGGGCCAGGTTTGTTTCAGTAAGGCAGCACAACTCCTTCAGCCTTGAAGGAGCCCTGGCAATGGGCATCCTCTGGAAAACCCTGCACGCTCCTTGCTCTGCTGCAAACCCCGGTGCTGCTCTGCTCGTGTGCACAGAGAGCTCCCACAGAGGCAAAGAGAAGGCACTAGATTTCCATGAGGGGGAGTTGGAAGAGCTGTGGCTAGGGACCAGGACACTTGAGTCCCAGTTCTGTGATTTAACTACAAAATCGACGTTTAGCTGTTTAGAAGGAAAGCAGTGGTAGCATTACACAGTGCAGGCAGGATGGGTTGTGATCCCAGACTCCTCACTGAGCACTGCCTTCCCCAAACCCATCACAGTGTACTGAGGCAGGATTTCTGTGACTTGGCTTTGCCCACACTGCAGGAGGGTCCCCATGACACAGGGGTTTGCAATAGATAAATCAGATCATGTATCTCTGCTCTGGGAGAGCAGCATCTCACACAAACCAGCTCCTCAAACACATCTACTTCCCCTCTAAGGGATGCCCATGAGCAGGGGAACCGGGGTGAGCACTGACAAACATCCTCTCACAGCCCAGTGGGACACTGGAGGGACTGCAAAATCCAAGGGTGGATATGCCCCTCAAATGTCAGCCTGTCCTCTTGCAGCTGGACTACCAATGTGGGCTGGGACCTGATCTGGGGGCTGTTCCCCATTCCAGCTGTGATTGCTCCATGGTGCAGAAGGAACACTTTGCAGAATTCACCTCCACACCGTGCCTAATGACCCCATTAGACACCTCTCCTTTCTCCCTTTACTGCTGTGCCTCCCACTCACATAACCTGGCAGGGAAACTCCAGGTAAGGCAGATGAGATTCAGGAAACAGCCAAATTCAAACCTCTTGTTGAAATCCATAGTCTAAGGGATGGAGAAATAATAGTGAGGCCTTGATATCCAAAAGCTTGTACACTACAGCCCAGATGTTGCCTCAAAAATGCTTGAGCACCATGGGTGGAGGTAAAAGGGAAGATAATCCATCCAGCAAACTGGGGACAAAAGAAGAAAAGGGATAATGCAAGAGCTACAACCAGGTGAACAGTGGGGACACCAGAAGAGAAAATGGGATAAACCCAAGCTGCTCCTGTGCTTCACAAGAGCTCTGGTCTGGAGCAAGGACACTGCCATGGACCTGGCCTCAACATCCAGAGTGGCTGTGGTCAAGTATGGACTGTGTCCAGCTGCCTGTTCCCTGAAAGCTGCACCATGCCCAAATGCAATAAAGGAAAGTTTAGACTTTCCTCTTCCCGCTGCCTCTTTTTCTTTTTCTTTTTTTTTCTTTTCCTTTCTCTCTTTCTTTCTCTCTTTCTTTCTCTCTTTCCTTTCCAATTTATCAGCAGATTGTGAGGGGCTGAGTGGCGCTCGCCTCACCCTGCTAAATAAAGCTTTGGTATTTCTGATAAAGCCATCAAATTCCTTATCACACTGACAGAAAGAGCATTTAAAGAGACACACACACTCTCCAGCACCCTCCACTTCCCAGTCCCCGGCATCTCAGGGTAACCTTTCTGAGCTGAAATGAAAGGGAGTGTGTGTAGAGGGAGGTAGGTGTTTGGAGCCCTGTGTTTTCCAAGCCCTGAGCCCATGTTGTGAGGGGACCTGGCCTGTTTAACCTTTAAAGAGGGAGGCTGGGTTCTGTCAGGCTGTCCTGAATACTGGGACAGATTCGATAGCTCTGTGTAAATAATGCAGGCTGAGATGTGGCATCAATAGAAATGCCCTGCAACAACAAGAATATTGATAGCCGGAAAATCCTATGAGGAGTACAGCAAATCCAAGTGTCTGTAGGTGCTTTAAAACTAGGAAAAGAGGAAGAGAACCAGCGATCTTTGGCTGTCATGAGGACACAACTGGGGCTGCCATTGCCACATGGATGTGCCCTTCCTCATTATGGCCTTGACAGGCTGGACTTCGGCACTGCCTTTTCCCTGCTACACCAGCCTGAAACCTGCCCCCAGTCCTCAAGTGATGTGACAGTGGTGCAGGCAGCTCTTGGGAACCCCTGCTTCCCTCCCTGCAAACACAGCCCAGAGACATTCTCTCTCCTTTGCCACAGCACAGGCTGTTGTTTAACCTTCAAATTTATTATTTTTAATTATTTTGATTTATAAAAGCACGCAGCAGTTAAAACCACATTAAATAAACTCAGCGTTACGGCGCTTAACAAACACACATAACTTTGGACTTCTGAGGACTCCATAAAATAATCATCCGCCTGGAAAGTCGCTGCAGCCGCCCGCCCGCGCCTGCCCCGGCCAGACCGGGCTCCCCAGCACCACCAGCACCACCAGCACCATCATCATCATCACCATCACCACCCACGGGCACGCAGCATCTCCTCGCCACTCCGGCCAGGCGGGATCCGCGCTGGCACGGCTCCACCGCCGCACGCTGTCCCGCTCTGTGCCCAGCCCCGGCCTCCTGCATCCCTCCCCACCACCCTCACCCCACTCCTCTTCCCCCTCCACGCCTTTCCAGCCTGGCTTTCTGCCCTTCTCCAAAAGGGTATTTCAGTCTCTGACCTTCCCTTCCCCCCAAAGGTGTTCCATTCCATCTTACACGCTGCTGAGGTTTCAAATGAAGAGCTCAGAATGTTTTGATACCATGAAAATCAAACAGCATTAGGTGCTGCCTGCCTTAGCAGGTCTTTTACTCGGCTTCAAATCTACTTTTGAACACCAGTCCCTCTCCTTGCTAAGCACACAAACAAGCCTGGAAGAAATGAAGAAGAGGAAACAAGGAGTGGAAGGAGAAGAAGAATGAATAAGAAAGTGAGAACACCTGTCTGGTAAACTCCACCTAGGATCCCATTGGGAAAGGCTGTTTTAGGACCTAATCCAGCATTAATGAGATCTCTGCTTCCATTGCCTCTGCATGAAACCTCTGCCATCAGCTGAACGCTGGAGGTGTGGGCGCTGTCTCACAGCCCCTCTCCCCACCTTCCCGTGGATCACAGAGACACGAGGAGCACACACTATCCTCCTCTCATCTCTCCCTAGGTTCCAGAGGCAATAAAACATGCCAGTGCTTTTAAATCCCAATCACTGGCTGCTCCTCAGAATGACAGGGCCATCCCTAGAAACTCAGTGGGTGGGCCTGAGACACAGGCAGAAAGTCGAGGGAAGAGACTCCTGCTCCTCGGTTTCACTGGCATCTGCAGTGAAACATCAGTGATTTATACAGGAAGTAGGTGAAGAGCAATTATAATTGATTGGGAATCATTTCCTGATGGTGTCTGGATATGACTGATGGTGCCGTCCGCCTGCTAAAGGACAGCAGGTGCCGAAGAGACAATCTGTAGTTCCCGTCTGCTGAGCTGAATGTGCCACAAACCACCAAACCCTCTCCTACTACCAACTGCTGCTTGGAGAGATGCAGTTATCCCCAAACCCATCCTGTCCTCGGGGATGAGCCTCTTGTTGGCCATGGTCTGGCACTGAACCTTTCTGTGCTTTGGTACAGCACGAGCCTGAGAGATACCTGCCTCCCCTGAGAACTGCAAGGGGAAAATTTCTGTGTGCAATTCAACTGCTAATGCACATCCTACACTTCCCTTCTTTTCTCTAGATCCTAATACATATATAGTACAGTGACATTTCACATCTCTACAGCAACTCATGCCTTAGCCCATGCTACCTCACAGATGATATTCCTGAGTGCCTACCCCTCCTCATAAGGAAGAGCAGAAAAAAAATTCATAAACAAATCCTTTTGTTAAAAGTCACAAGCAAGTATCCCAAACCCCTGCTTCAAGTTCCCAACAGAAACTACAGAAGCTCAATGAACCTCTCCAGGAATTCACCAAGCAGACATGAAAGGCTTTTGGAGGCTGCAGTGATAGTAGAGATCTACAAACGGGGAAACTTAGTCATTAAAGATTGACATGTCCTGTCCCCAGCAGAGCCAACGAAGAGCTCATTTTCATCCACCTCCTGCTCCAGCCACCAGCTCATCCCGCCTTGCACTGGAGCAATGAGGACAGCAACCCTCTGCCCCAGTGTGAGCTCAGGAAAAGAACTTTTGGTCTGGATGGTGTTGGGATTTTGTTGTTTTTGTTGTTTTTCTCCCTGTTTGTATTGAGCTACAGGAGATAATGGAGAGGACTGGATGTGGGGCAGACTCAGACATTCTAAATATAAAGGCTGAAGGACTGAAGAAGGTTTTTGGGTTGTTGTTCATGGGGAGGGGTGGAGGTAAAGGAAGGGGCTGGGTCACAAATTGCCTGCAATCACAGTAGCCTGTCAATGAATTTTGCATCCACTTTACTTTCTGTCAGAGATTCATTCCCTAATATGGGGCTGGCAGCTTTCTGGGTTATTTCGAGTGTGTGTGATAAAGTTCCCTGGATACTGATGGCTTCCTAGGATCAGGATTCTGAAAAAAACCCCAGCAACATGCCTTGATATGTGGGGTAAAGAGAGCAACCATGGCTAATTACAGGCCTTTCTGCAAAATGAGACAGTACAGGGGTGTGAAACACGGTCCCTTCATCATCAGAGGACAGAGCTCTCTGGAGCCAGGAGCTGAATCTTCCTACTAAAGAGTGCCCTGAAGATTTTATCATGTGCCAAAGCCTTTCCTGCAGAGATTCTAAGCACAGAGGAAAGGCAACCTTGCACCCTTCTTTATGGCTGCTCCATTACGCCTGACCCCTTGTGCACCAGGTGATTTTTGAGGATGAGACGGCCTGAGGCGGTTGGGCTAAAATATCAGAGGCAGGCAAAGGGAAATCAAGGCTGAGTGGTGATTTCATCTCTTGATGACTTGTTTAAGGTTAAATGGTTCATGGCAAAGAAGCTGGGTCCCAAACCAGCACTCACATGCTCTGGGTTGCACTGCATTCCCCACCTTCTGGCAGTGATTTCAGAAGCCCAGAGAGACCTGCTCCATGCACTTTGATAAGGCAAATTATCTCTCGTCTATTCCCAGCTGATTTCCTTAAACCTACCCCAGCAGCCCCCACACTCCATTACTGGCAGCTCCGGCGTACTCGTCTAACCAGAGCCTCTGCTTTGTCCTCACTCTCAGCTTCAGGACCAAGTTTTCCATGTTTCCACGTTTTCAGCACATGGGGAAACTCTCCCAGGAAAACACGGCCTCAGAGGGATCTGCTCATGCCAGGCTGTACCACAGTGAGCACCATGCTCTGCCCAAAAGGCAGATGGGCTTTCTGAACCAAATTCTCTGTTTTCTAATGCACAAAATTGGAAAATCCTGAAAACTGACCCCAGCAGATGTCCTCAGGGGTCTTTCTGACTTGGATGAGCTCCTAAAAGTAGAATAAAGCAAAGCATGACATAGGTGATGTGCCATGACTGCAAACACATCCGGCTCTCTCCACCTTCTCCCTGACTCAGTCCCAGAAGCATTTCTGTTGGGAGCTAGAGCTGTGCCACGCACAGCACTGTTCAGGAATGGCAGGGAGCCCTCCACGGGCTCCTCTCCAAGAGTGCTGGGGCCAGAGGACACTTTCTGCCGTGCCCTGATGAGGCTGCCAGCTCCTGTCATCCTCGGCACTGGGCAGGGAATCCCAGGACTGTGTTTCTCTGCAATGCTCAGCTGAGACTCCTGAGGGCAGCTCTGGAGATAAAGGGATTGGGAACCTGTAAAACCAAAGCTGCTGCCACACCTGCTGGTTTGGAGCAACTCGTCTTTAGGGAGAGCTCAGTGAAATGAGCTTGGTGAGATCTTGGTCCACAGCATTAGACTGGCTGGAAAGGACAGGACTGGGCTGAAGGGAGGGAGCCTTCTGTGGGAGCAGGTGGACAAGGGCACTCAGCAATGCTGTGGAAACTTGTAAAGGAGCAGCCAGTCCCTCAATTCATGTCTGCATCAGTTTCAGGCAAATACATTTTACCTGGAATTTGCAACAGGCAAGTAGTGTTCTCAGAGTCCCACAGCAGCACAGCTAACAAGCAGCAACTTGCTGATCTGCCATAACATGATCATTTACATTCATGTGAATGTACCCTTGGAACCATTGCAGTGTTAACCTCACTGTCCTAGCCAAAATCCATCTCAAGCCACTGCATGCTGCCTACAGAAATTCCCCAGTCAGTTTCCAAAGTAGAGGGTCAAGTTCCTTACATCCTGCCCTGGGCTGCTGCCAAAAGTACCAAAGGCTAGCACAGGGCTAGAAATCCAGGAGTTAAAGAGGGGACTCTCCTATCGACCACGTACACCACCACTGACTTGAACTGGGGAAATTTTTACCCCTGCCTCGAATCAGAAGAGACCACAGAAAGAGAGAAGAAGATCCCAGCTGTGGAACCAACACATCCCAGCCCTCTGGCACCTCCCTCACCTAAGCTGGGGGTAACGGAGGCAGGACCTGAGCATAAGAATCTCCCTCCCTTGTGACCAGGGTGTCCCCCCACATGGCACATGGTCGCCCTCCCATCACTGCTGCTTGCTTCAGGCACACGGGCCACCCCGTGCACACAGATCCTGCAGCCCTGCCATCTGACAGGCATGGTACTGGCACAGCCTGAGAGGAAGCAGCCAGCAGCATGGCCAAGGGGCTGTCAGGAAGGGGAGATGACAAGGAGGGCCCTGTAACAACCCAGCTCTGTGGCTGGACAGAGGAGACAAGGGAAGATGTTTTGGAAGCGTGTTTGTGGCTACCTAGCAACTCTGTGGCCTCAAGAACAAAGCTATGGAGAGAATGGTGCAGTTCTCTACAAGCTGCTCTGAGACCCAGCATTTATTTATTTATTTATATTATTATTATTTTTGCTTTGGGCACCAGCTAGTTCTGGGCCACAAGGGGTTAACCACAAAAGCTGCTTTCTCTGCCTTCACTCTACCTCAATTTCCACTGCTCCCATCACCTTCCTCCCCCACCCCCTGATCTTATGAAAAAAACCCATCAAAATAACTATTTTATGTCTCCAAATATGCAGATCATTTTCTTTAATGAAAGATGCTTGACGTCTCCGATCCAATTAATATGCAAATGCAGGCGAGGATTTATTTGTGACATTCTGTCTGGGTGAGAGAAAACAAAAAAGGCCTGTTAACCAAAACACTAATTGCTGTGACTGATTGTCACATATCATCATTTTCATAGGATCTCCTCCATCCCTGGCTTGCAGGGAGCTGTGAACCAGGACTCGGAGAGTAGCAGACACCAAGGAGAAACAGGGCAACCAGCTACCTGCCTGGCACGCTCGGATGAGCCAGGGCCTCCTTCCTGCTGTACGTCAAGCCCCTCCAGCTTGCATCCCTCCCCAGCCCAACCAGCAGAGCTATCTGAAGCAGTTTTTCATGACCCCTTTTGTGCTTTCTGGGCAAGATATTCTGTTATCCTTCAAAAGCCTCAGGAGTTACCAGTGTCAGTCTCTTCTCTTGTTCTCTTTGCACAATTACAAGCGGTGCTTAGGAAGCATCACACTGCCTTGAAGTTTTAAGAAGTGCCCATAAAAGATTGTACTGAACTGGGATCTCATCATCGCTGCCCAGCTCGGCATTCCTGGTTCACATTCTCCACTTCCACAACTTATTCATACTCAGCACTTCAGCCAGGAAGTGGTTTTGGTCCAAAGATACTGAAAAGAAAGAGCACACCCAAACTTTCCCATGTGCCCCTGGATATTGAACTGGACAAATCACCTATCTCAGTCTCAGCCAAAGGAAGTGAATGACTGTTTACAGAGTGCAGCTCTTGTCCAGCTGAGCACAAGGCACAGAGGACAGTGAGAGGAAGAGGGTGGAAAAGGGCACAGCAAGTCACCAAGGCTGTATCTACACTGCAGTTCTCTTGAGTTCCTCAGTCTGAGCAGCTCTGGCACCAAAAGCTTTCAGAAAAGCTGAATGGAACCCTGGGCAATCAGCCTGTACCAGAGTGTGTGCTGTTCACACTGTGGCCAGCTGGTTCAAAGGCACTGCTGAGCACACCCAGGTGAGCTGTGGGACCTTAGACCTGGTCAAAGCCCACGGCAGAGGCAGGAGCTGTGGGCTCCCCTGGCACTGCGCAGGCTGCGCTGTCCCTGGGGGAAAACATGCACCTCCCTCTGCCCTGCACCCTTTGATGAGCAGAACCCCCAAAGATTAACATATTTTAGAGCTGAAGATGCTTAAGGACACAAGAGAAGACATATCCCAAAGGCAGAAAGGTTAAAAGCAGAGATTCCCAGCTGCTGGTGTTTTGATACTTGCCCTGGAATATCACCTGGTGGAAAGGTGACTTCTGTGGATGGCTCCTCCTCATTCCCTCAGCTCCCCACCTGCTTTCAAAGCAACTGAGAAGACACAAATCTGTGAAACTGCCCAGCACTAGGGTCAATTCTGCTGGCACTGAAGTGTTGAGTCAAACTTCTAGGACTTCAAGGAGATCAGGTTTAGCAAACACAAAGCACATACAAATCCTACCAAGAGTATTTTCCTGCCATTACCTCCCACGTAAGCAATTGCTGGAATTGCCACAGGGAGATTCTGTGATTATGTACAGAAAGGGCATCAATCAGGCCAACTCTCTATTCAGCTGCCTCCCATCCACTGAAAAAAGTCTGGGAACGTTTGATCTAGGAGTTAGAGCACAGGATTGAGAGGTGGGTGCTCAAGCACCACTCCCTGCTCTGCCAAAGGCTCATGAACACCTGAAAATTATTCATGTACCTTTTCCTGTGACTTGATTTCCCCTTTGCTTGAAAAGGGCAATTCATTCTCCTTCACTTTGCATAAAGTCCAAACTTTTGCTGATCATTACAAGAGGAGTAAGGGCACTAGACCTGAATTAAATGGCATCATGGCTGTCAGGGTATGTGCTCTTGTTCCACTATAACACTTTCCAACACAGGATCCTTAAATTTTCTCTAAACCTTCATCAACTCAGCACATCAGCCTACACAGTCATGAGCAGGGGGTGGGAGAAAGCTGAAAGGGCTGAGTAGTAACAGAAGCACATCTCAGCCCCATAATCCAGACTAACTGCCAAATGGCATTCCTGTTCCAGGGGAAGATCTCCCTGCATGCTTCCAGGTCCAGTACTCCCTAGAAAACAGAAGCAAAAATTCTCACCTCCACCTGTAGCTGAGTGAGCAGTGGGTAGAAACATTTTTATTTAACTTTCAGAGTGTTAGGATAAGTCAGCACTAACAAAGACAGCAGATTCCTGACACCATTAAAACTGAAGTGAAATCTGTGTCTTAATGAAGTCACCAGTTCTGGCATCTAGTTCAACAGAGACATGCTTTGTGTGGATAATGCAGGTTGTACCTTTAATGTGAATCTGAGAAGCTCTCCAGGGTTTAGCTTGACCAGCTAATACATATAAAAATAAATTTCAACCTTTTTTACACAAGACTTTTCATAAGGGTTAACAGAAAACTGCTCCACACAAATCCTTTTTTCTTTCCTCCTTGCAAGGAGAAGACCCAGGAGATGAACTCTGCAGAGACCAGAGAAACAATTTCTGTTTTACAGCATACATGCCTTGACATCTGGTTTAAAACCAACCCAGATCAAAAGCTACTAGTCTGAAGGCTGCCCAGTGGTCTGTACAAAACACGGAGTCACACACCACATCTGTATCCACATCTACCCCCTTGAAACAGGTCAGAGCAGCTGTGTAAGGCGTGTGAAGTATAATCTCAGAGAAAATACAAATCTGTGATGGTACTGATAAAAATTTCCCAGCATAGGCAAGAATATGAAATGGACAGAGCCAGGTATTCAGGCCTGAAGCAGGAAAACCTACAGATGCAGATGAAGTGTAACACGCTTCCTGCATGTCCAGATTCCTTGTTGGAGCAGAACTGGGGACATCACCCTCAAAAGTGCTTGTTTCCCTAAGTGCAATTCAATGACACATTTCCTGATAAAGCCAACTTCCAGGGGATCTGGCTCACAGACAGTCAAGACAACAAAGTCAGCTCTGGGCTGTGCACCCTTGCAATGCAGGGACGCACAAAAACCAACTCGTCAGCACGCTCAGCCTTTCAGCAGTTCTGGATTGCTCCCAAATGGGATGTCTGCTGCACCCTGCCACCCAGCTCTGGGATAAGGCAGCACTCAACTGGAAGAGGAAAGGGCCCCTGAAGAGATGCCTGAGGGATTTGGTGGGCTGGGAACCCGGAAACTGTCTGGGATGTGGGTGGAGAGATCAGTGCGAAATAGCAGAGCTGTGACACACACACTTTCCATTCATCAAAGTCCAGGGAGAGAAAAAAAGCCTTTTTTTCCCCTGCACACGTGGGGGAACTGAGGCACAGAGACCACTTGGGGACTCCACTCCAGGAGCCACACCAGGCCCAGCTCCTCAGTACGGTTTGACACCCAACACATCCTTCCTATCAACTTTACTCCAACACTGTTATTTCAACTACACAGGCAGAGAACTGAGGCACAAATTGGGTAAGAGATTTGTTTTAGATCAACACAAAACTTGGCATCGTAGAGAGCTGAGACAAATCTTAGATCTCCTGAGCCCCAAGATAACGCTTTAACAGCCTCTGTTCATCAGAAAAGACTCCCAGTTCTGTGGTTCAACTAGTTCATTATCCCACCCCAAGAGTTTAAGGAAGATCTCCACTTTGGCTTCTCTAATCACTTAAAGGAATGATTAGACTAGTTTGAGACCTGTTCTGAAAGCTGTCAATGATCGGAGCCTGTTATGGGTAGGACGCTATGGAAATGTTGAATAAATCCCACAGGGACTCTCCAGCCACAGAACCACAACATGGACAGGGTTCCTGTGATCTCACTTGCAGACAGAAGAAGAAGAATTGGTGAAGGGGACCAAATCCCTTTTCAGGAAGAGGAATACTTGTTGAATCAAAGAGGAACACAGGAAGAGGCACAGAGTGGCACAAATGCCCTTGGCCAGTAAATGTAGAAGAGGAGCAGGAAAGCCTGTCACAGCAGTTGTCCCCAGGTCCCCACCCCTGTTTTAGCTCCTTTGGGCTGACAGCCTCCCTCTCTATAGCATCTAAATGCCTGACAGCTTCAGCAAACCCACTCTCACAAGGCATGGTGCTCTTCCCAGCACAGGAAAGTGAGGGACAGAGAGGAGCCCAGGGAGTGTTTGTGCATCTGCCACTCAAGCTCATGACAGACACCATCACAGACAGAAAAGAACCTGTCAGGACCAGGGCGTTCCCTCTTGTGCCATGGAAGTGGTCAATCAGCCTGAGGACTTCCAAAAGGCTTCATTCTGTGATCATCGACACCGCTCATCCAGAGCTAGCAGATTGCTCAAGCTCACCTCTATGGCCCTCATCATCCCTGCTACCAGCAAAGGTGGTGGGAAGGGCAGCATTGCAATGGGGACACTGTGGCAGTGACACTGGAGAAGAGACAAGCAAGGGCTGGTAAACAACCCCCTCCCATCCCCAATCCCAGTACTTTGAAGATCCGTGTGTTTTGAATTTAATTTTGATTTTCTCGACTTCAGCAGATTAAAGTTGAAATAACCTACAAATTACTTAATGTGTTGTAAATCTTCTGAAATTAAGGCCTAATGGGTAACACATGTCGGCAGGCAGGAGACACAGAGGGGAAGCTGGGTTTCTCACCAGCTCAAGGAATGCTGTGAGGATCTGAGCCAAAGGAGAGGGGGCTGGGGCAGGGGATGTGCAATGGCAGCCCTTCCCCACCAGCCTCTCAGTTCCCACCTTACTTTTGGGTCAGAGCTGAGAAGCCACCCCTCCTCCATGCCATCCACAACTCCTGGCAAGGGGGACAACCAGCAGAGAGGCTGCTGGAGGAACTGGGTAGGACGCCTGTGGGCCAGCAAGGGGCACAGACACCACAGAGAACCCACTTAAACCTCATTTCCCGCTTGCCCTCACTGCTCAGCCCTTGTGTGTCCCCTGTGCAGCTCACAGAGCCCCGCTGCCAAACACAATGCCCGCGGGGACCTCGAGAACAGCTCCACTGCCTGGGATGCCCTGGCACGCGGGTCCCTGCAGAGCCAAGAGCTGTCCCTGCTCCTCGGGGCCTGTCCTCTCCATGCACCTGTCCTGCCAGCCCCTGCACTGGGCAGCCTCTGCTCCTCTCCTCTCTCACACGAGCCGCCAGCTCTCCCGCTGCTCCTGCCTGCCTGGCTTCCCCCTCCCCTCCCTCCTCTTCAGCAGATTTCTCTCAAGTGCGCTGCCATATGGTTCCAGTTAAGCCCCATATTTTTTCTTGTCGATTGAAAAGACACACTTTCCTCTGTGCCAGACAGTTTACAGATTGCTCCGTTGGCTCAATTTCTTATTGGATTTCTCAAAAAAACTGACATTTTAAATTAATTTACAGCCACAACAAAAAGAGTTCAGAATTTTAATGGTGTTGTAAGTAATTTTTAGGTAATCCGCTCCAGATTTTGATATTAACCTTTGAATCGAAGTTCAGGCAGCTACTATGTTACAGCACTTTAGCTGGCCTGGGTTTTGGGGAGGGGGCGGTGGGCTGCAGAGGGGGAGATAATTTACTGCATGGCAGCATGTGAGCCGAGTGCATGGGAAAGCACATGGCAGCTTGAGCGCAGGGGAGGCGGCGCGGGCGCATGTCAGAGCGGTGCGTGCGCCCGTGACATGTGAGTGCAGATGTGCACAGGCATGTGCCTTCCCAAAATGTGTGCCAAGGCCGGCAGGAGCGTGTGGGAGCTGCTGGAGGACAGGCAGCACCCGGGCCCACGGGCAGGCCGCGGGCACACACCTCCGCACGGGCGTCAGCGCGCGCAGGCAGGTGCGTGGGGAGCCCAACCTCTGCGGATCTGCTCGCAGCGGGGCGGGCGGAGGGAAGCGGCAGCGGAGGCGGCTCCGAGGCAGGTGCTGGCACCTCAGCACCAGCACAGATGAGCGCAGCAGCACGTGCAGGTGTGCCCACAGCCAAGGCCCACCCCGGCAGCCAGGGCCTCACACACCCCTGCGTGTGTACACATCGCCCAGGTGAGGGTCACAGACCTGACTCTGCCAGGGCCACCTGCAGCACAGCACCCACAAGGGCAAGGAGAACCACCATTCCCTAGCCTTGAACCCCTGCTCAGGGCAGGACGTGAGCGTGGTTCTCTCCTTCCCTTCCCAATGTCAGCCCCATGAGGTGTTTGCTCACTGGGGCCATCTTCAACGTTTAAAGCCCAAAGGTAAGGGACACCTGCCAAGTGCAGCACAAAGGGGCAGCAGCTTGAGGAGCTCTGCGTGGAACAACCGTGAGGTACCTCTGAAGGGAATCAACTCACTTGGGATTAGAAACAAAACCAGAAAAAAGCTACAGGTACTGAAAATGCCCAGGGGAGGAGGGAGGGAAGAGGAGAAAAAAGTGGAAGGAATGAGAGAGGACAACTAAGAGTGACAGGAATGAAAGAAGGAAATTAGGTGGCAAACAACAGCAACAAAGGAAAGAAAAAGCAAATGAGAGAGCAGATGACTGAGAGAACAAATTAAGGAAGAAGGGAAGGAAATTAACAAATAATTAAGAACAAATGAGTGAGAGAACTGAGACAGAGTGACGAAGATGCAAAGTAACAAAGTGAAGGAGCCGGCATCCCTCCTCCCTGCCCCAGCCAACAGTTACCATGCTTGTAACTGCAGTGCCAACAAGCAGGATTTGCACAGAGCCTAGCAGCTCCTCGCCTGCCTTCATGAACCCCCTCAGACCCCAGCTACGGCAGCAGCCAAGGGATCCAGCCACCTGTGGAGCAGCACATCCTGGCAGCTCCAGCCGCGGGATGGGGCACATCCATCCCCAGCATCTCCCCAGCCACAGTGAATGTGCCAGGGTTAGCAAAACGCCTGGCATGCCCCTGGCCTGCTGCCACAGACCCTCACATTCCATTTCCCTTCATCATTTGCTCTGCCTGGAAATCCCTTTTCACTTTGCAGCTGCATCTGGGCAGCAAAGCTCCTGTGCCACCCCGAGCTGTGTTACCACCATGCAATTGCCAAACCAACTGAGACAAAAGGGGAAGGGGGGAGCCTGACTACAGAGCTGCAGTCCTCGCCAACATTTTACTAAGCCCTGGCACAGAGCAGACGGTGGCTGGATGTGGTGCCAACTTACTACAAGAGCGGATTTTTAACATTCCTCTCCTCCAGGAGTCACTCAAGGCAGCCAGGGATCCTCAAGTAGAGAGATGTGACAACAACAGTGGCAGTCTGAGGTCTGCTCTCTTAGAAACCCTGCCATGGGACAGCAGTGACAGCCAGGACAATCTTCTGGAGCATAGGCATTGCTATCTGCACAGGTGGGAGCAGTCCAGCCAAAACTGGCTGCCCAGTTATGGGCTCCAGCCTAAGTCTAGGACAGTGGCTCACAAGACTCATGAAATGTTCAGGACATACAAGAAAAGCCAACAGAATCATAAAAGCAGAGTTGTAGCAGCCCAAGAGCACTGAGGTTCTCCAAAGGCAAGAAGAGATGGGATGGGAGGAGCAGAGGAGATGCTCCCTTTGCTTGCTCGCAGTGGCAGCTGGACCCTGCACCACTGGGGGGGTCCATGCTGCTTCCCTACCCACATGCCACCACAGAGGTGTGACTCACAGCTCTCTTGCTAAGCACTGCTGTCTCCTTCCAGCTGTGCCACCTCCTCCATTCATGCAAGAACCTGTGGGATTCACACACCTTCCTGCAAGACCAGGAGTTTAGAGAAGTGCCAAGTCACTTCTTGGTCCTGCATCCTGCAAGACACGACAGTGGTCGATACTGCTGATCAGACCTGGCATGGAGCCACTTGCAAGGACAGTGTGCCATGTTCTGATCCACCTGGCACAGCGCCACGGGCAGAGGGACTCAGATGCCCCATGACAATGTGCCACGCATGGGGGGCACTCAGATGCCCCCTGGCGCTGTGCCGAGCTGAGGACAGCTTTGGATGCCCCCCTCTGGCACGATGCCAGGTGCCGAGGGATTCTCCCAATGGCACTGTGCCAGCAGGAGCAGGGACCCTGTAGCCTGGGTCCAAGCTCAGGGAAGTTCTGGGATGGAGGACTGGATATCTCCTGTTCCTGTGCCAGCTCCGCGCAGCCAAGGCGTCTGCATTTCACTAAGGCAGGAAGCAGGCTGATGAGTCCTGGTGACAGGGATCCCTGCGAGCTCAGGGCTGCTCTGCAGCGGGGCTGCCCTGCCACTCAGAGCACCCCTTGGCAGGCTGCCTCACCAGTGATTGACTGGGGGAAGTTGCTATGACGACCCTGGTTTGAAAAAACCCTCAGTAGTTGCCAACTATTTGTGTTGTTGTTTTACAACTGTGGCCAGTGTCACATGAGTGGGAGCCGGCTGGGGGCCTGGGGATACAAAAGCAAATGGCTTTTTAATGGAGTGTCCTGCCAGCGCTTGAAGACTCAATAAAGAGGAGCTGGCGAGACCCCTTCATGCGGAAGGCCCCGTGCACGGGGCCAGGGCCTCTTTGTAGAGCCGCAGCCGGGCTGGGAAAGTTTGGAGAAATCAGAAGAAAAGCCTCCTCCTGCAGCTCTGGGCTCACAGCACTGTCTCCCTGGGGATGGAGCTGTCCCCAGCTGGCCTGGATGTCTCAATGGAGCTCACTCTGGGCACTTGTCTCACCCAGAGCTGTTGCTGCCCAGCAGAGCGGGGTGGCAGCATCTGGGGAAGATGCAGGAAGGTGTGGGAGGAGACACCAAGAGTTCTCCTCTTTGCAGCAGGAGGAATACAACTCAAAGAACTGGAAGGGAAAAAATGGAGGAGAAGGAAGAGCTGCATATCCCCATATCCCCCAGGAGCTGTCCCTGCTGACAGCCAGACTCTGACAGGGGCTGTACTGAATCCAGAAGATACACGGACCTCCAAAGCCAGCAGGCTTGAACGCAAGAGCAGATGCCCCTCTCAACTGCAAGAGCCGAGGAGCAGCTTCAGGGGGCAAGCTGGTAGCATGAAGAGCAGCAGCAAAGACCAAAGAGGTGTCCAGAAGCAAAGGGCACTTGGGGGCAAGGAAAGTCCTGAATTTAAAAGCAAGGGGAAGGACAAGACAGGGGCATGGGGGCTCAATGAATACTCTTCCCAATCCCATGCAATTTTCACAGACCTCTTCGACTCCAGGGCCTTTTCTTACAGAAGCTATAATTATATTACAGAGTTCCTGTGTAAGCAACTGAGCTTTATAAATTAATCCTTCTTGGTTTCACCCCAGCCAGAGCCTTGGCCTCATGCAGAGATGTGGAATTTTCCAGGAAAACTTGAAAATCGTCATAAAGGAGAAGACAATGTTTATAATTAGAGCTTTAAGTGCCAGACGGAGAAAGGGCCCATTTCTCTGATTCAGCTGTAAGGTGGGAATGGGCAGTGAACCCAAAGCACAGATCTGGGGTGTCCCTGATGAGAGCTGTCCAGAGTTAGCATGCCATTTTCCCAGAGAACACCCTGAACATGAAAATTTGGTTGGGGATTCCTAACTGCAGACTTCGATATGGATAAAGAGAGGCTTAAAAACACACCTAGCTTTTAAATCCCTCTGAGCTCTCAATTAAGCTTTCCCAGTCCAGACTTCCACCCTTGGAGCCAGCGGAACAGAGGCAAGGGGGGCCCCGTTAGCTTTTGGGTAGTCTGAAACAAGCTGGTTTCTCAAATGACACGGGAGCAGACATCAAACAAGGCAGAAGTTACCAGGCAGAAATGGAAGTGGCCAAAATGCAACCTCTCTAAAGGGGTTTTGCATAGGGATATGAGACTCTGAATCCCTGGAGAACTCCATGGATTATAAAATAAAAAATGTTACCTAATGTCATGGCATATAATAGGGAACTAATGCTATCAGACTGACTCACCTTTCCCAACTCTCATCAGGCCACGACAGAGAGGAGGGAACAGTACTGCCTGCAGCCTGTGCATACCCTCTCACTCCTTTCCCAGGCATTTGTACTTGAGAAGGACCTGCCTGCCAAGAAGTTGGTCTTGGAGGACAGGCAGAGACACTCCTCACCCTGGTATAAGCTACAGCTGCAAAACAAGAGGCCAGAATCTTGCTACAAGGATCACACAGAAAAGTCTGGCTTTGTAAGGCAGTGTTAGTTTTTTCTGCAGTGGCCAGGGTGAATAAAAAGCTCACCTGATGAAAGCACTTTACTTCAGAGCTCAGGGAATCACCCTCCTTCCTTCTTCACACTAGAAACTCCTTGTGTGCCAAAGATTCAGCACCTCACCATGCTCTGCTCGTGGAAGGGTTGTGTATATCCCTGTGCCTGTCACTGAATCCTTCAGAAACACGTTCAAAGGTGCCCACCTACACTTGTGCACATACAGCAGTGGCACCTGGGCGCTTACAACTGCACACAGACACGTTTTCCTACCTGCTCATGACTCCTATCAGCCACGCTATGAAACTCTACAACTTAAGAAATGGCACCAAAGCAGCAAAACACAAACTCTCAAGTGGAGATGTCCCTCCTTAGCACACTCTACTCACCCACAGTGGCTGGAACCCTGAGTTCTCTCCCAGCTTAATCTCTTGCCCTAAATTAGGTAAACTCACTCCATCCAGGAGCCACTGGCTTCTGCTTCCACCCAAAAGTAAAGGTGAGTCAGTGATCAACAAAATAAATTAAAACAGAGAAAAAGGCAGTAATTGGTGAGCACCTGCCTGCAAGGGATGGGAAAAATATCCCCCTCAAAAAAAAAAAATCCTCTAGGAAAACAAAATGCACCAACATCTTTTTATTTTGTTTTTTTCGGTAATTATACTAAAGATGAAAAACTCATAATAAACATCTCCCAGTCCCCACCTGCTAACAGTAATTATAATAGACTCAACAATAAATGGTAAAGCAGAGCAGTGCTGCATCTCGGGAATTCTCTAGGGTATGTGGATTAGCTCGGAAAGCCTGAATGATTAAAATACACTAATTAAAATTTTGTGTTCCTTGGTAACTCGTCTGCCTGGGCCCCTGGTGTTGGCAAAATGGGAATTAACGTGACAAAAGCAACACAGAGGGTTTTTGTTTTAAATAAAGAAGGGGGGGGAGATCTATATAAACAAGTTCTCTCTGCACACACACACACAAATTCAGAGGGACACAAACTTAGGGAAGGACTGAGGCGTGTTGCTGGTGTTTAGGATGAAAGCAGCAGTGAAAGTGTTCCCTCAATGCCTACTTTCTCCCCAAACCATCAAGGAGGAGAGCCTGGGAGAGGGGAAGGGAGAAGACAGAAAGCACTGGCTTAAGACAAACAGGGTCATGCGTGACCAGGAGCCTGGCTCTTTTAAAACAATTAGAAAAATAAACACATGGAGAGGTGGAGAGGCTCACACAGGGAAACCCCAGCACAGGACACTCTTCCGCTCCATCTCCCTCACGCACATTCCTCCATGGTCTTGTCTGCCCTGCTCTTTACCAAAGAAAACAGGACTTTGGGATAACACACGAGAGCTTCTACCCCACTGCAGATACACAAAAGAAATTGAACACTTTTGGGTTGCCCTTAGCAACCTAATTGCATCAGTACATTGCACACAGGAGCCAA
The DNA here is from genome assembly GCF_027579445.1 of Ammospiza nelsoni. Lineage (NCBI taxonomy): Eukaryota > Metazoa > Chordata > Aves > Passeriformes > Passerellidae > Ammospiza > Ammospiza nelsoni. Next base: position 1,378,335 of record NC_080654.1, read on the forward strand.
AGTAACTGAATTTTGATGAAAAGACGGCGGTAATTTACGGCATCACGAAATTAGTTGTCATAGCGACGGGTTAATTACATCTCAAATTAACAATGCAAGTGTGGTGAAATTAAATATAAATCATATTTTCTGCATAAATTATAGGGGTTGATTAGACCGGGGCTCAGGGAGAGGGAAAGGTTGAGCCGCCATGGGCCTACGCAGCTTTCTGAGCCGACGAGAGAGTCTCCTGGAAACACCGTGAGGAAGACAGAGTAGGGGGGGAATGAGAAAGTGTCAAAGAAAAAAACCGCACTGCCTTGATGCTCATCTTCTGTGGGGTTTTCTTTGGCTTTTTAATTGTCATCTGAACTCTCCCTTAGTTTCCCCTCATGGCTTCTGGAGGAAGCGGGGAGAGAGGCCAGGCCCATGCAGTGCGAGGAGCTGCGGCTCCCAGCCCGCCCCGGCACTGCGGCTTGGAGCTGGGGAAAACTGAGCTGTGCGTGGGCTGCCAGCTGCCTGCCCTCAACACCTCCCTGCCCTCTCCACGGGACAAACGAGGGGCTGGCTCTCACCACCACTGCTTGGGATCTTTGTGCCCAGCAAAGAAGCCTTGAGGCCAGCCCAGCCCCTTTGGTGCAGGTCACCACATGCCATCTTACACCTCTGGAGTCGCACTGCAGCTGCCTGGGCTCTTAACACATCCCTAACCTCTAATTTCTTGCCTGGTTCACAGCAGCAACATGAAATGCGGTCAGCCAAACTGAGGAAATCCATTCCTGGTAGAGTTTCTGCCTCGAGGAGTGGCACAGCCTGACCTGACACTGGACAGGTAGAAGAAGGCAATCTCTGATGCCTTCTCACCTGCAGTTTCTGTTTGGAGCACATACCAAAAACCAAGTGCTGAAATCAGGGGCTAAAGGGAGTAGGAGAAAGCATGTGATACTGCTAAGAAATAGTAGCAGGTAAAGGAGAGCTCTAGTGCCCAGCTGCAGTTCAGACATCCCAAAACAGCAGAGCAAAGCCCCCTCATGCCGGGACACGGGTCCCATGCCTTGCCAGCACGGCACTCTGGCGGGAACAGCTCTGCTCTGGGGCAGGGGGACGGGGACGGCAGAGACTGCGAGCAAGCTGGGAGTCAGCCACCAGCTGCACCACCGAGGAGCTGTGTGGCTGCTCTATTAAACTCTTGGTGACCCTTGGCGAGTGTGGAGCATCGCCACTCACAGTGGGACACAGCTAACAACAAACAGCAACTACAGAAAGAGTGGCTAAAAATACCCGCTCCGCCCATGCCCCGCGAGGCCGCGGCCCGGCAGCCCCGGGAGCCGGGGGCCTGCGGGAGCTGCAGCCTCCCCTCACACAGATGGTCTCCTCTTGGCTCCCAGGGGCTCACAGCCCATAGTCACAGTCCATGGCAGGGGGTGTACAACAATCCTGCGGCCTGGCTGCCAACCAGGTCTGCCCCAAGCTGGGGATGATGTTCAACAGCTTGGCACTACTCTTGGGCCCTGGCTTCTGCTTCCAGGCTGGGCGATGGGGGGCACCGGGCACCTTTGTACAGGGCCCCAGTGCTGTGCCCAGGCAGCCCCTGGCAGCTGCAGCTGAGAGGGGACGTGGTACGTCTCCACTTAGGAAAGATGTGACATATTTGCCAGGAAAGGACACAAGGGAGTCAAACCCTCCAAGCATAGTCCTTTGCTTTCTGCTTCTGTGACTAGAGTGAGTTGACAGTCTTTATCAAGGCTGCAAGCTTTGAGAAAGTTTGCAGAAGGCAAACAAAATATACCCGCAGCACAGGCAGATGGGGATTGACACCAGGAGGAGCCAGGTGAGCTGCTCCCCCAGCTCCATGAGCCAACAAGGCCTCCCACAGCCCTGCAGGACTTGCTGCAGTCCCTAACACAAAGGGAGGTTGCCACCTTTAGCTCCTCAGACATCTACTATCCCTGAAGAAAATGCATCCAGCAGCCTTTCTCACTGTGCCACTCTTGCAGAATTCAGTGACAAATTTCCCACAGGCTGCTCTCAGCCCAAAAGCTCATGCTGAAGGTTTGTTTGCCCATCCCAGTCCCACTAACTTTGCCTGGAGCCACCACCAGAGGAGTGACTGGAGGTATAAGGCTCTTGGGTGACTTCCCTAAAACAACAGTTGCCTTCCATTTTAAAAATGTTTATCACTTAGCCTGCATCTGCCCTGACTTCTTTGCCCTTACATGGGCCATCTGCTCATGGTGTAACACCACTCTGCCAGCTCCCAAGTACCCTCTCAGTTTCCAGCTCCTCACCTGCACTGCCACACTGCCTTGCCTTCTGCCCAGAACAGCTCGCAGGCAGCACTCAGACAAAATACTGAGATCCTAACAAAATTCTGCCACATTTCATGCAGTCCTGTATGAGGAATTTCTCATGTAGGGGAATTAGGGGCTTGTTTTTTTTTTTTTTTTTTTTTCTAGAGGGGAAGGAGGGAGAGCATATGAAAGAAAGGAAGGAAAAAGCCTAAAAGTGAAAAGCCCCTCTGGTTCTGGCAGCCGGCGTGATCGATGGTGGTGGATTTGCATGTACATTTCATTAATTTTTCAGCATGCATTTTATTTATCTATGCGCCATACATCTGCTGAAGTTTATATACTTGATAATATATAAATATAGACACACAGCAATCAATACGACATCCGCTTCGCAGAAGCTTCCATTAGGCACACACCACCCCCCTCCCCGCTCTTTCCCTTCCTCATTTCCACAACCTGCTGCCTGGGCACCTTGTGCTGTTCAATCGGTTTCCGATTTTCATTAGCGGTGGAGCGCCAGCTCCCCCGGCCCCCAGCCCTCCCTGTGCCGATCCCATTCACATCCACGCGGGCCAGGAACGGCACCCACGGCCACAGGCACCTGCCCTGTTGTGGGGAGCCTCTCCTGCTCATCCTCCCCTCATTCCTGAGCCTCAGGTGCTGGGGCTGCCTCGGGACACCTCAGAGTGCTCGCAGCCACCCCCATCTTTCCAGCTGGAGATGGGAGCAGCAGTGGGGACAGCACACAACCTCACCTGGGCCACAGACCCTCCTGAGTACCTTCAAACTGACTGCTTGTTCCCTAAGCCAAAGCCAAGGCCTGAGTGTCAGCACTGGTCACCAAACACCCTTGATCCTTTGGCCGTCTGCTTTCCTCACTCATCATCCCGTCTCGTCAGCCCTCATCTTCACTGTGCTGCATGTGGGGTGTGTGTGTATGTGGGTGCCAGAGAGGGAGAGAGCATCCCGACAGTTCCCTGGAGGGGAACTTCCCAAGGAGGAGAGCTGTGCCCCCAGAGCCCTCTGAGCCAAACAGGGCACCCTGGCACACTGCTGCCCAGCCCAATCACCTCCTGCCACATGGCCTACAAGCTTGTTAAGTGCCTTTGTAGCCAGGATCAAACCACAGCTGCTAAGAACAGCCCGGGTCAGTGCAAACTGCGGCCCATTTTTATCTTGGTCGACTGCCTTAATTTCTCCTCAAAGATTGGGAATTTGATGTGAACACCCAATCTGTCCCCATTGTATCTTTGGGGTTTTTTGTACCTTTTCTGTAGAAGAAAAGCTCTTCTACATTCAATTTCTGTCCTGTTACACAGCTCAGGCCCATCACTCCTTATGGAATGTTTCTAGTCCTTCTTTCCATCCCAGTTTTCAACTCCATAGGAAGGAGTGTTTCTCATTATTGATTTATCTGTCTTCATTACAGTCTTTATCTCAAATTGGCTGGTCCATCTATAGCACAGCTTACAAACATTTGCAGTCTGTAACAAAACACTTGGGAGCCACTCAAACTACTTTTTGTAGCAGCTAGGCTGCACATCATGTAAGTCAAAAACTGTAGTGTGGAAGTGCCTTGTATCACAAGGAAACACAACTGGGAAATTTATTTTAAAAGAGAAATTGTTCCTATTATTATTATAACTGACTACAAGCAAACCAGTGCAAAGCCTGAGGAAGTTTATAAAAGCTTTCTGCCTGATTTAGGCTGGGAAAAAAAATCTTTTCACGGGAAAGAATGTATGGGAAGGTGTGTGAAAGCAGAGCAAAGAAACTGAAGCCCAAGTGACAGATTTCCAGGGAACAGCCCTGAATCACAAGTGCATCTTTCCTGACTGGCTAAGGAGCCACACAACCTCTTTAAGAAGCCACTGGACGTGCATGGCCCAAAGCTTCGCTCTCCCAAATATCAGCCCTGTCACACTGCTTTCCTCACACAGGCACAAGTGGAGGGTCTGGCAGTAGAGCCTGTCCTGAGCAGGGCCACAGCTGCCCCACCACAGCCTGTCCTTGGCACTTGGGCATGGCCACACACACCCACCACCAACCCCTTGCTCGTGTCCCAACAGCCGTCCCTTCCTGGCTGCACCCCGCTCCATGCAGCAAACTCCATTCAGCTACTGGTCAAGAGCAGGTTTGCAAAGGGGAGAGAGACTGAAAATAAATAAAAGGATGCCTGTGCCTTTAAAAGAATTTTCATTTATAGGCTCTTCTCCTCTTCCACCATTTCAGTGATCTATATGCAAATATGCTAATGAATGCAAATTAAGACACCACTTTTAGTCCCAATTTAATAGAAAGCATTAAAATACCTTTTTTTTTTCCCCCAAAAACTCCATATGCATGAAGGAAAGGCTTTTTAAAATTTATTTTATTTATTTTTTAATTTTTTAACTTTTTGTTTAAGTCACATCCAGCAGCAAATACACCATCAAAGTGATGGAGACAAGGAGGGGAAATCTGACTGACATTTCCAGGTGCCAATTACTACGATCTTGTTCTTCTGGGAAGACTGTGAATTAATTTCTTCTATTTTTTAAAGGAAGCTATTAAAACTGATGGTTCAGCTATGCTGTTCCCACTCTGAGTCTCCCCCACACCTCAGCATAAGCCCAGTGTTGAAGGAAGCCCATCACAGCCATAAAGATGTTATACTGTGTGTTGGGTTACACTCACTTTTTGGAGGGGCAGGTGTGGAAAAGCAACACACATCATCCTGGGAGAAACGCACACACATCCTGACCACAAGCTGTAACTAAAGCCTGGTACCTAGAGGGGCTGTGATAGCACTAAAAACTGACACAATTGCCACAGGATCTCCCATTCCCAGAGAAGTCTCCATCCCAACATCAGCCTTCCCAGCCTATTCAAAATCTGCTTAGCTTAGTTCAGTGAACAAAACCATCCAAAACCCAGCAGATGCAATGCTAGGTTAGGTTAGCAATGCTGTGAAAGTCAACAGGAAAATAAACAGTGACTCATATTTTTTAAAGTATTTTAAATACAAATCTTTCCACTCAAGCAAAATCACAGTTTTTACCAAAACTTTTTGTGGTGAAAAATGTAAATGAAGGAACAGCCAAACTTTTCACAAATCCAAAGTAATTCTGTATTGTACAGAAGGAAACACCATTTCCCTTTGAGTATTTAATTTGGTTGTTGTCTAAATGAAAACTTTCTGCTTTTACCACCTTGTCACTACCAATGTAATTTCATTTTATTTTAAAATCTAACACTCAAAATTGTGTAAAATCAGAATGGTTGCCTCCATTTAACTCAAAGCAAATTTACACACGTTTATACATACATTTTAATTGAGAAACAGGAAATTACTCTTCACCCAGCCCTACCTGCTGCACGGCCCCTTGCCCCAGCACTGCACACCCAGTGCCACAAGGCCTAAGCAGAGAACAAAAGCAGACAGACTCCACTCTGCTGACTGGGGTTTATCTGTGGTAATTTTACTCCTCTATAAGGCAATGGGCCAGACTCCTTTTGCACCAACACTGAAGTAAATCAAGTTCAAAGCCTCAGGAAAATGGTACTGTCACTGTGGGATTTACACAGCTTGGGCATGGATGAGAATCCCATCCCTGCAGAGAGCGCCCACCCTACATCTCCTTGCTGAATGCCCTCAGAGCACGGCACTTCCAGGTGAAAACTGCAACAACGATCAATAGGCAGAACTGGCAGCTTGCTGCATGCCAACACTTCTTCCTGGATGCGACCAGGGAAGATCAATCTGTCCGCCTCAGCACTCCCTGTGGCAGCTGAACGCCTGTGCTACCAACAGGGAGCCTGCTGCCGGCCCCAAGGTGGCACAGGTAGAGGGGATTGCCCTATCTAGCTGGCACAGCCACAAGATGCCCAGGGACCCGCTGGCTCCAGGAGCCTGGCAAGGGCCTTTTAGCCCGGGGTGTGCCCCAGAGCCCTCACCCAGCCCCTGTGGCACAGCCTCGGTGACGGATGTGGCTGCTGTGCCCACGGACAGCAATCACCCTCTTGGCTTGGAGCTTGCTGCGTTCCTCCTCCCCACAGAGTGCACTGCAGGTAACATGAAAGCACAAAGTGCATAAATAGGCTCCTCTGACATGATTGGGCACATCTCTGAATGTTTATAGCAGAGAGCAGATATTTAGATATTTACAGGGAATATCTTTTGTTGGTGCCAAACCCTAGGTTTTACTGTCAGAAAAAACAAACACAAGGACCGAAACTTGCCTTCAAATGGAAATCTGCGCAGGAGAAAGTGATTTCCCCATCAAACCAGTTTTATTAGATCTAAATATCTAATTATTTGTACCAAGTGTGGGGTTACCAATTATTTTACATGAAACTTTCAGATTATGTGTAGGAGTAATTTTAGAAAAAGACCTACATATCTACATATATATGATGAACCTGATTTGAATGCCATCTGAATTTTTTTTCTTTTTCTGATTTTTCCTGATTTTGGTTTGTTTGTTTTTTAAACAAAGATTTTTATTTTTTTTTAAATCTCTCTCAGTTAGTAGGCATTTTCCCGGCCCTGAACACCTCCCACTCCAGTAATGTCACTAATGAGACATTTGCACCTCTGAATATTCCAGCAGGCTATTTTCCTTGATCGCTTTTCTAACATCTTTTCAGCGTTGTTCTTGTAATTTTGTAAATGCACAGTCATGAAAAACACATTCCAAACACACACAAGACTCACCAAAGCCCATCCCTCCAAAGACCAGAATTAATGAAATTAAGCAAACATCACAAACACTACATACAAAACTCATTGTAATACAAAGAGTGTGTATCCTAAAACACACAAAATCCTTATGAGTCAAGCCCAAACTCCTCCACTGGCCTCACACAAGGAAAAACATACACAAATCTACATACATACAATCTACACACTATAGAGGTATGTGCCCACACAACAAACACTAAGCCAGAATAAAAGCACACACAAACAGCTTGATAAACACACACATCTCGTTCATACATACATTACCTACCCAAACCACAAAAAACAGAGACTAAATATAAACTCCTCCCCAACAATACACAAACATCCCCCAAAAACACACCACGCACACCCAACACCTGCCAAGTATACACAAATACACACAGCAAATACCTGCTTCAAAACACACAACTCATCAGAGGCAGCCCACTAACTACAGAAAAAAGGAGCTCAATGCCTATATTTAAAGGCTCAACACCTTATGTCAGCTTCTCCGCTCTATGGAGCAGGGAAAATGAGACAGACAGACGGACAGAGGGGAAGGAGAGAGTGGGCAGAAGGCGATAGGGAGGAAGAAAATGGAAGCTGCTTTGTGGGGAAGGATATGGATCAGGCTGTCATCTGGAGACTCGTCTTCATCCAGAATTAATGCCCTAAAGTTCTTTGGTTTTACTCTAAATGGTTTTAAAGAGACAGCAAAAGCTGCCAGGCACAGGGGTACCCCAGCTGGCTCAAGCACTTGGGAGCAGAAAAGGCAGCAGGTCCAGCATTTTGGGGCTGATCTGGGGAACCTGAGCACACGCTGGAGAACCTAAACTGCAAGGAGGGATGTTATTTTTAAGACTCCTACAACAACTTCTGAGAAGTTTAACCCGTAACCTCACTCGGAGTGCTCAACAGAGAGCAGGATGAGAGGGAGGTGGAGGTGCAGACTGACACCACTGCCAGCAGCTGTGTCCCAGAGCTGAGGGAGAGGGATCAGCGCTGGGATCCCTGCTCTGCCCCACGGGAAGGCGCTGGCTGTGCAGAGCAGCTGCAGAGAGCTGCGGGAGGGCTGGCACAGCAGGCCCCGTCCTGCTCAGCTCTGCCGTGGAGCAGGGATCACACAGGAAGGCTCTGAGGCGCTGGAGCGAGCAGGCAGAGAGGAAGATGCTGTGGGGAGACCAAAACCTGTCACCACTTTGGAGGGGCACGCTGTGGCAGCCGGAGTCTGGCAGACAGGCTGATGGCACTGTGGGCTGTTGTTGGGAATTGCCTTGGGAAGGGCTCCTGGGCCAGCCAGGGGAGGCCTCACACGGACACAGGGAAAAGCAACCCTCCCATCCCCTGTGCCTCTCAAACCCACACTGTCCTCAGGACAGGGCTCTGCAAGAAGGGTATGAGCTGCACGCTGACCCCCCTTACCACCTCCCTCAAGGGAATCAATACATCCTTACCTCCAACTCCCATACCCCAGGGGGATGCTATGGCTGGGGCGGGGGAGGAAGAACTGAGAGCAAACAACAGCAACAGGAACAGAGTTGAGCCATTTCAATTATTCATATGCCAGATGGATTCTTTTCCTGCCCTTTTTTTTTTTTCCTTTTGCTACAAAAATAAATAAAAAAAAGGAGGGGTGGGGGGAGAGCACTGATGTTTGGGGAGTGATGGGAGGAAAACATATTTTCCCCAAAACAAAGCGCAGAAAACAGAGGGGAAAGCCCCAGCATATCCATCTCTGTGTGAGGAGACCACAGGGAGTGCAAATTTCCACTCATGAGGGAACTCACAAATAACTGATCTTTTATTTTATATTCACAGAGCAACACATGAGGAGAAAGTGCACCAAAAAAGTAAGATGGAGGTGGGGAGGGAGAGAGAGTGAGGGAGAGAGAGAGAGTGAGGGATGGTGACACAGAGAGAAAGGGACGAGGAATGAAAGAGAGACAGCAGAGAGAGGGAGGGGGGCAGGCAGAAGAGGGCTTTGACCTTCTGTGAAGGATATAAAAAATCCAGCAGCCTCAGGGGACACCCAACTATCTAGCATATTGCTGTTAAAATGTCTGCAAAATTTAATACACTTGGCATGCCATCTAATCAGTCCTTGGAAACCACTGTTTCTCTCCCTGCTGCACTCCAACTGTCTCAGACCTCCAGCATTTGGGCACGAGGTTGGGCATTTTCTACAGACGATAGAAAGTTCGCTGTATGCACACAGGTTAGGTTGAAGGCTTGCATTTCATTTGCTTTTTTCTTTTCTTTTTTTGAGACAAACATTTTTCCCTTTTAAAACAAAGTTTATACAGATCCCTGCATGCTGCTGGATGTGCAGCATGCTGCAGGCCCACAACTGTGTACGTGTGCACAGACAGGATGAGTGGGAGAGGATGGATGGATGGATGGATGGATGGATGGATGGATAGCACAGGGGCACACACACCCATGACCAGATGCCAGGAGGAGCTTGCACGGCAGAGGATGGACAGATGGGAAGCAGTGGCACACACCCACAGCCCGGCTGGTGCCAAGGGGAGTGTGCACGGCAGCCGCCAGCCCGGCGTGTGTGTGCAGGTGCTGCAGGTGCGCTCCCCCAGCAAGCCAAAGCTCGTGCCTGCCTGCCTGGCGTGGGCACACTCACCACAGGGAACGGGCTGGGGGGGCCAGGGAGGGTGAAACCAGCCCGAGGAGGGGGCGGCACTTTGGTGCTGACACTCCTTTTTGAAAGGGACAGCTGCCTACAGCACCGCACAACAGCAAAGGAAACGGCTCTTGGGGAAGACAATAACAACAAAAAATCACTAATCCTCAAAACAACAAATATGTCCAACACTTGTTATCCTGACGGGGGCTAAGGGGGCTCCAGGGTCCCAGAAGAGCTGGGCAAAGAGTTTCCAAGCTGAGTGGCCACCTTGTCACTGCATGGTGGGGAGTGATGGAGGAGCTGGTGCAGAGCGAGGGACACGATGCGCTTTTAGCTGTGCCCGGGCAGTTGGCAGAGAGCTCGAGGTAAGAAAGATCAGCCCTTCAGGACAGGAGGCCAGTGCCTCCAGCTGAGTGTGCAGGTTTATGACCATGGTCATCCTCACTGGAACCCCCAGCAGGTGAGGACAGGCACCGGCTCTGAGAGCAGAGCATGGGCTCTCAGATAACACAGGGGCACCGCAAGGTCCCACTGCAGGTGAGTTCTGAGCCAGGTGATTCTGGCACGTGGGCAGCCTCCCACCTGGACAGACCACCAAGGGAACCTAGGAGCCATGGCCCTTCTCCATGTGAGGAAAGGGACAGATGGGCTGGATAAAGGGCTTGGGCGCCAGGCAAGGAGGGAACTGAGCCCACAAAAGCCCTGAGACACCAGAGCAGAACAGGCACAGCTGCTTGCAGACAGGCTGGTCTGGCAGTTCAGGTTCTTCCCAGCCCATTGGGACTATGTCATGGGAAAACCTCTGAACAGAGGGAAGCCTCTGCAACTTGAAACAAGCAGGGTTCCTGGCCCTCTGAAGATGGAGCAAAAAGGATCCTGGGTCCTCCTTTTCTCTGCAGAACAAGGGGCTCGGTGAGAGCGAAGGTGGAGAAGCACGCACAGAGGCAGGGGACGGCATTGGGAAGAATTAGCAGTGATGGAAGAGAAGGTGGCAGTGAGCCACGGATGGGATAGGAAAGGGCATGGATTCACAGCGCTATGGAGAAATTTTAAACCAAGACATGGGCCCCAGCTCAATCAAAACTTTGTTCAGTAAAAAAGTTAATTGCTGAGGAACCAAATAAAAGAAACCCCACAGGCTGAAAACTGCTCAGAGTCTTTAATTAGCCAAAAAAATGAAAGTGGTTACAGGAAAATGAGAGTGTAAGAGGGGATCCCAAGGGAGTACTTCTGCTACTCCCCCTTCTCTCCTTCATCACCAAACAGCCCAATGTAGGGCCATGGTAGCAGCCTCTTTGATAGCAGATTTGGGAAAAGCATTTGGGGTTGGTTTCGTTTGACTATCCAGAAGATGAGAGTCCCAGCCAGTCAAATTCAGATTTGAATCACACATCTAGTAAGCCCAGGGGTTCCAGAGCCTTCTGTTCAACCCTGCACCAATGCCTGCCAAAAAGGCAGGGAATTCCCTCCCCTATTTGCATTGGGACAGCTGGTTCCCTGGGCCCCTTAGGGCCAAGTAAAATAAATTACCCCCAGGGCAAATCCCTCAAAAAAAAGGCAAGCTATAGGTTGGAAGTAAAGGGTCTTCCACAGAAATTTACCCATTTCTTCTAAATTCCACCAAAAAGAAATCACATTTCTTCCTAATCCCTACACAGGCTGGCAACTGTCTGAACAGTCAGGTGGAATTCCAAGTGCCCAGTAACTTGCCAGCCATTTCTCCCACTGCTTTAAGAGGAAAGCAAAGTGAAGATGAGAGAAGAAATGACTGAGTGGCTTAGCTCTTCTGCTAACCCCCACACACAGCTCACACCTTGCCCCTTAATTCCTTGCCCAAGGCAACTGGACAGGGCTTGGCGTCTCACCCACACAATTCTCCTCACTCTCCCTTCTGCAGAAGGTCCTCAGTGTCTGGTGTGAAAGCTCTCCATTCCATACAGACAACACACAGACTCTATGCCCACGTGCAGTGAAGGAAGGACAACGTGGAATCAGGGAGCAAGGGCCAGCAATGCCAGTACATAACCCGTGAATGGCACTGGAATCTGTGAGCACCCCCAGGTGATGGATCCTGCAGGCAGCCAAGCTAAGAGCCTTCCCAGAGTAATGGCTGCATGCATGGAAATAAACAGAAAGAAAAGAAAGACTCCCAAGAACAGCACACATGAGAAAATAACACCTTATGGAGGAAGCATCCAGCCCATCCTGATTTCCAGGCTGATTCCAGCCTACCCCCTCTCCTGGGGCCTATCTAGCTGGGAAATCACAGACAATCAGGGAGGCTGTTCCAGCCAATTTCCTTCAGGGAACCTGCAACTTCCTCCTGGGACTGTCCTCCTGCTGCCTTATTATTGCCTCACAGAAAAAAGTGAGGCCACAATCTTTCCCAGAACTGGCTCTACCTTTGCTCTTCTCTCTGAGGCAGCACTGAGGGTCACAAATCTGGGGCTTGGACAGAGGTAATGAAGTGGAGGAGGGCTTGAGGAATGAGAGTGGTAACGGTAGGAAACAGGGTAAACACAGGCGTTATGCAAAGAGAGAGAAGGAGGGAGGTACTCCAGGAGGCTGTAAATTCATATTTGTAATTACTTCCTCATGTTTTTCAGCACTCCTCAGTCAAGTTTGATTAAAATTCCTTCCAAGGGAAGACACTCCACAGAGAGAGCTGCAATGGAACAGGCAGCTCGTGGAGTTTGCACAATTGCTGGGGTGGGCACTAACAGCAGCAGTTTGGGAGCTGGGTACAGATCATCTTCCCCCTCAGCATGGCTCCATGCCCTGTGGGAGAGGCCATCCTTTGCACACAGAGCACCACTTCAGCTCTGCTTGCTCTCATACTGTCAGTGTATGAAACAGGACATGGCTCCCTTAGCCCTCAGACACAGACCTGATGTGAGACAGCTTCCACAATCACCTTCCAGGCGGCACAGTGTCCTCAAGGAGCACGGAACAATCTCCTGTCAAACACATGCCTCAGCAGACGGGGGAAGTTTATGCTTCCTTCCACCCAAGAGTCCCTTACACAGGGCTGTTCTCCATAGTGAAAAGCAGGGCTCAAGGCTTCACATCCTTGTTTGGTTATTCAGGGGAGAGAAAGCCCAAGATCTGGCAGGTGACAGTAATTCATTTCATGTGTAACAGAGATCCTTCCAAAGAAATTAAAAGGAAGCACAGGAACAGAGAAGGACTAAGGGAGAGGCCACTTCTGTCACTTGCAGTCCTAAGCAGCCTTGACACCATCCTCACTGGCACTGTCACTGGGCAGGGGTGGTGTTCTAGTGGACAGGACAGTTTAATAGTGTTTCCTCAGGGATATTTCCAGGAATGGCTTCAGGGTGAAAAGCTCAAAAGCTCTGAAACCTTCCCCTTGCAGGGCATTTCTGTCTGATCCACTCCTGTTTCTGCTGGCTGTAGGAATCTCTACTGCCTACAGTCAAGCAGATCCCAGGTTCCTGTGTTCTCTCTGTGTTCTTTGTCCATCCACAGTCAAGATGTTCATCCAGCACTACGGCCAACTCTAATGCCACATCTCCCAATCTCTGAGTCCTTCCAAGCCCCTGGAAAAAAGGGTTTGAGTACAACCAATTCTCCCTCCTGACCCTGACCCTACTCTGCCAAATTCCCTGCAGGAAGGGATACTCCAGGACTGGGGCTGGGACCACAGAAGGTAAGCAGCAGCATCAGCTGCTTTTTATTTATCCTCGATGCTGTGGTAAGAGCGAGATGAAGAGATGCTGCTGGATATCAGCCTTTGAGTTCCCTCCATGGCTCTGGGGAAATCATGATTATCTTGATGCCTGTTTTTTTCCCTTCTCTTCCCCTCCCCTCCCTGCTCTGAATATCCGATTATCTTAGTGCTCGTGTCAGTTAAGGGACAGACCCTGCGACAATCAGCTGAGCGGGAACAGGCAGGTTCTGATGAGCTTCCTCTCTTACACGCCTCTTCCAGGGCACACACTGCACAGTTCAGCTAACCAGGAGACATGTGACCCATGATCCTGCCCATGCTGGCAGGCAAACAAATGATAAGACACCCTGTCTCGTGTTCTGGTTGCCCTCCATCATATGGAAGACACAGGTCAGGGAGGGGACTCCAGCCAGCTCTGCAATCTGTTTGTGCTCCCCATCCAGCCTGTGCCTGGCCTTTGTCAGAATGACCTAAGGATGAGGAGAGGAGGAAGCAGAAAGATGCCAGCTGCACCTCAAATCCTACCAGCTGCACCTCAAATCCTACATTTGGGACTACCACTGTCCTTAGAATAGCAGTGCAGAAAATTACATTTGATGTCAACTTGGACATGATCAAGCTGGGGAAGAAGGCTCCTTCTCCATGAAAAGCCCTTGCAGGATGCAAGCTGAGAGGTCAGTACATCAGTCCAAAGCAGGGAGATCACAAAGTTACTGTCTAAAACCTGCAAACACTGCAGCCTTTGAGGAACATCCAGGCAGAGTATCAGCGATGAGCATGACTAAGGCAAGAGCTGCCCAGTCTTTGGGAGCTGCATCACAGCCTGCCTGGGCAGGCAGCATGGTACAGGAGCGTGCCCAGGACCTGGTGCTGCCCTGCTGCCTCTGCAGATAACGTGCCTGGCACGGAGGGTGCACATGCATCTAGGAGACTGGGGGGCCCCAAATGTCCTGGGACCAGGGGAGCATGTCTGGATCACAGAATCACTGCGTTGGAAGAGACCTTTAAGATCATCAAGTCCAGCCCATGCCCCAACATCTCAGCTAAACCATGGCACCAAGTTGCCACATCCAGGGATGGTGACTCCACCATCTCCCCGGGCAGATGACTCCAGTACTTTATCACTCTTTCTTTTTCCTAACACCCAACCAAAATTTCCCTTGGCACAGGTTAAGGGAAACCCTTAAGACTGTTCTCTTGTTCTGTCAGTTGCTGCCTGGAAAAAGAGCCCAACCCCAGCTGAGCACAGCCACATTTCAGGAAGCTGTAGAGAGTGACAGGGTTACCTCTGAATCTCCTTTTCTGCAGGCTAAACACCCCCTGGCTCCCTCAATTGTCCCTCACAGGGCTTGTGTTCCAGGCCCTTCACCAGCCTTGTTGCCCTCCTCTAGACATGCCCAAGAATCTCAATGTCCTTCCTAAACTGAGGGCCCAGAACTGGACCCAGATGCAAAGGAGGCAGCAGCTTGTGCTGCATGGTAGGAGTATGGTACAGCAAGGCAAAGCCCTACACTTTGTCCTCCCCACTGGAAAAGTGCCCAGGAGCTGTATGGAGAGGGGAACCTCACTGAGAAACCTGCAGGTGGTTTGAGGGGGGCTTTCAACTCCAGATTCATTCAAGCTTCTGAGTTAATTAATTTACTGCGGAAAGAGGGAGCAGAAAGAGCAAGAAAAGAGCCTTTGTACTTAGGGTAGGACAGAAGCATAGGAATCAATTTCACAGAATAGGGAGTTGGGGACAAACAAAACCAGAAAATAAAAATAATAAGCTGATTGACAAGCTTACAAGAAAAGCCACATTTTTAACATTCTTAATCCCTAGAATAAACACATAGGGAGGAATAAGGACAGTGCTAGCTGTCCTCAGACGTCACTGGAAGAGGCTGGGTCTGGTGCAAGCAAGAGATTTTGTGCTGGTGGCTGTTGTGGATGGTCCTGTCCAAGCCAGCAGAGGTGTGTGAAAGAGTGTAGGGGAAACAGAGGAGAGGGCACTAAAATCAAAGGCAGACACTCACTTGAATCTTCACTCTCTCTTCTTTTTTTTTTTTTTGTTTCATGCTTTCTATACTACTGCTGTTTTAACACAATCAAAATTACATTAGGAACACAACTGAGGGAGTCCCACACAACAATGGAAATGCAACAGCACTTTGAGACATCTACATCTTCCCACCCTAGTCAGCTGCCTTAGGAAAAACCAAACTGTATGACACTGTGTGCCCCCACTGCCTGCCTTCATCTGAGTACCATCCACCTCCAAAACATCCATCAAATTTCTCCAGATTAGCAGGAGTTAAAAGGCTGGTTTTAGTGGTAGAGACATATTTAGGAAGGGATTGAATTTGTGCATGGCACAGCCCATTCCCTGTTTATTAATAAGCTATTTATCACTGGTGTTGCCTTTAATGCCATTTTGGTTTAATGTTGTTAATGAAATATAAATACCCGCACTAATGATGTTGGTCAGGAGCAGTGTGGGCTACTGGCAGCTCTGCAGGAGGGAGGCCAAACCACGGCTGTGCACATGAGAGCTGCAGTGGTGTGACTGCCAGCCCAGCCTCCAGGAGAGCTTCCCCAGAGCTCCCACCATGGATGAGGAACGGGATGGGATGGTGCCGTGCTGGCAGCAGATTTCCAGACCACTCTGGCAGCCCAGGCCTGAGCAATTCTCCCCCCAGAAAGGTGTCTCACGGTCACAGTTCAGCTCCAGCACGGCACAGGACCACTCCCTCTCCTCTCTCTCTGCCTTTTGAAGCCACCTGAGCTCAACAAGTGTGCGTGGGGGACCCTGCAAGCTGCACGGCAGCTCTCTAGATGGAAATATGTCAAAGCAGTCAGATGAGTTTTGTTGGCTTAATGCAGTTGCCCCACTGGAAGAGCAATCCGCAGGCTCTGTGCTGCGCTCCCCCAGGGCAACACCCACACGATGCCAACACCTCTTCAGCCAAGGGGTGCTCACAGCGACCACCTCAGGGCTGCCTGTGGCTCATGTGGGACCGGATGCGGGCCCAGGCTGGCTCCAGGCCATGGGGTGGGGCAGCAGGAGCTCACCTGGCTCCTGGACAGCCCCTGCCTCGCTCCCCGGGCTGCGCTGCCCTGGGCCATGGAGGAAACAGCCTCCCGTCCTTGCAAGGAGCAATGCCAAGTTAGCTTGGCCTTTGGCAAGGACCCAGAGGTTTGCTCTGGCTCTGCAGAGAGGGCTCACACAGGCCCCTCTCCATTAGCTTGTGTCTAGCATCGTCATGGGGCAGGGATTACAAATCCCCCTAAGGCGGCTTTTGGAAATCCCATCTTGCATTACCATTTGCATTACGGCAGCCCCTGGAGAGAGCTGAGGCCCGGGCACACTCTCAGAAAGAGCTGTGGGCCTGGAGAGGTCTCAAGGCAGCCAAAGAGACTGGTATGGAAAGGCAAACTAGCTTTGGGACTGGGCAGTGGAAGAGGAAAACCTGTGCCCAAGGCCCCTGCCCTGCCCAGCAGGAACAACAGCTCCTGAAATCAGAAGAGAATCGGACATTCACCACCAGGAAGTTCCAGACATCTACAAGGCTCCAGAACAAAACCAAGTATTTCCTCAGGAGCAAACTTCAAACCTCACAATCACCTGAAGACTTAGTGAAGAGGCAAATTTGGAGAAAAAAAATGTATCACACTCTCTTGAGACAGCTTTCCTGATAGTAATTCTGCCTTGCTCCAAGTTGACCCTCTCCACTGGAATCCCACTTAAGAAGTGCTCCCCCACTGAAATGGGGAACTGAACTGGGACAACTAACCCTAACCAAGTCCCCCTTACCCATTTACCTCTCCCAGGCCAGGGGCACCACAGCCCCTGTGTTCTGAGTTCAAAAGCCAAACCATCAACTGCTGGCATAAACTGCAAAAAGATGCATCTCCCTTGCTCTCAGTCCCCATCAACACCCTTTTTCTTCTGCTTGGCAGTCTCTCTCTTCCTCTCTCCCAGTGCAGGGGGAGCTACAACTGGTCTGCACTGGGAGCTCTCCTGGTGCCCCTGCCACAAGGAGCACCATCAATTTACACTGCTCCTTTAAGACGTTATCTTTTAATTTGGTGCTTCCCTCTTTCCCCTCTTCAACTAGCTGATTTATTAGTTTATATCTCATAAATTGTAACCCCTCACCTCCTCCTTCGCCCTCCCAGATGCCATAAATCCCCTTCAGGGCTCTGACACCCTTCTACATGTGGTGCAACTGCCTGCCCCCCAAAGTCACCTCTCAGTCCCCAGGGAGCATGGGGCTCATTTGCTGGGGGTTTGGTCTAGCTCGTCTCAGCAGCTAATCCCTTGGGTGGCTCCTGTCAGATTATTAATTAGCTAAAGCGGATCGGCCCTGGAACAACATGCGGTTGGACTTCAGATAAAACAGGACGGCAGAGGCTTGGCATATAGTTCTTTAAAGGGACTTTGTCCCTTTTTTTCTTGAGCCTTCTGTGGGAGTGGGGGAAAAGAGAGGAGCAGGAGATGGGCTGCTCCCACAGCTGCTCACAGCCCCCAGCAGTTTGTCACCCTGGTAGCAGGGCCGTGCTGTGCACAGGACAGGAATGGCAGGTGTCATCCCCATCCTCACCCTGTGGCAGATAAAATTTTTTCCCCTGTTAGAAGAGGTTTGTGAACCTGTTCAGAGGCATGCAGCACTGATCTGGGGGGTCTCGCTGCTCCTCAAGGTCACCTTGCTTCTGCTGTCCCTTGTCCTCTCATTGCTTCCTATTGAAAACTTAGTGTTTGCACTACCCCAAAAAATGAGGCAAATGTGTCTGTTCCAATTCTCACATTGAGAACAGGTATTTTAACCAAGAAGCCATCCAGTTTGTATGGCAGATTCTAAAGCTTACTTTCTCATCCTGGACAGGATAAAGAGTGAGTGGTCTCCTATGCATTACACTGGAAATCTACAAGAATGAGCAGGAACAAGAGTCAGCACTACAGATGCTGGGGAGCAGCTCATCTCTTTGCTCCCTTCCCACTTTGGATTGTTTTGACTCAAACCGATGAAGCTGAAATATCGAGTCACAACGGCACTAAACTTCATTACAAGCTCTTAACACAGATTACTTAATAAAAACCAGGGTGCTTTAATTGCTTTCCCCCCATTAGCATTTCTGGAGGAGAAATTTTTGATTAATTTGAAGATGCACATTTCCCCCACCCCCGGTGCTGGCCTGTGAGCCAGACCTCCTCCCCACACCAGCACTGTCCACAAGAGCATCCCAGAGAGTGCAAATTGCACCCAAATCCACATGACTCTGAAAAACAAAGGAACTGAGAGCCTGGATGAACAGATGGGAGTAATGGTGTGAAGCAAACAAGGGGAAGAAAAATCTCCCCTCCTTTCTGGTGAACCCATAAAAAGTGGCACAGGGGAATGAGGAAGAAGCAGGCAGGAGAGGATAATGGGAGGACAGCCAGTGTGGCAGGGTTCAAAGAGCAAGGGCAGAAGTTGGTAGGTGACTGACTTGGTGGGGTCCTGGGAAGCACTTTCACCTTTCTCTGCAGCTGAGAAAGGAGAGGCAACTCTGCTGGAGGAACACTGTGTGGATTTTCAAAATTTGGACCAAAAGCCAGCAAGCTCAGTGCTCTCCGAATGCACGTGAAATGCTGCTCCCTGTTCCTTGTTCAGGCTCTGCCTGGATATCTGGTTCTAGGGGAGGATAACTGTTCCTTCCCCCTGGCCAGTCTCCCACAGGTTAGGAGTGCTAGGAAGCCAGGGATAGGTGGGGGAAGCACCCCTCATGGTCCAGCAGCTGGGCTGGGAAAGCCAGGGACACAAAAGTCTCATGGGCAAAGGAAGGAAAAGCCAGAGCCCTGGGCTGTGCTGCCACAGCAGATGAGGCCAAGCAGCTCTCCTCACTTTGTTCCTGTATCAGGGGTCAAGGACATCCAATTCCTTGTTTCTCAGATATGGATGCACAGAGGACAAATCCCATGTGTGAGCAGCTCAGGTAGGATCTGCACTATTCCACTGCCAGATAGCCCCAGGTAAAACAAGTCTACCAAGAAAATCATTCCTGGCTTTTGGGGCAACTGGCTTCAGCTCCTGTTGTAACTAGCCCTGGCAAGGGAAGATGGGAACCAGGTTCCTGAGTAGGCTGTTCTCTAGGTCAGCACACTTCAGGGACGTGGTAATCAAGGAGAAATTGCTCCTATGTGACAACTCTTGTCAACCTTGTAAATCTTCATGATTTTCTGAAAGTCTGAGATCTTGCAAGTTACACAGGATTTTTGTTTTGTACAAAAATGTGTGTACAGTGCTATCCCTCCCTTTGCTCCCTCTGTTCTCTCACTTTCAGGGCACAGCAACCTGAAATGTGATCTGTGTGCATGCTGAACCATAGAAACCTTGGTATTATTAAGTCTTATAATTGCAGGGAGGAGGAGAGTAGCTTTTGACTTCTGAAAGGACAAAGCTAGCAATATTGTTTGCTCATTTTACTTTCAAACTCACCTTAGTTTGTCCTCTCCCCTTTTCTCTTGTATGTTCTATCAACGCACAGCTTAGACAAACTCAGCAAGAATCACAAGAAAGACACTGGGACAGATTGTAAACTGCCCTGGCAAAAATCAGGATAGTTGTGCTGACGAGAAATGCAGCTCTGGTACATCAGCAGATGGCTTACCTGTGGCTCTTAATAGTTAATATATAACTGCAGTAATAGCAAAAAAGAGCCTCAGCACTACCACATAATTTGTCAGAGGCAGTATGCTAAAACAGCCTTTCCATATTCAGCTCAAGCAGGGAGATAAACCTCACCTCCAGCACTGCCCATGGGCTGAGCACCAGCTCTGGAATGAGCCCCCAGCAAAAGACATCAGAGAACTGCCACCATTCACTTTACACTATTTGCTCATTTTTAAAATTTTTTAGTTTTATCAACAGATTTCTATGATCTACATTTTGAACATGCATTTCCCTCGAACACTCATGTGCATACTTAGCACTGATTGCTCCAAGTGCTTTCCAACTGGTTTTTCTTGAGGAGCTCCTCAGGTCATGGTCCCTGCTGGCTGGAGACTGCCTGACGGACAGACAGACAGACAGATGGTGCATATACAGTGCCTACCAGAGCTGAATGTGCTCCTGAGTGTTAATGGAACCCTGCAAACTCACAAAGCACAATTATTATTATTTTTCAGCCAGATTTTTATCACAGTGCCACAGAACTACTGCCTGTATCCCAGCTTAGAGAACTGCTGTTGGATCTAAGGACAGGAAGGAATACTGTTGGATGGTTAAAGGACTCAGAAGATCTGACTTCTCCTCCCAACTCTGCTTCTGAGTCACTATTAACATAAAATCAGGTTTGTTACATCAGTTAAGCTTGAGTAAATAAACCACGACTCATCACTGTGTTTTATTTTGCAATATTTCAGTGGGCTCCTCTCTACAAATAAACACTATTAAAGATCAGTGCAATTGCGGGTATATGGCAAAGGAGAGAAATGAAAGCATTTAAACTGCTCTAAAACCTTTATGAAGAGCAAGGCAAAATCTCAGCTTTTTGGAGGACAGTGATTTTCACAGGACAGACATGTAAAATTAAGGCAACCCTTATGTGGGGGCACTGAAATACAAATGAGTCATGCCTGCAGGTCTGACAGAGCTGATGGGTAAAAAATATTGGGAAACATCCTAATCCCCTCCTGAGGAGCCAAGGCTGAAATCCCAATGCCACTGAAGTTTACAGTAAAACCAGTGCTTGCTTCCCTAGACCAGGATTTAACCTTGATAAATTTCAGCTGTGAAGACAGAAGCCTTAGCAAGGGGATAGCCAACTTCATAAGCAGCGGTTCCATCACGAGGACATCACAAATTCTAACAAACGACTGAAGGTGACAGGGAAAGTGAGGTCTGAACCCACAAAGGCCTGTCTCAGTCCTGTCTCCTCCAGTGCTGAGCATCCCTGTATCCATCTGAGATTTTGGGGCAGGCTGGTCTCCAGTGTGACAGTCACCCAGGCAACTGCCAGCCTCCAGTGAAGCCCTGGGCTTCTTTAGAGCTCAGCTGCTCCACATATCCACACACGTGTGCCTGCACCTCACTGCACCACGGGCTCTGGGGTCAGGCCTCGTTCAGCACCGGGAGGGATCCTGTTCAGCCAACATCCTCACTGCCACAACCCCTCTTCAGCTTTTGTCCCTCTCATGAGCAAAATCACCAGCTGCTGGGCACTGCAGGCCTTCTGGAAGGGCTTTGGGATGCCCTTACCTTTATTTTTAAGCTGACTCATTCCATGTCTCTCAAGAGCCTTTTAAGTGTTCTCTCCTTGAACTCTGGCATCAAGGCCCTTTCCTGAACATCTGAGACCTTTCAACCTGCTTAGACCCCACTGGTGGATTTCACCTCCATCAAAAGGTGACACAAGCTGCTGTCCAAGTGAGCGGGAGGTGCTGAGGACCTCAGAGCATCAGTCTCCAGTCCCACTCCAGGCCAGAAATGCTAAGGACAGCTATGAGGCTGCCAAGCACACGATCCTCTTTCCCCTCCTTTGACTTCCCCCCATTCAGCTTTCCAACCAAACATCTGATCGAAGGCCCGGGGGAGGGAGCCAGAACTGTCCGGTCTGGTTATGAGTGAAGGTCATTGATCTAGCACAGACCAGGGCTGCAGAAAACAGGGGAGGGAGGGGAAAAAAATCCTCAGAGAGACAGAAGAGACAGAGCGAGGCAGGCAGAGGCAGTAAGTGCAGGGGAAGGCAGCGGAAGTGGCTGAAACATGGTTTCACACTCCAAGACCCAAGGGCTGTTGTCAACCCGTCCTTCATGCTCACATCTTGTCACACTAGAGGTCAGGTCTCCCAAGCGTTCCTGAAGAGCTGAGCTAGCCCATATGGCAGGCAATATGTTAACAATATGGATCAGCTGCTCGTCAGGGCCTGAGCAGATGGATGTGACAACCCCGTTCTTACCCAGACAGGCTTTTAACATCTTCCCTCCCCTCAGCTCAGCCCTGCCCGAGGAGCTGCGCCTGGGAACGGCTGCCTGCAGCCTACCTGAGCCGTGGGGCCACAGGTCAGGACAAGCAGCCTGGAAATGCCTGCCTGGCTGTCCCTGGATGGAGGCAAGCAGGGTAGAACCCCATTCAGGGCTGGCAGGAACTGGGCCAAGCACTGATCCAAGGATAGGGCGCTGCAAACGGAAAGGCCTCGCTGTAAGATATGTGCTATTAACTCCCAAGCAATACAGGAGATACTGTATTCAGATATATGTATATGGCATGTTACCACCAGATGCCACACTTTACAGTCTAGACGGAGTTTTGTAACTGCCTGGGAAAAACTTCTCTCACAGAACATGTAATACATAAATAGATGTGTATTTTAATGGGCAAGTTAAACTCCTCCTGGCAAAGGTAGGCAGGTCGATTTCATACACAGGTGGGTAAATTTCCACAATGATTTTGCAAGGCTGTTTCATATTCCCCAGCCCAGGATCTGAGCCATCGGGGCTGGTTGGGCTGGCCCAGCTGCACTTCTGTGGAAGGCAGTGTTCCCATCTCATCCCCTTTGCAGTAATCCCAAAGATCTTAGCAAAAATAACTCTATCAGTCCAAGCTAACCCACAAATTTAGCTTTACTTTAGGATCTAAATTGGGGAGGGGGGATATTTTGCAAATTCAAACACAGACAGAGCAGATATTTCTAATCCCTTTCCTACACTTTTTTTTAGCTTCCTCCCCCCTGTATAAAAGTCTACCTTCATTAACTGAACATGAAAACTCCCTCCAACCCTTATAGCTCTAGGACTAAACAGTCAGCTTGTGCTTATAAACAGTGAAAAAGCAATCACAGCCTAGGGATGGGCTCTGGAGAACGTGCAAACAGCCTCTGTAGCCCAAAGTAAATTGAGCTTGTTTTGAAAGTAGAAGCCATACAACTTGCTCTAGGGCAGAAGACTGGAACACAGGGATTTCTAGTCCAGAGCATGAGAGATCACAAAGCCACATGCCTGAAAGGCTAAATGCATCTCCTTCACTGCAGTGATGTTTGTAGAACTACGGGGACCTCAGAAAACAGCTGGAGTCCAGGGAAATATTTCTGTTGTCACTAATGAGCTCCCATCCCTCAGGAAGCAGCCCCTGAGGGACACTCAGCAATGCACCCAGTAGGTGCTGGGAGGAGATAAATGTGGAAAAGGATAACTGATTTGCAAGAGCCTGAACCACAAGGATCACTTCAGCATTTAAAGAATTCCTGACGTATCAGTCTCCTCCTCTGACTTTCTTGTCTCAGAGGTTCTGCTCATCCCAGGTCCAGATCAGATGGACAACACAGGGTTTTCAATATCAGGAGCTACACAAGCAGAAACCTGTGACTGGGGTCACAGGACAAGCTCCTTGGTGATGAAAAAAATCACCTAGAACCTATGAGGCAGCTTCCGCAGCACAGTTTATTTCCCCCTGGATGTTGGACCTCTCTGGAGAGGCACATAAGGGTGTTTGGTGGAAAATTCACCTGCTGCAGTCAAACCTGAGAATTTGTGTCTTATTTGGTAAAACCTCAAGGCTCTTCATGTTCCTTTACCTTATTCCCTCAGGCAGAGCTCCTATTTGGGAAGCTCTCTTGCCTCTGGAGGCCTGGGAAGGCATTGCTCTAAAAGGGGACACAAGCACCAGAGCAGCTGACACAGGAATAAAGGCCAGAGTTTGCTACATTAACAGTTCAAAACCAGGCTTTCCAAATAAAGCATGCCAGACCCTGGAGGTGTTTCAGAACGAGGAAGGTGTGGGAAGGCACAGCTCACCCCTATCCCATCCTGAAGCACGCTCTTTTCTGGCAGACTTACTGAAAGCACTCAGCTCTGTAGGCTCTGAACTAAGACCTACTGAGCCTAACAGTATCACGGCTGTTGCCCTTTCAGGTAGGGCTAGGGCACTTAGAACCAGAGTAAATTCCTCTGTGCCACACACAGCCAGCAATGGAGAGGGAGCGCTGGAGGTCCAGACCAACATCTGAGCCCTGTGACTATTCTCATCTCCCCTCTTGCTAAACCAATGCAGTCCCTCTACCTCTCTACCTGGACCCTTCCAGCTCAGGTCTCAGCTGCACCCATGGCTCACAACAGCTCTGCACACACTGCTGTGCCCAGGCATCACTTATGACACGGCGGCAAAAAATAGAGGAAGATGATGATACAGAATCCCCTCAGGCACTTCAGTTGCTGATCTTCATTCATTCAGGCATCATCAGCATTTAATGATGTCAGCAACGTATGGAGATAGCCCCTGACAATACCTCTGTGCCCTACAGAGCACATGTGCTGTCACAAAAAGGCCAGACACAGCGAGGATCCTCAGCCCCTTCTACCTGCAGCAGTGCCCCCAGGCACCTCCCAAATCCCCAGCCCACTGAGAAGAAATACATTATCCCACTATTGTGTCATACCTTTCTTTGCAGAGAAGCTGTGATGGCAGCCAAGCAGAGAAGAAAGTAAAACAACTTTTAGAAACAGAGTCCCACCCCCTCACAACTGCTCTGAGTTACCCACCGTGACCACAGACATCCTCAAACTCCTTTTGTGGAACAAGTCAATCAGAAACTGTCCCAGACAACACTTACCCGGGGGACTCCCGTGTGTACTACTGAGCCAACTGCTAATGCTGCACAGCAGCTCATTAGGAAAGGGAGGTGAGGAGAAAGAGCTGCTCAAACCAGCTGTGTCAGCTGGGTGTCTGTACAGAGGTGGGCACTGATGGCTAAACCCAGTCCTACGTGTAAGCCAGCCCAAACCAACATCCCACCATGCATTCACCTCCTAAGCCACTGACTTCCCACTGCTCTTTCAAACTTCACAGGCTAGAGATTTCCCAGGAACTGGAATGAAAACTCTGGAGAGCCAAAATCACTCACTCCAGTCATACTTCAGAGCGGTTTGACCACAGAACAAAAGCTAGTACCTTGCATTGAGAAGTCACAGGCTTCAAGGTCCATTCCAGTACAAAGCCAGGACAGAAGTCAGGATCTTTGTTTTGGAGGTGGTCTCAGGTGAAGACAGTGTGAATTAGATGGCCTCCCTTCACTTGGTGAAGTCTCTTTTCCCTGAGGAGAGTTTCAAAAGGAAATGAATATTCCCTAGTGAGCAGTACCAAAGCTCAGGTGAATCACGAGCACAAGCAGTGACGCCAGCCTCAAACGCTGCAGCCACCCACAGACCTGAGCCCTTGGTCACACACAGCAGGCCAGCCAGGCAAGGCTCTCCATGCCCTTCTGAACACGCTGCATCTCCATCTCCTTGCCTGCCACGCGTGGAGCTGGCAACTCCAAAGCCAAGGTACAAACCACATGGATTATTGGGTGGGCAACACGCTCCAACTTTCCCCAGGAAAAAATCCAGGTCAGCCAGTGGCAGAAGCAGCCTATGGCACTAAGCCACTTACAGCAAAGCACTTCCACCTGTAGCTCGTTCAGCGTTCCTGCCCACTCAGCTGTGCTGCCATCCCTCCTCTGGGGGGGATCCACCAGCACACAACTCCTTGTCCACCCCCACACCAAATCTCATGCCCAAAAATGTTACACATACAACCAGATGAGACAAAGGAGAATTATTATTTGCAGTTTAGTGAGGCCCACAGTAATTAAAGGACTTGTCAAAGCTCACTTGGTAAATCTGAGGCAGAACTGGGAACTGCAGCTAAATCTCTCAAATTTTGGTTTAAGAGCTGGACTGCAAAAGTCCTGTGCTCCCTGGCTGTTATACTGCTACCTTTGCAACAGGTTTCACCCTTCTCCTTGCTCTCCCTAGACAGTTAAGACAATTCCCTTCTACTCCTGCATTGAAGGAAATTAACAAATGCACAGATTAAAATAAAAGAACTTTTACCTTACTTCCAAAATTATAAAATGTCTTAGCTCCAACCTTTGTCAGAAGCTCAGAAGCTTCAGGCTCTTCTATGAGGTGGGATTTGTAGACTGGAGGGTTCTGTTGTTGGAGTTTTTTTTTAAATTTCCATCAGACAATAATAAAAGAAGCAAAACAAAAGAGGGCTGTTGAGATCAACTTGTGATAGGTGTCTGGCCAAAGAAAATGGAGCCAAAGAAGTCAGAACCCTGCAACCAGCAACCTTTGTGTCAATTTAAGCAAATATTGTGGCGTTTCCATGGCAATTCCTGTTTTGAATATCCACTACACTCACTTTTTAAAGGGCTTTTCCTGTTTGCGTTTCAACTTCAAAACCTGTAAATATTTTCAGCCTTAACACATCCCGACCTCCCCCAGCCTCTGAAATGAGATATTATCAATGCTCTGTCATGAGGTCTGCTGCCTGCAGTACCCCAAAGCTGTGACAATTCATGGCAAAGGCAGGGTGGCAGCCCAGGACAGCTGGGGACAGCAGAGCCTCGGCCGGCCCTTTGACACGTTCTCCTTTCCAGCCCCCACAGCTGTAGGTACAGGAGCCCGCTCGATGCTTTTCCAAAAGCGATGAGTGAAAAGAGCTATTGCAAACACCCAGCCCTGATAGCATCAGCCCAAGGTGAGCAGCAGCCGTTCTGCCAGACTCCTTCCATCTCACCCTGCCAGCTCAGGCTGCCCCTGACTCGCCACTCCAGCTGCAATTCCTGCTGGGAATCTGCTCTTCCTGAGCCCTGCTCGGGGCCAGCTGCTCACACAGCCCCGAGCTGCCCCCTGCCCTGACCCGCTCTCCTCCCTTCCCTTCCACCTCAGCTGAGCTAAGGCTGTCACTCACGCTGATGTATGGGCTGCTGCGTCATGCACAAGTGAGAACCAAGAGCCAACTTTGTCCTCACTTGTAACCTGGCCTAGGGTGCAAATTCTCCAGCATCCTCAGGTCCCTGATGTGCTGCTCTACCCCTGCAGGTCCCTGATGTGCTGCTCTGTCCCTGCAGGTCCCTGATGTGCTGCTCTGTCCCTGCAGGTCCCTGATGTGCTGCTCTACCCCTGCAGGTCCCTGATGTGCTGCTCTACCCCTGCAGGTCCCTGATGTGCTGCTCTGTCCCTGCAGGTCCCTGATGCTTTGCTCTACCCCTGCAGGTCCCTGATGCTTTGCTCTACCCCTGCAGGTCCCTGATGCTTTGCTCTACCCCTGCAGGTCCCTGATGTGCTGCTCTACCCCTGCAGGTCCCTGATGTGCTGCTCTACCCCTGCAGGTCCCTGATGCTTTGCTCTACCCCTGCTCCACCAACACAGAGCCCACAGGGAAAGTCCTGGGCAAGGAGCCCTGCTCAGGTCCTGGTGTTGCTTGTCACACCTGAGCACCAGGAGCCTGCTGTTAACCCTCTCCCCAAAGGAGAAAGAATAAAGCTGCCCCTGCATCTAATGCTGGGTCGGAGGAGGAGGGGGGGCAGTCACAAAAACACATTCAGAGACACATTAAGGACTTTCATCCCCACGTCCCCAAGTCTGAAAGCTTCGGCCTGTCCTGCTGGAATACAGCCCTTCCTGGCAGCCATGGGAGTGCACTGGTTAACTCTGAGCTTCCTGGCTGTGATGGATTTGTGCCAGGCCTCCAATGTTAGCTTAGTGTAATTTTTGGGAAGTCAATTTCCTTTTTTTTTTTGTGTGTGGTTTTTTTAGGCTTTTTTGGGCTTTTTTTTGTGGTGATGATTTTTTTTTGTTTTTAATTTTTTGTTTGTTTTGTTTTGTTTGTTTGTTTTGTTGTTGGGGTGGGTTTTTTGTTTTGTTTTTTGTTGTTTTGTTCAATGTTCTTTCCTCTTTTAAATCAAAAAGTAGGAGCATTTGAATGGGTGTCAGGATAAGGCTATCCATCCATGGGCTGTAGCTTCCCAAGAGCATTTTATAGGCACCATGGTGCCTGCAGAGAACAGCCATGGAAACAAACACCAAGTGACTCCAAAGCTGTTATGCCGAATGCCCACAGAGGCAGCCTCCTGGGAGCACTTCTATCCTCACACGAGCATCACTCCTTGGTCCTGACCACCTTTCCTGCACTGCTGGGTGCTTCTGATACCACCAGCAGATGATGCACAGTGCCTG
Organism: Ammospiza nelsoni; assembly: GCF_027579445.1. Classification (NCBI taxonomy): domain Eukaryota; kingdom Metazoa; phylum Chordata; class Aves; order Passeriformes; family Passerellidae; genus Ammospiza; species Ammospiza nelsoni. The sequence continues at coordinate 1,406,595 of NC_080654.1, forward strand.
CTGTCCTGGCCAGCCTCCAGCTCAGGTAATTACATCCTACAGGAGTTTCAGCTGGATATTTTATCCCTTCTTCACTTCCGGCCCTGAGCCGCTTCAGTGGGAGTTGCTAAAACTCTTTCCAGATCCACCCCGGATGTGAGTGCGTGCAGGGAATTCTGTGCATCCCAACAGGTCCCAGGAGCCCGGTGTTTCAGCAAACAACCTCCAAAAACACGTGACAGCATACCTGCTTGTGTACATCCCATAACACCCCCTCCTAAGAACAAGGTGCAGAGCTGGGAAAACAACTGCCCTACCACAGCAGGAACCAACAATTTCTGCACACGTGTGCTTCACACTGCCCAATGGAGCATGATCGGGGACATGGACACTGCCTCCTGTGCTCTGCTGAAGCAAGAACTCTCCTCCCATCATCTCACAGGCTTGGCAAAATTAGAACTTGTGGTGGCAGTGGTGTGAGGCTGCAGCCACAGCTGCTGGCCAGCCTTTGTCAGTGGCATTACATGCTGGTGATTTAGAGTGTACAGGAAAAGATGTGCCAGGTTTGGAGCAGCCATGGGAACGCGCCTGGGGTCCGTGACAGGCCAGGTCAGCAGGTGTCAGTGAGCAGGAAACTCTGGCAGGGTGACACTCTCACCAGTTCCTGACAACACAAAGTGCAGGCAGAGAGCCGGGTCCACCTCCCTCCCGAGGGAGCATTTGCCATGGCCACAGCAATTCAGAGCCCTTCCAAGCTGTCCAAGACACTTGGAAATGATGTGCTGACCCACCCTCCACTCACTGCAGCCCAAGAGTCCCCAGGCTTGTAAGTGGGCTCTGCCTAACCTCTGTTTTGTGCCCTCTTTGTCTTATTCTTCCAGCAGATTCTGCACCAGGTGCTCACCTGGTGTAAAATCAGTACAGTTTCGGTGGCTTTAGTGAAGTCATGCCAATTTAAATGAGTTGAGGATCCGGCCCTCCAAGTTACTCGAGTTGCCAATTCTTCCTTTGGATAATCCTGAGGGTGATTTCACAGCAAGCAGCAGCACAGGCCCAGCCAGCCTGGCAGGATCAGCTGTGCTTTCCTGCCTCCCCTCTGCCCCTCCACCCTCCCTGCCCCAGGTCAGGCAGGCCCTGCTGGGAGACCCTGCTGCAACAATGCCGGACCCATCATCGTTTGCTTTGTGTACCGAGTTTCCTTAATTAAAGATAGATACAGCACAGAGTAAATTACTCTGGGCTTTCGATCAGGGCTTTCTACTTGCTTTTTGCAGGAGAGTTTTTGCCTTTACAGTGATGTCATACCTTGCCAAGTGTTTGGAGAGGGTGCTGGTCGCTCATCGAGCAGCAAACCCCAACCAGTTTAGGTTGACTGTGAAACAGTTTGTCCTTATGAAGAACTGAATACTGTCTTCCCCTCTCTCTCTACTCTCACCAGTCTCTACTCCAAGAAATGCAAAGAGCCTGGCAGCTGCTGAATGAGCAGCTAGGAATCCCTTCCCTCAGCCCCAGTCCCACCGTTGTCCTGCCATCCTCACCACGTCCCACTGTGAGGGAAGCAGGCGATATCAGCACAGGGAACACGCCAAGGCTGCAGCAGGCACTGCATGCACAAGAACTTTACCTGCTCTGCCCTCACAAGTCCTTTGCTATCCCCCCAAAGCAATTTTCTAGGCAACAGCGTGGTTGCATTCCCTTCTCTATCTCCTAATAAATATCATGCTAAGCAAGATGAGTATCTTCTTCCCAGACCAAGCAGCATGACCCACTTTCTGAATCAGGGCAGATGCAATTGGGCCCTGGAGTCCTGGACCCCTCCCAAAGCACAGAGATTTTGTAACAATTACAGCAAGAAGCAGAGGGAATAGCAAAGTAATAAGTGATCAAAGTGCGGAGAGTGGTGGAGTTGAAGCTGTGGGGTAAGTACTGCTCCTTGCCATCCTGTGCTCTGACATTTTCCTAGGACACTGAGGCAAGAGCTGACATTCACACAACATCTCTCCTCCACTGCCCTACATTCCTCAAAAGTAACAGGTCCAATTTCAAATTCTGGCTAGTGGCTCAGGCAAGCCAACCGTTGCCCTCCCTACACATCCACTCTGATCCTTCCCCTTCTTTTTTCCCTTCTGCACGGCAGAGCTGGGATCCTTTACAGGTGCAGTAAAACCAAGAGCCCCTACAGAAAGCTGATGCTTTGGGCCAAGCCCAGCCTGGCTCACCAGAGAGGAGGTGGCTGGATCCTGATCCCAGCAGTATTGTTCTGTTTGGAGATGCTCCATTTTTCCACAGAACAGCTCTGTACTTTCCCAGATGTAGATGGGATCAGATTATGACCCAATGGGCATGGAAAGCAATTAAAAGGAAATGGGTGAACGCCAGTAGGACTTTCATTACTTGAATCCACAGAGGAAACTTCCCTCCCAGGGGAGTCTCCATGGCCAAAAGCATATAGAAAATCCCATACCAAAGAGGACAACGTGCCAGTGCCCAGACTGAGTGCTGAGCCATGCTCAGCCCTTGGGGCACACAAACCCACGAGCATCAGTGCCAGGGGTGCTGGGACACCCACCAAAGGGTCACTGCCCTGAAAAGCTCAGTGGGAAACTCACCTGGGAGTGTTAGAGCAGCAGCCCAGCGCTCTGACAAGGCGAGACTCCTGTGCCAGGCTTGCACAAACAGCAAAGAGCGCTCAGAGCAGGTCTGACACAGGAGCGACAGCAGGGAACGGAGCGGAGCCGCTGTCGCACACTCGCGAGCGCAGAGCTGGCTCTGCCCTCCACACTCGGCATTCCTCCCCTGCTCACGGCCTACCTGGAACACACCACCATCCAGCAAACAGCACACAAACACACACTAACGGGGGCTCTGACCAGCACCAACAGCTGCCTTTGATGTTTGACATGCTGAGATAAAGCAAAAGTAACTTTTAAAAGATTTCTGTGACATTTTTTCTTCCCAGTTAAGTGGAAGAATTTTAAAAAGAAACAGAAAAAGAAGACCTTTCCACCCAAACTTCAGAGATAAAAAGAGAGGGAAAAAATCTTAATCTTAATTCAAAATCCTATTTGATGTGTCGTGGCATGAAAATGTTTTTCACTGCATTTTTTCAGTGTGATCTCATGCACCCTGCAAACGGGGTACGCCCAAAACACCAGGTATTTTATGGGACACAAACAGAACACAAACACACAATTAAAAAAAAAAAAAAAAAAGGGATTGGTAAATATTTAAATTAATCTGAGCTGGCATCTGTGCAGCCTCCCCTCCCAGAGAGAGAGAGAGAGAGATGTTTGCAGCTTTGAAAAAAATAAAAGTGAATAACATGACCTTTTCCTTCATGTTTGTTAGCTCAGTGCAGCTTGGTGAGTTGGGGCAGCCCAGGCACCTCCCAAACGAAGTCCAACAAGTGCAGCTGGGGCTGCTCCCCTGCCTGGCTCCAGGGGCTTGGGGGGACAGAGCTGGTGGGGGAATTGCTTCAACCTGTTTGCAGTCTCACGCCGTAATGCATGGGTCTTGTTGTGTTTGGTTTGGTTATTTTTTTTTTCTTTCCAGTTTAATTGTTGGAGGCGTTTATGAAGCTGTTTGCCAAAAAACAATCGACTCGAGGGAGCCAGCTTACACAGAAAGGGTGTGCCGCCCGAGCGAGGCTGGGGAGCCATGGAAACCACCACCTTTTGCATTTGCCCAGGTGAAGCCAAAGCTTGGTGGATGTCTTGTGAAATCGGCAAGGAAGTGAAACGCATACACGCAACTGTGCATTCAGCACTCAGAACCAACGGTGGTCCTGCTCAGCAGCACCCCAATCTCCCACAAGCAAGAGAAATCAAGCTTTAGGTGCTCGATCTGACCTGCAGGAGACACTGCAGGTGTGGGGGGACACCCAATTTCCCTGCAGCAGTGGAGTGTGAGGACTGTGCCACACGGGGACCCCGTGTCCAGACAGAGATGAGCATTTGGGAGGGGGATGTTTGTCTTGTGGGTGGCTGGAGAGGGACCCTGGCTGCATTCTTCTCAGTCTTAGAAAAGAAAACAGAGAATTCCTCAGGAGCACTGGCTGCTGGCCTGACTGACAGAAAACAATCCAGGAACAAAGCACAGAGAAGGGATTTTACAGCCACCCAGCTCCTGTGTGTCTGCTCCAGAACTCTCCTGCTACCACTAGGAAACAGAGGAGTGCTCTTAACTGTGGTTCTTTTCAAAGGGATAACATCCATTATTCCCCACTGCCAGCTGCTCAAAGTGTGCTGATGGCATTTCAGGTTACAGGATTTCAAACACTCTTGTGGAATAGAGGCAGGGAAGTGAGCAGAGGACAAAACCTTACCAGGCCAACTCCTGGACAGAGCATTGTCCAGGAGTGACATATGGTACAACCTGGGAAAACTGAATGGGCACAGAAAGTCCACTGGAACAAAATTCAAGGATCATCCTCAAAATGCCAAGTGAGAAGCCAGAAGTTTCTTTGGCTGGTTTGACTTCAGTGTACCACACTAACAGTGGGATGATTCAATCCTGACACTTCTCTTACATGAAGCCAAAGGTCCCTGACCACAAACCCCAGCAAGAATTAGTCCCCGTGCTCCATGAGCCCTGCAGAGAGAAGTACTGACCCCTCAGCACAGGAGAGATGAGGGCAATGACCTTTCCCTTGGTGCAGGGAAGGAGGGAAACCTTGCAAAGCCCATCACTACTTTTATGATTCACTGTTGGCCCCCACACATATTTTACACCAGATCCAAATGTGTCACCAAATGCAATGACCTGGCTTTTTCCCAGCCATTTTCCAGCCCCTCATTCTCCTCTTTTGTTCAAGAATCCCCAAGTGGGTGCCAGACAGACACTGTCTAAGTGGAAGGTCCTTGGGGTGAGCTCCCAGAGAAGGCAGAACCTGGGGCATGGGGCAGCACTCTGCAAGAGTACCCAAGTCTCCCAGTCACTGTCTGCACCTCTGAGCTGTCCCCTGGCTGAGCCCACGGCCACTGCAGGGCCTGCTGCTCTCCAAGGGCACCTGAAAGGAACAGGGGAGCTCCCTGAGCAGGTTCCCCCAAGGTGGGAAGGGCCCAGCAGATCCACAAAGCAGGAAAATGTCGGTAAGGCTTGGTGCGTCAGCCCTTCTGGCATCGACCTCCCAAACTCATTCAAATATTTCCTTTTTTTTTTTTTTTTTTTTAATTTAATGTTCCCTATAATTCATCTGTCCCAAAAGATAATCAATAGAGGCCGTAATGAAAATTTGAGCCATATTTTATGATCCGCTGCAGGAGAAAGGGCCACATCAGCAGGACTAGCCTTGGCTTCCAGCATCATTTCTGTGTGCATTCACCTGCCCGCTGGCCAGATCCCCCCCTCCATGCACCCAAGGCTGCTGACAGGGCCAGGCCCTCCAGGATAAACTTCCACCCTTTCCTCCAGCTTCAAACAGCTGCTGCTGGATCCGCAGTTGAAGATGTACATGAGGGGAAAAGGGAATTTCCTACAGATTGCAAAGGGCCCTGACCCCGTGGCCCTAGGGAGCCTCCAGACCATCCCTCATATTCACAGCTCTCAAATAAGTCCTGTGACCCTCTACCAGGTCCATAGGTATGTGATGATCATGTAGCCAGATATAAAGAATCACTTAAACCCTTCACAGTAATTCCATAATCCCTGGAAGTGTCGCTCAGTCAAAAGGGGACTTTCTGCTCCTCTTGTCCCAGACATGAGGGCAGTCACTAATGGGGGAAGAGGAGGGATTCCCCCAGGAACTGCCCGGGTCAAGAGCACTGCAGCCCCTCATTGACAAGACCAAGTTAGCACCTGTTCCATGAGCAGCCCCACAGCTGCAAATGAGGGATCATGGCAAGCTCAGTACTGTCCAAATCCAGACACTGAACATCAGCAAGCACAGGAGCATTCTCCATAGCATCACTCCAGCAAAACACTCATCTCTTCTCCCTCCTGGGTCTCAGTCCGACAAGTACATTCAAAGCTTTTGAATGGTTTGAAAACAAGAATCTGAAATCCCAACTTTGTTGAGCACCATAGGAAAAACAAGTAGAGAAACACTACAGGAATCTAAAACACATTCTCATATCTACCATAAAAATCCATGTCCAGTCACTAGGACTGTACTCCTCCATATCTAGTTCCAGGGGAAGTGCAAACAAACCTAGCTACTTGTCTTTTTTCCTTTTGGGCACAAATACTACAACTAATCCCAAATCTATCCATTTCATTATAGAATGTATTAATTTAGGAGCCCTGCTGACCTTGTTTGCCCAAGTGGGGAGTGGCAAGGAGAGGCAATCATGTCTCAGTGCCACCTACACACGATGCTGTGCGTTTTCCAATCCACACTGTAAATCCCACAGCTCTCCAGAGCACCTTGATCTCTCCTCCCAGCACACAACCAGCAGGCTTGTTGGTTTTGCACATGCACATGGATGCAGCCAGGGCTGAAGGAAGGCAAAAGCCTTGGTCGTGTTCCCGGAACCCTTCTCCATCTCAGATTCCCAGCAGCAGGTTCCCTGTCCTCCCTTTAAAGGCTGGAGCATATTTCATTGCCTGAAGCTGCCGCATCTGCAGGGAGCCGGAGGTAACAAAACCGTCTTTGATTTGGCCAGGGGAAAAATATCAGAAGCGAAAGGCCAGAGTGAGGAATTTATAACAGCAGCTAAGGCAGCAAAAATACAAGTGCCTGACCAGAAGCTGCCCTCCTTCTCAGCATGTCATGTTTAGCCTCCCATGTGTCTTGAAGGGGCAGGATATTGCAGAGAGCCTGGCCAGAAACCACCAATTTCCTACACACACGAGCGCACTGACACCCTCACTAGACCCCTGCACAACATCAACCTGGAGGCATGAGCTGCAATTCCAGGAAACCTCTGCTCACCCAGACGTGCAGGTGGGAATCTTGTACAACGTTATTGCTCAAGACATTACTTAAAAAATGATGTAGCACCACCGTGAAGGTATAGTGATGGAAATTCACCTCCCAAGATAGAAATGCCCTCTGTCCTGGATGGACAGACTGAATCTCCCCAACCAGCAGCAGCAAGAGCTGAATATTCCCACCTTTAATTTCTCATGGAAACTTAGACATCAACCATCCTTTTTTGAAAAACAGAACACAATAATCAAATTAATTGCTGTTTGCACTGCATAAATGAGGTGACATACTTGCAAGATGTGGTACTTAAGGACTGTGAACCCAGAGAACATGGATAAGCAGCTTCATGCTTTAAACTTACACTGGAAAGGAGACCGAAATACCAAGCAGAACTAGGAAAGCACTGCCTGCCATCTCTGAAGACCTGTGTCAGCACCACACAGAGCAATCCTCCTTTTTAATCCAGCTGCCAGCACAGCAGTGACAGATACCTGCCTGTGAGAACTCACAGAAATGCACGCAGGGCTGTAACATGGCTGTTGCAGTCACTGCTAACTTGCCCCAGATTTGAACTGGTGACCCTTACTAATATCATCCAGTCCCTCGATATCCTCAGGGAGCAATCAGCCCGTTTTATTAACCCAGCCAATTTTGGAAGTGCATAGGCAGTATTCTAGTTACTTGTTACAATTATGCATTACAGGTCCATTTCACCCGTATGCCTGCGCTCAAGTGAGGTGCAGCAGAGCTTTCTCCTCACACCCATGGCACGGGGAGCCCAGGGCTGAGCCAGCCCTGCTGCTCTCAGAGCAAACCCAGTGCCTACAGACATCGCTTGCAGCAGTGACATTCCAGCCCAATACACAGCCCCAGAGATCCCCACAAACAAATCCATTTCTTAAAATTACATATTTCTACCTATTGGTCCCTGGACCGATCAAATCGCTTTTGCTAGTTCTGAAAGCCAAAGCTGTTTCACTGAAAAAAAATGAGCAAGTGCATGGGAACTCGGAGACATCCTCAGATTTCTGACATAAAATCCCCATATATGCACATGTATTTGTTGCCCAAAATTCCAGCTTTACTGCATGGCAAGCCACAAGGAATTCTCTGCTCCACAGTGAAGGTGGGAAAACAAGGAGTTAAAGTACCCAGACCAAACTCAAACAGCAATTTAGTCAAAGCTACAAGGTTTCTGTCTGTGCTCTAACCACTGGATTATCCCCTTCTTTGCTAAATAAACTTCTCAGTCTAAGGGGAAAGCGCTATTTCCACTTAATGACTAGTGTTTTGTGAGGGGGGTTAATTTATAATTTTTTGTTAAAGACGCCACCCTGCAGCAGGGAAGCTGCTTAGCAGGGGATCAATCCAAAACCAGCTTTGGTTACTATTTGATTCAGAGAGAGACTCATGGAAAGAATGACCAGAAAGAAAAGAAACTGTTTTCTGCCTCCTGAAATAGCAAAACAGTTTGAGTGTCACCCCAACACACAGAGCCATGAGCTCAGATGAAGAAGAGTCCAGCTCTAGACCTGCCTGCTCTGCTTTACGGGCTGGACAGTCATTTGCAGACCACAACGAACTGCTTCTACTCACAGACAAAATAAATGTACAAACGATGTACAGTTACAAAATCTGAAAAAAAAAAAATCAGTTAAAAAACCAGAGCAACCAAGAGGAAATCAGTATCGAGGAAATTTTTCAGAGATGATAAGTGGAGGAAAAAAGTGAGGGTCTTTTTAGTAACCAGTACTTACCTGGATCAGGAAGCAGCCCTAAGTTCTGAGTCCAGTTTCTGGGAAAATGAGTTCTCACCATTGAGCAGAAACCCAATGGGAAGCAAGAAAGCCCTGCTTCTTTCTAGGCAAAAGTAGTTTAGCCCTACCATTTGCTGGGAAAGTTTTAGGTGAGACTCCTTTCTCCAAATCTGAGTGAACTGCTTTTTACTTTGATGAAGCTCAGCTCTGTTTCAAAGAAACCAAAGCTGAAGGTGACCATTGCTAATTTTTTTATCATCATTTTATGAGCATGTTAACCTTCATTCATAAATGCTCTACAGAGTGAATTTCCTTCTATTCTTTTTTTCATCCTTGATTAACAGTATTTCAAAACCACAGATTTCTAAAAAGGTGTATAGGAAGACACCTCATACAAACTTGTAATGGTTTAATACAGAGCTACCTATTTTCTACAAAATCCAAATAAAAATAAGGTTGTCACCAATTAATTTGAACTGAGCCAAAAAAAGCTGTTTCAGTGCAGACTATCAGTTTAACTACCAAACCTCAAATTAAACAGGTATAAATGTTTTATAGATAAAAGGCTCTGGATTATAGAACACAAACAGAACTTCTACCTTCTCCTCCTTTTCACCACTTATGCTCCAAATTTCCTTTGGGAACTGATGTGTTGGACAGTGTGAAAAAAATGTTTCACATGTGCATGTGGAGGTCACTTTTCTCTTATGTCTGCAACATGAAGTTAGGAAAACTTGTTTAAAGTAAGTGCTTTCTCCTCCCGTTCATTGTTTATTGAATATTTCCCTTTCAAGATTTTTATTCATAAAGATCCTCTTTTGTTTTTCTAAACCACAGATTTTATAGAGAAAACACTCTGCCCTAAATCATCTCCAGGCAAAGGAAAGCTGCTTAGGATGTTCTCACTTATTGCACACACATAACTATACGTAGAGATTCTTAATCTTCACCCACCCAAGATTAAGGCAACACAAATTATGAAATCGATACCGATACAGAGAGCAACATCTATTACAGTTTCAATGTTTTTGTTATATTTTTTCTAAACTATTAAAGCAGTATGATTTTAATGTGGTTGTTGTTGTTTATGCAATACAAATTCTCTGTTGTTTGATGCTGTGGGTACTTATGCAAATGCCCCATTTTCTTCATAGAAATCTTTCCTTTGACACCTCATATGAGTAAAGAAAATATTTGAGTGTTTGCAAGATAAGGATCCATTTATATTTAAGGCTCCATTACTGATCAGGAGGCAAAGAGCATCCTTATGGTGGATATAAATTATAGTTATACTAATTTTAAAGACCCTTACTCTCTGTTCTAGTGATGGAGCAGAAGAGCTTTCAAATAAAGGAGATTCTTCTCTCACAGCAGTTTCAGTTCCTTTCTTTCATTAATCAAAAGCTATCCTATAGATAAATATATTTTCTCTCCACATGCATGTCTGAATACCTCTTAGAGGTTTAACACTCCTGCACCTGATTCAAACACAACAAATCAAAAATCATTTTGCCACCAACTGCAACAGGCATTTCCAGAAGTTACATCACACAAGTCACACAATTAAACTTTAATGAAAACATAAAAACAAAAACACCAACAGCCCCTAGTGCTTGCTTTGTCTTTCACACAATCTATCATAAAAAGGCAGGACATTAAAATGGAAGATCCTCTGGCTAAAGCTGTGCCGTAAACAATTTTTTCCTAATGAATTCCACCTCTTTACTCCACTGAATCAGCAGAGCCAGATGGAATTTCTCTCCTCTCTTCCTTCTCCGTGAAAAGGATGGACTGCTGATAAAGCTAGTAAGGCATGAAGATGATCACCTCTTCCCCAGGTGAGATGCTGCTGCCAGGAGCTCTGCTCTGGGGTACAACACCCTGAGCCAGCCCTCGGAGCAGAGAGCTCAGGAGGGCTGTGCAGGCAGGAGAAACAGAGCACCCCACAGCAACCTGAAATGCTCACACACTGTGGGAGCTCAGCACATCCCTCCGGATTTCAGTGAAATCTACATTTGGATAGGGGTTGGGGTTTTTTTCAGGTGTCTGTATTGTATTACAAAATCAAACAGCTGTCTATAAGAAGAGAATATTTTCTTATATTTACAAAGCACCTTTCCTCCCCAAGTGTTCACGATAAGGTGAGGTCAGTGCCATGGAAGTGCAGCCAGCACTGGCAAAGTCTCACTTTGCACGGATTTGCCACTATTCAGAGCAGGGAAGGAGTTCTGTCCTTTTCCACTACTTCTCAAACCATGCATAAATAAATGTACTGGGGTTTCTCTTCTAATACCACATTACATCCTCCAGCTCTGAACGTGCCACAGATGAAAAAGGGGCAACACATCTGGAAAAGGTGTAGCAGATGCTGTGGCAGCACAGCACCAAGCAAGGCTCTTCTGTAGTGTAAATGAAGACTTCATTTCAGCACAAAATCTCACTCATTTAAAATGAGCAGAGAGGAAGAGACCCCATCAAACAGGAGCTGGGCTGGGCTACGAAACCTGGGATTAGACATCTGGAAAACCACCAGAGAAAGAAGACTTGGGAAGGCAGTGGGGGATTGCACTCCTTATCCTTCCGGTCTGGTACACAGTTCCAGCCATCTCAGCACACTCTCTACACATCCTCCCAAACTCAGGTGTCCAACAGACGTGTGGAGACACAACCTTATTGTCGATGGCAAGAAGGAAGGGAGGCACGAGGAGAACAGGACAAATTAAACAAGGCAGACAAAGACCAGGAGGCAGGTGACAGAAGCAGAGGTGACAAACTGGACTCCACAAAGTATTTTGAAGCAGCTCGAACCAGAGAGCAAAGCTGGGAGCCTGAAGTGTGAGTGCAGGTGTGTGGTAAATTCCCCAGCCAGGCAGCGCTGTTTTGGTCATACCAAACAAGACAGACTCTCTGGGAGTCTGAACACAGGCACAGAGTGATTCTACCACCTCAAAGGCAGTGTAAACACAGCTCTCTAGGTTAGAAAGAACTTCCTGTTTGCAGTCTGGAGCTTCCCAGTTTTCTTAAGGATGAGCAGCTATGAGTCCAAAACACTGGTCTGATAGCAAAACAGAGAAAGAGAGAAAGCCTGTGGGCCTGGGGGTTCCCACGACTGCCTGAGCAGAGCAGTTCTTCCTGCCTGGAGCCAGGAAGAGTTGCCCAGGGAGATCAAACCTGCCCTGCAAAGTCCCAAATCTAAATCATGCAAATTCCAATCTTCCTCCAAGCACTGATACCAGCACAGGGACTCTGACTTCATCAGATGCATGAAGGAAATGTAAAAAGGAGGAGGGGCCTCACTGCCTACACACATAGACGCCCCACCTCAGGCAAGAGAGGGGGTGTAAATAATGGAGCAGGTTCAGCAGCCAGCAGCATTCAGGGTCGAGTCAGTAATCCCCTTTTTCCATTTCCGTTTGCTATTTGATGTAATTATAGTTTTTGATTGAAATCCACCCGGAGTGTAACCCCTCTGCTTAATGCACTGTTTAAATCCTTGGGTACACAACCAAGCTGCTCCCCAGACTCGCCTGGAATAGGAAACCATTTCAATGCCAAAAATAAGTCTTTGCTTTCTTTGGTAACGCCCTCAGTCTTGGCTCAGCCTCTGCTACACCCACCAAAGAAGAAGGGCAGGGAGTTTCAGAGGGCTGCCTGATACCACCCATGGCTGGTGACTGAACTTGCAAGAGGGTTAAACTTTTGAAAGCTTTCTTTGATGCCCAGACACTAGAAAAAGTGGCACAGCCGAACAGACAAAGGACCTGGAGCCTGGCCTCAACTTTCCTGGTAGATTTGCTGCTATCCAGACCATAAATAGTAACAAGCCAAAGCCCTATCCAGCCATCGCATGGGGTAAACAGTGGCTTCTCTCCTGAAAGGCCTCCTGAGGATAAAATTAACACACCATATTCATAGTCCAAAGGAGGGCTGGGAGATCTACCTCTCTGCAAAATCAGATCACCAGAGCAGGTTTTTCCTCTCCAGTTCGCTCAGAACCACTTGGCCAAGAATGCAGGGCAGCATCCAGGCCAGGCAGCCCCACACCAAACGGGGACTGAGCAATTCCAGGCCAGGCAGCCCACACCAAACGGGGACTGAGCAATTCCAGCCCACAGGAGCAGCTGCCCACAGCACTGTGACTGGGCTACGTGCAAAATCACTAACAGAAACTGCCTTGGAACAAGCAGTGCTTGAGTGCCCACCAGTCTGCTGGACAGCAGAGGGAAAAGGGTTCTCAGAGGGCTTCATACCCAAATCAGCACCTCTGCCACTGTAAAAAGCCTGATGTGGGTTGGAGAGGTACATAATACAATACACAGACTTGCTTCCTACAACCATCTCAGGACAATGAACAAATGTACAATTCCACTCAAGATTAAGAAAAAATATCTCAGTTCTCCCATCCAGGAGAAACTCAGCATGGCTCCCTTCAAAGCTAGTATTGTGTGAAGACTGAGGTATAGGCAAGGTAAACATGACAATAAAACAGTAACTCAAAGCCTTCCCCTGCAGGGGAATGGAATCTCTGGGATTTGAAAATAGGGATGTGACAACTCTTGTTCCACATCTTCCTTTGCACAAGAAGAATGAAGGCCTCAAAGCTACCCCATGAGATTTTCAGACCTGTTGCAGAAACTCAGAATAAGTCTAAGACAGCTGCCATGTTTGGATGCTTCTACACCCTGAGACACCTCCCTCCAGGAGATATATGGTCAGCTCAGTGCAGGACCTTTGGAACCAAGCAAGGCTCTTTGGACCTGATTTTGTGTGGCTCAGCCTTTATAGCATCCATTTATGTCAAGGCCAAGAGCTGGCAAAAGCGTGATGAGAACAGCACCGTTGTAAACAACTTTACAAAGGTGAAAGGGACCAGATAACCAGCCCATCCCTTTCTATTTCATGGCACAGAGCAGTTGTGGGCGAAGGAGGAGGTCACTGAACCAGTCCCTTGGGTTGTAGCACCGTGACTCAGTGGGGAAGCAGGGCCAGGCAGGGCTGGGCTGTCACAGGGAGGTGAACAGCAAAGCAAGAGAGAGGCACAGGCGGCATGGCAAGTGTGTGTCCCCCGGCCAGAATGCAAAACCTGCCCTGGGCTTTCACTCCTCTAGGAACCCTCTGTCATTGGCAGTACCTGGTGACCAGAGGAGCCCCAGGCTCTGCAGCTCCTTCACCAGAGGAACCAGCATGGAACAGGGTACACCACGTCCACTGCAGCCTCCGTGCCCTGCTCTGCCTTTCCTGATGCTTATGGCAGCTGAAGCTGCTCCCCAGCACAAACCAGCTTCTCATCAGCTCTTCCCACTACTCTGCTCCAGCCCTTCCACTCAACGGGCACAGGCAGTCAGATTTTTCCTCCTCTCCTGATCAGATATCTCTGTCTCTCTGAAATATTCAGATGATTTGGTTTTGTTCTCTTCTCCCCCACACCAAATCCTCCCCCTGCTTGTGGAAGCAGTGGATTTCACCCAGGCACAGAAGGCTAATTTACACCCTTCAGGGTTTAAAATAGCAGTGGTGTAAATGAAAAGTCCAATTTCTTCAAATTTGCATTGTAAAACCATCCTTCAACTTCCTTGAAATAAATTTTACTATTTTATTAGTGCAAACAAAATGGTAATAAAACACTAATACAGCGCCTTGTATCCAGGGGAAGAGCTAAAATTAACATAGACCGAGCAGTGTTTGCTATTACATTCAATTACCTTTTTACTTGAGATTTACATTCTCATCCCCTTAATCTCCATAGTGGTGGCTTTGAAATCATTCCCCACAGTCCCTCCTGTGCTTGCAGTGGATGGCAGAGAAGCTGCTCGCTCGCCACGGCCACTCCTGCTGCCAGCACCCAGCACCAGCCCCTTCCCTCGAGACCCCTGAGCAAGTTTCTGTGGAACATCTCTGAAGGGAGAGCACAGCAAGTGCCCTCTCCTGCCTTTTGGAGTTTCACTTGGGCCCTAGTTTCTAAACTCCACACAAACACACTAGCATCAAAAATACAGCCTGTGTGCTGCAGCTACCTTCGATCTGGCTCTGGAAACCGTTCCTTATTTCTCAGCTACAACCTGTGTTGCAGGCAATTTTTATTATCTCCACTGTACAGATAACTAAGGCAAAGACTGAGGACCAAAGTCAGAATGCAGCTGCTCTCGGTGTAAAACTGAAATAGCCTATTTTGCAGTGGAAGTATTCCAGCTTTCACCTCGGGCTCACTGAATTCAGGTTCTGCTCTCGAGTTCACTGGGATTGTGTCCTGCAGCCCAGGCTTAGAGGTAAAGTCAGGAAAAGAGCAGCTCCAGGGTTGTCTGATCAAAGTCAGAGGGAACCTGCACTGCAAAGAAAGGCCTATATTCCTACCAATACTATTCAGGGAATCCATTTCCCCAGCGTCAGGGCAAGTTTTTAATTGACAGCATCTCTTGGTGCTTTAACATAGTAGGCATGGCAGTGATTTGGCCATTATCAAAAGAATAGAAAAACTTCCACGGGACACCACAGGAAAGTCCCACATCAGTCCAGAGAGTCCTTCATTCTTGGCTCCTCTTTCTTCCTTTTTTGTATACTGGAAGTTGGACACCTCCGCACTTTAAACCACGTCAAAATATTTAATCTTTCTTTGAAGAGCATGGCCAGCATCTGCAATACAGGTGATATCCACAACTTTGCTCACTCATTTTGACAGAATGTTTCATGATACCCAAATGAGATAACAGGGGTCTCCTTAACAGCTGCCCTCATGGTTCTCTTCATTTTCTCCTCAACAAAACCCTCTGGATTCTGCATTTCAATCAGGATTTGTCTGCCCAGCCCCTAAATTGCCCATCTGTCTCTCCTCCTGAGAAGTATGGTCCTTCATGCTTTCCCTCTAGCCATCCTGATCTTCATGGCTGGAGGAGAAGGATCATGCAAAGCATGAATAAATGATAGATAATGATAGATAAATGATAGAACAACTGACAAATCCTCCCCATCCAAATAACAAATGTGTCCCCAGGAAACCTTTCATCTGTCCACCTTCTAGAAGGCAGCACACAAAAGCCCTTGTGCAAACAAAATTATCACAAGACACCAAGCAATACAAAAGACCCCAAACAATAAAGAGTAGGAAAAAGAAACCTGCCCAAAAGCATAGGGCTAAGGTTGGTTTCAACTGGTCTTCTGTCCCTTTTTTCTGTTCTCTTTCCCCTGCTCCCCTGAACAAAGGAAGTTTGTTGTCAGATTCAAACATTTCCTGGGCCTTGTCTGAGTTCCACCTTGTTTTCTTTTTCTCTTTTCCCCACCCTGTACAAATAAAGCAAAAACCAACTGGCACCACCTGTGATGAAAGGACAACTACATGCAGAATTTTATCTTTTCTTTCTTTTCTCCCTCCTCCTTTTTCCCTTTTTCTTGGCCAGAAGTTTTGGGCAAAGGACAAAAGGTATTGTTGGGTAAGCATAATTCCAAGGGCTGAGTCACCAGAGCGCTGGCTGCTGCTGGGGTGCAGCAAGCCAAGCCACTGCTTCACTGAATGCAACGAAAAATACCAGCAGCACCACTGCAGGCTCTGCCAGCCCCAAAGCTCGAGGGACAGCAGCAGATTCACACAGCACCAAGAGGTGCAAAGAAATTAAATAAAATCCTGGTACAATATCCTCACCTAAGAAATCTGAGGGGGAAAGACTGTCACACCACAGAGATTGGGCTCTTCCCTGACAACAGTAAAGGTTGTGAAGGTCACAGTAAAAAGGAACAGCCTTTACTTATGGTAAGGGAAGGCTCAGATGCCTTCTTTAGGACTTCATCCAGGCCTCCTTTTTCTGATTTCATGATCCAAGTCAGACCCACAGCTGGTCAATCTTGTAAGTGGCACTGTGAGCTCTGGAGGCAGGGAGCTCCTGCGGCCCCAAGCACAACAGAAGGGGCACAGGGCTTCCTTCCTTCCAGACACCCCCACAATGCTGAAAATTATCAACCCTTTTCTGGCTGCAGAGTAAACGATGCCCCAAGCGGGTACTTGCTCAGAGCATGTTCTAAAGCCCACTGCAGACCCTTGGAACTGCATGGTGCATTTGGGGGATCTGGAGCACTGGCAGTTTGTTTATTTTATGATGCACTTTGGTCTCTCTCAGTTGCACTGTTATCCTACACCTGTTTGCTCCCTTTCTCCAGGCTGATAACAGGCAGCACGTTGTGCAGTGCTGCCCTGGCATGGCTCTTTTTGTGTTTAATGAGACATATGTATTTAGTTCCAGACTATCAATAGTCAGGGACAGGGAAGAGGCAGAAAATTTCCCTCAATAGACATAATCAGTTCAGCGTGATGTGAGCAAGGTCTTGAAATGGACAGGAAGAGAACAAATGCCTTTGTGGAACAACTCCCAGGAGGGCAAATCCTGCTTCCCCAGAGCAGCACGTCTCCTTTGGAACCCACACTCATGCAGGGTATTACATTGCTGCTCAGTTTCCTTAAGGCAGACACGGGCCTGGCCTCTTGCAACAGCTCTGGCATCTCTTCATGGCAGACCCCATGACACAAGGAGGCGGCTGAGAACAGGGATCATGCTTTTCCAGGAACAGGGAATCCAGATTTTCTGGTTTATAAATTTTCCCATATGGATTTGTTTTGTTGTTCGTAGGGTAAGATCACCAGAGATAAGGAGAGCAAAGTAAAGAAATATCAGAGCAATGGCAGCCCTGATGGGTCAGATGAATTTCTTGCATGTCACAATCTCCTGTTTGGGCAGAAATTTGAATGCATTTTCCAGCAGCAGCACAGAAAAACCGGCATCTCCCCGGGGGAATGTTTCAGTTTCTGCAGCTGCCTACAGGTTCTGTGATGCAGAAACTGAGGAGCTTGGACATGTCCACTCTCAAGACTAACTCCATAAGGACATGGCAACTTCTTTATCACTTGCATGGCAAAAATTAAAACCATCTCAGACTTCCTCACATGAAACTCCTTAGAAGAACCTATAGATGAGCAGGTTGTTATTATTACCTGAATGCAAGACTGTGTTGGGGAAGTCCTGCAGAAGCTTCCAAGTGACATAGGAAAGAATGGTTAGGTCATCTACACGTAATAGAACCAGTAGCTTCACCATCTGTGGCACAGGGCCTGTCAGAGCCTGTTTTCTGGGGAAGAAACCCCCAGGATTGCAGCCAGATGGGCTTGGGAACAGATCTCCCAAGCTCCACCAAGTTGTACCCCTGCTCTCAGGTGAGACCAGGCCCTATGGAGCCCATCAGGACCTCTCTTCCCACCTCTGCAGCCTTGTCCCAAGGCTCTGAACTGGCTCCCAATGCCAGCAGCTGTCCAGGTACAGAAAGGCACCTGCAGACTAGAGCAGATATGGGTCTGGAACATTCTGCAGAGTGGAACCAAGGGGCCAGGAACTGTGATGCTAGGCATGTCTGTCCTCTAAACCCGGCTGCTGAATTTACACACAGCAAGGACAGCTTGGTAAAGCCAGCCCAGTGCTGTCAGCTGGGAGCCTCTGCACACTAAGCTCCTGGTTAAATGTTTTCATCAAAACCAGAGCGAGAAAGTGCAGAGCAAACACCACCAATTAGTGGCTGGGATGAATGTTCCTGCCAGCATATCTGGTGAGAGGGGCATGAGTCACCTTAACCCTTCAGGAGCCAGAGGCAGAGCCAGCACAGCTCCACAGGGGAGACAAGGAAGACAGGAGAGGAAACCTCTCCTGGATCTTTTATTTGCAACCACTCCTTTTCATTTATTTGTAGGGAGCTAAATTCAGGAGGGAGCACTTGCTGTGTTTGGAGCCACACTATCCCCATAAAGGCTGCCCTCACCACTGTGCTGCATTGAAGATGGACATGGGCTGGCTCAGAGCCAGGCAGCACCCCAGGGCACAGGCTGCCAGACGCACGTTGAGGAGGGTTGGGGTGGGTCATCCCTCAAGCCATCTCTACACTCCAAGATCATTCCAGGCAACAGAAAATATCACTTCACTCTTGCTGCAGACCAAGGTGTCAGTGAGAGTAACATGACAATACTTGATGTCTCATTCCAAGAGAAAATGCTTCCCCCATTAGAAGCATGAGGAAATGTAGTCAGCAGTAAGAGGACACGTGGGCTCAGGTGCATATGTCCCTCTTTCTCTACACTGCTATAAACTGTCCAATTTCTGAACATGTATGAGGTAGCCAAAGTTAACTGTGTGACTGGGCCAAATTCTCTTTCAATATAAAAAACATGCTGCTGTTTGTGGCAGGATTCAGTGCCTCAAATATAAGCCAAAAGTTCAGCTATCTAGGAGTACCCAATGTTGCAATACTACAGGTGTTCAGAGAGATCAGCCACTTCTGCAGCAAAAAACCCTGAAGTCAGAGCTCTCCTTTCACTCTCAGTCCCTCAAGCCAACACCCACTGACTGAGCAGACACTGCAGGAAGGGCCCAGGACTGTGTAGGGACCCAATCCTGCCCACCCACTGCAGCATCCAACAGAGATGGCACTGCTGTTCCAGGCAAACACTCTGCAAGGGAATCTGTCTTGGACCAAGCTCCCCATCTCAAGGTGAGGAACAGAAAAGGCACAGGGGCAGTGGACCTGCAGCTATGGAGATCAGGAAGCATTCACCCAAGGTGAGGAAGCAAAATGCCAGGGAAGGATAAATTAACACCATGGTTTATATTGGGGAGGTTCCTTTCAATCTGGAGCTGCAACCCATGACCTGGCCCTCCACAGTTCCAGGTGTCTAAAGCAGGGACCCCCCAAATGTGAATTTCGAGCATAGCAGGACTACTGGAGCAGAGAGTTTCAGATCCTGCTGAGCCAGCTTGTGGCTGTATTCAAAATTGAGTAAATTTACAGCTGTAAGCTGGGAGTTTATACAACCCGTAACTTGTTAGGGATGGCTGACCAAGCCAGAACGATTGCTCCCCAGCCAACAGAGCTCCTATTGGTTAGCCCTCTGAGTGCCTGGTAGCTTCTATTATTTTTCTTTCTCTTTTTCTTTTGCTTAGGTGGCGGTAGGGGGAAGCGGGGGTAGGAAAGGAAATATCTATTTTTGTTCCTTTAGTCACCAAACACAAATTAAAATTAAATCTCAGGTTCAACCCACTACAGATTCCTCAGTGTATCAGCTGGGGAGTGTGGAATGCCCAGTGGCCATCTCCTTGGATGAGGCTGCTGTATTTTTCTCAGTCTGTGCAGAGTCTTGCACCATGAACAGCTCCACAGGACTCAGTGTATCATCACCAGAGGTCACACAGCTGCTCTTATGCTGCCCCTTTTGCATGGACACCTCCCTCTCCACAGATGCTGCTCTGTTCCCACCTGGGCTGCAAGACAACCTGGTCTGAGTTGTCGGAGTTTAGTGCAGCAAATTTGGTGCCCTGAGAAAATGTTCCTTCCATCTCCTTTACCAGGATAAACAGCTGGAGCAGTACCAGACCTGAAGTGATCTGAACCTGGATTCACACACAGCAACACAAGGAGCTGCCAAATAATGGGAAAGCAGCAGGCAGAGAGTGTGAGCGGGACTCCAGGAGCCCTCTGATGGGAACAAAACCAGCATCACCCACTGTGCCTGCAAGTGTGAAGGATATCCAGTCCCAGGGAAGCACAGGGCTTGCCTGTATGGAACTGCCTTAACCTGAGATCCTCTGTTTTCATTACAGCACGGTCCTGGTCCCAGTTCTTGTCTGAAAGGCATCTTTAGCAGAAGTCCAAACATGATCCGACTGCAGCAAGGCTGGATGAAGGGACAGGGGGCTCTCCTGGGACTCACTATTCTTTGTGACCACAGATGAGACAAGGACAGTCACGCCAGCTCCCACAGCACACACATTCAGCAGCATGAGGTGCCCAAGCATGGTGAGAGGGACGTATACCTACCTCAGTGGTTACACGGCTGCAGGCACACCATTCACTGTCCTGGCAGGATGCAGTTTTTCTAGGACATGGCTAAGGAGCATAAGTAGGTCTCTCCTTCACCCTCTGCTCCATCCTGAATACGTAACAGCCCAGAACATGAGTTAAACAGCCAGCTAAGGCTTTAGGGACTCAGGCAGGATAAAATACTCTTTAGGACCCAGCCACCAAGTAAGAAAATTAGGTAAATGGAGACCTTTGGTGAAGTCTTAAACAGAAGACTGGAAAAGGGGAAATTTCCTCTCTCCCTGCTCTGTGAGCAGAGATCACACTACCTACTGCTGCTGCCACAGTTTAAAATACTTAAGTCCTCCAAGGTGCAGCTTAATTTTCTTTTTTAAAAAAGAAAAGTGTCAGTCTAATTAGATAAATCCTCCAAGCACGTGGCCCAGAGTTCGTCATGGAAATTAACCTCCTTGAAAGATCACAGTGACTGAAATAAGAAACTGTGTGTTTTGGCATAGTGCAGTGAAATGGGAGATGCAGGCTGCATTTCATACACCTTCCCTTTCATAAACCTGCCGCATTTCTTATCTGCCCTACTGGCCCTGAGCTCGGCAGCAAGACTTTATCTCCGAATGCCTGTTTGCAAATCGCTGCTGAGAGGTTACAATAACCCCTGGGAGAGATTCTGATGGCTCACTAGTGCGAAAGGACACTGCTCCCCGGGTATAAAGTTGGACCAGCCCGAGGCAGCGTTGCAGGGAGGGGCTCATCACCAGCAGCCCTCTGGAGAGGATGTTCTGCAGACACAGCTCCCGTGGGGAGGCAGCCAGGCTGGGAGCTGTGTGCCAGCCTCCCAACTGCTCTGCCAGCCTCATCATGCACCACGCACCAAGCGTGATTCTGGGCAGCCCTCTCTCTTCCTGCCGTGGGGATGGGCTGAGTGGGGCAGGAGGGAGAAACCTCGAGGCCACAGGCTGTGATCACACAGCTCAGTTTGCATTTATGCCTGCTACATTCATGTCTTCTTATTTAGAAAGCTCTGCCCATCCACACTGCGAAAGGTGTAGGGCTGGCAGTTCATACTGCTTAGGAATAAAATTTCCCGTTTCTTTTGCTATCGGAAGCAGAAGCAAAACCAGGAAAGAAAAGAACTGGCTCATAAGTGAAAGTCAGCTGCCACCACCACCTTCATATACAAGCAGGGATCAGAACCAAGCTATCTTGTACTTTTAGGGTGCATTTTCCAGTCAACTGTTCTCCAAGCCCAGCAGTCAAACTTACGCTTGGGTCACACTCTTAGCACTTGTTCCTCAGGCCCCTCCCAAGTGTCACTACATAACACATTTTAATAGACAGCTGAAACAAGACCCCTCTTCACAGTTCCAAACAGACCATCAAGGGACTCTCTCTCCTAAGTCTTCCAGTTCTTTCAAAGGATAGCATTCAAAACAAAAAACTCCGTGAAAAACCTGTGGAGTTCATCTACCTCGTTCCTTCCTGAGTCTGATGGATGATGGTGTGTGTGACAATGTGCTGCCCTCCCAGCACTGAGACCAACCTTGCCAGTTGACTTCACACACAAAAGGATCAGGAGCAGCCTCAGAGACCAACTCTGAGGTGACTTGTTGTATTGTCATTGAAATGACAAGCCCTATGGCTCAGAATCTGGGAGTTGCTTCCAATGTTGTTTCAAAACAGCATCACTGGTGGCAGAACAAAAATAGGATACCTTCTGGAGGGAAAACTACCCCAAAATGCCACAGTGGGCAAGGAGCCAAAGGCCCCTAAGGACTGACAGTTGTGCTGTGCCTTTTCCTACAGCGGTTAATACGCACGAGGCCTCGGCAGCTGGATGGCTCTGGAGCTGACCCTGGGAGCACACACTCTTGTACCTCCAGGTCCTATTCTAGACCAGCTCAATCACGCGTGGAAGGTATTAGCTGGCACCTCATCAACAGAGGGAGTGAGGGGTTGCAGGGAGATACCTCTGTACCAGAAATGGAGCCTCCTTGCTACAATTCATTAGCTGTCTCAGGAAAGAGTTCAAAAGACAGATGATGCACAAAAACTGCATTCAAGTTTCCTCCTGCTCCTTCCAGATCAGGGCTGAGGCATGCTGGAAGGACATTACTGGAGAAACTAGGATGAATTCAGTTCTAATACAGTTCCTCAGCAGTTCTCTGTCAAGTACAGGCAAGCTCCACAGTTCCATTACTAATAACTTAATACCTAATAATATTACAATAACTGAATACCTAATAATTTACCAATGTAATACTTTAACTTGATGCCAAGCACCTGGACCCAGAAAAATCAGCACTTAGCAAGACTTCCACCTTGCTGCATTTGGCTTCTGCCGACTGATCAAAACTCAGCATCCACCTAATCAAAACTCCTTCCCACCTGCTCCAAGGTATTTTGAGTAATTTTTTTAGAAGGTAAAGCGCCTTCTTCAGCCAGAAGCTAAAGGCTGAACCAGAGAGACAACACAGATTACAGGAGGGATAAAAAATATTCAAGTGCTATTCCACTCCCCTTCTTTAGGCTTTGGATGCATTAGGCAAATTCCCAATTACAGCAATCCCTTCTGCCTGCAACTGGAGTTGAGATAAGAGACCAGAAAGAAGGGCCAGTGGGCATCACTGAAAGCTCAGCATCTTCCATTACACATCAGCAGCGTGAAAAGGGCGATGCCAACCCTGAAATGTTTTTTTCCAAAAGGAACACGCACACACCCTTTAGAATGGGTATGGTGAAATATGCCTGGAGAGGGAAGGACTCAGCAATACCAGCAGGTTCCTGACTCCTTATCATCAAAGCAAGAAGCCCAGCCCCTGACTTAATTTCATCAATGTCCTCTTTCTTCCTTCTCCAAGGGCTCAGATCCCGAACGCGCCTGCAAACACACTGCCAAGGAGGTCGTGCGATATCTGAATCCACAACGGACTCAAAGACATCTCCACGTTTTGCTGTCAGCCTGAAGTCTGAATAAGGGAGCCCACCAGAAAGAGTGAATGAACGCTGGCAGCTGCCAGCAGCGCGGAGCCGAGCCTGTGCTTTAAGCCACCTAGTGTCCGAGCCGCGCAGGGAGATGCTTCAGGAAATTCAGGCGAAGAGAAGGAGTTGAGACATCCAAGCAGACCGACGCGGAAAGGAGCAAAGGACAGGGTGCATCGACTGAGAAGCGACCCCGAGGCGAGGAAGCAGGCGGCGAAGCGGGCACGGCAGAGCGGGCACGGCAGAGCGGGCACCCGGCCCGGCCTGGGCCCCCTCACGGCTCCGGCCCGGCCCGAGCGGCGTGGGCAGCCGGCTCCTCTCCAACTCATCTCCCACACACAACGGCACCTTCACAGGCCAACAAGCCAGCCCCAAGGTCCAGCTGGGCTGCTCGGGTGCAAACCCGAGAGAGCTCTGGGACGCAAACTTGGAGACAACTTGCCCCAGCACAGGCCTGTGGAAGGAATCCAGAGTGTCCCAGAGGCACAAGCCCTGCCAAGCTGTGCCCCCTCTCCTGAAAACCACCTTCATCCACATCTCCTCTCCTGCTCCCACAGTAGCCCCCTCCTCCTCACTCTCTTTCTCTGTGTCCTCGAGACTCCTCTCACCTTGAGGAGTGTTAGGATTACCCAGCATTTACACTCAATGCTCCTCTTTATTCCTTAAGACTTATTAAGAATGATAATGAGCTCCAAAGCAGTGACACGTCTCTCTCTCCCCCTCTGTCGCGCTCTCTCTCTCTCTCTCTCTCTACGTGCCTTTTCCGTCAAAGGCACACAGGACAAATCCGACCAAAAAAAAAAAAAAAAAAAGAAAAAAAAAAAAGAAAAACCAAAAAAAAACCCCTGACAATATGGATCAAGGACACATGAGGATTTATATTCTACAAATCCAGCCTTTTTTGTTTTTTATTATTTCTCCTCAAATTCCATTCCTTTCCTCTTCCTACTCATGTTCCCCCCTCCTCTACCTCAAACCTCTCAGACTTTGAATGAAAAAGAAGAAGAAGAAAAGAAAGCTGCTTGCCTGAAAGACCTCGTTAATGTGGAGCTCTTAAACGGTTGATTAATTTTAGCAAAATTTATGATGCACCCTTGCTTTTCTTTGAAGCTGCAGTCTTGTATACCAAAAGCAAGTTAACTTTGAGATGTCTGTGCAAGCCAACTGCCCCCTAATTCTTAGATACCCTATTTAGGTACAACAAATGTACGGGAGAGAAATGCTACACCAGAGCATGGAAACAGTCACCCTGTCGGATGTTCAAAGCGGTTCGATTCAAATCCCTATAGCACAGCCTGGTAACCACAACCTGAAAACTTCCAACTTCTAGCTATTTAACTTCCCATAAGGACTAAAAAAAAAAAAAAATCACCAGTGAGTGTTTCAAAAACAAAAGGAAAGAGGGAAACATAAACACAAATCCCAAAAGAAGTCTCTCCAAGTTCCATCTGCACACACCACAGAAATGCCAGACTCGACTGCACTGGAAACACCAGGTTCTCCCGAAGCCACCTTTAAAGCAGCTACATTTCACCAGAGGGAAAAACTGAGCCTAAGGAAACACCATAATACTGATCTATACATATCCTGGACTGTACCTCAGTATTTCAGTCATCTCCTCAGCTTTCTCCTACCTAGTATTTGCTTTTATTCTTTGTCTCCCTCTTCTAGACTCTGTTTTTCTGATACAGACATCAGAAGGTTAAGGGCTCAATTATCAAGTCTGTTGAATCCTCAGCTTCACGTTACTTAGGAGGTTCTCTGTTGCTCTTTGGAACTACACTGCAAAATCTCCTTCCTTCTTGGCTTTTCTTTTTCCTACTTGCAACGTCTATTTCCGACATACCCCTGTGTGTGAACCCACAAATCTATTTGGGGTAAATGGAGAGAAACCCTGAATTGGTTTGGGAGACAGAAACATTAATAAAAATAACCTTAAGAGTACCTAGCCAGACTAAACCTGAAGCACTCGCAATCTTGAAACCTAAAGTAACATCCACATGGAATTTACAAAATATGATTCGAGTGGTTCTAATTAGCCCCAGTCTGTGGAAATTTGGAAGGAAGCGGCTCTTTGATTAATGTTACAAACCAGAAAGGAAACATATTTTAGAAGTTAAAGTAGCAGCATTGTGGAATACAGAATCATTACCAGCATGCATTTATGATACCTGCTTCAATCAGATGGCTTGGGGTTTTGTTTTTAGGGTTTTTTCCTTTTTACTTTAAGAAAAAAAGGAAGACAGGATGCAAGTAAAAGCCTTTGTTTATGGAAGTGTGTGTCGCTTTTATCTCCCAAGGAATTTATATAGCTGGACTGTGTATAAATCCTTCTGAAAATGAAATTAGCAAAAACAAAACGGGGGTGAAGGTGCCGGGGGGAGTGTGGGAGGGGGCAACCATCACCTCAGTAAATCATAGTGCATAACCAGCCTCTGGCTTGGACAGATAGCAAATTCAGCTTTAATAGGAAGAAACATAGTTAGAAAGGGAAGGAACAAGATTCATACCTGCAGCAAACTCCTTGCAAAAATGGGGGGCTATTTTTAATAAGCGTTTGAAAGTTACTGTGCAAGTTTGCTTGGGCTTGAAAAAAAAAAAAAAGGAAATAAGGTTTTTTTTCCAGTTCGCTTGATTGTTTTGGGTGGAGCTCAAGCATGTGTGTATATATGCTGTATATAAAAATGAATTACTAATTCTTTCCTGGAAACTGTTTGAATTACAATCTGCAAGATACAAAAACACACCTTTATTTTAACACTGATTTTAATAGAGATAGAATTGGAGGGAGGGGGGGAAAGAGAGGGAGACGTTTTTAATCCCAGTACACAGCAAAACCCTTAAAGCAAGAATAACATCCCACCACATGTACCCAGAGACACTTTGCTCAGCTGCACAACACCAACTTAACTCCAGATTTCAGTGGCTTTTCCCTGTACAAAGGCTTCGCTCTGAAACTGCAAGAATGACAATGTCATGTGTGTGGAAAGCTGACACTTAGATCTTTTAAAAAGGAATGAGGAAAAATAAGCTGTTGACTTCTTGGTTAAAGTATTTTCTTGTTCTAACTCATGTTCTTATGTCACTGGGCTAAAAAAAAAAAGAGAGAGAAGGAGAGAGATATGACTTTCCTTGAATGATCTGTTTAACCTAAGCCAGAGGAAAAAAAAAGAAGTCATTAATTACTTATGTGAGCTATTGCTTCTGAAAGACAATAAACCTGCCTGGTCGCCATGGATATGACATATTTGCTCTGAAAACAACACAATAATTAGCAAAGGGGAAAGATACAAGGAGAATATGCAAACTCCTGAGTTTAAAGCCATAGTGTTTCCTTTTTTCCCCCTCCTCTTTTTACTTGTCAGAGTCAATTCTGTTTGCAATTCAAATCAAACAAATAAACAGAATACTTACAAAAAATTTTAAATTATCTCCCACACATCAAATCACCCACACAAACACACACACACAGAGAAAAAAAAAAAAAAGGAAACAATTTACAAGGAAAAATATTTAAGTCTAGTATGGACAGATCATAAACCACTTGATGTTTTCCATATATGTGTATGTACGTATGTATGTGTATATATATATGAGAAATATAAATGTATATACACACACAAATATATATGAGTTATAAGGGTTACATACACTATTTCCTCTAGGATTATTCTTTTATTTTTAGGATCAGTATAGAAGGACACCAAGAAGAAAAATATCTCTCATTTAGGGAGTGGAAACATTTTGAAGATACACTAAAAGAAAGTACAACAAGGGGTTCTTGTACTGTGTTAAACATGCATTGTGTTGGCAGTATATTTTTTGCAAATATTTTAACTTTTCTCTAAAAGATGAGCAAAACCCCACAACTGGTGTGCACTGTGCATCAACCAGATCAACACACCGGCTTACCAGGACTTCTCAAATTTTAAGCCTAAAAAAAATTTCTCACCTCAATTACTTCAGTTCTAAAGTGATATCACACTGAATCACATGTAATAATGCAATGGACAAGTTAAGAAATAATGAAAACTGAGTTATATGCAGAGAGACTTCTTGGAAATAATTTATAAACGTTGCAGGGAAAATGTTTTTTGGATTGCTCTCTCATTAAGATGAGACAAAGACTATTAAAACCTTCTCTAATGCAGTAGCTTTCTGGATTCTGACCTTCCACATTTAGAAACCAAGTAATAAAAACACCCTAACAAGCACTTTATCTTTGGAGATATTTGACTTTGAACTTATTTTAACTTTAAAAAGACTTGGAAGGTATAAAAATAACAATATAGTTGCCACAAGTTTCTGTTGTTGTTGTGTTGACAAAGCTAAAAAAAAAATCTTTAGAACAAAATAAGCAGATTAAGGAAACATCCCCCTAATTTAACTGTCTCTTGTACTGTTTTTTTTTTTTTTTTTAAACAATAGTTTGTAGCTGGACGCTTTGATCTTGAAAGGGTTCTGCTATCTTGTGTGATGAGGGGGGAAAAATGATCTGTTTTAAATGATGATGCAAAAAAAAGGATCAAAGCCCTGACTTTCTGTTAGCCATAATAAGTTCTGTCTTACTCAAAGCTCCAACTTCAGGCTTTAATATATAAAATATACAGGAGCCCAGTAAAAGCGCTGAAAAGGTACAAAGTCTGAAAACAAAAGGGGACGCTGCTCCTTTAAACGTTTTAGTGCATATGGAGTTTGATTTCTGAAAGAGATCAGTTTAACATCTCCATAGAAACCAGCAACAGATTATCATCAACAGAATAAATAACTAGTCTAATAAATTAAACAGGAGGCATAAGATCTGGAAACTTGATTACTGAAGTTCAACAATATTCTCCCATAAACTCTTCCAAGCCACCTTTAGGGTAGCTAACAAGGTGGCAGCGACACACAGATAAAAGGTAGATGGGAAGCAGGCGAGACTTCTGAAATGAGAAGTCCGAAACGTTCGCAAGAAATTATACCAGCCTGACAGTCAGCAAATCAATAGAGGAAATAAATTCATCAATGAAGTTTGGGGAGAGACAGCTACTGTTCCAGGGAGCGAGCTGCCAGGACCCGCTGTGCAGTGCAGCGCGGACAGGAGGGGGCACACACAAGGTGGACGCGCAGCTCCTGAGAAGTTTCACCTTTCCGACCCGAAAGAGCAGCAGGGCTCGAGCCGATCGATCCAGCCTGCCGTGATTCGGAGCGGCCCCGGCCGCAGCCCACCCCTCAAAGTTTGCCGCACAAGTTGCCGCCGCACAGCCGGGCGCTCACGGCGCCGGCCCCGAGGCGAGCGGCAGCGCCAGTCCCGCGCCCGCCCGAGCTTCTTGACAGCTCGCTCGCCGCTGCGGGCCGCGGCCAGCCCGCCTCTGCCCCGCGCCCCGGCTGCCCCTCGCTGCTCCTCTGCTCCCCGGGACCGGCGCTCCGCGGCCGGCGCCGCTCGGGCCCCAGCACGCCACCGCTCCTCGCCTTCCCCGCCCGCGCCCCGCGCCCCCCCGGCGGCCCGGCTCATGAGTGACGGCTCGGACACCTGTTCCCCGTGCCCAGAGCCTGCGGCGCGGGCAGCCGCTCCCCCGGGAGTCCCGGCCCGTGCCCCCCACCCGCCGCCACCCGGGTCGGCCGTCCCCCCCGCCCGCCACTACCCCGCCGCGCACGGGGGAAAGAAAGGGGGAAAGGGGAAGGAGGCGGAAGGGGGAAACTTCCTGGCTCCGGATGGCAAATCAGCTGCACATTCTGCAAATACCACCGGGTAAAAATAACCTGCTGCTTCGCCCGGGGGGCCGGGCACCGGCTGCCCCGACCCGCGCTCCCGGCCGCCGCGGCCCCTGCCCACCGCGACCCTGCTGGGGGGGCTGCGGCCGTGCCGCTGCGGGCACCGGGAGAAGCGCTGCCGACCCCGGCCCGGCCACTTTGCAGAAAGTTCCCCGGCACCGCTCGCCCCGCCGCACCCGGCCCTGTCCGCGGAGCGCTCCTGCTGCCGCTCGCCCAACTTTGCTGCCGCCTCTCCCCTCCCACCTCTCAGCGCCTCGCCGGGACCCCCGGCTGGTGCGGCGCGGCGGGGCTGCGGTTACCTGCCCTCGGCGCGGAGCGGGAGCACGTGTTCCCCCGTCCCCTGCCCGGGCTCCTGCCAAAGTCTCGGAAATTGACGGGCGCCGCCGCGGCCGCGGCTCCGCCGCCGAGCGGGCACGGCGCTACCCCGCCGCCGCCGCCGCCGGCCCCCCACGGCACCTCCCTCCTCCGGCGGGGCCGGGCGGCCGCCGCTGCCCCCGCTGTCGGCCGGTGCCCGCGGAGGCTGCCCGCTGCCCTCGGAGGTGGGCGCTGCCCCACGGGAACCGGCTCGGAGCGCGGAGCGCTGCCCACCTGCCGGGCAGCGCCGCCCGCCCGCGCAGCGCCCCGGCCCCGGGGCTGCCGGCGGCGGGGCCGGGGCCGGGCGGGAGCGGACGGGCTTACCTGCACTTGGGGCTGCTTTGGTTGACTTTCCAAGTCAAGGGAAATGTGTGTGTGTTTGGGATGGAGGCAGCAGCGCGCATGCGCCATCAAACTTGCCCTGATCCCGGATTTTTCCTCCTCGCGCTCCCCTTTGCTTTGATTATTGAATTTTCCTATTTCTAACAGGAGGGCGGGCGTCGCGCAAAACCCGGCCTGGAGCCCGCCGCCGCCCGCCCCGGCCCGCCCGGGGTGGGGAAGGGGGGAGCGGCGGGAGGGAGCGGGCACGGAGCGGACTCGGTCTCCAGGCAGGCAGGGCAGGCAGTCAAGGGAGAGGCACCTGCAAAACACGGACTGGATCACCCTCCCCTGGCAAGGGAAAAGGCGAGAAAGTGTCCCCATTTCCCTGCCCGCTCGCGCAGCTGCCTGTCCCCTACCCTGCTCCTGCACCAGCGGTTCCTCTTACCCATCCGTCCTCCTTCCCAGAGAACCGCTGTCAATTTTATACAATTTTCTATTTTGCAGCCTGCTGACCCCGTTCACCTTAGTTCCCTGACACTAAACTCCATGGAGATGACAAATAACTAGGTTGTGTGTACCGCTTCATTCTCTTGCTGGCTTTCATAGGCATGATATTCAGTTGCTATTTTACAAACTTCTAAACTTCAGTATTTTTCTTTTGCTAATGTTCTTCGTCTGGATTTCACTCAAGTTTAGAACTATCTGTTGTCTCAGATCTACAACTGTAGTATTTCGCAGTTTGGCCGTGCTGGCTTTGCTGGCAGTTGCACACAGGACTAACTTTTGCAGGTCTGGATCATAGCAAAAATGCCAAGGAATGAATGTGCAAACTATGAGCAGCGCTGTAGACTAGGCTGGTTTTGGGAGATGTCTTTGCAGGATCAGAGACAAGAGTTCTCACACACCTGAATTTCCAACAGGCAGGCATCACATTTCTGTGCTAAACTACTTTCCCCAGCTCCACCTTTCATTTCACTGAGACAGTGAGTATACATTACAGTTGCATGTGCACATTTTCTGGTGGTGATTCCGTACAAGCATCCACAGAGATCTTTTCTGTCATCCCCTGGTCGCCTCTACAGGAGCCAAGAGAGCCTGGGCTCGCTGGCACCGTGCGCGGGGCACGGGGGTTTGGAGGCACAGCTGCCTGCCTGCCCGGGCTGTGGGGTGGATCTGCCTCCACTGTAGGGCTTGCAGGGTTTGGGCTCCAGGCCACAGCCAGGCAAACCTGAACACTCCTGGATAATTTTGCTCATTGGCAGCAGGGAACTCCGCATCAGCACACCCACACAGCAGCCCTTGCAGGAGCGTCTTGCTCTTCCCATGCGCTTCCCTGTCTGTGTCTGTCTCCACCTGTTGCCTCTTGTCTGGTGTTTACACCATCAGCTCTTTGGGGCAGAAACCATGGTTTTGCTCTGCATTTGTCAGTGCCTTGCACAATGTGGCCCAGCTCCATAACCACAACTCCTATGTGCTATTGCTACACACATAAATAATAATAACTAATAATAATAGGCTAATTCCTCTGATTTTGATGTGACTACTCATGTGAGTAAAAGTGACTCACGTACATGAGTGTGTGTGGGACCACTGCCAGATCTTGAGCTCTTATTGTGAGTCTCCCAGTATTTGGTGTTCTCTTTTGATTCCAAGCTCCTGGAATGATTCCTTTCTAGCGCTTCCCTTTACACAAGGACACTTGGAAATGTGGCCTAGTGCTGTCAAAAGCCTCAGAAGCCAGCGAACAAATAGGAAACTTCCAAAGAAATAAATTTTTAATGGCTTTTGTGAAATTCCTGTGATTTGGCAGCTCAGGGAGGAGTGGAGTCTGACTCATGAATTTTGAGCAGTCAAGTTTAGGAATATGCATCAATTGAGTTAAATATTTAGGTCCCTGTAAAGACTACACTTCTACTAACCAGGCCAAACTTATAGTGCAGAGACATATTTAGTGGAAATAATGTTTATAGTGCCGGTGTCTTTGCAAAATCTGAGTTTTTTTTATATCTGCATATTGTTTGGGATTTGTCATTCTGTAGTTATTTATTTTTACCTGTTCACAGTAAGAAAGCAAGAAAAAAGACACGAAAGGGGGATTATTAAAGTAAATAGGACTGTGTGAAACTGTTCTAATAACTGTGGCAAGTATTTATAAATTGCTGAAAATACAACCAGCAAGCTTCTTGAGTTTGGTATGCTTGAGAGACACTGCCAGGTTAAAACCCATGTACTTATGAAAGTAAATGTCCCAACTTCTTCTTACAAAAGTAAAAGAGAGCAGGTCCCAAGCTATGAATTCTTGCTTATGAGGCATCCCTGAAGAATGAAGGGTTGGGAGAATAGGGCTCTTTAATTAAACCTACATAGTTACTTTTAATTGCATTTACTTACTATTTTCTCTTGTTCATGTTTTTGCATTTCTCTCATCTAGGGTGTTGAACGCAGACTGAATGGTCTTCCTTCTGTTTGGAAGTTTCCTAATTTTGAAGTGCTGTAGAGCTGTCCTAGTTAGGAAGAGCACTTGGGCGAGTGTTTTTGAGGGGATCCTGTTGATCACCACAGATCCTCTTCTGCCTGTGCTCCCTGGATGTGGTGGGAGGCTCTCACACCGTTGTGAGCTGTGCCCCTGACAGCTTTGTGTGTCCTTCCACACCACAGCTCCCTCAAAGCCCAGCCAGCCCTCTGATGTTCACTGTGCAAGCCCCAGAGTGCTCAGCTCCTCAGCCAGATAGAGCAGGAGGTAATGACACCTTACACAGCCCCTTCTAGATAGAAAGAATATAATTTAGCAAATTGCAAATGATGCATACTTAACTATTTATGCAGCATCTTCCTGTCATCAACCCAAAGCAATTTTACTTCCGTGTTGAACAGTGGATGAAAATGTTCTATAGATTTAACCATTGCAGGAGTTCCTTTTAAGTGGTGCAGTAATCTCTCTCCAGCTAATTTAGTGTTGTAATAAGGCACCACCCTCACAAGTCCTTTGTGTTCTTGTGTCAATACTGCCCCCAAACCAAAAGTGCTGGCATCTGCATCTGTCAGAAAAGTGGGTCTGAAACACAGACCAAGAAAGGAGCAACATGCCCATCAGTGGAGCAATATGGCCATCAGCAGGACAATCTCAAAAGCCTTTTGCTAATCTGAACACCCAATTTCATTCAGATTTCCTCCAAAATGCAATTTACTCTCTCAGCAAGACCATGGTGCGGTTTAACAGTAATGTAAAATTCAACAATAAACCTCAAACAGAAGCTGACTGAGATGTATCTGGCGAGCCAGAATGCTTCAGTACAGATTCAGTTTTGTTCTTGCCCATGGGGGTTCCTTGCCCACTGCTCAGGATTCAACTTGAACCAGATCATGGGATTGAAGATCCTTAACCAAAGACCTCTAAGGAAAATGTCTCTCAGTTTTGCCCCTTTCTGTTTCAAGCATACAACACGACAGTGGGAAAAAAATCCAAAAGGAATCTTGGACATTACTTTCATTTCCTTTCCTCTTATGGTTTTCTTTGCTGACATTCACTAAACCTGTGAGCCATTACACAGTTATGGTTCCCATCTTCAGAAGTTCCTGAGTGCCTGAGCATTTAACAAACAGTTCAGTTGCACAAGATCATTGGCAGCTCAGGTTCCACACGCCCCACCATCTCCAAAGAGGTCTCATCTATTCCCAGCCTTTCTTTAGCTGCCATAGCATGTGGTGATGCCGTTAGTTGCTGTCCTTGGGAAGAGGACATCCTGCACACTGCAAGCTTAGTGCCCAGAAGATATTGGTTCTATTGAGCTACATATTTCAAATGAATTTCGATGGACTGAAGTTGCAGGACACATTTTTGCTATTTATCATTCAGCAATTAGCAATGATAGCATCCAAACTCATTGTTAGGTCGTCTGCTGTCCACAACTCTTGGTTAAACCCAGAAATTTCTCTTAAGCCTAACTTCATAGAAGTTGCTTTGCTTTTCTCAAAGCCCTCATTTCCACTGTGGAGTGGGGTGGGTGCAGCTGTGTAGGCAGGCAGGACATGGTGTCTGTCAAATCCCCTTGAGAGCTGCTGGGCAGTGAGATGTGAGCATGAGGAGGTAATACAAGTCATTCAGCACAGAAGTGAGCACAACATGTAGACTGATGACAGGGTCAAGCATACAGGCTGTGTCTTTACTGCAGAGTAGAGGTTAATGTATTTTATTCACTCCCAGCACATACCCCAGAACACTCCATCTGGCTATGCTGTGCAAGTGCATCCTAAGAAAACTACAAACCCTTAAAAAATTACTCGCACAAGAAAAATGATGCTAAAACAAGATGAGAAGGGCATGGATTAAAATGCTGTAAGCAGAGAAATACATGCTGAGTTTCTACCTTTGTCCTCAGGTCACCCTGCTTTCAGTAGAAGGGCAGAGGAAGGAATGCAAAGGAGCTCCCGTGGCTCTGAGGCTCATGGCAGTGCTCAGGCTGAGATGCCTTGTTCCACCCACTCCGAGCAGGTGACATGCTCTCCATAGGCCTACATCCACATTAACTCCTCAAAGAAGCACTTGATCTCTAGCAAATGAGGAGCTGGGTGAGGTCTAGACTCACCAAACTACCCAACTGGACTGGCTCAGTCACTCGTATCCCATGTGGGCTACCCAAGAGCCATAAGGCGTCAGGAGTGACATTTTCCAAACCCAGCACAGAGCAGGGTGCTGTCCAGGACCTCTGATCCTGCTTCACAACTCACTGGAAGAATGAAGAAATCACTCAGACATGCACTATAAAAAGCCTGTGTATTTACTTAGTTTCATAATGGAAAATTAAAAGTAATTGCAGAGGAGGAGGAGGTATTTTTTCAGTTGCAAGTGCAATATTATCCACTTCCATATTTTATCATTGGAGTGGCACAAGTAATCAAGGAGTATCATGTGGTCATTTTTGTCAAGTGCCTTTTTGTCACAGGCAGCTATTTCTTTGTATGTGCCCATTTCAGAAGAAGAAATTGGTGAGATCCCCATTGTGCCCTGCTCCAAATCCTCTGTACAGAGAACGCATTGCTTCACACTGGCACTACTGGGGCAAGAATTATTTATATTGAAGAGGATCAGGCTCTGCATTTTGAAATGTCTTTGCTTAGAAATACATATGATTAATATCAGTATGCAAGTGTGTTATATAAATATTGAAACCTTGTGGACCTAATTAAAGGTCTACAGACTGATACTGACTTTTGGTTGGTATAAATGAGTGTATAGAAGAATTTACTCTGCTCAGAATTTGTCCTTACCTGTTTTATTTGCCTCAAGTATATATGAAGGTTCAAGTAAAAGACTTGACACTTAACAAGAAACACCTTGCATTTAACCCCAGTTCTGCCCCAAAATTTCCCAGTGACTTCACTATTCCATGTCTGAGTAACATTCACTGGTCTAGGGCTTGGTCCTAAGAGAGACTACTAAAGGTAACAAATAAATACAGGAGGAAACAATAATAAATAATCAACAACATTAATAAAACTGGAATTCAAGTGTGACGTATGTTTGTAATTGTCTGTCTGTGTTAGAAAATAATCAACTAAATAGCAATAAATAATAAAAATTTATATTAACAATTCATTTGTGCTGATACAGACCTTCAAGTTCATTATATTAATTTACTAATTAATTAGGCACTACATCACCTGGTACCTACATAGATTTTATTACACTTTATAGATGGAAAACCTAAGAGTCTTGCCTAGGGACACAGTGAATCAGTGGCAGAGCTGGACACAGAACTGGAATATCCTCCGCAGCTCTATGTCTGTTTACAGCACAAAGTTGCCCCGATATTCTGACTAATTTAGTTCAGCAGATGCAATTCTCAATGTGGGGACTTCAATTTGGGTGCAAGATGGAGTTATTTTGTTTGAGCTTAAATCAGTTCTTAATTACATCAAGCTAGTTATATAAAGGCAGTTTTAAAAATATCCTTGTAGGCATCTACATTTTGGGCTATTGACTTAAAAACACACCTTTAGTTTAAATGCTGCAATTTTCCTGATAGGTCCCAAGTCACAGCAGTTCTTGAGGTCCCTCCCTTCAGTATTTCACCAGCAAACCTCACCTGCTGAACTGAGATGTGCCATTTTGAGTGTCTCCAACTAAATATTGGCCCTGGGACACAGACACAAGTGTCTCCCTTTCCCAGCCTGGCAGG
Source organism: Ammospiza nelsoni (assembly GCF_027579445.1). Classification (NCBI taxonomy): domain Eukaryota; kingdom Metazoa; phylum Chordata; class Aves; order Passeriformes; family Passerellidae; genus Ammospiza; species Ammospiza nelsoni. Next base: position 1,442,627 of record NC_080654.1, read on the forward strand.
ATGGTGTGGGAGTTTCTCACTGCCCCACTGAGATGGAGGCAAACCAAGGGCTGTGTGAGGAATGCGGGAGAACTGCACAGGATAATGGGAAACATTATTTATGGCCTGAATGCAGAAAACCTCCCCTTCCTCCCCCCTCGCCAACAGACAAACCCATGTCCAGTAATGACAAAGTCATTACCTTTTTATTATTTTTCAATAGGATTCAGATGTAGCGTGTCTGTTCCTTACAGGCTGATCTGATGGCTCTGCTCTCCTGTCACGCTGGGAGCACTCATCTAAACGTGCCAAGTGGGTGTGGAGTCACCAGCCATGCTTTAGAAAATTTGGGCTGTACCCTCCCAGAAGCCTGTTATCTCACTTATTAGGGGAGAATTATAATGTTTCCCTTCCTCCCGAGAGGCGTTTGGGACTACAATAAAGGCCCTGTGAGAACTGCTGCAAGATCAAAGCAGGGATCCCATTGGAGAAGTTCAGCATAGTGCTGTCCCTGATAAGACATGGATTTGGGGGCTCCTAATGGAAACAATGGGCTTTTCAATATTTTTTCCCTAGCACAAATGTTATTCTTGAGAAAAATATTTTTTTCATTTGAAAATCCTAAAATTATATGATCCTCAGATACTGAAAAGGCTGAAATCCTTTTAGATTTGATGCTTTTCAAGCTTTCCATCCTAATATTGTATTTCCCATGAGAAATCCCTATTCTGACATGCTATTGCTCACTGCTTCACCACTGATCATTCTCTGAAAAGCTTCCTCCTTCACCTGCTGCCCCTCTGTAACTCCAATCCTCCTTTTTTCTCCTTGCATTTAATGCCATAGTATGCTTTGTCTTTGTTTTCATGCTTTGTAAATGTCCTTCCCTCACTTTGTACCCTCAACAAGACCCCTGTGTGTGGGTCTGATAACCCACGTAGCACCCATGTCTCTGGGATTTATTTTGAGATCTGCTGCTTGTTTATTTATTTCCCTCTTAGCACACCCAGCAAGGCCTGTGTGGCAGGAGATGTGAAGGGAGGTGATTATGGGAGACTATTTCCCCTCGCTGCTCATTCATGACAAACAAAGAGCAGTGATTGATGATTAAAAATGCATTCTCTGGGCTTGTTTTCTTTTGTTTTACCATTATGGAGATATTATAAATACTGAATACTAATCAATTCAGACCTGGTGGGACCTCACAGACCTTCTACAATCCCGGGGCTTTGCTCTTCCTTATAACCTCTGCAGCTTTCTCCTCCCTCCTTTGTTTCTAAATGACAGACCTCCATCCCAACCAAAAAGGATTAAGTTAACTTTGGAGGAATTTGGGCTGTCTGGGCTCTCCCCTCTGCCAAGCACCCATTCTCTCCCCTGAAAGGACAGGCTCTATGCTAAGGCACCCGGGCATTTCCATGCCCTTTTTTTGCCCTGCGGTGGGGTGGAAACAAAAATTAATTCCTCAGATCAAAGGAAAATATTTAGGAAGCCCAGAGTGCCACAAATTTGCTTGCAAAGTGGATACCTTGTGGGGAGGAGAAGACATCAGGAAGTCCCCTCTAAAAAACCCATTATTCACAGGAGTAAGGCTGGATTTCTCCCTGGGCATTTCTGTGCTAAAGCCAGAGAGACACATCTGATTCTGCAACATTACACAATGTCCAGATAAACAGCAAACTCGGTGGCGCTTGCATTCTTTTATCTTTATTCAGCCAAATTAACTGCTTGCTCTTTCCCTTCCCGCACCCCCGCCCTCAGCTCGTTCCCCTCATTCATGTAAAATAGACACACACCGCACTGGCCCCTGCAAAAAATTGATCAAAATCATCTATCCCAATGGGATGAGGAGATTTCTCTTCGCTTTGACCTAAACTACTACTCTTCTCTAATCAGCTATTTCCTGTGAGATTTTTCCAGCGTTCTGCTGAAGTCCATATTAAATCTGCCATACATACAACAAAGCTGTGGCTGTGTGTTGAGGCTCAGCTTGTGCTGACATCCCCCCAGAGAGCAGAGTGAGGGCCCTCCTGTGCTGCTGGCTGCACATGGGCAGAGCCAAGGTGCTGACGGGGACACCGGGACACCAGCAGAGTGTAACAGCAAGCAGCACGAGGGTTTGGTTGCCTGCGTGGCTCAGATTACAGAAAATAAAATACACTGGGCGCTGACATAGATTTTTCTTAATATGCTTAGAACCAGCCCAGGAATAGCTGAGCTCAGCTGGAACATATCAGGAAGGAGAAGGAAGAGAATCTGAGCTGGGCTAGCAAGGAATTTTAGTCTGAACCATATGGCAAGAAACTGCTGTGTGTTCTTATCTTGAAGCCTGAGGATTTATTTTATGCACATAATTCCCTGATCATCTTGATGTAGCATCTCCTAGGAGGAGGGTGTTACACTATCTAACCACCACTGCTGGAAGTTGACAATCTCTCTATCATCTTAACTTTCTCAAATAATTTTAAATATCTATCTGTGTTTATGAAATATCAGGGGCCTGATCCCATTGAAGTCTGGGGAAGGACTCTAATCAGTTTGAGTAGGCTTTTGGATCGAGCCCATAGACGCTCACTACTTTTTTCTTTAAGTATTGTATCTCTGCATCACATCTTTGCATGCTACTCTTCTGTAGTACACCCAGGGTCTTCCTCTCCCTTTGAAATATGTGATTTTTTTTTCTATTAGAACAGCATTTCTCTATAATCTGTGTTCAAAAATGCATTACTGCTTGCAAGTAATGAGGGAACCTAAATGCTGATTTTTAGGCAATAAACTTTATCCCTCTGTTTCCAAATTTGCCTCTTCCCTCTTCTCGGAGCAGCGTGTAACCAACTCAAAGTGAAGGGGGCTTTGCAGCAGTAATGATAAGTAAATCTGCTTCAGACTTTTGAGTTGAGCCTCAAGTCTGCAAGCTGCCTTCAGCTGCAGTGTAATTACCATCAGTTCACCAACAAATTCCATTTGCAGACCTGTTTCACCAGGTTCAGCACACAGATTGATCGGAGCCGCTCTTTGGTGAGCGTCTGCAATGCAATGGTAGCTGTACCCATTGGTCTGTTCAAAGGAAATGTTGTTATTGCCATATTTTCAAACATACACACTTTCACCCAAAGATCCTAACTCATCTGGCAGTTTGTTTCAATGATACCACTTAGCATAAGCTTGGCAGAGACAGGAATGCATGTGGATGCATGTCTGTATGTATATGTATGCACATGTCCTACACCCACCCACACCACTTACTAATCCACTGGCTGATGTATTTATGGCTAGTTTGCTTACAAACCATTGCCCTCTGAGGAGCTCACAGCCCCCTCCTGCAGCCATGGCACACAGTAAAACCTGCACTTCAGAAAGACTCTTTATGATCTGGTTGAGGCCAGTGCCCTTTGTGCACACGTGAAGTCCAGACCAGACTTGCTTTTTGGCAATGCTGCATTTAAGGTGTGCTCTCCTTGCTGCCTGGTTCATGCACCTCCCAGCCCGTTTCTCTGAACCCCCAGAGGCCCCAGGGACAGGAGGACCTGCCTCCCCTCTCTCCTTCACAAGATTTTTTCTCGTGTTCTGAACTCTTATGAAAAACAGGCCATGCTTGGGGTTACACAGCCTAGCAAAGCCAAGAAGCATCACTCTGAAGCTGGATTAGAGAATGAGCCTGGAACATTTTCTCTAGAAAAATGAATCTAGAACTTGAAGAGAGGAAAATATGGCCAGTTCCCATCTGGATTGATTTGCTCAGACTGGAATGGAGGCTGGGGCAATTCTTCACTCCATGATATTAAAGAGATCAGAGAGAAAATCACACTGGTCCTAGGAATAAATGAATAGGATTACAGAGTATGACGACACTGCACAGTACAATGCTGGTTAAAGATACCTAAGCTACTGCTGAGTAAGTTCAGCAAGCAGTGGAAAATTATACCAGACAGATCACTGTACTAACACAGCCATACTCTTCTGATATCAAGCTGCTCAGGTATCTCTAAAACTGTGAGGTGGACGTATGTTCTAAACACTGCAACTGCCATTTCAACTGTTTTGTCACTGTACCTCAACATCCTAATCTGTAAAATGGGATGAAGGGGCAGGGGGGAGAAGATCACTGCTGCTATATTCGGAAGGAGCTATGAGACTTATTTGATGTTTTTTAAGAGCCCTGAAACCTCAGAGAAGGGCAATTTATTGTTCTTATTTTCCTGTGATCACACTATTCCCACTGGGATTGTTTATTTCTCAGCTCTGGGTTTCAATTTATTTATTTCTCATTGTGCTCTGGGTTTTCACACAGAGCAATTTCCCCTAGCAAAGACTGAAGGGACTATTTTCCCTTTCTGGCTTCAACTTAACAAACGTACAGGCTGATAAATCCTCTTGTGAAAATCCTACAGGGTGAAGCAGGCTCTAGATCAAAGGGAAGAAACATTTGTCCTCTAGTATGCTACCAATATCAGCAGAACCTCCTCACCTTCATAAAATGATCCTTCATAAAAGCTCATGTCCCACTCTCCCACTCTCAGTTCCCACATCCAGACTTCTGACTTTGCCTCACATTTCTGCCACCCAGATCTGACAGTGGCATCTGGCTCTGTAAGTTCAATTTCCTTGTGAAAGACACATCTGAGAGCAGCAGGAAATAAGGAAGCAGAGGGAATAGTTCTGGATCCCAGGCTGGCTGGTATGTGGAACTACAGGTCCTATGTGAGTTTGGGGGGAACCCCACCCAACCCCACGTCCTAACTCCACCTGGGAATGCCATGCAGAGAGCAGGCACCTCAGTGCACTCTCAGGATACTAGATCTGGGCAGACTTTGCTTGTTTCTGCTTTGGTCTGGTTCCAGGTAGCTCTCCTTCCTGCTCCAACGTCACAAACGAGCTGTACTGAGACACCTATGGAAATCCAAAGGTCACTGCAGCACTGTGTGCGAGTGCAGGGCTTGTTCCGAGCAGCAGACACACCCAGCACACCAGGGACCTGCCTCCATGCCGTCTCCATGCGATGCACTCAGTCCTGGGACCAGCTGGAAGCAGCTCCCCAGTGACTCCAGCTCAGTCTGGCTCCTTCTGCATGCTGGAGCCATCATTGTTATTATACACCACTCAGGAATGGTCCCAGGCCCAGTCCCCAAGTCCTTGCTCTAATTCAGATATCAGGGAAGGTGATAAACACATACAAAACTTGACCAAAGGAATCAGGAACAGCCTTTGGATGTAAAAAGACCGGGCCAGTTATATTGCCCAAGTCAGCAGGGTATTTAAGGTGGGCAGTGTCTGATGTCTTTACAGGTCCCTTGGCTCTGCTGCTCATGGCAGCCCCAGAGCAGAGGAGCAGCTAAAGCACTTGCTCAACCAGAACTACTGGAAAGGTCCCAAGTGGTATCAAAGAGTTTTGAGTAACTGTTGAACCATCTGCTTTCGGGGGTGTATCTCACATTCTTAAGATCTGAATCATGATTCACAAACCCAGATAATCCCTTCAGTGTATTTAGGAGAAAACTATGGATTTTTGGTTCTATGCAAACTATACTTATCCTCTGTTATTACTCTGTTTCTCTCTGGGACCATTATGAAGTAATCTGAGTGTCCACAATTGATTCATGTACTTTAAAAAGTAGATAATAACATGAAAATGTGTAGAAAAGGTTTGGGGCTTGCCAGTACACTAAGGGTATGTACAGATTATCCCAGGTGGTTGAATTATTACAGCTCATTGTTCCCCTCTTCCCAGCTGAGACACAGGACCTGACCACACTTCTGAGCATTTGAAATGGCAAAGTAAAATACATTTGTCTGAATCAACATAAATACCAGCATGGTTCAACCAGGCAAATTTTACTCTGGAACTGCACTGATAATTACTGTAGCAACTTTACTGGTTACCTATTAAACTAAAGTTTGACTTGAATCATACCCCTATACCAATAAATTTGGTTTGGTGCTATTGGAGACACACTGCTTTTCCGTGGATTGAAATAGTTTATTGCTTTCAATGGTTTATATGATAAAACAGGTTATATAATCGTGCATATCAAACTGTGCCCAGCAGACTTATAGCCAGATTTTAATATCCTAACTTTAGCTGAAGAGCCCTAAACGTTAAACCTCAGACTCCCTAAGAGCAAACTGGGGTAACTTCCTGTAGATGAATGGAAATCTAGTGCAAACTTTGTCTCTTGTTATTAAAATTACACTCTCTGATAATCAAACAGACTCAAAATGGACTCAGCAATTTTAGGAGCTCAGTGGGAACAACAGTCAGGAATCCTTGTAGGCACTTCCATAAAAATACCCCTATGAGTGTAGCTAAAATGGAGAAAACAATTCAGGTAAAAAATTAAAAGGAAAATTCTAGAAACCTTTGGTGAGACACAGCTGCTAATCAGTCCAGAAGGGTGGGGAGGATAATTTATTGCTATAAAGTGGACTTATGTTCCCTTACCTGTGAATGTTATCATCTTTGATAAGCCATATGCATGCATATTTTATATTTCTATGCTAAAAAGCAAAGTACAATCTTATAATAAAAAAAGCCCAGTTAGTACAAGGCCAGGTTGCCCATGTAGGCAGGTGTGTGTTCATTGAATGCTCCTTCCTCCCTGCCCAAAGAGCCTGGCTTTATAGCATGGTCACGAGATGGAGTTACTGTAAACATGGCCTTCTAAAGTCACCAAAAAAGTTCAGCACCCCTTGCAGGAAGGATCAGTTTACACCATCTAATTTTTCTGTCTGACTAAGACATTAAGTCAGATATCGTTTCCTGCTCACAGCCCATTTATCCATTCAACCAAGCTTTCTCCCTGTCCTCTCCTGGATTACTTCCTGAATCTTTCTGTCCCCTTTCTGTTCTCTGTGTTTCCAATGTGCTCAGAAAAAACATTTCTCCTGAGCTTTTTCCAACACGAAGCTGAACACCTTCATAGGTATCTGCAATTTGCTTTGGCCCAAATCCTGAGACACCCATTCTGTTTTCATTCCAGAAAATTCCTGCCGTAGCCACTGGGCACACTGAGCTTCTGGCACACCTTGGGATCTGACCAGCAGAAAGAGCTCAGCTATCCCATGTGCAGGGAGGAGAGGAAATCAGATTCCAGAGACGGGGGTCAGCTCGCTGTGCGCTGGTGATGAGCACACAAAACCTCTTCCACAAGGAGGGAGGAGCAGGAACGCTCCGTGGGATGCACAGCTTGTCTGTCCCTGGGCAAGCAGCACTGAATACACTAAATCCTGCTAAACTCCTGTGCTCAAACAACAGCCAACAACTTCTAGGCACAGCTGAGCACAGAGCCAATAACCAAAACACTTAGGAAAGGCAAGGAAAAGGATGCTAGTTTTAAAAAGAGCACAGGCTGACTCTGTGGTGACAGAACAGTATCACCAAGTGCCTGCAGCACAGTGTTGGGAAACCCAGTGGGAACCAGGCACCTCTCTGGGAAGTGGGGAAAGCTCTGTGTGCTGCCCACACATCCACGCTGCCCACAGAGGGCAACAGTGCCCAAAATATTTCAAAGATGGGCCAAATTTGTTATTCAACCCTAACCCCCAATAAGGGGCAGCTCTGATCCAGACACCTGTCCACTCACAAGTCTCAGTTCAGCTTATTCTTCAGCTTGGGGAGGATTCCTTCAGGAATTCTGCTACTGATTTCAGCTGGATTTGCCAGCTTCCATAGCCCAGAGCATCACAGCTTGTGGTGGGTGTCTGCTTTGCTCTCACTGCATCCTGGGGCCTGAAGGAGAGGGTGTCCTGTCAGCTCATGTGCTGTGAGTTTGCAGCCCCTTGGATGATCTTGGCTGGAATTTCTCTAGTCCCAGTAAAGCTCCCTGCAGACAGAAAGGGGAAATAGCTCTGTGCTCTGTTCCCCTCCTGCACCCAAACATGGTATCTGCATCCAGGGAACAATGACTTAAAAAGGACTTCAAAAACAGGCATTATTTGTCATCTGGAAGAGCTATAAAAAGAAACACTTCTCAAGTAGTGAGTGTGAATACCATTACTTTACAGATTCAAGGGAAAAAAAAGCAGATAACCTTGGGGAGACCCGACCTTCAAACAGGTTCAAATGACTTTACCACGTTTTCCCTTTCTCTCTCCCACACAAGCACAAAATTACATACATGTACACATTCCCATACATATATACTGCCACATAAACAGAAGTTTGTAGACATGTGTATGTCCTCACACACACAAAACCTCCTGTCCATGTTCTCATGTACAAGCACTTGCCCCCATTCACATTTCTACACATTTTTAAGCACTGCAATGGCACTCTCATTTGTGCACACACACACAAAGCATAAAATGCAAACACAGTGTGATAACTACAGAAGAAAGATCCGACCTCTCAATGCTGTTGGGATTTATTTTGGAAAGGAATTCCAGTGCTTGTTTCAGACCCACAGTGTTTAGATCATCAGAATATAATTATATGAATTTACATAGTTAAAATCAGACTACCTAAAACCAAACCAAACCAAATGGAAACGAAACAAAACAAAAAGACCCCCCACAAACCAAAATTAAAAAATCAAAAAAATCTCCAAAAAACCAAAAAAAGCCCCACCAAACCCCACCAAGCCCGTTATCTGACACTGGGGCACGTTGTGTGGCTGTTCTCTCAGGTACTCCTGCTTTTGTCACCAGCCACATTTGTGCTCTTTGCACACACTGGGGGTACAGCTCTCCATCAGCTACACCACACATCCAGCTTGTGACCATGCAAAGTCCCAAAGCCAAGGAGGAGATTCAGAACAACTCACCTAAATTCTCAAAGCTGGGCTATGGCTACCCATTGTGCCCTTTTTTTTTGCCAGAACCGGCTGAAACATTCTTCCCTACAACTTTTAACATTAGCTGAACAGATTTTAACCTGCCTTGGGTGTCCTGAAAAGCTGAGATTATGCTATCATCAGTGCTTTTTTCTGGAAGTCACAATGCAGCGTTTTCTCTGCTGTTTTTCACAATTGAAAAAAGCCAAGCCATCCAAAACCTGGTAGACTTTCTCACCCTTGCTTTCTGTGGGAACAGTAAAACTGTCCTTAGAGAACAACTGTCCTTACCTGACCTGGGTTTGGCCAAGGCAGTGAGTGTATTTTTGTATTTTTATTGCCCACTGCAAGGGAGGCATAAGGAAAATCAGGTGGATGGAAGGAAAGAGAAGACATACTGTAAGGTCAGTCTGCTTGTATGAGAGTTCATGCTGCTGGTCTAGAAGGTCTGGTCTTACCATAAACTTTGGCCAGAGAGAACTGAGCCACGGTGAAAATGAGAAGCAATGTCAACTCTCACATGAAATGTGTCAGTGAGAAGAGTTGCCTGGACTCTGAGAAATAATTTTGGTCACACAGCAGTGCCTGGACACTGAAAGTGATCCTGCTGACCCAGACATCGATAGAAATGTCTTTACTGGCTTTTAGGGAGAGCAGTTGCACTCCATGGCCTGGATGACTCCTAAAAATATCAGTCTTGGTAAACTCCTGCAGAAGTTGTTTCAGATTGTAAACCAATGGGAAGATCTCTCTTGATAGGTCTGGCTGACTAGCAGAGAGCACCTTCTGGCTACAGAGTCAGAGGAAAAGCCTGTGCCTTGTTCATTCTCAGAGTATTTCCAGTTTTAGAACAGAAATTTTATTGAGATCTTCATCATTTGTTCCAGAGGATGTGACAAAAGGTCTCCAGAAATCTTGTGAATGGCCAGTTCTGTCACTGAGCACTGCCTGCCCCTCCTGGCATCACAGATGTGATAAAAATCTTGCAATGGAATAGCAGCGAAGCAGAAATTTGAGAAAAAAAAATCCTCCACTCTAGTGCCTGACATTCTTTTTAGGATGCCAATAAAAGATAATGTTACCTGTAAAATGTGCAAGCTGCTTCTAGCTCTGCACCTCCCTCCTCTCCTACGCCCTTCTGAATTTGTACCGTCCCCACAGTGGACAGAGACTCGGGAGAAAAGAGCTCCAGGGCAAGAATGGCACAGACAGACCCTCACAATTAAATCAGCAGTTAAAGGAAAAAGAAGAGAGGTGCTGAGAATCCAACAGCCCTGCTGCCCGTGCCATTTACAGCCTTGGTTGTTTCAAGGAAGCTTTTGGACTCTCTGATTGAGTTTTGGATCAAGCTGTGAATATCTCAGTGAATATTCTGACATCCATGTCAAGCATGGGACAGGTACGAGGAAAGGCTGGGAGAAACACACTCACCACTGCAGACCAGAGCCAGTGCGTCAAACCCAGCTCCAAGGGCACTCCAGTGAGCTGTGTCTGTCCCACTGTGAGCCATTTCAGCTGCCTCACACTCTTGCACAAATGATTCAGTTTGCAAAATGTTCCTGTTTTCCAGAGGTACAAACTATCTGTCAAACTGCTCAGAAAGTTTGGCTGCTCCTCTTTTTTCCAGTTTTCCCATGCATTTGGGATGCTCCTGCTACTGGGATCTCAGTATGTGATACAGATTAAATGACTTTGTGCTGATGCAGTGAATTTCATCAGAAGATCTCGCAACATTTGAAAATTAATTAATTAAACTCTCATGGCACCCTACTGCTAGTATTACCATCTTATTCAGATGGCAACAGAGGCTTGGAGAAAGAGCTGCTTTTTTGTGGACCACCCAGAACATCTTCAGAAAAGCTGGAAAAAGAGCTCTGTGGGCCTGATGCAAAGTCCCTTCTTCAAGCAACTCGACCAATTCCCTCCCTGCCAATTATCACACAGATTGCCAAGGATCTCTGGTGCAGCCTAACACAGCATGAAAAGGTTCATCAGAGGAGATTTTTGTTGGAGGATACAGAATTGCTTTGGAGAAAAGCAAAACTTAAAGCATACTCAAAGTATGACAATTAGGAGGGGTCCAGTGGGAAAAAGCAGAGCTTTATTCCTTGGTCTGAATGGAATTGTACAGATAATGCCTACAAGACTTTTCTTACTCGGGCAGAGGACACCTTGGACTTGAGCTTTGCTGCTTTCATCTGCCTTGCATGCCTCCAGTGAATAGGATTTGTCTGAATGAAGCATTTTCCCTGTGGGAAGCTGCTGTGGTGCCTTTAAGATTTGGAGTGATGCCCTCTGAAAGGGAAGCAAGAATATTTCAGAGGGACTCTATCCTTCAGAAAAAAAAGCCCAAACCATGTCTTTCCAAGATGGGGTCAACTCCTCAGCCCTTTATCTGGAAGCACTTACTACACAATTAATGGAAGGAACCCTCATCAAATGAGGGACAAATCATAAAATTAGGGAGATGGAAATTAGGCATGGACAAATGATCCAGGTGCAGGGGAGATTTATGGAGGAGGTTGTACTAGAGCTAATGATTTCTACTAATGATTCTCCAAAGTATAAAGTGGCACAGAGCCCACTCTCAATGGGACGAGAGAAAATCCTGCGTGCACAGGGAAGGGCATTCTTCTTGGGGAGGGAGGGGAAGCTGGATTTACAGCACAACAGCAACATCTGACCACTCTCTCCATCTCCTCATCCAGAGATGCTGGTTCTGGAACTTGCCAGAAGGCTGTGAGAACAGTGGGAGCCTCTCTGCTATGATGAAAGTCACCCAAAAAGGAACTCATTCTCATTTTCCTGAGCTTCTCCTTCAGTGCTTCCAAGGCTCTATGCTTGACTCTGGCCCTAGGCACAACATCCCACCTCTTACTGCCTCTGTGAAAGTAACAACCATTTTGAAATCAAAACAATGATCCTGACCTGCTTTACACAAAGTTCTGAGATCTAATCTAAGTGGAAGGTGTTATTAATGATTTGTATCACTCAGACTCTCCATAAACATTTCAGCATCTATTTTCAGTCATAAAGACAGCATTATTCCAGAACTTAAGAATGCTTTTCACGGGACATAGAAATTATGGGATCTAAGTTCTTAAAAGAAAATATAGGATGGGAGAGCTGGAAGTAAGTTGTGGCTTCTTTCCTACTGTCAGGGAAAGTGGGGGAAAAAAAGACAATTAACAGTGTCCAGCACTCCCCTGGGAGCCCTATCTTGCCAGCTCCAATGATTCGTAGTTCAGACTATTACTTCACTGTTCTTGAGCAATAAAAATTCCTGGTGAGTTTCGTTTGGAGCTCTGATCACGAATGGCACAGTGATTCACAGAAATATGGGTAGGACTGGATGCCAAAACGGTACTGAGCAAAATCTGCTGAGCTGGTAGGTTCATGTGCTATGGGTTGTGTTTTCTTCCTGCCCCTCGAAAATATTGGATCTGTGTGTGACAGGGATGAGATGAAGAAATAAGGGAACTGGGGGGAAATGTGTGCGAGAGGAAATGATTCAGGACTACGAATGAGGATATGGAGGTAACAGGAGCAGAGAGCTACACTGAACACTGCAGAAAGAAATTACAGCGCCTTAAATCAGTAGGTCAGTGGATATCTGGGCCGATGATGGATGTTAGCAACTGATAATGTGAAGTGATACATGTAGAAAAGACATAAAGGAGATATTCTCAGAAGGCACATAGCCTGTCCAATCGCTCAATGAGCTCCCTGAGTCTCTACCAGCACTCTGCTTGTTTCTCTTTATACCTTGCTGGACATAACCTGAACTTGTACCATATAACAAGAAGTATCTCCTTCCCTCAACATCGTCCTTAATTACAACCAGGGTCCTACTCTAGCCTGTAATTTGGTATACAGAGTTGCTTCAAAAGCCCTTTGGTAGCCACGCCCTTTGAAGGAGCAGCATTTTTATAAGAGACGAAAGGGATCTCCAAGATTGCCCCTCCTTCTGCTGGACGAGTTTCAATTAACAGTCAGGAGCCATCCACCTCAGCAAAGTGTTCCCAAGAAGGGAAAGGACTGCAGGATTAATGAGCGAGAAGAAGGAGGTGGTTAAAAATGAAGACTGTGGAAAATAAAATATTCCCTAGTTTTATGTTTGTGTCTTGTTTTCTTTCTCATTTGTATCTTTGCACTCTCTTTAGTTCTGCTAGGATGAGGACTTTTCCGGGGGGTGGGCAAGGGTTTACTATAGGAATTCTTGTTTCCTATCTTTTCTCTTTACCTTTTTTCCTATAAAGGAGGTGAAGTTGAGCAATTCACCCATAAGTAAGACAATCTTCATCGTACTCTTCTTCCCAGATCTGCTCTCACCCAATGCAACAGACACATCAGCATGTGGAGTTGTCTCTACCTTGGGCAGGGAAACAATCCTTCATGAGACCCCACACCAATATTGCCAGTCTGTTTAAGGTTCAACAGTGACAGGCAGCAGTATATAACATTTCAAACATGTCGGTTTGTACTTAAATAGAAAATATAATGAATAGACAACAATGATATAAACTTCCTTTCTATCAATTTGATCGGGGATTGGTTTCATGCTCTGATCAAGAAGGAGAAGCAGTTTCATCTAAACAACGTTCATCTGATGTTGAAAAGGGTCAGGGTGAAATGGGTCCCCTGAAGTCTGTAAATTAAAATATACAGTCTCAGTACATTGTCTCCCAATTTTTTCTCTCTCTCTCTCAAAACAAAAACAAAAACAAAACAATCCTCCCCCCAAAAAATCAACCAACCAGACAAACAACAACAAAAAACCCACCAAAAAACCTCAAAACCAACACCAACAAACAAACAAACAAAACCCCAAACCCAAAATCAAGTAACTTCTATTTGTTATTAACATACAGCATGTCCAGGAGAGTATTTTACATACTCCCTTTAGGTCAGGCTCACAAGCACCTTGAGTTTCTTCCAGAGAAAAGCATGCACATCAGCCCTGCATTGTGCATTTTTTCCTGCTTCCATCTTCATGTCTTATTCCCTCAAGGGTACTACAAGTTTTGAGCACAGCAGCCTTCCTCCTGCCACCCTTCTCCACGCAGAGGCCCTCTGAAATGCAGAGCAGCACAGCAGCCCGAGCCTGCTGGATGCTGAGCCCTCCCAGGCCCAGGTTACAGGACTATAAACATTGTGCAATTTGGATGTCCCTGGTGGTATCGATCAGAGCATTTGTAATGTTTCTGCATATACAGAGAGCAAACGGATGCTGTCATTCAGAATAACATTCATTTTAGATTATATGGACAACCTAAGTAGAAGCAAAATGTCCATGAGATAGCTCTGTGTGTGAGCATGGATCTCTTTTTGTTTCTCTCTGCTCTGGCACCCTGCAATGGATTGACACCAAATAGGCCTTCAGGGCTGACAAAATGGAAACAATGCTTAGCCCTCATTGCAATGCTTTTCATTTGAAAATCTCAGGGCAAACTTTATTCTTCATATTGCACAGCCTGAGTAGTTGGGGCACAAAGGGAGAAGGTTGGTGTGTACGAGGCTGCAGAAGAAGTGAATGGCAGAGCTGGAAAAGGCCCCTGTGGCTCTCCAGACTGAGTGCCAGTCAGTGCCTGAAAGCCCACCAGTGCTACACCCATGGTCACAGCACGCAAACGTGCATGGAAGAGCCACTGTTGGCCCTTCTCCTTGCAGGCCTGCTTTTGGCATCTTTGTTCTCTTGTCAGATTTTATTCCTGAACCCAGATGGACCTGCTTATTGTGATTACTCACACATCACTGTAAGGTGAAATATACAGCTTCACCCCACTGACAAAGAAAAATAAATAGGACTCTCTCCCCACCACCCACACCCACTCCCACACTTCCCTGTGAACTTGAAATAAAAAACCTGCAGAAAGATTCCCGATGGCTTTGTCAGGGAGGGGGGATGGTGAGCATTGGTACAGTATATAACATCGCAGCTCTCCTGGATCAGTCACGCTTCCTAATTCAATAAGGTGAGAAGGAGCATAATTTGATCATATTTGTTTTGCATCACTGCAAAAACAGAAAATGAGGGGCTGCAGAGCCGCACCAATTTACTTCATCCGACCTTGATTAAAAGAAAATTAATTGCCGCATCTCTCTGGATATCTCAGGCAGCAGCCAATGGCTTTCCAGAATGGCACAAGAAAAAAAAAAGGAATGAAAGGGGGAGAGAGAGAGAGAGAGAGAGAAGGGGAAAGGAAAGGAAAGGAAAGGAAAGGAAAGGAAAGGAAAGGAAAGGAAAGGAAAGGAAAGGAAAAGGAAAGGAAAGGAAAGGAAAGGAAAGGAAAGGAAAGGAAAGGAAAGGAAAGGAAAGGAAAGGAAAGGAAAGGAAAGGAAAGGAAAGGAAAGGAAAGGAAAGGAAAGGAAAGGAAAGGAAAGGGAAAGGAAAGGAAAGGAAAGGAAAGGAAAGGAAAGGAAAGGAAAGGAAAGGAAAGGAAAGGAAAGGAAAGGAAAGGAAAGGAAAGGAAAGGAAAGGAAAGGAAAGGAAAGGAAAGGAAAGGAAAGGAAAGGAAAGGAAAGGAAAGGAAAGGAAAGGAAAGGAAAGGAAAGGAAAGGAAAGGAAAGGAAAGGAAAGGAAAGGAAAGGAAAGGAAAGGAAAGGAAAGGAAAGGAAAGGAAAGGAAGAAGGGGAGGAAAAGAAAAAAAAAAGAAAGAAAAGAAAGAGGAAGAGGAAGAAAAAGGGAAAAACAGGAGCAAGGCAAAGAGAATCTTTGCCATTCATCTCATAGCACAACTGTCTTATTAGGAGTGTTGTTGCACTGAGGGGAAAAAAACAAGCCTAAATTTCCCTCTGTGGTTAGCACTGTATTCCCAACTGTTTGGGACTGTACCAGTCTCACAAGTCTGTTGGTGAAACTGCAGGAGCTAGACTGGGAAGATCTCAAGGCAAGATTTGGCTTAGGGCAGCTGGTAATAGGACACAGATACTTTTCTTGCTGTACTTCCCCATTTACTCAGAGCCAGGCCTATGCTAGAAATTATTTATGGTAATGTCAATTAGGGCCATGATTTTTTAACTGTATTTCAACACTGCGAAAAGCTGTAGTGTAGCTGCAGTGAATCAGAAACCAAAGTGCTTTTACCAAGATAGCTGATTTCCCTCAAGAAACTAATTTAAGCCATGCCAAGCCAACAAAAGCACTCTTTGGCTGATCCAAGCTCTGCCTCACTGGTAGGATGTACTGATAGCAATACCAGCCAACATGTTTCAGTGTCAATTAGGAAAGACACTGAGATATTGTAATGAGTCTGGTATAGCCTTAAAAGAAAAAATGGAAATACATTTCAAGTATTATTCCAATACCCTCTAATGGGGTATTCCAAAGGGCTAACTTTTGCTAGGGAGCTTTAGCCTGAACCTTTCAAACCCAAAGAAGTACACAGGCTGTGAATCAGTGGCCAGGCTGGCTTCTCCTCCGAGCTGCCATCTGGGCAGGCATACCTCTGTCTGTGTTTGCACTGGGAATAGAGAGATGAACCTCAGCAGGTTGCAAATAAGCTCTGTGAACCACCCATAAAGGCTGCACGGAGCGGGGGAGAGCCTTTCAAAGTTTCACTTGCACTTTTAAGTCAGTGGTGCCCAAACAGCAGCTCCTGCCATACTCCTGCTTTGGAAAGCAAAGTACAAAGGAAAAGAAATGTCTGTGTTCAAAACAACATATATATCTATATTTATATCTATATCCCTACATCTATATATATGTGTGTGTGTGTATATAAATATTTTTTTTTCTTTCCTTGCTTGGTCCTTTGGGCTCAGCCATCAGAGTCACCTTTTCTGGCAATGTCACAGATTAAATAAACTGAGAATTTCTCTTGACCTTGCTTCCACTGACTGGATGCAAAGGGATGAGGACTGGCAGCTGTTGGCTGCCCATGCCCTTAGTGCCCACCCTGTCCATGCTGCTGCCCACTTCCCCCATTCTCCAGGAGACCTTACAAGCACTCAGCCTGAGAACCTTCCTCAGTACTAAAGTCTTACACAAAATTTCTGAAGGGAAAAAAAGATGATGACTGTGGCTGATCCAGTGCAATTATCAGATCAGAAGTGCCTGCTGCAATCCCACTCAAATCTGTATTAAAAATTCATTTCAAGTGTTCTTGGTTTTTTTTTTTTTTTCCTTTAGCTGCAAGCAGAAGAATTTACCCAGCTGTTTTATTAGGAAATTAAAGGGCACATTTTTCTAAGCAATACACTGGAATTTAGATGGACCATAACCATGACCAGTGTTAATGTGAGAAAGGAGATGTCTGTCCTCAACATCCAACTATCCATCCCACTGCACATGTCTCTGTACTAGCTAGAACCCAAGCAATGTTAAATCTTAGACCTTTAATATAATAGCAATACAGGATTAGAAGGGAGCACTGGAGGTCGCTTTGGCCACTTACTTCTGGGCCAGTGCAGAAGTAGTGACAGCCACATCATTGTTTGTCTAGCCTATTCTTAAAATCTTCTTTTGGTGAAGATTGTACAAACTGCCTAGACCATATATTCCAATGTTTAACTGTCCTTATTGCCAGAAAGTTTTTCCTAGTGGCTAACTTTTTTTTTTTTTTGCTGAAATTTAAGGCCATTATTTCCTGCAATTGAATTTCTACTTCCTGGGTCTCATTCTTTACAAAAGAACATTTCCACAAAGCCTCAAAGTTTTCATAATTTAATATTTCTAAAGTCTATCCTGATGAAGGTTAATCTATTTCACACAGAAACAGGAGACATGTTCAGTCCCTTCTGGGGTAAAAATAAAACCAAACAGAACATGGCACAGACAAAAACTTCTGTGCCACAGAAGACTCCTGTTTTACAAAGTGGTATATTTTAAAGTGGTGTTTTTACAACTAAATTAAGACAAAGTGCTTATTCTTTCCATGTTATCCCTTCTGAGAATCTGTAGCTTACTGTATCACTTGATCTGCTATTCTGGGATAGGTGGTAAAAAAAAAAAAAAGCACAAATATTTACTGAAGAGTCCTGATTTAAATGCAAATAATTTGGGCAATGAACAGGCCTGTCCTAGCCCCTGAAATCAAAGGAATGATCCCCACATGCCCACATTAGTCACAGATTTAGCCCCAATTTCCAGCTGCATAGTAGAAAATGGATCGTAATCAAGACAAATAGGTGCAGAGATCAAAACTGGAGTCAGGTCTGTTTGTCTCAGTGCTCCAGGATGCAGATACAACCCTTTGATTTGGACTGTTACAGAGCTTTACAGCAGTGATCCCATTTCCAAAGACAAGACAAGACAAGGGGCTGCTTGGTGCCCAGATCTGTGCCAATTCCCCCATCAGCAGCGTGCCAGTAAAGCCCCAGTGCCACAGGTTCCTACTTGGACACCTGCAGCTCCTCTTATGTTTCCCAAATTATAGGAAATTTTTATTTCACTTATAAATGGTGAGAAATTGTGAGAATCTGCATGTTTAAATTAACTGCTCTTTTGGGTGCTTTTGCTGAGGAATCTTACAGAGAAAAGAACAGTTCTAAGCTCTGATTCCTCAAATTTGAGGTGCCTCTTCATAATAAGCAATGCCGTGCAAATCCATTGAGACATGCTGAGAGTGTGTGGAGCATCAAAGACCAACAGAGCAATTTGGGGAAACAAACACACTTTACACTTCCAATCAAATTAATACTCTTATGGTCATGCAGACTAGAGCCAACCAACAGTGGGAGTTACAATGGAATCAACTCAAATAGCACTCCTGTTTTTAGCTAAGCAGTCCATTTCCTCCAGAAAACCCATGTAGACTTTAATGTTCCTTGGAAATTCCCTAAAACCCTCCAGTGAAATGGAGAATGACGTACAGGACAGAATTTTTCACTGAGAGGACACTGCCCATCAATAGAGTATGTGCAGACACACAGTGCACCAAGTCTATGCAGACACACAGGCAAAGTTTGTAAGCTCAGAATTTGCACATTAATGAAGATAACAGCACAGGTTTGTGTGGGAACTTGCACAGGACTTTTGCTCAGTATGAATAATTTACACAACTATTTGTGTAAAAATAGCGTGAATTTTGATTACAATTTGTGGATGCCTATGAAACCTAAGATTACTATAATAAAGTGTTTGTGCATATCTAAATGAGTCTGCAGAAGTATTTCAAGTGGTATAAGCATGGTGGGAACAGGCTATATTTATCACATGTCATTCTGTGTGCAACATTTAAGTAGACTATTCCAACTATTTGTGACACATACCAGGTCTTACAGCTTCTATCCTGAATGTGTAGGGAGGTTTGTACATAAAGGATAAGAAGCCCATGTGCCTATATGTACTGTGCATATAGCAAGAACAATTACAGACTCTGCTCTGTATGAATGCACACACATATGTGTGCATAAACGTGTCTGCAATATATGAGATGCAATGGGGGACCTAATATTGCAACCACATGTGCTCCTATACAAGAACATGTGTCCCAGAAAACATCATCCTCATGTTCTTTCCCTGCTCTCCAAGGTTAACTTAAATAAAACAAAGAAAGCAGTTTCCCTTCTCCATAATTCATGGCTTGCTTTAATAGCCCATCTTAAAAACATACATAATTTCCCCCAATTTTCTGATACACTAGTTACCTCACTCTAAAGCCAATGGTGTTCTGCATTTGACCTAAGTGATACACTATCTGGAAACCTCTTCTAGCCCAGACACAAAACCATCTCCTTTCACCATCCATCACCTTTGATTTCCTTGGTCTTTGTCACTACCTACAGCTTGAACTGCCTGGTCTTGATCCTGCTTAGATAGGAGTCAACAATTTAATTCTAGTGGGAGCAGGACAGGAGGTACACCCACCCAACTTTCTCTTTCTTCAGCTCTATTCTTTTTTTAATCTTGGCTGCCTAAATTAGCCAGTAACAGCAATGGTAGACTCAGGAGTCCTGGTAGACTCAGGAGTCCTTCAAAGATCTCAAAGCACTCTAACAGACTGCACAGACAAGTATCTGCCAGCTCAGTAAATCTCAAATCACTTCCCAAAAGTTCATATTACTGGCCTCATTTTACAGATGATGAAACTGAGGCAAGTGGCACAAAATGGCCTGACTTCTTCCCGTGGCAAGGGACAGATCTGAGGAAGAGCTGCTCTATCCCAAGCCCCCTCTGAGGCACCACCGACTTGGCCATGCTCCTGCCCTGCTCTTTGTGCCCCGCAGCTGTTCCTGTGGCAGAGCACAAGTGCTGCTCAGCAGCTCACAGGAACACTTACACCAGCACAGCCTGGAATAGGAAACGAAGGAATATCCTGTTAGTGGCTGAAACTGCCAGGAAAACTTAAAGAGGTTGAATACAGGTTTTTGCATTGAAATTTGCCCACAATTTCCAGTCTGCTGTTACTGTGAGAGTGCTGCTAGATGCTTCCTGCCAAAAAGCAGGGAAGTCTTTGGAAGAGAAGATAGCATCCCCAGAGCAGTGATCCAGATAGCAACTGAGTGAGCAGCAGACTTTCCCCCCTTATAGTGTGGTGTCTACATAGGAGCTCTCGAAAACACACTCAGTGGTGGGTGCAAAATATCTGAAAATCTGGCCTGGCAAAAACAGAAATTGTAAAGGCTGTGGTTAGGGTCTTTGTGCACGTCTTGTTTCAGAGCATAGTGTGTAACAAAAGCTATTAATAAATTTGTAACATGTATTAATAAATAAGCCACACATAATGTGCTTTCTGCAGGTGAGGGACTACATGGTGACATTCAGCAACAGAAGAGAAAAAATACCTACTTGCTGGCTAGGAGCTAGAGTAAACTCTTGTTCTTTTAGTGTCTGACCAGAAGCAGGGCATAAACAAGGCATTTCAGTCTTTCTTGCATTTTTGTAAGCAGATGTATGACTCCAGAGGAGGAATACATGTTTTAACACACATGTAATTTCCACGTGCGATGGCCAAAACATATTTGTGCCGTGCAGTGTGAATCCTCTGCTTCCAAAACACGGTCTGTGTGCAATGTGGATTCAGAAAGGTGCATGGCAGAGTGCAGTGGGTGTGACTCTGTGTGCATGAGTATTATATGTGCTTGTGAGTACAGTAGGTGTGGTGTATATGTACAGTACAGCATGTGTTTGGATTCTGGGAGTAGGGGATGTTTAGTAATTAAATCCCTTTTCATCCTTCTGCACCTGTCTCCTTCTGAAAACTGAGAGAACAGACGTCAACCGGGACAAGGGCTGGATTGAATACAGCCAATTCTGAAATATTTATTAGCTTGTGACACCACTCAATGGAGGAGAAGGAATGCTGCTTAATCCACCCAGCAAGTGCTCACTTGGTGGTGGGGCATTTTTCTACAGTGCCTCATTATATTTCAACTACTGTCTACTTTGTCAAAAATGGTATAATTTTAACTTGTATCTATATTTATTTTCAAATGCTTTTGCTAGTAACCAGAGATTTTAGTGCACTGAGTTCTGAATCCTGGACACCCATGGCTTTCTACCCATTTCTATTACAGAGCTGCTTTAGGTCTTCTGCTTTGTGTGTTTGCTTTCTTCACACTGCCCTCTTCCATCTGCCCTTCCCACCAGTGCTGGACCTGCCTGTGCTTAGGGAAATCCAGCAGTTTATTAAAGCCTGTTTTAAGCAGTGTGACTCCTCAACCAGGGTATGCTTTATGTTTGAACTGCCACAGACTGAGTTTGTATATCTCCATTTACCTTCCTATAAATGTCCAGATAATGTATATACATATATACATATATGTATATACACACATATATATATTTCTGCATATACATGTGTATGCACGTGTACAAGCAGGCACCCATCTTACAGCCATGCACCTGTATGAAGCATGACACTATCTTTGCTTGCTCTAAGTGACCACACACTAATCCCTGAAAAATTATAATTTTTGAAGGTAAAACTTTACTGGAGAGATGATAACCAGAGCTTATAGTGTCAGACAAAGGATTCAGATAGAGCAAAGATTAGTCAGCTCCTGTAGCAGCAAACAGAAACATTAGTTTGCTTTCAAATGGGAGTTTATACACCTGGTTAATGCCTTTTCAAAGACACTATCACAGGAGAGAGCTTGTCCCTTCCTGTCAAAGTGCTCTTAGAGATAACTTCAGTCCAGAGGGTGACTTCAGTTGAAAGAGAGGAATGGACTTTGATTTATGGTGGAGAACAAAATCTGTCCACAGCAAAAGCTTCTGTGTGCAGAGACTTCCTGGGAAGGAACTGTCTCTTCATCAAAATAGTAAATACTCAGTGACCCTCATGGAGCTCTGAAGTAACCTTCTCTTTAGAATCTCTCAGGGTTTGGCAGATGCCAGTTAGATGCAGATGCTGTAGATCCTTGAATAGAGATTGGGTTTAAAAAGTTTTCTTACCTCCACTGTGAAAAAAAAAAAAAAAAACAACAAAAAACCCCCAAAAACCCCAAAACATAAAAAACCACCCCAAACAAACAAAAAACCCCACCACCAATTAAAGATAAACCAATAAAATAAACCAATAAAACCCACCAAAAACCAAAGAAATGAAAGAAAAAAAAACCCTCAAGACTGACAACAAACCTCACTGTGTGAGGCTTATTGTGAATGGTTTTGGCATGATGCATAGTTGCAACTGTTGTGTTTGAGCAGTAATTAGATGTGGCCCGGGGGACCACAAATGCATTAGAAGGGACCAGGCTCACCATGAGCCAAATGGCTGCTCTTACTGTTTTCTGTAGGTTACTCAGGATGTTCTTAGAACCAAATCCTTCCATAATGCTACAGAAAAGAAAATGCTGCAGCAGCATGAGACTTGCAGCAGCAGCACCAGTTCTCTGCATGACTCCTCACTCCTTTGTGCACACCCCACTCACCCACTTACCTGCCCCATGTGGACAATTGCAATTCATTTTGGTGGATCCACCTGACACTGTGCACCACAGCAACGTGCTCACACTTTGCAAACTCTATGGTTTATATGTAGTAACAAACATTCTTTAAAGCAATTCTTAAGTGTCAAGAACAGGCAACATGAGGTTTGAAAGCCAGAAGACCTGATGTCCCACTGACAACACCCTTATCGTCTCCACAGCCCTCACAAACATTCAGTCCCTTATCCAATTGATTACACTAGGTTCCTCATATCTGCTGAGCATATTAAACCTCTTGGATGTGGAATTATTCTGTTTGTCCCACAGTACACCATCACACTAGCTTCACAACACTATAGCACATATTGATTGTACCAGGTATTCCCCATCACACTGATTGTACTGATTCCTTTTACTCCACTGAGCAGGTTGGGTCTTCCTCTCTCCTTTGCCACAGTGGCATCCTCAGTTGTACTTATTGGGTATTTTTCTGTCAATCTCTGTCATAATGATACTGACATCCACTTACCACTCTGTATATTGGGACTGAAGTGACCCCTGTGTTCTGCTGTCTCAATATCTCAAATGGCATCTTTCCCTGAATACCATACAGCTGTTTTATGTGGTATAATGGTCTACATTTCAAGTCATTTGTTTCCTTTGAAATGTAAGTGTAATCTAACGAATAATCAGAAAATATCATAGAGTTTTGTAGAACACAGAGAGAGAGAAACAGTATTTCCCATTGGTGAATTCCCCAGTTTTACAGTTTCTGATGAGATTATAGAACCACAGAATCCTTAAGGGTGGAAAAAACTTCCTCAAGATCACTAAGACCAACCTTTGAATACCACCATGCCGACTAAGCAGTAGCACTAAGTGTCACATCCAGTTGTTTCTTGAACGTTTGCAGCAATGGTGACTCCACCACTGCCCTGGACAGCCTGTTCCAATGTTTAACCTCCCTTATCAGAGAAAATAATTCCTGATGTCAACCTGAACCTTCCCTGGTTGAGCTAAATGGAGGGAGAGAGAATTGATAGGAGCCTCTTACAAAGTCAGAAGCCTCATTCTTGTCTCAATCTCAGCTTTTGAGGTGTTCACCCACACAATGAAACTGCAATCTCAGATTTCAGTTCTTCAAGAACCTTGTTTCCCTCTCACATTGTGAAGACAGCAGAAAAGGAGCAGACTGAATGCAGGTACTGTTACATGCCAGAAATTAGGAGAATAAGCAAATCCAGACAAGTATGAGACTGTCCACTTTGGAGTTTACAGGAGAACTTGTTCCTTCCTTCTCCACTCAGTGTTGCCAATGTCCCATTGACATGCTGGCAGGAAGCCAAATCAAAGTGAAGAGATTCTGGTGGTGCATCTTCTGCTCGTGTCACAAATCTCCCAGTAATCTCATCTCTCAGACAGGCAGACAGTGCTCAGAGCCCACCATAATCAATTCCAGAGTCAGTGTGTGGGACAGCCTGGGAATGCCATGCTAGTGTAGGTCATGGTGAGCACCATTCTGCTCTGTGTCCCTCGCTCTTGTTTAAAGGGCCACCTAAAAGGCACAGCTGTCCCCAGACCATGGCCACACAATTCCTTCTTGCAATGGGCCAATCCTTCTATTGAGAGTGTCAGGGCCTATACAGTGCTCTCCAGAGTGCTTTCCCTTTAAGACAGGACTGTGCAGTCTTTATTTGCTTGTTGAAACTGTTCAGTTTTAGGACAGGGGGGGAGGTCACACCTGTTGTGGAACTTGATAGAAGGCTTATTTATAAACTTTCAGAGCTTGGGATTCTTGCAGAGCTGAATGCGCTGATGTCCGGAGGGGAAGGTCACCGAAATGCTTGTTTATAAAAGCAGCAGCAACTGGAAAAACCATAAAAGTCTGAAATGATGAAATTACCGAGCTATTTGATCAGGCGTATGGGCTATGTGCTCTGTGGTCAGCCAGAAAAACCTCGCACGTAAGAGTCAACCCTGCTGGCTGCTGCCCTGAATTCTCCTTCAGAGGCGAATGCAGTGTGCCTGAAGAGGGCAAAAAATAATCAGCTGCTTAGTATGGTCTACTTTTGGGCTGCTGGCTGGTCCACTCTTAATTTGACCTTGCATGGAAAGGGGAAAGCCTACTCTGCACTTGGTATCACAGCTAATCCACTCTTTAGTTTCACAACTTCAAAGAGCTACACCACTTGTTAACATTCAGAGTGTTCTTTTAGCAAGGAGTCAGTCACACCCCAAAAATCTGCCACTATTTAGGGGGGGAGGGAGAAGAGAGATGGCAGCTTCAGAAACACTTTTGGATTTCTGCAAAAATGTTGCATGAAAGGTGTTGCTTTTTTTTTTTTTTTTTGATTGTATGTTTGTGGTACTGTTTGAAAAAACACTTTTTATATTACAGTTTGGGGAGAAGGGGAAGTAAAAACATTCCCTTGGGTTTCAGCTTTAGTTTCTATTCTCATTTTACAGTAGAGTAAATTCAGAATAATTTCCTTTTCTCCTCTATTTATTTTTTTCTCTTTTATTTTTTTTCTGTACTTCAGAATCTTCGTTTAAGGAAAGCTTCATTTTCACTTGGTGACTGATAGCTGAACAGGTGGCTTCTGAGCTTGCAAGTGTCAGATGAACAGGCAGTTTAGAAATGGACAATTTGCAGCTCACTTTCTCTTGCTGACGGCCCTTTTTCTGCTGACAGATTCTTGGTTCTACCAGCCAAATCATGCACACTCTATCTGCCCTCCACCCCCGGTGGAAAAAAAAAAAACTTCAAGAGAAAAAAACCCTAAGATGAAAGAAGATGGTCTCTGGGGAACTCCTATCCATAAAATGGAAAGAACTTCACACTTGAAGGCATTCTTGCCAGCTCAGCCTACTTGGACATAATTTATAAGAGGGGCAGGATTTTCTGCCTAATTTTCTTTCCTGGAAATCTTGTTTGTTTATGGTGTTTTTCTGCAGAATCCTACATAAAGTGGTAGATGCCAGAATCAGCACCACTGACTGTCTACTGAACGTGATGAGTTTATTCAAATACCAGAGCCATCAACCCCTCCACATAAAGTTTTTCCTTGACCACAGCTAGAAATACGGTCAACCGGGGGATTCTGACACGTGAATGCCCTTCTGCCTCTTAATGATTAAGACTTTCAATGATTATAACAAATAGGCTGTATATAACTTTCTGCTGAGACTCATATATGGCACAGGCATTCCATTTCCAGGAACGTGGGCAGGAGCTGCACAGGTCCAGTCCTGCTGCCTGAGTTGTCAAGAGATTCTCATGCTGTGTTTTTACAGGATTGTGGGATTTTGGTAATTAAAAAAGATACCAGAGTAACCTTTTTTTATAAACTGAATCGCTAGAATGTGGATTTACCTAAGGTAGCAGTCACTCTTCTGATGTTTGGTTATGAGTAACTTAAGAGCTGTTTTTTACAGGATCTTAGAGGCTCTTGGTACCAATTTTTCAAAAGGATTTAGATGCCTTTGAAAGATAAGTGCCCAGAGGGGTCTTAAAATTTTCAAGGCAAGCTACATTAAAATCATTTGGATTTATGTGCCTATCTTAAACAGTTTTGATAATCTACAAGGTGCCTATCTGAATATTTAGATAAAGAGAGCACTTTGAAAATATGACACTTACAGACCTGAGGAATTCTAATCTGGAGAACACATCTTGCTGACTTTCAGCGACATTTAAACTCCTAAGCCTCTCTCCAAAGTGAAACTTCGGATCCTAAGTCACTTAAGTGCTTAAAAAATGTTGCTATGTGTCTGTAGGAGCTGGATGAGGACAGATGAGGAGAGCAGGATTAGATGCATGCATCTGTCTTTCTGTGTAGCTCTCATAATACTTGAGTGTCTCTGCATATGGATAGAGGTGGATTGATGAGTGCATGACCATATGCATGAGCATATAATATGGCCGATTGGATGGGACAGGGAGGAACAAAAATTGGGTGGAAGTGACAGGTGATTACATGGATAAATAACTTCATCTTGCTGAACATTTATTTAGTGCTTTTCATCCAAAGGTACCCTTAAGTGCCTTACAAACTGTTATGGATATAAGAATGACTCCACCAGCCACAGCAGCTCTTTAAGAGTACACAGCCAAATTATATGATCAAGTTATGACCAGATATGAAGAGTATCAAGTCCCACTGAAATTACTTAGAAATTTTTGGCCATCAGCCATTTAGGATTCAGTCAATACACCCAGGTTAGAGCTGTTATGCAGGAAGAAAGTGCTATGGGAGTTTAACAATGACAAATGGCAAGGACTTAGTTTTCAACACCATTTAAAAATGAGCACTGCCAACAGCATATGAGCTATGGAAACTGGCTCAATATTAAGGCAGAGAGAGGAGTACTGGCTTTCTATGGGTGGCAAAAGGGAAGATGTTTATAAGGTATTTTAATGGGGAACAAAATTACAGGAGTTTGTTTTGAAATAAACCTGAATAAACAGAAAAGAAGCAGAACGATGAAGGGATGAGAGATCCAAGGGGGACAGGGGTTTTTCAGACCTGAGAAGATTTTCAGCGCTGCCTGTCTGAAGCTCCAAGCCCATGTTCTCACTGAGAGAAGATCCCATCTCTTCCCACATTAGCTAACCCAGGCTGTCTCTCTCAAGGGCAGCACATGCACTCCGAAGGCAAGTGGTGCCAGCTGCTCTCTTGCCAAACAGTGGAGTTAAAAGCTGTACAGAGTTAGAGACAGTAAACAATGAAACAGAAGCAACAACAGCAGTTTCCTTTGCTGCCTCCACCTTTGTGCCTTGCTGCTTCCCTCTTTCACACTCCTCCTCCTCCGTCTGCCAAAAGGATAAAAGCACGATTGAATCAGAACTCTGTGACAGGCTGGCAAAAGCAGCTGCCCAGTATACATATTTATTTCAGTGCAGTAGATGAATCAAGACTACAATTATAATACAACACAAAAACTGGGATACACTGAGCAAATAGGGGAAAATGTGTTCATCTGCTCTTCTGTTCTCCTACCTGCACTTCCGCTATCCACAACATCAAAACAACCAGTCTCTGACAAGTTTAGTGCTAGTGAGGTAGTGTTGGGAAAGGATGTACCATTTTTGTACAGCTAACCTGCACAGAAGTCTTTTCCCACCAGGAGGACGATTTTAGGAAATGCTGTCATTGCAATGTATAGTTTCCTCACCAGTTTGAGGAGACAGTGATCCACCAACCAGAGCATGCAAGGGGCTAGCTGCGTACTGCAGCTGGAATAAAGAACATCCCACTGTCATGGTAAGTGAGTGCTGGTTCTTTGCTGTAGATCTGTCCTTGAGTGTAGGCCAGGCTATACAGTTTGTACACAAAGCGCTCCTTGACTTTGGGCAATTCAGGCAATGGATGATGAGTGACTTACAGAACCAGTTTCCAGCAATACGCATTGCACACTACTAGAGGAAGTCCACTGACATCTCTGTGCTGTTCCCTTCCCTTCCCTTTACCACTTCTTCATCGTACGTGCTCTGTCCTTTCCCAGATCCTCCTCAGAGAGCCCTGCTCCCCGGCATGCTCTCCCTTTCTTGCTGCCAAGCACCATCAAACCCTCAGCTGTCAGCAGCGGTGCCTCCACAGCCATCCCTGCCCGCACCAAGGGGTTTGCCATCAGAGATATTTGAAAGTACCAGCTAGGGCTAGTGCTGGGACTGGGATCCTGCCCAGGTAACTGTACTTCTGGAGCCCAAGCACACAGGTGGTTATGCTGACAAGATAATGCTCCTGGTGATAGACATGATTTCCTCTGAAGGAAGTGGTGTACGCTGGCCAGGTGAGCGATGTCAGGGCTGAGAGCTTCTCATGGCACAGTGACACTCATACAGCCCTTCCTAGACTCAAGTTTAGCTCAAACACTGCTCATGCTCAGCCCTGTTTCATTGGGTCTCATGACTGGATCATACAAATACTAACTGACTACTAGCCCACGCTAAGGGATATTTAAATCAAGAAAGGAGGATGATCTCATTTGTGAAGCAATGGCCTGTGAATCAGGAGATGCAGCTCCAACTCCTAGCTCTGCCAAGACTCTTTGGCTAGCCTGAGCAAGTCACTTCCTTGGGGCTCCACTGGTAAATGAGAGATACTTCTGCTCCCTTTTCCTGCTCTGCCACCTGCAATGCAAGCTTTTCAGGACAAGGACTGTTTCTAGCAATGCAATTATATGGCACAAAGCATAGTGGGCCTCAGAGTTGGTTGAAAGAGGGAAAATAAACAAAAACAACAAACATTAAATATGGTTATATTTTTGGTGAATGCTCAGGTTGCAGTTTTGTGTACCAAAAATAAATACTTTTTAAAGTAAGATTTATAACATCTGCTTTAATAAAAAAACTGTAATTGGGGGAAAACTGATCATAAAAATAAATATCAATGCTTTTGTTCTCCCTCACCAATTTTTGCCCACTTAGAAGTGCTCTCTCTACACTTTTTTTAATGTATTCAGCCACACTGAGTCTACAGAAGCGGAGTCTAAGTCCAAAGGGGCTGTGTTGGCTTTCAGCTGCCAGACTACATGGGACATGGAAACATTGGAAACAGCTCAGAAACCATCTTTTACTCTGCTCTCCTCTCAGCACATGCTGTATCTGCCTGGAAAGGACCAGGTTTCTTTTGCTTATGTTTCCCAGGGCACTGGTTAGCAGCCTGTGGTGCCCAATTGAGGTGCTGTGGGTTGGTGTTTTGGTCTAACAGTTACAGACGTTTTTGCCTGGCTCAGGGATGACTCCATTGTCAGGAACTGGGCATTCTACTACTTGAGTTTGCTTTCATTTTTCAGCAGACACATCCTTTGGGCACAAATGGCACTGACTATGTCCATGCAGAAGTGTTTCTGCTACAGCTTGGACTGTTAATGCCTGTGAGGAGGCTTCACACTCCTTGTGAGTAAACAGATCTCCCTGTGCCTTTGAATGTCCATCAGTGAGTGAAATCATTTACTGCTCTAATCAGCATTTGCCCCTGAATTTCTGAACTGGGACAACTTGTGGAGGATTTTGGCAAGCATATTTTACTCACACCTGGCTACATTTCTTTCTCTATTATTTCACTAACTTTGTGTCACTTACTGACAAGGGAGATCTGCAATGCCGAATGCCAGTGTCTGCATTTGTGTATGTGTCATGACATGTTTACAACTGTGTATCCTTGTGTTTGTCAGCACATATCAGTATGTGCACCTGTTTAACTGCATTTGGTTTTGGTTCTTTGTTTTGTGAACATAATCTTTTTCATCCCAGAAGTGGACCTTTTTCCTGGGGGGGTTGTGTATATATATCTATATGAAGGGTTCCTTCTGTATTTGTTTTGCTTTTTGAATGTTCCCTTGCAGTTGTGTTGAGATGCTCATGCAGGCATGTTTGAGTACAGTTGTGCATTGATATTTGTTTCGAGTCGTGTGTCTTTTCCCATGTGTGTAATTCCCTGTCTCTGTCTCTGTGCTTCCCTGTATTTTCTTTCCGTTTCCCCATCTCTGCTGTGTGCAGTTACCTGGATTTGTGCATGTACGTATCTCCCTGCTTTTATTGTCTGAAGGTTGTATTTTTAATGGGGTGGGTGCTGGTGAAATTGTTCGTTATTTTGCTTTGTATTTATCTTTCAGTGTTTTCCCTATGTTTGCATAAAGTAGAGGCAGACTACAATTTGGTGATGAATTCTATGAATACTAATCTTAGGCTACCCTTGACCCTAGGGTCAGCTAAAGATCAAAACCAAACCATTTAATATTTTCCTTTTGCAGATCAATAGAAGCATAAATTCACTCTCAATGACAACTATAATTTCAAACAGATCTATAGGAGGCATGCATGCATTTCCAGGATGAGCTGCTCATGCGCCTGTTGGGGAGCACAAGAAAAGGAGTTTCTCTGTTGTTGTGGGTTTGGGGGTTGTTTTTACCATTGAATCTCTTTTACCTTTTTTCTTTTATTGCTCTGAAACGCTATTTTCAGCAGTGCCTGTCATATAAATATCTCTTGTTTTTCTTCTCCTCTTTCCCTCCTAGTGAAAAGGGCAGGGGACCTATTGAAAATTCTGCTTTATCTCTTTCAGGAGAGTTCAAGTGCGGGTCGAACAATCGATTCCTCCTCCTTTTCTTTTTCAAGTTTCCTGTCGTTCTTTTGCCCAGATCAGCACTGAAGGAAAATAGGAAGGGCAGCCTGGAGTATGTACATCTATACATCCAGTGACAGAAAGGGAGAGCACGCAAGTGTGCATTTGTGAGCATTTATACAAACGGTTTTTTACACACATATATGTATTCACACTTATGTGCAAACATATACAAACATTTTTTTTCCTGTAGCTGTCTGCATGTCACAAACTCCTGACATGTTCTTACAGCAAAACTATTGCAGAGATAGAAGGAAAAAAAAAACTGAGAATGGGAAAAGTTTGGAAGTACTGTTCAGTTCTAAACCAGAATATTAACCCTTCCAAAAATTCTCCTCTATGAATTGCAAAAGCTTTTAAAGAAATGTGTTAAGATCCCAGATAGTTCCAACAATTTTCCATGGTTGGGGGGGGGGAAAGAAGGGTTATTCTTCAAGCAGCATTGTTTCAGAAAAATAAATTCAGCTGATAATCCACAAATCTTTAAAGCTGCATTTATTCTAAAAAAGGTACTTCTCAAACATTTTCACCAAATCAAAGTGGCAGGAGGGGAATGGGGTTGGGGGGGTGGGGGGGGGAAGACAAATATAAAAAAAGCAAAACAAATGACACCATTAATCTGCCTGGATTTTCCACCTCATAGAACAATCTGTTTAGGAATGACTGAAATAAAGTGGAATGTGGTTTAGATTTTTTTCCTCAGCAATCTCTCTCTGTAAATTCCTTGTTTATGGGGAAACACTGAAAAGAGGAGTTAGGCCCACTACCCCTTTAGTAAAATAAAAAAAAAAAAAATTAAAAAGGCACTATAAGCACAGGGAAAGAAGGAGGGGGGGGTTTGCTTTGTGTAGGAAATAAAGACCGTAAAGTGAGGACTTTTATTGCTGGCAATCAGAGTATTGCTGCTGGCAGTGGCTAAAGGTGGAAAGCAAAGATGATTTAATTTATAGAAAGGACAAAGATGTCATGTAGCAGATTTAATCACTGAAAAGAAAAAAAAAAGAAAAAACCTAGCTAACGTCATAATTTACATTTTGGGATAATAAAGAAGAGTGAAAGAAAGAAACAACTGAAAAACCCTGATGGGTGAAAAAAAAATGAAGGAAGATAAATAGATTTCCCTGTAAAACTAATAAATTTAAAAACAAATCCAGAAAGCAAAACACAGCCCCTTGAAAGTGCTGGTAAAATGGACCATCGATTTTGGAATTCATCTGCATTTTGTATTTTAATAATGCTTACTCTCTCTCTCTCTCTCTCTCTCCCCTCCTCTCTCTCTTTTGCAAAATATAAAAGCTGATCTGATAAATATTAATTTGAACCATCATAATGTATTTGAAAATTCCAGCTAAAATGTCACCACATGGAACATTAATGTAATATTTCAAGGCCCTGAGAGCAATACTCATATTGATTGCATTTATTTCACTCTAGGGAGGAGAAATAATTCTTCAATGTGGGACACATCTGGTAGCCAAAGATGCAAAAGGCTGAGGGTAGAAATGCAAAATTATATGGGGAAAAAAACCCATAACCTAACACCCCAAAACCAAAACAGAAGTATAAGTGAACCTGACAAATGCAACCCATTCAATCTTGTGTCTCAGTTGAAGCAATCTTTTTTTTTTTTTTTTCAGAATAATTCTCTATGATTTTTTAGTTTGGAGAAAAAAAAAAATCACAAAATAACAAAAATTCCCATCATGTTTCTATGAATCTTTTGGCATGAAAATCAACAGTATCATCACAAGTCTAATGAAAGAATGTGTGTAATTGAATTGCTTATTGGAAACACAGAAGCCAGGCTGAGAAGACAGCACAGGACTTAATCCTGTGAAACTTGGACAGAGGTTCCCAAGAAAGATGCTCTTATCTGGGAAGGGGCTTGAACTTTGCAACACTGGTAACCCAAATATGTGCAAGACTGGGACTATTTTCCTGTGATTCTGCAGAAGGAGCATGGAGACGCTGCCTGTCTGGGGTCCCATAAAACAGATCTTTTCCTTGTCATTAAGAATATTGATGTTCATTAGGCCCAGGCGTCAATGAGTCTTTGTGCAAATGAAACGAAATCTGAGTCAAATTTTGACCCTGAGCCCAACACATAACCGCAACTGGCTGCAACTGGGGGGTTGGGGATTGGAGGGGTTCCCCCCAGCACCGAAAATTCAGCATCCTCACACTGAGACAAAAACATCTCTGCAAACACAGCCAAAATGCATAGGGAAATGGTCCTGTCCCTCCACCCCGCCAAAAAACTCTCCATGTAAGGTGGTTTCTGATAAAGATGGAACAGATCAGGGCAACTTTATGCATTCTGTCAAGGCAAGATCTCTCCGGGTAAGATAAAGGTGCTCTCTGTCCCAGCTCCTGTCAGAGCAGTATCACTTCTGCAGGTAATGCTCCTTCTTTTAATTTGTTACCAGGGTTTTTCTCTGCCACCGTGGGTCTGGGATTGACGCTCCTGCTGGACAAACTCCAGGCTAATGAAGCAAGCTCGAGCCCTGTAATTCACGGCAAGCTGCTTTGATGGAGCACTTTCAGTGTTAACAGTGTGATGGGTGCTTTTCGGAGCTAATGCCTCACTGATATTAACAGCCATGCCATAGAGCAAAATCTGCAATGTAAAAGCGAGTGGCTTGCTAAATATTTACAGGCGTGCACATCTTACTGTCCCATTCATTTCCTTGACCTTTCATGAAGGGGGATGGGAAAGGAGATGCCACAGAATGGTCCCTTCTGAGGTACAAATGCACTAGAGCCAAACTGGCTCCCCAGCTGCTGATAGCAAGACCTTGAGCTGAGATCCTACTCTTTCCTCCCCAGCAGTTCATAAAATTAAGTCAAGTAAAGTCACCACATGCAGTGGGCAGGCTTTGGCCTGAGCTTTCTGAGCAGGGATAGAGGAATAGCTCCCAAAAGGAGAAGAGCCTCGTTATGAACTGTGTGTAGGTCACTGGAGCATTGCACTGCAGATCAGCAGAGAGGCCAGTTCAGTCCCCAAACCCCCAAAAGTTGATCCCAGGCACAGCTGTTCCCAGAGAAAGGCAGCATTCCTGGAGAATTAAAAGATGGGAACCAATTAAGGAGACTTCTCAGTTCTGCATCCAGCTCTGCCACTGATGCGCTGGATGATTTTGGGCAAGCCTTTTCCCATCTCTGCGCCTCAGCTTCTCCTGACAGCATTAAAAACAAATACAGAACGGGCGTAGCAAACCCTCCTACATGAAGACGGGAGAGGGCATTGTGAGGCTTGTTTAATGCTTAGAAAGCACTTTGAGATCTGCAGATAGAAAGCGGTACACGGAAGCCAAGTATTATAATTAAACTTTATATAACCAGGCTTTGTAGAAACCATGGGGGCAGGAGCAGCAGCTCCGGTTCCTGCAGCACCGCGCAGCGGAGCGAGCCGGGGGCCGGAGCTGCGGCCGGGCCGGGCGGTGTGTGCCGGGGGAGCCGGGAGCGACCGAGCCTGGTTTTGTGCCGCGCCGAGCCTCGCTCAGCACTCGCGCGGCTCAGCAGCCTCTGCTCTCGCACAAACTGACGCTCCGCCGAGCTGTCACAACAGTGTGAGGGCTGCTGCCGGTTGTGTGGCGGCCCGCGGGACCGGCGATCTCCGTGGCAGAGCCTCCGCCACAGCCGAGCGAGCCGAGCTGGGCCGAGCTGAGCTGAGCCGAGCTGAGCTGAGCTGAGCCGAGCCGGGCTGAGCTGAGCCGAGCCGAGCTGAGCTGGGCCGAGCTGAGCTGGGCCGAGCTGAGCTGAGCCGAGCCGAGCCGGGCTGAGCTGAGCCGAGCCGAGCTGAGCTGGGCCGAGCTGAGCCGAGCTGAGCTGAGCCGTGCCCGCGGCTCCGGCGTGCCCCGCGCGCCCCCTGCTGCCCGCCAGCTCCGGGGCGCCTCAGCCCCGGCCCGGCCTCGCCTCAGGCCGGACCCGGCCTCGCCTCAGCCCCGGCCCGGCCCCGCCGCAGCCCCGGGGGCTCTCCGGGTGCACAGCGCCCCATTGCCAGGGCCGGAGCTCTGTGCCTTTCGGTCCGGGTCCCGCCCGGCCGCGCTCCCCAGGCGGAGCTCCGGTTGTAAACCCCAGTTTGAGCGAGAGGTGGAGGGAGGGTTGTCTAAAGAGCAGGCATTAAGAGATGGTTTAATTAAGCCCACCAGAATCTGCAATTCTTATACAGAGGAGAGAATACTGCAAGAGAACAGTGGAGAGTATCTGGATAAGTCAGCCTCATACACATAATGTGAAAAGTTATAATGGCCAAACTAGTTTGGGACAGAATTTCCCATCCTGTAAAGGACTGAATGTGCACTGTACAGTTTCTCTTAGAAATAATCCTACAGGTCTGCAACTCTTCAGTTACATCAGCCCCAGCACTTTCTCCAAAGATGCACCATCCCCAGAATGACTTTTGTTCACAGATTGAGAGTTTTGTTAGTGCCTAGAACAGGACAAATTAATCCCCTGCAGCTGGTCTGCCCTAATACACCTTGCAATCTCCAGGGCTCAGGACAGGCAACCACAGTGGAATTAGTGGAATTAGTTTTTTCCCTGCTGGTCTCCTTATACACCCATACAATACCTAAGACTGCTGGGAGGCTCTGTGGAGGAGGCACACCTTCAGGAGGACAGGGGTTTTCAAGTCCACCATGCCATGAGCCCCCACAAGCTGTGCAGCGGCAGTATGAACACAGGGCTTCAGGTGGGCTTGCAGAGCATACAGAGTGGGACTCTGTGCAGGTGGGTGCGCCTCAAACTACTCACAGGACAAACTGAAGTGACCCTTTGAACACCATGGCCTCAGAGTCATGTTCAGGGATGTGATGATCATTTCCCCAGTCCATCCAGTATTGCACAAGGAAACACGCTCCCTACAGTCTCTCCTCTGCCTACAGTTTCCTCCCTTGTCAGTTACATGATTGTCAATTCCAAGTACCAGGACAGAGTTCCAGCTAGTGAACAAACCCAGATGCTCCTACAGGTTTTCACTAACTGTCTGTCACCAGAAGAAGAGGAATAAACAGGATAGTGGTGAAAAGAAAAGGTTGTGATTCTGGTCTTTCTCATGAGTGATACTGGATCTGAGTCACAGAGGAGATGGCACTGGATTAGCCTATACTCCAGAAAAGCAGCACCCTGTCTGGCAACCTGAGCTCAGGAAAGAGCCAGGACAGGAAGAGCAGGTCAGGAAGGAGATGCAGTGGCAGAGCAGCATGTTTGTGGGAGCTCAGGTGGTGCATGCTCACTTTTCTGGGATGCGTCAGGCCCACACAAAGGGTAAAAAGCAGCAATGCCTGGGGCAGCATGCAGGGATCAGGATTTCTTTCTCAGGATTCTTGTCAGGCATAGGAATGGGCCATGAACACCCAGACCAAGTATATCAAATCTGCTATTGAATTTTCCTAGTGCTTCATAAACCATGGATGAGAAGGAGAGAAGAAGGGCAAGACCGAACATTACAGAGAACATTTTACAAAGGCCTTGAATCTCCCTATCTCAAGGTCCAAGGGCTACAAACCTGTAAGATGTTGGCGAGAAGTGGCCTATAACCCCTACAACCCCTCCCCATTCTTCCCCCTGAAGAGCACATAGATGGCCTTGCGGACCCTCAGGAAGGCAGCCTTGCCGTGCCACGGCAGAGTGCCCACCACGCAGGGCGAGGCAGGAGGTGGTTCCCACGCAGATGCCTTTGCTCGCTTTAGGCATGGCTCCACAGCCTGTGCATGTGCTCAGGGCCATCAAAGGCACCCCCACCTTGAGGCTAAGATTCAGAGTGCCTCATGAAGAACCACATCTCCAAGATTAATGACTGCCTACACTAGGACTTCTCCCTTATCCCAAGATGATCCCAATACGTTTCATATCCACATGCTGCTGAACTCAAGTCCTGCCTACATCTATGAGTTCACGCCTTTCCTACCCATTTCTACTCCTGGTACCCCACCTAAGACAACTTTTCTCTTTTTTCTTCTGCCACACCTACCATATACTTGTCTCTATACCAAGGGTGGCATTGCAAGCCAGAGTCTCCAAACATCTATGCCATGACCTAATTGTTCCTGGGACTCCACCTCTTCCACGAGGCCTATGTACGTGCCATTCAAATAGTAAACTTTCCCACAATTAGTGGAGGTGTTGGCATCGGGAGCATAGCACAAACCACAGAGTGTGGACAAGCCATCCCTGGAGATGAGGGTAGTGCAGCTGAGCCACCATGGGATCAGGCAAGGCAGTCAGATCTCTCTCCTTATCTTCTGTGGTTCAGTTTTGGAAGGAAGCTGCTTGCACCCTGCCAGTCATTGTACCTCACACCAAAGAAGAGTGCCTCTACTGGATTGAGAGCCTGTCCTGGGAGAGTCCATGCACTTTACACTGAAGAATGGACAGTGTGGGATGAAACATGAATGCCACATGTTATAATATCCCTAATATGTAGAGGAGAACAGGGAGACTGAGATTTGCCTACTAAGTATTAACGTCAAAGATAAAAAGCACCCTGTGCTCCAGGGGCACACACATGGAGCATTGGGCTGGGTGGTTTTTGAGTCTAGAGCTGATTCATGAGAGCCAAGAAAGCAGAAAGCTTTACAAAACCCCTCAAAGTTATTTCAGACAATTAACGTGGTTGCTTTCTCCTCCTCTAGCTTCACTGCTCTTCTCTGGGGTCCCACCTAGGTGCTGAGTCTGACCATCTCCCCTTGGTGTGCACAGGAACAGCTACAGTTCTGTGGTGTCCCAGTGCTTCATTGCTGAGACTGTGGCACAGCCAGGCTGAGTGCTGCATGGGGACAGTGCTCAATACATTTTTAAATAATCACCTTTTCTATGCCCTGCAGGAGAGTGTGACTTCACAGTGATATGTATCAATGTGACACAGGCCCAAGGAGAGATCCTGCTTTGACTGCTAGCTTGGTTCCTGGGGGCCTTTCTTCTTCTTTGCCCTCCCTCCAGAGCCAAGGATCAATGTTAGAAGTTGCTGCACAAAGACATGATAGTACTTTACTAGCTAAGACATGTCCATGCAGTTGATGATTCTCAGCCATTACACTGCAAAGGTTTCTCCACATACATCTATAGACTACAGAGAATCACATTCTTCTTTCTGTCCCAGACTTAGTGACAGATTAAGTGACTGAAGTCACCTGGCACTGCAGCCTCCTGCTTGACTGGATCCATGGAGTCCTGACCTCCCAGTATATGCACACTAATGAAGTAGTATAGGAAAGGACTGTACCACATTCTTATGAGAAGTTTTTTCCAGGGCAGATTTAGCATGGAAACGTTGTCCCTAAATTACAACATACTGAAGTGCCCTGCAGACTGGTGAATCAGTGAGTGGCAGAGGACTGGCCCCGAGTTTGGGTTAGCACCCAAGCCACAAAGCAGTGACAGATATACATGAAGACTGGGACACCTGGCAGGGTCTGACACCCATGAACCTCACAGCAATTTATTTCATGCTGTTCCAGACCTTTGCTTAGTGTGGTTGTTCTTCTCAGCTGAGGCCACAGTGGCATTACTGCACTGCACCCCTTCTCGAGCCTGCACTGACACAGCGCTCCTGCACGGACCTGCTCTGTGTGCCACACACCGAGGGTCCCTCTGAGCCAAAACCCTCCGAGTGCCCTGCAGACACCAAGCTGGACACAGTCATAGCCAAGTGACGCTGTGTGTTCCATGTTCAGCAGAGGATCAGATCAGAAAATGCTCTAAGTCTCCTTTATTGCTTTCTACAGATCTGACCAAATATTCCTGGGCATTTGCCCTGCACTGTCCTTGCTGTTACCTCAGAGCTCCAAGCATCACTCCCTGCCACTGACTCATTCAGTTTCTTGGCAGGTCAAAGAGAAAGGTGGACAGAGAACCTGTACCTAATTTCCTGTAAAAATATTGTGGCATACTAGGGAAAGGGTTAGTATTGAATCATGAGAGATACTGTAAGATAGAAAAAGCTTTCCCCCCGTTCTCTGTTGTCCCCCATTCCTTTTTTAAGGGGTATTTCATGAGTGAGATTTCCCCTGTATCTTCTATGGGCAACACATGCCTGGCTCACCTCATTTACTCAGCTAGAGCATGTTTTATTAATCTGGAGTCTCAACAAGGTCCTTTAGTTCTATTAATTTATTAATATTGCTAATTAAATATCATATTCGCAAATGTAAATTTCCTAATAGTATCCCTTCCATTTTCAAATTAAAAAAAAAAAGAAAAAGCAGCAGCAGCTTGTTATGTTAGTCAATTGAAAGCAATTCAGGCTAATCAGGAGAGCGGGGCTGTCTTGTGTCTGCAGAGGGAGGGCCACTGTCAGTTTGCTTTGGGGCAAATATCCACCTTCTACCAAGAGCTTTAACAATTAGATTTCAAAGCAGGTACAAAATTATGTGAGTGGAGTAAATGGCAGGGGGTGAGAGAAGGGGAAAGCAGAGAGTTTGGTGTATGTGGGAAAGGGTACCAGGAACAAAAAAACAATTGGTACAGCAGAATTGATGAGGGTCAGGGGCACCCGTATGGCCACAGCCCAGGGCCAGCACAGGTGTAAGGGACAGCACAACTTAATAGGCAGCCAGGAAGCCTGGGCAGTGGCTGTGTGGAAAGGGGCATGGGAGGGGACTGGCCCCTCTGGAGGGCACTGATCCCTCTGGAGAAATGCAGTTGGTGGGCTAGGTCCAGCATCTGAATTGTATTTTGCATGTTTTCCCTGCTGACACTTTCAGCTATGTGTATGTACATATGTTTGGGAAGATGTGATAATCCTCATGTTGGGATGACTGGGCTGGTGTTGCATTAAAAAAAGTTTTAAAAATGCATTATATTGTTTTTATTATTAATGGTAATGACAGGGCCCTGTTCATTATCTTTCCTTTTGTTATGAGCTCTGTAATCTGAGGATGCTGTGGCAATGTAAAAGGGATAATGCAGTGGTACTGCTCAATTTGATTCTGTTCTAAAATTTCACGCTTCTTATTATTTGGAAAATGACATGTAGTTGCCTTTCTTCAAAGAGTTTATTAAAAGCATAGAAACCTCTTTTTGGATCCATTGTGCAAAACAGACCTCAGTAAAAAAATCCTTATGCTGATTGTATGGATGGAGAGACATAAACCCAGAAAGCAAAATATGAGTCCTAAGGTTGTGGTTGAATGTCTCTTCAGATCCCAGCCCCTTCCCTAGGTTAATTGTTGAACTGTTTACATAAAGGCACAAAACAGTGCATTATGAGAAATTTGGGTGCAGAACATGGGCCACCCAGTATTTCATCCCTTACTTTAAATGCTAGACTGCCCTAGCCCAAAGTATGAAAATAGTAAGAAGCATACACACTGAAACAAGAAAATACAGCTATCTCCAGGCAGGTGGGGTTTTTTCTGTACACAGAAAGAATTCCCAAATTAAAATCCACTGATGACTCCAAGATGCCTAAATGAATAACAGCATTGACCAGGTCAAAAGCAGATCCATTGCAGCTGAGAGCTGGAGGGTGACACTCCCTCAGATGCAGATGGACCTATATCCTTCTGAGAAAACAGGAAAAATAAAGGTGAATGCTTTGCAACCTGGTTGGACTGTTTTAGAGTGAGGGATACATCATGTGAGGGGTAGGTCTAAAGGGGAAGAGAGAGGAACAAACTGCTGCAATTCAAAATGCCTCTTCAATCTCCCTCAGAGAGCAGAGACAACACAGAAAGCCCTGGCTGAACTGGAAGGAACTGGTTCTTGTCACCTCACACACACTGGTCTTTTAGCTGTTAATGATCTCTGTTGATGTGAAAATCACCTCCTCTGCCTCTTGGCATATATAACTGAGTGGGTCTGCAATGGGGAGACAGCACCTCCACCTTCCCAGTCAGCACTTACTTAGTATCAGCCTAATATCAGCTCAAGAAACGTTGCCAAGGTATCCTCTTCTGATGCCGTGTTATCACTCCAGTTTGAGAAAGTATAGCACACACCTCGTGCTGACATAATAGGAGAGGACATCACCTTAATTCCACCTCCATTAGACCTCAGAGAGTCGACTGTGACACCCTGACCTCATCAATATTCAAAAGCTTAACAAAAAAAGGCTATAATTGGGGAAGTCAGAAATAATGTAATGCAGTATTGATTATTTTATGGTAGGATTAGGTGTAATTACATCTCTCAAATTTTATTTTAATGTTACTTTATACTACTTTTAGCCTTTTAAAATTATCCAAAACATCTCTGTTTAATGGAATGAACATGCCTTCAATTTAAATGTGAAACAGTCTTTTTCTGCTAAAGTGTGACCTCAATATATTTGAAAACATAAATTACTGCTATGTATAAACCATAAAAAATGAATGATGAATTTAATTCTGGTGAAGCGTGAGGGACTGGGAATGCGATGGGGAAATACTGTTTATCCGGACAGCCCAGGTGGAGAGAAGGAGGCAAAATATGACCTTCTCTAACACTGGATGGGACAAGTCATACAAAGGACTTGACTTTGGGCTTACACACCAAGGGCAAAAATAATTTATTCCCTGGACCAAGTCCTCAGCTGGCCTTGATCAGCATAACTTCATTGCAATCAAAGGCACGATACTGATTTATGGAGATTTCAGTCCCCTGTATTTGCTTGGTATTTGATTCCCTCCAGCTTTTTTAGATGAGCAGAGACAATTGTTCCAGCCAGAGACCCACAGGGTAACCTCCTAACTCCTCATCTTCCAGACCTCTTTGCACTGCCAGACTAATGTAGAAGGACCTTTGCATTAACAAGAACAGGGCCGTAGGAATCCAACTGAACCCTCCTGCCTGTCATTTGCCAGTATCACCTCACCCATTATTAGAACTAATTATATTCATTACTGGGATCTAGGAGCCTTAGCCTTGAACCAGAGTTCCATTACTGAAGAGATGAGACAGCTGAGTGTCCCTACTCAACCTCTGCTCAGAGCCTTTTCTAACACACCAGTGTTTGTGTCCCTGGGCATTATCACAAGTGATTTATTAATAAATTATGGTAGGCCAAACCTGCTTCCTCACTGACCATAAATGGATGATTTTTTCCTCTGGGACCCCTCTTTTAAATGGAAACTATGCCTGGACTTCGCTGCTGGACTTCAGCAACGCTATCAAGTCCTCTGAGCAGTTACTGTGCAAGTCTAAGTTCAAATTTCATCTTGATAGCAATTCCTATTTCCAACACAAACATTTCCTTGTTTTACCTCTTAATATGCAGGTAAGGAAGTATGCTGTGACCCATAAGTGTCTATAACAGTTTGAGTTTATGCTTGAGGAAACGAAAAGCAGGGTGGCTAGAAGGGTCACTGATAATGGTCTTAGACCTTTTTTGGGCACGTGTGAGACCAGCCAATTCCTGAACTTGAGCATTTGAAATTCACGCATCTCATCTTAGCACCTCTTCAAATTGAGAATATGATGGCTGTGTAAAGTGGTGATTGTGGGGATTGCTCCTGATAGCTTTGCTAGGCATCCCAGAGCTATTGATATAGACTTAGAGTGAAGGACCTGCCTGTTTAATCCACAACTTTTCAAAACACCTGCCAGCAGTTCAGTGAATTCAGCAGCCAAACATCCCAGGATGCTCATCAGCTGCAGT
Organism: Ammospiza nelsoni; assembly: GCF_027579445.1. NCBI lineage: Eukaryota > Metazoa > Chordata > Aves > Passeriformes > Passerellidae > Ammospiza > Ammospiza nelsoni. The sequence continues at coordinate 1,484,896 of NC_080654.1, forward strand.
TGCTGATTTGCTGCTATCCATTCTTTCAAGTGTTCCCTTATCTGCTTTACATCAACAGCCAGGGTGCCAAGATGCTCATTACTTCCTAATGGTCCATATTCCATTTCTATATTTTTCTTCTTAAAGACCAATTAAAAAAAAAAAACCAACAACCAAACAAAAACAAACAACAAAAAACCCCCAACAAAACTTAAGTAGCTCAGCCATTTTAGAATCACCATTGATTCCAGCTCTCTCCTAATTTATTAATGGGCCTACCCTCTCTATTGTATTTCTTTCCCCTGATATACTTGGAAGAGCTCTCATTATTTATTGTAGCCCTTTGGGCCAACATTTACTCCTTCTGCTTCCTACCTACACTGAAAGCTGGAAAGGTTTCTCCATTTGCCTGCTGGCTTCTTCCCCATAGCTGGATGAGTTCAGACATCTAAAGGTTTTCAGATTCGAATACGGAGGAAGTTCTGTGTCATTCCTATTCGAGTCACACAAACTCCAGCAATCCTTGGAGATCAGAAATTGCACAAGTGAGCATGTTCTAGTATCTCAAGAGCAAGGAAATGATGCTGTATTTTAGGAGCAGTCTATCTAATACAGATTCTGTTACCATTACAAGGGCTTTGAAGAAAAAACACAAGAAAGCTGACAAAATTGGACTAAAAATAATTTGAGTCCCCAGAAGACTCCACCAGTTCCAACCAGAAATCAAATAGTCAAGTTCAGCATTGTAATGTTTCATCACTTCCCTGTTTTTTCTCTGTATTTTGGGAGAATCTCCACCTATTAGGATAGTAGCATTGGCTGTAGGATTTACTGGATTTTCTTTCTTTTCAGATAAGCAAATTATTCATAAAGCAGAAGTAGGGAAATCCACTCCTCCCTTGCCATGATCAAGTTTCCCATCCATTAGGCTAATTGGCATGAGGTTTAACATTTTCCCACTTATGATTACCAAAGTACTATGAAAACAATCCCTCAAATTGATACCCAAACTAACCTTACCCTGTAAAGCAGCTTCAGGAAAAGAAGGTAAGACTGCTAGAAAGTTTTACCTGAAAGATCAGCCAAATACAAGAAGGGTTTCTAAGGTTAAGGAAGAGGAAGAACTGTCTTCCAACAAAGTATACCACACAGACAGGCACTGAGAGAACACAGAGGTAAGATTAACATTCACAAGCCCATTCTAGAGAAAAAGTATTTCTACAAAGATTTCAGGTAAATCTCTCTAAATTTCCACATTGTAAAGTAAATGAAGGAGAAAAGGATGTTTATGAAGGCAGTGACAGAAAAGGCTCTCAAATGGCCTTTCACCACCACACAACCAGTCCTGCCAGGCTACGTACAGACACTGCTCTCATCCTGACTCAGGTTCAGAGCAAGGTGACTAAATAATAACTTTTAATTGTTTACTTCCATTTTTATCCATAATTTTCCAAGATTCATCTGCAGAAGCAGGAGAGTAATCCAGTGAGCAGGAATGATAATCCCAAGGGAATGCCAATCCCTGGGGATAGCCAAGGCCCTGCTTCCTGTTTAATGAAGTGCAGTGACTGGTTAGGCAAATGATGTATCTGCATTTCCTATGAATATCCCTGACCATATATTCCCAGCTGTGTTTTCTATTTAAAGTTGGCATGATGCATGCTCAGAGAGATCCCAGATGCTTATCCCTAGCAGGGAGTACAAATATCAGTTGTCCTGAGATAATTCAGTTTATCTGTTATCAAAATCTGTAGCACAGTAGCACCTAGATGTCATAGAGGGCTGAATGGACACATGCTAAGAGGCCAGTAAAAAGGAAGTCTCAACAAACACACAGAGGAGGAAAACAGAGGCACAGAGATAGAAAGTCTCCCACCCCTGACCAGGCTTACACAGCATGTCAGTGGTTGAGCTGCTAATGCAGAATTGCTGATCCCAAAATCCACAAGTATAACATGAACAGCAAAAGGCTTGAGTAGCTCTCTTTGGGTAGACACTCAAAACTCATTACCAAACAAGATAGATCACCAGCTTCCCTTCCCTGATACTTCTGTTCTTTATTGTATCAGCACAGGATGGCACAGAAATTCCAAATATAGCAGATCAGGAATCTCTTGCCTATTCCCTAGTTGCCAGCAAAAAGGCTTGTTTTGATATTTGCAGGAGCGAATTAATTTGGTATTCCTGATAAGATCTCTGCCACACCCCAATGACACTTACACCCACAGCCACAGAGGCTGATAACATCATCAGCTGACTTCTCAGCTCAGCAGCAGTCTTTTTCACCCGTTTCTAGGATTATGAAATACATATTTTGTGTGGCTGGCTAATGCCAAAGTTACAAAATCTATGTAATTAAGATTAATTTAAGAGCTGGATTGGATCAACTTGTGGCATCCACCCATTAATTAAAAGAAACACTTTGAATTTCAAGCGGCTGCCTTAATATTTCACTGTGTGCTGGCACTGTTAACCTCAAATTGGCAGGTGAGATGTGAGTGCCCAGGTGTGAACGGCTGGGAGCCATTCCTGCATCGGGAGACAGGTGCCCTCTTCTGGAAGGTGCCAACATCAACCCGCACGGGCTGCTGGAATCCCTGCTGCCATGAATATCTGTACATACACTCCTGGCTAAAAGCACACAAGCATCACATCTATGCATGTGAGTCAATGTAAATGTACACATGACACACATCTTTCTGAAGACCCACATAAGTTGTACATACATGGTTACCTGTGATGATGAAATTTTATGTATTATGTCAAAGTTTATAAAAGTTTGTGCTTTTTGCTACATATGTATATGTACATTAGTTCCACAGAAGATTATGTAATGCCCACATGTGCTAGATTTTATGAGCCATGCAAAACCAACACTGAAATGATTAAGTCTTCAAAGATGTCGGGAAACTATTTCAACCAAATGGAAAAAAACAGTGGCAAATGTTCTGCACAAGTTTACATGGATGGCTTTGTAGGTTATTTAGGTGTCCTGCCTGCTCTGCTCATCTAATCTTTCCATAGAATCTAACCATTTTTATGAACTATTTGCAGTGTCCCAGCATCTAAATTCTTGAACAATCTGACATTGCCTTTGTTGCATAAACAGGAAGGGAATCTACAAACTGCCCTGAAGAGCTCACAGTTGATGGTACAGAGTGTTAAAACCACACTATATGCTGAAATGTAAAACTTCAGGTCCCAAGATTACCTTTCATTTGAAATGGATCCATTTAGCCCTGGGAATGAAATGAGAAATAACACAGATTTGGAATAACCTAATGTTTAAATTTGACTATGTTGATCACCTCATGCATGCATGGGAATATGAACAAAGATACATATATGCACCTTGGGACATACTGATGCATATGCGCATAAGCACATTAATTCAAAGAGGAAGTTAATTTGATAAGATTATATACATCCACATAAAGTGTGTCAAATGTCCAAGGATGTGGAGATATGTGTATATACATTCAGAAATTGCATTTAGATGACCATATGAACATGTCTATGTGAAGTCTCTTAAGCAAACTTGTCAGAGAAGACACAGACTGTGTAAACAGCTGGAAAGATACTTAAGGCCAAATGTTTCTTCTTACTGTCATGTTACAAAAAAAGTTAAGAATCTCTTCCAAATCCAGACTTCTCTTGGATTCTACAGCTGCCAAGTCTAGTTGTTTTATGTATTTTTTATAATCTGAATTGCTCTCATACAAAGACATAGTTCTAATTCATTTAGAACAAAATCTCTCCCTCTTCTCTTTATGACAGGGTAAAAAAGTTCACCCCAGCACAGCATGCTGTTCTTTTCAGCACCTTCTGTTGGGTGCACTTAGACTGGTCTCTTCAAATATTTCCCATCATTTAACTCACAACCATGGCTGGATCAGAGATCAATAAGTCCCTCATAACATCTTCTGCTGGATGAGATGTAAACCAGCCACAGTCTTTCCACCTTATTCTCTCTATCATTCCATCAGCACTCAGCGCTGTCTTGAGTTCAAGGCTTTGATCAACTAGTAGTTTACCTTCCAGACATCACCATGATACATATCCAACTATCCTTCAGCAGGGCAGGCTCCAACACCCCTCATTAGTAGCTTTGTATTTGCAGAATTGTGGCAAGTACAGGCTGGATAAGAACTTGCATATGTTTAATATAATCTAAATAACTGAGCGAGTCCTGGATTTAGTTTTACAGATTGGCCATTCCCAATTCTATTATCCTTCCTCACTGTGTCTTCTGACAGCCTGATCAAGAGAGGCAGTCCAATCATTTACATTTCTGATACTAAAGCAAGTTACAAACCAATAAAATAATCTGATATAATAATAATAATCAGACAGGTATAACCTTACCTGTCTATGAAAGACAGCCACATCTGGAGTGCAGTATAGCAAATGTTCAGATGGCAAAACTGCAGTCCAGTGTATCTGCAAGGGAAAGGAAGAATTTGATTAAAGTGTTGTCTTGCACCAACTCTAAATCAATTAACAGATTTTATTTTTAAATAGGTATGTTTGTAGTTTTACAGCTTATCTATGAAAGCAGGCTGGGGCTGAGAGGACTTGTTCAATGTTACCAGCAAGCAATCCAATAGTAGCTACAAGTAGAATCTAGAATTAAGCCACACTGCACTGTCTGTATTTCTAGCACCTCTGCTCAATTGTGCTTAGGAGTACAATGAGACCTTTAACAAGCAGAGATGGCCAGAAGGTCACCCAAATGAGACTGAAGAAACTGGTATAACTAACAACCAACACAAGTTTCCATGGTGAGGATTATAACACAGCCATCTCCTGTGATACCAGCAGATCTCTGCCCCACTGATAAGAACAAAGCCTACCTGCACCTGAGGCCAGGGCATGGCAGCAGCAGATTTTTAGGTGTCAGTGTACTCTACATGTGTTCTCATTCTTGGGGAAAATGTTCATGATTATTTCATTTTGTGGCAGTAATGGAAAATACATTTTAGTGCTTGTGTTCTGCATTTGCAATTCATGTTCCCATACATGATTACATTAAGTCTGTGTTCTGTCATTTTTGATGAATGTAGCTTGTTTTCTGTAAAAAACAGACTCTGGGATGGAAAGTGACAGAAGTGAAGCTGTAACAAAGGATGATCAATTTTTTATGGCCAGCACCAAATGCGGGGAAAGTCCCTGAATGTCTCCCTGAAGCTGGGGACTCTTCACTCACAGGCTGAAGTATGACCCATTCCTGTCACCATACTGCTTCTGGCAGTCACAGGGCAGCAGTGGCTAATACTGCTTTCTTCTTTTGCCAGAGTTGATAGCTTTTCATTAACAGGTCAGTGGCTGAGAGCAATTTGGCCTCTGCAAAAAAATGTACACTGGTAAAGAGTGAGCAGCAAAGCAGGCAGCAGTGGGTGAGTTTGATTCACTTCTTAGCACTTAGTAACATCTCTGATCCTCTGGTATGAGTGCTGAAAAACTAGCAGAGACCCCTGTCCCTCCCAAAGTAAAATTAAAAAAAAGAAACAAGAGGAGAGGAAAGGCATGGGGAAGGGATGTGATTTGCTCAAAGATAACTGTTGGAGGCTCCACTGGAAAGTATCAGAAGAGCTGGACTAAAGGTGACAACCCAAGGACTCACTCAACAGTGACTTCAGACTAGAAAACCAGAGTAATGCATAGGCTGGAGTATTTAGCTGATCTTATTCAGACAGAGACCTCAAATAAGAAAAATTGATCCCACGTATTTGTGGGAACACAGGGCTCTCTGCTGATGGCAGAGCAGTTAGGCTTGTGTGTTGTTTTTGTTCAGATGGTCATGAGTTAGATCTTGACCTCGGAGACTCATCAATAACCACCCTGAACCTGGGGAACTGACAAAGGAGTTTTCCTGCTTCATAAAATCTGAGACTACAGCCTCTTGACACACAACTCAATCTTCTTCTGCTGTTCAAAATTCTGACTCAGGCTACAGTGGAAGGAGTTGTAGGGCTGCTGGATTTGCTTCTGCCCCCCCTGCCTCCGGGACATGTGCTCACCACAAGCAGATGGTTTCAGAGATTAAGTTCTAAGGAGGTATTAGCAGGAATATCTGCACACAGCACCCCAGCAGCTGCCTGTGCTCACACCTGTTCTAATTTTCACAGCTTTCAAAGAAACAGTGTCCAAGGCTTTTTTGCCCTTTCCTTTTTAGGAAAATAGAAGCTTTGAGGCCAAATGCATAGCCAGCTTCTGCAGGCACTCAGGGTTTCTTCCCTTTGCAAACAGATTCTCTGGAGCTGCACCTCAGTCCAGATTTTTAGCTATTATAGTCAGGTTCTTAAAGAGAATGCAGCTATTTCCCTAATCCAGAAATGACAATAACAAAGAGAGCTGCATCTTAGGTAGAAGTCAAAAGCTGTTATCACAGGAAAGGAAACCCACAACTGTTTTTTATGTTTCAGTACTGAAATAAAAATTATTGGATCACAACTGAAAGACTAAGGCATCTACCCTTCACACTTGAGTGTATTTCTCTGGTCATGTTTCTTCTGGTCATAAAATTTAATTCAGAGAGATGAATAAGAAAAGCAGTGGCAGGTATCACTGGGGACTCCAGCTGCTGGGCACATGGGTAAGGATGTAACCCCAGGTTCTGTGCTACTGAGAATGGCGTCTTGTATGATGTGACATCATGAAGATGCTGGAGATGCTGAGCTTGAGTCACTTTCTGCAGGAAATGGGAAAGAGATCTTCCTTCATAAGAGGACTCTAGGCACAGTGTAATCTGGCACTGGGAAATGCAGCCAGCCCATAAAAATAACAAAAACATCAGCAGCAAAGCAGTCATGCTGGAATTTCTCCTTGGTTTAGCCATACTCTCCAGTTGCTTGCCATCAAAAAAGTAGGTATTTCACAGCCTACTGTGCTATTCAAGTTGTCACACAACAGACAGCAGAAAAACCTTATATACATACAATAGTGACCACTTGATTCATTCCAGTGTACCTGTCTGTGGGCAGCCAGGAGATGAGGAGTTCATCTAGAGCATTCGTGATGTATAAATTGAATTCCTAGTGCACATGAGCACTTACAAATGTACCTAGCACTTCTTAGAGTGAGAGTGTTTATGTGCTTGGATGCATGTGTTCCCTGCTATTGCTGCTCATAGTCTGTGCACGGTAGTGCTGCAAGTTCTGGCTCCTGTTCTGATAACTGGAACAAGTCTGATGACAGTTAGAAATCCAATCTACTGAGCAGTGGTATGTCAATTGCCAGGTCTGGAATCAAAGATGCTTATCCAAAGTGATCCACAGACCTTTTCCCAGACCCAATGTAACACTTACCCTCTTCCACAATAGAGCCACCAGGAATGTCCTTTGTCTTCCCTCCCTCTCCTACACAACACGATGCAGTGAGGTATAAACATGAAAGGGATGCTACTGGTAGCCAAAAACATTCCAGGCAAAAGTATGAGTATCAAATAAGAAAAAAAAGTAGTAGAAATGAGAGAAAAGAGAGATTGGACAAAAAAACATTAAAAAGCAAAGATTCAGAGAGGATGGGAAGTGTAATGTTCACACAGTCAGAAAAAAGGAACTAATGTCGAGAGGGCAAAGATGGCCAAAGGTGCCCCTTACCTGCCCATGGCACCATGTCACTACACTGTCCCACTGATCCAAACTCTCCTCACAACTCTGCCAGCAGCACTCATTACTTATTAGCAACATGCCATCTGCCTGCACCACTGACAAGGTCCCAACCTTGGAATCAATACAGATCTGTTGGTGACATCTGTTGGGACGGGCCACAGATACCAGTGGCTTTTCACCAAGCACACTTGTTTTAAACAATGCTCAGCTGGTACCCAGTTCAGCTGGTGAGCACTGGGCTGACCCTGCATCCCTCCATTGCCTGCACCCTTGTGGAGGGGATGCCAGCCAACTCCCCACCCCAGCCTGCATGGTGGGGATGCCAGCCAGACACACGTGCCCCCCACCCCAGCCAGGACATCCCACGCAGAGGGGGCTCCAGACGGCTCCCCACTCCAGCTGGGACATCTCGCACAGAGGGTTGTTTTCTGTAGAAAACAGACTCTGGGATGGAAGGTGACAGAAGTGAAGCTGTAACAAAGGATGCCCAATTTTTAACGGGCAGCACCAAATGCAGGGAAAGCCGGCGAATGTATCTCTGGAGCTGGGGACTCTTCAGTCACGGGCTGAAGTACGACCCACTCCTGTCACCATCGGGCTCCTGGCGTGACACCCCCGCACGGACCGGGCTCCAGCCGCTCCCGGAGCGCCACCTGCAGACCCCGGGCCGGGCGTAATGAGCAGCGAGAACATGAGGGCTTCACCTCCTCCCTCCATCTCCTGCCGCAGGACCACGGTCCTGAAAAGAACCGGGGGGCTGCAATATGAGCTGTATCGGGTATCTTGTCGGAACAATGGGAAATAAATTGAAAAGGACAACCACGTTAGGCAGGACAGGAAATTCCTGCTTTTGTGTCATGTGTGGCTATGTCGATTCTGTGAGCCAACAACTGTGAAAAACCTTCAATAATTTTTGCTGCCAGCTTTTTCTCTGAGTACCTGTCCACCTCCTCTAACACCTCTTGGAGAGCTGTTGGGGATCTTCTGGAGTTTGCATCTCCATCTGCAAGTCCAAGTCTGCCACCCATCCAGGTGTGCATTCCCCAACAGCTTCCACCAAGCTGAAGTGCTGTATGCTGGAGGACCTTCAACAAGGGCCAATATTCCATTCCCTAACACACAGATCTAGGTGCTCCCTAATACTCTATACACTGAAAAACTGGTGAAATCATGTGATGAACTGCATTTGCCATACACAGTTGCCTTCAGATAAGACTTTGATTCTACTTTTTGACACTTTGGAGAAGCTAAATAACAGCCCAGAAAAAAAAAAACCATTAAAACTCCGTATGCACCTGCATAATTCTTGCAATTATCTTCCTGACCCTGCTTCATTTCTTAAAGAGAAATTTGCTATCTCGTCCTCCCCACAGGAAGGTGACCAATATTTGGTATCAGGATTACAAACATATTTTGCAGATCAACACAACAGCCTGACAAAAGAGATCTAGAACTGTTAGAGGTGAAAGTGGTTCCTGCCTATCAAGGAAAAGAATGTCTGTCTTACTCTCTCACAAAAAAGAACGAACAGACCTTCAAACTGTGGCAGACAGAATGGCAACATCTCATCTTAGAGTTTTCTCCCATCAATTACATCTGTTTTATCCAGTCATAGGACTTCACAGGTTTGATGTGATCCTGAGGCAGCAGGAGATGATGCTTTGGCAGATGTATGAGATAAAAACTACTTCCAATGAAACACGCTAAATTTCTTTAGAAAACAGTTCTAATGAATTTAGGTGAAATATGGAATATAAGCGAAAACTCAGCCATATACAGTGTGGCCTGGAGGAGTTCTGGCTGCTAGATTAGGGATAGAAAAGGTGAGCAGTCTGTGTGCCCCCTTTGCACTCCCTCCACCACCAGGGTGGACGAATGCCGTTAATCAGACCACGCTTCGATCCCCAGCCAACGGCGACTCCCAGCCCCACAAAACCATTTATAAAGCCTTGCAAGGACACCGTGTGACACTGCCAGCATCACCCAGTGACATGGCCATGTCCTCTCCATTGGACACCAGACCTGCACTCCTCTCTTCCCCTACTGACAATTTCTTCACATCTGATAGCAACGCATTGAACGAAACTGGCAAACCACCCTCAGGACCAGCAGAGTTAATCCCATGCCAGTGCCATCGGGATTTACTGCTCTCCTAAAATGTTAGTGCTACTGTATCAGATTCCAGCACTAGATCCTTTTAATCTCTCTTTCCATCATGGTCTCTAAGGACACTGGTGGGAGAGAATGGCCATACAGCCTGCGCAAAGGGATTAGCATCAGGAACCCAAAGACCCAGCTCTGTCACTGGGACTCTGCCATAACAACTACATCCACCAGTGCCTCAGTTTCCCCATGTGTAAAATGAGGATAATGATAATGACCTACCTCAAAGGGTGTGGTTTGCAGATGGCTTAGCGACCAGCACTACAGAAACACCCCCCCATCAATAAACACCCAGCCTGGCACTGGAGGCACTGAGGGCACTGCATCCTTCCCTCACTGATCCTGCTTGCCAGAGCCCTCCTGCCTGCGACTGCGCAAACGGCCAGCCAGCTCCATCCTCATCGAACCATCCTGCGTCTATTTGATAAAGACGAATATTGCTTTTTAAATAAATATAAAAACTCCGTTTCCTCCTTGGTGAGTTCATTTTGAGTCATTTTATCTCTCTCCTCCCCCTATATTTTTCCCCAAATAATGTGATTAAGTGAGTCAGCGTTCTGCTTTCCCTGACAGCCTCTGGATTTAATTCAGTTTGAGGACTGTGACCTTTGACTCCTTTTTACTATACTAACCCAGCTAAGAGAACACTTAGCGATTTCTCCGCTTCCTACTGGGAGAGTATCTGGTGAAGGGTGAGGAGGGGGAGCAGGGGTGGAGGGGGGAGGAAGAGAAACAAACTTTCACATAAAATTATGGTATATGGATAATTGAGAAGTTTAAAAACATGAATCTAATTGTGCTGTCCCTTGAGAAGCAGATATTGAGCCATCCTATAAAAGGCTTGGAGTATCCCAATGGTGATTTATTGCTAAATCCTAGTATTTTTCAATACATTATAGTTTTTAAATTGTGTTTAAATTGAGTGTAGAAGAGCAGAGGCCATTAGGAGATGCAGAAATGATGATTATATTTAAATATTCATGCACGCAGTACCTTATTATTGAATCTGAACACTAACAAAATCAATATTAAGTGCGGTTTGACATGAATTTATTTATGAATTTCGACTTTCTAAGTACTGTATTTTTTCACTCAAAAATTGTGAGTATAATGTAGTAATGATATCAAAACAGAGTGTCAGAGAGCATTAGCTGAGGAGGTTATAAACCTCCATATTACAGGGCTCCATATTGCCCTCAAAAGTGCTTAGTGCACAAAACCAAAATGTTGTGGGGTTGTGTGGTTTTTTTTTTTTTTTTTTTTTTTTTTTTTTTTTTTTTTAATACGTAAATACACACACATGCATTCGCTCAGAAATAGGAAGGAAATTCTCAGTCGGAAATTGCACTGCAGTGGCTTTGATTGCTCTCTGAGGCTGCTTCAGGGACCAGGCAAACTGGGATTTGAAGGCTGACAAACCTGAATGGAGTGCTCTGGGTATGTGGTTTGTGGGGGCACTTCAGCACTTTGAGGGGAAGCTGGCAAAAAGAGAACAACTCACAAGCAGAGGGTGTAGCCAGGGTCCCAGTCAAATCCATCAGTCGGCACCAAGAACCCACAGCTCCTGTCTCACACAGCAGTGCTGGGTCAGTCACATTGGGATCCCAGAGGGCAACACCACTCAGTATTCTCATTAAAAGTGTCTGGTGATAAGTTGTGCCCAGATTGGCTAGTAGGTCTGGCAGAGAAAGATGCTTCACTAATACATGCCAGCAAAGAGAATGGAAACAGTTTGGGAGTCCCTCTTCATAAGCAACATGGCAGGTGCCTTGAGCAGTTTCACTCAAAATGGTGTAAATATGAGAAAACTGGCTAGAAATCACCCCCTTAGTTCTCTCAGAAAAATATGATTCTATGTTTTTCTAAGGTGTATCTCAAGCAGGGCACTTGGTAATCAGGTTGGAACTTCCCCAGGAAAGAGATAGACAGCTTTTGAAAGCTTGGCACTTGATGCCACTCATTTAATGATGCCCATGATCATTTAGTGAGCAGCACTGCAGCAAATCCCCCTGCTCCTTGTCCTTTCAATTTCCACATTGCTACTCCATTACTGTTGCCAGCTCTGGACATGTGGTAGGTTTTTTGATGGAGTCACCACTCCCTCCTGCTCAAATGAACAGAGATTTCAGCAGTGGAAGACAAAAGTCTTGTTGGTAATGGAGAGGGGAACTGGATTAATTCAGACTAAAACCTTGACATAACGGGATGCAAAGGAGGGGCTTGTGCAGATCTATCTACAGTTAAGTGATGTAATTAAAAGCTACTGCCCTTCCTTCCCTAACAATTAATTTTAAATGTGAGAAGAATTTGGAAGATTCATTTACTGTTGTCAGGAACCTGGACTGAGCCCTCCACATGCTGTATTGTGCATCCTTTGAGTCCAGCCTTGGTTCAAAATGCTACAGACCCCACAGGAGACCCTCACCTCAATTCCTTTCTTTACTATAAAACACTCCTCTCCTGGCATCACACCCAATAGAAAGAAAGGGTTATCCTTTCTGCTTGGGAGCCATATATCTGTAAGTATCATACCACTTAAAGTAAGACAAAACAATTGTCAGTCCAGTCCACTGTCAGAAGCACACTAGGGGCAGCAATAGATACCACAGCAGCAGATTTCCTTGTTCTTGATCTCTGTAGAGACAGATACATCAACAAAAACAGTCTGAACAGAAAAACAAAATTCAGTTTTGTCTGATTTTTGACTATGACAAGGAATCAATATACTTACTGAATCCAATGCAAAGCCATACTGCCCTCAGTAAAACCATGGACCAGATATTCAAAGGGTTAGTACTTAATAGGGCTCAAGCATTTCATTTGAAGCAGATTGTTGAAGAGCACAGCCCAACTCACTTACAGTTTTCTCAGGTCTCTATAATATCAGGTATTGGCAAGCAAGAGCCAGGGATGCCAAGCAAACTGTACAGTATAGGTATGGTGTGCAGTCATAAGGGAAAGTTCTTCTGCTAGGACATCTTGGTAAGCCATGCAGCAAAGTGAACAGCATTCTGCAAAGTCCAAGCTAAAGACAGTATATTCCTCGAAGTCCTTTTTGGATACAGAATTGCTGCTGAGATTATTCTTTCCTTCCACCTTATTCTCAGGCATGCCTCTCTCTTCTGTGCTCAAGCTAGCATTTCCCAGTACAGCCTGCCAGGCTCTTAATGGATTGGCAACATTCTTCAGGGACTGGACTTGACACAGAAACACATGTAATCTATCCCCTCTTGGAAGGGGTTTGATCACAGAGCACTGCCTTCATGGCAGATCACACTGCCTACACAGAGGCCATACACGACAGGGCAAGCAGCAGCAAAAACATCACTCATTAAAATTAATTCCTTTCTCATTTTCATCTTAAAGGGAATGCTCAGATTTACTGGTCTCAGCTGAGTCTCTGATGGATAGAGGTCTGCATTAACAAAGCCCAGCATATCCTGTTTGGCTTGGTTTATGCTCTGCAGAATGTATTAATTCAGTGACTTTTCCAGGTGTGAGAACAAACAAAAGACTCCAAGACTGAGGGACAGCATTAGAAAAGATTTTGTGGGTCACTCTGAAGTTCCTGTTACTGCAAACATCCACATTGTATCCACATCTCTTTGTTAAACCCAAAGTGAAGCCCTAGGATTCCAGGGAAGTCTCATCCCAATGAAAGCCTTGAGACATCCCAATGTGACAATGAACCAAAACAGCAAGAGCATCTGGATGTCAGAAGATGAAGCCTTGATCAAAATCAGGGAATCACAGCACTGAAAAACACATGGAAAAGAAATGTTTTCTATCATGTTTGCAACCCTGCAGGGCCAAAGGATGCTACATGGAGAAAAAGGTGAAGGAGGGTGGAAAAGTCATGTGCCCAAGGTATATAAACAACTATCCAAGACTGGAGAGTGTGTCTGCCAACAAACTGCCTTAATCCCAAGCTCTTCGTTCTGAACTCAAAGTGTACCCTTGGTAAGAGATGCAGTGTATGGGGCACTTGAGAACATTCAACACCCAACCTTATTCTAAAAAGCTTTTGGTAAAAACAGACAGGTCTTCACCACACTATGGGCTCTGTCAGCTCTTCCTGTGGTAATAGACAGGACAGCCTGGGAGAAGACACCAGGCTGAAGTGTCATGGTCTGATCCAGGTAGAGCAATTCCACATTTCTCATGAGATCTCTTTCTCAGAAATGCTAAACACCATCTTGGAAACTCTGCACACAAGAGATGTCTAATGCTGGCATTATTTCTAACACTAACAACTCGTTAATTTTTTTCCACTATGCATCTGTATCAATATTTTAACACAACTGTTACAAGGAAAATTGCTTTTTTTCATGTGTGACTGTGTCTCTTTCCTCTCCTCCTCTCTCATTAAATGAGCATGACAGATTTTAGCCTACTCCATAACTAAGTGAATATCTCAGAAATCTTAAATCCCCAAAGCACAGTGATGGGTTCTGAAAGCTCTCCAGTGGTGTGGAGTATGAAAAAACTCAATGGGTTTTGATTGTTCTTTCTGCTTATTGTAACTGCAAGCAGGCTGCTCTTAGAGTGCAAAACAATGGGACCAACACACACAAATCTCAGTAGGAGTTAAAGAGCCCAATGCACAACTCACAGCTGTGAGATTCAGCAGTACAACCACAACAGGACTGATTTCTCAGGTAAGGTTGCCTGCATCAGTGTAACACTAACACCAGGTTGGTTCTGATCATCTAACAGCTGGCTGAAGTTGTTTTTAGAGGCAAATAATGAGCAGGGCAAGGGGAGGATCCATTACACGAAAACAGAAGTCAGAAATCAGGATATGGATTGCACAATCTATAGATGGAAAAGGAGTAAAAAGGTCCCATCCAGATCAGTTCCCACTATGAGCAGACCAGCCATTTACAGGTATTGGGAGATATGACTAAAATGCATTAATGAAAGGTAATTACTTCAGAAGATCAGCATAGACCAAATGGTCCATAGCAGGGGCAACAAGCAGGGTATTCTCAGAACCAAGGGGGAAAAATTGTCAGGGAACTGATAAAAAAAGACAAGAATAACAAAAACCCAACCAACCAAAACCAACTGAATAAACAAACACCAAAAACCCCCGAAACAAAACAAACAAAAGCCCCAACACCCAAAAAGAAGAAACTGGATGTCTTTTACATGGAATATTCACCAGCATTTTTAAGGGATGGGTGGTAGAGAAAATGCTATCACCAAGGAAAAAAATCCAAACCCTCTTTTCCAGTAAATCGATGTATTTTGCTCTAATTTTATTAGGAATATAAAAGGAGCCTTTAGAAAAGTGCTTAGAGAGCAGAAAGAAAAAAGAAGAGATAGGGAAGGCTAGCAGTGGAAACATTAGTCTGTCTGTATTAGGAATCCCATACTCACATTTTATTGTTACTGTCAGGATGCAAAAGGCAGCGCTTAAAACAAAATAATACATAATGTATTACAGGGGCATAAACATCAGCAGTCATTTTTATTTTAAAAAGAAAGTGCAAAAAAAAAAAAAAAAGGAGATAGCTTGCAAGTGAGGGATTCAAGGTGCAGCATTTATATCTGTGTCCACTGAGATAATCAAAAAGGTATTAGAGCAGCTGATGGAACAGAGCACCACAAAGGGCTCCTCAGCAGTTTACCACTGTTCTCATTACAAGGTGGCTGTGGAAGCTCTTTCAAAGAAATCACGGGGTCAGTTTTTAGGTTGGGTGGGAATTTACTCCAACTCTAAAGATGAGATGGTATTTAGGGAAATAATCTCCATGCTTCTGAATGAGTAGTAAAGAAAATGGGTTTTGTACATTTGTGCATGTTTTAGGAGAGAGTGAGGAAAGATGCAGAAATAAGAGTCATTTATGCTTTCCAGCCAGGCCTTTTCAATCATTACTTTTTCAGAGTGCTTGCTTTATCTGTGTTCACTTCTGCTTTTTAGAGTTTGTTCTCTTGATCTCTGCCCGGCAGATCTAAACCTAAATCCAGCATATTTTTGTCATGGCCATAATATTAATAAACAAACTTTATAATATATTAATAAACAAACTTATATATATAGTGCTTACTCCTGTGACTGCCTGACACAGGAGTAAGCAATGTGTGTGCCATTGCTCTTGTTTGATGGGACTGCTGGGGGTAAGGAGGGTCTCTACTCATGTGGTTTTATCTCAGAGTTGCCTTCCAGCAGAGACTGTCCCATATTCCAAATCATTCTAGTTCGGCCCTGCTTTCCATCCCTGCAGCTTCATGGCCAGGGATCAGCCTTGCCCCTGCCTGGGCTGCTGCACCGTGCACACTGCACAGCTGGCCCCATCTGCCCTGCTCAGATTCTGCTTCCAGCACTACCTGCTCAGCAGGAAAAGGGGACTCCTCTTTCTCTAAGACGTTTCTACAGCCACACCTGCTTTTGAGAGCAGTCCTAAACCCAGGAATGCAAAGAACACAATGTAACAGTGGGAAGAAGAGGATTATAAAAACAGAAAATATCTCCTTTAAATATTTCAGCTGACAGCTGGAACTAACACCCCCCAGAACAGCTGGATCCTCTTCTGTCAAAAAACCTCAGCTCTTGCCTCCCATTGCCTGTGATTCTCTGGAGGTCTCAGGGGGTACTGGATCCCCTGTTTCCCTATCTGGTTGTACTGCTTTTGTCACAACATATGCACACTAACATGGCACAGCCACAGTCTGCTGATGGGGTGATGCCAAGGAGATATGACTGCTGTGGCCTGTGTAGGCATTTGGAGGACAGGGAAAGAAGATTGGGCAGGCAAATTGGCAGAGGGCTGGGAGGAGTGGGCTAAGAAATGAGATAGAAAATAAAGAACAAGCAAGTTCAGAAATGAAAAAAATATTAGGAAAAGAAGAAAAATGGAAAAGTAAAAATGCAGTGATCTAGCTTTTTAACTGTCTGTCACAGTAAAACACAATATAGACATTTTCCAGAGCCTGTCTCATTTACTCTGCAAAAGTAAGTGAGGTGAATCGTATTCACTAGAGAGCAAAACCAGGTGTGTTTAAAAAAAATCAAGCTTGCTCTATTTGCTTATTTAAAATTATCTGGAAAAGAAGGGTCTGCTCCAGGAGCCAGGAATTATTGACAACCAAAGTTTAGAAATGCCTTAAGGAGATGATATGCATCAGAAATTGATGAATTAAGAAGTTCTACAGTTCTGGAGGATTTGCTCTTGAGAACTGGAGAGGAGTTAACATCTGAAGCTGGATTTCATCCCCAGCTATGTCACTTGCTTCACTTCTCAGCACCTGAGATTAGCTACAATGCTTAATGGCTTCACCAAAATAAATATGGATATTGCTCTTAAAATGAGAACTCTGGAGATGATCAGCATTAGTGGGACTCAGTGAAGTGTTTGCCTTTCATACAAGGACAGGTATAGGGAATTTGCTGATTTTAGGTAGTCTTAAGGGATACTAGTGACTAAAATGAAAATAATTGTGTGCATCCTGGAATCCTCTGTGTGGGAGAAAACTGTGGGTGACAGAGCAGGGATACACTGATGAAACTAGCTGCTGGACAGGGCTGCTTTATGAGAAGCTGCTTCAGATCAGGCCTGAAGGGCATTGAGAGTTGCTCAGAGAAGAGCTCACTGTGCATCATTTTGGGTAGCCCTTGCATTTGCCTTCCTCTCACTAAAAATTATACTGTTCAGAGAAAAATATAGGAAATAAAGGAAATACAGGAATAAAGGAAACCCCACAAAACAAATTCTGAATTGTACAGCCTGTGAAAATTCTGCCCACAGTACAGAAGACAACCTTCCCCTCCCTCCCCTCATGCCAGCTTGTCTCTGTGATATCTTTCCACTTCATAAATCTCTTCCTTGATTTAGACGCAAATCTGGGAAACAGCCCCTTGGGGAAACAGTTCCTGAAAAGCCTGCATGCCAAGCCAGAGGCACCTTCTCATTGAGGTACAAAGCAAGTAAAGGCCTCTGACTAATTGCAACTGCCTGAGAGTTCTTGGCACCATCTAGTGGAATCATGCTGGAGATGGAGAGGACAGGTACTGGAAGAAAACCCTGCAAATTTTCTTGGGTGGCAGTGGCAGCTCAGCTAGAACAAGGACGCAGAAGTAAATGCTTGCCATGCTCACATGCTCTTTGTTCAGGGGACTGCTCCTCGCAGTAAGCAAGCCAGAGGTGATGCTACATCATAAAGGGAAAGCATTGTGGAGTGTCCCTGGAGAGAGAGGGACACTGTCCCTGCTGTTCTTAATGGCAGTTTTGCTACTACAGTGGAGCTGTACATGCCAAGGGTGCACACCCTCTCTGCTGTCCTGCAGTGAGAGGCCAATGACACCTTCCAGAGAGCAGGCCAAAATTGGAAACCCTCTGAAGAACCCTGAATCCTGAGCTGCAAATGAAGTTGCACTAAAGGAATATGGAAGACGACATAAAGTAATATCAAGGCCATGGGTTGTTTGAAAATGGGTCTGAGAGAGGGTGTAACTACCACTTTATGAGCAAAGTCATTCATTAGAGTTGATTACTCATCTACTTCCCTCCTCTCCTGTGCAAGAATAGTAAACAGTTGCCCAAGTTACACAAAAAGATCAACATTGAGAACAAAACAATGCTTCTTGTTTTTCAAGTTTTCCTGGAGCCACCTCCCTTCCGGTCCAGGCTCATCACCTTTCATCCTTCCTGAACATAGCCATCACCACCAAACACATGGAACTGCATCAATACCAAGCCCTGGTACTAAACCTCCAAGAACGTTCTCACCTGGAAAAGGCTGCTGGTTTGTGATGTTGACAAACTGGGGCATGTGTGCTTTGGAAAACTGCAAACCTCCCTGCAGTCCTCAGAAATCAAGTGAAGGAATCAATGAACTATCTGGGAGTAATGTTCTCAAATCAACTCAGATCTTCATCTTTCTAAGAGAAGCAAGCCAAGGACCATGCTGAAACCTCAACCACAGGGCCCAGAACTAAAGATGTGAGGGCAGTTTCCCAGGTATTAGCTTTGGCATCCTTGGCCAATATTTAGTTCCTCTTTGTTGTTACAAAGCAGCCTTTCCATGCAGCTAAGAGACAGATCCACACTTCCAATTTCACTGGAAATACATCTCTGTACCTCTGAGCCTAGACTGCAGTACTTCAGGATCCCTGGAAGGCATATGGGTGAGGGGGAGTTTAAATCCCATTTCTACCCTGTCTTGAAATTCATGTTATTGTTCATTCCATATAAAGCAGTTCTGAAAAGCTCCCAAGGAAAACTCCCCACTTGCTCAACAAGGTAATGATTTACATCCCCTTTGCCAGAGTGCAAATGATACCTTGTGGTGCAAGGAAGCAATAGGATCCAAACCTTGTGACAGTTCAATAGGAAATCACTGCCATGGCATGGACTGGACAATGTGTGTATAATTTTGTTACCTGCAATGCTCAGCACTGAAAACATGCAGCACAGCACAACAGCTCCCATTCTACAGATTTGTCTCCTTTAAAGACATGGACACATGCAGTTTTAAAGTGCTTTAAGCAGCTAATTAGGGTGTCTTCCCCTCCTTCATCCCACAAAATGATAATTGCATTATAAAAATGAATATGTAACTAAGCAGAAACCACAGGAACGGTGATGGCAGAAAAGGAGATGGAACCAGCAGCAGCCTCACTCCACAGTCACAGGTGGAAGCCCTCACATTAGGGAGACTCATGCTCCAGTGTGGTTTCTGTAGCTGTGGGGAGGAAAACCTCAAAAAAGCCCCACATCATTTAGAGTCACAAGAGTCAGCGAATGGTTTAGTGCTTAAACAATCAATGTCAGGAAGAGAGAAGATCCGTGAGAGAGTGTCTGCCTCTTGTTCTCCCTGCATACATCTCCCCAGAATGTCTACAGTCATCAGGATAATTTAAAAAGGAATAAAAAAAATACAGACTTGGCTTGGCCTAGCTGGGGCTATCACTGTAATTGTGGAAGGAAGTGAGAACATTACCATCAGGGCCCTAGGGAGAGAGGAGCAAAGTGAGGGGAATGGAGACTGTGTTTGTGGGACCCTGTGAAACTGAAGAAGTGTCAGAGAGCAGCACGGTGATGCCTGAGGGTGGAGCAGAGCTTGAGGCAGTTAGAGCCTCCTGAACCAGCAATAGTGCAGGAGCTGAGCTTGGAGCACAGCTGCACAGCTAGCACTGCTCCCGGGGCTCCTCAGAGCTAACACCATGGATGACCAGGTAACTGGGCACATTCTCCATACATTTAAAAAGAGAGGTATCATTGTAAACAGCTGCAGGGATGATAAATATCTTTATTTTCTCAGGGAAGAAAGGGGGGGACTCTTCCTACTGCCAGTTCTTCTCTGCCCCCTATGGAGCACAGGGAGCCTCTATTCTGCCAGTCCATTCTTCCACAATCCAGTGCATTATTATGAACCCTCCAGCACACACAGCTAATTAGAGAAAATATCCTTTCTAGCAATTTAAATGATTTTGGCATTTTCAGGAGGGCACATGTAATATTCAAATTACTTCCACTCTGCGCTGCCTTGTCTTGCCTGGCTCATCTTCCCAGGTGAATTTGTAGTCTCTGAAATGCTCTAATTTCCCACACAAGCCGTGTCAAATATAATTTTGGTGCAAAGTTGGTAATTATACGTAACATCAGTCTGATGTTAAAAACACTGAAAAATTTAGCAAGAAGAGACGAATGGAGAGACATAAGTCTGAGACCAAGGAACGAAAGGCGTGCAGCCCCCTTAGTATTTGTGCTCATTAATTAATAATAGCATGTTTTCAGGAACTGAAAGGATGTGTTTCCTGAACTGACTGGAATTCACTTATGTCCCAATTACATTGTCTCAGTGAAGAACTTCGGTCAGGTCTTGAAGAGTCGCAGCAAGAGTGCAAACCAAACCCGACTCCCACTCAGACCATCCCAGCTCCAAGGATATGTAAAACAGCAGAAATCTCATGCCAGGGCTCAAACCCAGAGACCAGGTTGTCTCTTCCTCTGCCACCCCTGCTGCAAAATCCTCTGGAAGTAGTCAAGCAGATTTGCATCAGTGAGTCACCAAATGTATGGATATGTATTAGAATAAATGTAATTACAACTGTTGGCCCCAAAGCATTGGGCAAACATTTTAACAGACTCATTCCTTTACTCCAAATAGAAGAATTAACATGAAGAGTGAACTATCTGACCCCATATCAACTCCTCCCCAAGGATACCAGGTCTGCCTCTTTCAAGGAACACCCCAATCCAGCCTGTTTTTTGACACCATTATCCCAGCACAGTGTCTGCCTCTTAAAAAACAGTGGAGAATTTCTGAGTTAACCCATTCCACACTAAAATCCATGCCTGCAATAACCACAGAGCCTTTTGCTCTGTCATTGTTGCTCCAGTTGATCTACTCATGGAAAGGACTACCCAAGCATATCATCAGCACTGAACTGCAGTTTCTAGATCATGTGAGAATTTGGACCCCAGCTGGTGAGGAAGACTTGCTTCATTTTGTTCCTGAAGGCTATTACACCAACAATCAAGAATCATATTAAAAGGCTTGATCATATAAGCAGAATCAGCACACCCAAACAAGGGTTAAGTAAGGATTACACCCCAAAAGATTAAGTAAGAGCCACTTAATAAATCTATTATTTTAGAGGAGAGATGAGATGAGATGAAGTCTCAAGTAAACTTTAAACTTTTGGATGTAGGTGAGCCCCACTTTAATCCTATATTGGCCATTGTGTGCTTGTATACAAAGAATACAAGCACACCTATAGGAATTCCAGACCCAGTCTTAAATCTCTGTGTTTCGTGTGTCACACCTCTCTCTGTCTTCCTTCAACTCCACCTTAAAGGAAGAACCCCCTTGTTCTGGAGGATGAACACTTCCTGCCTTTTCATCTGACTCCATCTACTACCTTAAAATCAATTCCCACTTCTCTTGCCCTTCTTCAGTGCCTTGGGTTTGTGCTGCTCATTTAATACCGGCTAGCTGTGCATAAACATAAAATCCATCAGACCACATGGGCCAGAGAAAGCCAGAAACTTTCACCACAGCTTTAAGAAGTCCTTAATACCCTCAGATAAAAGCAACTTTCTAAATGTAAAGAGGTTATGGTCAGCTTTTCCTTCTCAGTCTGAAAGAATAATGTGCAAGAGCAGAATATAGGAAAAATGACATTTGATGTCAAATTTCCTGAATGCTAACTAGCTTTCCTTGCCTTTTTGAATCAGGTCTCCAATGTAAGGCCAGGATGTGGTGAGGTAGCTGGACAAATAAAGAGTTCCTTTGCTGCCATGGCAATGATGCAAACAGAGCAGAGCACATGCCAGAGGAAGTTGCCATAAATCAAAATTGGTCAATTCTGTTTAGTTTCCAAGCAAAGGTTACACAAACTGGCTGGAAAGGGCTTCACAGAGAAGTCAACTACCATTTTCCTCAGGAAAATGCACTGATTTGCAGATTATTTAGTCTTCTCACAACTCTCCTCAGGTCTGAAAGACTCTAATTTTGGAAACATACCATACTTTCAGGGTAGCTTGAACTCTGACAGGGTCCTAGAAACATAAAGGGTAAGACAACATCCTAGTGTTTTTTCATTATTTTTTTTTCATTTTGTCACTTAAGAAGTAGTGAAATAATCTCACTTGGAGAAACATGCCTTCATAACATAACTTTCAGGGGTAAATCTTATGAAGGATTCTGCAGAGTGAGCTAAGAATGTGGAATACACATTGGCATAGATCACCCTCTTCTGTCCCTTTCCACATGGAAATAGTCTTTACAGCACTTGTCTCACTGGTGGACCAGAACAGTGTTCTGTGGTGCAGATAGGAATTTCTATGACTCTTATGCCTATAAACTCATCCCTTTTGGGACTCAGACAACAAACTGGGCAATTGGCCTTCACAGTGGAGAACGAAACTTCTATGCTAAACACCATTCAAACACCATCAGAAGCAAAATGAAATCCAGCTTGTTCTTTGACAGCTATTTTGGTTTTGTGGGCTACTGTCACTAAATTTATTGGGAAAGGGGAAGGAGGGGTTGTGCGCCACCATTTGAGAAGCTGTACCCCCAGACTGTTTTGTAAGGCAACACTCACCATGCATGGCTCCATTAATGCATGGGGCAGCCAGCAAGCAAAACTCCAGTGCAGACCTTGCTGAGTCCTGTCAACACTGCATGTCATCTGGGCTAATGTAAACCAGAACGTCACCCTCCCTGGGAGGGGTCAGATAGAGTTATAAAGCACCAGAGTGTTGACAGGGTCTCCAGCAACGTGCTCCTGTTGTATCATTAGGTCCATATTCCCTGCATCTCACTCCTCCTGGATCATGCCTAGGTTCATTCTGGTGCCAGAGATATCCTGCAGGCAGACTCAGGCTTCTTTCCAGTCCACCCAACTCCAGTCTGCCCAACTCCTCACTCTCAGTTTCATATTTATACCTATGCTAGGAGAGTGCAAAGCTCTACTCAGTCAAAAAAATGGAGCATTTCATTTATCCTTCAGTCGCCTGATGTTTAGAGGGCACAGAGCAAGAAAGGACTTGACTTCTCCCTGTTCTTAACTGATAGGCTCCTCTTGGCTAGCCAGCCCCTCCAGCTCGTGGGGCAGATATAACAGGACAAAATTATTTTCTAGGCTAAGCAGAAACCTCCTGTCCTAAAGTCTACAAAAGTCAGCAGATAAGCAATGATGGATTTCAGTGGACACTGACTAGGTGCAGGCTTCGTGAAAATAGTAACAGCTTCACCCACAGAAATATTCATAATTAACAGATAAAATATGACCAAATTTGCATAAGAGTAGGCAGCACCCTGAGCAGCAACATGTGCTGGTATGGGACCAAGAAGGTCTCCATGACTTCAGAGTTCCTTGAGAAACATGCTGATCTAATGCAGCTTCTTTCTCACCGAGGGTAATTCACTAATTGTCCCTCTAAGGCAGAGGCAGGAGAAGCAAGCAGGCTGGACAGGGTATTTTTACCTTCTTGTTACAAATGTCCTGTGGCCTGGCACAAAATAAAGGACACACTGATCACAGTCCTCAAGGCCTCTGAAAGAATTTAATGCTAACTGAAGTTAATTTCGTACTCCTTATTTAGACAAAGAGGATGAAGGAAGAGACAGAGTGAGAGTGCCAGGGGAGCAACTGATTTCCCGTCATTTCATTTCATTTCATTATTACCAGAATCAAATAAGCAAAAAACTCACGCATCAGGCTTTTATAATCATGAGAACTGAGAATGAATGAATACATTGGATTACTTTGTACTGACCTGACTTCAGAGCCATTACAGTGATAGAATTCAAGACTTTTTAGAGACTTTTGATGTCAGAATTTGCCTTTAACTCATGCAAGTAAGAAAAATAACCTCACCTAATCATATGAATCTACAGCTAAGTCTTTAAGCAAAATGTGCACCCACTTCAATGCTACACTCACTGCTGTCTCCTGAGGTCTGAAAATTAATTACCATTAAGCAAGGGGGCAGAATTAGATATAGAAGAGCCAAGGTACGATCCAGGTGCAGAGAGTGGTGGTTCTGGTGCTGGGACTTAAAATGGATTTTACAGCATGTGTCACCATAGTATGATGATGCTTTAATTTTCTCATTTCCCCATCCAAACAGACTCAAGTTACTTTATGAAGTCTGCTGAATGGAACAAGAAGGTACCTTTGGTCAGCAGTGCTTGATCACAACAGCCTATAGCCTACAGACGTGGTTAACTCAATAGCATGGCTGTGAAAGCCCCAGACCAAAGTCTTGCTGGTGAAGCAGGTGATGAGCCAACTGAAATTTGGGATACACTCATGGTTTTGACCATATATAGCAGCAGAATGGTCTCCTCTAACTTTCTGTGTTAAAACCCAGCTGGCCTATGACCAGCATGATATAATCCAGCAGCATCTAACTGGCTGCTGCCACCCTCAGCCTACCCCCATCTTCAGCACTGGCGGATATGTCAAAGCAAAAACATCTCAGCATTTCTGATCTCCCTGGGGTCACATCTGGTTTGAGTAAGGCTCCCCATTTGGTTCCAATCCACCAATTTCCTGCTACTGTCCATGAAAAAGAGTGCAACTCTGTGGCTTCCCCTGGGTGTAATGGTCTAATCTGTATCTTGTTGTGCACTGTAGAGGGGAGGGGAGGGGGAATCAGTGCTACTTGGGAGCAGATTCCTCTTCCCCTGTGACTGTGTCCTGCTCTTATGCAAAGCACCTTTATCCTTGCCAGGAATGGCAGCCCCAGATGTCCTGGTACCCTCTCTGTATCATCCATATTCCTCCAGCCTCCTAATTGAATCCTTTCCTGGCTAGGACAGGCTTTCTTCATTACAATTCTACTCCCTCCCCTCCATCTCCCAGCCTCTCATAGTGAAACACAGGGCAGGGCCCACAGAGCTTCTGTGGGTGGATGACCACCCCAGTGAACTGTTCTTGCAGCTACTGGAATGTAGCAGAATGTTAACAGAACAGGAAAGCCCCAGACAGGTACAAGGTGGTAAAGGCATCTCCTCTGCCAAGGTTCTGGCAACATCAAGATGCAATTTAGTTCCAAGAAATAGCATCTAGTTCTTTTAATCTATGGCTTTAAAAGCCATTTATCTAAACCATCAGCATTTTGCTGCTGGTGAAGCAGCCTAAGAATATGCACAAGAGCAGTGGCAGAGCCCAGGAGTTTAACAGGTCTCTTGCATCCTCATTCCATAGGATCCTCTCTGTAGGAGGGCAACTCATGTACCCATGAGTGATGTTTCACTCATGCTCTGAACAAGGCAGGGCAACATACACAGAAAAAATTCTCTTTTCTTACTCTCTCTCATCCACTGAAAATCTCAATACTGAGGGAAAAAGTTCAGTCCTTTTCCTCACCTTAGTTATCACCTTATTTACCTTCTTCACCTTAATCTGAGCTACGTTATCCAATGCTGCCCCATACAGCACATAGAGATCTGTGTTTTCTTTGCAGGCCCCATTCTGGAGCAATGCTCCAGTGTTACCACACTTAAGATTACCCTGTAACACGTTAAGTTGCATTAGTTCAGACACAGCATCCCACTATACCTTGGGTTTGATACTTAAACTGTTTTGTTCAAAGTTAGTGAACTTATTAGGGTGTGCAGGAACAGCCTGGCGTGTGTGGAGGCAAGTAAAGTCAGGTAAACTGAGATACAAACCTATCAGGTGCATGGACTTCAAGGTGAGTTCTCAAAAGCACTGGGAGGAGACCCAGCACATCAAATTCCCCTAAGTGCCATCACTTTAACTACTAACCCACACTCTTCTGTTGCACTAAGTACATCTGGATTCCATCAGAGCCTGAATATTATTTAAAAAAAAATAAAAAAAAAAAAAAAAAAAAAAAAAAAACCAAAAAAAACCAAACACAACAGCTCTTTGGAAAACAAAATATCTCAAAGCACCAGAAC
The DNA here is from genome assembly GCF_027579445.1 of Ammospiza nelsoni. Lineage (NCBI taxonomy): Eukaryota > Metazoa > Chordata > Aves > Passeriformes > Passerellidae > Ammospiza > Ammospiza nelsoni. The sequence goes on from NC_080654.1 coordinate 1,511,040, forward strand.
AAAACCTCTGATCTAGAGGCTTTTCAGCATCCTAGGGAATGAGAGATGCTATTATTGTTACTAGAAAGGCAACAGTACAAGGAATGATCTGTAGGGCACGAGTGTGTTTGTTACGAAATGATTTGGATCCACAGAGAAATTCCATGTGTGGTTTCCCCTCTGGTGACTAGAGGTTCCCACCTTGGCAGTGATCCTGGAGTCCCATGCCTACAGGCTCAGCAGCAGGGAAAGGGAGGGTGGACGCTGGAGGAGTAATGGGATCATCAGGCGCTGAGGCTGCTGCTTGGCACGCCGACAATGTTTGTTTGCACCTCTTTGAAGATGAGAGATGAAAGTGGCGCCCACATGGGCTGCCTTTGATTAGCTTCTTATTTTTAACATTGCAGCTGCGATTATTTTTCTTTTTCTTGAAGCATTTCTTCCCTAGCACCAGAAACTCTGAGGTTTCCTTCTCCGGGGAGGTTCAACTTCAAGGAAACATAACAAAGAGAAGTGTGAATTTAAAGGAGACTGGACAACTCGGGGCCAGTAGGGAATTATGTCATTTTATTTTTAATTTTACTTCCATTTTCCCCCCAATCCCCCATTCTCAGTGGGTCTCAGAAAGAAAATACTTGTTTACTTCTTTTTTAATAGGGAAAATAAATGAGTCCTGGGATTGTACAGAGCTGTCATGAAGAGGGAAATGTCTAATGGTTCAATTCCCAGCTCTGTCACTGAACCACTCTGGGACTTGGGGAAAAGTCAGTTCGCCCATCTGTAAAATGGGATTTATAATGCGTTGCTCCTCAGGGGTATTGAAGGAGTATGAGTAGCATTGATGGAATGCTTCATGCACCTTGGATAGAGGGGGCAAGAGCCCTGTGAAGTGCTGTCCTTAATAGATACTTAGAGGAGTTTCCTTCACTGTGGTACTTATCTGACCACAGCAGCTGAGTGCCTCACAACCACTGATGGATTTTTTTTTCCTATTACCTCTCTGTATCATAGGATTGTTGCAGGAGGAAAGCAAAGCAAATGGCAAATGGAATGAAATGGACCCAGTCACACAAAGAATATGTGGTAAACTCAGAACTAATCCTTTATTTCTTAAACTTCTGCCACAGCCATTTGATTTTCATCCTGGTTGCATGAATTTTGTGATCTGAAGGCATGAGAGAAAGCCACCTTCCCTTCCTCCTACACTGGCCAGCCACACTATGGCTATCTTCCTGCTGGATGAGGGCAAGCAGTCCAGAAAGGGAGCCACTGCTGTGCATTATTCTATTTCTATCATAACATTTTGGGGTTTGTTTCTTTCACCTGCTAGAGTAGTTTTCAGCCAAGAATTTAATGTTAATCCAGTCATCCATAGTAGATGTTCTAGTTTTAAGAGGATGATGGTAGAAAAACATCTAGATTTGCTGTTCCTTGTTTTCAGAACTAATTTCTAGGGGTAGTGTACAAGTGAAATCAGAGAAAACTGCTGGTAATTGATACTTCCTAAAAATAGCTTCACAAACTGCTGCTGCTTGTATCAGCTTAAGTTTAACTTCAGTCAGAGGGCCTTAAAAATGGACAGCAGAGCATGACAGCAACAATATCAATTAACAAGAGGTAAAAATCTTGAGTGAAGATAAGAACAGCCAATGATAAATAAAAATCAAGCTCTCAGTACTCACACACTTCAAAAGAAAAAACACAAGTATGCTTGTTTATATTTACTTGTGCTATCTATCAAGATATTTACCAGCCAAAGAGAAATGAGAGCACACTAGCTGAGTAAAAACTTGTAAGATGCTTATGCAAATCTAGCCAACTCTGAGAGCAAAATCTGGTGTTACCAAATATAATACCTGCTAAACCCTCTAAAAGACACTTCAGCCTTACTTGGGTCAGTCCAAAAAGCTTAGACTGATCCACATATAACTTAACCAGGTTTCCTTGTCTTTGTGGCATTCCTCCTGCTCCCAAGAAAGGCGGCACACAGTTGTTCTAGCCCAGTGCAAAATCCAGGTAATCCCAATGCCCAAACATGATCCTGTTCAACCCAGCTCCCCATGAAGGAATAAACCACTCTTATAGGCTCTCCTCCAGGATATTAGGAAGAGATATACTGTACAGGACAGCTTATAAACTATGCATGCTTCAGATTCACTCCAGAGAAACAACATATTCCAGTCCTACTCCATCCAGTCACCCAGACTCCAGGACATTAAATTAACCCCCTGCCAAATTTACTGCACGCCATCTGACCATACCATTTAGCCCACAGTAAAGACAAGATCTATACCTAGCTACAATGAAGAAAGGAGGCAACTCTGTGGAAAACCTAGTTATATCATTCAAGGAAATCAATGGAGAGCCCAGGTCTGGAGGCCAGTGACCTTGGATTAACAGAAAATGTAAAGAAAAAAAATAAATGGTGTCAATTCAAGATACCATAGCTGTTATTCCAGAGAATTCAAAACCAGCCCTGCAGCTTACTGACCAAGGAAAAGGGCTTAATTTTGAAATAGAGCAAATACTCACCCATTGCTGGTACAGGAACAGAGGCACAGAGCTGCTTTCCCAGCACTCCCAGGATGGACAGGTTCTTGGTGGCACCAGATGTAGTGCAACACTTTTTAATGGCTTTTCTGGAAGAAGTTACTACTCACCATAGAGAGCTTTCCATGGATTGTCTCCAGAAGGTGTTCCCTTGGGAGTCTCCTCTCCAGGTAACTGTGAGGAGGTGGCAGGGGGCTGAGGCACCTGCTGAGGGGTCTGGAAGCCCCACACACAAGTAAGATGAATTTTAGGGCCTCAGATTCCTCAGTTCTGCCTCACAGCATCCTTTTCTGCCTAAGCCTTTTCTCAACTGCCCCAGCTCATCCTTAACCCCTTCAGGTCAGCCTCAACCACCTGACATCAGCCTCAACTGCCGTCCATCAGCCTTAACGGCCCCGGCGCGGCCTCAACCGCCTCAGCCCAGAGCAGCAACAGCCCCTGAGACGCTGCTCAGGGGCCTCCAACGGTCACAACATGGTGGCCATGGAGAGGGGGCCCAGGACACAGCTTACTGAGGAACCAGCACAGCTCCATGTAGATCATGTAGATCACACAGCCAGATAGTGCTGCACAGATCGTGAGGAAAGGCAGCCATGGCAGGAGACTGACGCCTGCTCCTCCTGAGGCGCTGCCTGATGGACTAGGAAAAATGGCGGGAAATGGCGGGAAATGGCGGCTGCCTCAGGGGTCCCTACACTGGCCTGTCTCCCACAGACATGGGCCCTGCTGACCCACCAGACACAGCACTGTCTGTTAAACTCCAGTGTAAACTCCAGCTATACCCACAGAACACTCTCAGGAAGGGCTTTCAGATGTACAAAAAAGTCCCTTCCCTGTCACAGCTGACCATAACTTAGAGGGAACAGCTGAAAAGGGCACCTGCCCCACCTGCCATGGCTGTGAGGAAAGTCCTAGAGAAAGTTAAGAGTCTGAGTGTGCTTCATTATTTTTTCATTAAAATGGCAATAATTAGGCCCTGGAAAGAGCAGGTTACAGGGACAGTGATGTTCAGTGGAAGTTGTGAAGAGTCAGGTATTATTTTTGGAGTAGCCGCTGACTGCTGGCGCAGTGCTGGACATGTTAATGTGCTTCTGCTGCCCTTAAAACCTCTTGCTTTGTTTTAATTTAACCATTTTTAGGCAAGAACATATTTTTGGGTGTACTGTCAGATTGTGCACTGTCAGGTCTGTGCACAGTAGGGCTGTGCTCTGTCATGTGGCCATACAGGGTACTGGCATGCAAGTCATAGCAATGCTGGCTATGCTCATGATCTGTAACTTTCCTGGGGACTTTTTCTAATATTTTTTTTTTTCTTGCAGTGGGTGAGAGATTCAGGAGGCTGATCCCTCAACTGTGGACGAGTAGGTCCCATTTGATGTCCAGCTTTTTCAGCAGAGCTGGCTGCCACATTGTGGCCTGTTCCCCTGAACGTCACATCTGGCAGATGTAAAACACACATGTTTTGACTGAAGCTTTTTCTTTAAAATGCCAACATTAAAGGAAGGCTTGCTTTGTAAAACTGAAACTGTAAAACTCTTCTGAAACCCAGTCTGGGGGATTAAAAGAACCACATGAAAAGGGATAAATATGACCTGGACATTTACTTCCTGTGCAGAAGTTCGCTGAACATGTGCCTCCCAGCCTGTCAGAGCAAAACAAGACCTTCTGCTCTTATTCTCAGAAGAGAAAGAAAAAAAAAAAAAAAAGAAGAGAGGAAGACATGACAACTCTTTTTTATTTCATGGCTTATGTCAGATACATTGACAGTTCTCTACAGTGGCATCTCATGCACCTTAAAACCAGAAAGATGCACAAATCGTAATAAGAAATTTAGTATTAACAAACCATTCTTATTTGTACTATAAGCTTGATCCATTTTTAATTGGCAATCAGGGACAGATATCCTTTGGGTTTCAGTGGGAGTAAGATCAGACCTAAAGATACAATGGACTGAGTCCAAGGATTCTCTGATGATGTACAGAAGAAAAACATGGACAGACAGAGCTTCAGTTAGTCAGAAAATGGCTCACTTTCAAACAAATGAATGCAAGATGTTTATATCAGCATTGCCCATTTCAAGTATTAAAAGTAATTTTTGGGTTCCAAAACAACTTTACTTAAATACTGAGACTTGAAAGGAAAAAAGAAATCAGTTATAGATTCTCTGTATTTCTTTCCTAGGTTTTGAATCTTCAAGAAGATATCATATTTTTTCTGGTTTCCTTTACTAATAATGAATTGCTAGAAGCTTGATTATTTTTAAAACTGAAACTGACATTGTGATTTATTATAGTATGATTTCAGAAGACAAGAGTTGGGAGGAAAAATCATATAAAAGCAGGCAATACATTAAAGTCATTATTGTTCTCAAAGTAACTTTTAGATCTCAGGTCTCAGTACACAAATTGCAGAGGGTAAAATGCAATATAATGTAAAGTTTGGGACTGCCATTCTGTTTTGCCAAAAAAGTTCCTTTATCCCAGTGAAGTTTCCTAAAAGCCAGTTGCACATTAATTTGAGATCATATTTCTCCCTCATGGACAATGGTGTTAAATTACTCTGAATGTGTTGCATTAGTTGCCCAAAAGTCATAATTTCCAGAAACACAGCTTTATATATAAAGAGAAGACACCACTTTCGATATAAAGACAGACTTCCAACAGAAAATGTTGGGCTCTGCACATGGAATGTTGTGGAGTATCTGTCTGCACCACTGGGCTGTAACTGCTGCAATAGCTCACCCTATGGATGCACATATGGGATCCTAGTTGGATCTGAGTTAGAAATTTTCTGTTGTTCAGGGTACCTGAATCTGTAGTCTGTCAGTTCAGCCCCACTGCTGTTTGACTTCTTTACTTGTCTATTTTATTTGTTTGTTTTTTTAATTTTACAGTGATTATGTTTGGATTGGTGTTCTTGGATAACACTCCCTGTCCCATATAGGAGATATATAGACACCAAATAACCCCACAACATACTACATTTTTGCTCTCCCAACTGGATTTCATCTTTGAGATGGACTCATCTCTTCTACTTGCAGTCTTAGTTTCTAATTCCATGCAAGCCCTTCCCATTGTCTGCTACTCCATCAGGCTAGGAAAGAAATCTTCCTTCTGTCTAACCCTGACAAAACTTTAAAAAAAAACAACGACAAATGAACTTTTATTTTAAAACCAGGACCAAGCAAAACAAAAATGTGTTTCGAAATCATTGTTCAATGGAGAAAAAACAGTTCCCCAGTCCTTTCCAAATCCAAAGTGGACAGTTCCTCAATCATTTCCAAGACGGAAAGAGGCCATTTTATGATCCAGAAAGCATCCATTTTCTGTGTCAGTCCTGAGCTAGGAAGGCTTGTGCCTGAGTCAGTTCTAAGGGGGGAATGGCTGGCATTTCTCCAAGCTTGGGAGTGTTGCTATCACAGCAATTGTTTGGTGATGCCATCCCAATAAAGCTTCATTATGGTGTTCCTCTTTCTATAAACCTCAGTGCCCTCCAGTGTCCCCAGCAATCACTTATCTAATATTAGGATATTAAAAAATATGGAAAGATTTTAAAGAGACTTATTAAAATGCAATTAGCAGCATGTACGACTTAAGCAGTGAGATTATTTTAAAAAATGACTTGATTGTGTGGAATGCCACGCACCTTATAGAGATAATAAAGCTGCCAATCAAGCCCATTTTCAAATTAGGAAATTTTCATTCTTTTTTTACAGCCCCCTAAGTGAATATTAAAACTGATTATTAACCTCGGAGTGTAGCAGCAGCCCCTGAGCCTGTAAGCTCTGAAAGGGAGGTTTCATAAGCGAGGGTAGCCTGGGCTTCAGCTCCCATTTGGACTGAGATCTCTGCGTTTATTTAAAGGGACACCCTTTAAATAAGGAAATCTGGGAAGCCTGCACGGGTCCCTTGTTTGGAAAGGGGCAAAGCTCCAGCGCTTGCCACGGGAGCCCGGGAGGCCAAAGCGCGCTGGCTGCAGCGGCCCGGCCGCAGCGCTGCGAGGCTGGGATAACCTGCAGGTAAGGCTGCCCCCGTATGTCCGATCACAGAATCTCCGCGAATCCTGCACTCCCAGCACGGAACCCGCCTTTCGTTCGAGGGAAAATGTGTACATTAACTGAATGTTTCTGTGGGAGCACACCCCTTTGACAGACTCGGGGTGCTGTGCATGGATTTTCAGTGGATGTTGTTATTCTCAGTTCATGTTGTTACTTCCCTTGTTAAATGTAAAACCCTGTCGTTTACCCTGCCTTCTTTTTATCTAATTTCTGTCCTACTGAGAGACAATCAAGTGTGACATTTCCTGCTATTTCACTTTGCTGGCATTTTCATTTCATTTATTAAAAAAAGGGCTCTTTCTCTGAGAAATTAAGTCACACTACCTTGACAGGTTACTCCTTTCGCAGCTCTTTACTCCACTGTCAAAGCAGATTTATTGATGCTTCCTGAATTCTCTTTCAAGCTGGAAATTATGAATTCTATAGAAGGCAGCAAGTTATTCTTAACTTCAATGCTTTATTTTTGGAAAAATGCAAAGATTCAGAGGGAGTCAGGAAGGGGTAGTCAGAGATTCCAACTCCAAAGCAAGAGAATGCTTGTTAAGCATAAAGTCCTTAACTTTAAATATATGCCTAAATTTACCTTTGCTGATCTCTTTGGGAACACACACAGGTCTGAAGGTATGAATGTGGACACTTCCCCAACAGCTTGGTGCCAAGCTGCTTTGCAAGAATGAGAGTCTAGACAATATCTAAACAGAGAGAATGTCACTGAGTTTGGAAGCATCTAGGATAGAAGTTATTTTACCAGCACATATCTCATGACTGCAACTCCCTCTAGAATCTAGCTGTGGCACCTGGCTCTACTTAGAATTTGCGTGGAAGCTATCTATACATCTTTTCAAAGTAAGTAATCTGCCTGGGTTGGATAATGGGGGTTAGAAGGATGACAAATTGGGTTAAGAAAATGTCAGCAAGAGCCAGGTTTCAAGTCTAGAATGAGTCACATGTGAAACAAGTTTAGTGGCCAGGGTTCACCCTTGATCTTGAACTTGTCCACATCACTGAGTAACCACAAGTCATCCAGTGTAATTCAGCAGCATAACTGACAATCCAGCACTGGCAATATTGCTGGGCGGAGAGGGGGAAAAGATGTCACTGCCTCGTTAGTCATGGCACAGTTAATGAGAAGCGCTGATGGAACAGTGTGCCACAGAGATGACATTAGGCCTCCAAGTCTGTGCTGAAAAGCAGCATCCCCGGCAATACCCCATGTCCTGTGCTGCTCCTGAAGCTTTCAGGGCATCTCTTTCCTGCTCCTCAGAATGGAGCAAGTGTTTTCATGGCTCACCCTTTAGGCTAGTCTGGGTGGAGAATGTCTGTGGTGGTTTAGCATGCTCATTGCAATGAACTGAGCATCAGTGATATTCTGGGAGTCAGAAAGCTGGAAGGGAAAGAAATGCAGGCAGTCAGTATTGAAGTACACCAGAGAACACATGTGGGACTCAGGGACCTATACTGCAGGTGGGATAATAGAACTGCATAAAAGAGTTCTGAAAATAACTGGGGGTTGTTGTTTTTGTTGCTTTATTTTTCCCATTTCCATAAGCAACTACTCACTGGTAAGAAAATTTTATGATTGGAACCACACTGAAAATGACAAAGAGAATTAAGGATATGTAATGGACATCTAATCTTTGGGTCTGTGAGCTACTAAATGTATGATAATGCCAAAACAGTAAATAACTGAGTTGTTAACATATTCTAAAACTAGATCAAGCAAAACAAGCATTCACTAATACTGAGACAATTCCTGGCAGCAGAGATTGCTGAAAATATTTCAACAAGTGTTACGAAAGAGTGACTGCCAGGCTGCTAAGCAAATTTCAAAAAGCATGAAGACTTTGTCCCACAAGCTGCCTTGCTTTCCTTGATTAGGATTAGCTTCAGGAAGAGCCTTACTGTGGGTGCTGGCAGAACCAGACGTGAAAAGAACAAACTCTACTTAATGCCAAATATTCCAGCTGCAGCTTTGACAGCAGGAATTGCTCTGCAAGTCTGTGTTTCAGAACTCAACACAGATTTAAACAAATGGAAAAGCAGTGGGAAGTCTGACATACAGCAATTCAAATATATTAGATGAACCAACTGAAAAAATAACCTTGCCTTATTTGTAGCAGCTTATTGATCAAGGTAAGTTTTGATCCAAATATTTCTGAGCGTGGAAGAAATGAATAACTAAGTGATACAGTCACAGCTCCTGTGTTTCTTCTCTACTCCTAAAAATAGGCATGGAAAACCTGAAACAGAAATCTGTATTTCTCTTTATTGTTGGAAAAGGGGAGACAGAAGCATATTGAAAGCATCCCTTCACCAGGAAAGCATACTTCCAAATCCTGGGATCTGCCACCCTCTCTGAGCTTTCCCCACCCACTTGTGCTGCCGGATGTGTGCCTGCTGCAGGCTCTCTGTCTGCCTCTCCAGTCCCTCCAGGTGTCAGCCTTGCACTTTGCATAAGGTTTTATTCCATCAGCCACATCTGGAATGCGGCGCTGGGTTCAGTGGAGATTCCTGACAAGACAGCATCACAGATCTTAAAATATTGAAAGCATTCCCTAATTTAATTTCAGACAAAAATGCTGAATTATCAGACTCCCGCCAGGCCTCTCTCAGAATGGTCAAAATGATGCCATGGTGTATAGGAGGGGATCTAAATGGGTCCATTAGCTTTCAGCAGGATGTGCCAAGGAAACCGTGAACATTTGCCAGCCCAGAAACAGTCCAGGAGTCAGGACTGTCACTTGAATTTTCTTTTTTTAGGATGTAATTGACATGACTATCCTTTCCTTGGCCTTAATCCCTAACTACTTCCCAAGATACTAAAAGCTTTTGCTGTCCTCTGCACTCTTGCACATAAATCAGGACTACACTGAGATTTTCTCACTGGATCTCATTGTGGTAATGCCTCTGGAAACTCAAATGCAGGAAAGCATATGCAGGCCCACCATAACACCTGACCCCAGTCTGACTTCAGGGTTAAGATTACTGGTTTTTACTTAAGGACCAACACTGCACGATAGACAGCAAAGAGAGATAAATATTGTCAGACTCCTATACCTAGAGGACTGCACAGACAGCCTGGATGCCAGCAGTAGGATTCCCCTTAGGATGTTCCTAATTTACAATACAGCCCAGAATTGCTACAATTCTTAAGACAGGTCAGATTTTGGAGGTGTACTTAAAACTACATGCATGAGCAGTAATGCACGAAATCGTGAAAACAGAAATCCATCCTTTGACAGAGCAGGAAGGGGGCTGTGTCAAGGCTAAGTGGTGTGGGAAGTTTGCAAAAATACAACGTTTCTTTCAGATTTAAGTGTCTTTCAGTTTCCGGAGCAGAAATTAGAGGCGTGGCAGAGTCTTGATGCCACAGGTTTTGAGATGACATCCACAGATGAGAAACTGGGCAGACTTCAGGCTTTAATCCTTGTAGTTGTAGCCACAGAAGAGCTGTTTGGTGGCAGCAATTTTCAGTAACTACTGAGCTGGGAAGGCTTCAAATACAGGCTTTGATGGATCCAAAAGTTTGTATACATTAACTGCCACAGGACAACTTGCAAACATGATAATGAATGCAGTTTTCACAAGGTCTTTCAAAAAGTCTGAGCATTTCAAAATTTTTGTGGCTGTTAGGAGCAAGTTTGTCATGACAGTACAATTCTGGGTGTCAGGTGTCACTAAGGTTTTTCACTGAGGGCTTACAGAATGACCATGGGGAGCCTGGCTTATCCCAATACTTTCAGTTTTCCAAGCAGCTACCTACAACATTACTGGCAAGAACCGGATTAATTAATTGCATGATAAATTTAAGGGCAAAAAGAAGACATGATAAAATTCAGAAAGATAGAAGTCGATCACCTCTGGCAGTTTGAACTACACAAAAAGTCCATTTGGTCACGTTTGGTTGATGGGTAGCTCTCACCACCCTCATCAAGGATGACTTTCACTTCTACAAGCATTAGTTCTCCCCCTTCTGTGGATGTCAACTATTTCTCATGTAAAGGTCTTGCTCCTCTTTCAAAATTACCTGTGTTAAGGCAAATTATGTGTTCCCTTCCTTTCCTTGTTCAAAGTCATTTACATGAAGAATCACAGAACTGAGATTATAGATACTGGGGCAGGGAATGTAGAAATACAGCTAAGGCTGGAAATTTGGGTGGGCCTCAATTTATGGTGGACAGCCAAAGAACAAAGGTCTGATGTCATCATAAATCATTTATATTGCAAATGATTTAAGATAATGAAAACCCATACGCATTAAATTTTGACCTGTACATCCATTTGAGATATTTTAAGTAGACAAAAGATAGATTTTACATAAATCTTCAGTAAATGTATTTCAAAAAAATATCACCAGGCAGTAAAGCCTAACTATCTTAAAAACAGTCTTTGTCTTATCCTTCAGCTCTTGCTTCAATGTGCATCATTCAAAACCAGCAAAAAACTACTCAGACTGTCTTCCCTGTCCTTGAGAGAAAAGCAGAAAAAGATAAAAAACATTGAAGGAAAACTAGACAAAGCTTGTGAACAGATCCTGCCAAAGCAGTCCTTCACGCTATTCCAGGTGTTCCAGAGTACTTGCTACACCTTACCCAAGCCACCTGGGACTTTTGAAGGAGTCTATTTCCAACCCCCTCTGTAAATTCCAATGGCTGCATTCAGTATTTAGAACCTGTCACACACCAATGAATGCAATTTTATGTTAGTTAGCAATTTTATGGACCAGTTCCCAGTCTGTGGGTTTTATCCTTTGGTTTATGCCAACTTATGCTGATGAAAGCTCATGCTCTTCCATGCTAGGAGTTACTATAGAATCTAGCCAAAAAGAGACTGAATCCCAGCTCCACTACACTGCACAAGGAATCAAATTCCATTGGAAGGTGCCTGGCATATCAGCATTGGGAACTGACTAGGTACCTCTGTGAAACACAGGGAGAAATTCTTCCCAGGCTCTGCTACTGGATGCTCTAGAAAGGCAAGGGAGATGACTTGAAGATGGTTTGATCTAACTCTGCCAAACAAAACAGAGCAAAGTGATTTTTGCATTCCCTGTGCAAGATGCAAATGTTTGATAGTTCCCACAGGTAGCACTCAAACAAGAGGGTGGAGATGGCAGATAATCCCCACTGTTCTAAACTCTTCACAGCTCACAAAGGTAGGAGCCAGCAGGCCAATGCCAGCAGTGGAGCCTTTTTGTCACCATTTGGGTTTCCAGTAACTACAGAAGATCCTTAGCTCCTACCAGAGCTCTCAGCCAGGCCAGTCCTTCTGTTTGCTCGGTTTGCTGAGTAGCAGCCAGGACACCACCACACCTGGCTGGTGAGCCCTGGAGTTCCAGTGACATGGACCCCAACAAGCCTCACCCAATAGCTACTAGGGCTGAAAGGACCCAGACTGAGCCACTGAGCCCTTCTGGAGCTTTAAAAGAGCCAAACCTATTTTAAAAAAATCTGATTTTCAATGTGTTTGCTGAGAGACTAAAAAACACATCACCTGTTCCAATCAGTCTGGAAGAATTAAGCAAAAAAGGAATGCAGAAATTCTTCCTCTTTACAAAACAGGACTAAACTATCTCAGGTGGATTAGAAATGAGATAACTGGAATCATCATTTCATAGGATCATGGTAAAAATGCCTTAAATATTTCAGGCACTATAATGAAGTCTTAAGTGTTGTTTTAGCTGAGAGAATTAGGAAGAGAGTGAGTACCATGGACTAAGCAATCTTTCCAGGTACTTTATGTGGGTGAAAGCTACTTATTTTGTTTCAGGGAAACTTTTCTTTAGTAGTTTTAGACTGCTGGGCATGAGTAAACATTTATGTTGATAACTTGCTTGTGAATGGAAAGCTCTCATTATGGTAGATGTTTATGGAGAAACTGTTCATCCTCCTTATCAATCTGACCAGACCAATACACCATTATTCATTAAATTCTCCTGTCTTTTACTGCTCTGTAATTAGGAATAGGCCCAGGCACTTTGTGTTTTTCACTACCCACAGTTGCATGGTGTTTTTGTATCAGGAGCTTATATTTAGGTGCCCGTTGATGTTGTTTTTCATCCCAAGTGCTTTTGGGAGGGCGAACAGTTGATCATTATACTGAGTTTGCTGGTACCCATGAGCACACTTAACCTAGAGCAGCAAATAGTTATTGTATTGCATTTTGTTTTGTGCCTCTGGGCACACTTAAGTCAATGTACATGATGGCTAGTACCACACATTATATTTGTCTGCACCCATGGGCCCTTGGAATTGCCAGTGTGAGGGAATTGGTGAATTAACTAGTGGTATGCTGGTGTACTTACTTCAAGAGCTACTGTTAATGCTACTGTTAATTGCTTAACTTAAACCTAATCATAATGCAAAATAACAGAAGTGCTGCAAGAATCCCGATTCACACAGAAAAGGAATAGTGACATTTGCTTGATTCTAAGCTAGTTTATTGCCAAAACTGAGGATGTTTTAGGGCAGAAGTCTCTGATGGCTAATTGTCCTTCTTTCCCTCCCTGTTTTACAGTCGGCACAGAGCTCCCCGTTCTCGTCAAGCTTCTACTCGCACAAAATCCAGTCCAAGGCTGGTGCTTACTCTGCTCATTAGTGAAATTACCACCAGGTGTTGTGTGAGATGGAGGCTGCTCTGCTTCAGCACCACAACAACCTCACTGCTAAACTGAGTGGAAATGGTGCAGCACATAGTGCTGACACACTACTATCACCATTCTGTCCTCACGGCACATTCAAACTACACTGGCTGTCTCCATGCTGACTTGGCAACACCAGAACTGGCTTTGGGATGCATATTGTGGATCACTAGAAAATTTCTTCGAGTGATCCACAATATACATTTCTTCTTCTTCTTCTTTTGTTAGCCTGCGTCTAGTCAGGTCCTCTCAGAACCACTGAAAAATGGTAATTCAATGGTAAGACTGAGTCTCAAGTCACACTCAAGGCATGGATGAGCTGAGCTTCAGTGGTGCTGGGAGCCAATTTTTGCACTTGAAGAAATATAAAGTGGGAGTCTTAAATACTCTCAGCAGAAGCCATTAATGCAGGGTACTGGATTAACCTTTTCTAGCAGTAGAGTCCTCTGTCCTTACTAATAGCTCTTAATTTTTATGAGATTCTTTGAGCGGGTTTTTTGAGGTTTCTTTTTCGGTTTTCTTTTCTTTTCTTAACACTCCTTGAGCTCTGGCAGCCCTGGGACCGTGACCACTGCCCTGGGAGCCTGTTTAGTGCCCGACCATCCTCTGGGGGAAGCATCTTTTTCCTGATATATTTGCCTGAACCTCCCGTGACACACCTCCAGCCTTCCCTCGGCTCCCGTCACCGGTCGCAGAGAGCAGAAAACGGAGCTACTCCTCCGCTGCCCCTCACGAGGAACTTGTAGGCTGTGATGAGGTTTCCCCTCATTCTTCTTCATGCTGAACACGCCAGGTTAACAAGTTTGGGTTTTGTTGTTTGTTTGGTTGGTTTTTTTTTTGTTTTTTTTTTTTTGTTTTTTTAATGAGGTGGCCTTGTTCTTGCTGGTAGTGGAAACAGGAGAGAGGCGTCACAGAGCTTCGGCGAGGATGCCTTTGCTAGCGGCTTCTCCGGGCGAGCTACCCGGGAGCGGCCAGGGAGCCGCTGCCCACTGCGGAGCTCCGCCGTGACGGCCTCGCCGGACCGGCCCCGGACGGCGCCGGCTCCCGGCAGCTCCCGCGCTCGCGCATGCGCGGGCAGGGCCGCACCACCGGCCCCGCGCCTGGGGGGAGCGCGGCTCTCAGAGCTGCCGTCATCGCCGCCGGTTCCGAGAACGCCCCGGCCGATCTCCGGCTGAGAGCGACCGGCGCCCGCTGGGGCACGGCCGGGGCTCCACGCTCTCCCGCGTTCCGGCCGCCCCGCCGGAGTTCGCTCCCTCCTCTCGGCCACCTGGAATGGTTCGGCCCGCGGCCCGGCCCGGCCTCTGAGGAGCCGCGGCCGCCATTTTGTGCGGCGGCGGGCAGAGTGCGGTGGAGGGGGTGTTGAGGAGTTTTTGGGACGTCGCTCCCTTTCCTGGCCGGTGAGCGGGGCCGGGGGGCGCTGGGGTGGGTGGAGCCGCATCCGGAGGTTGTGGGCTCGGGCGGGCCCGGCAGGCGGCGAGGCCGGCGGGGGCTGTGCTCCCGGCTCCGCGGAGGTAGCCCGTGGCGCCCCTGGGAATTTCCGCCGTGCTCGGGGACTAAGTCGCTGTTGGTGCCTCTGTAGCTCCAGGGCGGGCCGAGGCTTACAGCAGGCCCGGAGGCTTTAGTGTTAATGAATAGCGCGTTTCGGGGCCCCCTGTTGTGTAATAAAGAGAGATTCGTGCTTCAGGCCGAAGAAGATGAAAGCCAAGTCGGGGGGATAGGGTGATCGCTTATGCCTTCTCTTTCCCTTTTGTACTTCAGTAACTTCCAGCGAAGATGTCGGAGTATATCCGGGTGACGGAGGACGAGAACGATGAGCCCATCGAAATCCCGTCGGAGGACGACGGCACGGTGCTGTTGTCCACGGTGACGGCGCAGTTCCCCGGGGCGTGCGGGCTGCGCTACAGAAACCCGGTGTCGCAGTGCATGCGAGGAGTCCGGCTGGTCGAGGGCATCCTGCACGCCCCCGAGGCCGGCTGGGGAAACCTCGTCTACGTCGTGAATTATCCCAAAGGTTTGTCCTCGTGGCTTCGGTTCTCCCTTCTGGGCTGCTTTCTTTAAGGTCCCAGTCACTGCTGAAGTAACATGGCAGCATGTTAACTGCAAAGTTAAAGAGCAACATGTTACTCTTTAACTTTCCAGTTCTCAGAGATCCGTGATTTATTCTGGTGTCTGTTCTGCCGAGTCGGTCTGACCCCAGTGAGTTTTTTATTTTTTTAACTACCTAAACAAGTACTTTAAAGACAAGTCTTGCATTATCCTTGAAGGCTAGTCTTGTATAGGCCTTCAAAGGGTACTATTAGAAGTGTACTGTAATCTGTGTACTCACAGACACTTTTCTTCAAGGCATGGTTTAGTCAAAGGTACCATTTAGAAGTGTTCAGGAAAGGAGAAACCTGGCCACCCTGCTCCACCCCCCAAAAAAAGAGGGGAAGGAAATAAATTGCTAGTGAAGTAGTCTTGTTAAAAGTTCATGTTTTCCCCACCTTATAGTGGGGAAAACATGAAACTTTTCCCAACCTTATAGGACTGTGAATGGTGCTGGATAATTCTTAAGTAAACTAATGCAGAACTGACTGGGTCAGTTTGCATTTTGGAGGAGGGTTCAATTGTGGACTAGCTTTGGTTCAGGACAGTCAGATATGTGTTCCATTTAGCTCTCAACATCTGGTGTACTCTTCCTCACCATGGTTTCTAATTTAACCCCATGCAGTTGATAGTCACTGGGTCAATTTCCAGCTCTGAGGATGTCTAATGTACTTTTTTATATTCAGATAATAAGAGAAAAATGGATGAAACCGATGCATCATCAGCTGTGAAAGTGAAACGAGCAGTGCAGAAGACTTCAGATTTAATAGTCTTGGGTCTTCCCTGGAAAACCACTGAACAAGACTTAAAGGAATATTTCAGTACCTTTGGAGAAGTTCTGATGGTGCAGGTAAAATCCATTTGCAGCTCAAGTAAGGAGGGACATTGGGTAGATATCAGGCTCCTGAGAAAGCAGTAGAAACAAAGAAGCTTAATAAATTTGGACAAGATCAGAACCTGTGTCTCTTCCTAAGGATGTCTTTTTTTTTTCCATGAGCCTGTTAATTTTGGGAGAAGATGTAAAGGAATTAGAGGTTGCTGTGATAAGAATGGTTGGAAGACAGGTGAACTCTCAAACAGATTTTTACCAAATTCATTCAGTAACAACATGCTTCATACTAGTGGTTACTTCTGGTTTTTGTTTTTTTCCCCACCTAGGTTAAGAAGGATATTAAAACAGGCCACTCAAAAGGTTTTGGGTTTGTTCGGTTCACGGATTACGAAACCCAAGTGAAAGTAATGTCTCAGCGTCACATGATCGATGGAAGATGGTGTGACTGTAAACTTCCCAACTCTAAGGTACTTTGGGATTTCCCACTGCTTTTATTTGTACCAAACACTCCAAGTGCACCTCTTCATCAGCTGTGCACAGATTAACTGTCCGCTCTCGGATGTGGCTTTACTGTGAATGAACAGAACAAGCGAGAGCAAGGAAGGAAAACAGGGAGCAGGTGGGTGAGCTGGAAGTAATTTGAAATGTTGGGAAAATTGCTCATTATGTGAGGGAATGAAATACAGATAGAAATCTGTGTTTGATGTCCAGCAATACCTGCCTGACTTGCCTGTTGCATGAATAAATGCAGAATAAAGCAGATGGAATCACTAATTTGGGGAAGAGCAGAACAAGTCTTTGAGTTCCAGACTGAACCTATAGCTTCTATTCTTGTCTCTGTATGCAACTATTACAAAAAAAGTGTTCTGCAGTGGCCTTGTCACCATCCCTGTGTGTTGCTCCCATGCTCATTTTCTTGTGGTTCTTCCCCCCCACCTTTACAAGGTGCAGCCATGTCCTTGGAATAGAATTTTTTAAATTTACTTATTTTAAGTCTTAAATTTACAGTCTCAAACTTTGTTCCATCAGCAGCTGTCAGAACAGGCTAGATTCAGAGTGTCATTTCCCATCCTGTAACTCAGTTCTCAGGGACTGGAGTTGTGATGGTTTTTGCCTTCAATTCTCTCCAGCAAAGTCCCGACGAGCCCTTGCGCAGCAGGAAGGTGTTTGTTGGGCGCTGCACCGAGGACATGACGGCAGATGAGCTCCGACAGTTCTTTGCCCAGTATGGGGAGGTGGTAGATGTCTTCATTCCTAAACCCTTCCGAGCTTTTGCTTTTGTTACGTTTGCAGATGATCAGGTAAGTCTTAAAATATTTTAACTTCATAGACTATATTTTAGTAGCGTGATAAAGTGTCATTTCTGGAACTACACATGAAATGCTTACTTGTCCACTGTCTGATTTATTGACTGGACTGAGAGTACACTTTCAGATGCAGCTGTGCAGACAGGACTTTGTACTACAGTTAGTGTAGTGATGATTGCAAAGCTAAATCATTTCAAATTGAATTAAGTACATGCATATGCTTTCTTTGCAGGATAAATATCTGGTCAGAATTGTAGGGGGTGTTTTGTGTTTTGTCTTGTACTGCTAACATCTTTGAAAAAAAGGACATCTAACATACATTTAATCAATCCCTTATTTCTTATAGGTTGCCCAGTCTCTTTGTGGAGAGGACTTGATCATTAAAGGAATCAGCGTACATATATCCAATGCTGAACCTAAACACAATAGCAGTAGACAGTTAGAGAGAGGTGGAAGATTTGGTGGTAACCCGGGAGGCTTTGGGAATCAGGGGGGATTTGGTAACAGTAGAGGAGGTGGGGGAGGACTGGGCAACAACCAGGGCAGCAACATGGGCGGGGGTATGAACTTCGGGGCCTTTAGCATCAACCCTGCCATGATGGCAGCAGCGCAGGCTGCCCTGCAGAGCAGCTGGGGGATGATGGGCATGCTGGCCAGCCAGCAGAACCAGTCAGGGCCCTCGGGGAACAACCAGCCTCAGGGCAACATGCAGCGGGAGCAGAACCAGGGTTTTAGTTCAGGCAACAACTCGTACGGAGGGTCCAACTCGGGGGCAGCGATAGGCTGGGGCTCAGCCTCCAACCCCGGCTCCAGCAGTGGGTTCAACGGGGGCTTTGGTTCAAGCATGGATTCCAAGTCATCAGGCTGGGGAATGTAGACGCAGTGGGCTCTGATACTGACTCTATGGTGGGAAATCAAATTTTTTAACTCATGGTAAGTATACTGTAAATTACGTATATGCTAAAGTTTTCCAAATGAATTTGTTCAGTGTGCAGTATATTCAGCAGTATTTTTGACATTTTTCTTTTCTAAAAAAAGAAAAAAAAAAGAAAAAGAAAAGAAAGGTAAAAGGAGTTTTCTAAGTTTTGTTACATATCTGGTTGGAATTCTGAATGTTTGGAAGTGGACTGCTGTTTGCCCGATAGGTGAACTAACACTACAGTCTATAGGAAAGGTTTCTCCTGTAATACTTTACCCCTTGTTTCCCGGCTACATGAATTCTTTGCATGTTCAAAATGGAACCATTGGTCAGAAACAGCATTCTCTCCCTCTTGTTTTTAATTTGATCCCACCATAAGACTCTCCAAGCGCCCCGTTGGACAACACAGTGTCATTTTTGTTTGTGTTTGTTTGTTTTTTTTAACGCTGTCTCCCCTCCATACTAAAGTACGATATGAAGGCTTCATTTAATCTCCGCAGTTCATCTCATTTCAAATGTGTATGGAAGAAGCACTTCATTGAAAGCAGTGCTGTAAATATTCTGCCTTAGGAATACTTCTGTCTACATGCTTTCTCATCCAAGAATACTTCATCACACCGCACATGCTGCGTCTTAGACGGTGGGTGTTCCATTTTTATCCGCTACTCTTTATTTCATGGAGTCGTATCAACGCTGTGAACGCAAGGCTGTGAGATGGAACCAGAAGGCTGTTTGAACTTTTGAAACCATGTGTGGGATTGGTGGTGGTGCCGAGGCATGAGAGGGCTGGTATGTGCGAGATAAAGGAGCGAGCGCATGCAGAGACCTGGTGGTGCATTAATAGGATTTTATTTGACTTGGCGAGATGTCTCTCGATCCTGTGGCTTTGGTGAGAGAGTGTGCGGAGAGCAATGATAGCAGATAACGTACGAGTGTTTATTGCATTCAAAGGACATCCACATGTGGAAGACTTTTAAGTGGGTTCTCTACCTAGTTAATCAATTAGTTGAATGTGTTACGTGAAATGGAATATTTGTATTTCTTTTCCCTTATGTCAACTGCTGTGAATGCTGTATGGTGTGTGTTTTTTTTTCTGTTAATGATCTGTAAGTGTGGTAATGTGACCTGAAGATGATGGGGGTTTGTGATGAGAACATTGAGCTTGTGGTGTGCTTTGCAGTAGCTCTTTTAGCAGAGATCACTAGAGCTCAGTGTGCCTCTCCAGGGTGGAAGTTCCACTGTCTGTAAGATATCCAAAAGAATGCTGTTTGCTGCAGTTTCGTGTTTGGATGCTTTTTATAAGATTTGTCACTGTAGGAAATTCTTAAATAAAACTGATTTAAGTAATATGTGTCTTTGTTTTGCAGCCCTGAATGCAAAGAATTCATAGCAGTTAATTAATTTTACCCTTTTGCGATGAACTTCTGTAAAGCTTTTTGCAGCCACTCGGTTTGTTTCAGATAAGCAGGTTCTAAAGGAGCCACCGCTCAGCACGTATCGATACCTGACACTCTCCTCTAAGCCACTGTAGCCTTGCACTGTGCAGTGACATAGATCTAAAATCCAGGTCCCACACCTTGGGGTGCCCGCACCTAGACTGGTAAGCAGCTCCCTCCAGATTTCATCTGTGCCAAGGAACCTTACTTGTTCTTTTAGCAATGGAAGTTCCTTTTCAGAAGTGGGTTGGGGGAAACAGAGTTGCTGTCATGGTGGATTTCTGTCCACATCATCTTTGGGGATGGATGCTTTTAACTTGTTTTTAGATCAGCCCACTCATGGGAAACAGGCTTCTGCCACACTTCCAGCCCAGAAGAGTGCTGTTAACTAGTCACAGGAAAGGGTTTCCAGATGAGTAAAGCTCTGTAAATATACACAGACTGCTAAAGTTTGAAGTGAGTTATGACAGGTGCAGAGGTGTCACGTAGGAGGCAGCTTCTTAACAAAGTGCAAGGCATTAGAGCAGAAACTCGTGGAAGGTTATTTCCACTTGTGGTATGAGCTTGAGGAATTGTGTTGTGTACTGGGGGTTGCAGCCCACTGAAGCTTGGATCTGTATTTTTCTATACACCATAATACTGTGCTGTAGCCATGAATAGTCTGAATATGGATAATTACACAGTTTTTAATCTATGTGATTTTCAAGTGAACCTTCAGTACTCTCTCCCACCTTGGCTTGTGAATAGCAGAGCATCTAAACAGCAAACAAAACTGCATGACTGAGTTTTCCACCTGCAGAATTAAAAAATCAGTTGTGCCTTAATGTGCTTAGTTTAAAGAGGGTTTCTAAACACCCAGGCTGAGAAAGGATTCCCACACATTTGTTCATATTCCACTGAAAAAGTTGCTTACATTTTTTTTCTGCACCTTAATCAGAATAATCTCCAAACTGTCCCATCTGTGAATTTTGCATTTTAGCACTTGCACTATTACCAGCTACTTCTGCTGAGTAACACTTTAAAATGGTATTCTTGGAGCTCCAAAGACTAACTGTGACCCCCTGCAAGGAACCTCATGGTAAGTTTTTGTAATTAGCATGGTTTTAATTCTGTTTCAATTGCTCAGGTTTAGGTTTAAGAGACTGGTTGGCAGCACTGAGTAGTCTTTGCTAATAATTTTAGCCTTCCTTCACCTTCAAACAAAATCTCCTTTTCAAGTTACAGTAGCATTTCAAGAATTTCAAGTTACAGTAACATTTTAACTGCTTTGCATACTTTAATGTTTATAAGTGAGTAAATAAACTGTCACTGAAAATACTGAAGTGTTTGGAGTCTTAATTTTTTCTAGAGATACTTCATTTTCAGTTGCATTACTTCAGAAAGTGAAATGCTAATGAAAGAATCCAAGATACAAGAAAGAGGAAGTTTATTGTAGGGGGGGGGTCAATATAGAAAAAAAAGTTTTTCTAACAGTGCTAATTAGCTCCAAGAATCTGTCGTTGGACCGAAACTCTGAATGTGAAAGCTTGTTCTTCAGAAAAACACCATTTTTCCAGCTGAAAGCTGGAACTCCTCAAGCAGCAGTGATCTGTAGGGGCACAGGGACAGCAGGGCTGCTAAATGCCCCCACATACAGCCAGGAGCTGGTGCTGCATACCTGGCATGCACCACCTGAGGGGTAGGTGAAGGGATGTTGGTGCTCTGCAGGCTCTCACTGCACCTGTGTTCAGTCAAACAAGAATTCACAGCACTATTTAATGTCACCATTGAGTCAGAAGTGACACAGATAAATCCCTGCATTCACAGAAGGCTATATCTAACTTTATTAAGAACCCATTCCTTTTTACTCTCTAGTTTGCTACAGGTGGACCTAATTGGTCCCTTAATTAAAATTCTGTCACCATTGGCTAATTAAGATGACATCCCTTGGGAGTAAACAACTTGTTGCACATACCAGGTGCAGATTGATGAGAATTCTTTCTCTCCAGCTCCCTAAAGTTTCCCAGACCAATTCATGGAAAGCTCATCTAGCTTTCTCTCTCTCTGAGCAGGCTATTGCATCCACAATTTAAAAGAAATTAATAAAGCATGCTGTAGGCAGATGGCAGCTTTGTACAGTTGAAGGAGTTCTAACAGCTGCTGGGACATTTCCTCAACCATCATCTGCGCGTGATATCTGTAAGATTAGTACTGATTGAGATGTCCTGCTCCACTCTAACCAGTACCATTATCAAAGGGGATGAGATAATTTTTATAATCTTCATGAGTTAGATTTCTTTCTCCCTGGCCACCTTCATAGTGTTTTCTCAAAATTCCCAATTTACCCCTCAAAGATGGGATTTTTTGATCAGCTATATGGTAAGCAGCTGTTAGAACCCCACTGCCACCCACAGCTGAGCCACCTTCTAACTTTTCTTGCCCTGTAGATAACACCACTTATCAGGGAAGCTCTCCAGGCTCCTCTTCCCTTTCTGCAGGAACTCACTCCACAAAGTGCAAAACGGCAATGGCAGCAAAAGCTGTTTAACAGTTTGAGATCTAAATACTGAATTATTGTGCTCATATGGATTAAATTAAGTTAATGATTCTAAATGTAATTCCTGGATTGTTCTGGAATGGAAAAATTGCTTGCAAATGAATATTTGATTTAGAATACAATTTTCATTAGTATTGCATCCCTTGGAAAAGTTCTGTAATCAAGAGAGACAGCATTGCTGAGGAATTTGGGCACAGAGGAGGAAGTGCATTTGTTCTGAATGTAAATTAGGGTAATTGGAATATATGGATATTCTAATCTAAAAGATAAGAGGCATAATTATGCTATTACACTGCACAATATTTCTCCCAAAACTCAGTCTTGGATCTTGACTAATTTTACAGAGTAATGAATTTAGCAGTTCAGGCATTAAAAAACCAAATACAATCCACAACCCTGTACTCAGCAGCAAGGGGATTTTTTTCCTCTCACAAATCCTGCTGTAGCATAGTTCAATCTTCCTGTCAGAAACAATGCCAATCAATTTAAAAGCAACAATTTAGTTAATTACGAAACTGTGTTTTCCAAAGAGATCTGGAATACAGGAACATTTGGCTTTTTACTTTCCTCATGGAGAACTGCACTGGGTTCTGGGCATTACTCTGCAGTAGGCAGCCTTAGGCATGGCCAAGGCCTGTTCAACAGTAAATGATTTAACAAAGCTACGATCAATAATAGAAATTACAGTCACACTGTGAGGTTATCATAACATTTTCAGGTTTTTTGGCATTCCTCTGCGCTGTTAAACATTTAAATTAACTCACATTAGTTCAGTTATTCTGTGTTTCTACATAAACTGAATATGTGCATCAATTCAGACAGACTATGAAGTAACTGCTGAGGTAAGCCTGAGCCTCCCCAAACCACAATCACCTCAACTGTGATTTTAAAATTCTGTGAGCATACACAGTCTGGAGTATCTTCCAAAACTGCCTGCTGAGAAAGCTCAGTTCAGTTACTAAGAAATAAGTCTGAAACACTGCATTCAGCAGGAATGTCCATGTATTACTGTTTGAACTTCCCTGGAGAGGTCTATAATGAAAGAACATTAAAAATTCTCACCACAGATCATGTCAATCTGTTGTAAAATTGTTATTTTCCTCCAACATAATTAGAAGCAAATTTCTAAGTAGCAGCGTCCAGGGCATCAGCAAGGGCAGATGTACACACAGCATGCACAGACAGGAACAATTCTTTGGGGAGCATATCAAAGGACAACTGCTGCCAAATCCACCAAACACACCTAATTACAGTATGGGAATGATGGAAATTGGTAACAAGAAAGGGCACCTCCGTGTTTAATGCACGAGAAATTAAGTCAAACGGGATGCATTTATTCTGGTTTAGAGCAAATCTGGGAGAGAATCTTTAAAGGGGCTCTGGTAGGAAAGCAAATTTAATTGGCTTCTCCTTCTAACTGGTCTGGGAGAAAATACTTCTTTGGAGAAAAGTGGAAAAAATCTGTTTATTAAACAATAAAACTTAATATTGCACAATAAAACTTCTTGCTGCTCTAAAAGAGATGACCAGCTGAGAAAAGCCCATCCTCGGGTTGCAGCTGAGCTCACTCAGTCTCTGATCAGTCCCTCAGTGCTGGAAATGTCACCGGCCAGGCTTGGCCACAGGTGCAGCTGCCGGTGCTTTCCTGGGTGTTCAGTCCAGAGCAGGGTTTAAGAGGTCTAAAGAAAAGGGGGAAAAAACCACAGTCCAGGGAACTCCTTTGCTTCAGCTATCTAAACTAATTAAAAACAAAAAAAAGAGCTCTGTCTTGCTGTCTGTCT
Organism: Ammospiza nelsoni; assembly: GCF_027579445.1. Classification (NCBI taxonomy): domain Eukaryota; kingdom Metazoa; phylum Chordata; class Aves; order Passeriformes; family Passerellidae; genus Ammospiza; species Ammospiza nelsoni. Next base: position 1,535,162 of record NC_080654.1, read on the forward strand.
ATCTGCAGACAACACAGTCCAGGAGCAGGAATGTGGAGGAGTGAGAGCAGCGTCTGAAAAAACTGTGCGCTTCTTCTGTGCCCCCTTCACCCTCTGCAACAAGGTGCAAAACTTATTATTCAGCATAAACAAAGAGAGACTCCTGGGGGATAAAAGCATCATATAGTGAACCCAGGACACGGGGTTTACAGGATTCCCTTACGTCGAGCGGCACAACCCGAGCCTGATGTGCCGCGCCTGCACTGGAGCGCTCTGACCACGCGGTGATGCTCCAGACCGCAGCAGAGTCGGAGTATTTTACTTACTGCTCAAGACTGCTGGGAGAAAACTGTCACTCTGGTTTTTTAAGATTTTTCTAAGCTTTCTAATGTTGACATTCTTGTAGTGAACTTTCTTACACGCTTTCTGCAAATAACTCATTGTTTTGCATTCTTTTATGGAAGAGGAGAGAGTTGACAGACTGTTAGTTTGACTCATGTCATTAGAGAAGTGTCACTGCCACTTTTTAATCTGCTGTCACTTTTAGAAAGCTACAAATGTTAGAGTCAGGAAATAAACTTCCCTTTTTCCTCACCTTGAGAACAGTAGCGTGTGCTTGTGTTCTTTGGTGTCCTATAGTGACAGAAAGCACACGTTTTCTCTAACCGGACACAATCTTCAACTGCTGAGAATTAAAGCAAAAAACCATGACTGACTCCTGATAATGTTCTCACACCTAAGGGGAGCAGTGACCTGCCACAGCCTGGCTGCACTCACAGGATCAGCCCAGGACATCTGCTGCCTCGATGTATAATGTTAAACTCTTGACAAGTTAGGAAAATTGTTCCATAAAATAAAATCATATGCCTGGATCCAAGCTGGTCTGTAATGATCAGCTGGAATGCTGGAGTTCTCTTAAGAGCATATCTAAAAGGAGCGTTAGGAAACAAAGGTGTGATGTGGTTCTGGTCTTCTTGCAGTTTAAGAGCTATATAAGGTTAAGCAACAAGAGCCAGATAAGAAATTCAAGAGTCTTCAGGTAGCTCTGATGCCCAGGGCCCTTTCACAATGGCTTGTCTCTTAGCAGTTCCTGTCTGATCTGCCTTCTTTTTTCCCAAGTGACACATGGGAACCTCAGAAAATGAATGTCCCAGAGGCTGCATTTGGCTTTCAACAGGCAACAGCCTCTTTATTTACTGCAGCAGGCGAGTCTGAAAGGCAAGGAGCCACATGGACAAGTCATGGAGCAAGAGAAGCCTTCAGCCCTTGGGCAGACTGCAACAGGTTTCCTTCCTGGACTGCAACCAGGAGGAAAACCAGCTCTCCCCAACACATCTGTCTCCATCTCTGCCTATGTGAGGAGAAGCTTAAATATCTTCTGCTGGAAAACAAAGGAGAAAAAGGGCCTGTCAATATCAGCCAGCTCAAACAGGAGTCCGAAGGACACAGGGGCAGCTTTTGCCCTCAGCTCATGAGGATGTGCAGAGACCTTTGGCACATCAGCAATGCCCAATGTCTTCACTGTCAAGGTGGCTCAGCCCATCACTATTGCTGAGGATCTCCCTCTGCTAGAAACTCAGTGCAACACAACAAGAGGTCTTTTCAAGGAGGGGAGCATAAATGTGCACACACCAATGGTCAGTGCAGAGCTGCTCGTCTGCTGGTTCACAGCCCTGGCTAACTCTGAACCTCCTCCCAGCTGCACCAGGCACACAGGGAGTACTAAAAATGAAAATGAAACCCCACAGCTTTCACTGATATTATTGTCAGGACTGGATTTAAGTAGATGTTGCAGATAGGGGAGCATCTCCTGATCTAGAAGGAGCTCACCTGTACATGTCCTCTTGTTTTCGTGCAGTGTGTAGCCAACCCTGCAGCTGCAATAGTAGCCCCCCATGTAGTTGTGACAGTGATGGCTGCAGAGGGGGTTGGTGTCCAACAGCTGCTTGCACTCATCGATATCTAATGGGCAAAGCACAGAATCAGGCAAACCATAGATTTCAACACAACGTTCTCTCAGTCTCAGCCACCCTGTGTTTCGTGAGGTTGGTCATTGGTCACTGTGCCCCTCTGCGTCTGCTTCTGCACGATGAGACCTCCTTGCTTCTCCTGCCCCACACCAGCAGCCTCAGGCACTGAGAGCACAGGGAATTGCCAACCCCACAGCAGCCCTGGCTCCTCCATCTGCAATGGGGCCAGTCGCTCACCTTCAGCAGCATAGAAGGCCTCAAAGCCTGTGAATGGTTTCTCGTTGGAGTAATCAGAGCGGAACACCACCGTGAGGTGGTTATCAGCAGAGATGTACGTCCTGTTACCCGGAGCCTCCTCGGTGTCTGTGCTGCCCCTTCCACACAGCGTGGCCAAGGTCTTCCCACCAGAGCTCAGCTGCAAAACAGGCAGAAAAACCCAGCAGGTGAGCACAGATCATTGGTCTTCCCAACCTGCTGCCAGGGCTGGAAAAACATGTGTTTAACAGTGTGAGAAAGGAAGCTTGGATGCTCTCAAAAGGTTCTTCTGGAGGTCAGTCCACATCCAAGGCCAGGGAAGAGTGGATTTCCTCTGTTCTCTGTGACTTAAGACCATAATTTTGTCTCCCGTTCTCCTTTCAGAGATCCTCATGAACCTCTGATGCCAGCCATGCTTTGTTTATAATACTCTCATTAACCTGGCACTCCCAGTGACAATCAGATCTGGGTAAAGCCAGAGACAACTGGGGTAAAAATGTTTTGCACACTGACAAATTCAAATGCATAGAAAAAGGTGTCCTTAAGCAAGTAACTCACTTGCTCTATGATGCACGTATTAGAGTTCCAGCTCTTCATTTATCTTTAACACAAGAGAAATGTTCTGATACATGGAGTTTATGTCGGGCATGGTAAAGAGGGAGCTGTGTACCACACAACCACCAGAAATGAATATTCTGTCCTACACAAGGGAAAGTACATGAAGAACAACAGACATTTGGGGAATGGGAGCAACTTGCCATATAAAAGTGTGGAAATGAGATTTTTCTCAGTGGGAACAAGGCTGCCTGGTTTGGTTCAATCAGATGAAAAGCTGGGTTTGCACACTCCCTGCATGCACATCTCCTTCCTTATTGCACATCAGGCCCACGCAAACAACAAAAGGAGTGGAGAGGTGGCATGGCCTCAGATCAATGACAGGACGCCTGGACCAGAGCACACACATCTTTGAGGGATGCTGCTGCTCACCCAAACTCTTCCCCAAGGCAGCATATTTTGTTTTTTAATTTTTTTTACTATTATTTTTATTGGGTTTTGTTTGGTTTTTTTTATTGTTCCTCTTCCTGAGGCTACTTCTCACATTAGCCAGCAAACACACCACAGTAACTGCTCAGATGAACTGACAGTGTCTTGTTTAGACTCTCACTTTCATTTTATGCTCTCCCATTATGACCTGTGTCAAGCATTACTTGTTAATTTAAAACTCTGTAAAATAGCAAAACACTCAAATATTGTTTCGGGCAAAATTTCACACCTTTTGCTTCACCACAGAATAACATCAGAATTTTCTGAGCAAAAGCATCTCACGTTTCAGACGTTCCAACGTGACAACCACATCTGCTTCCTGGTCCCGTGGGCCTCAATAAACACATAATTTAGAAACCAGCTGAGCCTGAGCTTTATAAGTAGACTAAAATCAAGAGCTGACAAAGAGTTATGTTGATTCTGCATGTGCCCAGGATCACATAAACAGAGTTTTTAACAGCTGCACCTGCTACATGTTACCCCATCCCACACATACCTTCACATAATCATATTCACACAGGTAGGACAGCTCCAGGTCAAAATGGGTGAAGTAAATGCGAACAGAATATCCTTTGGGGACAGTAATATTCCATATTTTCTCCTTGTGATTTGGGTAGACCTTTGGGAAGTTTGGGGATGTGATCCTTCCATACTTTTTTTGTGGCACAATGCTGCTCCTTACTCCACTACAGAGCACAGCCAGCAAAACAAACAGCCTGTGTCAAAGTGACAAGAAATGACCTAAGAAAGAGTGAGAATTATCTTGGATCATACCCCAAAAGCCACACATCCTTGTTGCCTGTATCGACACCAGATCAGGTCACTCAGTTCTAGCTGAAACCTTCATGGCCACCGGCAATGAAAGCAATTGGGAGGGATCAGTGGGGTCACTGTAGTAACAGCTAAATAGGATGAGCCTCATGCCCACGCCTTCTGGACCCTGCTCAAAATCAAGTGGCCAGAGGAGCTGGATGGAGGTGACAGCACTCACCTCATTTTGGTGCCCTCCCGTCTGAGCCCGTTCTGCCGTGAGCCTCGGGGAAGGAATCCCTGCCCGCGTGTTTGCATTTGGGGGTGGATGTGTTTATTGTGCGTGCTCTGCTGTGTTTGTCTGGATGTTGAACCCTTGTGCTTATCTCCCTCCCACCCCCCTTCAGCCTGCTGAGTTCTGGGAAAGGCAGGATCACTAAAAACCAGGCTTCAGTCAGCGACAGGGAGAGCAGGCAGAGATGGAGAGGATGGATTAGGAGTGCTGCAGGCTCTTGGAGGGAGCCATAACATCACTGCTCTGTGGGAAGGGGGAGGAGGTGGCTCCACACAGGGTCTGCCAGGGTGAGCAGATGCTGTTATCTTGTTGTTATTATAGTCTTAAAGAGTCCTTACCTTCTCGCTGGTGCTCTGCCACATAGCTGTTCTCTGTAGCACAGTTCTCCATAGCTTCTCACCCCTTTTATCCCAGCTATCTTTACGAGCCACAGCTGCTGCCCAACTAAGGACTTGGCAGCTGTGACTCATTTAGAATAGCTGGGACCCACTTATCTAATACATAGAACTCTCACTACATTTCAGTTGTTGTATTCTTATTGCTGTTATAACAATACATGTATTCAGGCCCCCACAAGCAAGGGGAGCTGGCAATGCTCCTTCCCTCTGAACAACTCGTCCCCATTTACTACTGATGCAAAAACAGCAAGTGGCTGCGTCCATCAGCAGAGCACAGAGGTGTTGAAAACAAAATAATGGGGCACGTTACAGGATTTTAGAATAATGATGCCTCTGGTTGTATGGTTCTTGGTAACAGGACAGAAATGCTGTGGGGACATAACACTGCAGTACACACAGGCACCAGTTTCAGAGATGTAAATTCTTCCTGTTTTCAGCTGCAGATTTTAATCCAGTGCACGCTTGTGGCGACCGAAATCTACTCCATGCCTTCTCCATAAGCATGGATTGCTTTTTATCCTGCCCATCCTGGAACAGCCATAAGTAAAAAGTCACACTTGAAAAAATAATTAAAATTTCTTTTAAACATTTGTGGATCTACACAGGGGTTTCACACTGCCCAGGTAATTCAACTGGGAGAAAAAACACTATGGGACATAAAGCTTTATGAAGTCTCCTGCATGTAGACTGCTTCTTTCCAAATCAGCATTTAGGTTTCCCACAAAACTCCAGCACATGTGGAAATAGTCCTAATATATAGAGGGTGAAAACCCAGATATATTAAAGCTGAGCCTAGGTTCATCTCTTCTCTGATGAAAATGAACAGAATTGGAAAACTGATCTGCAGCATGGAACAGACTGTTGGATTGCACATGCAGGAAATTTAGCCTGAGATATCCTGTAATCTAATGGACACCTTTTCAACAGCCAAAAGTCATTACCCCGGGCACAGAAGCTGGTGCTGGCAGGAAAGCAGGAGTTATTATATGAACAAAACCAAGGCCAACAAACCATTCAGCAAACTGCAAGCAGAAAACACCATTTAATAAAAGCGAAGGAGAAAATACTAGCATAATAAATAGTAATAATGGTGTGGCAGCAATACCTACAAGCACAGCTAACAGACAAGAACCAAGAGGGCATTGACTTTTCCCATGGCCCACTAGCTGCTAAAACGATCCTATCATCAAGATAGATGTGGACTTTATACTGTCTGGAAAAGGGGGAAGAGAGAAAATTTTGGAAAAAAAATCAATCCATGCCTGACTGAGCTGCTGCCTGATTCCCATAGGCATAAACACTTCCAGAAGCATTCCACTTCAGGCTTCCTGCTCACATCAGTGGCAGAGGAATGGAAAGCCAATTCTGATCTAAGGTCTGAAAAGTTCCTCACAGCCCAGAATTTGCTGAATGCCCTGAGGCTGATAGTTGCTGCCAAACATTGAAACAGGACTGCTGACTCAATGAACAGTTATGCCGGGCACACATTGGCCTTCCTCAGGCATGAGAAGTAACACCAGATATAAACCAGGCTAAAAACATGTCCCTGTTTTTTCTCCCAGAAGCCTTTCACCTCTAAAATACTGCTGGGGATTAGCTCACCAGGTGCATGAGCATTTTGAGAGCACTCATAGCTAACCAAGACCCACAGATGCTTTTCCTGCCCACAATTTCCCTTCCGTCACAGGACTAAGCCAGTGCAAAGGCTGAGTGGACTTCATCCACATCACACACTATTTAGACAGTTTTACAATATAAATAAAATACTATTTTTATTGTGGAATGGAGCAGAAGATCACCAGTGCTCTTTCTTCTCAGCCATTCTGCTTCTAGCCCTCTCTGTCCCAGAATGGCCAGCTGCCTTCCAGGACTGGACAGGGCTCAGTTGTGCTTTTGGAAGAGCAATCATAAGGCACTTCAGAGCCTGCTGACTCCCAGCAGTGGGTAAATTCATCTGTTCACAGATGAAGATGAGCGCTGTTTGCAAGCCAGCATTTTAGAGCACAAAGACCTCTGTTTGCTCCCCGTGGCTCTGGACTCCTAAAGCACACAAATCCATGGTTTTTTGGGCAGCTGCAGCTCCCCGTGTGCACACCTGCACCTAAGCTTCTGGCAAGGAAGCCGCCTCTCACCATGGGACTGATTGGGCTCTGGCTGGATTCAGCAGCACAGGGCCAAGGACGAAGGCAGAGCTCTCAGAAAGGAGACGTGTCCTGACCCGTGAGTTTCACTCTGAGCAGGGGAGTCCCTGCACAGAGCCTTATCCCAGCTGGAAGGCTTAAAGTCCTAGCTGGACAATCTCCTTTTATTCAAATATATTCATTCAAATAGATAAATAAAGTCATAGTGAAACCAACCAGACCTGAGGACTAACACTGACCAAATGCACCACGTGTCTAAAGTGATGGATTCCAAAGCCATCATTGTCACTTTAGTTTTTTAAGATTTTCTAAGCTTTCTGATGTTGACATTCTTGTAGTGAGCTTTTTCATACACTTTCTGTAAATAACTCATTGTTTTGTATTCTTTTATAGAAGAGGAGAGAGTTGATAAACTGTTAGTTTGACTAGTGTCATTAGAGAAGTGTCACTGTCACCCTCCAATCCACTGTCACTTTTAGAAAACTATAAATGTTGGAGTCAGAAAATAAACTTCCCTTTTTTTTCTTCACCTTGAGAACAGTGGTGTGAGCTTGTGTTTTTTCATGTCCCATAGTGACACATCATCTCAGTGACCAAATGTCTCCTGGATAATTTCTGGAATGTACAAGCCAGGAGTGGGAAGCTTTTCCCAATCATAAGGCATTGGCTTCTTCCCCTCTTTCAAGAAGAGACTAAAATACACCAGCCAAGCACAGCCCCAGTCAAACATTTTTAAAAGTAACCTTTCCTAACTAGCAGTCTTGCATGAGGAAGCAGGCCTGACCTCAAACCCAATTCAACAAGGTCTCAGCTGTAGAGATTGCTTGTAATTTTTTTTTTTTGTTTTACACTAAACATTAATTGCTTAACAACTGCTCAGCACTAAGACACTCTCTGGAGAGGTGGAAGATATGCATTTGAATTGATATTTCCTTCACCTTCCAAACACTTCCTCTGAGAATTGCTATGAGCTTTCTATGCCTTCTGGCAAACTTTTAAATCTTTTTCACTTTCTAAAAAAACCCAGAGATAACTTATGGGTATTTGCTCTCGCTCAAAGAGCAAGACACATTATTCTGAGCAGAGACAAGACTCTAAAGTGCATTGGCTACTGCATCTAAAAAAGAAATAGTAGGCTCTCACTCCCTTCTAACTTGTCAAATGCCATTATAAGTCTCACAATTCTTTTGTGAAAATTCAAATTTTTTGTGAAAATGGAGAATAAGTCACTCACACTGAATCTGATTTATCCTGACACACTCACTAATTGCTACCATCAGGCAGGACCTCGCATCGCTTCAGTCTCGGCACATTGACTTAGCAAGGAGACTGCACAGTCAGATCCAGCTCAAACACTGATTTCAGAGCTGATAAAAGAAGCTGTCCCCATGGTGCTGGCCCCTGTCCACAGCAGGTGCACTGGCAACTCACGCTTCCCCTTGGTGCTCAGCCAGTGCCTCTGCCCATGGTAGCAGGAGCCATCTGTGGGGATGAAAGAGCAGCTCAACTTTCAAATTTGCTTCCAGCCTTGAGAGCAGCCAGATTCCATTCCTCTCTCCTGTGGGAACCACTAAATAATCCAGCTCACAATCTGCTGAACCAGCAGGCTCTGTCTGGGGCAATCCCTACATCCACGTACTCAGGAGTTTCTTGTTTTTACTGCACAATTTCTTGACCATTACCTCAACTGCCACAAAACTGGCTGGCTTGCTGATTAATCCAAAATGCTGCTGTTGACAGGAGTGACCCCTCCTGGTCACCAACCTCCAAAAGCAAGATGTAAAGGCTCAAAATGAAGCCATTAAAAATAGCTGCCTTCAGTTCTCATCAGGTCTGGGGACAAGATCAGTGATACACAGTTGAAGACTCCTATTTTGTAGGGCCATTCACAGCAGCATAATACAGCTCTGAAATTCAAGTTCCTAGCTGAACTTGAACCAAAAGAGTGACTAAATTTCATACATTTTTGTTTGGCCAGTATGAGAGATTCAGCAGCCTTCTTCAGAGGGAAATACCTGTGAACTCAGACTGTCTACTGTCCGTATCTTTTTACTACCTGTTAGTTCTAAAAATAAACAGTTCAAAGATCTCCTCAATAATCCCAAAGAAATAAAACTACATGCTCTGCTACTCTCCAGGCAGCAAATGGCACCCAAGAGGGTAGGTAAGAAAACCCAGGTGGTTTGGTTTTGGGCTTGTTTAAGCAAGTTGAGAACACACCAAGAAACCATGAGTGAACCAGAGCAGAGTCACAGCTGTTCAACCCAGGATTGTGGCCAATTTATATAATTATTTTGGTTTTAGATGCAGCCCAAAATCACCCCAGGAACTTCTCTGGAATTACCTGCTGGCAAACCAAAAGTAGGTCAAGCTCTGGGCATGTCTCCCTCTCCCCAGATGCTGCTCCTGCACCCCACATCTGTGCAGCACTGCCTGGGTGCTTCACTAAGCCAGCGTGGAAAGGAGCATGGGGGGCTGCTCTCTCCCATGTCCAGAATCAAACCATCCTCTCCCCACTGGGGCATGGCACCTTATCCTGACCAGGGGCTGACACTGAGGATCCTCCCCATGAGGCACAGCCCCAGCTGCCCAGCACTTCACTGCACACCCATCTGGTCCCTCAAAGGCTGGGGAGGCAGCTGCAGCAGCTTTAGAGGCGGCTGTGCCTCCTCCGAGGGCTCCCCTCACACCTGCAAACCCTTTCCCAAAATGGCCATGGTCCCCCAGGGCTGCTCCTGGGGGAAAATGTGTGTGTCCCATCCCCCCAGCACGGCTGCCCCACAGAGAAGCACAGACACGTCCCCGAGGCGCTATGCTTTATTCTGAGGCGTGCAGGGCACAGAGAATGAGCTGGGTGGACAAGGAAGATGAGCTGTGGGAAGGCGTTTGCAGGCTGGCAAGGCCAGGCTGGGCAGCACTAGCAGGAGGTGAAGGTTTTCCAGAAGAAATTCTTGCAGGGCGCCTTGCGGTCTCGCTGCGGGAGCTGGGCAAGCCGCCCCAGCGCTGCCCGCTCCTCCTGCAGCTTGCCCTCCTCCTCCTCCCCATCCGGCAAGGCTGCCTCGCTCCCCGCATCCACGCCGTCCAGCAGCCCTGCCAGCATCTTCAGAATGACGTCCTTGTGGACGGTACTCCGTTCCTGCAGGCAAAGGGCAGGCAAAGTGAGGGATGGAAGGCTTGTCCCCCATGGCTGTCGAGATTCAGAGTACGCAAACGTACCCCACGGGGCCCCTTCTCATTCCCCTGCCGCATCTCAGAGCCAAGAGATGGCAGAGCCATGCTGGAGCTCAGGGACCTGTGGCTGCAGAGGCCACTGCTGTCTCCCATCCCTATCCAGCTCAGCCAGTTGGGCCTCCATGTGCCATGTTAGAGCTGGAAAAGAGCTGCTAACAAATAAGCTTGAATTGCTTTTAAGGCCCTCACTGCAGCACTAATTAAATTTCAGTGTATGCCAAACTGCCTCTTTGCTGCTCTGGCCTCTGCCTTGGGAAGGCCAGGGAGGAGGCACAATTCTCTAGGCAATAGTAAATTATTTTACCCCACAGTAAAATGCTGAGAATGAAGTGCAACAAGGAGAGGGCTGGGTTGATGGGGAGAGGGACACCCCAAATATCTGAAACAAAATGTTGCATCGGTGGAGACAGGCAGCTGTACTGTGTAATGCCATAGCTGGACCTTGGGGGAAAGTGGGATGGAAAAGAAACTTTTGAGCTCCATCCTATTGCTTAATCATCCCACAGAAGAACAGAGCCTGTGGTTTGGAGCTTGAGGGAATTCCACAGGTACAAGCTATGAGTTACAGTGTTTCTCTTAATTTTACATCCAACAAATCTGAGAAATTTCCTCTTGCCTGAGCATTCCTGGTCTCTGTGACTCATTAGCAGAGACAGCTGGTACTGGCCTAGCTGAGATAGGATCTGTTCCTGTCAAACCATCTATTTCCCATGCAGATGGGAATCTTGGAAACAAGTTTCCACATCGTCCCTCACAAATGCCCACACGTACTTAGCATTTGCTAAGGACCACCTCGTGAGCAACTCAAAAGATGGGCGAATACAGGCAGAGCAATTGTCTTGAGTTCACCTTACAGAAGGTTTATGGATATTTTTAATCACTTTCTTAGCTCTAGTAATTACTCCTGCTACCACACAAAAGAAACCAAGGAACAGAAAATTCCACACTATATCTCTGGCAGAAGAAAAGATAGGCAAACCAGTTTGTGCTCATGGTTCATCAGCATCCATGAGCTTTCCAGTTTGCAGAATGGTCTATAATAATGACTCTCTTTAATGATACCAATATCTTGTAAGCAAGTGTGTAAAAGACTAAGAGCCATTACACTTGAATTAATTTTTACCAAATACTTATTTATCAATTTATCCCCTATAACTTGTTTCTTTTTTCCCCAGCAGCTAGGATTTGCACCAAGAATTTGTTTTTTAAGAGAAATTAGTTCACATTTTAAGTACTGCACTTGTTATTGTAAGGATGTAGAGCTGAAAATTTCCAGTTATACCCAGAATGGTTAGTCCCAGGCAGCTGCAGGAGCTCTAATCTCTGACAGAATGTCCACACTTCACACTGTGTATGGTTCTGTCTTGCAGCCAGTTTTGTCATTAATGGGATGTGAGCCTGCTCCTGAAGTACTAACACACCGGTGGAGCCAACACTAAGACCAAAAAAACAATGTGGATGTGCACAAAGGAGAAGTTAGTGCCTGTGAAACCACCACTGGCATCCCTCACTTCTCTGGAATAACAGCAGCCTTATGGATCCAGCCAGGTGTGGCACTAACCAGAGCTCAGAGGCACATCAGGAATATGCAGGTGAGAGGACTGCAGGGCAAGGGCAAGCAAAGCAGGGTTTGTAATTAGGTTATGCTTTGTTTCCCTATCCCTTTGGCCTCTTAGGGAAATAGCACTGAAAGCAAAGTTATTGGAGTGCTCTAGCCATTATAATATTAGGGTTTTGCCAATTGGTAAGATAATTATACTGCTGTAAGTTCTGCCATTGCATTGAGCTACGCTGACTCAGAGCATAATTATCCTAGTGGAACTATGTCAATATAATTCCTCCTGTGAATACTACTCCAGAAAACACAATTTTATTTTGATGCAATTTCTTCATTTATGATTTCTCTGTCACTTTCCTATCTTTTAAATGTTTGTCCTTCCCACAAATTCTATTTAAAATATCACCTCCCTTGATCATTTTATCAATTATATATCTTTTCTTGCGATCCCTAGTACTTTGCTTTATTCTCTCATGCTGTACCCTTTCAATAATGTTTTCTCCTTTTCCCTCCGATCTCCTTTGTGCCAGTTTTCACTTAGCTCAGGCTTCACATATTCCAGCTCTCTGGCATCTGTCCTGGTACCTTTCCTAAATCAGCTGGCCAGCAAGCCATAGTAACAGCCCAGGGCTTTGCAGCACATCAAACTGTAAAGCCTTGGAATACAGAGGGATGGAAGAGTTGCATTTGGTCCAGCCTACTTGCCCTTATCTCCCTTTCCTTGCCTCTATCCTGCTCCTACCCAGGGCATGTTGTACTCACCCTGATGCTCTGCAGTCTCTCTTCCCCGGGCAGCGTCGTGGCTCTCACACTCCACACCAGCAGCAACACGGACACCAGGCTGGCCACCAGCTGCATGATGCTCAGCTTGTCACTAGTGCTGAGATAGGAACACTGGTAGAGGGAGCTGTTCCTGGACTCTCTTCTGCCTCAATCAATTGTTGCAAGCCATTTTATAGCCCTCCCCCAGCCCAGTAGGTGACGCAAACAATTAAGTCTATATCAAAGGGAAATTAGGCTTTGGAGAGGTTGTTAACATTTGGCTGCTTGAGTGGGATAATTCCGTGCCTCTGGGTTTTCCATGTGCCAGACCTGCAGAGGCTGAGGAAGCAAAAGTCTGGGACTCTCCAGTGACAGGCTGTTTCTTCATGTCACAAAATTGCAGGCATCATCTGTGCCTCTTCTAGTTAGCCAAATTCTGTTTGGGAAATAATGAGGAGTAGAACAGTCCACCAGCTCCCACAAACCTCCGGCCAATGCCGGATGAATCAGAGGCAAGTGGTAAAACCTTTGGCCACCAGTACTTAGATATAGCTTGATTGATTTAAATGGGAACTAATGAGACTGAAAGCCCTTCCCCAGAAGCATTCCCTGCCCAGCACAGGAGCTGTAACTGCTGGAGCAGGGCATGACATCTGAAGGAACACTGCAGCCATGGCATTAAAGCCAGCAAAAACAATTACTAAGTAGAAAGAGTTACTCAACCGGTCCAACAATCAAGTCTTTGTGGCTCATCCTCAAGGGGTGAGCCCACTCCAGGGAGGAATCTCCATGCAGCCCTTGAGCATTGGAGTCAGATGCTGCCCAACCAGTGGAGGACAAGGGGTTAACAAAGCTTTTTGGACCCTGCCCTCAGAGTGGTTCCTCCAAATGTCCATTAAAGCGGATCTTTAAATAAAGACAGCTTATACATATGCTTGCAATGGGTACCCCTATTTTTTTATGTTATTTCCTTAAATATTGGCTTATATTCTATGTACCTATGTTGGCTTATATTGTATGTACTTATATTGCATGTAATTATGTTGGCTTACAGTGTGCTTATACTGTGTGTACCTGTTTTGGCTTATATTGTGGTCTCCTGTAGCAATAAAGCAAGGTGTAATCAACTTTTCAGAAATAGAAAAATGGTTATATTGTGTTCATATATATTTGGCTTGTAGTACCCTGTATTGTTCTGAATTTGCATTTGCTGCTGCGTGTTGATGCATTCCCTCTATGTAAATTGGACTTCTACTTGTTTGTATATATATATTGTATTATTACTTGCATTTGTATCCATTGTTTCAATTCCTCCTTCAAGGCTCAGCTCCAGTACCAGGCTCAAGACCTGGCATGCACATGCATTTGGCAGGGAGTAGCAAATCAAGTGAAAGAACATTTTAGTGGGTTTTTTTCAGCTGATTCCTTAGGAATTTACTTGGAATAAGCTTCCTCCCCAAGAGGAATTTCAATTCTACACATGCACAAAGAGGAGAAAACATTAATGCAGCATTGAGACAGCTCTGTGCTGAGAGCACTGGTTTTAAGGTTAAGGCCCTTGTATATCTGGGAGGGTGAAACCTCTGTGTTCAACCCTCTGGGATCATCACTTGGGCTTCCTGTGCTTCTCAAGTTCTCAAAGTAAAATTGACCCACCAAACTCATCTTTGTCTCAAACCTAATCCCTGCATCATCCTTCAGGTGTATTTCCTCACAATGAAATTGGAGCAGAAAATGCTTTAGGAAATGCTTTGCAGCCCCTTCTTCCCCAAAAGCCCAATCTGCTTTAATTGGGAATGCTGTTCAAGCACAAGGTTTGGATGCAGCCAGTGAGACTCACATTTCAGAAGGACCATCAATGGTCTGATAAAGACACAGCACATTCAAGCACGATGCTGGGACTGAGGAGGATATTTGAAACCTGCTGACATGCAGTTCTAGCAGAAGTACAAAATGAAATGCAAGGTAGTAGAACTGGAAAATTAAATGCTGTTAGACAAGGCTGCTCCCCAAATTGGCTCTGCCTGCATCCACGTGCCCTGCAGCACAGCCTTCTCCCTTTCTCCTCACTGCCCTCTGCTCAGCACCAACCCAAACCTGGGCTGTTTCAACTGTTGTAAAACTGCTGGAAAGCGCGGGCGTCGTAGAACTGCCGTAAAGCAACACTGTTGCAAAATCGACCGTAAACCACCACTGTCATAAATACGGCCATAAAGCGCGACTGTCATAAAAGGCGCCGTAAAGCGCTACTGTCGTAAATACTGCCGTAAAACGCGACTGTCGTAAAGCCGGCCGTAAACGACGACTGTAGTAAAGTGTGCCGTAAAGCGCCACTGTCGTAAAAGGTGTCGTAAAGCACGACTGTCTTAAAAGAGGCCGTAAAGCGCCACTATCGTAAAAGGTGTCGTAAAGCACGGCTGTCGTAAAAGAGGCCGTAAAGCGCGGCTGTCGTAAAAGGTGTCGTAAAGCACAACTGTCGTAAAAGAGGCCGTAAAGCGTCACTGTCGTAAATGCGGCCGTAAAGCACGACTGTCGTAAAAGGTGCCGTAAAGCACGACTGTCGTAAAAGAGGCCGTAAAGCGCCACCGTCGTAAAAGGTGCCGTAAAGCACGACTGTCGTAAATGCGGCTGTAAAGCACGACTGTCGTAAAAGGCGCCGTAAAGCGAGACTGTCGTAAATGCGGCCGTAAAGCACAATTGTCGTAAAAGGTGCCGTAAAGCGTCAATGTCGTAAAGGCGGCCGTAAAGCACAACTGTCGTAAAAGGAGCCGTAAAGCGTCACTGTCGTAAATGCGGCCGTAAAGCACGACTGTCGTAAAGGTGACATAAAGCGTCACTGTCGTAAATGCGGCCGTAAAGCACGACTGTCGTAAAAGGTGCCGTAAAGCACGACTGTCGTAATAGATGCCGTAAAGCACGACTGTCGTAAATGCGGCTGTAAAGCACGACTGTCGTAAAAGGTGCCGTAAAGCACGACTGTCGTAAAAGGTGCCGTAAAGCGTCACTGTCGTAAAAGGTGCCGTAAAGCGTCACTGTCGTAAAAGGTGCCGTAAAGCACGACTGTCGTAAATGCGGCCGTAAAGCGTCACTGTCGTAAAAGGGGCCGTAAAGCACGACTGTCGTAAAAGGTGCCGTAAAGCACGGCTGTCGTAAAAGGTGCCGTAAAGCACGACTGTCGTAAAAGGTGCCGTAAAGCGTCACTGTCGTAAAAGGTGCCGTAAAGCACGACTGTCGTAAAAGGTGCCGTAAAGCACGACTGTCGTAAAAGGTGCCGTAAAGCACGACTGTCGTAAAAGGTGCCGTAAAGCGCGACTGTCGTAAAAGGTGCCGTAAAGCACGACTGTCGTAAATGCGGCCGTAAAGCGTCACTGTCGTAAAAGAGGCCGTAAAGCACGGCTGTCGTAAAAGGTGCCGTAAAGCGTCACTGTCGTAAAAGGTGCCGTAAAGCGTCACTGTCGTAAAAGGTGCCGTAAAGCACGACTGTCGTAAAAGGTGCCGTAAAGCACGACTGTCGTAAAAGGTGCCGTAAAGCACGACTGTCGTAAAAGGTGCCGTAAAGCGTCACTGTCGTAAAAGGTGCCGTAAAGCGTCACTGTCGTAAAAGGTGCCGTAAAGCACGACTGTCGTAAAAGGTGCCGTAAAGCGCGACTGTCGTAAAAGGTGCCGTAAAGCACGACTGTCGTAAAAGGTGCCGTAAAGCACGACTGTCGTAAAAGGTGCCGTAAAGCACGACTGTCGTAAAAGGTGCCGTAAAGCACGACTGTCGTAAAAGGTGCCGTAAAGCACGACTGTCGTAAAAGGTGCCGTAAAGCGTCACTGTCGTAAAAGGTGCCGTAAAGCGAGACTGTCGTAAATGCGGCCGTAAAGCACGACTGTCGTAAATGCGGCCGTAAAGCGTCACTGTCGTAAAAGGTGCCGTAAAGCACGACTGTCGTAAAAGGTGCCGTAAAGCGTCACTGTCGTAAAAGGTGCCGTAAAGCACGACTGTCGTAAAAGGTGCCGTAAAGCACGACTGTCGTAAAAGGTGCCGTAAAGCGCGACTGTCGTAAAATGTGCCGTAAAGCACGGCTGTCGTAAAAGGTGCCGTAAAGCACGGCTGTCGTAAAAGGTGCCGTAAAGCACGACTGTCGTAATAGATGCCGTAAAGCACGACTGTCGTAAATGCGGCTGTAAAGCACGACTGTCGTAAAAGGTGCCGTAAAGCACGACTGTCGTAAAAGGTGCCGTAAAGCGTCACTGTCGTAAAAGGTGCCGTAAAGCGTCACTGTCGTAAAAGGTGCCGTAAAGCGTCACTGTCGTAAAAGGTGCCGTAAAGCACGACTGTCGTAAAAGGTGCCGTAAAGCACGACTGTCGTAAAAGGTGTCGTAAAGCACGACTGTCGTAAAAGGTGCCGTAAAGCACGACTGTCGTAAAAGGTGCCGTAAAGCGTCACTGTCGTAAAAGGTGCCGTAAAGCGAGACTGTCGTAAATGCGGCCGTAAAGCACGACTGTCGTAAATGCGGCCGTAAAGCGTCACTGTCGTAAAAGGTGCCGTAAAGCACGACTGTCGTAAAAGGTGCCGTAAAGCGTCACTGTCGTAAAAGGTGCCGTAAAGCACGACTGTCGTAAAAGGTGCCGTAAAGCACGACTGTCGTAATAGATGCCGTAAAGCACGACTGTCGTAAATGCGGCTGTAAAGCACGACTGTCGTAAAAGGTGCCGTAAAGCACGACTGTCGTAAAAGGTGCCGTAAAGCGTCACTGTCGTAAAAGGTGCCGTAAAGCACGACTGTCGTAAATGCGGCCGTAAAGCGTCACTGTCGTAAATGCGGCCGTAAAGCGTCACTGTCGTAAAAGGTGCCGTAAAGCACGACTGTCGTAAAAGGTGCCGTAAAGCACGACTGTCGTAAAAGGTGCCGTAAAGCACGGCTGTCGTAAATGCGGCCGTAAAGCGTCACTGTCGTAAAAGGTGCCGTAAAGCACGACTGTCGTAAAAGGTGCCGTAAAGCACGACTGTCGTAAAAGGTGCCGTAAAGCGTCACTGTCGTAAAAGGTGCCGTAAAGCACGACTGTCGTAAATGCGGCCGTAAAGCGTCACTGTCGTAAAAGGTGCCGTAAAGCACGACTGTCGTAAAAGGTGCCGTAAAGCACGGCTGTCGTAAAAGGTGCCGTAAAGCACGACTGTCGTAAAAGGTGCCGTAAAGCGTCACTGTCGTAAAAGGTGCCGTAAAGCACGACTGTCGTAAAAGGTGCCGTAAAGCGTCACTGTCGTAAAAGGTGCCGTAAAGCGTCACTGTCGTAAAAGGTGCCGTAAAGCACGACTGTCGTAAAAGGTGCCGTAAAGCGCGACTGTCGTAAAAGGTGCCGTAAAGCACGACTGTCGTAAAAGGTGCCGTAAAGCGTCACTGTCGTAAAAGGTGCCGTAAAGCACGACTGTCGTAAAAGGTGCCGTAAAGCACGACTGTCGTAAAAGGTGTCGTAAAGCACGACTGTCGTAAAAGGTGCCGTAAAGCACGACTGTCGTAAAAGGTGCCGTAAAGCACGGCTGTCGTAAATGCGGCCGTAAAGCACGACTGTCGTAAAAGGTGCCGTAAAGCGTCACTGTCGTAAAAGGTGCCGTAAAGCACGACTGTCGTAAAAGGTGCAGTAAAGCACGACTGTCGTAAAAGGTGCCGTAAAGCGCGACTGTCGTAAAAGGTGCCGTAAAGCGTCACTGTCGTAAAAGGTGCCGTAAAGCACGACTGTCGTAAAAGGTGCCGTAAAGCGTCACTGTCGTAAAAGGTGCCGTAAAGCGCGACTGTCGTAAAAGGTGCCGTAAAGCGTCACTGTCGTAAAAGGTGCCGTAAAGCACGGCTGTCGTAAAAGGTGCCGTAAAGCGTCACTGTCGTAAGAGCGGCCGTAAAGCACGAATGGCGTAAAAGGTGCCGTAAAGCGTCACTGTCGTAAAAGGTGCCGTAAAGCACTACTGTCGTAAATGCGGCCGTAAAGCGTCACTGTCGTAAATGCGGCCGTAAAGCACGACTTTTGTAAAAGGTGCCGTAAAGCACGGCTGTCGTAAAAGGTGCCGTAAAGCACGGCTGTCGTAAATGCGGCCGTAAAGCACGGCTGTCGTAAATGCGGCCGTAAAGCGCGACTGTCGTAAGTGCGCCGTAAAGCGAGACTGCCGTAAGAACAGATGCTGTAAAGCGCGACTGTCGCAAAGGGGAGTGTCGTTAAGCCCTTTACCAAAAACTTGGGACACAGTTGTTTAAAGAACTTTATTGTATCTCCCGCTGCACCACGGCTGCCGCGGAGCCGGCCCCAGCCTGCAGGGCGCTGCTGGAGCTCTTTGCTGCACGGGGGACGCCCCAGCGCCCGCCCCGCCCAGCTCCACCCCTTGATGACGCGATCTCCAACGGGACACGCCCCCACCTCCCCGCCGGACCCCGCGGCGCCGGTACCGCAGTCCGGCTTACCCTCACCGCCCCGCCCCCGGCCCCTCCCACCGCTCCCGCCATCCCCGCCTTTGCCGTTCTCCCAGTCCGTGCTGCCGCGGCTCCCGCGGGCCCCGCCCCTCAATCCCGCCCACCGGCGGCCCCGCCCCCTCCTGCCCCCGCCGCTCGCTCCCCGCGAGCGCGGCCGCTCCTGCCGCCCCCCGAGTCCCGCTCGCCCCCTTTGCCGACCCAGCGCCGGTGCTGGCCCGAGTCCCGTCGCTGCCGCCGCGTCTCTGCAGCCCCGTGCGGCTCCCGGATCCGCGGTGCCGAGCCCGCCCGGCGCGGCCCCGCTGCGTCCCGAGCGCCCCCTGTGCGCGCTGCCGCGGGAAGCCTTCCCCCCACCCGGAGCTGCCCGCGGGCCCCGCGGCACGGCAGACACCCCCGGCTGACCCTGTCCCTGCCGCCGTCTCGGCGCCTCCCGCGATCATCTCCCGCTGACGAAGCCGCCCCGCCGCCGCCCGTGGCCGCTTTCCCGCTCCTGCCGCCGCCGCTGCATGGCGGGCCGAGCCTCCCCTTCCCCAGCGCGGCCCCCCCCGCCTCGGAGCTGCTGGATTGCGCGGCTCCGCGGCCTCCTGCGGCCGCGGCCGTCCCGGCGCTCCCTTCCACGGCCGCCGCCGCAGCCCCGGCTCCCGTTCCCGCAGCGCCGCAGCCCCGGCTCCCGTTCCCGGAACGCCGCCGCCGCAGCCCCGGCTCCCGTTCCCGCAGCGCCGCCGCCGCCCGCCACGGCTCCCCACGCCGCCCTAGTGACGTAACGCACGCATGCGCATTGCTACAAGCCCCGCACCAGCTGCTGCCGGGATCAGCCGCACGCATGCGCAGTTCTACAGCACGGCCCCGCCGCCACTCCGCCCCCCCCCCCCCCCCCCCCCCCCCGCTTTCTCCGCAGCTTTGGTGCAGCCCGGTCCCGGTTCCGTTGCGTGCCGCTGTCCCGCCACAGCCGGCATCCCCGTGCCCTGTCCCGCCGCCACCGGGTCTATACACGGCACCGCAGCAGGCGAAACGGCAGCGCTTTGAATGTACCTTCCGCGTCTCTCCCTCTGCCGGAGCCTCTCTCTCTGCCGCATCACCGAGAGATCCCTCCGCAGCGCGTGACGCTGCGCAAGCGATCCCCGATATCCCTCCGCGCTTCCGCCTTCCGCACTGCCGGCACCGAGCGGGACTACTTTGCGTCGCGATTCGCCCGCGCAGCCACATCCGCGCACACAAACCGTGCGACGAGGAGGGGCAGGCTGGAATGTGACAGCTGCTTTAATAAATACGGGACAGACAGATAAATTCCATGCAAACACAGAATCCTGTGTTTGAATGGAATTTATGCATCACGTGTGAGGTGTATGAATATACAACAGGTTATTGTTTTTAAGGGTTAATCCTCTGTTAACGTGGGTCCTTTTATGGGACCTGGATGTCCGTAACTCTTTGTGTTTATTGTCTCATATTGTCCTAATCCAAATTGTCCGAATTATTATTACTCTAATTGTATAATAGAGTATTATACAACATACAATATTATTGTATATTGTATTACACAATATTGTATAATATTATTACTCTAATTGTACAATATAATAGTAATTAAATGGTTATTTTTATAACCATTTTATTAGTATTAAACTTGGAAAATTTTAAAAACAAGTGATTGGCGTTTTTCATGGGGAGCCTGGAATATGACAGCTGCTTTAATAAATACAGGACAGGCAGAGAATTATTTTGCCCCGGCAAATACCAACCCTCTGATCCCAACACAAAAGAATTTTGAACAAGAACTGTTCCCAAACAGCTCCAGAATCCCCTCAGTGTTTGGGACAGATTTCTCGACCCAAAATGAGACACTAAACCCTGAAAATTCGCCAGCATTAATCCCAAAATTAGAAAACTCACAAAAATATTTTGATAATTTTCACCCTGGAAGTTGAAATTTTTGATTTTTTTTTTCATTCAAATTTTGGGGATTTTGAACCAAAATTTCAGGGTTTGGGGAGTGAAATTTGGGGTTTTTAATGAGAAATTTTGCCTTTTTTAAATTCAATTTTGGGGGGTTTAGGGGCAAAATTTGGGGATTTAAAGGTAAAATTTTGTTTGAGGGTTGGAGCTTTTGCACCTTAGGAACTCTGTAAAATAGGCTTGATTATCCTGATAGTAATAATTGGAGTTTTAGTAGCAGTACCCCGTATAATTCAATGTGTGCAAAGAATTATGAGTGAGACGGTGTCTAATATTTTAGTTGTTCATCAGGACTGGGGAAATGTTGGGGAGGATGAGACAGGAAAGGCTTATAGATATGATTGCCTGGCAAAAGATTTTGAGAATACAGAAACTATAAGCAAGATTGAAATGTTTTTAGTGTTTAAAAAACATGTAACACAGTATGGTGATGTAGTGATTCTTATAAATGGAATTTCCTACAGTATGGAAATGCTGTAGGATTTGTGTCATTGAAACTTCAAAGCGAAACCTCTGCTGATTCAGCTCGTAAAAATCATTTGATGCATAAAATCCAACAGTAATTGTTAAGAAAGAAAGGGGAAGGAGGGAGGGTTGGGAGAGCAGAGGAAGGAGAAAAGGCAACCCAACCCCATAAATGCACACAAGGCAGTTTAACTCTTCCACGAAGCATTTGCACCCTTGTGTGGGGGAGAGAAAAGAAAAAAGTGGATGTGGAAAAAAATTCTGTGGGAGCTGGAATTAAAGATGGAATTGAGAAAAACCATCTCTTTTCCACGTTATCTATCTTGGATGGAAGCTTCTGGTCCAGCCAGCAGCTTGGGAGCGTCTTCATTTACAATATTCCTTCCTGAAATCTGAAAGCAAATGGAAAAGGGGGTCAGCACACCTGGAGAGAGATTTCAAACCATTCAAAGAAGCACAAAAATATGGATTTTTTAAATAGGGTGAGCAATTGCAGACACCCAGAACCCTGATATCAAAAATCTCCCCCAGTGAGAGAGATTGAGGGTAAATTATTGCCCAGACCCACCCTGCAGGAGAAAATTCCAGGAGAATTCCATCAGGGACAGCTCCTGGGCTCTCCATCCCATCTTGGGGTCATTTCAGCCCCATTTATTAAATCCTCATTGCCCTGAAGTGAGTCATGGAATCCCAGGGCTGATCACAAGAAAAATTCCCATTTGTGCTATGCCCAAAGCTTTTAAAAGCCAAATCTTGTGGAAATCAAGAAAAATTCCCATTTGTGCCATGCCCAAAGCTTTTAAAAGCCAAATCACTGCTTGCATCTTGTGGAAATTGAGAAAAATTCCAATTTGTGCCATGCCCAAAGCTTTTAAAAGCCAAATCACTGCTTGCATCTTGTGGCTCCCTGATGAAAGGATGGGAATGCAGCTGCCCTCTCATTCCTGCTTTTGCCATGAGGTTTCTCATTCCCTTCTGGCCGTGGCTTGGTCACTCACTGATGGGCCGTTCCCATCAGAACAGCCAGCAATTAAAGGGAAGAAAGTGATGATTACCTTTGTCTAAATCAATGTTCTTTGCTGGGCAGCTTCTGGCTTGCTCAGCCTTCTCCTTCAGGATGTTGTTTTTGTAATCTGCGCGAGGGAGGAGCAGAATTCACACAGGATATTAAAATAAAACAAGATTTGGTGAGCAACACAGAGGTGATCAGCCCTTCCTCGCTGTGCTCTGGGCCTGGCACCTATGATTTCTAGGAATTATTTGTGCAGTTACTCAGCAGGAAAACAGCTCTGAGTTCATTTTAGCCCCTGGCATGAATCAGTTGTGCAAACTTCAGCTCACAGATCTTTCCAGCTCTGGATTGTCTCCTCAAAGCTCACCTGGAGATGACTGAGTTGTGATTATTATTATTAGTAGTAGTAGTCGTAATAATAATAGTAATAATAATAGTAGTAATAATAATAATAATAATAATAATAATAATAATAATAATAATAATAATAATAATAATAATAATAATAATAATAATTTATTAATATATTGATATATACTATAATAATCTGTAATATAGTATTAAAAACATTAAAATTAACATAATAGTATAATATATAATATATATAATATAATATATATAATAATGTAATATATAAATATTACATTATTATTATTATTATTATTATTATTATTATTATTATTATTATTATTATTATTATTATTATTATTATTATTATTATTATTATTATTCCTAGATTTTTGCAGCCCACCCTCTGCAATTCCTTTCTTTACTTCCAATTTTTTTTGTTTGCTGGGGCCTTTACAGCAATTCTTGGGTTTGTCAGCTTTTTCTTTAAAGGTTCTGCCTTTATTGGGGAACAGAAGGTGGAGAAAATGAACTCAGCTAACTCAGGATTCTCCTTACCCAATTTTGGTCAAATAAAGTCCATGCCCACTTCCAGAGGGTAAAGAATGGGTTAAGTCACTTCCAAATATGCAAGTGCCATTGGAAATTTCAGATTTCCAGGGTTGTGACCTGGTTTGGTGCAGGGATACCTACCCAGCCTGATGTCTTCACTTTTGTGTGGGGTCAGATCTGTTGTGTCCACTGTAAATTCTTTAAGGTTCACATCCTTCCTGAAAAGGGAATAAAGGTGGAAAATGGTATTGTCTCATTTTTTAATAACTGGCTTCTTTAACACTTTTCCCCTTAGCTTTTCTAATCCTTTATAGAGAATTTATTTAATTTTTCATTTTTTTCCCCATCTGTTTGTCCTGATCTTAGAACAATGGGCAGCCAATCCCAAAATTTCCTTTTTTTTCCACTTTAATCCTATAAAATAGAGTCTGGAGGAGCCCAGCTCCATGATCTTGGCCCCATTTCCCCCCAGCTCTGTGCATTATTCCTTTCCCCACTGGCTCCCAAGAACATCTCACAGAAACTTCACCCCTCAATCAGATCCTAAAGAGTAACAAGAGGAAATTCAATTACAAATCAGCCCCACAATTTTTTCCTTTTACTTCCTCCTCCTAACCAGATTTCCAGCTGGTTTAGGCTCTTAGCTGAGGAAGAAATTTAAATTATTTCACTTGAATGCATTCTAAACTAAATTAATAATATTTAAATTGATTATACTTACTCTCCATATTTCTAATTAATAATATTACTTATATTAAAATTGATTATACTTACTCTCCATATTTCTTCACGTTGTACTCATAACCTGAGCAGGAGGAAAAAGCAGAATGAGCACTCACAGCCAGTCCAGACCCATTCCCGGGGTTGGTGTTTTTGAGTGGCACCAAAAACCAGTTCTGAGGGGTTTCCAACCCCAAGAACTTCACAAAATCAAAACCTGGACATTTTTACACCACACCAGCCCTGCAAATCCTGGACACCTGAGCTCCCCAGGGTTAAATCCCATTTGTGAAGGGCTTTTTTCTCCCTTCTACAGGAGGTGATGACCTGGAGGTCTTTTCCAACCCCAACAATTCCATAAAATCAAGGCCTGGACACTTTTACACCCCTTCAGCCCTGGAAATTCTGGTCGCCTGAGTTCTCCAGGGATAAATCCCACTTGTGAAGGGTTTTTCTTCTTTTCTATGGAGTAACTCAGCAAATCATGAGTGGGGTACATCCAAAACCTGCACTTGACGACCTTGGAGGTCTTTTCCAACCCCAACAATTCCACAAAATCAAGGCCTGGTATTTTAAAACCACACCAGCCCTGCAAATCCTGGACGTCTGAGCTCCCAAAGGATAAATCCCACTTGTGAAGGGTTTTTCTTCTCCCTTCTGTGGGGCAACTCAGCAAATCATGAGTGGGCTTCAGCCAAAGCCTGCATGTGATGACCCTAGAGGTCTTTTCCAACCCAAACAACTCCATAAAATCAAGGCCTGCTATTTTTCCCACAAAACCAACCTTGCAAATCCTGGACACCTGACCTCCCAAAGGACAAATCCCACTTGTGAAGGGATTTTCTTCTCCCTTCTACAGGATGTGATGACCCTGGAGGTCTTTCCTATGAAATCAAGGCCTGGTATTTTTACACCAGACCAGCCCTGCAAATCCGGGACACCTAAGTTCCCAAGGGATAAATCCCACCTGGGAAGGGCTTTTTTCTCCCTTCTACACAGCAAATCATGAGTGGGATGCAGCCAAAGCCTGGAGATGATGACCTTGGAGGTCTTTTCCAACCCAAACAACTCCATAAAATCAAGGCCTGCTATTTTTCCACGAAACCAACCTTGCAAATCCTGGACACCTGACGTCCCAAAGGACAAATCCCACTTGTGAAGGGATTTTCTTCTCCCTTCTACAGGATGTGATGACCCTGGAGGTCTTTTCCAACCCCAAACAACTCCATAAAATCAAAGCCTGGACGTTTTTACCCCAGACCAGCCCTGCAATTCCTCCCCCTGGGCAGGTTCCTGGTGTTCCAGAGGGGCTCCCTTCTCCTTTCAGGAATTATCCCAGCATTTCCCTGGGCTCACCTCTGTGCCGGCGCCTGCGGGTGACGAGCGCCACGATGATGAGGAGGACGAGGAAGAGCAGCAGGGTGGCCAGGACGTAGCCCAGCTGCTGGAAGAAGTGCATCCTGCCCTCAGGGATGATGACGTTGATGACATTGTGGCCCCTGACCACGTTGGGATCTGAGGGAAGGAGAACAGGGCGTCACAGGGAGGAATTCTGGATTGCAAGGATTAATCAGTTCCTAAATTATTATTTATTATCATTCCCAGGGTTTAACAGGATCCCTTCCCTGGGATGAGTGATTTCTGGCCATCAGAGTGCTCTTGGAGGGGGAAATTTCAAAGCAAAGCCAGCCCCAAACCTTCCAGAGGGTCCCACAATGCTCAGGGAGGAATTCCAGATTGCAAGAATTAATCAGTGCCTAAATTATGATTTATCTTAATTCCCAGTGCCTAAATTATGATTTATCTTAATTCCCAGGGTTTAACAAGATCCCTGGCCATCAGAGTGCTCTTGGAGGGGGGAATTTCAGAGCAAATCCAGCCCCAAACCTTCCAGAGCGTCCCACAATGCCAGGTGGGAATGCTCAAGGAGGAATTTTGAATTCCCAGAATTAATCAGTGCCTAAATTATGATTTATCACAATTCCCAGTGCCTAAATTATGATTTATCATAATTCCCAGTGTTTCACAGGATCCCAGGTGTTCTTGCAGGGGGGAATTTCAGCCCCAAACCTTCCCAAAATTCTCCTCTGGGTCCCTTTCAACACAAACTCCAAACTGCTCTGGCTCCAGCCAGCAGCTCCTCCTTGCCAAGGGTTGTAATTTATGGAGTGGGAAGAGTTTTCAGAGCCAAAAAAATGAGCTTCCTTTGAAATGAAATAAAATCAATAAAACAAATAAACCCCCCCCCCCCCAAAAAAAAAGCAGAGGAAAGCCAAGATTCCATTCCTTTGGAGGGTGCAGCAGGATTTCTGCTCCACAGCACAGGAATGGGGAGCTCAGAACTTTTATGTGGAACATTTTTTCTTTTGCAGATCTCAAATAAATAGGTCAATGTTTTACACATGTAAAGAGGAAGTGACTTCTCTGCTCGGCACATTCAGAGGAATGGACAAAGGCAGGCCAGGCATGGATGGAATCCCACAGGACTCTGCTGGGAGAGGGATTTTTCCTTCAAAATTGAGATGAAGAGATTCCCAAAACGGGGAATTTTCACAGAGAACCAGGCAAGATCAGGATGGAGCCCTTGGGAGAGCCCCCTGCTAATTTCCCAGAGGGAATAAGGGCAAAAATGGGGGAAATAATATCTCAAAAATACCCCAAAAACCAGAGCACCCTTCACAGATGCGTCCTGGCACTTCTGGCAGTGCTGGCACTGGGACTGCCTCCAGCTTTTTGCGCAGTTTCCAATGTTTAAAAACCCAGCAAAAATCAAATTAAATCAACCTTCAGAATTTTCACAGATCAGGATGGAGCCCTTGGGAGATCCCCCTGCTAATTACCCAGAGGGAATAAGGGGAAAAATGGGGGAAATAAAATCTCAAAAATACCCCAAAAGCCTTCAGCAGATGTATCCTGACTTTTCTGGCACTGAGATTGCCTCCAGTTTTTTGGGCAGTTTGTTTCCAATGTTTAAAAACACCAACCCAGCGAAAATCAAATTAAATCAACCTTCAACCCCTTCCAGAATTTTCACAGAGCACCAGGCAAGATCAGGATGGAGCCCTCACCTCCCATTCCCTTGGGAATTTCTCTGCAAATTCCCCAGAGGGAATAAGGGCAAAAATGGGGGAAATGATATCTCAAAAATAGCCCAAAAGCCACAGCACCCTTCACAGATGTGTCCTGGCACTTCTGGCAGTGCTGGGACTGCCTCCAGGCTTTTGGGCAGTTTGTTTCCAACGTTTAAAAACACCAACCCAGCGAAAATCAAATTAAATCAAGCAAGAGTGGGTGGAAATAAACACTCTGGAACCAGAGCTGATGGTTTGCCAATGCCAACAGCACTCCTAGAAAATCAAAAACCTTGAGCAACGTGCTCTGTTCTGGTGGCCCAGAGCTCCACTCTGCTTTCTGCTGGGATTTCCAGCTCTCCCTGCACACAGAGCTGGAAAAACCATGGGATTTCCACCCTGCCAAGTTGAAAAATATGAATTCAAACCGAGAAAGCCACTTGCAAAGCTGCAAACAGCACATGTGACAGCTCTGCCTGGTCCCACCCCTGGCTCATTATTGCTGCCATAATGAGGTGGTGCCACAGCAAACGCAGGAAATTCTATTCCTGGATTTTTGCTTTCCCACAGAGCTGGGTTTAAACTTCAGGCAAAACTGAGGAGAACGCTGCAAAAACAAAGAGTGGAAATTGAGATTTAATAATTTTGGGCAACGGGATGTGTCCCGTTTGATAAGTGGGGAATCTACCCTGGAAACAAAATCTGGCTTCCATCTGTGGATAAGCTCAAGGGCTGTGTGCAGGAACTCTGATATTTGGATGCTCTGGTCTCCAGCCACCCCTCTCAGCACTGCCTGGATTTTCTGGACACCAACTTTGGCCCCAGGGGAAGAGTTTAGGTCTCTATGACTTGAGAAGGCCAATTTCTTACAGGAGAATAAACCTGTTTAAAAATAAACCTATTTAAAAATGTATGAAATGAATCAAAATTCTGTATTAAACAGCCAATAAATATTAAAACACAATGAATATTTTAAAGTGTTAATAAAGAATTATACCCAAAACACGTTAAAAATATATATATGTTAAACTTGGGGTTTTTGTTTTCTTTTTCTGCCTGAACGAAGTGTGATGGTTTTGAGTTTGGACAGGCTGACAGATGATAGCTCAGTGCAGTGGAAAATATGAAAATTGGTTTATGGCACATACACACACAAAAAAAAAAGAAAAAAAAAAGGGTGGAGGAAAGAAAATTCCTGGTGGTTGATTCTGCATGGTCTGGCACCTTGCACAGCCCAAACATCCGTGCAAAGGGGAGAGAAGGAGAAAAACTGAAAAATTCTGCTGGGAAGAGTTGGGACAGCAAAGGCAGGGCTGCATCAACCCCCTGCCCACACCTCCATAAAAGCATGGAGGAAAGAGAGGCAATAAAAAGGGAAAAAAAAAATATATATATAAAAATACAAAATATAAAAATACAACCCAAAGCCAGCTTGTTTGCCTCAGGGCCTGCCAGCAGTGCAGAACTGCCCTGGGGCAATAAGGAAAGGTGATAGGTGAGAAAAGCAAAATAAATCCTGTGGCAACACTGGGTTAAAAGCTCCATATTGCCTGGTAATGAAGAACCTGTGACTATCCCGAGCTGTGGCTGGCTGCTTGCTCTTGGAAATCTCACAGCCTCTGATGTTTATCTGAGCAATAAATAATTCTTAGTACAATTGTGGTCCCATTCTGTTGGAGCCCTGGGTGTTGAGAAATTCAGACTTTCTGTACAGAAAGACTCTGAGCCCCTGGAGAGCACAGCATTGATCTGAGGCTGTGGAGAAACTTCCAGAATGGAATGATAGAACTGGGATTATGGGTGTGGAGTTGGTTAGAAATGTGTAATATCACGGGGTGGAAAACTGAGAGTTTGGGGTTTTAGAATATAGAAATAAATATGAAGCAAGATGGAGGATTTAGGGTGGAGGCAGGTTGTTCTTCTTTACCTTTTTCTTCCTTCTTCTCCATGGGTTTGGGTGGTTTTGTGTAATTGGACAGAAAACTCCACATAACAGGCTCTGAGTGATCAGTTATTGGGTTAAAAGGAAAATAATTTAGGTCTCATTTCTTAATTGGATAGTTTATAGTTAAAAGGCCTAGTAACAAAAGATAGCGGCCATTTTGCGCCTCGTTTAATGAAAGACTGCAGAACTCATGGTTGTAAGGCTGTAACATTGATAAGAAATAATAATACACCCGAATCTGAATGCAAGCCATCACCTCAAATGCCTTCAGTCCCAACCTTGATGGAGGCAGACAAAGCAAGCTGAGAACCCACAGCATGCCTTTAAATTAATGTGATGATTGCAGCAGTGCCCATCTCTACAGGGACACTGCAGGGACCTTGATGTTCTCCACCTTCAGTTCCCATCTCCACAGGGACACCACTCACCTGCAGCAGGGACTGTGGTGTTCACCACCTCCAGTGTCCAACTCTACAGGAACACCAGAGGCCATTCACCTGGAGAAGCGACCATGCTGTGCCTGGTGATGTTCAGCACCTTTAGTTCCCATCTCTACAGGAACACCACTCACCTGCAGCAGGGACCTGATGGGACCATTCACCTGCAGGGACCTGCAGGGACCGTGATGTTCTCCACCTTCAGTTCCCATCTCTACAGGAACACCAGAAGCTACAGGAACACCACTCACCTGCGGCGGGCACCGTGATGTTCACCACCCTGCTGTCCCTCTGCGGCTCGGTGACGGCCAGGTGGTAGATCCTGCGCTCGTGCAGCCCGCAGTAGTGGTGGTGCAGGTGGCACGAGTAGGTGCCCTCGTCGGCGCTCTCCAGGCGCGAGATGCGCAGCGAGAAGTCCCCGAGGCCGAAGGCTCCGCGGCTCACGTTCATCTTCTGCCTCAGGAACTGGGGCCCGTAGGAGCGGCGCTCACCGGACGCGTACAGATCCACCAGGCGGTCGGCGCGGTCCTGGGGCACGCCCGGGGGCTGCCGGTCCCAGTGCACCACCTGCTGCTCCTCCTCGCTGTGCCGCTCCGTCCAGATGTGCTGACGGTTCACGCACGGCAGCGTCACCGTGCTGCCCTCCGGGGCCACCAGCACCGGCTTCTCGCCGTCCCAGTACTCGCCGGGCTCCTCGTCTGTGGGGAACACAACCTGGAATGGGTTTGCTCCGTTTGCTCCGCTGGTTTTGCCCCAGCTGTCCTTTTTCCCCCCCACAATATCTACTTAAATTTCCTTCACGGGATGCTTTTTGTAGGCTGAGCTAGAACAGAGGCTGGGCAGAATTAAAGAATAAAGCAGGGATTTTTTAAAAGGATCTCCTCCATGGATCCACCTTGGGCAGCACGCGAGTCTGGAGGGGAACACAACCTTGGAATGGGTTTGCTCCACCAGTTTTGTCCCACCTGTCCTGTTTTTCCAACATAATTGACTTAAGTTTCCTTCCTGTGATGGTTTGTGAAGGCTGACTTAGAACAGACTAGACAGATTTAAAGAATAAAGCAGGGATTTATGGAAAGGATAAAGGATCCCCCTTGGGCAGCACAAGAGCCTGGAGGGGAACACAGCCTTGGAATGGGTTTGCTCCACTACAGAGAAAAAGGAGGAAAAATCTGGGAGATGGGAAGAGGAAAACACACTTCAACCTGAGCAGCAGCTTCTTGGAAATATTTGGAGGGATGCCTTCTGAAAGCTGGTCTAGAACAGAGACTGGACAGAGTTGCAGAATAAAGCAGGGATTTATGAAAAGGATCTCCTCAATGGATCCACCTTGGGCAGCACAAGAGCCCAGCCAGGGCTGCACCCAGGATGAACTAAAATGGTCCCAAAATGAACCAAAATGCTCCCAAGAAATGGATGATTGGTCACAAAATTATAAGTTCCGCTCCATTTGCATCTTGGAGTGAATTGTCCCATCCCAGCTTTAGCCCCTGCAGTCCCATCCTTGTTTTTCTCTCTCCAGCCCACGGTGTTTGTGCTCCTGGGCTGAGATTTGGATCATTTGTCCTTGGTGCCCAGCTGGAGCAGGAATTGTTTTGTCTCCCTGCTCTGTGCACAGAGCTCAGCATGCCCTGATGTGAAGCCCAGACTCACACACTAAAGCAGCACAGAATGTGAAAAATAAAAAAAGCCAAAACCTGAGGCACCACCCAGGTTTCCTTTTCTTGGCAAAAATCAGCAAAATTTTAGGCCAATTTGCTGTTGCATGCGTGGACGCAGGCGATGCAAAATTCCCACTCAACACCAAGTGTCAAGGACAGCCAGAGACACCTGAGATTGCTCCCACACCCTGGAATTCTGAATTCCAAGTGTCAAGGACTCCCAGAGACACCTGAGATTGCTCTCATGAAATCCTAAAACTCCCCAAGATTGAAATCCTATAACACACCCCCTCCCAAAATCTTAAAAGGTTAAAATCTTAAAAGTGCCACATGGCACAGCCTGAACATGCACTAACATTAACAACCCTGGCTTTTTCACATTTATTTCAGCAGTTATTAAAAAAAAAAAAAAACTTTATCCTCTAACATCCTTGGCCATTTCATGAGCCGAGGCCACTTTCTCCTCCTCCTAACTCAGAGTTAATCTCCTGCTTCAGAGAGCAGGAAGCAAATTCCCTTCACAGGCTAAGAATGGAACGAGGATCTTCATCCCAATCCCCTGAGCAGGAAATGCTTTCCTACCCACAAAGGCCCTAATTACTGGAGGAGCTGCTCTGATTTTGGCTCTTGAAAAAGGAATAACAGAGGAAGCCAGAGCACAGAGGAGCAGCTTGGGGCTCTCTGGGTGTTTTTATTGCAGCAGAGGAGATGCGCTCCCAGCCCAGCAGCTCCACTGGTGTCACCCAGAGGTTTAAATGGATTTTTCAGGGGTGCCTGTGTGGGTGGGTGGGACTCCCTGCAGCTGCCAACAGCTGGATGCTAGAGCTGGGCTTAAGGTGGGGTGGGGTTTAAGTACAGACTGGATAGGATAAGCTCAGCAGCAAGAGAACAGGCTGGTCCTTGTGGCTGGGATGAGGGTGGGGATTGTTACCAGGGTGGGATTGTCACCAGGGTGGGACTGTCACTAGGAGGGGAATTGTCACCAGGGATGTGCTGCTGCTACAGCAGGGACAGTTTGGTAATGACCAAGAGCAAACACTGAGCTGAGCAGGCCAAGGAAAATGAGATTTTTGTAAATAAACCCTCTGAAAACCAGCAAAGCAGGCAGCAAACAGGACAAGGAGCTCCAGGTTTTCCTGCTGCTGCTTCCCAAGCCTCCTGTGGCACCTGTAAAACCAGAACTGTCCCCACACCCACCTCTCTTGGCGATGACCAGCTGGACTTTCACAGTCTCGTACAAGTGGCAGTAGTGGTGGTGAAGGTTGCAGGAATATGTGCCTGCATCACTCTCTGCCACACCTGGAGAGCAGGGAAAAGAGGGGAATTCAGTGGTTTATACTGAGACAATGATGATTTGTGTCAGTTTCCCAAATCCTTGATGTAAACAACTTCATTCTAAGCCATCCTTATCACCTGGGTGGGTTAAGCAGAGATAAATCATCTCACCCAATATAATGATTTGGTCACCGAATGAAATTAGGAATTGATTTGCTCTTCTGAGCAGAAATTTGTGTATTTCTTGTGAGTAGAAATGTATTTCTATTAACAGGTAGAAAGAGGAAGCTGGTTTGGGTTTAGCTGTGAGCAGGCACAGGAACAATGACTATGGAGTGTTTATAGTTCAGGAACTGAGTCACAACCAAAGGGCCACAAAAAGCCCAGGTGGCTTTCAGGTTGTTACAAATCCTCTTTCACTGAGATTGCTCCCAAACCCTGAATTCCAGGTGTCTCCCCCACCCCCCTGGGCAGCTCCAAACTCTAAAATTCCTCCTGAGAATTCGACTTATTAACCTGATATTCACAGAATGACCAGGTTGGAAGAGACCTTAGAGATCATCAAGTCCAACCCAGGCCCTAACACCTCAATCACCTGTTTATCAAAAACCATCCTGCGAACCACCCATTCCCACCAAAACCCATCGAGGAGGGGTGAAAAAACCTCCCCACCTTTGATCACCAGCGAGAAATTCCCATCTGCAAAGGCGTTCTCGGGCATGAGGATCCTGCCCTGGTTGTAGGAGCTGTAGACACGCTGGTCCCCAGCCGAGTACATGTCGCAGAGCCTCTCCATCCTGCCGTCCCCAAAGTAGGAGCTGAGCAGGTCCCAGTGCACCACGCGCTGCCGGTCGTTCAGGCGGTCCTGGGTCCACACCATGCGGTGGCTCTTGCAGGGCAGCACGGCCTGCGAGCCCAGGGCTGCACTGATGTTCAGCACCGACACCACCACGCTGCTGGAGGGGTTGGAGGCGTCAGCTGGGACTGGAAAAAACAGCAGGGAAATGAGTTGTGGGGTTACGGAGTTAATGGGGCGGGAATGAGCGGCTGGAGTCTCTACGCGGTTTTTGATTCAGCATGGAGCGATGTTGTGGAGAATCCTGAGCTGGAAGGGACCCCAGGAATCTCTGATCCAACCTTAACCCTGCACAGACACCCCAACAACCCCACTTTGTGCATCCCTGAGAGTGGCATCCTCCAGCTCTTGGGGTTTGGCTCTTGGACCATGCCTGGGTCCACACCACGAGGTGGCTCTTGCAGGGCAGCACGGCCTGCGAGCCCAGGGCTGCACTGATGTTCAGCACCGACACCACCACGCTGCTGGAGGGGTTGGAGGCGTCAGCGGGGACTGGAAAAAACAGCAGGGAAATGAGTTGTGGGGTTACGGAGTTAATGGGGCGGGAATGAGCGGCTGGAGTCTCTGCGCGGTTTTTGATTCGGTTTCAAGACATGGGACAATGTCATGGAGAATCCTGAGCTGAAAGGGACCCAGAAATCACTGATCCAACCTTAAACCTGAACAGACACCCCAACAGCCCCACTCTGTGCATCCCTGAGAGTGCCATCCTGGAGCTCTTGGACCATGGAGTTAATGGGGTGGGAAGGAGCTGCTGGAATCTCTGCGCGGTTTTTGATTCGGTTTCAAGACCAGCATGGGGCACTGCCATGGAGAATCCTGAGCTGCAAGGGACCCAGAAATCTCTGATCCAATCTTATCCCTGCACAGGAACTCCAACAATCCCACTCTGTGCATCCCTGGGAGGGATCCAAATGCTCCTGGAGATCATTCCCTGGGGAGCCTGGGCAGTGCTCACTCAGGGGGAAGGACCTTTTCCTAATAAATTAAACTTTAAACCACAGATTTCATTCATGTCTGTTATCAGGACTGCACACTCGAGCTGTCCTACCCACCCTTCCTAATCCTGAGCCCCAGTTTAATGCAGGTTTAGGGACACCAGTGCATGGGATGGATAATCCATGGAATTTAGGAATGGAAGCCCCTGTTAGGAATGAAAGCCATGGAATCAGGGGCCCTCTCACCCCTCTCATGATCACAAAGCCTGGCACATTTAGAGATGCCACTCACCTGAATATGAGCCCACAGAACCTGTAAAAAGCAGAAAATAAAGAGTGTCACTGACAACAAAAGGATAAAAAGGCCACAAACACACTCCAAGCCAGCAGCCTCTGGTATTGCTCCATCTATTTCCCCTTCCTTGCTAATGCTGATGTTTATATCTGAATGTTTACATCCATTTCCCACTCCAGCCACACTCTTTGTCTGCACAGTTAATTAATTCTGTGTCACAATTAATGAATTCTGTGATACTCTGGATGCAGCAGCTCCCTCCAACCCACACGACTCTGATCCACACAGGAGGAACTCTGCCAGAGATTATCCAATTCCTCTGATTCTGAGGAACTTTGCCAGAACTGAACCAATTCCTCTGATTCTGAGGAATTTTGCCAGGGATTATCCAATTCCTCTGATTCTGCATTTCTCTGCTCCAGCCCCTCCTGCTCCTCGTGTGGGAAGGGTCCAGAAGGTCTCCTGGCATCAGGATTTGTATATTCCCAACACAACACCACCATTCACCTCCCCACCCAGCCAAACCCATCAAAAGTCACAGGAGGTTTTGTCCTGCTAATGTCAGAGGCACAAAGTCCTCCAGACAAAGACTATATTTTTATTTTATTGTTTTTTAGCCCTGGAATTTATGAATTTCAAATTAAACTCCAGACTTTGGATATTTTAGCACACCCCCAAGTGCTGAGAATTAATTTTATTTTTCCTCTTTTTCTATCACAAAGCACTGGGCAGCAGAGAACAAAAAAAATGAGCGGCGCTCTCTGTTGAACTGCCAGCTCAAAGGCACTTCAAACAGGAGGGTTTTTCCTTAAAATAGGAGGAAAAGTGCCTTTTCCTTAAAAAGGCACTTCAAATAGGAGGGGTTTTTTCCTTACATTTAAAATCTCAGCATCACAAAGAGAAAAATCAAACCTTGGACAAGGTCTGTGCTCTCTGTCTATAAGAGACACCACAATTCCATCATTTGATTGTTTCTCATGATAGGCTGCAAAATGTGTCAGCAAGTCAGGACTTTAGATTTGGCTTAGAAAAACAAAAGAATTATTTAAAAATCCCTTCCACAGCACCAAATCAGCCAGGAAAAATCGGTGTCCAGGTAACGTCCTGTGAACGGGTGCGGTTTGCCCCGGGGCCAGGCGACAATGTCGCGACATGAACGGCGATTTGGGAGCTGGGGAATGGTGTCTGAGCTGCTTCCAAGCCCTGCCCCAAGGACAAATGGATTCGGTGGGGCAGAAACATCCTCTGCTGGCCCAGGAGAGGAATGAAGGCATTGACTGCTCTCCTCTGCTAATGGGAAAAACACGGAGCAGCACGGAATTGACCACAATATTCAGGAATGCAGCACTGGAAATCCAAAAAGCTCTGAGCTCACATCAGCACCTGGTTCTGCACCTTTTTGGAGCCCGGCACCTCTGACCTGCAAGGGCAAGGAATTTCCCCTTTCCATTTCCATTTCCTTTCAATTTCCTTCAAGTTCCATGGGATGGGGAATCACTTTGTCTTCTCTGGGTGATGTAACCACAAAAAAAAACCCCAACAAAAAACAACAACAAAAAACCCCAACAAAAGCCGATTCTGTGCTGTGCCCTGTGCTGACTCAGCAGGATCCCAGAGATACTCTGTGGTCCCGCAGTAAAAAAGAGGAAAGCAGCCTGGAAAACTATTTCTTAATCCCTTGTAAAAGCCAGAGCCAGCTTTTACTCCTTGAATCCCATCCATTTTTTATGTGAAGAATTAAGGCACAAAAAAAAAAAACCTAAAAAAAAAAAAAAAAAAAAAAAAAAAAACAGAAAAAAAAACCAAAAAAACCCCCAAAAAGACCCAAAAAACTGTGGGCAAACTAGGAGCAAAAGGCTGGGGCTGTGAAAGATGTGTGACATGCTCAGAGCTCCCTGGAGCAGGGCAAGGACAGAAAATTGTCCCCTGAGCCCTGTCTGGACGATGCTGGGCTGATCTCCCTCCTGGGACACTCTGAGCTCCTCTTTCGCACTGGGGCATGCAAAACAACCAGAGCAGAAAAGGAAAAGTTCTCCCCCAAATCTGTGTGTGCCAAATTCCTCATTTCCCCCAAAATCCCTGTGTTTGTAGGGGGTTTAATGGGCTCTGTGGGGTCATTACACAATTATGTGTAAATTATAAAAAAATTATGGCAAAAGCAGCAGCCGGTGCCACCAGGCTGTCCCCAAACCCTCTGGGGGTGGCAGTGGCTCCATCCTGACTCTTTGGGGGGGGCTGAGAGGCCCTGATGGATTTTTTTTGGTGACATAAATGAGCCCAGGTTTTTTTAAAACCAGTGAGAAATGACCAGGAGAAACATCTGGGCTCATCTGGAAGGGAGATGTGGTGAGCAAACAGCTGATCCCAAACTGCTCCCAGCCCAGCCTGCAAGACTTTTCAGTAAAACCGAATTTCCCCTCAAAGCCAGGCTTTGAAATGGGATTTTTTTTCTCTCTAAATCTCGGTGTTTATTTTTTGAAGGCTTCCTGGGAGAGCTTTCCCAGCAGCAGGCTCTGCCACTTCCCAAAAGGATGCCAGAGCCCTGAAACACCAAACCAGCCCCAGCAATTGCTGCCCTCCCTGCAGGTGGGAACACGCAGAGAGCAGGAATGTGCTGCCTCTGCAGAAAGGAGAATCCTTGTGGCTGTGCGTGAAAAATGTGTATTTTTATTATTGGCTTTTGGCAAATATTAAAGTGAATGTTATGTGTGTTGTGTTACAAAGTGATGCTGTGCTAATTGTCTTGAGTAGTGTGTTAAATATAGTTTTAGGTTATAGAAAATGTTAAAATAGAAACGATGCTATGTAGGATACTTTTTAAAAGGAAGGGTTGCAGGGAGAGAGCAGCCACGGGACACCTGAATCTTTCAGAGAAAGAGAATTTATTGCTCCACTATCAGAAAAAATGAACTTCTTCCTGCCTTAAAGGCGCTGTTAGGATTGGAAGGAAGAAGTTGATGATGACCAAACAGAATCCTGTGTTTGAATGGAATTTATGCATCACTAATGAGGTGTATGAATATGCAACGGGCTGCTGTTTTTAAGGGTTAATCCTCTGTTAACGTGGGTCCTTTATCGGGCTTGTGCTGCCCAGAAAAAGGTACCCGGACTGTCTGTAACTTTTTGTCTTTATTGTCTCATATTGTCCTAATTCAAATTGTCCAAATTATTATTACTCTAATTGCATTACTATCTTATAACCATTTCATTACTAATTAACTTTTAAAATCTTAAAAACAAGTGATTGGCGTTTTTCGCATGTGCAAGGAGCCAATCGCCAGCTGGGGCACAGTCAGGATCCCTCAGAGGTCTGCCCCAGCTTTTCTGGGATTTTTGCAGAGTTTTAACTTTAGAAATCCTCCCCTGGCTGCAGGCCCGCGGGATGGTTTTGCAGAGCCGTTCCAAACACGGAGCTGGGCCATTAACGCTTGAGTGAGTGGCGATTGCTGTGCAGGAGGGGTGACAGATTTCCTCAGAGCATAGATTTCCCCCTCCCCGT
Organism: Ammospiza nelsoni; assembly: GCF_027579445.1. NCBI lineage: Eukaryota > Metazoa > Chordata > Aves > Passeriformes > Passerellidae > Ammospiza > Ammospiza nelsoni. Next base: position 1,573,015 of record NC_080654.1, read on the forward strand.
CCTCGTTATTGAGTGATATCAACAAATACATAAATAAATAAATAAATAAATAAATAAATAAATAAATAAATAAATAATATATTTTATATATTTATATATAATACATATTTTATATTTCATATAATAGATATTATATACATTTTATATATTAAATATAGAGTGATATGTATATATTTATATATATTATATATTTATATATTATATATAATCGAGTAATATATATTTATATTTATTTATCTGTATTATATAGAATATATATAATATCTATTTTATAAATTATATAAATAATTGAGTGATATACATTTATATTTCTATTATTTCTAGATTTATATATTATATATAATTTAGGAATATATTTATATTTATTTATATAGTTATATATTATATAAATTATATATTTTATATTATATATATAATTTATACATATATACATATATATCTCTCACTCAATAATGAGGATAGGGAGGGGGAAAATCTGTGCTGTGAGGAAATCTGTGCTGTTATATATATATATTTATATAATTATATATAATTATTTATAGAATTATATGTATAATTGAGTTATATAGATTTATATTTATTTATATATTTATATATTATATATAATTTAGTAATATATTTATATATATTTATATAGTTATATATTATATAAATTATATATTTTTATATTATATATATAATTTATACATATATATATCTCAATAATGAGGATAGGGAAGGGGAAAATCTGTGCTGTGAGGAAATCTGTGCTGTTATATATATATTTATATAATTATTTATAGAATTATATATATAATTGAGTTATAGATATTTATATTTATTTATATATTTATATATTATACATAATTTAGTAATATATTTACATTTATTTATATAGTTATATAGAATATAAATTATATATTTTTTATATTATATATATATATATATCACTCAATAATTAGGATGGGGAGGGGGAAAATCTGTGCTGTGAGGAAATCTGTGCTGATATATATATGTATATATATATATATATATATAAATAAATAAAACCTGATTTGAGTGGTCTCAAACCTCAGAGTGCTCCCAGACAAACCCAAAATGCCCCTGAGGCTGTGTCAGAGACCATCCCTGCTCAGGTGGCACCTCTGGCTCTGCAGCAGCCCAGCCCGACCTGCTCCTCCTGCCCTGGCTGCTCTGCCAAACCTCACTGGGACTCACCGGGCTGGTTGGAGCTCCTGGAGCACACAGCTGTGGGCTCGCCTCCTCATCATCACCCTCCTCCTCCTCTTTAACCCCACAGCCCAGATTTCTGAGCCTTTTTGTCCCCATGACTGATGCCATCCCTTGCCAGCCTTGCCCTGGGGCATTGCAGAAATGCCCGGTGACATGGAAGGTGGATTAATGAGGGGGCAAAGGGAGAATTCCTCACCTGATTCCTCACCTGATTCCACAGGGAATGGTTTCTGTGCCGGAGGGATCACAGATTTCCTCACAGCACAGATTTCCCCCCTCCTCATCCTCATTATTTAGTTATAACCTGATTTGGGTGGGCTCAAACCTCCGAGTGCACCCAGGTCAATCCAAAATGCCCCTGAGGCTGTGTCAGAGACCATCCCTGCTCAGGTGCCACCTCTGGCTTCTCCTCCTCCTCTCTAACCCACCCCACCCCCGGATTTCTGAGCCTTTTGTCCCCATGACTGATGCCATCCCTTGCCAGCTCCTCAGCCTTGCCCTGGGGCATTGCAGAAATGCCCGGTGACGTGGAAAGTGGATTAATGAGGGGGCAAAGGGAGAACTCCTCACCTGATTCCACCCCAGTGCTGAGGAGCTGAGGGGCTCAGGTGTCAACCACAGCCTATTAAAGGGGCTGGGAAGGCCAGGGGGTCACCGATCCCCCCAAAAAATCTCATTTCCTACTCCTTTCTTGCACACTGCTACCCAAAAGTGAAATCTGTGTGTGTCTTTATGCTGACAAGAGGAAAAGAAACCCAAAAACCACAAATCCTTTTTTCTTCCTTGCTCTGAAGCCTCTCACACCCCCCCCCCCACAAGCTGTTTCTGCTTCTTCAAACTTAAATAAAATAATGTTAAATCTATAAATCTGACTCTGAAAGCTTTGCTGTGCTCACAGGCAAGTTATTGGGTTTGAATCTGCTGATAGGGAAAAACAAAATTGCACAAACATGCTGAACAGAGCTCCAACAACCTCAAACATTTTTCCATTCTCTCTCCAAAAACGCAGAGAGGAAACCTCGGACTCCCTCCCCTGCCCAGATGAAAACAGAGCAAATTTAGGAATCTGAACAAAATCTCACAAAGATGACACTTCAAAATCTTGTAAATCTGAAATAAAAACAAATAACAGCACAGCAGCAGCCCAGAGCTTACTTTGCTGAAGCAGAATCTGCCACAGGAGGAGTTTCACCAGTTGCTCCATTTCTTCCTTTGGCTCCTCGGGAGTTTTCGCCTCTCTCAAAAAACAACTTCAACGCTTCTCTTTTTTTTTCCCCTTTAACTTTCTTTTCTGTGGCTGGAAAACACGACGAGCTCATCAGTTTGCATCCCCAGGGCTGAGGGCAGCCCAGATGGAGCAGCTTTTACCCCACCTCCTTCCCTTCCCCGACACTTTCTGCAGATCCCTCCCTCCCTCGCTCTGACATCGAACCCACAAAACAAATCTCTTCTCCCTCCCCCTAGGGATGGAACCAATTTTCCTGGTGCTTTACTGGGTCCAGCTGTTGCTGCCTTTGTCTGACACTCCTCCACGCTGGGTTTGTGCTGCTGCTGCCTTCAGTGGGGTTTTGATGTCCTCATATGGTTTTACTTCCAGCTCCAGTCTCCAAAGACAGCCTAGAAAATAATATTTACCCTGTGGTGTGATTTGTAAGCGAGGGCTGGGTGTTTGCAGGAAAATTAAAGTCAAGAAATGGAGTATAAAATAGGAAATAAAGTAGCTGCTGCTAGGATATTAAAAGTAAAATTATATATTATAAGGAAATTAAAATATGGTGGATTTTTATGTTTTCTCACATTCTGTTGTCAGGTTGTTGTTGTTATGGTTAACACCATTTAGTGGATTGGATTTGTTGGATTTTATTCAATCAAATTAATCATCAAGTGAAGAAAGGGAATTAAAACTCGTTGTCCCTTAAATGTCTGTGGGATTCCATCAGAGAACTTACAAACAAAAGTCAGGAGCCTTCCCATGGGATCCATGAGCATAAACTTAATTGCCACACTGGAATTTTTCCTGCTGACATTTTTCTGTCTCTCTGCTCCACCAGAAAATGGATTCCCTCTACCCCAGAGGGGGAAGAGTTTCAGGAAAGAGGAGAGAATTATAATTATAATTGTAACAACCCCTTAAATAAACATTTCAATAATTGCACGCTGCAACAAGGGAAACTTTGGGAGCATCCAGATCAGAACTTCAGCCAGCCCAGGATCCTGTCTGCATCATCAGACAGAACCAGACACTTCCAAACAAATTCCAAGAAACTGAAGCTATTATTATTATTAGATAATGTGACCATGACAAAAAAAAAAAAAAAAAAAAAAAAAAAAAGCAGCCTGCTGTTAACTCCACATTGTCCAAGCCAGATCCAGTTTGTTTCTAGGGAAAAATCCTGAAATAATCTTCAGATAAAAAGAAAAGTTTGCTTGGAAATTCCAATTCTGACATTTCTATGAAGGGAGGAGGTTTGGGGGTGATGGGATGGGAACAGCCCCACCTGGGTGTGAACAAACCCCACCCTGATCCCATCTGCTCCCCCTTTCCAGCCTCAGGAATTCCCATTGTCCCATTCCCCCTTTCCCAGCCTCAGGAATTCCCATTATTCCAATTCCCTTTTCCAGCCTCAGGAATTCCCATTATTCCAATTCCCTTTTCCAGCCTCAGGAATTCCCATTGTCCCAGTCCCAAACCACCTGCAGGCAGCAGAACCTCCTGTTCCTGTGTCCCTGACCTGTGCCAGGTGTCACAACGAGCACAGCGCTGATCCAGAGCAGCTGCTGGGCCAGAAATCCCCTGGAATTTCATGGAATCTCCTGGAATTTCATGGAATTTCATGGAAGAATCTCATGGGGATTGCTGGGCCAGGAATCTCCTGGAATCTCATGGAATTTTGTGGAACCACCTGGAATTTCATGGAAGAATCTCACGGAGATTGCTGGGCCAGGAATCTCCAGGAATTTCATGGAATTCAATGGAAGAATCTCATGGAATTTCATGGAATTTCATGGAAGAATCTCACGGAGATTGCTGGGCCAGGAATCTCCAGGAATTTCATGGAATTCAATGGAAGAATCTCATGGAATTTCATGGAATTTCATGGAAGAATCTCACGGAGATTGCTGGGCCAGGAATTTCATGGAATCCAATGGAAGAATCTCATGGAATTTCATGCAAGAATCTCACAGAGATTGCTGGGCCAGGAATCTCCTGGCATCTCCTGGAAAAAGGAGCCTTTCCTGTTGTCTCCATCGGGGAGCCAGCCTGGAAAATGCCTGCCAGGGAGGTAAAAATCTTCTCCCACCCAACAAACAGCAAACCAAGAATTTTCTCCTTCCCTGCTCCCTCCCAGCCACAGGAGGACCCTCCAGGCTGCAATTCCAGGGTTTTTTCCCCATTTTTCTGCCTCCCAGCTGTGGCAGTGCAGAGGTTACTGCCTCTCCTGGCAGGGTGTTTGGGAGGGAGCAGATTTGCTGTGGTTGCTGCTCTCATGGACTGGATATTTCCTGACTGCAAGGAGCCAAGTCCAGGCTGGACAAGGCTGAAATCTCCTAAAATCACCCAGGGGGGAGAGCAGCAGCTTCTGTGGGGTTCAGAGAGGGGATCAAAGGGACACATTTAGGGGTTTTAAAATAATTATTGTATTATTTTTATTAATAATTTTATTTATTTATTATTTTATAATTAATTTTATAAATATAAATAATTTTATTAAAATATATAATTTTATTTATTTTATAAAAGATAAAATTTAATTTCTTTTGTAAAATATATATTTTATTCAATTTATTTTATAAAAATATATAATTTTATTTTATTATTTTTATTAATAATTATTTTATTTTATTATTTTATGATTGTCCAATCTCTAATCCTGCACAGCTCTGCTTCCTGGGGCTTTGCTGCTCCAAAGACATCCTGCAAGAGCAGCTGTGTCAACATTTTTGCTGCTCTAGGAGGATTTGAATTTTGAGTTTTTTAACCAGTTTCTCCACTCTGAGCTGAGCTGTGCTCCCCAGCCTTTCTCCCTCCCCACTCCCAGGGGAATTTGGGGTTGATTCTGCCAACCCTGAGCATCCCCTGGCTGCCAGTGCTCACCACAAATCCAGGGGGGAATTTCTGTGGATTTCACCTGCCTCTGGTTATTATATCTCTATAATATATCTCTGTATCTATAGAATATCTCTGGTATTTAATGTTCCCATTTCTTTTTTATATTTATTTTTTTAAATTTATTTTTTATTAAATTTATTTTTTAAATTCCCCACAGCCCGAAGGTGTCAGAAGCTCCGCTCATCCTCCAGCCGCTTATGGTGGCTGCATCCCAGGCTGCTGATCCCAGTGCATTCCAGTGAAATGAAACATAAAAAAAACCCCAACATCTGGTGAGAGCATCACCTTGTCATTGTGAGAAGGCAAATTTGTGTTTGTGGCTGGGGAACAAGCAGGGAAATGCTGGGGCTGAGAGGTGCCTGCCCTGTCCCAGCCCTGCAGTAATGACAGGCTCTGCCATTGTGGCTGGCCCTCAGTTCTGTCCTTTGCTTCACATTTCTTGCTCTAAACTGGATTATTTCATTTCTGTCCCTTCAGTTCTTGCTCTAAACTGGATTATTTCAGTTCTGTCCCTTCAGTTCTTGCTCTAAACTGGATAATTTCAGTTCTGTCCCTTCAGTTCTTGCTCTAAGCTGGATTATTTCAGTTCTGTCCCTTCAGTTCTTGCTCTAAACTGGATAATTTCAGTTCTGTCCCTTCAGTTCTTGCTCTAAGTGGATTATTTCAGTTCTGTCCCTTCAGTTCTTGCTCTAAACTGGATTATTTCAGTTCTGTCCCTTCAGTTCTTGCTCTAAACTGGATAATTTCAGTTCTGTCCCTTCAGTTCTTGCTCTAAGTGGATTATTTCAGTTCTGTCCCTTCAGTTCTTGCTCTAAACTGGATTATTTCAGTTCTGTCCCTTCAGTTCTTGCTCTAAACTGGATTATTTCAGTTCTGTCTCTTCAGTTCTTGCTCTAAGCTGGATTATTTCAGTTCTGTCCCTTCAGTTCTTGCTCTAAACTGGATTATTTCAGTTCTGTCCCTTCAGTTCTTGCTCTAAACTGGATTATTTCAGTTCTGTCCCTTCAGTTCTTGCTCTAAACTGGATTATTTCAGGGCTTTGTGGCAGCTGGAGGATTTGGTTTCCAGAGAAAAGTGAAAAATGAAAATGGTGTTGGTCTTTTGCTGTTCCCATGCAAAGTTCTTTTTTTTTTTTTTTCCCATATTTTATCTTGAATTTTATTTTATTTTTCCTTGCTGCCTTTGCCGCTGCCAATTAGCTGTACCCTTGTACTCTACTACAGCACTCCCTTCTACTTTCCTGTCCCAGGAATTTCACCCTTTCTTCTTCCCATGAGTGGGTATTTTCTCCTTTGATCCTGGTGGAACACTCTGTATTTAAAGGAGCTGCTGATGATGAGCCTGGAGCGCTGACAAACCCTGCACACAGGTCCTTGTGCTGTAATTTGTGTCAGCAGATCATTAATGCTGGCATTCCTTTTTAATTAATGCGTTTATGGCTGTGAGGATGGCGTGGATCCGCTCCTGTTGGTGCCTCTCAAAAATTGCATTAAAGGATGCAGAGTTCCTCTTGACATCAGAGCGTTTTTCCTGAGTTTTTCTGGCTGCTGCTCTTCAGTTTTGATTTATTGGGAAGTCTCTCAGTGCAGCCTGAAAACAAAAACAAAACAAACAAAAAACAAAAACCCACCCCAAAAACAAACAAACAAACAAAAACAAAACCAAACAAACAAACAAAAAATATATAAAAAAAAAAAAAGCCAAAACCTCCTCTGGCTGCAAAGCTTCAGATTCCTGGGATTCGTCTCAAAAGCATTAATAAAAAACAGTTAGAAAAACAGAGAAATTGCCCAGGAAACCAACACTGATTTTTATTTATTTTTTCTTTCCTATTTTTTTTTTAAATTCCAGACAGAAGCTGCCCAAAAAAAAAAAAAAAAAAAAAAACTACTGACCAAGGAGAAATGGGGAAACAACAGGCAGCAAAATCAATCAGGGATGGAAAAAGAGACACAAAGCAGCAACTCACAGACACCCACAGAGCAGGTGTAAATTATAGTTTTCTGTTAAGTTTAATATTTTTGGCATGACCAAACTGTATGAAGGTAAATCTAGAAAAATTACTTCTCTAGAAAAATCATTTTACTAAAAAAAAATATTGATTTTAAGTACTTGAGATGATTGTTTTAATTTAAATGCTGTTAAAAATAATTTAAATTATATTAAATGTGTTTTCTGGTCCCTCATTGATGTGTGCAAGGCTCTCCCTTGGTCAGAGCACACTTGGGTCTGTCCCACACAGCTCAGGCAGCTCCTGGGAGGGAAAATGTGGAATCTGAGCAGGAGCAGGAGGTGGAACATAAAAGGAAATGAGTCACCCAAACTCACAGAGCTCAGCAGCAGCAGGACTGGGAGCAGAGCCCGCACCAGCTGCACAGATTTTGGGAAAATTTTGAGAAAAACTATAATTTTTAACTTTCATCTCATCCCTCTTGCCTCTCAGGTCTTTCCAGAATTCCCATTCCCTAGGGGAATCAGGAGCCATTTCTACCTGCTGCTTCTTTACCCCAGTGAAATTACATTTTTTACCTTTTATTTCATTTAAATTATTAAGTATCTATCTCTCAGTTTATTCTGAGAGCAAAGAGTGCCTTCAACATAAGAAAAAAAAAAAACAGCTCAAAATCCATGAGGGGATGGAAAAATGTGCAGCTCTGAACTGGAGTGACAGCAATCAGAACTCCCGTTCATGGATCTGCATCTCTCCATCCTTCCCTGAGGTCCACAGCAGCAGCCAGCAACTGGATTTTCCTTTAAAAAATCAGGATTTTTTTCAAGGCCACTTGCAACTGAGTGCTCCCAAAGCTCCTAAATTGATACAGAAGATCCCCCAAAATCAACTTTTGAACCTGAGACAGAGGAGTGCCCAAGCCATGTCACGGGACTGACTCACTGCCATGTGCTTCTGGAGCATCTCCAGCGTTCCCAAATCCACAAGGAATCCATCAGGCTGCGCTTTGGGGGATAAATCCTCAATTCTGGTCCAATTTAACAGCAGGAGGCTCAGAGGAAATGGCTGAGGCATCAAATCACCCTTTGAATTCTGCTCAGAAGGTTTGTCCTCAAAAACGGGGGAGAAAGCAGCAGCTCCTGGCTGTTCTTCATCCATTTTCTCAATTCCAGGGAAAAGCCACCAGAGCTGGGTCCCTCAATCTCTAAAGGGATTTTTCATCCTCTCTCATTCCAGATTTTGAGGCATTTTATGTGGAAGCTGTTAATCCTACACAAAGTTCTGGAGAAAAGTGGGGAGAAGCCACTGAGCTGGAAAAGTGCCCAAAAATCCTGCAGCACTGTCCAGAATGCCAGGTCATTCCCAAAGCCCTGGAGGAGGCTGACCACAGCACAAACCCTGACCACAAACTGAATAAATTTCACTCCTCCCGCAGGCACCATTAAATCAGATTTCACTAACCTGGGAAAAGCTCAAACCACAATCACCCAGTACTACCCAAACTGAATTTCTCTCCTCCAACTAAATCAGATGTCTCTAACCTGGGAAAACTCAAGCTACAGCACCCAGCACTGCTCAAACTGAATAAATTTCACTCCTCCCACAGGCACCATTAAATCAGATTTTTCTAACCTGGGAAAAGCTCTACTCAGAGCACCCAGCACTGCTCAAACTCAATTTCACTCCTCCAACTAAATCAGATTTCTTCAACCTGGGCAAAGCTCAAGCCACAATCACCCAGCTCTGCTCATTCCTATGAGGAACAAGAAAATTCTGGGAGTCCTCAGGAGCTGAGAGGTGACATTTTGTGTCCCCTTTGTGGCCACCAGCACTGTGCCTAAATCACATTTTGTGGCTTTTCTGCACGTGGGAACAGAATTGTTCAAACAGCAGGTTTGACACTAATTGCAGCCCATCCACTGCACCCGCCTAAAATAATTAAGCAGTGGGATTGCAGCTTATTTTGAGATCAGAAATGACTGGGAAAAGAGTGGGAAAATTAATGGGTTGGTCCTGAAGAGGGTGCTCGAAGATACCTCCCAGAGTTGGGTTATTTACCTCAGGTTTGCAGGCTGTTTCATTAAAAATAAAAATACTCTGGGTGAAAGGAGGCTGCCTTCCATAATGCGGTGTAATGCTGCCGCCAAATTGTCCAAATCCAAATTTAGACACATAAACTTGGAGCCTGCTCAGCTTTTAAGGGGAGGCTGTGTGAAAAGGGTGTTTGCTCAGGATTAACCCAAAAGGACTCTGGAAACTGTAATTTTAGCTAAAAAACCCTCAGGGTGCTGCTTGCTTTGCCTCCTTTGGAAATCAAGGGAGAGTTCCCACTCCACTTTGGGGGTGACGCCACGTGTGTAAATCCCAATTTCTCCCTCAGAACAAGGTGGAAATCCCAATTTCTCCATCAGAACAACAAGGAAATGCATATTTATTCCTCAGAACAAGGTTTAAATGTAATTTCTCCCTCAGAACAGTGTGGAAATGCAATTTCTCCCTCAGAACAAGGTGGGAATTCATAGTTCTCCTTTAGAATAAGGTGGAAATGTGTATTTCTCCCACAGAACAATGTTGAAACGCAATTCCTCCCTCAGAACAAGGTGAAAATTAATATTTCTCCCACAGAACAATGTGGAAGTCCACACCTCCCTCAGAAAAAATGTAGAAACGCAATTTCTCCCTAAGAAAAACATGGAAATGCAATTCTTCCCACAGAACAAGGTGGAAATTCATATTCCTCCCTCAGAACAAGGTGAAAATCCAATTTCTCCTTCAAAACAATGTGGAAATTCCTATTTCTCCCTCAAAACAATGTGGAAATGCAATTTCTCCCTCAGAAAAACATGGAAATGAATATTTCACCCTCAGAGCAAAGTGGAAATCCATATTTTTCCCACAAAACAACATGGAAATCCCCACTTCTCCCTCAGAAAAATGTGGAAATGCTCACAATTCCACATCCTTGTATTAACACCAGTCATTTTACAAGTGAGAAAGGAATTCCAGGGTATTCCAGCTGCTGAGAGGCTCCAGGAGTGGTTTTTTCCTAGACCAAAGGCAGAGCAATTCCCTCAGACAGCACCTGCCTGAGCAGCACCAAGCCTCAATTAATGAACAATTTTAAAAATCCCAATTTTTTAAACATAGCCACTTCCATTTAGCCTTGTCCATTCCAACTCCTCCTTCTTCTCATAATTTTGCAGAAAATAAAGCTACATTTAAGAGGGACAAGTCTCTGTTTTAGAGTTCTTAGTGTCCATGCAAAGAGCAAGACAAAGAAAAACCCTAAATCAGGGATTTGACCCAAAAGTGATGTATCAGCTTAAATCCTTAAATCCTCTGACTCACAGAACTCCTTGTTTCAATTTTATTCCTCAGTTTTGTAGGAAAAATCAAGCAAGAATGGATTATTCCACAGGAAAACCAGCACCCTGTGTTTGCTCCAAGCTACCTCAGGTGTTTACAGCAGCTGGAGTTATTGATATTTTTATTTACTTATTTAAGAACCAGCAGGGAAATAAACATCAAAAAACCATTTTTCAAACCAATTTCACATCTGCTCCAGGCTGGGTACAGAGTGCTGTTGTTTTTGGAGAGGTTCAGCCCAAACGAGCCCAAACCCAGATGTTTTCCTGGAAAACCATGAATGGTGAAAAGAAAAGGTGGCATTTGAGGCAGGCCCAGGTGCTGTTTGTAAAATCAGGAATTCCACCCCAGCCAGGTTTGCAGCTGGTGGGAACAAGCCTGGTTTGTTAAATTTGGAATTTTTGGAGCAGGAAGGATCCAGGACTTGAGGAGGTGAAGGTCACAGCTCCTGCAGCCAACGTACACCAATATTTTGGTTTTTTACATCAAAGTGCCCCATTTAATAGGGCACAGTAAAGGTACCCACTGTTCCTGCTGAGAATTATTAAATTTATTAATTATTAATGGTGCTCAGGTCCTATTAATACACTGAAAGGTGTTTTGTACACCAAATGTTATAAACATCTCCTGGTATTGGCTGATTTATTCCCAATTTTGAGGCTGGAGCCTATTAGTGGAAGAAAGAACAATTCTCACAATAAAAATATCAGAACAAACCTTTTTTTTTTGTTGTTTTTGCAGAGAAATTCTCCAGCAGCAAAAGGATGGAGAGTTCCTGGGAATGAGGATTTCCTCCAGCTCAGGGTGAGCATCACCCCTGTTCTCTCCCTCTGATGTCAAAAAAACCCAAAACAAAACCAAACAAACAAATAAACAAACCCAAAGCAAACAAAAACCCCAAATAGAAATAAACCACACACACCAAAAAAACCCCAAAACCTGCTCTAAAAAACCAGATTTTAGGCACAGCAGCCAATACAAGAGGAAGATTATTTCTCTTTATTTCTCTTTTTGTTGCTCCATTGTGTGCAGCAGTACCATAAATCTTCTGCTTCAATCCTAAAAATCTCCCATCATTTCCAACACCTCATCATGGAGCACCCAGCAATTTTCTAGTTATATAAAATATTGGAAATTGATGCAGGTTTTTAGGAAAAAGCTGCAGGAAGCAGTTATTTCCCATTTTTCCCCTGCCCATACACAATCAGGCCTGACTTTCAGCTGGAATGTATTTTTTAAGTTCAACTGGATTTATTTGTGGCTGAAATAACTTTTATTTTATGTCCAGAAGCCTGTAAAAAATCTCAAGAATCCATGCTGATGTCATTGAACACCACATTTTCTAGAGAAGACTCTTAAAAATGTATTTAGTTCTTACTCTGGAAAGAATTATTGCTCTCCAAGTTAAGGGGACAACCAAAATCCTGTTAACATTAAAAAGAAATTGTATTTTTGCCACTGCCACCACATTGCTGGGCCCTGAGCTTTCCAAAATGGGGCAACAACCTCCAGATTTGCAATGGGATTTGGTTCACAGAAACAAAATTCAGAATTTTCTTCCCTTCCAAGTCAGCTGATTTTCTGTTTTAGAGCCACCTCATTCCAGTCAAACCTGATCAGAGAGAAAATTCCTGAATTTCTTCTGTTCAGCTGAGCTGCTGCCTGCATAGAATCCAAGAATTAGGGGAAAATGAGAGACATTAGATTTATATTGCAATTTTGAGGGACCTTTTCAGCCCAACGAGAAAAAACCTCCCCATTTATCTCCAAGCTCTGTAATGAACACCAGGAATTTGTCTGGTTTTCAACCATTTCCTCTCAAAAAATCAGAACAGCAAAATAATGGAAATTTTCAGTACTTGTGGAATTTTAAATCAAAGCTTTCCTGTTTGCAGCTTTATTTTGTTACCACAGCTACACATGCACATGAACCTTGGTTAAGTGAGCAAAGTCAGATATTTTGGAGAGGAAAAACTCAGATATTTATTTGGAGGAAGCTCCTATTAAAGCTTTGTGAGCATATCCTGGACTCATGCTCCCTCTACAGAAAATCAGGGGCATTTTCCACCTCTCTGGATGTTCAGTAAAGTGAATTTTAAATTCCATCTTGTGCTCAAAAACACTGAAAGAAGCTGACACAGCCCTGGGGTGTAAAACCTGATTAATTCCTTGTAAAACAGAGGTTTTTCCACAAGGAAAAAACAAATCCTGAGAGACTGAAGATATTGGGAAGGAATTCTTGCCTGTGAGGAGTGGGAAGGCCCAGAGAAGCTGTGGCTTTTTGATTTCCACTGATTATTTTCCTCCCTTTCAGTTTATTCTCTCCCAGCAGAAAAAAATGAATTATTTTCAAGGAATTTCCCAGCTCATTCTTTTCCCCTTCAGCCCTTTGCCAAAAGTGAAATCAAACTAAACCACCCAGAACTGCCTCAAACCCCTCAAAAAAGCAGAACCCAAAGCAGACCCTAGATAAGAAGTCCTTTATCAGGGTTTATTTTAAACACCTGTATTTTTCACAGCTTTCACAACTCTCTTCAACCATGCAAAAGCAGCTGATTGTATCAGGCTTGTCTCAGGCACAAAAGTTTTTGTAGTTAATGAATAATTAGCTCCAAGATTCTACTTTGACCAATATCTGGATGTTTTACATGACATGGGTCAGTCAAAAGACAAAAAATAACCATTTTTTATTGGCACAAAATAGAACACAAAGAGAAATGTGCCTTTTGAGGATGCTCAAGGCTCCACATAAGAGACACCAAAAGCTCCTGCAGGTCAATTCCATGGAATTCTGATCCAATTTCCCACTTAGGAAAACCCCACCATTTCTGCAGTAAGGCTGTGAAAAAATGCAATTTAGAAAAGAACTTTTCCAAAGTTTTGTGCCATACAAACAACAGGAAATTCTTTCACTGATCCCTTCTCCCACACCTGATTTTTCTTAGGTTCAGCCTCATCTCAAAGAGGGACCCCAGAAATTCAGCAAAAAGAGCTCACACCTCTCCTTTGGGGAGGAAAAGTTTCTCCTTGGAAAACTCCTTCCTACAATTTTCATCACAATCAGAAAAAGGTTACATGTCATCAACATACTTAAATTTTTTTTTTTAATTACAATTGCAGGTTAAAATTTGTGACAGGTGAGGTTTTTTTATCGCTTGGAACTCCTCAGGTAGATCTTGGGGGTTTGCCAGCCTGCAGGGGCACTTTTCAAGCCAGCTTTCTTCCAGATGCGCTCCAAATCTTTCTCAAATTTGATCTAAAATAGGGAAAAAAAAAAAAGAAAAGAAAAATAGTAACACAGCTTAGAAGTAACAGCCACTGCCCACGTGTCTCAAGGACAGTGTAGGTGTAACACACAAAAAGAAAACAAAGGTTTTAAATGTTAAAATGTTGAATTTTACTGCAGAAAATTCATCAGAAGACATTAAAATGCACTGAGATTTTGGCAGTTTCATTTTTAAAGTCCTGTGCAAGGAAAACTGAGAAGGAAAAACCAAATTTTAGCCACTTCCATTTAGCCTTGTCAAGTATGACTGTCCATTGCAACTCCTCCTTCTTCCCATAATTTTGCAGAAAATAACGCTACATTCAAGAGGGACAAGGCTCAGTTTTAGAGTTCTTAGTGTCCATGCAAGGAGCAAGACAAAAAAATCCCTAAATCAGGGATTTGACCCAAAAGGTGGTTTTCTAAAATTCTCTGACTCGCAGAACTCCTTGTTTCAGTTTTATTCCTCAGTTTTGTAGAGAAAGTCAAGCAAGACAAGCCTGACTTTAAAATAAAGCTACATTCAAGAGGGACAGGTCTCAGTTTTAGTGTCCGTGCAAGGAGCAAAACAAAAAAAAAAATCCGTAAATCAGGGATTTGACCCAAAAATGATGTATCAGCTGGTTTTCTTAAATTCCTGACTCACAGAACTCCTTGTTTCAGTTTTATTCCTCAGTTTTGTAGGGAAAGTTAAGCAGGTCAACCTTGACTTTAAAATAAACCCACATACAAGAGGGACAAGTCTCAGTTTTACAGTTCTTAGTGTCCATGCAAGGAGCAAGACAAAAAAATCCTCAAATCAGGGATGTAACTCAAAAGTAATGTATCAGCTGGTTTTCTTAAACCAGCTTTCTGTTTTGCAGGGAAAGTCAAGCAAGACGAGCTGAGCTCATCCAAGCTGATTTTTCCCTAAATCCATCCCCCAACACCTGCACAGAGGCTTGCTCTGACGTGAGGGCTCACCTGTCGCTTCTTCTTGCGCCCCTCCTTCACCCTCCTGCGGATGAACTTCCTCCTCTTGAGCAGCTTCTTGTACTTGTGCCTGTTCATCTTCCTCCTGCGGATCTTGAGCACGTTCCTGCACTGCACTCTGTCGCCCTGAGCTCCCTCTCCCTCCTCCAGCTGCCCCGTCCCTGCAGCAGGGGGACACTCCAGGGGCTCTGGGCGCTCACGGCTGGCTTCTTGCTGAGCCTTGGGCAGGGAGTACCTGACGGTGAGCCAGCTCTCCAAGGGGCTGATGGAGAGTTTCCTGGGGATGAGGATCTCCTCCAGCTCGGGGTCCAGCGTGTGCCACTGCTGGGGCTGGGCCCCGCTGGGGTTCTGGGGCTGGGTGCTGTAGCGGGCGCACGGGGAGCGGCAGCACAGGAACGAGGACACCGACCTGGGCAGGAGGTGGCCTGTGGGAGAAAAAAAGGGGGGGGGTTTGTGCTTAAAAACCGCAGGATTTGACAGAGAAAAGCTCTGCCCGGATCTCAGACTGACAGAGAGAGCTGGCCAGAGCAAGCTGATAAAGGGAGACGCTCAGAGAAGTTGTATCGACATCATAAAAGCGAGGAAGGATTTTCAAGCCTTCGATTTTTCAATTTTAACTACAATGCTGTCATGCTAAAAATGTATTATATTTTAGTGGGTAAGCTGCCCAAATCATGCAGGCAGAGCAGGGTGGAGGTTCTGAAGGGGTTGGAATTCCATGGTCTTTAAGGATTCCCTTCAGTGGGAGCTGAAGGGGTTGGAATTCCATGGTCTTTAAGGTTCTCCTTCACTGAGAGGTGCCCCTGCCCAGCAAGGAGTTTGGAATCCCATGGTCTTTAAGGTTCCCCTTCAGTGGGAGGTGCTGAAGGAGTTGGAATTCCATGATCTTTAAGGTTCTCTCTCACTGGGAGGTGAAGGGGTTGGAATTCCACGGCCTTTAAGGTCCCTTCCAACCCAAACCCTTCCACGATTCCATTAAGGGGAATGTTCTTGTGTTTTCTGACTGAAAATCAATTTGGAATGGTAAGGAAGTGTTGGCTGTGTCAAAACTCTCTGTTGCTAAGGAATCTTCTCCAAAGCCACACCATACTTACATAATAAATCAGAGACATAAAAACATTTAACAACCACTGACTCAACAACAGCCTCTCCTTCCTGCACTGCCTGGTGGAAAAAAAAACTTCTGGGAGCCCAATTAGCCCAGGAAAATAAATCCAAACAAACAGAAATCTTGGCCACACAACACCAATTTACCTGCAATTCTCGAAGCCTTCAGTAACTGGGAACTCAGCCGTGATATTAACATTTTGTTTCTCTTTGTTCACTGGCAGAGCCAGCAATGACTGTTCAAATAAGAACATTCATTCAGTCATGCAAACGTGCGGCTTTAAAAAAAACCTTCCCTATTTAACCCCACAACCCCAAAAGACCGGCTGAGAATCTTAACATCCTCTTAGTTTTACCCTCAATCTGTCGGGCTCTGCTGTGGGGGTCAAGCACTTTGGCAGCCGAGCCGCGGAGGGAATTTATCAATAAACCTTGGGTTGTTTCAACTTTAAAAACACGGCAACTTCAGGGTCCCTAGGCCGGCAGGAGCAGGCGCGCGGCCTAAGAACGGGCGGTCCCCGAGGGGCCGCCTCCTTCCCCTCAGCCCCCCCGGCGCTGCCCCGCCCCGGGCGGGTCCGCACGGAGCCCCCGGGCCGCGCTTCTCGCCCTCCCCTCACGGCCCCGCCGCCGCCGCCGCCATCACCCACCGGCCCCGCCGCCGCCACCGGAACTTCCGGCCGGCCGCGGGAGCGCCCCCTGGCGGCGCGCGCGGGGAACGGCCCCGCACGGCCCCTCAGGGGCACGCGAGGCGCCGGTGTCGGGCCCTGGCGGGCGGTTATGGCCCTTCATGGGACTTTGTGGTTCTTCATGGGCCTTCAGGGGCGTTTATGGTCCCCCACGGCCCCTCAGGGTCCCGCGAGGGGCTGGTGTCGGTCCCTCATGGGACTTTATGGTTCATGGTCCCTCACGGGCATTTATGGCCCTTCGTGGTCCCTCATGGGCGTTTATGGCCCTTCATGATCCCTCACAGCCCCTCAGGGACCCGCGAGGTGCCAGTGTCGGTCCTTCACGGGCGTTAATGGCCCTTCATGGGACTTTGTGGTTCTTCATGGTCCTTCACGGGAGGTTATGGCCCTTCATGGAACTTTATGGCTCTTTGGTCCCCCACGGGCGTTTATGGTTCTTCATGGTCCCTCACGGGTGTTTATGGTCCCTTACAGCCCTTCATGGTCCCACAAGGGGCCGGTCTTGGTCCCTCATGGGTGTTTATGGCCCTTCATGGGACTTTATGGTTCTTCATGGTCACTCACAGGCAGTTATGGCCCTTCATGGGACTTTAGGGCCCTTCATAGGACTTCATGGTTCTTCATGGTCCCTCACGGCCCCTCAGGGTCTCGCAAGGGGCCGGTCTCAGTCCCTCATGGGACTTAATGGTTCATGGTCCCTCACGGGCCTTTATGGCCCTTCATGGTCCCTCACAGTCCCCTGTGATGCTGTGAAGGATTCTGTGATTCTCTGAAGGATCCTGTGATGCTGTTCCAGTGAGCTGTCCCTGTTCCTGCAGGGATCACGGAAGACACACAGCCACCTCTCCCACACCTTGTCTGCACCAGGGCGGGTCTGGTGGCCGCTGTCCAGGCGCAGCCACACCTGTCCTCTCCCTCACCTGGCTGCTGTTTGTCCTCCCTGCCTCGGCACAGGACCCCACCATCCTGGCACAGCATGAAAGGGCCTAATCAGCTGGCATGAGGGAGGGATGTCAAAGCCAATCCCAAACTTCAAAGAGCTTTTTGCTTTTGTACCTACCTCAGCCAGAACACAGGAGATTTATTCACCAGCTGCTTTGAGTATTTCAGAGCAGAACAAGGGTCTGTCAGAGATTTATTCACCAGCTGCTTGTAGTATTTCAGAGCAGAACAAGGGTCTGTCAGAGATTTATTCACCAGCTGCTTGTATTTCAGTGCAGAACAAGGGTCTGTCTCTGGTTCAGGTACGCCCCACTGTGTCAAACCCAACTACCATGAAAGGTTAACATGGGTTAGAGTTTCTTCCTGAAAATTAAGAATAAAGTTCCCTTCTCAGGAAAGAGAAACCTATGGAGGAGAAATTAAATGAAGTAAACAGTTCGGTAAACAGACTGAGACTTTATTGAAGACATTTCAGAAGTTTATGTACAAAACAACATTCCCACCCCCATATCAGGCTGTTAGTCACCCACTGGGAACAAAGCAAGTGCCTGGTGCACACTGGCAACCTGGGGACGCTCAGAGTTTGCCACGGAATTCACAGAAGGTAACAAATCCCCTTGGTTTAGAGCTGGGCAATTTCAGCCTTGGCTCACTTAGGAACAAAGGGAATCAAAGGAGTTGGGTGGTTTTTTTTTTCTGGAGTTAACTGAGCCTGCTGGAATCTGACAGCCTCCACTGGCCTTACTCTTAGGTCAGGTCATTTAATTCTGCAAAGAGCCAGAAGCCCACTTTGGTTTTGGAAGTGGAAAGGAAGCAGCAGCCCCTGGATTTAACCTGCAGGTTTGGATCCATTTCAGAGGGCTCCAGGAGATGCCCATCTCCGAGAGCACAGCAGTGTTTGCAGCTAGAGCAGAGCAGCAGCAATGCCAAGGGAAAGACTCAGCCCCTCTGCTTCCCAAACACACCCACAGGGAGGCTGAGTGTCAATGGCTATTTCAACAAGCGTGTAAAAAGCCCTTAGAGACAGACAGGAGTGGTTAAATTGTGACTGAGGAGCTGTTCCTGTGGAGTTCTGTGCTCTTCTACCACGGCAGAGTTTCCCCTTGCCAGTCCAGGAAAGAACCATTTTCTTTTTCACCGAGACGTTCCAGAACAGAGAGAATACCTGGGATGGCCTCCTGCACCTGCATGGGAGCCTGGAATGAATCAAGCTTAGGTCATTACTGGGAATTTCCTGCTGAATATAATTAAATACATTTCAGGAGGCTCTAGAATGGAGGGAGATGTGTTTTTGTCAGAGAGAAAGCTCGATAAGCTTTCCCGTGAATTGGTCTGAGGGAGCTGGAGAGAAAGAATTAAAACAATCCCCACGTGGTGTTTTGTAATAAGCTGTATTCCTCATAAAGTTGTTCACAAAAGAGTCTTTTCTTAGCACCCTTTCTGTAGCAAACTGGAGTATAAAAAGGAATTCTTAATAAAGTTATCAGCCTTCTGAGAATGCATGGAGTGTGTCACTCATTTATCTGTGTCATCTCTGACTCAGCGGTGACATTTTGGTGTGTCACAGCCCACAGAGGGGTGTGTGCAGCCAGGGGGCTGGGACAGCAAGGGTGTCACAGACATATTTTATGAAAAATCCTTTTACTAGGACCTTTTCTCCAGAAACGAAATGTATACAATCATTATCTGCTGCTGTGGGATGCAACAGGTGCATCTTTGATTGGTTTTAGGTAGTTGTTTTTAATTAATGGCCAATCACAGTCCAGCTATGGTCAGTCACAAGATTTTGTTATCATTCCTTTCTATTCCTTTCAAGCCTTCTGATGAAATCCTTTCTTCTATTCCTTTAGTATAGTTTTAATGTATCATTTTCTTTTGATATAATATAAATCATAAAATAATAACTCAGCCTTCTGAAACATGGAGTCAACATTCTCATCTCTTCCCTCATCCTGAGACCCCTGTGAACACCCCCACACAAGGGACCCCAGTGTGACATTTCCACACTGGCACTCACCATGTTCCCACCCATGTCTGTCTGAAGCCAGCCTGGGTGCAAGGAGATGCAGAGAATTCCGTCTGATTTCAGGTCTGCAGCCAGACACCGGGTGATCATGTTCAGGGCAGTCTGCAGGGGTGGAAACGCCCATTAATTAATGTGTGATTAATGAGCCTGGAGCACCACCCCAGCCCAGCTGCTGGGCACATCCCTTCCACAGCAAGGGGCAGGAGGAGGCTCTCAGGACTCATCCAGGCTTTCTGGGAACTCTGAAAGCTCTGCCACCACAAACTCACTGCCCAAAAACGAAACCAAGTTGTAAGGGAACATAAAGTAGCATTTGAAATCCTCAGGAGCTGGGAGGAGAATAATATTGACATAAGGACTGTGTTTTTCTGCACTAACCACTACGCAAACATTCATTTACTTCTGAACAGGGAAAACAAGCGTTTAACAGCTTCTGAGTAGGTGGTGTAGGAGAAGCTGTATGTGTGATCCTGACTATCTGTACAAACTCAATCCCTGGATGTGAGAAAACTGAAAATCCCACCTGTCACTGACTGACATCACCACAGAGGTCAGCACACCTTTTGCTGAGTTTCCTGCTCTCTCTCTGGGATGGGAGAGGAACACAGCTGATGGAGCCCACACTCGATGGCATCAGCTCCTCCCTGAGTGCCAAACCCCTCGGAGTGGATCTGTACCAGAGCAGGGATTTAGGAGCCTGTTCTCTCACACTCCATGGCATCAGCTCTTCCCTGAATCCCTTGGGAATGGATCTGTATCAGAGCAGGGATTTAGGAGCCTGTTCTCCAGGAGTTGCTCCAGGTGCAGCATCCCACAGCTCCCATTTCCACCCAGGTGGAGAACAAGAACATTTTTGTGCCCACAGAGGTGCTGCACCCCTTGCTAAGGCCAGCATGGCTCCACCTGCCCTCAGCCACGGAACACAGCCCAGGGCAGCCTGTAGCTGTGATATTTTTTATGAAAAATCCCTTTGCTAGGATTTTTCTCTCAGAAGCTAAGAGGCCTCTGGAACAAAATGTAAACAATGGTTATCTGCTGCTGTGGAATGCAATAGGTACATCTTTGATTGGTCCCATGTGTTTGCTTTTAATTAATGGCCAATCACAGTCTGGCTGTCTTGGACTATCTGGTCAGTCACAAGATTTTATTATCATTCCTTTCTATTCCTTTCTTGAATAGAATAATTCCTTTCTATTCCTTTCATCCTTCTGATGAAATCCTTTCTTCTATTCTTTTAGTATAGTTTTAGTATACTTTTAATACAAAATATATCATAATTGTATTATATAATATATACTTTAAAAATAATATATATCATCATTAATATAATATATATCAATTTACTTTTAATATAATATATATCATAAAATAATAAATCAGCCTTGTGAAACATGGAGTCAAAATTCTCATCTCTTCCCTCATCCTGGGACCCCTGTGAACACCACCACACTCATGCAATAAACAAGTGATGTATTCATGCACCCCAGCACCCACAAACCTTTGCTATCCTGTAGGGATAGACCTTGAGGAACATCTCGTTGGCCTGGACGAGCTGCATGGAGGCAGCCAGGGAGGACATGTTGATGATGGCAGCTCTGTGGCAGCCCATGCCAGTGCCCAGCTGCGCTGCCTTCCTCAGCAGCGGGAGGAACGCCTGTGAAAAGCAGAGTTTGCTTCATTTGGTGATTGGGATTGGAGCTGGATCATTCCCTCATCCAGAGCAGGAGCCCCAGGACAGCGTGGTGGTGGCTCCTCAGCCCCCGTGGCCAGAGGAGACCTTCCTCCAGCAGTCTCTTGTGCCCACCTCCCGTCCCCACTGTCACATTCACATTCTCTGAAAAAATCCCTTTGTCCAGGGTTTTTTCTCCTGGGAAGCTGAGAGGCCTCAGAGAAAAGGAAAACAATTCTTATTTCATTTGCTTCTCCTCTATTTTTCTCATGTGGAATGTGTTTGGAGATTGTTTCGTTGGATTCTGCTGTGAGGTGTTTTGACTCTTTCGCCAATTGGGGCCAAGCTGTGTCTGGACTCTGGAAAGAGTCACAAATTTTCATTATTATCTTTTTTAGCCTTCTGTAAGTACCCTTTCTGTATTGTCCCCACTGTCACATTCACATTCTCTGAAAAAATCTTTGCCCAGGATTTTTCTCCTGGGAAGCTGAGGAGCCTCAGAGAAAAGGAAAACAATTTTTATCTCATTTGCTTCTCCTGTGTTTTGCTCATGTGGGATGTATTTGGAGATTGTTCACCCACAGGTGATTGTTTCACTAGTTTCTGCTGTGAGCTGTTTTCACTCTTTGGGCAATCTGTGTTGGGACTCTGGAAAGAGTCACAAATTTTCATTTTGATCTTTTTTTAGCCTTCTGTAAGTACCCTTTCTGTATTCTTTAGTATAGTATAGTATTCTTTAATATAATGTAGTACCATAAAGTAATAAATTAACCTTCTGAGGCTGATTAACCTCAGAAGGTTAATTTATTACTACTCCATGAGAACACGGAGTCAGATCCATCACTCCTCCCTGCAAACACAACACCCCCCCTGCCACAAAGTGACCCCCCCAGTGGTGCACAGACAGCAGCTCTGTGGCAGAACTGTCTCTGTGCAGCTCCAAGGGCACAAACACCTGCACGATTCCAGCTCAAACGTGGAAAAGCCCCAGGCTGAGCCCATCCCTGCTCACCTTAGTGACCATGAGCTGGGCCACGGTGTTGGTCTCATAAATGGTGAGCATGGTCTCTGCCGTGACCTCCTCCAGCGAGGCCAGCACGTTGATGCCGGCGTTGTTGATCAGGCAGTTCAGCCCTTTGTCTCCCACTATTTCTTCCACTTCCTTCACCACTTTCTTGATGCTGCTCTCACAGACCACATCTGCACAGGGGAGGCAGGAAAAGCCCCAATGAACAGTGCGGGGAGTGCCTGGCACAGGACAACTGTGCCAAACCAAAGCTGAGGCTCACTGGGGGTGTTTGGGCAGCACACATGTGGAAATGCACAGATTTTACAGAATTACGTTTCCCCAGTGTTATCTTAAGATGATTTTCAGCTCCTGATCACTCAGGACACCAGTTTTTTTAAGATGCACTCACCTAAGCTGAACAAATTTCAACCTTTACTCACCCAGTTGCAGGAGCTTGATGTTGCTGTATTGCTTGCTGAGCTGCTGCAGTTCCTAGGAAGAAGAATTATTTTTATTTTATATATATGTGTGTGTATCTCCATGGGTATTACATAAATCACTTTGAATTCTGCATCTCCTCCAGAACTGTAACTGAAATATTTCCCTGATTGGACTGAAGGCAGAGATTCTCCTTTGTTTTCCAGCCTGCTGAGCAGCTTTCCTAAGAGCCAGATCAGGAAATTGGACTCTTCCCCTGCTCAGTCCAGACTCCAGCCTGCTGGATTTTTAGTGGGACATTTCCCAGCTTCAGTGCTCAGTCCTCAGCATTCCAGTAAAAATCCAGTGCCTCCCCAGTTCTGTGAGAAAATCCTAATTTCTCCTGAAGCTCAGCTAGTGCTGGACACCCCTTCAGGGCAACTTCAGGGAATGCTTTTAAAAACCCATTTGGAATTTCTGTTTGCAGGAAAATTTCATTTCCCCATGGGAATTTGGTTTCCCCAGCAGCCTCGTTAGCGTCACTTCTTGTAAGTGGAGGCTGAGCCCACCAAGGAATCAGTCTGGGGCACAGCCACTGTCCAGGAGAACAATTCCCTCCCTGCTGGAGCTCGCTCAGTGCCTGTCAGCGCTGCAGGCTGCTGTTCCTGCAGAAACCCCTGCTCTCCCCTGCACAAAGAGAGTCCAAACTGGATTTATGGGCCCAGCTGGAGCTCTCAGGTTTCTGTGCCATGGAGCCAAGTGGGAAGCGTGGCCAAAGACAACAGATGGATTCCATATTCCCAGTCATGTTCAGGAGACACAGCAAACCTGGCCAAACACTCCAGCCCTTTCTTTAGGAGCCCTTTGGGAATAGGGGTCAGGAGGGCAGGCTTGGAAAGAATCCTTCCCTGCCCCTTGGAGACGCTTCAGGGACTCGGTGTGCTCTGACAAACCCTAATGGATCACGTCTTTTATCTCACATCAGGCCCTGCAGGGCTCTCTCCAGGCTTCTTTGGGAGATTTGTGCTCCCACCCAGGCCAGTCCACAACTGCAGTTAAGGCTGTTAAGGGGAGGGGGAAGGAAAAACAAGCCAGAAGCACAAAACCAGAAGACATTCCTCGCTTTGGACAGGGCCTGGTGGGACAGATTTCCATAAATTAAAGGCCCAGAACACACTGGCTTGTTTATTGATGAAACAGCTCAGCCTGCAGTGATTCTGTGCCTTTGGGTTGTCACTGGATTTCAGTTTGACGGCATCACTCAGTGCAAAATCAGCTCCAGGAGTGCTCTGGCTGCTCCAGGTTTGTCCATTTATTTATAGTTTGTTTATTTATATGCTTTACTCTCTGACAGAAACGAGCTACCAGCTGCTGCTGAAAGGCAAGAGAGGCTGAGAGACTTGAGCAAACAATATTTTCAATTAAGAATTGAAGCATTCTCCAGTACACAGCACGAAATCACAATAGCTGCATGCAAATTAGGTTTAAAATTCAATGGGTTTTCCAGTTAATTACTTGGTTAACAAGTGACTCCCACTTCAGGGGTTTGAATTTCTGAGAAGCAGCTCCCAGCACAAAGCTGATCTGGACAGCTTTGGTCTTCAAGAATGTTACACCTGATAGAAGCTGAAAAACCCAGTTAGAACATCTAAAACTGGCAGGAAAGCCTATTTTCCCCCTCCTGGACTAGAAGGAGCATGAGAAAAGGAGGACTGAGACAAGGAGGTACAGCCAACATATCCCAGCCAAGGCATTTTTAATTAGTGTGCTGTGACAGATAATTTAAAAACAAACAAGACAAACAAAGCCCAACAAAAAGCCACAACACAACTCCCTACCAGTGTTTATTTAGCATAGTAGCTGCAGAACTGCTCTGCACCTGAGCAATCACCCCTGAGAATCAAACTTGTGGGGAGTCCAAGACAAGAATTAAACTCTGATTAGCATCTGTTGTTTCCTGCCTGCTGATTTTTAATTACGATTAACAAAGACTCGGCCTATTCTGATTTAAACAAGATCCTCTGGCGCTCAGGGCTCCAGACACAGACTCATCAGCACACGGGGTATTTATTGCTAGATTTCAAGCAGGAATGTTTTGTTGTCTTTGTCATTTAGCAAGATTTACTTTGCCTTCTTTATGAAAGCATTATCCACTTGGGTTACAGCTCTTGGACAGGGCCTGGCCCCGCTCAGCCAGTTGGAAGCAATCAAGGCAAACAAACAGAGCCTGAGGGCAGGATAAAGGTGCTCGGGTATCCTTCACCTCATCCTGCTTGCACTCAGGACAAAGCCAGAGGTGTATCCTATTTTTCTGCGTCCCTCTGAGACAGATTTTCAGTATCACAGTGTACAGCCAGCTCGCTGTTCAACCCTGGAACAGCTTCCACAGCACTGCCCTGACCCACAGCCCTCTCTGCCTCCAGAAAATCCAGCCCTCGCTGCTGTAGGAAGTGTAAAACACTTCCAGAAAAAATAAAATAACCAAACAAAGCGACTCTGCAATAGCCCAAAATTAAAAAGACTTCAGAAATGCCCCCTTTGCCTGGTAAATGTGGTGCACAGATCGCTCAGCTGCTCTCCCCAGTTGCAAACCACATGGCTGAAATATGTGTTAGAGGGAAAAACAAACCCCAGAGCTGACAGAGACGGTGAGCAGGGAGCTCCGGGGCTGAGCAGGGACCAGGCACAGCTTGGAGCTCAATCCCCTGCTCCAGAGAGGGGGAAAATGCACATTTGGGCTTCCCAGAGCTCTGCAGAGGGATTTGCCCACCTGGGAACTCGCTGGGGCTTGGGGAGATGCTCCTGTGCACATCCAACAGCTCTGGGCACTTTTTTATTGATTTATTCACCTCCTCCTTCCCCATCACACCTGGGCCTGCACCGTTTTAAGAGTTTTCCCTTTTATAGGAAAGCAGGATGGGGGAGGAAGGAGCAAAGAAGGAAAAGAGAATTCCAGCTTGTGCTGGCTCCTTGCTAGCAGCACTGGGGTTGTGTCACCTTGATTTTTAAAGATTTTCTAAGCTTTTTTCCTAAGATTTTTTAAGATTTTCTAAGCCTTCTGATGTTTATGTTTTTGTAACAAACTTTTCCCACCCACTTTCTACAAACTCTGTTTTGCATTCTCTTATGGAGGAGGAGGAGAAATCTGACGGGGGGCTGTTGGTTTGTCCAGTGCCATTGGAGAGGTGGCAATGGACAAACTGCCCATTTCCAATTCACTGCCACTTTGGGAAACCTATAAATGCTGGAGCCAGAAAATAAAATCCCTTTTTCACCTTGAAAACAGCAGTGAGCCCTATAGTGACAGAGTTGTGCCCATCTGGAGAGCAAAACCAGGACACCAGAATGATTTCCCAGGAGATTTGTGGCTGCTTTTTAACGTTGGAACAGCCCAAGAAAAAGCAGAAACCACCCAAGAAAAGGCAGAAACAGCCCAAGAAAAGGCAGAAACAGCCCAAGAAAAGGCAGATTGGGATCAGAGCGTGGCTGGAGGAGTCTCCGGTGGTGTTTTCCAGCAGGGGCAGTGGTTATCTGCCTGCCTGCTGCACGTTATCCTGTGATCTGCAGCCCATTTGTTAGGCAAATGTTCTGGGGAGGCCACCTAGGAGCTCCTCAGCCCCGGAGCTCGAGTTTTCACAACTTCTGCCAGCACAGACTCACATGCAAAACCCTGCAGCTGTTCAGCATTACCCAAGGTTAGGGAGCTACAGGAGATAGATGTGCTGCTTTTCCTGGGGAAGAGAGGAAAGCACACTCTGAGATCTCCCCTGCACACTCAGATTTTTCCCCAGCATCTTTGGAAAAGCAGCTCCTTAATGGCTCCTCTCTGTCCACTCTTTGGAGGGCTCCAAAACATTCACTCATCACTCTGCTGAGGGATTCCTGCCCAAAGTGGAGCTGTGTTTGCCAGGTGTATTTAATCACTTTTCCTCTAAAAATTGGGAGATTGTTTTTAAAAGCCTTTTCATTTGAGCTCTGCCCATCTCCATTCTGCCAAGGGAAAATGCTGCTCTGCCAAAGGAACTGTCCAAAGCTGCTTTTCTCTTGGACAAGGAGGATTTTTCACATGGTCAACAAAAAAACGAGAGGAAAAACCAAAACCACACCACCTGAATTGCTGTCAGGAGAACAAGCACTGGCCCAGGTGCGCAGAGAAAGAAAAACTCCCTCAATTTCACAGCCCACAAACAGGTCTGAGATGGACCAAGCCCGTTTCATGTGCCCCAAATTGAGCCTGCAGTGCCAATTCCTGGAGAGCAAAAACCTGAACTCTGGGAGTTCAAAATTTGACTGGAAATTCAGTGACAGAAAAGAAGAAAGGAAAGGAAAGGAAAGGAAAGGAAAGGAAAGGAAAGGAAAGGAAAGGAAAGGAAAGGAAAGGAAAGGAAAGGAAAGGAAAGGAAAGGAAAGGAAAGGAAAGGAAAGGAAAGGAAAGGAAAGGAAAGGAAAGGAAAGGAAAGGAAAGGAAAGGAAAGGAAAGGAAAGGAAAAAAAAAAGGGAAAAAGAAAAGGAAAAATGACAAGAAAATCACAGAACCTTTGCCTTTCCTACCACACTCAGCAGCAGTGCCAGGCTGCAGCCAAGCTGTGAGAGCAGCAGCTGAATCTGGTGCTGCCATGCCCACGATTCCCAGTGCTGGAGGCTGGGGCAGGTCTGTTCTTGCCCTCTGTCAGCCCCAAGGACCAGTGGGAGCCCTCTCAGAGGGTCAGAAAGCTTTGTGCCAGCTCCACGCTTTGCAGATGGGGCAGATAATGCTGCTGAAACCACCACAGTACCTTTAGTAAAGATTTCTCTTCCTTGTGGAGTTTCCAAAGCCATCTGTTAGAAATGTGCTTTCAGCTGGCTGCAGAGGTTTCCATTGATGTCCTGCCAAAGCACAGCACATGGCCTGGAGGTCCTCACAGAGAACAAAAACCCACCCTGGTGCACCAAGGACAAAACCTGCCCCTCTAAAAGATGGGGAAAGCTGAAGATGCACCCCATGTGTCCAGCAGGGTCCCCGTGGGGCTGCTGGAATGTGGCTCCTGGCCAGTCCACCCTGCCAGAGCCTTTCCAGGGTTCTCCCAGCAGCAAGGAGCGACCCAGACTCTTCCCAGACACACACATTGCACTGGCTGAGGGCTGGCTCATCTCCCTCTGCAGGTTTGCAGCCTTTCTGCTGCAGATTTTTAAATATTGACTACACAAAAAAACCACCCCAGAAGTGATGAGTAGTGCTGAGATTTGCCTGTGTAATGTTTCCTAGGAAGCTCTTCGTGTTAAAGGAGCAATTTCACTCCTGAGAACATTATGATGAAATAAAATCATACTGTTTGTGAAAAAGAGAAGTTTCCTACAGGAGACACCCTGCCAGAGGCTTTCCAGGAAAGGTACCAAGGAGTGACCCAGACTCTTGCCAAACACATTGCACTATCTGAGGGCTGTTTCATCTCCCTCTGCAGGTTTGCAGCCTTTCTGCTGCAGATTTTTAAATAAAAATCACAAGCACACACACACACACAAAAACCAAATAAAAACTGATGAGTTATGCTGAGATTTGCCCGTGTAATGTTTCCTAGGAAGCTCTTCCTGTTAAAGGAACAATTTCACTTCTCCATGTAATGGATCTGAGACCATTATGATGAAAAAATCGCAGGGGCCATTTGGAAAAAGAGAAAGAACCTCTGTCAGCAGCGGCTGGAGCAGCTTTAGGACAAACAGCCAGGCAGGGAGATTTTGATCTAGCCCGGGTCAGGTGTCTCTGCTGCCTTCCTGTGCCACTGCCACAGCGAGATTTGTGCAATCTCTGTAGGAAACGGGGCTGGGAGCGGTGCCAGGAGGGGACAGGAGTTACAGGGACAGAATGGGGGGAATTTCTGCTCAATAACAGGAGTTACAGGGACAGCATGGGGGGAATTTCTGCTCAATAACAGGAGTTAGAGGGACAGAATGGGGGGAATTTCTGCTCAGGTAACAGGAGTTACAGGGACAGAATGGGGTGAATTTCTGCTCTATAACAGGAATGAAAATGGAACAGAATGGGGTGAACTTCTACTCAGGTAACAGGAGTTAAAGGGAACAGAATTGAGTGAATTTCTGTTCAGGTGCTGCCACGAGGGGCTTAGGGAAAAGGATTTAAAAGCAAACAGAATTGAGTGAATTTCTGCTCAGGTAACAGGAATGAAAATGGAACAGAACAGAGTGAATTTCTGCTCAGGTAGCAGGACTTAAAAGGAACAGAATGGGGTGAATTTCTGCTCAGGTGATGAACAGGAGTTAAAGGGAACAGAATGGGGTGAATTTCTGCCCAGGTGCTGCCACGAGGAGCTCGGGAGCAGCAGCCCTGGAAGGGAGCTGTGCACCTGATCCCAGCCTTGCTGGGCAGTTTCTCTGCACTTCCATTCAGAAATGCCCTAAATGCACCTTTATGCTGGAGACTTTTTTTAAATTAAAATATTTTCCTTGGGTTTCATAAGGACCTGCAGAGCTCAGACTGCAGCTGTTACCTGGCCAGCCCTGTCCCGCATCCCAAGCACCTTTTAGAGATTTTTTTTGTAGCTAAGCAGTAACGAAAATTCCTGTGTTTGGTTTATTGCTGGGAGGGTGTGATCACAATCTGTGTGATCACCAAATCCTCCAGCAGGAGCAGACACAGGGGCTCTCTCTCCCTCTGGAATTTGCATTTTTCCTTGCTGGAAATGCAGGGGAGATGCAGGGATGGGGCTGTGGATGTCAATTCTCCTTCCAAATGCCTGGGCTGTTCCAGAGGGGTTTGGGACAGGGCAGGGCAGGAAGGAGCAGGGGATGGGCACCTGTGGGAGTTTCAGGTGACACCGCTGGGCACAGAGCGACTGATCACCCTCAGAGATTTGCCTCCCAAAGTTTGAGAGGCAAATCAAAACCACTGGTCCCAAAACCACTGCGATGCTGCAGCAGGAGGGACTTGAGCTGAAATGGGAGAGAAAGAGAGAGAGCTGCGAGTGGATCCACGGGCAGCAGGTACCAAAAATTCCTGTTTGCCGCAGGAGCTCTGAGCCCTGCCCAGCACAGAGGGGAACTCAGAGAAGTGATTAATTCATTGCTCATCTGCGCTTTCTCAATTGCTGCAATCGCAGCAGAGAACAAGAGGCAGAGAGGGCACACAGAGACGCGTGGACAGAGAGAGAGAGAGAGAGAAGCAAAGCTGTGCCGGGTTTCTCCCCTTTCTGGGAAATGTTTCTGAGGGACCGCGGGCTGTCCCTGCAGGTCCGGGCAAGGACAGCACAGAAATCTCCAGCAGCAAACCCAGCGAGAAACTCGGGGATGGACGGAAGGGGTGGCAGGAGCGCTGGAGATGCTGCAGCTGCCTTGCCCTGTCCCGCTCGCTCTCCTGCTCCCGGGAACGCTCCCGGTCATCGATAAACCCCAGCTCCAGCCCGGAGAGCTGCCCGGTATCGGCTCCAGCCGCCCTGGCTCCATCCCCAGCCCAGGAGCTCCGTCCTGGCTCCATCCTCAGCCCGAGAGCTCCGTCCCGACTCCATCCCAGCCCGAGAGCTCCATCCCAGCCGGGCTCCATCCCCAGCCAGGGCTCTCTCTCTGCCAGCACAGGGATGCTCGAGATGTTCCTCATTTCCAAACTGCCTTCTCCTCCCTCCCGACCCCTTTACCCCTCTCCGGGGACCCCCAGCGCCCCCGCCCCGTTTACCTGCGCCTTCTCGGGGTACCGGCAGGTCGCAAAGACCAAATCCGGGGAGGGGCTGGCGGCTGCGAGCCCCCGCACCAGCCCCAGGCCGATGCCGCGGCTGCAGCCGGTGATGAGCACGGAGCGGCAGCGGGGCTGGGCCATTCCTGCCTCGGCTCGGCCGCTCCGCTCCGCTCCCGGCGCTTCCGGAGCCCACGCGGGGCTCGATCAACCTGAGCCGAGCGGGGCCGCCCCCGGCCCGCCCCCAGCGCGGCGCCGCCCCCGGCCGGCTCCGGGCACGGAGAACGGGCCGGGAACGGGAATTGGTTCTAAGGGGAATTGGTTCTGCCCCTCCCGGCTGCGGACACGGAGAACGGGCCGGAACGGGAATTGGTTCTGCCCCTCCCGGCTCCGGGGCACGGAGAGAAGGGCCAGGGGAAGGAGAATTGGTTCTTACCCCTCCCAGCTCCGGGAGAGAACGGACAGGGAAAGGGGAAATGGTTCTGCCCCCGCCCGGCTTCAGGGCACGGAGAGAGCAGACAGGGGAAGAGGAATTGGCTTTTCTCCCTCCATCCCTCTCCCGGCTGGTACCCAAACTCTGTTCCACCAACTTCAGAGCCCTTCGTGTGACAGTGGTGGGCGCAGAGCAGCCCCTGAGCCCTGTGACCCTCATTATCGGCCCCACAGAACGGGGGAGCCACCAGAGGCTGAGAAAACAAAGCCATAACTCACCTGAAGGTTTGAGAGCTGTTTGCACACTCAGGTGCACGTGGGGCTTTGGATTTCAGGTGAACTTCTGCCAGCTCCAGCAGCAGCACTGACTGCTTCAGTGTCCCATAAACCCAGCACAATGTTCAGCCACCCCAAAATTTTCATCCTCCAATGTCCCAGCAAACCCAGCCCAGCTGTTCGGCCACCCCAAAATCTTCACCCCCCATGTCCCAGCAAACCCACCCCAAAGTGCAGCCCCAATGTCCCAGCAAACCCAGCAGATGTTCAGACACCCCAAACCCCAAATTTTCAGCCCCCAAAGTCCCAGCAAACCCACCACAATGTTCAGCCACCCCAAAATTTTCATCTTCAATGCCCCAGCAAACCCACACAAGACATTCAGCCACCCCAACATTTTCACTCCTTAGCGTCCCAGCAAACCCGAGATGTTCAGCCAGCCCAAGATTTTCATCCTCCAAAGTCCCAGCAAACCCACCACAATGTTCAGCCACCCCAACATTTTCACTTCTCAGAGCCCCAGCAAACCCACCCCAGATGTTCAGCCACCCAAAAATTTTCGCCCCCAATGTCCCAGCAAACCCACCCCAGCTGTTCAGCCACCCCAACATTTTCACCCCCAAGAAGTGGCCCACATCCCAAGGGATGGGATTCTCCTCAAGCCCAGCTCCTCCTCCTTGTCCAGGTGAGCAAACCCAGCTCAGGGAGCTCAGCTGGGACTGCCAGCTCCTCCAGAAGTCACAGCAATGCAATTCCCACCTCAAATCTTAGTGGATTGGGGGATTTTATATTTGGTGCCCAAAATTCCTGCCTTTAAGGGAACCGGGATTGAATTCCAAGTCTCGAATCTATTACAGTTTAAAAATATCTTCATTTTGCAGCAATTTCTTTCCTTATGAGTAGGCACAAGTGGTGGAGCTCATAAGAAACTCGAGTGAATGTAATAGAAAATCAAATACTTTAATGAAATTAGGGAGCATGAGAGTAACAGCTCAGATATACCACTAGAACTGATACTACTGGGCTGTGGGGCTCTGCTAATTGGAGTTTTAATTGCTCTGTTCATCAAGCATGCAGACTGACAAACTACCAATTCTTCAAAGATCCTGAGTCAAGAATTTTCAACCACTTCAAATGGATATATAGGAAATGTCTTCTGAGCTGGTGGCCTGCACACAGCATTGCACAGATAAAAATATTCTACTCTCAATGCACAGAGCTAAATACTTTCACATTTATCAGAATTTTCTACACAAGTCTTTTTTTTCTTTTGATAGAATTCAAGTTTTTGAATTTTTCTGTATATATCTTCACCTGTATTAAACAAATGCTTATTTACATTGTGGGTAAAGTGTAAAGGCTAGGAAGGCCATTTTCCCATACTGTAACACTGCAAAATATATATATATATATATATACAGAAAACCTAATATAGGCAACAGGACTAAAAAAAAAAAAAAATCACCTCCCACCTGTACAACATCACCGAGCCAGCATGGAAAGAGGGCATTGGTAGCACCAAACCATTCCTGGGGGGCTGAGCAGCTTCCCAGCCCCACAGGGAAGAGCTGCTGGGCACAGCACCCCAAGGATGGGCTGTCCTGGGGATGGAAACGCTGAGGAGCAGGACAGGAGCCCCAAGTGAGGGTGACAGCGGCACTGCTGACATCACCTGCCAGGCTTTGCTTTGGGTTCAGGGATGAGCACAATTCAGGAGCCAGATTAACCCTGCACAAGCCATGGGGAACGAGCTCTGCTGGTTCACCAGTGGTGCCAGAGGGAATTCCCACGGGAAGCAGCCCCATCTCATCAACTGTGCCTGGGTGCTGCAGGGAAATCCCTCAGAGAGCAGCCCTGGTGGGCATTCCATGGGGAAGCAGCTCCCAGCTCTGTGCCCAGGGTGCCAGAGAGAGAATTCCATCAGGAAGCAACCCCAGATCACCAGAGGGAATTCTCTCTGGGAATTCCAGGAAGCAGCCTGGTGGGCTCACCAGGAGAATTCCTTTGGGAATCAGCCCCAGCAGGACCTTTGGGAAGCAGCCCAGGGGCTCACCAGCAGGAATCCCCTTGGGAGCAGCCCCAGTGGGGGCTCACCAGCAGGAATTCCCTCAGGAGCAGCCCAAGAAGGGCTCACCAGTGAGAACCAGCCCAGGAGCAGCCCAGGAAGGGCTAACCACCAGGAACTCCCTCAGAAGCAGCTCAGGAGCTCAGTGGCAGGAATTCCCTTGGGAAGCAGCCCCAGCAGGAATCCCCCAGGAGCAGCCCCAGAAGGGGATGACCAGCAGGAATTCCCTTAGCTACCCCATCAGGACCCACCGGTGAGAATCCCACGGGAGCAGCCCCGGGGGCTCACCGGCTGTGCCCAGGGCGCTCTGTCTGTCTGTCCCTCTCCGGCGGCGCCAGCTGTGCCCAGGCTGCTCTCTGTCCGTCCGTCCGTCTCACCGGCGGTGCCGGCTGTGCCCGGGGTGCTCCCTGTCCCTCTCCCTGTCCCTGTCCCTGTCGTAGCGGTGCCCTCTCTCGTAGGAGCGCGCTCTCTCGTGCCGGTGGTTGCGGTAGTAGTGTCCCTGGCCCTTCTTCTTGTACTTGCCCGCGTGCTCGGGGCGCTCGCGGGAGCGGCTGCGGGAGCGGGAGGAGCTCCTGGAGCGGGACCTGCGGCCCTTGTGCCCCCCCTGGTACTTGCTGTAGTCCTTGGATTTCTTGTAGCCGCGGCCCTTGGAGCCCTTGTAGGCGGAGCTGTGGTTGAACTGCCTCGGGGGGGAATCGCTGCGGCTCCGGGAGCGGCTCTGCGACTTGGAGCCGCTGGACGTGGAGTAGCTCTCGCTCTTCCTGCAAGGGAAAACAGAGCAAACCTTGTTTTCTTCAATTACAACAACTTCATTCTGCATTTTGCTGCTTTCTTGGATTTTAAGACCTTCCTTCCTCATTTTCAATTGGAAGAACGTCCTTCTGCAATTTGCATTTGAAGAATGTCCTTCCATATTTTGCATTTGAAGAATGTCCTTCTGCATTTCACTATTCCCTTAAATTGGAAGAACGTCCTTCTGTACTTTGAACTTGAAGAATGTCCTTCCTCATTCTGCCATTTCCTTGAATTTGAAGAACATCCTGCCGTACTTCGAATTTTAAGAACGTCCTTCTATATTGGGAATTTTAAGAATGCCCTTCTGCATTCTGAATTTTTAAGAATGCCATTCTGCATTTTGAATTTTCTGTATATATATTTTGAATTTTAAGACCTTCCTTCTGTATTTTGAATTTTAAGAATGCCCTTCTACATTTGGAATTTTAAGACCATTCTTTTGCATTTTGAATTTGAAGAATGTCCTTCTGCATTTTGCTGTTCTACCATGAGAACGCATCTTGTGTCCTAAATTTCCATCTGGCTACAGTAAAAACACTGATTTTTTTAGGAGCTCCAGTTCCAGTAATGCTGTGAATACCCACAGCTGGATCCCCTCAGCCTCCTGGTGATGAATTATCAAAGCTGAGACTGGGAAATGAGACTGGAGGGACTGGGATCACACCCTACCTGTGCTTGGGGGATGCAGACCTCGATGGGGACCTTGAGTAACTCTGATCTCTGCTTCCACTTCGACTCCTGCTCTCTCTTCCTTTCTGGACACTGCCAGACACAAAGAACACTCAGTTATTTAGCTTTAAGTACTCATGGGATAAAAATCAGCTGTTTCCTTACAAAACCTTACCCATTTACTGGGCTGTTGGAGCTGGTTCTCTTGGCTCCCTCTGTTTTCCTTTTTGCATTCTTCATGGCCTGCACAGGTAGGGGTGAGGGTTTGTTTCCTTTCACCTCTTTTGGAGACTCTGCAAGAAGAAGCCTTTGTTACCTCTTTGGAAAGTACCTGAAAGGACTTGAGGCTCCCCTCACCCCAAGTCTGCACAGCTGGGCTTTGCTCACACAGCACCCACAAGCAGATCTCAACAAGTTCACAGAAGGCAGAAATTCACCTGAAATGTTTCTGCCAAAGTACTGAAGTCACAGCAAGAAAAGGCAGCAAACCACCCTCCTTTCCTTGCCAATTATTCTGCATTGTTTGAAAGGTAAACTGGGGGAGAAGATGGTGAATTTTGTCTTCTAGGTGAGACTGCACCAGACTGGAAACTTTAACCAACAGATTCCTCACCCAACATCCCAGCTCTGCTTCAATATTGCATCAGCACAACGTGCCAGGGGCAAGGATTTGAGTTTATTGCCAAATCCACATTAAAACAAGCCCCTGGCCTATATGGGTTTAAACTAGTCTTAATTTCAGACTAATTTGATTTTAGCTTTTATCTGATTCAAGAAATCACAAAGCTACACTGCTATTCAAACCCAGCCAGTCGAGTAGTGCTAAAAGCCATCTTAAAAAAATCCCCAACAAACTCCAAACCACACTTGTAAAAGCTTCCCAAAAGGGTAAATATACATGAAAGATGTGAAAGAGTTATTAAAAATGAGTTATCCACTATTTACCATTTTTTGGGATGGGGGAAAATCCCGATGTGTTATCCAAGCTTGGAACTCCCTCAGGTACCAGACCTTTAGCTTGTGCCTTTGCCTCTTCAATGGCCAATTTCTTCTTTTCTATTTTACTTTCCAGATCAGATAAATCCACCTATAAACACAGGAGCACTGCTTGTGAGAGCTGAATTTGCTGCTTACCCATTCCCAGGGAGAGGAATGAAAATTCAAGGGGTTCCAGGCAGTGGCTCTTTGTTCCAGGCTTGCAGCTGTGGTTTTAAACAAGCTCAAATTTTCCAACTCCTTCACTGAGGGCTCCCAACATGAAAAACAAGCAAACCTTTTTCCTTGTGTAGAGCTGCAAGATTTTTAAGCAGATTTCTTGAATTTCTTCCTCTGTTGCTCCAAACAGTAAAAACCAATGTGGGCGATTTGGAAGAGGGATCTAAAAGGAGAGACAGACAAAGCTCAGATTTCTCCTCCTGTTAAAAAGGCT
Source organism: Ammospiza nelsoni (assembly GCF_027579445.1). Lineage (NCBI taxonomy): Eukaryota > Metazoa > Chordata > Aves > Passeriformes > Passerellidae > Ammospiza > Ammospiza nelsoni. Next base: position 1,609,074 of record NC_080654.1, read on the forward strand.
TGAAAAAAACCCCAAATCCATCAAAGTGTGGCTCACCTCCAGTGTCCTGGCTGCCAGGTAAATGCAGGCACAGGCAATGCTCTCTGGCTGGAACCTCACAAACACATCTGTTCTCAGGCTGTCGTTCATGTAGTTCCTGAAAAACAGGAGAGCAGGAGGTTGCAAGGCACTGCAAAGCTCTTTGGGGCTCTTTTTTTGGGGTTTTGACTTGGTTTTACTTCTACAAGGGCTATTTCTTTCTGCATTCAGTTACTAGACTTCAACATTCTATTCCTGTAAATCTAAAGAGAAGCTGAATGGTTTTACTACAAGAAAAATAAAAGGAATAACTAAAATTAAATCCCTCAAGGGGAGGGATGTGTGACAGAAACAAAGTCTGACTGCTGCAAATTCAGTGGTGAGAAGAGAACCAATTTTAACTTCACTTTTGCTGCTGGATCTCTACTGGCCTGCTCTCATGCAATAAACAAGTTATTTTCATCAAGACAACATACAGTGTGCTCAGAAATACTCAGAAATAGAATTTTAGGTTCACATGTCCCCCTGCAACAGGGCAGGACCAGGTGTGTGGCAAAAGCTGCAGCTCCTGGAGCAGTTCTCCCATGAAATGAAATCCTCTTCAGCACAGCTCAACTTCCAGTGGGGTTTCAGGGTCCATTTCCATCCAGAACAGAATTCTTTTTGATGCACAAAGTCAGCCATAGGACAAATCAGGGTATTTGGGAAGATCAGTTCAGGAGAACAGTCAGAATTCAGGCAGATCTCCTCTGTGGCACATGAAATAAGGTTTCCAAATTGTCCCATTTCAGTAAGGTTGCTTAAAATGAATATTCACAGAATGAGCAAACTGTAAAATATTGCACATATTCCAGTCAGTACAATGAAGCATTATTTGTTGTTAAATCTTAAATACACAAAGTAAATTCCTGTGAATCTCTCAGCTGATGTGCTTTAGGAGATCTACACTTGAGAGCACATATGTCAATAAAATATCAGATGAGAAAAACTAAAACCAGACATAAGAAAAGTCCTTAAAATAATACTTTAAACAATAATAATTACCCATGTGGGTACCCAGTATACAAGGATTCACTGACCCCCAAGGTATCCAAGCAGAGACCACAGGCACCTGCAAGGTTTGCAAGGACAGAGAGGAGGGATTGGAATCCCAGAGTTTCCAACTCCCACCTGTCCTCAATTCTTGTTCACACAAACAGCAACTGCTGCCCCAAAAAAGCAACATCAGCTCATCTTTCTGGGAGAAAGGAACTTCTAAACCCCCTACAAAGAGAGCACAAAGCTTTTGGCCAAAGGAATTATAAAGGAAAGGTTGACTTTGAACATCTGGAAGCTCCACAGTGGTTTTTTTTCTGATTTGCCAAATTGAGAACCATTCCAGCTTCCAAGCTTGGCCTCTGCACATTTTCCCTGTGGGCTCAGCCAGACACAGGAGGAAATGAATCCTTGTCACAATAGCTTAAGAAAAAGGTCATGTTGTAAAAATGCACATTTCAAAAACCAGTTATACTGGATACCCACCAGTTCTTGGGTACTGGAAGCAACAAACACGAGCACAGAGATGTGTGATTGGAACATCTGACCCCTCTCCCAGCTGGGGTAATTCCCTCCCTCCCCTTCCCCTCCCCTCCTTCCATAACCAGCAGATTCTGGCAGTCCAAAATCCCATTCCACTGCTCCATGCAATGCTTCTGGGAAGTGTCTCTAAATATCACATTTGGTCTCCAAGCTTCACACATGTACTAGCTTTATCACTTAAACATTTTCATTTAAACATTTCAGATAATTGTATCTTGCAAACTATTCATTTTTCTGTTGTTAATTCATCCCTTTTAAAAGCTTTAAACCCCACCTTAATTCATTTATCATAAACACACCACATTATAACAGTTAAGAGAAATAGAACAATTAAAAAAAAAATAAATTCAGAACTTGAACGCTCAGGTTATCAAATATACAAACAATCAAAAAAAAAATGCAGAGTAAAATAAAAAATAAAAATAGAAGCACAAGAAGCAGTTGGCCAGTTACTCTACTATCATGTATATACCACCTGTCTAGAGCCAGCCTTCTCTTGGGAGAGCTTTGGGTTGACTGAAGACGGCAGCTATCCCTGCACCATGGGCAGCAGAGGAGAAGTCTTAGTCACTTACCCTCAGAGGCTACCCTTTGATCAAAAGAGTACAGAAAAGAAAAGTCAAAACTGGTTCTCTACACACAGCTCACAGTACCAGACAGTTCAGTCAGCAGAAATATGGTCTCTGGATTCACTAAAGGTGTTGTTTTTTTTTTTTTTTTTTTTTTATTGTTAAAAAAGGATTATTTGGTAAAGTTTAAGATGTGGAATTTTACAGAAGCTTCCCACCCCCGAGTAAATATTTATTAAATGAGAGCAACAAGACAGAGAACATTTCTTGGCAAATATGAATGCAGGCTATCCATCTATCCACTCTTAGAAGCTGACATCTTGCATTATCCACATAGATAAAAGAAATTTATCTGTGCTGAGCTTTAGATACACCTGAAATCAAACTCAGGCCCTGGGAAAAGCCATTTCCCAGCACTGGGAACAAACTTGCATTAACCCTGAAGAAAACCCCAAGGGAACAACTCTAAACCCACCCAAGCTTTTCCCTTCAGCTGGAAAGTGAGAGCAGAGAGGAGGGAAGTGAGGAGTCAGGGTGGAAAGCTACCTTACCATTAAAACACTGCCTCCAACTTAAGAGGCCGCTCAACTTTTGGGAAGTTTGGGGCACACCAAGGACAGTGGAGCTGTCTGGGGTGGCCCCAAGCACTGCTGAGCAATCCTGCCCAGTGCCTCAAGTGACATATTTCTGCTACTGCCCCTTCTGGTCTCTTAGAACAAAGAAAATCAACTTACCATGAGGTCTGGACCAGGTGTTGGTTACGTTCACATTCTAATACCTGAAGGTACATAACGATTATCTGGAAGATATGGGTCATTGAGTTATTAACCAGCATCTGGAGAGCCACCTGCTCACTGCAGAGGGACATCCATGAGGCATCTGTGATCCTCTTTCAAGGCCTAAAGCACTCCACACATCAAGAGTTTGCACCATCCCCAGTGTTTATCCACACCAGTTCTGACCTTCTGAGCCCTTCTGTCCTGGCCTTGTCTCCACCTGGGTTTGGTTCGGGTATTCTGTGATGGATTTTGATTCAGGGATTTTGTGGATGGATTTTCATTTAGGCATTTTGATTTAGGGATTTTGTGGGTTGATTTTGTTCTCCTACAAACCTCACAAATCCTTTTTTTAGCTGGTGCAATCAGCAGTGAGGGAAGCTGGCAGTGCTTGCAGAGAACAGATCTAACACTGTGCCAGGGTTTGTTCAGCTCTGAGGGGTTTTCCTCAAGTTTGGAAGGAAAACAAGGCTGCAGAGAGGAAGGATAATGGCAGAATTCACCCCATTAACAAGCTACAGCTGCCCTCTGGGGTGGGTGACAACAGGAAATTCTGAATGTCAAGAAGCTCAGAAGGCAGCTCTGAACAGGAGGTTTTTAGAGCAGAGAAGAGCAAGATCCCCAATTGTGCTGGCACAAAAATCAAAGTTCTTTTACCAGCTAAAGCACAATTTAAACATTTGAGGCAATTGTATCTTCCAAGTATCATCCACTCTGACACTTGTTACTTTTATTTGAGCCTTGCCTCAGTTCTAGCCAAGCCTGAGCGTGGCTTTAACACACTCCAAACTGGCTCAGAGATCTTTAATACCTCAGCACGAGTGACCAGGACAACCCCAGGCCTCCAAATTGTTCCCTGCTTGGGGGAATCTAAACTGAGGTGATGTTTTCTACCACCACAGCTACCTACTGATCCAATTTGCCTTCCAGGAATAATGAGCACCTGCAGCCACCTCGCCGTCACCCAGCAGTGATACGAGAGCAATTAGTAAGAGTCTCTTAAATGAGAAAGAAAACATCAGGATGATAAGAAACTAAATCTCACTGAGTTCACTGATCATCATGTGCAGTCCACAGAGCTTCCAGGCAGCCTCCTCAGAGGTTTACAGAACACAAAACCTTGGTTATGGAGTGAATTTAGAAAATACAAACCTTATGAGGGTGCTTCACATGAACACAAAATCCCAACTCCTTCAACACTCTTCTTTCTGCCTTAATTATTTGATTCTTCAAGTTCACATATTCCTGATCCAATATTAGAGGCACAGGTTTTCTGCAAGACAAGGTCAAACCCAAAAAATTATCATCTTAATCCTTAGGAAAACTCAGGTTGAATTGTGTAAAAATAATAATAAAAATCATTATTTAGATCATCAAAACATTGATTTATTAAACCAGGTCAGCTCACTTCATGAGATCACTCTGAAATATTCCCTGATTTATGAAACAGGGAATGATGATATTGTTTAATAATAGCATCATAATAATAGTTAATAATAAGCTTAATAACTTAAATACAACAGAGATAACTCAGATAATTCTGAAATCTCAGCTTACTTTTTCTCCCTCAGGTGTCTGAGGCGATGGAACACATTGATCACATCCCGAATGCGTCTGGGGGCTTCCTCAATTTTGGATGCCAGATGGACACAGGCCATGGAAACATGCTGAAAAACAAGCACAAAATAGAATATTTTCTATATTTCATTTCTAGTTCAGGAACTGAGCTCCTACAACAGTTTAAGGATGGATAATGAGGGGAAAAAACCAAGAAAATATCAAATACTTGGCAAAAATCACAATTAAATACCTTTGTAAAATCGTATTTCTCTATAAACTCCAGACAAGTTCCTAACACTGATCACACTCAGATAACAGCTTGCCAAGAGAGATCAGAAGTCAAATATGGCAACAAATGTCATTTAATGCCTTCTTACCTCCATGGAATGCTTCACAAAAGACTTGGTGTAAAAGAAACGCTGGAATAGCACCTGTCCTGTAGCCATAGCCACCTAAAAATGAGATAATCACAACAGCCATGAACAAAACTGCCACTTCCAAGGAGAAAATTTAATAGATTTAAGACCCAGAAGATTAACTAAGCATAGGAGGAAGTTTAATGGTATTTAAGTTTAATTACTAAAGTAATTAAATTGCCCAAATGTTATCAATGCTTTAAATGCCGCCTACAAGTCAAATACAGACGGCAAATCCTAATTTTCTTTTATAAAATATGTGGAAATACGCTCTAAACTATTAAATTAATAATAAAAAACAAGAAAATTCTGAAAACCAAATAAAATTCAAAGTTATGAAAGTACGTCAGAAAAATATTTGCTTTTTGGGCGTGGAAAGTGAGGAGCACTCTAATCGCGTCATGATTTGCATACATTTGATTACGCTAAGGCTCGGAAAGTTTTACTCTCAGAGAGCAGCGAGGCTGTTTGGGCTGAAATTCTCCGTGGAAACAAAAACCTCGCCGAGGTCACCGGGGCTGCAGAGGAGCCGTAGGAAATCCGTCTTTGCACAATCGCCACGCGGAGGCGGCGGGGGCGGCGCTGACATCACCGCATCCGGCAGCCAGCGGCTCCGAACGGCCCGGAACGAGCCCCGAGCACCGGGCGGCCCCGAACGAGCCCCGCACACCGGGCGGCCCCGCGGCCTGCCCGGCCGGTAACTGCGCGGCGCCCCCGGGGCCCGCCCGCCCGGTAACCGGGAGATCGCACAAAGAAGAGCCCAGCCTAGCCCTGCTGAGTCCTGGCCCCATCCCTGCCCGCGCCCGGCCCCACCTGCGGCAGCCGCAGCAGGATCCCGGCCGCCTGGATGAGCTCGCAGCCGGTGACGCGCAGCTCGGTCTCGGTGTCCGGGTCTAGGCCGCTGCTCATGGAAGGCGTGAAGCGCAGCGTGTGCTCGGGCAGTAGGCAGTTCTCCAGCGTAATCAGCACGCCCGAATACAGCCGGTCGCCGATCAGCACCGCGCCGGGACCCGGTACCGGGGCGGGAGCCGCGCCGGCCGCCTGAGGGCCCGCGGGGCCGCCGCCTGCCGCCGCCGCCATTTTGTGCCGCCGCCGCCTCGCTGGCTCCGCGCTCCGTCTCCTTCCCCCACCAGCATCCGCCCGACGCCGATTGGCGGAGCGCGGCGGGGCCGCGGCCGCTGATTGGCTGAGAAGCCGTGACGCAGGACGCCGCCCGGGCCGCGCGCGGCGGGGTGACGCAGCGGCCGGGAATCCGGACAGGGCGGGGCCGCGGCGCCCTCAGAGCCGGGGCCGTGCGGGGACGGGCGTGAGGGGGCTGGAATTGAGCGGTCACCGAGTTAAATATCTTTGTTAACTCCCTAAAAAACCACTCTATGCCCTCACCGAGTTAAGTATCTCCGTTAACTCCGTAAAAAAAAACACACTATGCTCTTACCCAATTAAATATCTCCGTTAACTCCGTAAAAAACCACACTATGCGCTCACCCAGTTAAATATTTTTGTTAACTTCCTAAAGCACCACACTATGTGCTCACCGAGTTAAATATCTTTATTAAATCCCTAAAAAAAACACACTATGCGCTCACCGTGTTAAATATCTCTGTTAATTCCCTAAAAAAACACACAATGCGTGTCCTTAACGTGGGGCCCGCCGAGGTTCGTATGAGAGGGCCGACATGCCGCTCCGCACCACGGTTGGGTTTTCCCCATGCTAGAATTTCACCACAAAAATTGTTTCCCCGTAGCAGTTGCCAACAAAATGTTGTACCAAAAATATGTTTAATATTAAGTCCTTAACAGAATAGGTTATGTTTGTCCTTCACCTGAGGGTTGTCGGGGTTCGTGTCTGAGAGCTGACATCTCCCTCACACTCTAGGCTGGTTTTTTGCTGTGCAGTGCCAGAACTCACCACAAAAATTGTTTCTCCACAGCAATTACAAAAAATTATCTTTATAAGTTCTTATAAAGTTCTTAAAACTACCTTTATAAGTTCTTATATGTGTCCTTAACACAGGGGCTGTGTGTGAGGGTTGACATCTTGCCCTCCCTCCATCCCCCAGCTGTATTTTCCCACTGAAGTGCCAAAATTAACACAAATTGTTTCCCCATAGCAGTTTTCAATAAAAATCTCTTTATTAAATCTTTTAAGTACAAACTATGCGTATCCTTAATTCCCAGGCTCCACCTGTGAGGGTCAACATTCCCTCCCATCCCAGTGTTCTCTCCATTCAGAATTCACCACACAAATCAAATTTATTTTCTACTAGCAGTTACCAAAAAGAAAATACCTTTATTAAGCCACTGTGTGGCCTGACTGCTAATCTAGAAGTGTGCTTTTAATTTAACGGGTTTCAGTGACAACAACACAGGGGAAAAGCCATCAAGGAGAAGCTTCACACCCACATGATCCTCAGAGGATTTGTTCCACATTTTCCATTTTTCAGCAGCAGTCCCACGACAGGTTTGCATCACAATCAAACCCCTGCTTCTAAAACACACACACAGGCTCTGACATCAATAGGAGTGGTGCACAATTCGTGAAAATATCCCCTCAGGTTCTTTTCCATCTCCCAGGGCAGCCAGGAACCCTTCCTGTCTCCTCCTCTGGGCTAAAGCTGCCAGGGATTTGAATGTCTTTGGCTCATAAATAGCCAAGTCAGCCAAAACTTTCCTGTTCAGCTCCACCTGGGACTAAAGGCAAGAAAAAATTGTTGGTTAAGGACTGTGATTTTTAGGAGCAACACTGCAATGCTTAGTTTTAAATATATTTAATTTAAATAGATTTTATTAAATATAGTAAAATTTTATTATTAAATAAAATTAAATGTATTAAATATAATGAAAACCTTTATTAAATATAATGAACACTCTTTACTGTTTATATAAACACCCTTCATTAAGTATGATTAAACACTCTTAAGGCTTAAGACCTGAGGTCTTAAAGCAGATTAACTTTTTTCTACCCTGTGCAATTTGGAGCTGTTTAAGACTGTCAGACACTCCCTGGCCATGGATGTCTCATTAACCTACCATGTAAAAATTATTTCCTGACTTTCTCTAAAGTTTTTCTGGTAGAAACCAAGAAGTGAAGAAAAATCTCTAATTCTGCCTCAAGGCCAGGTTAATCCATAGCATCCATTTCAGCTCAAAAAAAAAAAAATTAAAACAGAATCAGCAAACTGAAACAAATTGTTTTAAAAACAAGGGACAATGGCACCAAGTTTCTGCATTCTCCACACTCACCAAATCACAATTATAATGAAAAAAATAAGGATTTCTTAGGTTTT